>NC_140939.1:20908841-22260091 GCF_014529385.1 Adiantum capillus-veneris | reverse complement strand
TTGCCAATCTTTTCAACACTCTAGGTCATGTTTTCATACACATGAAGGAGCTTACACTTGAAGGCAAGAGAGAAGTCCACTCAAAGGGGCCACCAAAAGACTTTTGCAGCCACAAATAATACATTATTTGGCTGAATTTTTTACGTAAAGAAGAACCCCGACTCTGAAGGAGCGTTCAACATGAAAGATGTAGCTCGTGATCTCAACTTTTAGCTCAATTTTTTTCAGAATTTTTGAAGTTATGAACACGGAGATATGATTTTTGTAGTGGACCCCAGTTTTCTCGTGTAATGGTGACACAGGCCATCCCCACTTTTCTTCCTTCTAGAATGGCTATGGTTCTACAAGTCTTCAAGCATGATTACAAGAGACAAGGCTCTTTTAATGAGGTCTTGGCTAGTCTAGAGTAATTCTATCACCATTTTTGGAGGACCCATCCTCATCAACAAATATCCACCTTCGACAACCTCTCTTATAATTTTCTTACCTCTCTCTTCTCTCGCTAATAAGCTTATGTCTATCCAAAGCTAGACTATTGTAAATATTTCCTATCCTCCACATCCTACCCACATTCTCTCTTCTCTCTCTATTGACTCTGGTATTTTAAATAATGAGGAGACAAGATGGGAGCCACAGTCACATGCACCCCATTTTCCTAGTCACCAAAGTGGGACACTCACCTCAAATACAAATATTGCTAAATCCTTCCCTCCTTCCCTATATAAGGAGGCCATGAGGGCTCACTTGTAGGAGAGAGAACACACACACACACACACACACACACCTATCCATACACACTCTTGTGCTACATGCTTGTAGCATGAACCCTAATCACATAATCACAACACCATCATCATCACCATCACCATGCACAAAAGATGAGCACCACACCTCCAGACCACTTGTAATTAAGGGTTGAAGGCACAATTTCAAGAAGAAGAAGGGTGGACACACTCATGATATTCCTCGCCATCAACTCCCATCTCTCCTTTATGCCTCCTACGATCTTGTTCCCTTCTCATTTTCCTGCCATACGCTACCTATTGTATCCATCTTTTGCAAGCAATCAACACACTCCATCTTGGTGCCATACTTTGTGTCTGTTTGGATACATCTCATTGTGAGTATGGTATATGCTTGTTCCTTGCCATTTTATTTTTTTTCGGCTTATTTTAAGGTGTGCGGATTCGCCACCACACACACACACTCTCTCTCCCTCTTATATTCCTATCATCTTGCTACTTCCATCTTAAGGTGTGTTGATTCGCCACCTTTTGTATGAGAAGTGAGCATAGTTGCATGTATCCCTGACCTCGTTATCTTCCTTACTACATGCACGAGTAGCGAGCCCATTCCCACTCACTCACCACTCCTCTCACCTTATTCTCTGACCCCCCCAATCCACATTTGGGTGTGGATCTTGAAATTGTTTTCCATGGCATGTTTCATTGTGTATATGTATGCGTCTTAGCCGCATATCCTGCTAGGTGGTGCCCCTATTGTGTATCCCCCATGATGAGGCCATTGTGCATAGTCTTGGTGTAGAGGCCACCGGGTCTATTTTTCACTTCCGCCTCTCATTTGGTGCCCCCACTGAGGAGGGCTCTTGAAACCCTTCAGTTTACAAGACTGAAAACCCTACACTATTGTGAATGGATGAATGAGTATGCAGGATTTTCTAACTGGACGACAGAAAAAAAAGAGCTCCAAGCACAACTAGACGAACTCCGCATCTCCATCGAAGCTCGAGTGCCAGGCGTAACGGTAATCGATTTGAAGTGGGAGAGTCAACCAACGCGCCAAACCCAGTGGATATACATAGGCCAAGTGCCAAGAAGAAGAAGGAGAAGGTGGAAACCATGTCCGCAACCTACAACCAACCAACAACAACAAAATGGAAGGAGCTCTGCACATTAGAGAATCAACACTATTCTACTTTGAGAATCAGGTAACTCAAGTCACCAAGGTAATTATCATAGTCAGTTTTCAAGTCGCACCTGATGCTGCAGCACAGATAACAGAAGCATTGGCTCACACTCTCACTAGAGACACTAGGGATCTACTGAGTTTGTTTCAGGAAAGAACACCACCCTCTCCTACAAGCTTGGACAGTGACTAAGCACCTCTAAGCTTCACATGAATCAGGACAACCTACCTCAAGACAGATCACACATACCAACACGTGTACGCTCAATCAAGGTAATATTGGACTTGAAGATTCACTATCATCACGTCATTGACACCATGCCGGGTGGGGAGCGGTTTTTTGAGGTTCTGGCATCAGATCAGCCATTTGTTTTACCTTTGGTACAAGGCAATGTACCGTTTGAAGTTTTAATCTATGTCCTAGTATAATAGGGTATACACGCCTCCTTGTAAAGAAGAAAAAAAAAAATGCAAGTTAAGAAGTGTGTCTTTCTAGCTCTCTCTCAGTAATCATGGCAAGTGTAGCATTTCCAACCTTTACTGGTAAGGTGGGCGAGGATGCTGCAGACTTTCTAGACAACTTGGAAATAGCATGTGTCATCTCTGCGAGAGATGATGATGCTTCGCGCTTGTGCATCTTCCCACTTCTAATGAAGGTGGAGGCAAGATCATGGTACAATGCCTTGGCACAAGAAACCAAGGAACGGTGGGACTTATTAAGGGCAGCCTTTGTCAAGCGTTTTAGAGAGGGCACAACATCAGAGAAACTATGGCAATTGTTGACAGAGTTGAAGCAGGGCAGTATGCTGGAATACGCATCATATGAGTCAAAGTTTGTAGATTTATGGGGGCGATGGGTTGCATCGCTAAGAGAGGATGAGGGGGCACTTGATTTCCTAAAGAAGGATCGGTTTGTGGCTGGGTTATGGCCAACTCTTAAAGAGAAGGTGAAGGGAAGGTTTCCTACTACGTATGAGCTAGCAGTTGAAGTGGCCCGCCTTAAAGACAAGAATTTGCGCCTACAAGCCAGGAATATTGATGGAGAGGAAGCCGTTAGGACCCCACCACCTCTAGCACCACCTACAACAGTCGCCCAGAGGATTCAACCACAAGAACCAGTTGAAGATCAGCAAGACCTGCTCAACCGAATCACCAATCAACTTGAGAATCTCTCAGTCCATTTGATACAACAAGGGCATGCACACAATCGCAACCAAGACCAAGGGAGATGACAACGAAGGCAAAACCAAGAATACCACTGCTACAATTGTGGGGAGGATGGTCATGGCATGTACTACTGTCCACAACCAAGGAGGCAGAATTTCAATAGAGGAGCTAGACAAAACCAAGTTTCACCACCAAGAGCAAGACCACCACCACCAAGGGCACCACGACAAGCACCACCCGTGCAAATCTTACAACCACCGATTCAACCACAACCACCACCACCACAACTTCTCATTCCACCCTTACCCCCACCACCAGTTGGCAATCAAACAGTAAGCGTCATCAGTCTTGAAGGTAAGGGAAAGGAGAAAGTGGAGGAGGATAAGACCAAGGTTAAAGGAGTAGATGCCATTGGGGTAAAACGCGCTAGGCATGGTGAATCTTCTCAAAAGGAAGAAAAGATGAAGAATAAAGAGGAATCTAGCAAAAAGCCGTCCAAGTCACGACGTAAAATTGACATTGTAGATTTCTCTTTGGGTGAATGTTCTAAACCATATGATTTGGTTCAAGATGTTTCTGTGCAGGGCCCAAAAATCACCTGGCCCCAGTTACTCCACCTAGCACCTAGGGTTAGGAGACAATGGACAAAGATGGTTAACACGAGGCGACCAAAGCCAAAGATAGCTGGGGCTATCTCCGGGAGGAATCTAGACGACATACTACCAGTGATGGATGCTTACATCAAAGGGCAACACATCTCCAATATCTACATCGATGGTGGCGCACAAATATGCGTCATGAGTGAAAAAATGATGCACCGTTTGGGTTTAGAGGTGAGTCGGCCGGCACCATGCCGAGCCAAAATGGCAAATAATTTAAAAGTTCAATGTGTTGGTGTCATAAATGCAGTTAGGATAAAGGCATTCAACACCGAGGTAGATGTGGACATCTTTGTCATGCCACACAAAGGGGAGGGCTATCCTATCATTCTAGGGAGGCCTTGGCTTATGGCTATGAGAGCTAAGTAGGACTGGGACACCGGCATAATCCAGATGAAGGATGCAAAAGGGAGGCCAATACTTTACGACATGAAGATAGGTCAACAACGCAACATGGATCTAGAAACCTCCGAGGATGAGTTTTCTAGTGGTGAATCTTCAACCGCTTCAGAGGAGGAGTCAACACTGAGTGAAGAAAATGACAATAGCATTGAGGTGATGGGGATCATTCTCAAGGACCCTAAGAAGATGGAGCAACCTGATGCCTCATCATCACGCCAAGGGGAGACACCAGGTATACAACCTCTGGTAGAAGCAAGTAAGCTACATCAAATGCTCTCTAGTGAGTTGTGTGGGAAGGAGCGTGAAGATTATATTTTGATGCTAAGTAATTTTACCACATTGTTCATTGATGAATATGATAAAATCACTGTCATCACAGTAGTTCAACATCACATTAAGCTCAAGGAGGGAAGTAAACCTGTAGTGCAGAAGCTCAGGCGGCTAGGAGTAATTCAACAAGACGCCCTACTCAAAGAGGTGAGGAAATTGCTAGAAGACGGTTTTATCTATCCTGTTGAAGACTCGGAGTGGGTTTCTCCAGTGGTAGTCACACCAAAGAAGAATGGTAAGTGGAGGGTTTGTGTTGATTACAAGCCTCTTAATGCAGCCACAAAGAGGGACCATTTTCCTCTTCCTTTTCAAGAAGAAATACTCAATGAGGAAGTAGGACATGAGCGCTACACGGTATGTGATGGCTACTCAGGCTACTTCCAAATTAGCATCGCTGAAGAAGATCAAAAGAAGACAACCTTCATCACACCATGGGGATGTTTTGCCTACAGAGTTATGCCTTTTGGTCTCACTAATGCTCCAGCCACTTTTCAGCGATATGTGACATTTTTTTTTCAGCCATTCTTTGGAAAATCAATCCGTGTTTTTATTGATGACTTTTGCATCTATAGCTCTCGCTCTCTTCATTTGGAGAAAGTTTATGAAGGTCTAGCTAGGCTACAAGCTTTGGGTGGCCAACTCAATGTGGAGAAATGCCACATTGGTGAAAGCAAGGCTACTCTTCTTGGCCATGTGATCTCGGCCAACGGCATTGAAGCTGACCCAAGCAAGGTTCAAGCCTTGGTGGCTTTGACCTCTCCCACCACAACAAAGAAATTGGTCTCTTTTCTTCAAAAGGTGAGGTATTTGAGTAGGTTCATTCACTTGCTCTCCCAAGTGGTTCTCCCTTTACAACAAGTTACCCATCAAGAGATCTTCACTTGGAGTGAAGAAAATGAACAACAATTCAATGAGGTAAAACAAATTCTAGCTTCACTTCCCACCATAGCACCTCCAAAGTGGGACGAGCCATTTTATGTAAACCCTAGTGTTGGCAATGACACACTTGGGGCTGTATTGATGCAAAAGGATCCTCAAACTTCTTTCATACGTCATATCTACTTCTCTAGTCGAATGATGACCCCATCAGAAAAGGGATACAGAGCAGTGGAGCACATGGTGCTTGCATTAATGTTTGCTACCACCAAATTTCGCTCTTATTTATTGTCTAGACCATTCATAATCTTAACAATGGAAGAAGTATTTCCTTATGTAATGCAGCACATGGATGTTTCTTCTAGGATTTCCAAATGGCTCACAAGGCTACAAGAGTTTGACTACACAATGCAAGTGGAGAACTCCACAAGGGCCAGTCTAGGAGGTATTCTCACTCATCGCCACTATGAAAAGAAGCTAAAGATAAAGACAAATGATCAAGATATTACACATGTGCTGGAAGTCCCTAAGGTAGAGGAGGCTCACTCTCTTTTCTTTGATGGAGCCTACAAGAGGAAAGTGGACAAAGCTGCAGCAGGCATTGTCATCTTCAACGAGCAAGGGGACAAGGTTTTCTCCATTGGGAATCTATTGGATTCTCACTCTAACAATGAGGAAGAATATGCAGCTTTAACTCTTGGGTTAGAGTGGTGTGTGACACAGGGCATTCAACGGTTAAATGTATTTGGTGATGCCATGCTTTTAATAAAACAAATACAAGGAACTTGGGCTTGTAAAAATCATATCTTGCTAGGACATTTGCGCAAAGTAAAGGAACTTTTAGGGAAATTTCAAGTTGTACAATTACATCATGTCCCTCGAGCAGAAAATCAAGAAGCAGATGCTCTAGCTAGAGAGAAGTTGCAAGATGTTTCAGTGGTGGGTGCTATCAAGTTGAAGCTGCCTCTCTTCCAAGGTAGCGATGCTATGCCTGACATCATGAGTTTCTTGGACACAGGAGAGTGTCCTAAGGATCTTACTAAGGGCCAAAAGCACTGGCTTGTGCGCAAGGCAACAAAATACCGCCTTATCAATGACGACCTCTACTGCAAGGGTAAGGATCAAATTCTTAGGCGTGTACCTCTCTCTAGAGAGATCACTGAAATCATTTCAAGTTGCCATGATGGTGTTTGTGGAGGACACTTTGCACTTGACATCACTAGTAGAAAGATTCTACAAGCCGGGTTTGTATGGCCTAGTCTACATAGGGATGTGCATCATTGGTGTAAAACATGCAAGGAATGTCAAAAGGCAGGAGATAGGAGGCTCGCATCACTAAGCATGTAAACAATCACAAAAGTGATTGGGACAAGCATCTTATGGCTGCACTTTGGGCTTATCGCACTTCATTTTGCACATCCCTTGGGTTTACACCATATCACTTGGTGTTTGGTAAGGAAGCCATTTTACCCATTGAAGTACAATTGGCTAGTCTCAGGGTGCTAGCTGGGCAGGTGGAACGTCCTAATGCTCATCTCCACAACCACATTCTTGATCTAGAGAGGCTTCAACTAGACAGAGAAGATGCTATCAACTATTATGCAGCACAGGCAGAGCAACGTCGACTTACCTTCAACAAGGGACTTAGGGCAAAAGGTCTCAAGAAAGGTATGTTGGTCCTACGGTATGATAACAGGTTTGACACTAGGAAGGATAAAAAGTTTTCACTCAGATGGGAAGGGCCATTTGTCATTAGAAAGCGCTACGCCAATGGCAGTTACCGATTGATGGATGCAGATGGTAGGCTCCACAAAACACGTGTCAATGGATGGAGGTTGAAGCAGTACTTTTTGAGATTTGATCAAACACCTATGATGGAAATCCCCGAGGAGGGAGACTCCTCCACCTCAATTGAAGAAGAATCAGGTACAACGCTAGAGGCATGAATACCTCTAGCCTTAGGGGGAGGGCTAATGAGGAAAGCTTTTCCATGCATGGGAACCCCCCCATATATTTTTGCCCTTTTATCAAAATATTTCCCATTATATAAGTTACTTTTGATTTTTTCTTCCTTTTTCACAAACGTTTTAGCCTTTATTAAATAAATAATACTTATGCTAATTAATCACGATGTAGCATAATAAGTAATCTTTCTTTGTTGATCTCTTTTTTTACCTTAAAAATATTAAATATATATATTCTAGTATTTTCTAATATATTTTTTTCATGTATGTATATTATTCCACTCTACCAAATATTTTATTCACTAGTTTTCATTTTCAAACCTCAACCCCACTTTCAAATTTCAATAATACCTCCATCTAGATGATTGCCAATCTTTTCAACACTCTAGGTCATGTTTTCATACACATGAAGGAGCTTACACTTGAAGGCAAGAGAGAAGTCCACTCAAAGGGGACCACCAAAAGACTTTTGCAGCCACAAATAATAAATTCTTTTTTGGCTGAATTTTTTAAGTAAAGAAGAACCCCGACTCTGAAGGAGCGTTCAACATTAAAGATGTAGCTCATGATCTCAACTTTTAGCTCAATTTTTTTCAGAATTTTTGGAGTTATGAACACGGAGATATGATTTTTGTAGTGGACCCCAATTTTCTCGTGTAATGGTGACACAGGCCATCCCCACTTTTCTTCCTTCTAGAATGGCTATGGTTCTACAAGTCTTCAAGCATGATTACAAGAGACAAGGCTCTTTTAATGAGGTCTTGGCTAGTCTAGAGTAATTCTATCACTATTTTTGGAGGACCCATCCTCATCAACAAATATCCACCTTCGACAACCTCTCTTATAATTTTCTTACCTCTCTCTTCTCTCCCTAATAAGCTTATGTCTATCCAAAGCTAGACTATTGTAAATATTTCCTATCCTCCACATCCTACCCACATTCTCTCTTCTCTCTCTATTGACTCTGGTATTTTAAATAATGAGGAGACAAGATGGGAGCCATAGTCACATGCACCCCATTTTCCTAGTCACCAAAGTGGGACACTCACCTCAAATATAAATATTGCTAAATCCTTCCCTCCTTCCCTATATAAGGAGGCCATGAGAGCTCACTTGTAGGAGAGAGAACACACACACACACACACACACACACACCTATCCATACACACTCTTGTGCTACATGCTTGTAGCATGAACCCTAATCACATAATCACAACACCATCATCATCACCATCACCATGCACAAAAGATGAGCACCACACCTCCACACTACTTGTAATTAAGGATTGAAGGCACAATTTCAAGAAGAAGAAGGGTGGACACACTCATGATATTCCTCGCCATCAACTCCCATCTCTCCTTTATGCCTCCTACGATCTTGTTCCCTTCTCATTTTCCTGCCATACGCTACCTATTGTATCCATCTTTTGCAAGCAATCAACACACTCCATCTTGGTGCCATACTTTGTGTCTGTTTGGATACATCTCATTGTGAGTATGGTATATGCTTGTTCCTTGCCATTTTATTTTTTTTCGGCTTATGTTAAGGTGTGCGGATTCGCCACCATACACACACACTCTCTCTCCCTCTCATATTCCTATCATCTTGCTACTTCCATCTTAAGGTGTGCTGATTCGCCACCTTTTGTATGAGAAGTGAGCATACTTGCATGTATCCCTGACCTCGTTATCTTCCTTACTACATGCACGAGTAGCGAGCCCATTCTCACTCACTCACCACTCCTCTCACCTTATTCTCTGACCACCCCAATCCACATTTGGGTGTGGATATTGAAATTGTTTTCCATGGCATGTTTCATTGTGTATATGTATGCGTCCTAGCCGCATATTCTGCTAGGTGGTGCCCCTATTGTGTATCCCCCATGATGAGGCCATTGTGCATAGTCTTGGTGTAGAGGCCACCGGGTCTATTTTTCACTTCCGCCTCTCACCAACAACGTGAGGGGGGCAGGGAGGAGGGGTAGGTGGGGGCACAACGAGGAGGACAGGTGGAGGCGTCAAGGGAAACAGGGCGACACGTGGCCGGGGGCAGGTGGAGACATGGGGACAGCTCGATGGCAAGGGGTACAAGGGTAAGAGGCGCAGTGGGGGCGCATGGCAGGCAGGTAAGAGGAGTAGTTGGGGTGCAGTGTGAGGGGAGCAGGAGGCAGGTGGGGACGCAGTGGGACGAGAGTCCATGTGGATTTTTCAGCAGCCCCCCTGACCCCTCGTCACCCCGTCAGCCTCTCCTCCCCACCGCCCTTGTGGCCCATCATCGCCACATACCCTGCGTACCATCATTGCCATTCCTCATGCGTTTCCTCCCCCCCCCCCCCCTCCCCCCTGCCACCCCGTCCCTTCCCCTCCTCACCCTTCCTCCCCCTGTGCCGCTCTGTCATTCTTCGCCATCCCTATCCCCCTTTGACGCCCCTAGGTCACCCCCCCTCCCCCCCCATGCTGTCCATAGAGAGAGAGAGAGAGAGAGAGAGAGAGAGAGAGAGAGAGAGAGAGAGAGAGAGAACAATAGGGAGGGGGAGATTTGGGTCCATGTGATTACCACAGGGGAAAGGGAGAGTGAGGGAGGGGTGCGGGGTTTCACTCACACAAGAAAAGAGAGAGAGAGAGAGAGAGAGAGAGAGAGAGAGAGAGAGAGATAAAACTTTCTAAAGGGGTGCTTGCTTGTAAATCCATGACATATGCTTTTATAGCTACACCTTCTTTGTGAAGAACCCCTCAAAATTCTTTCTTGTAGAGCATATTGTCTCCCATGCATTTTTGTCTATGCATATATAGGATGTCCCATCATTAGACACTCTTTTTTGCTTCCACCTTTGCACCTTGAGTGGACTACAACAGGAAAACTGATGTTCCGTTATGCTAATCACATATTTGCTACCCTTTTATTTCCATATTCATCAACAAATAATCCCTTCAATACATAAAAAATATTTTCCATGCTAATAAGTACTCACTAATACGTATATCCCAAAGGCACTTTTTTCCCATTGGGTTTTTTCCCTTTGTTCATCCAGGTTTAGGCCCTAGTTTAGATTCTCACCATTCTACTTCTCTTGTAAATACTCCCAATAAATAAACAACAGCCTTGCCATTATGTTGCTATAACAGACAAATGCAACATCATCTCTCACATCAAAAACAAGTTCCAACCAATGAAGATGCTATAATGAAATGAACCTCATCAACAAATTCAATGACAAATGAATCCTACAGCCCCTCAAAAACCTTCCACAGCCTCCATGAAAACTTTTCAATAGTGCCCAAGCACGGGCACTAAAATCGGAAGGGGGGAATGTTAATTGAGCTGACCTTGGTTAACCAAAGCTGCTAAAGGACTTACGAAGACATATCAAAGACAGATGCAGAAAAGAAGTGAAGATTGGAGATATTTTTTACATTTTTCCAAAATGGCCATCTATTGTAATTTTCTGATTTATTTCAAGCCATTGTAATATTTATGATAGGTTACGGGCTCAAGTTCCAAGCTATAAAGAACAAAGTAGTTAGTGTGTCTAGGTTTCAGATTCACTAAGTTGTGGATCGATCCCTAAAGGCCTTGGGTGCCTGAACATTGCATATTTTTACCCTAGGCAGTGTGCAAAATGGAATTAGGGTTCTCAACCTCATTTGTTGAGACCACTCTTTGGTGACAGCTCATGAGGTGTGTGGCTATGGAGTCCTTGAGCTTCTCCTTGCTCATGTGAATTGATTAACACTAATCAATGCTTAATTCTCTTTCAATATGCCTCTCCCATTCTTATTATGATTGCTAATGATGCTTTGATTAGCTAGATCATTATTAATTTTAGTGGTTAATTCCGCTCGAATCTTGTGTGATTTCCCTCTAATATTTGTGTGTGCATGTAGGTTTGATTGGAGTGCGTATGCTCAATAGATCTATGTGTGTGTGCTTGTAATTAGTGTGTTACATGATAGGATTAATGATGTGTGTGTCCTTGCAATTATTAGTGTGTGTGATTGGGTTTATTTGAGGTCAAGAGAAGTGGATGCTGAGATTTTCAGACACCGCGGCTTAGCTCCTACATTGTCCGTACAGCTCACTTCATAGAGTTGACATTTGTTATGCAATGATTAGCTCAATAATTGATGAGTGTTTCCATGCCCCTAGCCGGGTAGCTCATCTCTCCGGATTGACAATTATTGTTGGTCATTCGAGCTATGCTACGATGGTACCCCCAACATCTTATAATAGAATCTCATGGTCTTACATTGAGGTTGTCATGATGGCTTTGAGCTTTGGACCCAAAATGTATATCATAGTTCACATGCTTGGGGAAGGAAGTTACTATGAGCTTCTCTTCAACAATAGGATAGTGGGAGTGTTTGAGGTCAAACATTCATTCAAGTAACATTCAAACATTCATTCAAGTAACATTCAAACATTCATTCGAAAACTTTTTCGTCTCCTCGAGCTCTTCGATTTGAGTTCTAGGTTTGCGTCAATCGGAGTTCGCAGCAGAAAGTTATGTTGTTTTTACTGCAGTTGAGCTTGACGCAGCTTTCTTCGTCCTACTTCTTCGTGAAGCGTCCACGATCGTTTTTCTTATTTTGGCGTTAACTTTTTCGAGAAGATTTAGCTTTTTGCTATTTGTATTGTGGCCGTCAATCTTGCGTCTCACGCCACTCTATTTTAAGGACTCTTTTATTATTAACGTCTCCTTTACCCTGCCCTTTTTGGGTGACGTCTCTCACATCTTTGGAAGTTCCTTGAGCATCCTTCTTACGTTTATCGTTGACAGAACGCAGTCCTCATATCTCTCTCATTCTCAATTGCGGCCTTCACCATATATGGTGTGCAAATTCTGCGATCTTATCTTATACGTCTTCTCGCAACAAGATATGGCTATGAATATTCTCGTCAACGGCTTTCCTTCTGGCCAGCGTTCTGTTCCTCCTTTCCAAGGTTAAGGTTTTTCAGGCTGGAAAGCAAAGATGTTGTTAATTCTTGAAGGCGATGAACTCTCCGATGTTGTTCTTGGAAATCGTGTTTGTTCGCCTCAGCCTGTTGATACGGATAATGATAACGTGCTTATCACTGAAGGACCTATATTTGAAGATTGGAATGTTGCCTATACGGATTGGCAACGACGTGATAAAGCAGCTCGTCGGTATATTCTTTCTGCTCTTATTGATTCCCTTTTGCTTGATATGTACTAACTGCCTACTTCCCACGACGTATGAAAGTACCTTATTGCAAACTTTCAGAAGAAATCTATCACAGAAATACTTTATTTGAGAGGGTTGCTTAACAAGTTACAATATGAAGTTGGTACTGCCATGACGGGACATATTGAATCTTTCAAATCTATTATTAATCAACTTGCTGCTGCCGGTGATCCTGTTCCACAAAAGCAACTGATTACACTTCTCCTTGATACGGCGAAGGACTCTTCTTATGATAACATTGTTACTATTCTCTCTAATAAAGATGGTCTTGATTTCGACCAAGCCTGCATGTCTTTAATTGAATACTCTCAACGTCAAGAACGTCGTAATGCTAGTCATGATACAGCTATGATTTGACACGAGGAGACTGAGTCACAACAGATGGAACGGGCTTTTTATGCTCGAAGGCGTCCATTTCAACGAGGAAACCGCAGAGGTGGCCGTCGCGGTAATATTTTCTCTCGTTTCAAATTTCCTAATAAGCAATGTTCTTAGTGCAACAGAAATGGCCATACTGAAGATGATTGTTGGGCACGTCAATATGATGAAGAACACAATATTACCACAAAACAACCACGTTTATCTAGAGACTCTTCTTCTTCTTCTTGTGAATATTGTGGACGATCTGATCATCCTACTCATATGTGCTATAAGCGTCGATTCGACACAGATCGGAATAGAGCATATGCTACTGAACATCGAAACAACATTGTACCAGAAACAAGCTACGTCCTATGTTCAATTTCTCCAGACAGAATACTTCATGTACGCGATGGATCACTTTTTATTGTCGATTATGGTGCTACAGGAAATATGACATATCAGTCTAAGTGGCTCCATAACTATCATCCACTGCCAGTTCAACGCGTTGTTTATCTTGCTGATGATACTACTTGTCAAGTAAAGGGTATTGGAGACTTATATCTTGGTACCTTATCTTCTTCCACTCGAATTTTGCGAGGAGTATTACATGTACCAAATCTTCAACGTAATCTTCTTTCAGTGTCTAGACTTGTTAATCTTGGTCTGTTTGTTGGATTTGATCATACCAAATGCCGAATTGAGAAAGATGGACAGACTATAGCCACTGCTCCTCGAAATGGTAATTTGTTTGAACTCTCTCTCAACGATGCTGTAGCAAATGTTGTCACTGCTCCAGGTGATCATGATTGCAAAGTATGGCATCACCGTTTTTTCATGCTAATTTCTCAAAACTCCTTGATCTTCAACGTCGTGATCTTGTTCATGGCATGGATCTTAAAGCCCATCCTCATATGGGAATTTGTGAATTTTGTGCTCTTGGGAAACACAATCGCAAATCCTTTCCTCTTTCAAATACAACTCATTCTCATGACATATTGGATCTTGTTCATACTGATATATGTGGACCTCTACCTTCTTCGAGATCACAATATCGCTACTTCATTACTTTCATTGATGATTTCTCAAGGTATACGAGTGTATTTCTACTTAGACAAAAATCTGAAGCCTTATCTGTTTTCAAACAATTCCACAAGGCTGCGGAACTTCAAACTGGTCTTCGCCTTAACAAGCTTCGTAGTGACAATGCAGGCGAATATGTTTCTCGAGAGTTTGTGAGTTACTGTGCTGACAGTGGAATTCATCATGAACACACTATTCCATATTCGCCTCAACAGAACGGTGTTGCTGAATGAAAGAATCGCACTATTCTCAATGCTGTAAGATGTATGCTGATCCATTCTGGCTTATCTCGTGTTTTTTGGGTTGAAGCTACTTTGACAGCAGTATTTATTCAGAATCATCTTCCTACTACTACACCCTCTGGTAAGATACCCATCACAGCATGGACAGGTGACATTCCTTCTGTATCTCATTTTCGAACCTTTGGATGTATTGCTTATATTCATGTTCCCCAAGAAACACGAACAAAGCTTGATGCTCCTGGTCTTAAAGTTATTTTTATTGGATATTCTGACACTTCCAAAGGCTACAAATTCTATGACCCTTCCTCCAAGAAAGTAATTGTGAATCGTGATGCTACTTTTAACGAACAACTTATGGGAGGCTCATTGTCCATGGATGATTCTAATGATACTAAATCATTGCTTCAAGCTTTTCCATTTCTTTCAGAAGATAAAACTCTTCCTATAGAGAAACTTTCCTCTTCACAACCATCCATTCCGAATGTTGCCAATGATGATATTGATATTTTTGTTGATCTGCCTATTGATTTTGAACATGGCTCATGTCATGTTTATGATGACAATATTGCTGATAATGCTTTTTCTACTTCCGAAGATCCCATTACTTATGATGAAGCTATCTCTTCACCACAAAAGGATCAATGGCAAGAGGCTATGGAAGCAGAGTACTATTCTCTTATCTCTAAAGGTACATGGATACTAACTGAATTACCTCTTGGTCGTACAACTATTAAATGTAAGTGGGTGTATAAGACAAAAGTAAAAGCAGATGGATCTTTTGACAAGTTCAAGGCGCGTTTAGTTGCAAAAGGTTACTCCCAAGTAGCTGGTGTTGATTATCAAGAGACTTTTTCACCAGTTGTTCGCATTACAAGTGTTCGAGTTTTATTGGCATTTGCTGTTCAATTTGATTTAGAAGCTCATCAAATGGATGTGCGAACTGCTTTTCTTAATGGTGACTTGGAAGAGGAAATTTATATGGAACAACTAGAAGGGTTTGTTATTCCAGGTAAAGAAGACCTTGTTGCTCAACTCCATAAGGCACTATATGGTCTCAAACAAGCTTCGTGAGCCTGGTATACAAAATTTGATCTTTTTCTCACCTCTAAAGGATTCATCTCTTGCTCGTCAGACCCCAACTTAAACATAAAACGCCAAGGTAGCAGTTTTGTGATTCTTGCTCTTTATGTGGATGATACCATCCTTGTTTCCAATGATTTGGGATTTCTTCAGCAAGTGAAAAAGTTATTGTCTTCTGCATTTGATATGGTGGATCTTGGAGAGATTCACTCGTGTCTTGGCATTCAAATCCAACGGAACCGTACAAAAGGTATTTTATTCCTTCGACAGTCAAAGTTTATTGCAGATACTATTCAAAAATTTGGTATGGAATCTGCAGATTCAGCCAACACACCTTGTCTTGCGAGCTCTACGAAGAACACTTCTGACAATGGCGGTCAACTTGTCACAAATCAACCTTATGCTAACTTGATTGGATGTCTTCAGTTTGTTGGCATGAACACTCGTCCTGATATTCTGTTTGCTGCTAATTATCTTGGACAACATCTTGCATGTCCTTCTCTTAAGCATAGGTCTACTGCAAAGCATGTGTTGAAATACTTGAAAGGCACAACAGATTTTGGTTTAGTCTATCCACGACAACTCACATCGGATTCTATGCAATCTCTTTCTCTTTTGGGTTACACAGATGCAGACTGGGCAAGCTCACATTTATCTATGCGATCTACTAGTGGAAATTGATTCTTTATAAATGGTTGTCTTGTTTCTTGGACTAGCAAGAAACAACGTTGTGTTGCAGTTTTTACGACTGAGTCAGAATATGTTGCGGCATCACTTGCAGCTCGTGAGTTGATTTGGCTTTGACAAATGCTGGTTGATATTGGTCACTCTCCTCTTTCTAGCACACCCTTGCGGTGTGACAACCAAAGTGCTATTAGTCTTGCAAAGGACTATGTTCAACATAATAAGTCAAAGCACATTGCTGTCCATTATCATTATGTCACGTATGAAGTACGCAATGGGGAGACGCAGGGGGCGACAACAGGGAGGCAGGGCAACACACTAAGAAACACACTCTCTATTGTGTGCTTTGAGCTTCCTTAATCTTCAACAAGTTGTGTGTGTTTCTCTGCAACCCTAATTCCAACAACTGTTATCAGAGTAGGTTACGTCCTCCCGAGCTTAGTCGCTAGCTGCTCCAGCACACGCCTGCTCACTTTCTCTGATTACAATGAGGTTTGGCGAGCTTTTGCAGGTCGATAAATATTTCGGTTGTACTCGTAGAATTCAGTCTGCTCAGATTACTAATTCGGGCTCATTTCGGTCTCCGTTTCCACTATAGGCAGGTCTACACAGTTAATTTCGTCATTTTGTGCAGAATTTCTATCAGTGACATTTTTTGCATAACAGGTGACTTACAATCCTCTACAGTTTGTGCTATATAGCACGTGTCGTTTCCGTTCCATTTCTCCTATTTTTGGACAATTTTCACATCAGGTGCAGCATTTACCATGGCTAACAACAACACAGATGTCTTCAAGATGTTTGGGTGTGGGCTTATATGATGCAACACGTTCTTGTGTGAAAGGGCGCCTGAAATATTGTGCAAGGAATTGATGTACGTCTTGGTTCTGAGGATGTAGGTGATGTTGAGGATGTTGCAGGTCTTGCTGCAAGGATTGCTGCTATTTGAGTTGTTTTGCCTACGACAGAACAAGCTCGTTGGGATATAAAGCATGCACAAGCTCATGCATTGATTGCATTGTCTGTGAAGCGCACTATTGTTCCTCAGATCCGTTCAACAAAATATGAAAAGCAGGCTTGGGATATTTTGGCTGGTCTTTATGCAAGTCGCAATGAGGCTAAAATTGCTTTACTGCGTAAAGAGCTGGAGTCGAAGATTATGCATGAGGAAGATGATATGGACACTTTCCTTGCTAGTGTCAAGGATATCAATGAGCAACTTATTTTTTCAGGTGAAGTCATTTCAGATAGTTCCCTTCTGCAGACTATTCTTGATGCCTTACCAGATTCTTACCAGACTTTTGCTAGTACTTGGAGACTTATGACCCAAGGAAATCCAGAAGTTGTCAAATTTGATGCATTATGCACATTGCTGTTGCAAAAGTCACTTTCCATAAAAAGAGGACTAGACAGCGTGCAATTGAACATGCTTTTATTCTCAAAGAAAGGCTGGTAACAGCAATGCAACCACTTCTTATGGTTTTGCTGCGAGTGGCAAAACTTCTGTTCCCGATGCTTCTGCTGGAAGCACTTCGTTTGGCAATTCTGGTGATAAGGAAAAAAGAAGAAGATGTGTGCCATTATTGTAAAGCTAATGATCACTCGATCAAGCAGTTTTCCTGAGTTGAAGGCAAAAGAGGCTAAGAAGAAACAGGGTGGTTCCACTGCAAATGCTGGTTCCACTACAAATGCATCCATTGTTGAGTCTTTTGTGAAAGGAGACTGTAATGCTGATGTTGATGCAGAATGGTCTTTTAGTGTAGAGTGCACTTACAATCCTGTTGTTCATGATCCATGCATGTCAGTTGCTGCAGATTCACATGTGTGGTATTTTGACAATGGTGCTACAAAGCACATTACCTCACATTGTGAATTTTTCACCTCTCTCGAGTCTGTCCCTTATGGGAATTCAGTCACTTGTGCCAACAATGCCTCTTATCCGGTTTAGGGAATTGGAAAGATTGTGCTCACTTTGTATGACAATTGTGGACAAAATTTTGCAAAAGCATGTGCAGATTCAAGGACTATTTCAGATGCAAAATTTTGGCATGCACGTTTTGGTCATCTGAATTTTTCCAGTTACTGCGTTTGCAGATATCTAATATGGTTGCTTCTTTGCCGCCTCTTGAAGCACTTGTCAGACATGTTTGCGAACGCTGTATTTGGGTAAGATGCAGCGTTTTAAGTTTCCAAAGGATGGTTCAGTTCAGGCCACATGCAGTTCTGCAGCTTGTGCATAGTGATGTTTGTGGGCCCATGCAAACTCCGTCCCTGGGAAATTACCTTTACTTTGTGACTTTAATTGATGATTATTCCAGGCATGCATGGGTATTTCCGCTTAAAGCAAAGTCCGAAGTTTTTATGTGCTTCAAAAAATTTCTCACTATGGCTGAAAATGTCTCAAAATGTACTATGAGCACCCTCCGTTCTGATCGGGGGGGGAGTATCTGTCTCACGAATTCAATGCATTTCTAGCTAGTCATGGGATAAAACACCAATGTACAGTCTCTTATACACCTCAGCAAAATGGTGTTGCTGAGACGAAAAATGGGTCACTTACGGAAATGGCACGATGTATGGTCAAAAGTCAAGCTTTGCCGCATTCTTTTTGGCTTGAGGCCATCATGTGTGCCACTTATGTACTAAACAAGTGTCCTACGAAAGCTTTGTGGTCTATTACTCCATAAGAAGCATGGCATGATATAAAGCCTTCTATTGAGCACATGCATGTTTTTGGCTGTTTGGCATATGCTTTCGTGCCACAAAAACATAGCACAAAAAATTGGATGATAAGACTGTCAAATGTATTTTTGTTGGTTATAGTACTGAAAGAAAAGGTTACAGGTTGTATCATCCGCAAAAAAAAAATATTATGGTTTCACGGGATGTAGTGTTTGTGGAAGATTCTATTCGGTCCTTGCTCTCATGTACTAGAGACAGTAATGTAAGCTCACGGGAAATTTATGACACTTTGTTGCCTCTTTTCAGTGGTGGAAATACGAATGTAAGTTCCAATGAGGCAAATGTACAGCCGGTGCATGTGCTTCTTTGCATATGTGGATGCACAAATGTCAAGTCTTCACCTCAAGACGACGGCATTACAACAGAGTGTTGCCTCTTCGGAGAGGGTGGTTGGAACTCTTCAAAAACAAATGCAAGAAAAGGAATCCCACATTAAGAATCTTGCCAACACCATCACATACTTGAAAGAAACACCCCTTGGTGCAAGGGAACTCAAACGCACGTATTTATCCATTGAAACTCTTGCACATTCGAGAGGAGCACGCAACAATGAGTGACAACCACAAGGTGATTTGGTCTTTACTTGCCTGATGCATTCTTACTTCACACTATTTTCTAACATCTATTTTTATTGGTTGCTAGAAACTTCATCCAGGAGGCATGCGGTGGAACAAGCCAAGATGATAGAGTCAACCTTCTCACTAGTTGTCTCAATACCTAGGATGTGATTTCTATCTTACAATCACCTAAAGGTAAGCACATTAAGGATGCAGTCACCAAGGACCCTATGCGTAAATTGAGAAATGTGGTTAGTGCACTACAAGAGGTTGTGTGCTCTTGTGACGCTGTTAGCGACGGAAATACACTGGGTTTTTATAACCCCCGGCATCGCTAAAATCGTCGCTAAAAGCGTCGCTACGAGAGCGTCGCTATATGCGTCGCTATATAGAGACGCTCATAGCGACGGTCATAGCGACGTTTACACAGAAGTCTATAGCGACGCTCATAGCGACGCTACAGAGCCATAAATAGCGACGGTTATAGCGACGCCCGAGAGAATTTTTTTTTGGTGACAGGGCATTGAATGCCCTGCCACCCATCAACCATATTGTACTTGATTCACTTTTTAAAAAAAGTGCAAGGGTAGATAATAGACCCAAAATAGTCACCCACAAGACGCATTGTTTGCAAAATTGACAAGCGTAAAATTGACAATTGTACACATCATAGGCAAAATGAATTGATTGGCAAATGTAATAATGACAATCGTACAACATCATAGGCATAAAGAATTGATTGGCAAAATGAACTGCGGTGACAAATGTAATAATATACATGGTTCAAAAAGACGTATAAAATCCGTCTCATGATACATAAGCTATGCGAAACCCTAAACTAATGCTATCTAGCTACGGCTAAACTGACGTCGTCTAGTCAGACGTCTCATCGCGTCCAAGCGGCGTATCTGTCCGATTCTGCAAAAAAAGACAATAAGACAGCTTTCAGTAAGTATAAACATATAACGACATTTATAAAACAATACAAAAAATAGAAAAGAGTAAACCCTAATACTAACCATGCCGCCGCGAGAACTGAGAATGTCCATCAGGGCGTTTAAGCCCTTCCTGCCTGCGTACTCGCGCTCGTACGGTGTGGGATCACGTCCTGTCATCAACCACTGTCAAAACATACAAAGAATTCATTATGTTAGAATTAAAAAACTCATAAACCCTAAACTATCGAACATAAAGAGCAATGCGAAAACACTTACAAAATTGGCCTCAAATGATGCCCATCCACCGCTCCCCAAGTGGTGCGAGCTCCCTGCCTCTACTCGCGCTCTAGCTGCATCCTTTTGTTGCTTCCACTTGTCGGGATTCTCGCGCGCTGCTTTCTTCACATTCTTCCAATCTTCTTTGGCCAGCCAATCTGGCCTGTTCGACCCATGCTTGATTGCTTCTTGCACTTCGGAACGCTCTTGTTTGTAGTATTCGCGCATTCGAATCTTCATCAGGTCTTCATTGAAGCGCTGATCCCATGTTGGAACGGGAAACTCATCATGAAGTATGCTGATGACTGTGTTTTTTAAATCACTTGGTACTTCACTCCATTTTTTTAGTATGTAGTGTCTAAACAGTTGAGAGCAAAGACCACGCATGCGCGAGATCACCTTCTTGCCGTCATCATCCATGATGATGCCGCCGCTGAAGTCGACGGAGTAAGGCAAGCCCTCTGGCCGGTGACGCGTGAACCTGGGTGTCCTGACAGGGGTCTCTAGCGGCGTGTCGATGGGGGTACGGACGTCAGGTGTCTCCACCGGCGCTGGGCCCTGAAGCAAGGAGTGTCGAGTGGGGTGGCTCCTGGCGGAGTAGATAGAGGTGTGTAGCTTCTAGGAACAGTCAGTCGTGCAAAACCTGGCATAGATGGCGATGTTGTGGCTGGTGTGGGGGCGGGCAAAGAAGGGGAGGGTAAAGAGCCTCGTCGAACACGAGGCGGTGTGGAGGCATCGGTGGCGGAATCCCCACAACAACCGCCACTGCCACCACTAGAGCGCCGGTATCTAGACGAGTGTGAAGCTCGTCTCGTCGACGCTGAAGCTTCGGAGCACGCCGAATGCTCCGAAAGAGAGGGAGATGCGGATGGAGTAGGAACGCGCAATGATGCGCCAGAGCGATGACGCTCCACGTACCACTGTCTCTGCTGCAGTGACAAACAAGAAAGAAACTCCTCATCATCCATACCTGCATTAAACACACGAATATTTAAACTTAATATTGAATGAATAGAGTAGACAATGACGCAAAGACCATTAAATACAATGACGTAATGACGCATATAAATACAATGACGCAATGAATTGAGTGATAGAAGAGGCAAGTCGAAAACTCAGAATTTTCAATCAAAAGATGTGAGCTCGAGTAGAAAAGAGAGTTATACACCATGGAAGGTACTTAGAGAGCCAGAGCTTTTACAACACGGAGCAAAATTGTTCAAATACAATATTTGTGGCTTTAAGAGATCTCTCTCTCATCCTCGCATAACTCAGCATAACTTCCTATATCTATATAGAGCTCTCCGTCTAAACACATATCCTCTATTTCATTTTGTAGCTCCTCTGCATGCACCCCATATAGAGTAGTAGCATCTTAATGCTCGTCTCGCACCACCGCAGCGGCTTCTGATTGAGCATCTTCTCTGATCTCCTCCATTGATGCCGTTGTGATTGGCACATGGTAGCCTTCATACGTCCTTGCACTACGAGGGGCTACCTCTACGACGTACCACCAGTTTGATGTAGACTTTGTAGGATGAAATATTACCTGCCAGAGCCACATAACTTACATGAGAGCTTTCAAGCACATAACTTGTAAAAGGGGGATGTTAACTATTTACATACTTACTTGTTCACAATGCTCGGGTAGTACGAAAGTGTATCTTAGGTCAGTCCATTTCTTAGTAGAATCCACCTCAATAAAACCAGACTCTCCTCTACGCACAATAGCATTGCGACCCTCCATGATTATCTTGAACCATTGCACGTCGAACAAGTCGACAAAAAATCCTCTGTAATCGATCCTCAAAATCTCTTGCAGCGTGCCGAAGTAAGTGAGTTCCGCCACCACAAGATCTGCATCAGAGGAACGTCGTCGACTAGACTGTTCAAATTTTGCCATGATTCCACAATCTTGAGTAAAATGCTTTTTGTCGATTCGTTCCACCCTAAAATGTCGACCTTTACACCATGCTGCTGTGTATGACTTATACTACAACGAACAAAGATTATGAGTGGCCGTTCAAACGTTTAGAAATAAAGTCACTAGCTAGTTGTACATTGCAAACTTACCTTGGTCGCGCAACCCCGAGAGTACTCCCTCTCTTCCTCAGTCACTTCGTCACCGCATTGTTGTGCGCTTCTCAATTGGTTGTGCAACCATCTTAAGCTCATGAAGGTTGGTAGGCTCTCTAGAACCGTCGGATAGTGCATCGGTGGTCGTCTTCCCCGTCTCCGCTCGATTCGTGCCCTTTGTCGCTCTTGCTTTGCAGCCTCATATTGTGAAATCCACTTTTGCATCACTGGATTGTGAAGCATGCAAAATCGGTTGATTTTAGCCTCTAGATCTTCCGTCATCTTCTTCTCAACACCGAGATTGCACATGAAAATCCCAGATATGCACTCATCATCTATGGTTCGCCATAGCGTGTCCCGGGCTTTATCAAATCCGTCTAGCCACTCTCCAATGTACACTAGGGACTCTGATACCAACCAACCTTCTTCCATGCTGCCCTCCGGACGTGCCTTTTGACACACATATCCCTTAAGCGTTTTCATGAAACGTTCTAAGAAGAACATCCATCTGGAATGAACTGTGCCAGCTATTTCCACCTCATCAACTATGTGAACAAGAAGATGCACCTGAATGGTTAGCATGGTAGTAGGAAAATGTTTCTCAAACATGCACACAAGCTCCGCAGCATTTAGTTTGGCGAATGGTATGGAGTCTACGTTGATCTCCTTTTGTGAGATCCATTGCACCAGCTTTGCAAGTTTGTAGATTGTGTTACGGATGTCAAGAGACAAACATCCCTCAATGGCAACCGGTAAAATAAACTGTAAAGTATGTGCAGCAATGATATTAAAGTCCACATTTTATGCAATGATATTAAAGTCCACTATGAACGTACCTGACACATTTTATGCCAATCGTGTGACTTCAAACCGGTAAGCTTTCTTCTTTAGTAAAACACGTTCGAAGCGAGTGCATTACGCCAGTGGGGGTCCGCAAAGATCGAATGGTCTCTTTTACTTTGCGTTCTTGGGCTCCTGTGAAAATCCATGGTGCTTTAGGGAGTTTTATCGATCCATCAGACGCTGTTTGCGGCCAATATTGCTCCATAAGATCCACATTTCTAAGGTCAACTCTGGCTCCCAAAGTATCTTTCTTGCCGGTCAGATGGTCCCATAGTAGATTACCCACATTCTTGAATATGTGCATTGGATCGAGCAAGTGATTGATCATGAGTCGGGGCCAGTATTTTAACTCGTACTATAGAGATAGTCTCTTCATCCCTGGAGGCAATCCGTCATCGCACATCTCCTTCTGCTCTAACCATGCTTGTGCAGACATCCTTGGTGGCTCTCTTCCCAAAAATCCGTCGCGTAACACATGATTCTCTGGAAGATACACTTGATGACCTTTGTAGATTTGCTTCTTCAGTGAGGGCGCCCTACGTGCATTCAGTCTAGGTCCACATGTGACACATGCTCTGTATCCGCTTGTTTGAAGCCCTGCATGTATACACATGATAATAGATCAACTATGGGAAAAAACAATATTTACAGTGTCTGAGTGAGGAGTGTCAATAGATCACCTGAGCATTTTGTTAGCCCGGGATAGTCATGATTGGTCCACATTATAATGCCTCTGATCAAAGAATTCCGTTGTCGTGTGTGTTGGCTCATATCCACCACCTCTATGCCAATCCACAATTGTTGTATCTCTTCCAATAGTGGACGAAGATACACATCCATATTCTCCACTTTATATTGCGCTGGCACAATCAAGCTTAGCCATAGGTGCCCCTTCTTCGTAGTCAACCACGGGGGAATGTTGTAGTTGACGATGACAACGGGCCATACACTGTAAGATGTTGATCTTTGACCAAATGGATTTATGCCATCCATAGCCAGGCCTAAGCACAAATTTCGAGCTTCCCTGGAAAAATCTGACCATGTTCCATCTATATGTTTCCAGGCTGCGCAATTTGCAGGAATTCATAGCACACCATCCGAAGATTTATTCTCCTCATGCCATGATGCTAGGGCGGCCATGGACTTACATTCGAAGAAATGCTTGATGCAAGGAAGCAGAGAAAAATGTCGCAAAACCTTTTGTGGAATTTTTGTCCCGTGGAGATCTACTCAATATCTTTCGGAATCACATTTCGGACACTTCTCCATGTCTATGTATTCCCCTCTGAAAAGAATGCAGTCATTAGGACAAGCGTGGATAGAATTGTAATCCATCCCCAAGTTTCGCAAAATCTTTCTTGCTTCATCTCGGGAATCTGGCATCACATTGTCAGCTCGTAGTATGTGCTCTTTAAGCAATCTACACAACATAAAAATACGATACAGTCGTGTAAAAATCTATCAGATCATTATACATTTAGAGTTTTATTAAAGTAAACTAATTGTAATAGATCACCTGAAAAGTGCTATGACGCTAGTGTCACTCCATCCAAACTTTGCCTGCATGTTGAGAAGAACTAGGAGTGCTTTCAATCTAGACATACGTGCTCCATTATACAATGGTGTATCGGCTTCACTTTTCATATCATCATAGATAAGCCTTTCTGAATCCATGATCGTCTCGATCATTTCATCAATCTCGGGCTCAAACATTGCCTTGTTGGGAATGTGCTCTGCATGATCATCCCCCGAGCTGTCAGAGGCTACATCTTGTGGCCTCACATATGCTGCTTGACCAAAGCGCCTGCGAACACGTCTATTGGGTTGCAAGATTGCTGCTTGTTGTCCAACTTCAGAGTCCGACGAGTTATAATTGGCAACAACTCGATCTATAATAGATGGATCGAACTCGCCAAATTCACGAACGTGCTGCAAAGAAATACGTCTTGTCTGTGGCACAGCATGCTTGCATTGATTACAAGGACATAAGACCCTCGTTGAGAGATAGGTGTTTCGGTTGGACGGTCCCACATCCTCGTCACTACTCATAATGAGGATAAAAATCTTATAACCTGGACAACAAATTTAATATTCTATTGGCATTCTTCGTCTTATCTCTCTCTCTCTCTCTCTCTCTCTCTCTCTCTCTCTCTCTACCTCACATTCTCTAGTCATGTCCAATCCCCGCACACCTCGGTCTAGAGGTGCACGGAGATCAGAACCACCGGGTTATAATCTCGTCTTTATTGGTCAATACCTATATTTGTGGGTACAAGAAATCTACAGACCCACGTCTACATGATACTGCATGTAGTGGACAAAACCCCTTTGTCTCTTCTCTAGCTGTAGCACTTCACAGCATCTTAACATCTTTTCACAGTAGATCTTTTCACTGTTCGTCTAACTCTAAACCCTAAACCGTAAGTAATTCTTGCGTGGGCTCAATCTAACGTAAATAATCATAAATCTAAATAAACATAAATCTAACTAAAAATAAACCTAAATCTAATTTAACGTAAGTCTACATCTAACCTAATCTTTAACGTCTTTTGGGATAGTTTCCTACAATGTTAAAACTCTCTTCTTCTTGTGTGTGTGTGTGTGTGTGTGTGGGTAAACCTAAATAAACCTAAATAAACCTAAGTCTAATCTAATATAACATAAATCTAAATCTAACGTAAATTATGTTATATTAAAAACAAAGAACTAAACTAACAGGGATTATAAGAACCTTAAAACTTATTTAACACATAACTCGGCAAGAGTTGGCATTCTCATCACTAAAGATGTGAGAGTTAACTTCCGGCGGTGACGCTGCCTCATCTCCATCCACATCTGACGACAGCAATTGGCCCTTTAGACCGTTCTTGCTCTTGTTACTAACTTTGAAGTTGCTGTTGAATGACTAGAGGTTGTCTAGATGGTCATTGTGTCGGGGATGTAGTGACTCTTGCCGCCCTGAAGATCTAGCTTCTTCCCTATCTTCTGAAGACATTTCACCGGTACTTTTGGATCGACGGAGCCCACCATGAGTGAAGGCAGCAATACCCTATATTCCATTGAGGGCTTTCTTCACCCGCTTCATGCAGGCATCGCAGTCTATGGAGACCTAAATCTAATCTAATATAACGTAAATCTAAATCTAGCTTAAAAAAACGTAAATCTAATTAAACATAAACCTAAATCTAATCTAATTTAACTTAAATAAACCTAAATCTAATTTAACGTAAGTCTACATCTAACCTAATCTTTAACGTCTTTTAGGATAGTTTCCTACGACGTTATAACTCTCTTCTTCTTGTGTGTGTGCGCGTGTGTGGATGTGTGTGCCAATAAAAAGAGATAAATGGTATAACCTTTCTATCACCCATGCCAAGTATGATAGATTGGTTATGTCATTTCCCTCTTGAATAATAGGTCTTGAGTTCAACTCCTCGTCGGCTAGACCTTTAGGTCTTTTAATTTTAATTAGTTTCCTACGACGTTAAATTAGTTTCTCTCTCTTTCTCTCTCAATGTGTGTGCGTTTTTTTGTTTATGCATGTTTTCTCTCTCTTTTCCTCTCTCAATGTGTGCGTTTTTTGTTTATGCATGTTCTCTCTCTCTTTTCCTCTCTCAATGTGTGCGTTTTTTGTTTATGCATGCTCTCTCTCTCTTTTCCTCTCTCAATGTGTGTGTGCATTCTTTGTTTATGTATGTGTGTGTGCATTTTTGTTTATGTTTGTACTCTCTCTCTCTCTCTCTCTCTCTCTCTCAAAAACACTATGTGTGTGTGTGTGTGAGAGAGAGAGAGAGGGAGAGAGAAAGAGGGGAAGGGAACATGAGAGTGAGGAGAGGGAACGAGCATACCTGGCTATCCTTCCTCTCCTCGTGTGTGTGTGTGTGTGTGTGTGTGTGTGTGGGGAGAAGAAAGAGAGAGAGAGAGAGAGGGAGAGCGTTACCTGTGACGAGAGCAAAGCGAACCCCGAACCCCGACGGCCTCTAAAACACCGGGGACCGAATGGCACGCCTCGAGCCTGTCATGGTATAGCATACAGGGGGCACCACCTAGCTTCAGCGGCTAGGAAGCAAACAACACACCACCATAACAAATTTTTCATCCAAGAGAGATGGATGCTTGGGAGTAGTGATGAAGAGGAAGGGAAATGAGATCAATAGAGAGAGAGAGAGAGAGTGAGGGAGGGGGTATGGCGGCTTAGTACTTAGGCACCACAGAAGGATGGCGAATCCGCACACCCTTCACACATACACAAGCTCACTCCAAACACAAGACTAGGTGGCGATTCCGCACACCTCACATGGGCAAAACATTGCAGAAAACATACTCACAAAACCTCAAGCTTTATTTAGAGAATTAGGCGATGAAATGGGGAGCATAGGGTAGGGGAATGAGAAGGGAGAGAGTGGTAGAGCACATGGCGGATAGGTGGGAGTTGATGGCGAAGACTCGCACGAGGATTATGGCCATCATCCTTCATTTATTTGCCCTTCATCTTCCATAGCCAAGGGTGTAGAGGTCATGCTCAAGACAAGCATGGTGATTGCGGTGATGGTGATGGTGTGGGTGTGTGTGTGTGCACTAGGCACACACAATGCATAGTGTGTTCTTTGGTGATGTTGTGTGTTTTTGTGTGATGGTGACCCCTCTTTATATAGGGGAGGAGGGGGGAGAAATTCTAGAATTTAGAAATGAAGAAATCATTATCTACATAGGCCATGTGACTGTGGGTCCCACTTGTTTGGCTGTGTGTATATGTGCCAGAACAGCAGTCTCATGAGAGAGAGACTAAGAGAGAGAGATGGGTTGATGAAAAAAAGTGAGAGGTGACATGGAGAATAAAGTAATTACAAGAGGGGAGAGAGGGGAGTGTGTTCAGAGGTGAATCTGTGTGCAGATGTGTGTGCGCTCCTTGCCGCACTGTCGAAGCAAGGGACTTGCCAATACACCGTGTGCGAGCCACAGACGGCTCCAAGCACACAACAAGCCTAAACTAGCAAGCTCAAGAAAACAAAGGGTGTGTCACTCACCGCTCTACGCTCGCCTTCGTGGTGGATTCCTCGCCGCGATGAAGAAGAAGCTGCAGTCGTGCCGTGCTCAACCGCTTCGCCGCCGTCGTGCCTTCGTAATGCTTGATCGCACACACACTCTCCCTCTCTCTCTCTCTCTCTCACACACACACACACAAGGAGGTGAAGAAGAAGAAGATGGAGATGGAGCAAGAGCACTCTTCAATTGCACAAATGAGAGAATGAGTAAAAATTAGGTTTAGTTGGCTTTTATAGGAGCTCACCCCATTCACACTTGGGCGCCCATGCTTAACCAACTAATCCCTTGAATGTCCAAGTTAAAGTGCGCCTCTCATCGGCGATCACTCTACCTTTCCCTATTGGTCCGACAAGCCCGGTACCTGACTCTACCAAATACATAATATGCGTCCATCGTAGGTGATGGGTGTCCGTGTGCCGTGAGGGTTAACATGCCCCCCTTCCTGATGTAGATTCCGTCCTCGGAAGCTATTGAGTTGAAGCTGGGTCGTCGAGGTGGAAGAGCATTTGAGATGAATGTCCTTAGCCTTCTTCAGTCACTGCAAAATCAAACAACATTGGCACAGTAATTGCATTCTCTTAAAAAGCATATGCAGTTTTAGATAGAAAAATTGATTGGTCAAAGAATTTCAAACAATTTGATAGCAATGAACATTAAATTTCAATGTAATCAAATGCATAAACAGATGTAAAGGCAAAAAATTAAACAAGTCTGGGGTCGCTAATTTGACGATCGAAAAGCACTAGAGATCGAATATTAATACCATGGGTAAGCTTCTTAATTTGCAGTGGTCAATTAAGTTGTTTAATCGCGAGAGCCAAGTATTCATGTTCGAGGGCTGACTAGAGGCTATATCTAGAAAACCTTGTAGTTAAGCTACCATAAAAGGAATTTCTCATGAAATCATCGCCTGACTGATTACTTTTTCTTTGACCCCCCAAAGTCTTTTCACATTGATTCAATTATGATGTGTGTGCTTATTTTGTATGCCTTGGGTTTTTTGCTTTTCAAGGAAAAGCGCCCACACTGGGAACCTCTAGGGCTCTAGTACCATAGGCGATACATGTGAGTGAAGTACCAATTCAAGCCAGGATTTCTTTTCCAGCTTAAAATTTTACATTGTGGCACTTTGATTTTTTCTTGTTCATTTTCAACATTTAAATTTTGTAACTTTGGGAGGTCATATAACACTATTACATTCCCCAGGCTCATCACATTAGTAAACTCCCTTTATAATACTTACGCTAAAGGTCAATAGGGTTAAGCCCACTAGAAAGCCCTAGTACATTTCATACAATGCTGCCTAAATCGGATTAAGAACCTAAGTAACCATTGTTTATTAGGAAGGCATTCCCCATGGTATTAAGAGAAGATTTCTAATACCTAGCTTGGTCAAACTAGCTTAGTCGGACTGCTTGATTTTTAAACCTAGACAAGTGATTATGACAAAACATTACATTGAATTAAATGTTTGATACTAAGCCAATGCGCTGAATATTATGCTACCGATCACAATCAAAGCAGACAAACATGGATGCAAAAAAGATAAGGGCAATGCTAATGGATAAGAAACACCTGTTTGTGTTGATGGTCGTGCTTGATTTGAAGTGTGAACGAGAGAAAGGTTCCATGAAGGTCCAAATCCTATCAATAGCAACACGCTCCTGTATACACTAGGAAACAAAAGGAATACCTCCAGGAGGCACATCAGTGGGAAAAATTAAAACTCCTAAAAAACAAACTCAAAACACAATCTAGACCCCTAACCTACCTATCTGTCACCCCTTTTAGAATCAAGGAAAGAGGATATTATATAAACCGGGTGGCCACCCTAAGGCTAGGCCTCTATCCTCATCATCTAGATAAATAAAATCGTTGTCCGTGAGGCCATAGTCTTCCTCGGTCTCTATTAGTTCCTCTTCATCATCCTCTTGTGCAAGCATGCTAATCAAGAACCTCGTGATGCGTGGATACTCATCTTGTGCAAAAGAATAAGCATGTGCCATTGGAGACACATTCGCCACTGGGTAGGGATCACTAGTTAGCCATAGACGTATCAGCCATTCTAACTCCTCAAAATTTCTCTCACATGCAAGGCTCTCTATCAAATCCCATTCGCAAGAAAGTATAGGGTAGCATACGTAGAACACTTGTTGAAAAGACAAGGGGTACCTTTCATCAAAAATAGAAGTGCATGCCTCTGGTGAAGTAGCCATTTCTGACAAGACAGATAGATTTGGTTAGGCCTTTAAAACATAAGAGTTGTTTTTGTGTGTTGCTTGACTTGACACGGTGAATTTGGACTTATATATAAGATCTGATAGGGTGCTCTCTCATTGCTAGGCGCTCTTGCTCTTTACTATTTTTGTTTTTTTGCGAGTATAAGGCTATATATATACATTCCCTAAGATCGGAGATTGAGAGGTCAGGGAAAAAGGTTGAGAGGGAAACAAGTGAATGATGACTGTCAGCAAACACTCCCCCCTTCCTTGGGTAGATCATACCGTTTGAAATGAGCTTGTCACCCTTTGAAACCAATTGTTCCAGTTGGTAATAGGTGAGGATTTTTGCCAGTAGTTTTCTATTACCATAGGTGCCTTGTCAAGCTGCAAGGGTGGTAAGGTACTCTCCCAGGATCGAACTTGAAGTGGTTCATCAGGTGATTCTTGAACACTGGGAGGTGTGGATTCTTTTGTAGCTTCATTGAGGTCCACTACTATAGATGGAGGCTGTGTAGAATCTTTTACCTCTATGGATGTATTACATGAGGAGCTAGAATCTTCATGGGACTCCCCCCTTCCTGAGCTAGGTGGAACAAATCGTTCTTTCTTTGGTACCCAAACTAGCTCTAGAACGGGTGTATAACATTCCATGATTTTTTCCTTTCCGCGATTTTCAATTTGTTTTGGAGCCACAAGATTGGGTTTACATGGGCCAGGTGACAGGTAAGAGCACAATCTACGTTTTGGCACCCAGATTTGATCATTTCCTTGATAGTAGCCTTGGGCTTCCAATAGTCGTTTAGGGATCCATCGCAGCGTTTCTTTACATTTCTTGGAGTGAGTGGTACGTTTCTTACAAGGCTTCTATTTTTTAGCACTAGCTATGGTCACTAAAGAAGCTTTAGGGACCCACTTGTATGTTTTCTTCGTTACTTTAGGATGAGTCTTGTCAGAAGCGATATGCATTGCTTGTAGCATATTTAAGGGTACATGCATTTCATCCCCCTCAGGTGTTACCCAGGTCGTCCCCCTATTTCCCCAAGTGTCTATGGTTGATGCTAGGTGGACCCAATCCACATTGTCTGATTCAGTCATCCCAGGTAGGATATCCATATAAGGAGAATCTTGGCCAATGTCTGTATCCTTCTTACAAGTGTAACAATATTGTAGTGGGGCCGAGTGAACTGTGGTGTCAGAGCGATGATCAATAATGGTGTTACTCCCTAAGGGGTGTACCTTACCAGTCACCAAATCCACTCTAAGGACAGAGTCTTGGAATTGTAAATAGACATGATTTTTAGACCAATCGTGAACCATTTGTGCTTCCCTCATGAATGGTCGTCCTAAAATCATTTCATATGACATAAGGTGTTTAGAGAAATCCATTACAATGAACGTATGTCGTACCTTGTGTCCTAGAACTTTGATCTTAAGATCCTTGAGCATCCCCATAGGTTTGGCTATGGTACCATTTGCCATCTTTACCACAATGTTAGTAACACTGAGGCGGGGTTTTCCCATGGATTCCCAACAATCTTTTGTAACGATGCTAACTCCCGCACCACCATCAAGAATTCCCTTTATAGTTAATCCCTTGGTAGTGATGGGTAGGGTCGCATTAGACTCGTCGCCTTCAAAATACTGGCCTAATTCGTTAATGGGTACCTCGATCACAGACTCGGGTCCATCTAAGTCAAGTGATTGCACATGATTTTCCTCATCAATCATAATCGAGTCAGGCCTATTTGGTTGCGCAAACTGCGGTAATCCCGTTCGTAGCTCTCCGTTAAGGAATGCTCGAAGTGCAAGGAATAACTCAGGATCTCCATACAGCTTTGCTATGATCGTGGTTCGGACCTCAGAAGACATGAAGTCCACTAGTTTGGCAACATTCATTGGCGTTTTGCAGGGTGTAGGTCCTTGACTAGGAACTGGTGAGGATGGAATCTCATATTCCTCAATGGGATCAGGTATTCCTTCGTTAAACATCCTTTCCAACAAGAAGGGTGTATGCTCACTTTCTGATGTCCTGTCCTCACTCCCTTCTTGGATGATACTAGATATGGCTAACGGTCTATGGTTCATGTGGGGTGGATGAACTTGCGTGGGAAACACTGTGTCATGAATTTTTACATGCATGGGTTCTGGTTCTAGTCTCCTTTGAGTCTCCTCCACTAAACCTCTTAGATGTTTCACCTGCTCAATCTCATCTACTGGGTTTGGGTACGTCCCAATCTTCTTTTTACGATTTTTCCCTTTTTGCCCCTGCGATTTATCTTGGGGGTCTTGGATTGGATTTGGAAACACTTGTGGTGTTTTCAGAGGCTCTTTATGGTTTTCTCTTATTTGGTTTTCATTTGGTTCCATGTTACGGTTTTCTTTGTCGGTCTTTCCCTTTGTGGTATTGGTTCTAGTCTCCATTGTCTCGACTGAATCTGAATCATCCTCGAGGTCATTCATATACACGGGGTCATCTCCTGTTCCTATGTTTGTTTTGGAACTTGGCTTTGAATTTTCCGTATTCTGCGACTTCTTCCTTCGTGTCTTCTTTTTCTTTGCTTGGATAACTGACGCGGTATCTCTCTCTTCGAGGATATGTCTTGGCCCTTGAAGCATGGACCGTGTAATCGCATAAGCGGGTGCGACGGGTGGTATTGGCGATGTCACACTAGCAATTTCGACCAAATTCAGGGGTGTGATTTTAGGCGCATTTGGGTTATAGGGGCATTGGGCAATCAAGTGATCTATGCCACAACGATTACATGTGAGTATTGGCATTGCAGACGTGCTCCCTTGATTCATTTGCATCTGTGCAGCATTCTTTTGCAGCCTAATAGGGCACTCCGCTACTCGATGTGGTCCACCACACTCGTAGCATTGAAGAGGTGGCCTCCTAGCCTGGGTGTTGATATTTTGACCTCTGGATGCGAGAGCAGTAGCTTGATAAACCGGCTTGACTTGTCCCCAACAATCTTCCATGTAGTATATAGGACACTCTTCCAATGTATCAAGTCCGTAGGCAATACTAGTGTCTATTTCCTCCTCACAACCATCTGCATAAGCATTAGATGGCTCGCAACCCACTTGGTTCATAGGGGCGACTCTTGGATGCGGGGGCTGCGGTCCTAGCACAGGAGGTGGTAACGGTGTAGCTTGTACAACATTTTGAGATCTATGGACCATGTGTTGCGGTAGTTGCTCAACAGGTGGAGTAGGCATCAATACAGGAGCTCGAGGCGCATCCGTCCAGGCTACAGGTGGTCTATTTGCCATCATACGTTTGATCATTAAACAATCCTTAGCTTGGTGACCATACCTACCACATGCGTTGCAAGTTCCATTAAATTTTACTCTAAACGTAGGGCACTCACTAGTGCTATGTGGACCTAAGCAAATGGAACACCATTGTTGCTCCCTTCTTGGATACATGTGACTATTTTGAGGGGGTCGATTATCCTTAAGAGACTCTTGGATTTCCTTGGTGAGGTCTGTCAAGAATGTCTCAAATACCTTTGGCTCATTGGCAATGGGCTTTGCAGTCATGGGTTCATACTCAATGGCTTGTGAGCTAGTGGATCTCGTGTCAGTAGACACCCTCATGCCTGCTATCATCAAGTTGTCCTCTAATTGGATTGCATTGGCAGTGACATCTTCCCAGGTTGTGATACCTCTAATCACTAGTCCATTATAGATTCCTTCATTCCTCAACCCTCGAATGAATCGATCAAGCAGTTGGTTATTGTTGAAGCGCTCATTTACAGGGCAGCGAGAGTTTAAGTGCTTTAGACGACTAATGAAGTCCCTTACTGACTCTCCTTCCTTACGTTCGGCCTTCTGTAGCTGAGATGCTACACCCCAAAGCACACCTTCTCGTATGTACTCCTTTAGAAACAACCTTCGAAGGGTAGGGTAGATTGTTTTCTCGTCCACCCTTAGGGTCCTATACCAATCTCCAGCCTTCCCACTTAATGTCAAGCTTAAGGCATTGCACTTATGTAGTTCGTTGCGTTCCCCTAAGGAATCACATACTTGTTCAAACACTTCAATGTGTTTCCTAGCATCTTCGTCCCCATTGAATTTTTGCGTGAGTTTGGCAATTTGTACTGCCTTACTTCTAGGCTCTCTATCAGATGCATGACGCATATTTTCCGCGATAGATCGACCTATGGTTTGAGCAAACGCTACCAAGTCACCTATGTGAGGAGGTAGGGCCGGTGGAGGTACTCTTGGAATCATATGTGGGAGAGGAACGGGTACCGGTCTTGGCATATGTGTGGATGATGCAGGATATGGAACATAACCGGGCATAGGTCCACTCGGATAAGAGCTAGGGAGCGGCACTCGAGGAGCATAAGCAAGTGGTACAATTGGAGGTGTGGGGGCCATGTGTGCATAAGGGGCTAGAGGCACATATGGTCGAGGCCCCATATTAGGTACTACGACACTAGGTAGTGGCACTGCGCTAACCGTAGATGTCATCGGTACATTCTCTGTCATGCTTATCCCTGGAGTGAGCACTGTGTTTTCCTTAATAGAGGGTTGAGCCAAGTTAGGGAAGCTAAAGTTTTCTCTCGGAGGCTCAGATTGCATAGAGACCCCAGGTGAAATGACGTAAGATGGGTCCATGGGGCTCATTAGAGGAGTCTCCATTTGTGATAGAGTAGGTTGTTGAGCCTTGCTCGTATCCAGAAATCTCATGGGGCCAGTTGAGAGTATATTTACCCCTCGGTTTTGCCTTTCTGATTGAATAATGCCATGAATAACATTACAGATCATTTTCTGTTGATCTTCGATGCTCGTGGCACTAGAGGTTGATTGTACAATCTCTATCCATCCTACATGGTAGGTGTGGCTAGAGTGTAGATCCGTCAACACCTCAGTGTGGAGGTCGTATGTCCAATGATCATTAATGAACAATCCTTCTAGAGTCGACGTGTTAACGGTTTCTTGTGAGGTAGAAGCAATGTTGCTCCCCGTGGTTTTACTTGCCACCAACGGTACTCTAGAGGGAACTTCTGAAGGAGGCAGCTCAACAGGGCCTTCTTGGTAAGAAGTTGGCAGGATATCCACATGGACACTCTTTGGGGGTGTGGGGTCCACGTGCGATGTGAAAGGAGAGCCCACTTCCCCACCCCCTTCGTGTGCTTCATTTGCCTCAGGTTCCGAGCGAGTAGCTCTACCTAATGTTTCCATGAAACGGCTAAACATACTAGTACTAGGCTGTGGAGCTTCGGGAGGTGCATGGCCTTCTCTCTCAGTGTTTTGGTTAGGGTATGCTTCCATGATTTCTGAGTCGGAGGAGGAATCACTAGCGGCTATTTTAGGGTCTTGGGTGGTGCTACCTTGTGTCCCCGCTGAGGGTCTAGAGCTTATCGTGGATGGATAATGGGTGTCCGTATGAACAGAGGCACCCTCAATATGCTCGTGTTCTAGCACCCGCCCAGAGCGTAAGTGCATGTGCTTTTGATACTCTAAGGTGTCAAAAAGCTGCTCTAGGAGGCCTTGTGACTAGTTTTTAGCGTGTTTTTTGTTTGTTTTTTTGCTAGATTTTTTAAAGCGTGTCGTGGAATGGGCCGTGTGATAGCTCAAAACAAGCGTATCGGTCAGAGGGTCGTGCCGTGCTTTACAGCCCTCCGTTTGGTCACTCTATGCCCTCGGAATCCCTAAAACTGTCAATTTCCAGTAGGGAACTAGGCCCAAACTAGAAAGTCTAAGGGTGCAAGTGGGAAGAGAAAGGAGGAGAGTGCAGGACTTGTCCCACATGCTCTCATTCTCTCTTGAGGGAGTAGGGTATATATATAAGAGTGAGTCTAATATATATCATAAGAATGACGACTGAGGCCTTGGCTTGGGCTTGGGCTTGGGCTTGGGAAACCGATCCCGATCTATCTTTTATACAAACCAACCCGTCCGTTTTAAGAGTCACGTTTTTTATTTTCGAAAAATATCGCCGCCCTCTCGCCCGCGATGATATTTTTTTTGACCACTTGGAATGTGCATGATATGTTTTACATGGGGTTTTGTTCCAAGGTCCACCACTTGTCCAAGCTAGATCTATTACATATATATTATACATACAATATTCAACTAGATTCCCTACCTATCATGTCCAGTAGCATGGATGCTCTAGCTTGAAGGTCCACCACTTGTCCAACCTATACTCTCTTATGTAAGGGAGATCTCGCTATAAATTCAAAACCTTCCCGCCTAAATTTAAAATATCCCTCCCAAATCTTAAATATCCCGCCTAAATTTTAAACTATCCCACCCAAATTTTAAAATTCAAACTTTTTTATAAAAATTTAAATTTTACTACTTAAATTTAAAATATTCCACGCGAAATTGATTTTAAATTCAAGTTTACCACAAAAAGATATCATTATACCACCTAAATTCAAATATGCAAACCTCAAATCATTATATTGTACATAAATTGAAACAAATTCAAATTAACAAGCCTAAACTGATATTAGTTTGCATAGATATGAATTTATCACACCTAAATTATGTCACCATGTTAGAGAGAGTGGTTAGAGAATTTGAACAAGGTCCACCACTTGTCCAACCTAGATACCAAGAAGGATTGAGTGTACAAGGTATTGTTTGGAGGTCCTTATAGTCCATTGGTCTCAAGGTCCACCACTTGTGGTAAGGGTCACCAAAAAGTGTATATATTCATCCAAAGAAATACACGTATTTTTGGTCTACATGTCCTAGTTTAAACCATTTATGTCCATTAGGTGTATCACTAAACAACACTACTATTTTTGAGAAACAGAAGTTACAATCATATCTACAAATGGATTAGAGGAAAATCAACTCAGCATACATCCAGAACTCGCTACAAGAATCGACTTTAACAGATCACGCAAGTAAGTCTTCCATTCAATTTTACTAGTATTACAATGTGTTAATTATTTGTGATATTTATGTATGTATATATACTATGTGTGCATATCGTAATTAAGTGTAATTGTGTATCTGCATTATGTATGAGTATTACAATGAAATAACACAAATATACATACATACACATAGATAACACAGACGCACACATACATGAGCATGTATTTTCAAGAGAGAGATAGCAAGATACAGAGATAGATAGATAGAGGGAGAGAGAGAGAGAGAGATAAATACCTGTTTTTTAGAGAGAGGAGAGAGAAAGATAACAGATTTCACTGTGTTTATGTATGTGGAAGAGAGGAAGACGATGTATAGGAATATGTGCATGTATTTTCAAGAGAGAGACAACAAGATAACAGATTTCATTGTGGTTATGTATGTGGAAGTGAGGAAGATGATGTGTGGGAATATGTGCATGTATTTTCAAGAGAGAGACAGCAAGATAACAGATTTCATTGTGGTTATGTATGTGGAAGAGAGGAAGACGATGTGTGGGAATATGTGTATGTGTGCGGGGATACTTTTAAACTATGTATCTTTGTCTTTTGACGAGAGAGTGTGTGTGCAAGAAGAGTTACAGAGAACCATCTTCTCTATATGGAGAAAGACAGAGAGTGAGAGAGAGAGAAATACCTGTTTTTTCTCTATTCGTGAGGTGTGCAATGTCTCCTGAGAAGACTGCCCGATCCTGCCCTTCTGGAAAGCGTTGTGTACGCTGTTGTTTCTTTATCTTGTGCGCGAACTTTCAATCCTGTGCACTCCACCTGTGTGTTGTGTACGATGCCGAGCTTGCTCCTCTACGCGCGCGTATACTCCAACTGTGTGCGATCCGTGTGCGCTTTCTGTGTGTTTGCTGCGCGCCTGCTTTCTCTGTGTGCGTTTCTCGTGCGCTCTCTGTGTGCCTAATCTTGATAGGGTTTATTAGAATGCCACGTATGCTACAAGTCCATGTTTTGTCATAGGATTAAAAAAAACAAAAGCAAAATAAAAAATTAACCAATTCACACGGCCAAAATTAAAGAAATCGTGGTTGAAAATATGAAAAACATGCGCTGCCCCAGGACCCCGCCCAGAACAATATCCAAAAATCAACCTCCCAAGCCCCGCCATCGAGAGCGCTATATTCCACATCCCCATCAAGAGCGCTACCCCCAAACCTCACGTGGAAGCGCTGCCTTGTCACCCCATTGTGGCATTGCCCTAAGACCCCGCATCTGGAGTGCTAAATGGGAACATTCTTCATTAGTGAAATTTTGAACATAAATTATATTAGCATATACTTAAATATAATACAAATATTAACATATTAGCTATACTACTAATTTACTATAGCAGTTCTAGATTATGTCCCATACTATATTTAAGGTGCCAAAGGTTTGGCCTTATGGTCCTAGATTTAGCCAAGTGGTCAACACATATAGGACCAAGTGCACACTGTGCCACAAAACTTGGCCACCACTTCACTTGCCAAAGTTTAGGCCACATGGTCAATCCTAACTTTCCAATGTTCTTATTATGTCACCTTTTGCCTCGTGGAAAACCTAGGCTTGTTTTCACATACTCAGGCACTTCAAGCCACAATAAATTGTCATTACTCTTCGACAACCCTTTTGTTCAAGTCTTTGAAAAAACATTGTTTAAGGCCACCCTAAACCATTTTCATTTAGGGGTTAAACCATTTTCATTTAGGGGTGTCTAAAACTAGCTTTTTGGCAATTCGAGAAGAAAATGGTCAAAGTTTTATACTTAGTTTTAACCACTTGACCAATTCAAATGTTGGAAAGCAAGGTCTTGTAATACTTTTCTTTGGACATCACACATTAAAACTAGGTCCCTCACTTGTCCAAGCTATGCTCTAATACAATAAAGGGCTTTTGGTTTCAAGATACACCACTTTCCCAACCTTGATTCCATTAAAGAAGCTAGCTCTACTTAGACATTTAATAGCAAGGTCTTGCAGCAGTTCAGATTGAACATTTTCCATGACAGCTAGGTCCACCACTTATCTAAGCTATGCTCTAATAGAGTAAGGGGGTTTTGGTTTCAAGATCCACCACTTGTCCAGACTTGATTTGGGAAGCAAGGTTCTATAATAGTTTGCTTTGGACATTCACCATTACAACTAAGTCCACCACTTCTCCAAGCTATGTTCTAATACACTAAGGAGGTTTTGGTTTCAAGGAGAACCACTTGTACGACTCTGTTTTTGGAAGTAAGGTCTTTACATAGTTCACCTTGGACCTTGGACATTGGATACTACAACTAAGCCCACCACTTGTCCAAGATATCCTCTATATATAGCCAAAGGGTTTGGGTTTCAAGATTCACCACTTTTCCAACCTTTCTTCCATTAAAGAAAGGAGGGGCTTTATAACTAGGTCCACCACTTGTCCAAGCTATGCTCTGATATAGAAAGGGGATTTTGGTTTCAAGGTCCACCACGTGTTCAACCTTGCAAGACTCAAGGGATACTTGGACATTGGAAAGCATAGTCCTATAGTAGTTGATAGGTGGCAGTGGGTATTACAACTAGGTCCAACCTATGCTCTCATATAGCAAAGAGGCTTTGCTTTCAAGGTCCACCACTTGTCCAACCTTGCTTCCATTAAAGAAATGAGGGGCTACGTAAACATTGGCAAGCAAGGTAGCAAGGTCCTAAGGTGTTTCACCTTGGATATTGGGCATTATAACTAGGTCCACCACTTGTACAAGCTATGCTCTGATAAAGAAAGGGGATTTTCATTTCAAGGTCCACCATGTGTTCAACCTTTCTAATATAGAAAGGGGATTTTCGTTTCAAGGTCCACCACGTGTTCAACCTTGAAAGACTCAAGGGATACTTGGACATTGGAAAGCATAGTCCTATAGTAGTTGATAGGTGGCAGTGGGTATTAAAACTAGGTCCAACCTATGCTCTTATATAGCAAAGAGGCTTTGGTTTCAAGGTCCACCACTTGTCCAACCTTACTTCCATTAAAGAAATGAGGGGCTACGTAAACATTGGCAAGCAAGGTAGCAAAGTCCTAAGGTATTTCACCTTGGATATTGGGCATTATAACTAGGTCCACCACTTGTCCAAGCTATGCTCTGATATAGAAAGGGGATTTTTGTTTCAAGGTCCACCACGTGTTCAACCTTGAAAGACTCAAGGGATACTTGGACATTAGAAAGCATAGTCCTATAGTAGTTGATAGGTGGCAGTGGGTATTACAACTAGGTCCACCACTTGTCCAACCTATGCTCTCATATAGCAAAGAGGCTTTGGTTTCAAGGTCCACCACTTGTCCAACCTTGCTTCCATTAATATAGCAAGGAGGATTTGGTCTCAAGGTTCACCACTTGTCCAACCTATGCAAACCTTTTTCATGTTGTAGCATGATTTTTGGTTTGAAGAGTATTTTTCTATAACTATGGATTTAACAATGTAATCTTTTTACTTACAGGATGGACTTCGAATCTGGGGAGAAAGTACATATGATACTTGACAATGAAATCGTTGGTATTGGTTGTGTGTGTAGAACAGATCCAGATTCCACTTGTGGTGGTACAAAGATAGGGCTGGGAAATGTCTCCATACTAGTGGAGGAATGCTTGAAGGATGTGGTCCTACCTTTTCCTACAATGGATACTTCATCTCTCCAAGGCTCATTATGGAGTGCTGTTCGATGGTCAAAGCTTCTTTTGCAATCTTTTGTATTAAATGGGAACTTAATTGATCCACACAAAAGCTACAATGGTGATGAAGAACATGATCATTCTGATCCTCTAGTTACAGATGCAATACCTATGACAAGCCCAGAAGTTGAAGCAATGATTCGAGAGTCTTGGAGAAATCAGAGGGTCCTTTTAAAAGATGACACAATGATGCAAACCATGAATGAAGGGACCATCTTATATGTATTTCCACATGATTATGTCAACTTTCAGGAACTTGGTCCTGATTGTGTGGGTGTGGGTATTGAAAGAGAAAATGCAAGCATTGATGATGTGGTTGAAGTGGGTAGCATCACTTTGCTAAAGTGGCCCATCAAGCAGACAACAATGTTGAATGGGAGCCCATTACAACGCTTTGTTCCTGTTGATGGCATGCATGCTACATATGAGGATGTATCCAACGATGGCAATGTTGGAAAAAAACTTGATGGGAGTAATGTTGTCCAGTTGTCAAGGAAGAGACGATACACTTTCATGAACAGGACTCAAAAATCAAAAGCAGCACCAGCTTCGACTTTTTACCTTTCAAACAAATCAATTCAAAGGGTATCATGCATTGATTGTTGTGCACAAAAATGCTGCCAATTTGCAGATCGTGATATGGTGACAAGGTTACGACAACAATTTTGGGGAGAGTCTCAAAAATCATGCACTAATTATGTTTATGATGTTCTTTCTATATGTTATCAGAAAGATGAGAAGTCACGATACCAATTCAGGCTAAATGGCTCTATTGTTTGTTGTAGAGCATGGTATGAGCTACATGGAATACCAAAGACATCATTTTATCGATACAAGGAGAACTTTGAAAATGGTGTGCGCCAATATGTACATGGGAACACATGTACATTGAGAAGGGGACTTCAACATACTAGTTTAGCAAGAGCACTACTAAATGAGTTTGTGGAAAACAACTCTGAGAAGATGCCACATAGAAGTAGAACACTGCTAGATGGCTCAAGAGAGACTCAATTGGTGATTCCATCAACATACAAACAAGTGGATATTTTATGTGAAATCAACACGACACTTGACCAAATGGGCTATGAGAAGAAGCTATCCCAATCTTCTTTTGGTAGAATTTGGAGCAAAGAGTACCCACATGTCACTTTAACAAAGACGAGTGAGTTCTCTAAGTGCAATATTTGTAGCTCAATCAAGGCAAGGTTAGAAGCTAAACCTTCTCTTGAAGAGAGAGCTCTTCTCTTGAGGGAGAGAGAAGTTCACATGGCACAACAAAAGAGTTGCAGAAGCCTATATTATGCATGGCGCACGTATTCAGAAACTCAACAACAAAAATATGTATGCATAATCCATGATAAGATGGATCAAAAGAAGACTGCCATTCCTAGATTACGCATTGTTCCCAAGGGTGTGGATTCAGGATATAATCTGCAGGTGGCATTGATTGGCATGATCACTCATGGACATGGAGAAGGTCATTACGGACACTTTGTCTTGAATGGTTTGTGGCCAGCTGATCCAAATCTTACAATTGGCTCAATTGCTAATTGTTTACATAACCTCGAGAGGATAGATAAGCATCCTCTTGGTGATCTAGTAACAAATGGACTTCCAAGGAGCAATATTTCACTACTACATGCTTTGAACTCAAGGGATGCTTTGGACTACCATAACTTGAGTGATGGAAAAGAGCCCATTGTGCAGTCGTCAGAAATTGCAGAAGAGGAATTGGGGTCAACATTTCGCAGATTGCCAGAGAACTTGTTGCTACAATTGGATAATTGTGCAGGGGAAAACAAAAATCGATACTTATTTGCCTATTTGTCAATGCTTGTTGCAAGGGGTGTTTTCAAAACCATCCAGCTGGGATTTTTAATGGTTGGGCATACACATGAGGACATAGACGCCATGTTTAGTAGGTTTTTAGAGAAGTTGAGAGTTACACAAACCTATACTTTGCCACATTTGATGGATACATTACGAAACAGCTCATCTTCATCTCCAGCTCCATTTTTTCTCACAAAGATCCCCGATTTCAAGCAATATTGTGATGGACAAGACATACTTGTTGGACATTCCAAACCGCTTCAGTTCAGGTTCTTTATGCAGGATGAGACACCAATGATGCAATATAAGGCACATGTAGGTGTATCAAGTTGGAGTGGAAGTATTCGCCTTTGGAAAACAGACACAGAAGGCAAGCCAATGTTACCACATGGAGATCCACCTCTAGTACAAATGGCGGAGTATGTCAAGGTCCACGAAGAAGTCATTTTGGGGCTAAAGAACTATATAAAATTTTGGAAAAATTTAGGGAATGGTTCAAGTATTCTGCGATATTATAGACCCGTGATAGATTATTGGAGTAAGGTAATTGAAGAGATTGGAAAAGCAATCATATCAGAGGGAGTCTTGTATGAAATGTTTTGGCCAAAAACTCAAGAATATTCTCACCTACAAAGCACTACAATGAATTTGCAACAAGGAGCAGAAAGATTCCTAGGCCTTGAAGAGTTGAACGATCATTTTTGTGGGCCTCAACGAGATAGGCCAAGGGAAGAGTTTGACCCTATGTCTGATGTGCACCAAGGTGACTTTCTTATGCTTGTTCCGAGTGACACAGAAATCTATCCAGTGTGGCTTGCAATGGCTTTATCTGACATTGATAATGAGCCTACATCACCAAACTACAGAAAACTCTTGATTCAATATTGGGCACCTTGCGCGAGAAAAAGTGGGATGACAGATACTCAAGCTTACAGTAATTGTTGGAAGGGTTATTGGGCTGTCAACTATAAGGACCCACAAGTGTGGGAAACTATAGATGCAATTGTTTGGTCCTGGAGACCCAACAAAGAAGGACCATTTTCTAGAATAAAGATTCCAGAAAGACATGCTCTAAAAGCCAAAGAAGGCCTCACTCGTGCACATCAGCCACACTTGGATCAAAGTTCAGATATGGTATCAAATGTGGAGTAGAATTATGTGGAGCTTCTATTGTGACTATACTAGTCAATTTGTAAACAAAATCTTTTTTGTATCTTCCTTTGTTTTATGTAATTTATAGTTATTATTCAAATCCATGTGTTGTACATCCTCTTGACTTTTGGTGTTTATCAACACCACAATCCTATGAGATTTTCACTTTATTTACTAGCCACACACCGCAATTTTTCCCACTTTAAGTGGAAAATTCCCAAATTACATGAATTCGGTCGATTTGGAGATTCCCATTATGTGAGATTTACCAAAATACCTAATATGGTCTTTTTACGTTTATTTATGTTAGATTTAGATTTACGTTATATTAGATTAGATTAAGGTTTATTTACGTTATTTACTTGTTATTGAAGAAAGAATTGGAATAACCAATCTACCACACTTGGGTGATAGAAAGGTTATACCATTTTCTTCTTTTTATCGTTTAAGATAAGGTTAGATTTAGATTTTTGTGTAGGCGAAACTCAGAGAGCCGCCGACGCTTGTCAGAAATGGTGATAAAATTTCCTACGCTCACAGCCTCGACAGTCCATGCGGACCAGCAATTCCACCTGCATGTTCAACTGCTGCTACCATACAATAAGCCGTCATGATCAGCTAATGGAAGAGCAAATTGAGCCTACAAATAAATTAGTGATGCAAGATGACGATTCCAAGGGTCACACACACTTACACACACACACACCATATCCCGTCAAATCTAGAGTAAGAATTAAGTGCCTTGAGCAGACATCAGCTACATTGCAAAAATGGCGTACCTGCATGCAACAAAGATCTACTGTGAAAAGATGTTAAGATGCTGTGAAATGCTATAGCTAGAGAAGAGTCAAAGGGGTTTTGTCCACTACATGTAGTATCATGTAGACGTGGGTGTGTAGATTTGTTGTACCCACAAAAATAGGCATTGAACAATAAAGACGAGATTATAACCCGGTGGTTCTGATCTCCGTGCACCTCTAGACCGAGGTGTGCGGGGATTGGATATGACTAGAGAATGTGAGGTAGTTTAAAGTGTGAACATAGAGAGAGAGAGAGAGAGAGAGAGAGAGAGATAAGACAAAGAATTCCAATAGAAGATTTAATTTGTTGTCCAGGTTATAAGGATTTTACCCTCATTATGAGTAGTGACGAGGATGTGGGGCCGTCCAACCAAAACACCTATCTCTCAAGGAGGATCTTATGTCCTTGTAATCATTACAAGCATGCTGTGCGATAGATAAGACGTGTTTATTTGCAGCAGGTTCGCGAATTTGGCTAGTTTGATCCATCTATTATAGATCGAGTTGTTACCAATTATAACTCGTCGGACTCTGACGCTGGCCAACATGCAGCAATCTTGCAACCCAATAGACGTGTTCGCACGTGCTTTGGTCAAGCAGCATATGTGAGGCCACAAGATGTAGCCTCCGAGCTCGGGGGATGATCATGCAGGCCACATTCCCAACGAGGCAATTTTTGAGCCCGAGATTGATGAAATGATCAAGACGGTCATGGATTCAGAAAGGCTTATCTATGATGATATGAAAAGTGAAGCCGATACGCCATTGTATAATGGAGCACGTGTGTCTAGATTGAAAGTGCTCGTGGTTCTTCTCAACATGCAGGCAAAGTTTGGATGGAGTGACACTAGCATCACAACGCTTTTCAGGTGATCTATTACAATTAGTTTACTTTAATAAAACTCTAAATGTATAATGATCTGATAGATTTTTACACAATTGTATCATATTTTTATGTTGTGTAGATTGCTCAAAGAGCACATACTACCAGCTGATAATGTGATGGGAGATTCCCGAGAGGAAGCAAGAAAGATTTTGCAAAACTTGGGGATGGATTACAATTCGATCCACGCTTGTCCTAATGACTACATTCTTTTCAGAGGGGAATACATAGACATGGAGAAGTGTCCGAAATGTGATTCTGAAAGATATCGAGTAGATCTCCACGGAACAAAAATTCAGCAAAAGGTTTTGCGACATTTTCCTCTGCTTCCTCGCATCAAGCATTTCTTCAAATGTAAGTCGATGGCCGCCCTAGCATCATAACATGAGGAGAATAAATCTTCGGATGGTGAGCTACTGATTCCTGCAGATTGTGCAGCCTAGAAACATATAGATGGAACATGGTCGAATTTTGCCAGGGAAGCTTGAAATTTGCGCTTAGGCCTGGCTATGGATGGCGTAAATCCATTTGGTCAAAGATCAACATCTTACAGTGTATGGCCCGTTGTCATCGTCAACTACAACATTCCCCCGTGGTTGACGACGAAGAAGGGGCACCTATGGCTAAGCTTGATTGTGCCGGGGCGATATAAAGTGAAGAATATGGATGTGTATCTTTGTCCACTATTGAAAGAGCTACAAAAATTGTGGATTGGCATAGAAGTGGTGGATATGATCCGACACACAGGTCAACGGAGTGCTTTGATTAGAGGCATTCTAATGTGGACCATGCATGACTATCCCGGACTAACAGAATGCTCAGGTGATCTATTTACACTCCTCACTCAAACACTGTAAATCTTGGTTTTCTCAAGCTGATCTATTATTATGTGTATACATGCAGGGCTTCAAACAAGCGAATATAGAGCATGTGTCACATGTGGACCTAGACTGAATGCACGTAGGGCGCCCTCATTGAAGAAGCAAATCTACGAAGGTCATCAAACGTATCTTCCAGAGAATCATGTGTTACGCGATGGCTTTTTGGGAAGAGAGCCATCGAGGATGTCTGCACAAGCATGGTTAGAGCAGAAGGAGATGTGTGATGACGGATTGTCCCCAGAGATGAAGAGACTATCTCTATGGTATGAGTTACCATACTGGCCCCGACTCATGATCAATCACTTGCTCGATCCAATGCACATATTCAAGAACATGGGTAATCTACTATGGGACCATCTGACTGGCAAGAAAGATACTTTGGGAGCCAGAGTTGACCTTAGAAATTTGGATCGTATGGAGCAATATTGGCCGCAAACAGCGTCCGATGGATCGATAAAACTCCCTAAAGCACCATGGATTTTCACACAGGAGCCCAAGAATGTAAAGTAAAAGAGACCATTCGATCTTTGCGGACCCCCACTGGCATAATGCACTCGCTCCGAACGTGTTTTACTAAAGAAGGAAAGCTTACCGATTTGAAGTCACACGACTGGCATAAAATGTGTCAGGTATGTTCATAGTGGAGTATATCATAGTGGGAATTGTGTAAAAAATTCATGTGTGGACTTTAATATTATTGCTACACGTGTTTTGCATTTTATTTTATCGGTTTCCATTGAGGGATGTTTGTCTCTTGACATCCGTAACACAATCTACAAACTTGCAAAGTTGGTACAATGGATCTCACAAAAGGAGATCAACATAGACTCCATACCATTCGCCAAACTAAATGCTGCAGAGGTTGTGTGCATGTTTAAGAAACATTTTTCTACTACTATGCTAACCATTTAGGTGCATCTTCTTGTTCACATAGTTGATGAGGTGAAAATAGCTGGCATAGTACATTCCAAATGGATGTTGTTTTTAGAACATTTCATGAAAACGCTCAAGGGATATGTGCGTTAGAAGGCACGTCTGGAGGGTAGCATGGCAGAAGGTTTGATGGTATTAGAGTCCCTAGTGTACATTGGAGAGTGGCTAGACGGATTTGATAAAGCCCGGGACACGCTATGGCGAACCATAGATGATGAGCACATATCTCGGTGTTGAGAAGAAGATGACGGAAGATCTAGAGGCTAAAATCAACCAATTTCGCATGCTTCACAATCCAGTCATGCAGAAGTGGATTTCACAATATGAGGATGCAAAGAAAGAGCGACAAAGGGCACGAATCGAGTGGAGACGGGGAAGACGACCACCGATGCACTATCCGACGGGTCTGGAGAGCCTACCAACATTCATGAGCTTAATATGGTTGCACAACCAATTGAAAAGCGCACAACTGTGCAGAAGTGACTGAGGAAGAGTGGGAGTACTCTCGGGGTTGCGGGACCAAGGTAAGTTTGCAATCTACGACTAGTAACTTTCTAGATGTTTGAACGGCCACTCATAATGTTTGTTGGTTGTAGTATAACTCATACACAACAGCATGGTGTAAAGGTTGACATTTTAGGGTGGAACAGATTGACAAAAAGCGTTTTACTCAAGCTTGTGGAATCATGGCAAAATTTGAACAGTCTAGTCGACGACGGTCCTCTAATGCAGATCCTGTGGTGGTGGAACTCACTTACTTCGGCACGCTACAAGAGATTTTAGGATCCATTATAGAGGATTTTTTGTCAACTTGTTCGACGTGCAATGGTTCAAGATAATCATGGAGGGTCGCAACGCTACTGTGCATAGAGGAGAGTCTGGTTTTCTTGAGGTGGATTCAACTTAGAAATGGAACTGACCTAAGAGACACTTTCGTACTACTCGAGCATTGTGAACAAGTAAGTATGTAAATAGTTAACGTGTGTTTTAGAATTTATGTGCTTGGAAGCTCTCATGTAAGTTATGTGGCTCTGGCAGGTGATATTTCATCCCACAAAGTCTGCATCAAATTGGTGGTACGTCATAGAGGTAGCCCCTCGCAGTGCACGGACGTATGAAGGTTACCATGTGCCAATCACAGCGGCATCAATGGAGGAGATCGGAGAAGATGCCCAGTCAGAAGCCGTGGAGGTGGTGCCAGACAAACATCAAGCTGCTACTCTCTATGGGGTGCATGTAGAGGATCTACAAAACGAAACAGAGGACATATGAGAGAGAGATCTCTTCAAGCCATAAATATTGTATTTGAACAATTTTGTTCCATTTTGTAAATTCAGAGTTATGCACTTGCCTCTTCCATCACTGAAGTTGAATAGAAGAAAAATGCTTTCTGTTGTTGCTAGCCTTTGAACATTTCAAAGCTACAAGCACCTTCAAGTTCTTGTACGATTATCCCTTTTGAACAATTTTGCTCCGTTTTGTAAAAACATGGCTCTCTAAGTATTTGCGTCATTGTATTTATATGCTTCATTGCGTCATTGTATTTAATGGTCTTTGCGTCCACTCCAGGTATGTATGCTCTAGGTATGTTCTCCAAGAAGAGACGACGAGCACCTCTCTATCTGTGTCTGTCTCTCTCTCTCTCTATCTATCTACTTGTCCATGTTTTCTAATCCATTCATTCAATATTAAGTTTAAATGTTCATGTGCTTAATGCAGGTATGGATGATGACGAGTTTCTTTCTTCTTTGTCACCACAACAGAGACAGTGGTACATAGAGCGTCATCGCTCTCGCGCACCATCACGGGTTCCTACTCCATCCGCATCTCCCTCTGTTTCGGAGCATTCACAGCGCTCCGAAGCTTTGGTGTTGACGAGACGATCTGCACACTCGCCTAGGCGCCGGCGCTCTAGTGGTGGCGGTGGCGGTTGTTGTGGGGATACCGCCACCGATGCTTCGACACCGCCTTGGGTTCGACGAGGATCTTTACCCTCCACTTCTTTGCCCGTCCCGACACCAGCCACGGCATCGCTATCCACACCAGGTTTTGCGCGGTTGACTGCCGTTCCCCGTAGCTACACACCACTAGCTACTCATCCAGGAGTCTCTCCAGTGGACACTCCTCGCTTCGAGGCTCAGACTCTAGTGGAGACACCAGGTGTCCGTACCCCCGTTGACACGCCGCTAGAGACCCCTCCTAGGATACATAGATTCACGCGTCAGCGGTGAGAGAGCTTGCCTTGCTCCATCGACCTTCAGCAGCGGCATCATCTTGGATGATGAAGGCAAGAAGGTGATTTCGTGCATGCGCGGTCTTTGCTCTCAAGTGTTTAGACACTAATACTAAACACTTGGAGTGAAGTACCGAATGAATTAAAAGACAGAGTCATCATCATGCTTCATCACGAGTTTCCCGTTCCAACACGGTGTCGTGCTGTGACACGTACATAGTGGGAATGCATGCTACAAGATCTATCTTGTAACTTTTTAGATACATAATTATCTTTCCTATAATGTACATATGCATATTTAAGTAAAATAATAAGCCTTGTATCTCATACTATTATTTTTCTCAAGGGTAACCTATCCTTACTTTACCATCAGAAAATACTATGGGAAAAGCTCAATAGCTCCGCCTCTTTAACTTGGGGCAAAAAGCATTGATTCTTTATTTCTACTATCTCATTATCATCTCACACCCTAGATAGATCCTATATCTAGTTTAAACTCCAATATATATATATATTCTATGTATTTTTTATACTTTTCTTATATTTCTTTTTAAATATCTACTAGGAGGGAATCAAATCCTAGTGGGACACTAGGTGGCATGATTTCAAAGATACACTTATTTTAATGCATTATTGCAAGCATGATTACAAAAATTTTTCAAGGAGCAATGTCATGCTTTCATATGGCATGAGGTGTCCTTTGGAATTAAATGAAAGTCTAGGCTAAGGGGACCACGGGAAGACTTTTGCTGCCAGAAATGGCCCTATTTTGATGAATTTTTTACACAAGGTTCCAATCCAAATTGGAAAATGATTTTTAAATGAAAATCGTAGCTAATGAGCTGAAGTTTCTGCACATATTTTTACTTTTTTATTTGAAGCTACGGTTGAGGAGATATGATCAAAATACTGGACCCCAGTCTTCCCACATCATGCAGGGACAACTCATTTCCAACTTTTCCAATTCCTACTCACACTGGCTCCTCTTTTCTTGTGTAAACCCTTGGGGGTTCCCTTCACCTATAAAAGGTGAACTCTTCTTCCTTGAAAGAGGAGAAGAACTCAAGCATTCAAGCCATTGATGAGAGGAATTCTTGAGGGAGTGAGTAGTAATGCCTAATTGTACTTAGCCCCATTAACATAAGCCCAAGCCTACACTTTCTCCTAGAGGAAGAGTAGCTATTCTTGTACGCTATCCTTGGAAGATCAACTCTAATCAAAGAAGGTGTTGTACTTGGCGTATCAATCAAAGTGGAGTGCTCCCCTCTTCTTCTCTCTCCATCAATAATGGTGCAGAAGGGTTTGTCAAGTAAGATGTGTTCTACATTGATGTTTTCTTGATTTCTTGTTGTTTTATTTTTCATCTCTAATCCGACATATATATATATATATATATATATATATATATATATATATATATATATATATATATATATATGTATCTAATCTCATCTCCTTAACCCAACCTACCTCTCTCATTCTTAGTAATTCATCCTCTCTGCAAATTCTAGGTTCTCTTTTCTATAGGTACATCTCTCCCCACAGTATCCTAATTGCCTACAGGCCAGAATAGGGCTTGGGAGGGAAACTTCTCATCTCTTCACTTCTCTCATATCTACATTTCTCACATACTATCCTAGATGAATAACCCACATGATGATCATTTCTATTGCTTTCACTCTGTACGATCTATTAGAATTAACGTATGGATTAGCCGAAAAATACACTTTCAACAACGTATAGTGTTTCTCTTTGGCCCAGAAAGGCTTAATGAAATATTTCTATCACGGGATCCCATCATACTACCTCTCGTAGACTATAACTTTTCTTTTGACGTAAGCGTAGTTATCTTGCTATGAACCAAGAGGATTTGTACACACAATTAATCCCAATCACTAGACAAAATATATATATTATGGTAAGAACAAAACTACAATTCCAAAGAACAATTTGTAGCCTATTTGGTCAGTCAAGATTGAATGCCATTAACTCAACTATTGACCCTTCTATATTACCCATGATACGATATGACCATAGCCTTGATGTTTTCATTTTTGTATTGTTTTGACATTCTCTTTTGTGTTCTTTCGTTGTGTGTGTGAGTGCAAGAGAAAAAGAGTGAGTCTTCTTTGATTGCACTTCTTTCCAAACCCTAGTCTTCATGGCATCTATGGTTTAACTCCTTCATATAGTTTTTGTTGAGTTCTCTCACAAACTCTCACAGCCATAAGCCCGGTGCTTTCCTGGCAAGACCGCAAATTTCTCGACATATTTTTGGTGAGCCCGACGTGAAACTGCCAGGGTGAGATTTTGTGGATAACCATGGGTGATCATGTTGAGCAACAGGGTATGCATTTTGACCCAGCAACAATGCAAATGTTTCAAGCATTTGCAATGTTCATGCAACAACAACATGCCATTGAAAGAAGGGAGATTTCAGCAACGAAGTCCATATATACAAGCAGTCGTCAATAGAATGGATTAGTTCAATGGCAAAGATGTAACCAAGTACTTACGCGAGTATGTGAAGGAGATGGAGCTGCATTGTGTGTCAGAAGGTGAGATGATTCAAAGCTTTGAGCTAGTTGTTGCTCTAGAAATTAGAGAGCATGTTAGGGTAATTAAAGATGGGCATGGGAGAAATTGGGAAGAATTCAAAGTAGCTTTAAAGGAGGAATATTTCATGGAGGACTCTGAGAGAGTGACCAAAAGGACATTCTTAGAATGGGTAGTCAATCCAAAGCAAGGACTATCAATAACAGAGCTACTTAGGGAATTTGAGCGGCGCTATGCACAACTCACCAGGACAGAAAGGGCCACACTAGATGTAGAGAAGACAAATCTTTTCTTACAAGCTGCAGGTAAGAGTTTCAAGAAATTTTGGAGCTTCTTCTTGAAGATAAAGATGTTGAGCAAGGACTAAAGACTGACTGGAATGAGGTTGAAGGTGCTGTCTCACTGCTTGCCAAACGACAAAGAAGAAGGGACAAGATGGTAGTAAACACTACAAGTCCTTCCACCTCAACTTCTGACAAAATGGTAAAGCCTACTTTTATCGCTCTTAAGTTTGATGAGTCCATGCTAGATGAGCTTGTGAAGGGAATGCGTGACTTGAAGGTGAAGTTTGCAAAGCTTGAAGAAAAAGGCCAACCATCAGGGCCACTTCCTAGGCAAAGACAACATCCCAAAGAAGGGTTTGTTAATACATGTATTTGGTGTGATAGTACAGACCATGTAAGAAGGGATTGTGATGATTTTAGTGATGCTTTGTCAAAAGATGTTGTCTTTTTTAAGGATGGTAAAATCCACTTAAGAGAGACAGGTCTACCCTTGAGAACTAACTTTGGGAAGGGGGGAATGCAAACCTTAGTTGAGGATATGGCAACTAAGCATGCCACCTCTTAAGTTGAGGCAGCTACTTATGGAGTAAAAATTGAACATTTTTGTGATGAAGAGGTGAGTGACCATCATGGTCAAATTTGGCCAAATGTCATGCAATTAGCTAAAAAGGGAAAGCTTACAAAAGAGATTCTACATGAATCAGGTGATTGCATACGTCTAAAAACAGGATGGAATGATCCAGTGGACTCATTGTCAGTGCATGCCTACATTACAAAATGCCAACAAAATGAGGCAATTGTAGAAGAGAAGCGCAGACGTGAGAATGCTGATGAAGGACCATCAAAAAGAGCTTCTAGAAGTGCGGGAAGAAGAAACTCAATGCCTTCTCAAACACCCTCAACACAAGGAGAATCTCCACCTGAAGCACTCATGGAGGATTCTACAACAGGAAAGAAGAAAGAGCCAACGAAAGGTAAGACAAAAGGCCCAACTTATAAACTACAATCTGATATTGAGGTTGCTACAGATTTAAAGAAAGTCTTGAAGGAAAGGATCTTGAATAGCAAGATTGAGTTTACTCTGGGAGAAGTTCTTGGCATTGCAAAGCGTGAATTCCATGAGGAGATCATTGACATCATCAAGAGGAAGAGGCAAACCCTTGCTGAAGTTTCTCATCCACAGGTTGAAGGGGAAACCTCAAAGACACAAGGGATGCAACTACAAAATAAGGAGAAGTTCTTGGCATTGCAAAGCGTGAATTCCATGAGGAGATCATTGACATCATCAAGAGGAAGAGGCAAACCCTTGCTGAAGTTTCCCTTGCTGAAGTTTCTCATCCACAGGTTGAAGGGGAAACCTCAAAGACACAAGGGATGCAACTACAAAATAAGGAGAATGATGGACCTGTGGTAGGATGCTACCAATCTACTGGGAGAGTGAAGCAAGTGCATTTCTCAAATGATGATGAAGAAGTTGAAGATATTACTAGGAGCTACTATGCACGAAGTCACTAGGCAAGGGCTGATGGAGCTATATATGGCTCACTCTACTCAACTTGGTCTCACCTATATATTTGTATCTTGTCCTCAATATGAATCAGTCTTTGGGAGCTTATATGGTGTGTCTCTTGTCTCGTCTCTCTCTCTCTCTCTTTCTCTCTGCATCTCAACATGGTATCAGAGCAGTAACGATCATGCGCCGATTCAATTCATGGGGACAAAATAGTATGTGTATGCGATTTGCATGTAAGATTCAAAAATTGCTACAAATTTTATTTTTCAGCATTGATTCTTGTTAACTGTGGTTGTTTTGTGTTAAGAAGAATATGATTAGTGTTTTGTGTGACGTTTATTGCTAATCAATCTAATCGTTGATTACGTTTTCTTGTTGATGACATCGTGAACTTCATCTCAATTTTTCTTGCTGTTTTGCTCAAAATTTGGAGAAACGGGAAAAGCGCAATGGAGTGTAACACAATGGCACTTCTCATCCAAAACTTGTTCGTCTCCTCGAGCTCTTCGATTTGAGTTCTAGGTTTGTGTCAATCGAAGTTCGCAGCAGAAAGTTATGTTGTTTTTACTGCAATTGAGCTTGACGCAGCTTTCTTCATCCTACTTCTTCGTGAAGCGTCCGCGATCGTTTTTCTTATTTTGGCGTTAACTTTTTCAAGAAGATTTAGCTTTTTGCTATTCGTATTGTGGCCGTCAATCTTGCGTCTCACGCCACTCTATTTTGAGGACTCTTTTATTATTAACGTCTCCTTTACCCTGCCCTTTTTGGGTGACGTCTCTCACATCTTTGGAAGTTCCTTGAGCATCCTTCTTACGTTTATCGTTGACAGAACGCAGTCCTCATATCTCTCTCATTCTCAATTGCGGCCTTCACCATATATGGTGTGCAAATTCTGCGATCTTATCTTATACGTCTTCTCGCAACAAGATATGGCTATGAATATTCTCGTCAACGGCTTTTCTTCTGGCCAGCGTTCTGTTCCTCCTTTCCAAGGTCAAGGTTTTCCACGCTGGAAAGCAAAGATGTTGTTAATTCTTAAAGGCGATGAACTCTCCGATGTTGTTCTTGGAAATTGTGTTTGTCAGCCTGTTGATACGAATAATGATAACGTGCTTATCACTGAAGGACCTATATTTGAAGATTGGAATGTTGCCTATACGGATTGGCAACGACGTGATAAAGCAGCTCGTCGGTATATTCTTTCCACTCTTACTGATTCCCTTTTGCTTGATATGTACGAACTGCCTACTTCCCACGACGTATGGAAGTACCTTATTGCAAACTTTCAGAAGAAATCTGTCACAGAAATACTTTATTTGAGAGGGTTGCTTAACAAGTTACGGTGATCCTGTTCCACAAAAGAAACTGATTACACTTCTCCTTGATACGGTGAAGGACTCTTCTTATGATAACATTGTTACTATTCTCTCTAATAAAGATGGTCTTGATTTCGACCAAGCCTGCATGTCTTTAATTGAATACTCTCAACGTCAAGAACGTCGTAATGCTAGTCATGATACAGCTATGATTTCACACGAGAAGACTGAGTCACAACAGATGGAATGGGCTTTTTATGCTCGAAGGCGTCCATTTCAACGAGAAAACCGCAGAAGTGGCCGTCGCGGTAATATTTTCTCTCATCTCAAATTTCCTAATAAGCAATGTTCTTACTGCAACAGAAATGGCCATACTGAAGATGATTGTTGGGCACGTCAATATGATGAGGAACACAATATTACCACAAAACAACCACGTTTATCTAGAGACTCTTCTTCTTCTTCTTGTGAATATTGTGGACGATCTGATCATCCCACTCATATGTGCTATAAGCGTCGATTTGACACAGATCGGAATGGAGCATATGCTACTGAACATCGAAACAACATTGTACCAGAAACAAGCTGCGTCCTATGTTCAGTTGCTCCAGACAGAATACTTCATGTACGCGATGGATCACTTTTTATTGTCGATTCTGGTGCTATAGGAAATATGACATATCAATCTAAGTGGCTCCATAACTATCATCCACTGCCAGTTCAACGTGTTGTTTATCTTGCTGATGATACTACTTGTCAAGTAAAGGGTATTGGAGACGTATATCTTGGTACCTTATCTTCTTCCACTCGAATTTTGCGAGGATTATTACATGTACCAGATCTTCAACGTAATCTTCTTTCAGTTGCTAGACTTGTTGATCTTGGTCTGTTTGTTGGATTTGATCATACCAAATGCCGAATTGAGAAAGATGGACAAACTATAGCCACTGCTCCTCGAAATGGTAATTTGTTTGAACTCTCTCTCAACGATGCTGTAGCAAATGTTGTCACTGCTCCAAGTGATCATGATTGCAAAGTATGGCATCACCGTTTTGTTCATGCTGATTTCTCAAAACTCCTTGATCTTCAACGTTGTGATCTTGTTCATGGCATGGATCTTAAAGCCCATCCTCATATGGGAATTTGTGAATTTTGTGCTCTTGGGAAACACAATCGCAAACCCTTTCCTCTTTCAAATACAACTCATTCTCATGACATATTGGATCTTGTTCATACTGATATATGTGGACCTCTACCTTCTTCGAGATCACAATATCGCTACTTCATTACTTTCATTGATGATTTCTCAAGGTAGACGACTGTATTTCTACTTAGACAAAAATCTGAAGCCTTATCTGTTTTCAAACAATTCCACAAGGCTCCGGAACATCAAACTGGTCGTCACCTTAAGAAGCTTCGTAGTGACAATGGAGGCCAATATGTTTCTCGAGAGTTTGTGAGTTACTGTGCTGACAGTGGAATTCATCATGAACACACTATTCCATATTCGCCTCAACAGAACGGTGTTGCTGAACGAAAGAATCGCACTATTCTCAATGCTGTAAGATGTATGCTGATTCATTCTGGCTTATCTCATGTTTTTTGGGCTGAAGCTACTTTGACAGCAGTATTTATTCAGAATCATCTTCCTACTACTGCACCCTCTGGTAAGATACCCATCACAGCATGGACAGGTGACATTCCTTCTGTATCTCATTTTCGAACCTTTGGATGTATTGCTTATATTCATGTTCCCAAAGAAACACGAACAAAGCTTGATGCTCCTGGTCTTAAAGTTATTTTTATTGGATATTCTGACACTTCGAAAGGCTACAAATTCTATGACCCTTCCTCCAAGAAAGTAATTGTGAATCGTGATGCTACTTTTAACGAGCAGCTTATGGGAGGCTCATAGTCCATGGATGATTCTGATGATACTAAATCATTGCTTCAAGCGTTTCCATTTCTTTCAGAAGATGAAACTCTTCCTATAGAGCAACTTTCCTCTTCACAACCATCCATTCCGAATGTTGCCAATGATGATATTGATATTTTTGTTGATCTGCCTATTGATTTTGAACATGGCTCATGTCATGTTTATGATGACGATATTGCTGATAATGCTTTTTCTACTTCCGAAGATCCCATTACTTATGATGAAGCTATCTCTTCACCACAAAAGGATCAATGGAAAGAGGCTATGGAAGCAGAGTACGATTCTCTTATCTCTAAAGGTACATGGATACTAACTGAATTACCTCCTGGTCGTACACCTATTAAATGTAAGTGGGTGTATAAGACAAAAGTAAAAGTAGATGGATCTTTTGACAAGTTCAAGGCATGTTTAGTTGCAAAAGGTTACTCCCAAGTAGATGGTGTTGATTATCAAGAGACTTTTTCACCAGTTGTTCGCATTACAAGTGTTCAAGTTTTATTGGCATTTGCTGTTCAATTTGATTTAGAAGCTCATCAAATGGATGTGCGAACTACTTTTCTTAATGGTGACTTGGAAGAGGAAATTTATATGGAACAACCAGAAGGGTTTGTTATTCCAGGTAAAGAAGACCTTGTTGCTCAACTCCATAAGGCACTATATGGTCTCAAAAAAGCTTCGCAAGCCTGGTATACAAAATTTGATCTTTTTCTCACCTCTAAAGGATTCATCTCTTGCTCGTCAGACCCCAAATTATACATAAAACACCAAGGTAGCAGTTTTGTGATTCTTGCTCTTTATGTGGATGATACCATCCTTGTTTCCAATGATTTGGGATTTCTTCAGCAAGTGAAAAATTTATTGTCTTCTGCATTTGATATGGTGGATCTTGGAGAGATTCACTCATGTCTTGGCATTCAAATCCAACGTAACCGTACAAAAGGTATTTTATTCCTTCGACAGTCAAAGTTTATTGCAGATACTATTCAAAAATTTGGTATGGAATCTACACATTCAACCAACACACCTTGTCTTGTGAGCTCTACGAAGAACACTTCTGACAATGGCGGTCAACTTGTCACAAACCAACCTTATGCTAACTTGATTGGATGTCTTCAGTTTGTTGGCATGAACACTCGTCCTGATATTCTGTTTTCTGCTAATTATCTTGGACAACATCTTGCATGTCCTTCTCTTAAGCATTGGTTTGCTGCAAAGCGTGTGTTGAAATACTTGAAAGGCACTACAGATTTTGGTTTTGTCTATCGACGACAACTCACATCAGATTCTATGCAATCTCTTTCTCTTTTGCGTTACACAGATGCAGACTAGGCAAGCTCACATTTATCTATGCGATCTACTAGTGGAAATTGCTTCTTTATAAATGGTTGTCTTGTTTCTTGGACTAGCAAGAAACAACGTTGTGTTGCAGTTTCTACGACTGAGTCAGAATATGTTGCGGCATCACTTGCAGCTCGTGAGTTGATTTGGCTTTGACAAATGCTGGTTGATATTGGTCACTCTCCTCTTTCTAGCACACCCTTGCGGTGTGACAACCAAAGTGCTATTAGTCTTGCAAAAGACTATGTTCAACATAATAAGTCAAAGCACATTGTTGTCCATTATCATTATGTCAGGTATGATGTACGCAAAGGAACCATTATGGTTGAACACTGTCCAAGTGACCAGATGATTGCAGACATTTTGACCAAAGGTCTCAACGAGTCACGTTTCATCCTCTTGCGCTCGGAGCTTGGAGTTTCTTCGACCTCACTCTTTCTAGATTAGCTTCTTTGCTATTGTAATAGATTTGTACATATGACATTGTAATCTTTTAGGTACCATGCACTATGTACACTCCACCTTTTCAAATTGTAATCTCTAAGTCACTTGAATATTTGTACATAGATGCACAATTCACTTTCACATCATCATCGCTGGTTCATATTTTCACATTGTATAGGGGCTCGGGTTTTTCCCTTGAACTCCCCAAGGGTTTTTTCATCCAAAGCTAGAGACCTTTGTTTGAGTGGGGGTGTTGGAGCTATATATGGCTCACTCTAATCAACTTGGTCTCACCTATATATTTGTATCTTGTCCTCAATATGAATCAGTCTTTGGGAGCGTATATGGTGTGCCTCTTGTCTCGTCTCTCTCTCTTTCTCTCTACATCTCAACAAGGGCTACTACAGAAACTTTGGTCAAGGTAGGTGATCTTGAAGAGCCATTTGTTGCCTTGATTGACCATGGTTCAGAAATAAACATAATGTCAAAGAGTCTCTACAACAAGTGCAAATGGCCGATGGACACAGATCATGGGTGGATGGTAAAAGTGGCAAACAATTTATCCGGTGAATTGTATGCAGCATGTCCAGGTGTGAAGGTAACAATAGGTGATGTGAAGATTGACCAAAACTTCTTTGTACAGGATACATCTTCATATCATCTCATCCTTGGACAGCCCTACATTGTGGGAGTTCGAATGGAAACAAAGGTAATGGATGATGGTTCAGCATATGCTAGAATACGTAGCAAAGATGGTAAACGAGTTGTCCAATTTCTCACAGTTTGTGTGAACCATGAAATAAATCGTGACAACATCAGAGAACATCCTCTACCAAAGGTGAGCAAAGAGTTTCATGATCATAGAGAAATGATGGGTTTTGGCCAAGTACCATTGTAAAGCGGGATTGCAGTGGTACAGAAAGAAAAAGGGTCTCGCCTGATCCAAAAATAGGTGAAGCGTTTTCAACGAGCTCCTTGGTAACAAAGAATGGATCAGTATGTTTTACAAAACTTGAAGATTTGAAGAGATGTGAGAGGCAATATGTGCATAATGTACAAATAGGCATGAAAAAGAGTGGGTTGTTAGAGCCTACTGAAAATGTTTTGGGTTTGTGTGAACAAGTTTCTTTTGTAGATACTATGGGTGAGCTTGATGCTATAATGGGGTCTAATTTGCATCTTGAAAATGAAGTTGTGGAAGTTTGCTCTATGGAAATGTATCAAGTAATAGAAGCCTTTAAAGAAAGCCAAACAGTTGGCCCAGAAGTCCATGTTGAAACTAAATACAAGAGTGTAGCAAAGAAGGTGAAACCAGTAGCTTCACCCTTACCACCCAACAATAGGAAAAAGATTGAGCAGGCTTCTTTACAACCAAGTTTGAGGAATCCTAAAAAGATTGGGCATACCTTCACAAAGGAGTCTTTCCAAGACTTACAGATTGGTCGCGAGGAGTTTCTAACACAGGAGGAGACAAAGTGCTTCAAAGAAATGCTTTCAAAGCATGGTAAGGCTTTTGCATTTGAGCCACATGAGACAGGATGTGTTGATACTTCTATTGTAGCTCTTATGGTAATTTTCACTATACCTCATGTGCCTTGGAATCTGCGGCCTATTCCGGTTCCAAAGGCTCATTTGCCAAAGTTAGTAGAGCTGCTAAATGAGAAAATCAAAATGGGAATCTTGGAGCCTTTTGGTGCTCCATACTCAAACAGGTGGTTCACAGTTCCAAAGAAGAATGGTTCTCTACGCTTCATCCAAGATATGCAACCAGTGAACAAGGTGACAATTAGAAATGTAGGTACAAGTCCAATTGTGGATGAGTTTGCAGAGGCATTTGCAGGGAGGGCAATCTACTCAATGGGGGATCTCTACTCAGGGTATGATCAATTTCAGCTTGCAATCGAAAGCAGAGACTTGAAAACCATGAGGACCCCTTTGGGTTTGGTAAGTATGTGTACCTTGCCACAGGGAGCAACCAAATCTGTTGCACATATGATGAATGGGATGAATAAGGTGTTACGTGACTTTATTCCTCAAATCACAATGCCTTTCATTGATGATTTGCCTATCAAAGGATGTGAAGAAAGTGACAAAGACGAAGCTTTGGATCTCAAGGGATGTCGCAGGTTTGTGGTAAATCACATAAATGATTGTGATAAAATTTTGTCTAGGTTGGAAGAAGTGAATCTTACATTGTTAGGGAAAAAGTCTATGTTTGGTGTCAATGAAGTGCTTATTGTGGGGCACATGTGCGGGCCATATGGTAGGAAACCTTGTCCAACAAAGGTAGATGCCATCCAAAGAATGAAAGAAACATGCACTAGCATCACTGAGGTTAGATGGTTTCTGGGAGCATGTGTCTTCTATGTTATTTGGATTCCACATTATGCACATATAGCTGATCCTCTTTATCAACTGCTAGAAAGAATCAGAAGTTTAAATGGACAGAAGCACATGTAAAATCCATGAAAAAGCTAAAGGAGTTGCTCCAGTTAGCAACAACTTTGAGAAAGGTAGACTATGAGTGTCAAAGGCCAGTAATTGTGACAATAGACACCAGTCCTACAGGGATTGGATGGGAAATAGGGCAAGATGACAAAGAAGGACACAGGTATGTGGTAAGATTTGGAGCAAAGGTGCTAAGTGCTTGCCAAAGAAACTATCCACAGATAAAGAGAGAGTTATGGGGTATGGTTACAGCCTTGAAAAGTGGGAAAGAGTACCTAATTGATGCATGTGTGGTTGTAGAAACAGATTGTCTATCACTTCTTGGGATGATTACAAGCTGCTCAACACCAGACATTGCTATGTTGCGGTGGATTGCCTACATTAAGTCCTTAAATCCCGAGTTTAAGCACATTGCAGGTAAAGACAATACAGTGGCAGATATGCTATCAAGGGCAAGGTATGAAGATGAGTCACAAATGATTGATTAGGGAGATGATGTAGGTACAAAGTTCTATTCTATCTCTCATGTCAAAGGTAACAATTTCTGCATGAATAATTCACTTAAATTGTTCTTGAAAGATCTTTATGAAGGTGATTGGCTTTCTATTGGAAGCTACTTGAGTACTCTAACAAAACAGGATGATTGGTCTAAACAAGAATTCAAGAGGATACGCAGGAAAGCATATGGGTACTTTTTGAGGGATGGTTACTTGTGGAAGCATCCTAAACAAAAGGGTGCTACACCAAAACCGGTTATATGTAAAAAAGAGACTCAAGTAAATCTCATGCAAGAGTTTCATGAGAGTCTATGGGCTGGACACAGAGGTTGTGTGCATGTTTAAGAAACATTTTTCTACTACCATGCTAACCATTTAGGTGCATCTTCTTGTTCACATAGTTGATGAGGTGGAAATAGCTGGCATAGTACATTCCAAATAGATGTTGTTTTTAGAACATTTCATCAAAACGCTCAAGGGATATGTGCGTCAGAAGGCACATCTAGAGGGCAGCATGGCAGAAGGTTGGATGGTATTAGAGTCCCTAGTGTACATTGGAGAGTGGCTAGACGGATTTGATAAAGCCCGGGACACGCTATGGCAAACCATAGATGATGAGCGCATATCTCAGTGTTGAGAAGAAGATGACTGAAGATCTAGAGGCTAAAATCAACCAATTTCGCATACTTCACAATCCAGTCATGCAGAAGTGGATTTCACAATATGAGGATGCAAAGAAAGAGCGACAAAGGGCACGAATCGAGTGGAGACGGGGAAGACGACCACCGATGCACTATCCGATGGGTCTGGAGAGCCTACCAACATTCATGAGCTTAAGATGGTTGCACAACCAATTGAAAAGCTCACAACAGTGCGGTGAAGAAGTGACTGAGGGAGAGTGGGAGTACTCTCGGGGTTGCGGGACCAAGGTAAGTTTGCAATCTACGACTAGTAACTTTCTAGATGTTTGAACGACCACTCATAATGTTTGTTGGTTGTAGTATAAGTCATACACAACAGCATGGTGTAAAGGTCGACATTTTAGGGTGGAACGGATTGACAAAAAGCGTTTTACTCAAGCTTGTGGAATCATGGCAAAATTTGAACAGTCTAGTCGACGACGGTCCTCTGATGCAGATCCTGTGGTGGTGGAACTCAGTTACTTCGGCACGCTACAAGAGATTTTGAGGATCCATTATAGAGGATTTTTTGTCGACTTGTTCGACGTGCAATGATTCAAGATAATCATGGAGGGTCGCAACGCTACTATGCGTAGAGGAGAGTTCAGTTTTCTTGAGGTGGATTCAACTAAGAAATGGACTGACCTAAGAGACACTTTCGTACTACTCGAGCATTGTGAACAAGTAAGTATGTAAATAGTTAACGTGTGTTTTAGAATTTATGTGCTTGGAAGCTCTCATGTAAGTTATGTGGCTCTGGCAGGTGATATTTCATCCCACAAAGTCTGCATCAAACTGGTGGTACGTCATAGAGGTAGCCCCTCGTAGTGCACGGACGTATGAAGGTTACCATGTGCCAATCACAGCGGCATCAATGGAGGAGATCGGAGAAGATGCCCAGTCAGAAGCCGTGGAGGTGGTGCCAGACAAACATCAAGCTGCTACTCTCTATGGGGTGCATGTAGAGGATCTACAAAATGAAATAGAGGACATATGAGAGAGAGATCTCTTCAAGCCATAAATATTGTATTTGAACAATTTTGGTCCATTTTGTAAATTCAGAGTTATGCACTTGCCTCTTCCATCACTCAAGTTAAATAGAAGAAAAATGCTTTCTGTTGCTACTAGCCTTTGAACATTCCAAAGCTACAAGCACCTTCAAGTTCTTGTACGATTATCCGTTTTGAACAATTTTGGTCTGTTTTGTAAAAACATGGCTCTCTAAGTATTTGCGTCATTGTATTTATATGCTTCATTGTGTCATTGTATTTAATGGTCTTTGCGTCCACTCCAGGTATGTATGCTCTAGGTTTGTTCTCCAAGAAGAGACAACGATCACCTCTCTATCTCTGTCTGTCTCCCTCTCTCTCTCTCTCTCTCTCTCTCTCTCTCTCTCTATCTACTTGTCCATGTTTTCTACTCCATTCATTCAATATTAAGTTTAAATGTTCGTGTGTTTAATGCAGGTATGGATGATGACGAGTTTCTTTCTTCTTTGTCACCACAACAGAGACAGTGGTACATGGAGCGCCATCGCTTTCGCGCACCATCACGTGTTCCTACTCCATCCGCATCTCGCTCTGTTTCGGAGCATTCACAGTGCTCCGAAGCTTTGGTGTTCAGGAGACGATCTTCACACTCACCTAGGCGCCGGCGCTCTAGTGGTGGCGGTGGCGGTTGTTGTGGGGATACCGCCACCGATGCTTCGACACCGCCTTGTGTTCGACGAGGATCTTTACCCTCCACTTCTTTGCCCGTCCCGACACCAGCCACGGCATCGCTATCCACACCAGGTTTTGCGCGGTTGACTGCCGTTCCCCGTAGCTACACACCACTAGCTACTCATCCAGGAGTCTCTCCAGTGGACACTCCTCGCTTCGAGGCTCAGACTCTAGTGGAGACACCAGGTGTCCGTACCCCCGTTGACACGCCGCTAGAGACCCCTCCTAGGATACATAGATTCACGCGTCAGCGGTGAGAGAGCTTGCCTTGCTCCATCGACCTTCAGCAGCGGCATCATCTTGGATGATGAAGGCAAGAAGGTGATTTCGTGCATGCGCGGTCTTTGCTCTCAAGTGTTTAGACACTAATACTAAACACCTGGAGTGAAGTACCGAATGAATTAAAAGACAGAGTCATCATCATGCTTCATCACGAGTTTCCCGTTCCAACACGGTGTCGTGCTGTGACACGTACATAGTGGGAATGCATGCTACAAGATCTATCTTGTAACTTTTTAGATACATAATTATCTTTCCTATAATGTACATATGCATATTTAAGTAAAATAATAAGCCTTGTATCTCATACTATTATTTTTCTCAAGGGTAACCTATCCTTACTTTACCATCAGAAAATACTATGGGAAAAGCTCAATAGCTCCGCCTCTTTAACTTGGGGCAAAAAGCATTGATTCTTTATTTCTACTATCTCATTATCATCTCACACCCTAGATAGATCCTATATCTAGTTTAAACTCCAATATATATATATATTCTATGTATTTTTTATACTTTTCTTATATTTCTTTTTAAATATCTACTAGGAGGGAATCAAATCCTAGTGGGAGACTAGGTGGCATGATTTCAAAGATACACTTATTTTAATGCATTATTGCAAGCATGATTACAAAAATTTTTCAAGGAGCAATGTCATGCTTTCATATGGCATGAGGTGTCCTTTGGAATTAAATGAAAGTCTAGGCTAAGGGGACCACGGGAAGACTTTTGCTGCCAGAAATGGCCCTATTTTGATGAATTTTTTACACAAGGTTCCAATCCAAATTGGAAAATGATTTTTAAATGAAAATCGTAGCTAATGAGCTGAAGTTTCTGCACATATTTTTACTTTTTTATTTGAAGCTACGGTTGAGGAGATATGATCAAAATACTGGACCCCAGTCTTCCCACATCATGCAGGGACAACTCATTTCCAACTTTTCCAATTCCTACTCACACTGGCTCCTCTTTTCTTGTGTAAACCCTTGGGGGTTCCCTTCACCTATAAAAGGTGAACTCTTCTTCCTTGAAAGAGGAGAAGAACTCAAGCATTCAAGCCATTGATGAGAGGAATTCTTGAGGGAGTGAGTAGTAATGCCTAATTGTACTTAGCCCCATTAACATAAGCCCAAGCCTACACTTTCTCCTAGAGGAAGACTAGCTATTCTTGTACGCTATCCTTGGAAGATCAACTCTAATCAAAGAAGGTGTTGTACTTGGAGTATCAATCAAAGTGGAGTGCTCCCCTCTTCTTCTCTCTCCATCAACAATGGTGCCGAAGGGTTTGTCAAGTAAGATGTGTTCTACATTGATGTTTTCTTGATTTCTTGTTGTTTTATTTTTCATCTCTAATCCGACATATATATATATATATATATGTATCTAATCTCATCTCCTTAACCAAACCTATCTCTCTCATTCTTAGTAATTCATCCTCTCTGCAAATTCTAGGTTCTCTTTTCTAGAGGTACATCTGTCCCCGCAGTATCCTTATTGCCTAGGGGCAAGAATAGGGCTTGGGAGGGAAACTTCTCATCTCTTCACTTCTCTCATATCTACATTTCTCACATACTATCCTAGATGAATAACCCACATGATGATCATTTCTATCGCTTTCACTCTATACGATCTATTAGAATTAACGTATGGATTAGCCGAAAAATACACTTTCAACAACGTATAGTGTTTCTCTTTGGCCCAGAAAGGCTTAATGAAATATTTCTATCACGGGATCCCATCATACTACCTCTCGTAGACTATAACTTTTCTTTTGACGTAAGCGTAGTTATCTTGCTATGAACCAAGAGGATTTGTACACACAATTAATCCCAATCACTAGACAAAATATATATATTATGGTAAGAACAAAACTACAATTCCAAAGAACAATTTGTAGCCTATTTGGTCAGTCAAGATTGAATGCCATTAACTCAACTATTGACCCTTCTATATTACCCATGATACGATATGACCATAGCCTTGATGTTTTCATTTTCGTATTGTTTTGACATTCTCTTTTGTGTTCTTTCTTTGTGTGTGTGTGTGCAAGAGAGAAAGAGTGAGTCTTCTTTGATTGCACTTCTTTCCAAACCCTAGTCTTCATGGCATCTATGGTTTAACTCCTTCATATAGTTTTCGTTGAGTTCTCTCACAAACTCTCACAGCCATAAGCCCGGTGCTTTCCTGGCAAGACCGCAAATTTCTCGACAACGGGATGACCACTTCATTGAAGATGTGATGAAAGTTCGAATGCGCGAATACTGCAAGCATAAGCGTTTCGAAGTGCAAAAAGCAATCAAGCATGGGTGGAGCAGACCAGACTGGCTGGCCAAAGAAGATTGGAAGATTGCGAAGAAAGAAGCACGCGAGAATCCCGACAAGTGGAAGCGACAAAAGGAGGCAGCCGGAGCGCGAGTAGAGGCAGGGAGCTCGCACCACTTGGAGATCTGCGGGTGGGCATCATTTGAGGCCGATTTGTAAGTGTTTTCGCATCTATGTTTGATAGTTTAGGGTTTATGGGATTTTAAATTCTAACATAATGGATTCTTTGTATGTTTTGATAGTGGTCGTTTACAGGACGTGATCCCACACCGTACGAGCGTGAGTACGCAGGCAGGAAGGGCTTAAACGCCCTTATAAACATCCTGAGTTCTCGTGGCGGCATGGTTAATATTAGGGTTTATTCTTTTCTATTTATTGTATTGTTTTATAAACGTCGCTATATGTTTATACTTACAAAAAGCTATCTTATTGTTTTTTTTGCAGAATCCGACAGATACGCCGCTTGGATGCGATGAGACGTCTGATTAGACGACGACAGTTTAGCCATAGCTAGATATAATTAGCATCTTTTTGTCATAGCTTATGTATCATGAGACGACTTTTATACGTCTTGTTGAAAACCATGTATATTTTTTAAATAATGACAATGGTTTGTAACTATTAAATTTGCAAATATTAACAATCAAGTGATTTTACCTATGTGTACAATTGTCTTAATTTCATCAGTTCACGCTTGTCAGTTTTGTATCTTTATTTTGCAAACAATACATACTATGGATGATGGAGTTAATGATTATATTGTCTTGTGGGTGACTATTTTGGGTCTATATTTACCTTTGCACTTTTTTTCAAAGGTAAATAGACAAATGAAACATTCAATATGGTTGATGGATGCCCTGCCTCCAAAAATTTTTCCTCTCGGGCGTCTCTATGACCGTCGCTATATAAGGCTCTGCAGCGTCGCTATAAGCGTCGCTATTGATGGCTCTGCAACGTCGCTACAAGCGTCGTTATTGATGGCTCTGCAGCGTCACTATATAGCAACGTTTATAGCGATGCTTATAGCACTGCTTATAGCACTACCATAGCGACGTTCTCGTATCGACACACATAGCGACGCCGGGCGTTATAAAACCCAGTGTATTTCTATGGCTAAAAGCGTCACAAGAGTACACAACCTCTTGTAGTGATACTCCCCTATATAACGTACGTTCACGGGGTATTAAAAAAACCCCTCTTTTAACAAGTAAAATGACCCCTTATGTTAGGAAAATTTTCCAAACTTGAATATAAAAACCCCTTATTTTTATGTATCTCTCTTAAATTGCTTAAAATTTTTGTATTTCAAAACCCCTCTTTTTGAACTCACGTTACACATTAACATGATTACATGGTGCACCCCCCGAGCATGTCGACTTGTTATGTGTCATGTTGTAACATATTTGTGCGAGCATTCATGTCTCCAAAGATGATGACTTCACCCTCGTCCTTGTAATGAGAAATTTCTTCCTCTAGTTCAACAAAGGGCTGATCTCTATCCATATCCAAGCAAGCATAAAAGTTGGAGTCATAGTGAGGAATGTAGCAACCATCCACAAACATGATTTGACCATTTGGTGGGTGGATTTTTAGCCATAAGTAGCGTTCATACTTATCTTCTTTGACAATGGAAACATCTTTCAAACCCTTTTTGATCATACATGTTACGCCTCCTTGGCCTCCACGTTGCTTTTCATTTTTGGCCCACATCAAAGAATGCACATTGTATTTGTCAAATCCAAGAATTTGTTACACATCATGCTCTCATGTTTTGACAAGAAGTATCACATCGGAGTCATTGGTGAGCTCATCAATGCCAATTCCCGCATTCCATGGATACCCGTGGTACAATTCCAAAAGCTTATTCACAAGCGTAAGTTGGTCTCATCGATCATGTGTCCCTGTTGTTGGGTGGACTTGCATCGGGTACGAAAGTAAGGAATAAGTACGGATCAGACTACCCAAAATTCCACACGTCAGTCTTTCAGATAGCCTACTACATAGGATGCTACATACTACACCACCTGGCACTGGGCAATGGGCACCATGTTTAGAACTTTATATTACTTTAAAGTACCTGCATATTGTATACAGAGCTCTGCAAACATAATACAGAGAAGCAAAAACTCTTCGCACGGCCAAGTAAGTGAGTCGGAAAATCTTTGGACCCTTTTTCTTCTTGCACTGCCTGGACGTACGAAATCCCTTTTCGTACTCCATTCGTACCCGTACCCGTACAGCAGTACGATTGCTCAACTGGACGCATCTGAAAAAACTACGAATTAGGACACAAGCCCAACAAGCTTTGAACTTCGTGAACATTATTTAGGACACGCCTATTGCGGATAGTCCCAATTTTGGACGGATCCATCTGCACTCCTTCTATTGAGACCATGTGTCCCAAGAAATGTATCTCCGGTAAGAAAAACTCACTCTTTTTGGCATTGATAACCAATCTATGCTTTCACAATGCCTGAAAGACTTGTAGCAGATGATGTTTGTGCTCTGCTTCATTCTTGGAGTCAAAGAAAGTGCTCACAAAAGATTGATACTCTCAAAAAATCCTATCCATCATTCGATTAAATGTTGTTGGAGCATTTGTGAGTCCAAAAGGCATCACCAAATATTCATATTGCTAGATTTACACCACTCTGCTGCTTCACATAGGTCTACGGCATACTTTGTATGGATAGTATGTCTCCGGGCTAGCCACCCATAGCATTGGTTGTACCCACCCTGTCCAGCCACTCGAGTTTGGGGCCAGCAGTGCCGACATGAGTTGGGCGCCCACCTTGGGCACTCATGTATATGGGGCCAAGGGGGTACACATTTCATTATCATCTAATCATTGTGGTTGATGGTAGTTATGGGGGGCTGATTGCCCCCTCTTCCACACATAGCGTTTTTGTTATCTACTCTCTCTCTCTCTCTCTCTCTCTCTCTCTCTCTCTCTCTCTCTCTCTCTCATGCTTTCGCATATGCACACTCCAATGGTATCAGCAGCTTGAGGCTCTCCATGGGACCAGCGCTTCACCATTAGCATGAGGTTCTTCTCCCAAAGGATCAGACCAGCCAACATTTTCTTCAATAGCCAATGTTTCTGCAAATGGAGCAAAAACTTGTCAATGTTTTGCAAAAGCCAGGAAAGTGATGAAATTGGGAGAGTTTTCATTGCAGAGATTCACCTCTCAACTTGCATTTTCCGATATCAACATGGTAATCACCAGAACTGTAGCCAACACTGGCTATTCCCAAACTTTTTGTCACTAAAAATGTCCCTACTCCATTTACTTTTTTGATTTGAATTTGCATTTTTGGATAGCTGTTGCGTTTTTGAAGGAGGAGGGCAGCACTCAGCTTTTCAACTCCAGATCTTGTTACCATCTTCCTAGCCTTGGCATTCGATGCGTTTCCAGTCTTGTTCCTCTTGGTTTCCACCAGATTTCAGCCATATACACGTGTTGTTTTCTCTATTTTCAGCCCTCTGACAGCTATGCACACAGAGATAAACCCACCCTAAACCCTCTGCACCACTCTGGACCATGTCGGGAGCGTACACACATGCCAAAAATAATTGGACAATAGCTCTTTCATCACCTCATATACTTTGCCTTCTTCTTGTTCTTTGCCTTCTTCTTGTTTGCCTTCTTCTTGTTCTTTTCAAAACTCCGATTCTTCCCTCAATTCTTGCCCTTTCTGTCCTCTTCCCCCGAATTGGAAAAGAAGGGCTATTCGAACTGTATGAAGAGGATGAGCTCAACAGTCCTTTGAAGCATACATGCTTCTTCTTTTTTCTTGCACTTGCAAAATAAGATTGATGGCCCAAATCGAAAGAAGAAGGGCTATCCAAACTGTAAGAAGCGGATGAACTTGACAGTCCTTCAAAGCGTATATGCTTCTTCTGTTTTCTTGCACTTGCAAAAGAAGATTGATGGCTCAAATAACCGGGTAGTCAATCCGCTTGTTGTGTTTCTTCAATTGTTTCTTCGCCCCCAAAAGTTGATTGACTAGTCTTTTGACAGCATCATCAAGCTCTTTGATAAACATCCTTGGGGTAGGAGGTTTCGTTTTATTGGTGTATTGATGGCTTTTTGCTAATGCCTATGCACTTCGTGTGTTGGGTCAAAAAATTTACATATTATGGATCCTTTGCAAACTTGAGCATCTTCTTTGCACACTCATCAACCTGCTATTGATGTTGCATCTCCATTAGCTGATACTGTGTAGGCCAAGGTGGCCCGTATTCGTGATCTTCTAATCCATTCAAATTTATCGTGTGGCCTCCCGTTCCCAAGGTGGCAAAAGGAGTCTTCTGATTCTTGCCTGAATCCATGTGTGTCGGGAGAAAAGGGATCGGATTTCCCAGTAGAAGAGAAGTCAAGCTTTGATACCACTGTAACAAAGTTGGATACCCCAAGTCTATAATCTAACATGACACACGAGAGATAATAACTTTAAAATACTTCAATCTTGATTCATAGTTCAATGGAGTCGACACGGCTCGGCATAGTTCCGTGTGTTATGGAATTGATATTTTATTATTTACTGCAGCTGACAATTGGAAAAGACTGGACCGAGCTAGGCTTATGCGAATGGAAATATACATATATTGTTCAATTTATTATTCAAGTGCTCTTTTTTGAGCTTTGGCCATTTATGACCGGCCAGCCAATTTGAAATCACTTTGACCATTCAAGAAATCTATAAATGAAATACGTGCAAGAGGGAAATGGTCACTCTTGCACGGGGGGAGATTGCACCCAGTGCCTGTGTTTATTCTGCTTCCTCTCCTCTCTTCTCTCTTGCTGTGCCAGTGTGGCACTCCGCTCTAGGAGGTGCATCTGCACGTGCTCTTCTTCTTCTTCTCTCTCTCTCTCTCTCTCTCTCTCTCTCTCTCTCTCTCTCTCTCTCTCTCTCTCTCTCTCTCTCTCTCTCTCTCTCTCTCTCTCTCTATGTTGTGTATGGCGTGGAATATGTGCAAGGATGGTTGTCAGGTATTCAGATTTTTCGATTGATGGGCTTGCAATATGTTGTTTTCTCTATTTTGCAACGCCACCGTGTTCTCCATTTGTAGTAGTGGTATCAGAGCACAAGGCTACGCTTTTGATAATAATTAGGAGAAGAGATCCAAAAAAAGGCATCTGAGCAAGGACCTATACAAGTATGCACGAAAGATAAGTGTTACAAAATTCTTATTTTCTCTGATTTATCTAAACTTTTTAAATTTTTAAAAAATTCCTTGATGTTACCCATTTTTGAGAAATCTTTGGATATCTTAACATTAATCCTTAATTAATTTGTAATTAGTGCGAGCGATCGCATAAAATATAAAAAGATCTTGACCTTTTATGCAGTAGGATCCATATGACATTGCATAGCATGATGAGTAGTTTCAGAATTTAATTTCCTATGATGGGAATAATCTCATGGTGAGCGGAGAGAGCAGATGAGTGCATGAGAGCTGATCATGGTAAAGTAGGTATTAGGGTTTTATGGTATGTAGATCTAGAGGAAGTAGAAGAAGAAGAATTCATCACAACATTAAGAGACCTCATAGACCTATGCAACAAGTATTACATTCAAGAACTATTATTCCAAGCATGCCAATACAGAGACACAATAGAAAAGAAAAAAAAAGGAAAAAAAAAATAAAAATTCGTGGGAAACACCCTATGCGACCTTCGCAGTTGACAATTATAATGTAAAGAGTACATTAACGTAGTTTTGCATCGAGTACAGACCCAATGATAATACCATAATGGAGGATGCACCCTCCGTTTTCTATGCTTTGGGACATGTCATCCACACCGATGCGATGATCTGTATTGACGTTTGTAGCCAACGTTAGTATGGCCAGGCAAGGTGTAGAGGCGCACTCACGGTGAGAACCATCGGGCACGACCAGCTACAACAACATAAGGCAACGACAATGCCCATGACCACTCACGAGCAGAAGGGAGGAAGCCACACGTAGAGCTGTTGGCCAAAGAAAATGTTGAGCTTATATGTGAAGCTACTCAATATATGGCTTCTCTATATATGGCACCCAGGTCCCCTCTATTTATACATCATCTCATGTGTGTAGTCTACACACTTTGGGGTTCTATTTCTGTGCTCTCTCTTTCTCTCTCAACATGGTATCAGAGGAGCACTTTTTTGTTTTCAAATTTTCTCCTGATCAAAATCGATTTTGCAGAAACTACCCACTACAGGCATTGGAATCGATGTGGTCTACAACTTTGCAGAAGGAAGTTTTTTCAAATTCTGCACCGATTTTGAGTTATCGTTCGCGGACTGCGTACATACCTAAGAAGCAACTTTCGCTTTTTGTTTTTGATTTCTCTGCTAATTGAAAACGATCTAGCAGAGAAATCAAATTGATGTGGTCTATAACTTTGCAGAAGGAAGTTTTTTCAAATTTTGCACCAATTTTGAGTTATTGTTCGTGGACTGCGTACATACATCAAAAGAAACTTTTCCTTTTTTGTTTTTGATTTCTCTGCTAATTGAAAACGATTTTGCAAAAACTACTTGAGAGAGGGACCGGGATCGATGTGGTCTACAACTTTGCAAAAGGATGTTTATTCAAATTCTGCACTGATTTTGAGTTATCAAATTACCCGCGCAAGGGATCGGAATCGATGTGGTCTACAACTTTGCAAAAGGAAGTTTTTTCAAATTCTGCACCAATTTTGAGTTATCGTTCGCGAATTGCCTACATGTCTGAAAAGCAAGTTTTGTTTTATGTTTTTGATTTTTCTGCTAATTGAAAATGATTTTGCAGAAACTAACCACTATAGGGATCGGAATCGATGTGGTTTATAACTTTGCAGAAGAAAGTTCTTTCAAATTCTTCACCGATTTTGAGTTATCGTTCGCGGACTGCGTACATACCTGAAAAGAAACTTTTACTTTTTGTTGTTAAATTTTCTGCTACTTGAAAACGATTTTGCCGAAACTATTTGCCTAAGGGACCGGGATCGATGTGGTCTACAACATTGCAGAAGAAAGTTTTTTTTTTCAAATTTTGCACCGATTTTGAGTTATCGTTCGTAGACTGGGTACATGCCTAAAAAGTAACTTCGCTTTTTGTTTTTGATTTTTCTCCTGATTGAAAATGATTTTGCAGAAACTAGCCGCTGCAGGCATCGGAATCGATGAGAAACTATTTGCTTGAAGCATCGTAATCGATGAGGTCTATAACTTTGTAGAAGAAAGTTTCTCTAAATTCTGCACCGATTTTGGGTTATCGTCTTGAACTGCGAATATGTTTGAAAAGCAAAATTTTACTTTTTTCTTTTGATTTTTCTCATAATTGAAAACTTCTCAATTACATTTTTTCTTCATCAATCATATATTTGTTACTGACGTAACTTTGCTGCAGAAGCCAGTTACATATCGTTCCGATTCACTGGAGCCGTTGATGATCGTCCAAATTCTATCGAGCTACTGTTGGTACATGATCTTTTGTTATATGATATACTTGCTCATTGATTCTCATATAATTATTCTTTTAGAGATATAGTTTACGTTGTTTTATTGATTTTCTCGTTTGATACCATAGTGATTTTGATGGTACCATGATGATGTTTTGTTAGTACTTTGGTGATGGTGATTTTCGTTGATAACATGATGATATTTCATTGATACCATGGTTATTCTCGGTGATTCCATAATGATAATTCGTTGATACCATGGTTATTATCATTGATAATTCGTTGATACCATGATAATTCGTTGATACCATGATGATATTTCGTTAATTCCAAGGTGATTTTCGTTGATACCATGATGATACCATGATGTTGTTTCGGTGATACCATGGTTATTCTCGGTGATACCATGATGTTGTCTCGTTGATACCATGGTTATTCTTGGTGAAGCCATGATGTTGTTTCGTTGATACAATGATTATTCTCTGTGATATCATGATACTTTTCGTTGATACCATGATGATTTATTCATTTTTATTGATACAATGATGATGTTTTCTTAATACTTTGATGATATTCATTGATCACTACGCTGATAAATGTTCTTTTATGTAGTATATACACATATCATTTGCATCACGTAATCACCCATCTTATACTTTTACGTTCATTCTTTATGTACCATATGCTGTCGTGCGTATATATGTTGTCAAAAGAGTGGCGTCGCGAACCATCTCTTATGACATTGTGAACGTAATTATTTCACTAACGATGCTAATAATTTTCATGACTATGTTTTTTTTTCTTGAGTCTATGATCTATGTAGGATTGATCAAAGAATTGATTTCATGAAGAAAAACTTGGTGACAATAAAAGATTTATGAAGACATGTTTGGTGATGCCATATTGATGACAACATGAAGATATGTTTGGTGATGCGATAGTGATGACAAGCTACACAACAGATTCTTGGAGACACTTCTGATTACGAGCTAATCGATAGCCTTCACACCTCTTCATTGAACCTTTGTATTCATTATTGTATTTGATAGGATGGAAGTACTGTAACTCCTCATAAAACATTCATTGTAAAAGGAGTGATGTAGCTCCTCATAAAATATTCATTGTAAAAGGAGTGATATAGCTCCTCATCAACATTTGTATATTCAATGATTTTTATAATATAATGGTGGGTGTATATAGAGCTATGGGTTTTTCCCTTGATCCCCCAAGGGTTTTTTCATCCACAGTTAGGGACCCTTATTTGAGCGGGGATGTTGAGCTTATATGTGAAGCTACTCAATATATGGCTTCTCTATATATGGCACCCAGGTCCCCTCTATATATACATCATCTCATGTGTGTATTCTACACACTTTGGGGTTCTATTTCTGTGCTCTCTCTTTCTCTCTCAACAGCAAAGACTCTATGCGCCAACAATATAAGTAAGAGTCGATGGTGTTATCTTTGACTTTGGCCAGCACACGCTAGCAAATGCTCCGGCAGTTACAACGGCATTGGAAGGCATCTGCATGCATCCCACCAACCACCAACATTTACCCGCTGGTTCTTGCATGTCTTAGTTCTCGCATGTGATAGTGATAGGAGGGCCGCCACCTAACCAGGAAAGAAAAGAGAAAGGGGAGGCGCCCGACCTGCAGTCTCACCGTTGCCATCAAAAATTTTATTTTATTTTGTGACACACACACTCCCAGCGCAGGGCTTCTACCAGCCACAACTCCACAACTTCACCTTCCTTTTCCATCTCTCATCAACATGCATCCTGCAGCTGCAAAAATCAATGTCCACCATCGTTCTCTTTCCTCCTCTATCTCCCTTTTTAGTGCAACAAAAAGTTCTCTCTCTCTCTCTTTATTTGCACACTCATTTGCTACTCTTCCTAGGCGTAGCCACCCTCAACAAACTCTCTTGTTCTCTCTTGTTGTAGCCTCCCCAACCGCTCTACAGAATCTCACACGAGGTCCAATAGTTTCTTTTGCATTACCCTGCTCATACTCAACGTGTTCAAGGCTTGCAAAAAAGACAACTTACATCCCAAACTAAGTACGAATCTAGCATGGACTACAGGCAGGGAGATGGTTTGGAGGAAAATCAAAGAGTATGTCAATATTGCAAGGAGGGTTTGAGAGGAAGGAGTGCAAGAAGGGGGAGGTTGTCTCATCAAATGATGCCCCCGGTAGAAGGTGGCCACCATGCCTTGTCTATCTCCCTCTGTCCATCCATCTCTCGCTCTCTCTCCCCTCGTCTGCTACAGTGGCACCGCCAGACAAATAAAAGAGCATCAGGTATTTTCTGTGGATGCTCTTCAGCTGGTATGACCTGCTTTCCTTGCATATGGCCAGACTTCTTTGGCCACGCCTAATCCTCCCAAAAGCAGTCTGCCACACATACACACACACTATCTCCCTCTCACTCTCGTTTTCTCTCTCTCTCTCTCTCTCTCTCTCTCTCTCTCTCTCTCTCTCTCTCTCTCTCTCTCTCTCTCTCTCTCTCTCTCTCTCTCTCTCCCCCCCCCCCTAGCCGAGTACGACTACTTCCACAGGCAGACATTCACGAAACTCTACAGCGACAGCTACAATACTTTCTCAGATGACGGCCGATGTAGAGCATCCACGATGATGATGACGACTTTAGTATGACAAATTCAAGGTTTTCATTTAGTCTTTTACTTTAATTCATTCTAATTTTGTACCCAAACATTGTCTTAGATCCATAACAATTGTATCAGTTTGATCTCGTCCGCCTATCAAAGACGAGTAGTATAACATTTCGTTTCATATCACTCTCTTTGTTTCCCCCCCCACTACTTAAAGAGTCGGACATTGATGAAGTTCTTCAGTAATCACTGTAATACTTTCTCCGACAATGCGTTGTTGGGCATTGCCGATGATGATGTTGGCTTTTAATTCGTCAAGTCTTTCACTGTACTTCATTTTATTTGTGTACCCCGGCATTGGAGTAGATCCCCAAGAATTGTATCTGATTGTTCTTATAGGAAATTTTGGCATTTTGAAGACTGTTAATATAATAGTTCATTTCATTTTCTTTCCCTCTCTCTCTCCCCACCTCATCTGTGATACGGGCACACACACCTACAACCAATGCAATATATCAGCTCGCAATAGGTTATTACTAGGGCGACATCTCTTTTGATAGCTTAGAGTCTTATTGCAATTGTTCTAAAATTGAGTTATATATATTGGCAATGAGAACACTATAACTAAGAATGCTTCTCACATTTTTCTTAATTTTATTTTTGTGGCTTTCTACACACACTCACTTATCAATTCCAATCACACACACACACACACACACACACACACACACACACACACATTCTGTTTGAATGTCTCGATAATAGGCAAACTTGCATTCCCTACTTGATGCATCTTTTTTCTTCTATTCAAGCTAATTAGACCTTTAATTTGCCAATTTTGAATGACAAGGGTATACCTCGTGTCATCCGCGTTATCTGACTATCAAGGCATTATTTAGCCTGCTTTTATTAATTTGTATAAGCTGTAGACTCCCATCATACCCACTACAAGTTTAACCAACAAGTATAATTACGTGGTTTTGCAAGGCATTTTTCTTAATGCACAAGAACCCGACTCGATTCTTTTATATCATTTTATGTCTAACTAGAAATGCATTTCATAAATGAAGGCTTCTAGGATAGAGCCGCTAAGACCGTATTATTTTTGTGTTGTTTATAATTCCCCCTCACTTTCTAATCAACACAAGGCTAATCATAGTAGATGTCTGTAAGTAATTATTGTCATTTTGTCTGTTACATTGAGCTATACGATAAAATTGAATCTCATTCTTATCTTTTATATTTGTTTGTAAGATTGATCTAGCTATTAAGTTAGAACTGGAGAGTTTTTGTTCTCGCTAAGTTGTCTCTAAAATTTCAATTTCAACACGTTTATGGATCATTTTATTATATTTTGTGTTCCATTTTGATTTATTTTATCAAGTCCAGGTCCCAAGGCTGTACGTTCTCAATGTGAAATCAACCACTTAAATCGAATCAAATTCTAGATAGGAAAAATATTCTTTTATCTCATGGCCAAATTATTAACACAAAATTACAATTTTAAATTTGTTAACTATACTTCAATATAAGTTTGACAGTTGCATCTTTCTCTTAATTGTGCCTCTCTCCACATGCACACACTGGTATATATCTTTTCAAATGCACTATACCATTCAGGTACGTATATCCAATACCTCTTTGCTTTCTTATCTTTTGAGCTATGAACCTAGCCATTCCTCATATGGTGGCTTGAATCCGCACTAAATGGAGTTTTTACTGAGAAAATTTGACATTAAGCTATGACCATACTCACACAAGCTGAGGTACTTTGAATAATCCCAAAACTTTCTAAGTACTTTGATATACTCCAAAGTTGTGTCAAATAGATAGTAAATATTTCTTTTCCTTTTATGTCTTGTCTGGTTCATTGGTCACAGGCCCACAAGTTTGTCAATTTAGGCAGTGTGTAGATACTCATCTTGGTGCAGATTCGCCGATTTAGGCAACACATTGATATATTGCAAATTCATGATTTTTAAACAATATCAATTGCAGATTTTTTGATTTAGGCAGCATTAGTGTAGATTCGCCGATTTAGGCAGCATGTCTTATTGGTATAGATTCGCTGATGTAGGCAACACCTATCGCAAAATCATGCTGCACACTGTAATTGGTATAATTTTGTTACCTGGGTATAGAAAATGAAAGATATTTCGGAATTGGATTTGGAATTGGTATATGATGATTTTCTATCGCAACAGTATTTATGAAAGTGAGCTTGAGATTGATGAGAATTGATTTATACAATGATAAGTGTGACCAATGATATCCTGATTCATTAGGACATGACATATACTGCTTATTCCAGTGGTATGGGACACTGGAGTCGGTAGTTTGTGGATGACGACAGGCATAATAAGCAATGCTGTCTAATTTTATGGATTTTTCTTTTACTATTTGATACAGATTTCTAATCCTTGTTTTTGACAAGTATTGTTTGCAGATTTTTATCTTCGCAACTGAGGATAGTTGATTTCAAATGGAGAGGTATGTTATGGAATTGATATTTTATTATTTACTGCAGCTGACACGTGGAAAAGACTGGACCGAGCTAGGCTTATGCGAATGGAAATATATATGTATTGTTCAATTTATTATTCAAGTGCTCTTTTATGAGCTCTGGCCATTTATGACTGGCTGGCCAGTTTGAAATCACTTTGACCATTCAAGAAATCTATAAATGAAATACGTGCAAGAGGGAAATGGTCACTCTTGCACGGGGGGAGATTGCACCCAGTGCTTATGTCTATTCCTCTCCCTCTCCTCTCTTCTCTCTTGCCGTGCTATTGTGGCACTCCGCTCTAGGAGGCGCATCTACATGTGCTCTTCTTCTCTCTCTCGCTCTATGTCTCTCTATGTTGTGTATGGCGTGGAATATGTGCAAGGATGGTTGTCAGGTATTCAGCTTTGTCGATTTATGGGCTTGCAATATGTTGTTTTCTCTATTTTGCAGGGCCACCGTGTTCTCCATTTGTAGCACCGTGCCTAGAGAGATTGGCCCCCAAGGCTCGCATCCCTTTTGGTATTTCTTTTTGTATTAATTCTTTAGAAAAGTACAGTTGGATGAGCCATAGAGAGCCCTAGGGACTTATTTAAAGGCCCTTGGCCTTGGGAAAAAGCAGTACATGAAAAGCCTTCAACTCAAAAGCACGGTGTTGTCACTCCAGCAGGTGTCTTTCAATGAGCTGACAGGGAGGATAAAAGACCACATTGAACCTTCATTAAGTATACTTTCACTTATAGATGGGAGGTAAATCAGTACAGAGAATTTTTGAAGCTGTATCCTATAGATATCGTTATATCTGTAGTAGACTTTTCTAAAAATTACTTGTTCAAAGAGCAAAATGAAATACAATGCACCATTTTGGTTCACATAACTTATAGGCATAACAACAAAGATGATAGCAGATGCATTTCTACATCTCCGATGATAAGAAGCATGATACACTATTTTCTTCTTTGTGATCAATGGCTTAAATACCAGGGGCTGAATTTCAAGAATCTTTGGGTGTGTTCATATGGTGCAGCTTCACAATTCAAGGCTACAATGCCATTTACTTTGCTTCTAGTTATTACCAAATAATAGGAGCAAAGATGACATGGAATTTTTGCCATGGCAAGGGGGAGCAAGATAGCGTCTGTGCTATAATAAAGAGAGCCCTTACACATGAACAACTTAAGAGTGATGGAGTTCTTCTTAGGCAAGTTGTAGACGTGGTTGTGTTTTGGTTGGGGTTCATCACAACACTTGAATAAAACATGTAATGGTAAGAAATTCACACACTCACATACATCAAAATTGGATTCTGTCACAGCAAGACTACACGCAAGAAAATTCAGATAGAGTACGAAATCCTAATGTATTCATGAATAGGAACACCTTACATCACATACAACTCCCACACACCATTTCTTACATAGAAACAAATCAAGAAACACATGAGGCATATCAGAACTCACACAAACAACTTCAAATTGAGCAGAATACAACACAAAAGTAGATACGACAGAGCCACAAACATAGCATTGATTGATTGATTCATCAAGAGAATACACATAACTACATGACCATGAATCCCCTCTACAAGGCATAGCCTCAATCCCTAAAGTATCCAATACAAAACAATTGTAACTATTCAAAAGAAGTTCTTGGCAGAATATCTAACTCAGCAAATATCAAACTTTGCAGAAATCCGACTCAGCAAAAATTTGACTTAGCAAATATTAAACTGACTAATTATCAGACTCAACAATAATCACAGTCAGCAAATATGTGGCTGCCAAATATCAGAGTCAGCAATTATCAGAGTCTGCAATAATCAAAGATAGAAAATATCCAACTCAACAATATCTCAGTCAACACATTGCATGTCCTGGTGGTGGATTTTGTAGAAATCCAACTCAGATCCACACATCCCTTGATCAAAGTCAAATGCCTTATCCTATTTTTCCAACAATTCCTAGTTACTATATATCATAAAGTATAGTGCCTGGAACCTAATCCAAGATATAAAAATACATCATACATCACTACGACAAACTCAAAGCTAGGATCTTCATATGAAGCAAAGTGTAGTGCCTCGTACTTAAACCAAGGTACACAAAATACATCATAGAGAGAAACTAAACATCACCCAAACATTTCCCAAGGGATTACATCATTGTGCCATTTCACGAAGTAAAGATACTTCCATGAGAGTTTATAGAAAATGAACTTATGAAACCAAAATTGAATAAGTATGTCCATTCTCCAAGATAATGAAGTAAACATTAGTAGAACCAAAATCTAAATATACACAAAACCCTCCCCTTGGAAATGCGCTTATTCCTACAATTTTACATCACAATTTTCACAAGAAGCTCATAAAGCATGTATCAATATCATGCAGGTAAAGTGTGCTGTCACTTATTGGATGATGTGTGCAATCAGTTATTGGATTGTGAAGAGATAGAGAAGGAGAGATCTTGAGCTCTTCCAATCACACATACACAAAGATGGAGGAAAAAGATTGTACTTATGATTCTTTACAAACTCAAGATAAGAGGTCTTGGTTACTAGTACAATGGTCTAGTATGAACCGCTAGTGAGTCACAATGAGTAGATATATGTGCGATAACTCCGGTAGGTAGAATAACTCGGTGTAGTTCAGTTGTAGTATCACTGGAAAAGATATGGGTATCCACCAAGGTGGACAAGTGATGATGACTGTTGGTGATAGTCATCCAAGAGTTGTACATGTTGAGCTTGACATCTCAACACTCCCCCTCATGCTCCGCGCGATCTCTTGTATGCGAAGCATCACTCGAAACCGCCGTAACTTTGCCGCTCCCACGGCCTTCCTGAAGATATATGCAACCTGGTCATTCATTCCCACGTACTCTGGGTCGATGCCACCTGCTACGACCCTCTCTCTGATGAAGTGGTACTGCACCTCAATGTGCTTTTTCTTGGCATGAAACACTAGGTCACGTGCCAACTATATGCTTCCAAGGTTGTCACAATAAATGACAATCGGCCTTTGTATGTGTGCTCCAAAGTCATAAAGTAGCAATCCCAGCCATGCTACCTCACATGTCGCCACTGCAACACCCTTGTAGCCTACCTCTCTACTTGAAAGAGCAATCATAGGTTGCTTCTTGGTGCTGCTCCATGTGATAGCAACACTCCCAAGTGAGAATATGAATCTACTCGTAGAATTGCAGTCGCAGGCATCAATGTAGCCATAGAGCTGCAACTCCACATCATCCCTATAAAAGAGTGTGTAATCCAAATTAGCACTCACATAGCACAAAGTGTGTCTCATTGCATCCAAGTGTGGTTTCCTAGGAGACTGCATAAACTAACTAACCAATCCAATTGTGTAGCTCAAGTCTAGACATGAGATAGTCAAGTAGATCAAGATACCCACAATATTTGTGTACATGGTAGCATTATCAAGCACTTGACCCGTATCATTTTTCAACTTCAAATTTTGATCTAAGAGCATTGCAATTGTCTTACAATCAGCCATATCATACTTTTTCAACATATATAAAGCATATTTCCTTTGTGACATCCATACACCTTCTTCCGTGAAAATAGTTTCAATGCTCAAGAAATACCACAAGTCTCCCAAGTCTTCCATGTCGAATTCCTGCATAGGTAGAGCTGCACACCCTCTGCGTAAGCCACATTATCACCTCCAATCATCAAATGATCCACATAGATGCATATTACCACAATTCCTACCTCATTCTTATGCACATACAATGAATGGTCTGCATTAGACATCTCAAAGCCCAATGGAATGAGAAATGCCACAATCCTCTCATAACAAGCTCTAGGTTCTTGCTTCAGCCCATACAATGCTTTCTTTAACCTGCATACAAGGTTAGGTAGCGTCATATTTTCATAACCTTGTGGTTGCTCCATATACACAGTTTCCTTCAAGTCTCCATTCAAAAATTCATTCTTCACATCCATTTGTTTCAACACCAATTTTAATGCGGCATCCACTGCAATAAACACACGAATAATAGTAATCTTAGCTATGGGGATGAACGTCTCCTCATAATCAGTCCCTTAAGTTTGTGCAAAACCTTTGGCCACAAGTCTAGCCTTATACCTTTTCACACTTCCATCAACATTATGCTTTATGTTGTAAACCCACTTACATCCAACTGCTTTCTTATCCTTTGGTAATGGCATTTATTCCCGTGTTCCATTTGCATCAAGTGAAACCATTTCTTCATCCACAGCTTGCTGCCATTTTTCATCCTTGACAACATCCTCAAAACATGTGGGCTCTACTTCCTCTGTAATCTTCACCATAAATGCATCATATGTAGATCTTGAACTTGTAGTGCTTTTATTGATGCTTTAAATGGTAATGCAAGAGCATTTGAATAGTGGAGAAGAGGAAGCTCTGTTTTCTACCGCAAACATCTCAAAATGAGCTTACAACTTGATTTGATGTTTTTTTCTCTTAAGTGGAATTGATATAACAAGTTGGTATTTGCAACACTAATATCAACACTATGGATATTGCCCAAATGCATTGCACGATTAGCGTTGATACGTTGAAGAGTGTATGTAAACATGTACATGCTGAAATGATGCAAGGATGTGAAAAAGGGGACTAAGGGCTTGAAAATACCGTATCTGTTTTGTCAAAAATGCTAGGGGAAAGAGTATACACCTTACTATTGTTAGAAGTGCACGCTAGGCCTATGGCATTGCATACTTTTTTGGGACCAAAGTTTCTTTGCAGTCACTAGATTTCAAAATGCTTCAATAAGTTTAGTAAATTTCAATGCCAATATATGATAAGAATTGTTTATCATAGTCTTCTTTGTTACTTGTTTCGGAGGCATGATATTGGGTACTTCTATATCAACAATATTATATAACCTTTTTCAAAGGCACCCAACCGATAATGTGTCTCTTGTAAAACATCTATTAGGATTTTTTATTTATGTCCATGATGTTGCTTGGGATATCAACAAGAGTCAAACTCAACATCATATGTTGCAGATGTCTTATAACTATCATTCTTGTGGTAGTTACACTAGGTGATTCCAACCACTTAATTTACTAACATTACTATATAGCATTGGACAAGTGGGTTAGAGACATGAATCTAACTTTTAATTTTTACTTAGTGACTAGCTTCAAGGTGCTTCAAAAAGCAAGGAACAAATGTATAGACAAAATGCACCAAAAGTTTTCACAAGACGGTTTGTATTTTATTTGGTCAAAATAAAAGAACATAATTTTTTTTAACTTTTACCTAGTAGACAATTGACTTTGGGCAAGGTCTTGATTGTGGAGAACAATTGTCATAATTGTTTGATAGCTCCTACATGTAAGAGGATTCAAGACGATTTCCTCAAATTTGGTAAGCTATTTCTTGACTATAAATTTGAATAACCAAGAATGGTTGATTGTGATCATGTATATGTTTCTTTAAAGTATACTGAAACAAAACCTCTCATGGATGATAGCTTTTATGATCTTGGTGTGGGTGGTACTTATCACTCTTCAAATATTGCATGCATGTCATCTTTTTTATGTGTGAAAATAAAGGGGAATTTTTTGTTTACATGAGCCTTTATACAACTATCACAAAGGTGTTCAAATACACAAAAACCTTACTGTAGAGAGATTTTAGCAATGTTTGATATAGTATCACAAATAAATACCAACTTTAGAGTTTTTTTCTACTAAACTTATGAAGACTTATTGCAACAAAATCTACTTATTAAAAAAAAACAAATGTCCGAGACCCTTACTTGGAACAAACCAAAGTTTCAATCCATCAAAAAACCTAACATATGATCCACCTCCACTTTCTGTAAAAATTCTTGAAGCTATTAAGGACGCTTACTTCCTAGCTATCCTAGTAGGTAGGCTCTTAGACACAAGTACTAGGTAGCTTATGGAATAGTGAATCCCAACATGCATATAAGCTATTTACACCAGCTACTTAGATACATTGAAAATCACACTTCATAATTGTATGCTACCATCTACAAAATATCCAGATGGACTTATTGTGATGATGAAATATTAGTAAAAAAGTCTCCATAAGAAATGCCTATTATCATAATAAGATTCCATTCTAAACAAGACCATAGACTAACTTGGTCACTCAAGTGATGATAAAATTAACAAAAAATTATAAGTGAAAGATTTACTACATAGCCAATGAAGGATGTTATTACTTTTTGAGACCCATAATATTCATTGCAACTTGCAGGCCTAAACTCAAATATTATGTCAATGGTATTGGATATTCAACTCCTTACATGTATTGATTACATATTGACCACATCACGTTCCAATATCAGCTCTTGCATTCATATTGGTGGCCAACAAGGTTTACAATGCTTCTAAATATAATGAAACTGAAGAATCCTTAAAGTTAATAGTCCTTAGAGTAATAGGTAGCACACTAAGAGCACAATTGTTATCATGGTTGGGCTTGGTGGAAGTTTTATTTTGGGACCACTTCGGCATAAACCCACATGTATATCATGCATGTATAGCTAGTATGTTGATATATATCTTTGAATGATGTTTAATTAACTATTCTTCTACTCAGGTTGAACATCATGCATGTAGATTGTTGTAGAGAAAAATGAGTTAAAAAAATAGTTTATTGAACATCATTCAAAGACACATATCAATATAATAATTATACATGCATGATATACCTGTGGATGTACTCTAGAAGAAGTGGTCCAAAAATAAAACCTCCACGAAGCCCAACCATGCCAACGATTGTACCTCTAGTGTGCTATCTATTGCGCTAATGATTATTAGCTGTAATGGTTCCTCAGTTTCATTATTCTTAAAAGAATTGTAGACCTTAATGGATTAAAGTGATCTTATACACAAAAGTACATCATCATTTGTTGTCAATAGTAATTAGATCAAGAAGTTGACAGAGTCGGTATGTGACCAATATCTATGAGGAGTTGAGTATCTAAAACCATTGACTACATGGTTGAGTTTGGATTTTCAAGTTGCAATGAATATTATGGGTCTCAAAAAATAAAAACATCCATCATCGGCTATGTAGTTTATGGGCTTATCTAGAATAGAATCTCTTTTGATAATAGGCATTCCTTACTGAGATTCTTTTATTAATATTTCATTATCATTATGGGTCTCAAAGAATAAAAACATCCTTCATCGGCTATGTAGTTTATGCGCTTATCTAGAATAGAATATCTTTTGATAATAGGCATTCCTTACTAAGATTTTTTTATTAACATTTCATTATCACAATAAGTCCATTTTGATATTTTGTAGATGCTATCTTATAATTATGAAATATGGCTTCTATTTTCAATGTATCTAAGTAGCTAGTGTGGATGGCTTTTATGCATGTAGGAATTCACTATTGCATAAGCTACTTAGAATTTGTCTCTAAGAGCCTATCTATCGGGCTAGCGAGGAAGTAACCATCCTTAATAGCTTGAACAATTCTTACAAAAAATGGAGATGGGTCATTTGTTAGGTTTTTTGACATACATGTAATACGTGTAGAGTGACAAGTACCACCCACACCAAGACCATAAAAGCCATCATATACGAGAGGTTTTGTTTTAGTATGCTCTAAAGAAATGTATATATGATCATAATCCGTCATTGTTGGTTACTCACTCAAATTTATAGTCAAGAATAGCTTATCAAATTTGTGAAAATCATCTTTGAAATAATTCTCCTACATGGAGGAGGTTTTAAACAGTCGTTACAATTTTTTCTCTATAATGAAGATCTTGCTTAGAGTCCATTTTCTACTAGGTAAAAATCTATAAAATTATGTTCTTCTATTTTGATAAAAAAAATATAAACCATCTTGTATAGACCAAATTCTGGTTGGTTTCATCTATCCATTTGTTTCTTTCTTTTTGAAGCACCAAGAAGCTAGTCACTCAGTAAAAATTAAAAGTTAGATTCATAGAGTCTAAACCACTTGCCCAATCCTATATAGTGAACGTTACTAACTTAAGTGATTGAAACCTCCTAGTGTAACTGCCACAAGAATGGCAATTATAAGCCATCTGAGAAATGGAACTTTGAGTTTGATTCCTATTGATACCAAAAGTAGCATTATGGGTATCGATAGAAATCTTAATAGATAGTTTACAAGGAATACATTATCAACTAGGTACCTTTGAAAAAGTTTATAAAATATTATTGATATAGAAGCACCTAATATCATGCTTGCAAAACAAGTAACAAATGAAGACTATGATAAACAATCCTTATCATATGTTGGAATTGAAATTTATTAAATTTACTGGAGCATTTTCAAAACTAGTGACTACAAAGGAATTTTGGTCCCAAAAAAGTATACAGTGCCATAGACCTAGCGCAACTTCTAACAATAATAAAATGTATACTTTTTTCTCTAGCCTTTTTTACAGTAAAAATATGGTGTTTCCAAGCTCTTAGTCTTCTTTTTCATATCCTTGCATCATCTCAGTATGTACATGTTTCCATATCAATGCTAATCGTGTGATGCTTTTTGACAATATCCACAACGTCAATATTAGAGTCGCAAATACCAACTGTGATATCAATGCAAAAAAAGCTTCAAATCAAGCCGCAAGCTCATTTTAAGTTGTTTGCGGCAAAAAGCAGAGCTTCCTCTTCTCCAAAATTTCTCTAGGTAAGATTGCTCTCTCTCTCTCTCTCTCTCTCTCTCTCTCACACACACACACACACACACACACACACACACACACACAAGTGTGGTAGATTGGTTATGCCATTTCCCTTTGAATAACAGACCTTGAGTTCAACTCTTCTTGTCAGATAGATCTTAAGGTTCTCTTGGTATAGTTTCCTACAACGTTAAGATTCTCTTCTTCTCGGATGCGTATGTGTGTGGATGTGTATGTATGCTAGTAAAAAGAGGGTCAAATGAGTCATTTTTTGTCAGGGGGATTAGTCTAGACTTCCCAATACTATACTTCAACCCCGAAGCCACAACAAATGTCTGCACAATCTCTAGCACCTTCCAAAGTACTTGAGGGCAGGCTGGCAAAAAGAGGAGGGAGTCATCTGTGAACATCTTGGCTAGAATCAGCTGGTCGTTGCTAGGCAAAGTTAAACCTTGAATTTCACCTAGAACATCGTTATTAGAGGATACGGCCCAATGGAAAAGAGAAGAGGAGCCAGGGGGCTTCCTTGCTTGATAGGTCTTTTGGCTTTAAAGGAGCCCACGCTTCTAATAATGAACAAGAGCTTATATTGACTGCATACACCCAGGGTGTGTATAAGTCGACAAAGGTGAGGCCCAAAGCCCAAGTGATTTCATGACATCTTCAATGAAGGACCACATAATCCTATCATATGCCTTGTCCAAGTCTAGCTGAAGAGAAATTCACTCATGCTTCATTGCGTACTCAATGCCAATCATTGTTTCCAAGATAGTGTCATATATTGACCTTCCTTTGATAAACCCATGCTGATGAGGGGAGATCACTCTGTCCAAGAGGGGGACGATTCAAAGAGTGATTGCCTTGGCAATGATTTTTTATGCCAGCGACATCATAGTTATGGAACATTAGTACTTAAGATGCGACCAGCAAATTTGTTTTGAGATAGGCTTGATAAGCCCTCTTTTCACACTAGAATCCAATGCCCCATTAACAAAATCTTGGTTATCCATATATGTGACTAGGTCCTTGTGGTCATCCCATAACTCCTTGAAGAATTCATGTTCAGTGTAATGCTAGGGGCAAATCCAAGGGAGGTCATGGACCGGCCCGGGGGCCAAAGGCTAGCTACCAATGGAGACAAGATCCTAGTGGCAAGGCATATAAAGGGAGGTTGGGTTGTGGATCAAGTACGGTACTTCCCCGGTTTCTTACGTTGGTAGTAGAGCTCAGGGGGGAGTTAGGAGAAGGAGGGTTGAGAGCATGGAAGCAAGATCTCTCTCTCTCTCTCTCTCTCTCTCTCTCTCTCTCTCTCTCTCTCTCTCTCTCTCTCTCTCTCTCTCTCTCTCTCTCTCTCTCTTTCCATTCATGGAACTCCAGACATATGTTCTCTTTCTTGGTCTTCCTTCGGTGAGGAAGATAAGGTCGTGGATGCATGGTCTCTCTTTCTCTCTCCCCAAATTCTCATGAGAATAGGGGACACGGGAGCGGTCTCTTGCATGAAGGTGGTGGGTTCAACAAGGAATAGGGCCATGGGGGAAACCCCCCTTGCATGAAAGAGAAGACGTGGGTGGAACTGCAAAAAGAAGTGCCATGGCGTACTCTGCAATTTCTATTTCCTTGTTGAGGCCACTTGGAGTTGGCAGAAGAAGGCACAAACGTTTTTCTCCCTGCGTGTGCTGTCCGCAGAAGCAGCCATGGCAAAGGGTTTGAAGTTCATACTTTTCAAGATGAAATTTTATTTAGGGCGCCCTATTTTTGGGCACCCATTCTCGTTAAGGATTGAGGCCCATGATGGACAAACCACACAAGCAAGCAGTCCGTGGATGGTGGCAACAATGATTGTAGCAGAGCATACTAACGCTTGAAATCTTCCAATCAAATAGTCAATTGAAATACAAGCCATAAATCTGCAAAATTGTGTATTCTTTATTACAAAGAAGAAAGTTATGGTCATAGCTTAATTGATATTAGATCGGGACGGTTGTGATATAACATGGATTAATAAGAAGCTTGGCATGGAGAGCCATGCAACATGCAAGATGTTGCCTTGTGGCTACAAAGACATGCTCCCATCGTTCAACGTGGACTTCTAAGAGTCGGTAAGCAAGTCAACTTTAACGTTTTCAATTATGACTTCATTGAATCTTGCAGATCTCTCTGCATTATAAGAATAGCAAGCAAAGGCAAGCATGACAACTTATTCTTTAGTGATATTTGTCCTCAGCATGGGGCAGTTTTAGCATGTTCGGTAAGTCTTGAACATTTTTTATGCATGGCATGTGATATCTTAAACGGCTATGAGCACAATCATTGGCCGAATAAATTATACCATCAAGGGTCTACCGTTATGGATGTCAAATTCTCAGTTTTGGATTGGAATTTTTTGGTCCTAGGCAATGTTTGCTCCTCAAGTTCAGGCAAGGCCTGTGGCATGCGGATACAAGCAAGCCTTGTGGCATGTAAGGTGTCGGTATTTGGCAAGGCCAATAACTGATTACAATTTCAAGAAGTTGTAAAATAAGTTTGCTTAAGACATGGCTCCTAGGCAAGTTGTTTGTCATTGATGCAATCAGGCAATGACATGATCCACCCATTGTCGGCAAGAGGGATCTGATGAGTTTTTTAAGACATCACAAGAGCAAGGCTCCATCTACAAATCCTCAGGATAATAGTAATCAAGCCGATCAGGTAGAGGTATAAACTTTGCAAGAAGATTTATGTTTTTCAATACATGGTACAATTCGACAAGGTCGAATTTATTTTGCTATGACATTGCAAAATGGCAAGAGTATGAGTTAGCCATGAGCACCAAAACTCCATGAGTACTTATGTGAAGCAAGGCTTCCGTTTCAACATTTGGCATAGGGGTTTCCACAATTTGGAATATTCTATTAGCATACCAACTTAGGGAAACTTGTCAAGATGTCTGCAGGTTGTTTACATCACAAGATGGTGTATATGACACATACGCTTCCTCACTCAAGCAGTATATATGGCTATGAGCCGAATTATTCGAGAAAATTATGACACTTGGCCACAAGTGGTGACAAATTACCGCTTGCTCATAGAGAGAGGGAACACAAGTCACTTCTTGACCCATCTACCTTGGATGTGAGCCATATGTTTATTCACAGGCAAAGTGCCTTTCACTACAGATAAGTGAACACTATGTTCAACCTTTGGAGTACACATCTCATTTGGGTTCTTTTTTTTTTGTTTGCTTTTCCACGTAGCATGCAGAAACTATGTTGTCATCCATTTTTGCACTTATGAGAAATGACAAGGTCATGTAAGAGCCAAGAAATTTGTGTTATAGTGTCCAAAATAAGTTTCTGCATTATACAGTTATGGACCCACTTGTAGGGTTTGATTTTTCACATGTTGTCACATGGGAACCAACATGGTCTAGGAACTCAAGGAGATTGGTTTAGCCAGTGTGGAAAATGAATAATGAGGGTCTCTCTCATGCATGTTGCATACGTGTTTACAATGACCTCCACACCCAAGTACACCTCGTACTTCAAGGATGTTCTCTTTTTAGACATCCTTACCTGAGACATATTCCATATTTGGAGAATATGTGTCTTCGAGACTGACAGTGTCGTCGGTACTTCAAATATGTGTCGTGACGGTCCCTCGGTACTGATCGAATCCGTTTTCTTGACCATTTTTTAGCACGTAGTGTCATGAACACTTTTGAATCCGTGATCCAGCATCCATCAATCGAACTTCAAGAAACATTGTCTTGATGCTTTCTTTAAATCATACAAGATCTTCTTTAATTTGCAAACCATTTTCTCCTTACCTTTCACTTCATATCCCTTTGGTTGAAGCATGTAAATTTCCTCCTCTGAGTCACCATGAGGAAATGCCGTATTTACATCCATTTGTTCAAGATTTAATTCATGAGCAGCCATAAGGATTAACACAAGCCTAATTCAGTTCATTTTTACAACACGAGAAAATATTTTATTGAAGTCAATACCTTTATTTTGAGAGTACCCCATTACCACAAGCCTAGACTTGTACCTTTTCTTCCCACCTTCTTCTTCCTTTAGCTTATACACCCATTTGTTATGTAGTGCCTACTTACCTTTAGTAAACTCAACCAACTCCCATGTTTGGTTGCAATGTAATGAGTACATCTCCATTTGCATGCCTTTCATCCATTCTTCTTTAAATTTGTGTTCATAGCTTCTTCATATGATTCCGGCTCTCCAAAATCTAAGATCAAGAGATGGTTGAAAGAAGGAACAAACCTTTCTAGAGGTATACTTGCTCTTGCAGATCTTTGGGGAATAGGTTGAGGCTCCTCATTTGGTTGACATTGTTGCACATTGTCACTGTTTGCACTCCTTGAGTCTTCACCATCCTCAACCTCCATGTACTCATCACCTATTTATTCTGTTTGTTTTCTTTCCAAGTAATCTTTATACGTATTTTGTTCGTTGAAAATTACATCCCTACTTCTAAAGATCTTACCATATTCAGGATTTCATAAGAGATACCCAAAGTCAACTTCTCCATAACCGATGAAGAAACACTTTTTGGACTTTGCATCTAGCTTTGACCTTACGCTTCTATCTATGTGCATGAAAGCCTCACACCCAAAAACTTTGAGAAATGCATAATTCACTGGTTTACCTGTCCATTCCTCTTTTGGAACTCCCCCATCCAATGTCGTTGAGGGTGACCGGTTGATTAAGTACATAGACGTACTTACAACTTTTGCCCAAAACTCAAGCGGTAGGTCTACATGTAGCCGCATGCTTCGTGCTCGCTGCATGATTCTTCTATTAATCCTTTCCAAAATGCCATTTTGTTGAGGTGTCCTTGGGGTTTTTATTTGCCTCCGAATGCCATTGCTAGCACAAAAACTTCCAAAAGATTGGCTGCAATATTCGCCTCCATTGTCAGATCTGTTGTATTTCAACTTGGTCCCTGCTTCATTCTCCGCGAAGGCTTTCCACCTTTGAAATATGAAAAACATATTAGATTTATTCTTCGTTACATAAACCCATGTTTTCCTAGTTGCATCATCTATGAATATTACATAATACAACAAGCCACCAAGGGATGGTGTACTTGCAGGACCCCAAACATCAAAATCAACCAATTCAAGTTTTTATTTTTTCTTTCATTTGTTTCTTTTTGGAATTTTACCCTCTTTCGTTTTCCATAAACACAATCTTCACAAAACTCTGAGACCACTTCTTTCAAACCTGGTAGAATCTTTTTTGATTGAAGTATTTGCATTCCTTTGGCACTCATATGCCCAAGCTAGTAATGCCACACCGCACTGTCGACTTCTGTAGCTGTTGCAGAAGTTGAAGATTGTGTGCTGACAGTACACAAGTATAGTGTACCAACCTTTTCTCCTTTGGCAACCACCAAAGTTCCATTTGATATCTTCCAAAATTTGTTTTTGAGTGCAATGTTGTGACCTTCATCGTCCAATTGTCGTGTAGAGATCAAATTTTTGCAAAGAGAAGGAACATGTCTAACATCTTTATGCTTCCATTCATTTCTATTAGCAGTTTTGACACAAATTGTACCTTTGACAACAATTTCACAAGCTTCATCATCTCCCAAGTGTACATACCCAAAATTACCTTTGGTGTAATCTTGGAAATGCTTCTTGTGCAGTGTAGCATGGAATGAAGCACCGAAATCTACTATCCAAGAATTAGACACATTGTCTAATGAGAGCATTATAGTGTCTTGCTCTACTTTAATTGCCACATTGGTCTTCGATGTTAGCTTGTTCTCTTGAGACTCCGACTCCTTCTTTCTTCTTGGACCAGCAATCCTTCTTGACGTGGCCCTTCTTACTGCAGTTCCAACATTCGAGAACTAACTTTCTATGTGATTTGCTCTGCCTTGAGCGATCATGACCCTTTTGGTTTTTGAAACTCTCCTTAGGCCTTCCTCTTGTTTCCACTGATAGTACACATATAACGAAACATTTGTCAAAAAGATCAAAGAAGAGATTGAAAAGCTAAAGGAAGCCGAAATCATTTATGAAATTGATCACACAGATTGAGTGTCTCCAAATGTGGTAGTACCCAAGGAAAATAGAAAATTACGAGTGTGTGTCAATCTCAAGAAAGTGAATGCAGCTACCATTAAGGACAACTTTCCTCTTCCAATCACTAAGCATGTTTTAGAACGAGTTTTTGGAAAAGAAGCTTACAGCTTTTCAGATGGCTTTTCGGGATAAAATCAACTTTTGGTTGACCCCAAAGATCATCATAAAATTGCCTTTACAACAGAATGGGGTATTTTTGCCTATTGGGTTATGCCTTTTGGGTTGACTAATGCGCCCGTCACCTTTCAAAGATTGATGAGCCATGCTTTTAAAGAATACCTTTGGAATTTCTTGGAAGTATATATGGACGATCTATGTGTACATTCATCAATCTGGGCTGATCATTTTGAACACCTCAAAAAGGTATTCAAAAAATGTAGACTTTACAGAATTTGCCTAAATCCTGAAAAGTGCACATTCATGGGCAGACAAGGAAAAATTCTTGGACATATAGTATTTAAAAATGGCATAGCTACTGAATGGATAAAGTTCATTTTATTGCTGACTTGCGTAGACCAACAACAGTCAAAGGGGTGCAAGCCTTCATGGGACATTGTGGATATTACGGACGATTCATTTACATGTACGTAGTAATTGCAAAACCCATGTACAACTTGATTACACACTTTGAATGGACTGATAAAATGTGAGGAATCCTTCATGAAGCTTGAGAAAGCTCTCACATCATCTCCAATATTGAAAGCACCATATTGGATAAGATATTCCACATACATGTAGATGCTTCCAATTTTGCCATCGGTTGTATACTAGCTCAACCAAGAGATGGGAAATTTGATTTTCCTATTTCTTATGCTAGCCGACACCTGAATATGGCAGAGAAAAACTACACCACCATCGAGAGGGAAGGATTAGGAATGATCTATGCCATGAAAAAGTATATACATTACCTGCTAGCTAACAAATTCGTGTTCTTTGTGGATCACCAAGCCTTAATATACTTGGTTAACAAGCCATGCAACACAAGAAGAATAGTGAGATGGTTCATCATTCTTCTGGAAATTGATTTCACTGTAGTTGTGAAAAAGGGCACCCCCCATCAAAGAGTGGATCACCTGTGAAGGATTGTTTCAGGAGAACCACCTAAGGGAGTAGACGATGATCTACTAGATACATATCTATTTTTCGTTGAAATGATATCTCAATGGTCGGAAAACTTGGTATCTTGGATGACCATATCCCAAGTGGATTTGCAAATACCACCTCCAATTACAATTGGATTAATTGAGGAATCTGTTATGTATTAATTACTAGTTGGACGGCTCTACAAAAGAAATCGGGATGGAATATTGCTTTTGTGTATTAATCCTGAGGAAAAAAACTCAATACCTAAGTCAAGCACACATTACCATAGTGGGACATCACTTTGCGGAAGACCGAACTATGCAATAGATCTTGAGACTTGGAGTATTTTGGCCAACCATGAGGAGTGATGTTCACTCATTTGTAAAAAATTTTCATCAATGTCAGAACCAAGCACCCATACCTCAGCGACATTGTTCCCAATATCACTCGTTCCTAAGTCGATTAACTATCTAATTACTTACTTATCGAGCAGAACTTTTATTGAGGACATCAGTAAACGCTGCAAAAGAGCGATTGAAATAGAAGCAAGAGACTATGATCTCATTGGAAACCAATCGTATCGGAGAGGAAAGGACCAACATTTGCGTCTTTGTGCAAATGAAGATGAATGTATTCCCATGCTAGAACAAGAACATGCCGGATTAGCTGGAGGTCACTTTTCTAGTGAAACCGTCGCTAGAGCAATTCTAATGGTAGGCATATGGTGGCCCACACTTTTTGCAGATGCCAAAGAATATGTTAGCAGATGTGATGCGTGTCAACAAACAAAAATGCCAACTTTAGTAGATAGCATGCCCTTGAGACCTATGATGGGAGCTAGAGCTTTTGCAAAATGGGGTATAGATTTTGTCGGGCCAATACAACCACATGCGTATAGAACTCAAGCTCAATACATCATTGTAGCAATGGACTATTTAACAAAGTGGGAAGAATCCAAGGCAACTAGGAAGAATGATGCTAGAACCACAGCCGCATTCTTATATAAGAATGTATTCACAAGATATGGACTTCCAATCGAAATTGCCAGTGATAGGGGAACTCATTTCCTCAATGAGGTAATTGAATATCTGTTAAATGAATTTATGGTCATCCATAACAAATCAGATCCCTATCATCCACAAGAAAATGGACAATCTATGCACACGAATAAAATTCTTAGCTCAGTATTGACTAAAGTGGTTAGTTTAGGGTGAGCTGATTGGGAAATGAATCTACATGCTGCTCTATGGGCTTATAGAGTTTCATTCAAGAGAGCTCTAAATGCTACACCCTTCAACCTTGTTTATGGTCTTGATGCCATACTATCAATAGAATTTCTATTGCCGATGCTAAGGGTGGCCAAAGATCTTGAGTGGACAAGACATGAACTGTCAGAAAGGCTCGAAGATTTAGAGAAGCTTGATGAGCAAAGGCTGACAGCTGTAGCTCACATTTATGCTCAAAAACGAAAACAAAAACAATTTTTTGATTCCCATCTGGTTATGAAAATCTTCAAAGAGAGGGACTTGGTTTTATTCTATTCCCTTAAGCAACATATTCCCAAGTTCAATAAAAAGGGAAATGGACCGTTTGTCATTGAAAATGTCTCTCCAACTGGGGCAGTTAAATTGTCCACTCTAGATGGTGCAAAAATGGCTAACTGGATTAGTGGATGCCGCTTAAAGAAGTATAATTTTTCACTAACCAATGAATTGCTAGAGAAAATGCATGCAGTGAAGCAAAGAAAAATGAAACGATAGCAGATCATTGATGAAGTCCAAGAGGAAGCTCGACTTTGGGTACTCAAAAGAAAAGTTGCACTAAAAAACCAACAAATACCTATTCCCATCAACACTCTGGAAACAAATGACCGACAATGGGAATTATAGAAAGATACGGTGTCAACAGATGATAAATGGTTAGATGGAATGGACCTCTACATCAAAGTACAATTAAAGATCATAGCACAAACGCATTGAGTGATACAGGAGCTCGAGTAAATGCAGTCAGTTATTCCACATACAAGAAAGAAACAAGTTAGTATTTGACAGCCGGAATAATGACTATTAGGGGATGAAAAAAGAACCCAACACACTACAAGCTATGCTTAACATTAGCGATGCTCATACTGCGACGCTTAAACATAAAAATGCACGGCGTCGCTATATGCGCCGCTATGAGAGTTTCTATGTTACAAGTAACATAGCGACGCCTAAAGCAACGCCGACAGGGCTTAAAAAAACCCCCGAGAGCGTCCGAAAACTCAGATCTCAGATCTGAGTTTTCGACACGCGCTCAAGAAAGCAGGTAACGCTCTCCCTCTCTCTCTCTCTTTCTTCTCCACGCACACACACACACACACACACACACACACACACACACACACACACACGAGGACAGGAAGGAGAGACAAGTATGCTCCTTCCCTCTCCTCCTCCTCATGTTTCCTTCCCCACTTTCTCTCTCTCCTTCTCACACACACACACACACACACACACACACACACACACACACACACACACACACACGCGAGGAGAGGAAGGAGATCCACGTATTCTCCTTCCCTCTCCTCGCTCTCATGGTCCCTTCCTCTGTTTCTCTCTCCCTCTCTTTCACACACACACACACACACATTGTGTTTTTGAGAGAGAGAGAGAGAGAGAGAGAGAGACAGAGCACAAGCATAAACAAAAAACGGTCACACATGCATACACAAAGAAAGCAAACACACATTGAGAGAGGAAAAGAGAGAGAGCATGCATAAACCAAAAATGCGCACACACACATGTATAATCAAAGAAAGCACACACACATTGAGAGAGGAAAAGAGAGAGAGAGAGAGAGAGCATGCATAAACCAAAAAAACGCACACATACATGAATAATAAAAAAATGCACACACATTGAGATAGGAAAAGAGATATATATATATATATATATATATATATAAAACAAAGAGAGAGAGAGAGAGAGAGAGAGAAAAGAAGAAGAAGAAGAAGAAGAGAGTCTTAACATCGTAGGAAAGTATCCCAAGAGACCTTAAAGATCTAGTCGACAGGATTTGAACTCAAGACATGTTATTCATAAGAGAAATGGCATAACCAATCTATCACACTTCGGTGATAGAAAAGTTATAGCATTTTTCTGCTTTTTTATTGGCGTGCACACACACCCGAGAAGAAGAGAGTTTAATTTAACGTCGTAGGAAACTAATTAAAGAGACCTAAAAATCTAGCCGACGAGGAGTTGAAACCAAGACTTGTTATTCAAGAGGAAAATGGCATAACCAATCTACCACACTTGGGTGATAGAAAGGTTATACCATTTTTCTCTTTTTATTGGCACACACACCCACACACACACACACACAAGAAGAATTAGAGAGTTTTAACGTCGTAGGAAACTATCCCAAAAGACGTTAAAGATTAGGTTAGATATAGACTTTTGTTAAATTAGATTTAGGTTTATTTAAGTTAAATTAGATTAGATTTATGTTTATTTTTAGTTAGATTTACGTTTGATTAGATTTAGGTTTTTTACGTTAGATTTAGATTTACGTTATATTAGATTAGATTTAAGTTTATTAATTTAGGTTTAGGGTTGTTATATTAAATTAGATTTAGGTTATTTAATTAAGGTTAGGAGAAATGGCGAGGAAATCATTCAAGATAAGGTTAGAAGAAATGGCGAGAAAATGGCGAGAAAATTTCATGCGCTCACAGCCTCGATAGTCTATGCGGACCAACAATTCCACCTGCATGTTCGACTACTACTACCATACAATAAGCCGTCATGTTCAGCTAATGGAAGAGAAAATTGAGCATACACAGAAATTAGTGATGCAAGATGACGATTTCAAGGGTCACACACACACACACACACACACACACACACACACACTACGCACATCCCGTCAAATCTAGAATAAGCATTAAGTGCCTTGAGCAGACATCAGCTACTGATAGCCGTTTTTTGGCTTTCCATAATTGCCATAGTAAGATACCTCACCCTATCAAATCACTCAAACATTTTGGTTATCCCTACCATTTCATTGTACATAGGCGTGTGTGAGTTAGGGGACTTTTCCCATATCTTCTTAAAAATCCTTAATTAGCTAGTCACTGGACTAGTTGAGCCAAAACAATAAAAAATATAAGTATATTATGGCCCATTTGTGTGTAAATATTTCATTGTATATAGGGCCTAAATATAAGAATTTTTCAAAATTATTTTGGTATATATTTAAATAGTTCTACCTATGGTGTGTTATTTATGCTATGTACATTGATTCACCATTAGCATATTTTTTCTTACCATTTTGCATACTCTTTATTACATATAAAAATAATTTCATGCAAGCTTCTCTTATTTTTGGCGTAACTCCATCCCAATAAAAATCCAAAAAAACTAGTTCTATTTATGTGTATATTTTTTCACTATTGTGATTTTTTCCTTCCTACATCTATTCTCTATTACTCTCATAAATTAGACCACCAAAAATATTCATCTTTTTATGGTAGCCTTATAATGAGAGAGATTTATTTTGACCCCTTTATATTTTTTCCACCTATATTATTTATATTTGACATATACATATTTTTTTAGACCCCTCAATATTTGATTTTCTTAGTTGTACTATTCACTTATATCATGATCTCAACAATATCTTCAATTATAGACCTACCAAATAAGGTCAAGGGTATGTAGCATGCATGCATGCACTATGGGGGGTTCACTCTTGGAGGTATTCAAAAGAATCATCCAAAGAACGACCTCACAAGGACTTTGTGCAATGGAAAAAACAGTCGGTTTTGCTGAATTTTTAAAGATCACATGCTCTCAGAATTTGAAAAGGTGATACACGCAAACGTTGTAGCTCGTGAGCTAAACTTTTACCTCACATTTTTTCATATTTTTTTGATCTACGAGCTGTGAGCTATGATTTTATTGGTTGACCCGAGTTTGCCCATGCTATGCAGCCACACTCTCTCTTCCACTTTATCATTTTCCTCTTTCACACACACTTCTCCACTCATCATCCCTACCTCTCTCACCACTCCTCTCTGCACCCAACTCACCTTCTTCTCAACGTTGAAGAATAAGAGAAACCATGGTGAACTCATGTCTCCTACACACACTTCCATTCCAAAATTGACCACCTAGTCTCATTTTTCCTCATTCATATTACCCATATCTATAAAAAAACCACAAAATTAGCCTCTTCTCTTGAAAGACATCACCATGTTGATTGATTACTCATATTCAATCACCTTGGCTCTCAAGGAAGGTCAAGAGTGGAGAAAAAATGTACCGTCAAAGCTAGTGGACCGTCAACAAGCGTCAAAATTGACTCTACTCAGGAAACTTGGAGCATCAACATTGTAAGAAATCCATATTTTCTTACCTATTAAGAGTTTTTTCTTCCTTATTGGTATCCTACATGGATACTCCCATTGTAAATATCCAATTCCATTTGAAAATCAATAAAAATACTAACTCTACTAATTTACTAACACTAACCTACTATGAAAAGTCCTATCACCTCCACTTCTCTCCTCTCTCTCTTCTTCATCTATCCACACCAACTTCTTGATAATTCCAAGCAAAAGAAATAGACAGAGCCATAAGAAAGAGCACTATGCTATAGCTTGAGATGCCATGCTCAACCTCTCTAGAAGAAGCTCTTGAGTGGAAGCTCATTGTATTATGCATATGCATGTGTTGTATTAGGGGCGATTAGCAAGGGAACTCTTTGCCATTGTAAGAGAGAGTGATCATTCAATTGAGAGTAGGAAATCTATCATTTCTCCTACTAGTGTAAGCCCAACATTTGCTGAATCAAGGAGGGTGGATTTGGACTAAGCTTGGATACTTTGTCTCTCTCCCAACGTGAGGTAATGGACAACAATGATGTGTAAGTGTCTTGGTGTTTTTTTTTTTTTAAGTTATTGATAACTTGTCTCTGGGTGTTGTCATCAATTTAGCCATAAATCCCACATATCGTAAGAGGGCGACAGGGTGGAGAGGACTCTCCTAGCCTTAAGATATTGATTGGGGTGGTTTTTTTTTTTGATGTGTTGTGGTGTAACTTACTCAAGCTATGTTGAATAAATACTAATCTCACTTTGATTGGTCATGACAAATTTGTAAGAAGGTATTAATGCAACAAGCACCCCCTCCCGCTTTCTCTCTCTTTCTTACATGTATAATTGTGTTTGGTTGATCACTGTCAATACATTTCAAAGCAGCCCGAGCACTATCTCTCTCTCTCTCTCTCTACGCATCCTAGTTTGCATCCAAAACTAGGTGGTGCCCCAAATTTGTGTAGGGTTAGGTTGTGGGTTTGTGTGTGTGTTTGTTTTTTTTTCCAACCCCAACCCAATTGAGCAGCACGGGAGCCTAGAAGGGTGCTTAGAGGCCACTCTTCTTGTTGCCCGCCCCGGACCGTCTTAAGTTGGTGTCCCCACTGAGGAGCCAACTTGTGTATGTTTTTCTGTAGGATCAATCTTTAGAATAGTCAAGTAGTTTACATGAATCACGAAAATTCCTATGATCCTTTCATTCCTATTGCAAGGCAAAAGGTACACATAATTGTTAGTACTAAGTTGCAATTTCAGCGAGTAATTCGTAGAATTTTGGGCCCTCTTAGGTTGGCAGAGATAAACGCTTCAGTAAATCCTTTTATTTTACCTCTCATTAGATACGACCTTAGTTTGGATGTCTATATTTTTGTTTTGTTTAAGCATTAGGTCATGCATAGACAATGGATAATGGCCCAGGAATAGAGGTTTTTCCCTTCCATTTCACTCCACACATTAGAATAAATATTTCAATTAGTAGAAAAATCCATTTTCAACAACGTATGGTGTTCATGTTTGGTGCCCAAAGAGTAGGAGAAATTCTCGCGTCACCAAACCCCGTCATCCTACCTCTAATTGATTACGTAGGTCATTTGATGTGAATCTTTTTATTTTGTTGTAGAATAGATTGCAATTTAGAAAATATTATTGAAAAAAACAAAAACGTGCGTTATTTTGGAATCAATTCAATGGAGAGCAAACGCCAAATGTCTGGATATCCTGTTTTCTTTGGAGAGCCTGGAGAGGATGCATAATTATTTTTGGCGAATTTCAAGATGTCTTGCCGTATCAAGAGGATAGTAACTGATCAAGAACGTGTAGAAATGTTTGAGGTGGTCCTTAGGAAAGATGCTAGCACTTGGTTTGACTCTTTGCCTGAGGAAGTTAAGGGGAATTACACAAAAGTTTTGAATCGTTTCAAGAAATACTTCTTTGATCCTCAAAACACTCAAAAACTATAGCAAGACATTGTTTCTCATAAGCAAAAAGACTTAGATGACTACTACTTGTACAAGCAAGAGTTTCTACGTCTTTGGGCTGTATGGGTGAGAAATGTTGCTAACCCTAGTGACGGTGCAAAGTTCCTAAAGAAGGAGAGGTTCATAGCCGGACTCTTTCCTGACCTTAAGGTAAAAGTTGAGGCCGGTGCACCTGCTACCTTTGATGCAGCTGAAACTAGGGCTGCTGAGAAATATAGGAAACTCAAGTGCTTAAGGGGGGAGGTTCCAATAGAAGGTCTTAGACCCAAAGGTAAGTCAGAAGCATCGTCATCTTTGGAGCTTCTTGAGGTAACAACTGAAGTAATCGAGAAGTTAAATGAATTTTTAAGTAGCTATCAATTCACCTTGCACAAGCTGTAGGTCCAAAAGGACAAGCAAGGAAGTCTGAAGAGCGAGATCCACGACCTAGGAGAGTCTTACAATGTTGAAATTGCGGAGAGTCTGGACATGGGATGTATAATTGTCCTTGGCCCCGTGGGGAGCCAGGGAGACCTAACTTGAATTACCCAGTGATGAATGCAGATGAAGGAACTAGTCAGCAACCACGGCTTCTACAAAGGCCAAATGGAGCAAGACCACCCCCACAAGGGGTAGAAGGAGTTCCACCTTTGCCAGATCCAAATGTGCACGTGGTAGAGGTGACAAACTCAAATGAGGTTGACATGGAAGAAAATGGCATTAAGCGTGGCCGAGGAAAAGGTAAAGAGAAAGAACGTGTCACATCACGGAGTGACCATGGACGAGGCAAGAATGCAAAGGAGACCAAGGAAGCTAAGAGAACTCGACGTAGTATCAATCTCCAAGACTTCCCTCTTGGACATGGTATGGCTCCATACAACCTATTGGAAGACATGAGAGGTAAGGGTCCTGATATCTCATGGCCTCAGTTTCTTACATTATGCCGACAAGCTAGGAGGGATTTAACGAAGACAGTGAGGCGGTCCGAGGCGGGCAACAAGAAGAGCAACCTCTAGACACCCTTCAAGGCTCCCGTGCTGCTCAATGGGACTGGGGCACAACACAACACAAACCAAAACAACAAACCCACAGCCAAGTCCCAACTACACAAGGGGCACCACCTAGTTTAAGAGCGAATTAGGACGCAAAAGAGGAGAATCATTAGAGCAACCCACAAACAAGCAAGGAATTTACACTAACCCTAACACCAATGGAACACTCTCACACACTAAACCACCAGAGAGAGAGAGAGAGAGAGAGAGAGAGAGAGAGAGAGATGGTGTACAACTTAGCTTCAACTTTATATTTTGCACAAAAAGGAACTTAGAGCTTGCGGAATCAAGTGACAAGATTTGGTTATAGCATCACTAGCACATTGTCTTAGGGTTATGGGAGCCCTCTCACCATCCACCCTCTTACAATGGTAGTCAAACAATAGCCAATGAATCACAAGCAACAAAACAACAACCTTCAATGAAACAAGTCACCTTATGAAGCTGAATGAGTTTGCCAAGCCAAATTGGAGGAGAAGCGTGAGCCTTTGGACATGAATTGCACCCAAAACTACCAATTCATTGATGTTGGGGTAGATACAACAATGGTAGGAAGAATATCTTCTGCTCGCACTCACTCAAACTAGCTCAAGCTTTTCTATGCACCAAGGTGATGGTGTATAGAAAGCTTACTCTCTCTCTTTACAACCAAGATAGAGCTGGCGTGTGGTACGCTCAATCTAGTGTGCAATGGTATAGTGATGTCTTTTACAAGGAGGAATGGGTTCTATTTATAGGTTTTAGAAGCCTTGATTAGGATTAAGCCTCATTAATTTTATTAGGAAAGATCAAGGATTATGAATTTTTATGAATTTCAAATGAGAATGGGGTCTCTCTTTTCTCTTGAGTCACATGGATGTGGGCTCAAGTAAGAGAATTACTGATGTGGTGAAAGGAGAGAAACTTCCATGGGAGTGAGTGAATTTGGTTTACTTGTGCGGTTGCCTACTCCATATGTTGATAGTGTGGGTGAATTTTTACAAGAGAAGTTAGTTGTTAGTGGTAATAATCACTAGAATTGTTAGTGATACATTTACAATGGGTAGGATGAGTTGATTTGATGAAGGAAGAGGGGTGAATTAAAAAAGAATGATTGAGATGGTGAAGCTTTGAAGAAGCTTGAACTCACCCTTGTGTAGATTGTGGAAAAAATGACCGCTGGTCTTCTTCTTCTTCTTCGCTTCTTTACGCCGCCGCCACGGTTGACCACCACGATGAAAAGAGGATTTGTTGATGAAAAATCCTCAATTTGCAGAAGTTATCATGGTTAAGATGCTGAATTTTAGATATTTTTAGGAGAGGTAAATGAAATTGTAACATAGAAGCAATAGAGAGAGACATGGAGAGGGTGTATGTATGTAGAGGTTCATAAAAGAACTATAGGGATGAGAGAGAAGGGTAATGGTGAAGAGGGTGGGAGAAGCCATGGAAATTGCAGGTTTGAGTGAGGGAAGGAGAGGGAGGGATGTGTAAGAGTGAGTAGGTGTGTGGAAGGGTGAGAGAAGACTAAAAGCTACTTGTGAGAAAAGTGGGCAGACTGGGGTCCACTCAAAAAATCATAGCTCACCGCTGGTAGCTCCAAAAATCATGGAAACTTTTGAGGTGATTATTCAGAGCATGAGCTACATTTTCTTCTTTGAGCCTTTTTTTTATGCCTGCAAAAGTCTTTTAGTGGCCCCCTCCTTTGTTGAATTTGTACAATGCATCCAAGAGTGAGCCCTTCCTTTGTCATATTATAATACAAAGCATCCAAGTTGCCCTTGACCCATGCATGGAGGAGGATTATTGGTGAATAAAGAAATATATACATGGTGGGACTAGTGTATGGACTATTCATGGACTTTAGCTCAATGAGCACATGGTGTTAGAATAATGAGTATAAAAAAATAAAAAAAAATGGAGGAGTTATGGATATGGAAAGATATTGGAATCATATGATATGGTCCCTCCTTGAATTATTTTGGGTGAAAGAGGAAAAGGTATGCAAGTAACTAATATAATAAACGTAACCAATGAGTAGAAATCAATTTTTTGTTTTCACGAGGGTGAGGGTGAAAATGTGGGAGTGATTTGCATAAAGGAAAAATATGAGGTTAGAGTATGTACATATTGGCAAAAAAAATAATTATGGTGTAAGAGGATGAAAGAAGGTGTACATAGGTTTAATAAAACACACACCTTAGTAGAAATATTTAAATAAAATACCAAAATAATTATAAAAAATCCCTATATTTAGGCCATATATACAATGAAATATTTACACACAAAGAGGCCATCATATATATTATTTTTTTATTTTTTTATTTTTTTGGCTCAACTAGCACAGTGACTAGCTAGCTGAGGGTTTTTAAGAAGATATGAGAAAAGCCCCCTAACTCACACACGCCTATGTAGAGTGAAATGGTAGGGATAGCCATAGCGTTTGGGTGAATTTGATAGGGTGGAGTAACTTACTATGGCAATTATGGAGAGCCGAAAAACGTCTATCATTAGCCCTCCCCCAGGATGATGGTATATTCATGTACCATCATAGAGCATCTTTTCCAAAGAGAGTGCTTCAGAGTCCTTGACGAGATCTTCATTGTTTGGTTGGAGTTACACTCATGCTTCATGTAACAATACTTACATGAGACAGCGGCCTTTGGACAGATCTTTGGTAGATCCTTTGGTAGAAGGCGACTCAAATAGGGCTTCAAGCGATACCCGTTTACCTTCCTGGAGTGCTCTTTACCATTCAAGTCCATAAGCTGATAGTAACTAGAATTGAAAGCCTTCTTGACTATGTATGGTCCTTGCCATCTAGTTTCAAACTTGGCATCAAAATGATTGTCAAGTCGATTGTCATACCTTAGCACAAGCTCTCCTTCCTTGATGCCTTTGTCCTTCAGTTTCTTGTCGTACGTTTCTTTCGCTTGTGTGGCTTTCCTCTTGTAGCACTCATATGCTGCTTCTCTTTTCCACTCAAGCTCCACTAACGTAAGAAGTCGATCCATCCATACCTCTTGATCATCTTGTGCTCCTTTGCCATGAAGTCAAATTGTTGGAATGTTGAGCTCGATAGGCTGCAAAGCCTCTTGACCATAGACCAAGTGAAATGGTGTGAACTCCGTGGCTTCCCTATATGTGGTTCGATATGCCCACAAGGCACCATCCAAGAAGTCATCCCATAATTTTGTCTTGTTTTGCATCATCTTTCTAATGATTCCTTCAATGAAACCATTAGCCTTCTCCACCAAACCATTTGATTGTGGGTAGTATGGTGTGCTATGACGATGTAGAATGTGAAGCTCTTCACAAACTTTTGTGAGCAAGCCCTTCCTAAACCCTGGACCATTATCAGAAACAATCTCCAAAGGTGTGCCAAATCTGCAACAAATGTGATTGTACACAAACTTGCTAACTGTCCTCTCATTCACTCTTGCCACACTTTGAGCTTCCATCCACCTAGTCATATAGTCTACAGCCACTAGAATGTAGAGTTTACCATTTTTTGTCCTACGCAGAGGACCCATAGCATCAATGCCCCACTTTTCAAAGGGTCCATTTGCAAGAACTATTTGCCTCGGGCCATGCACCAACCTTCTATTTCCATTTATCTGACAATTGTGAGAGCTTTTACACCAATGTTGAACGTCCACATGCAAGCTTGGCCAAACATACCCCGCAAGCAAAATCTTCTTCACAGTTTATTCGTGGGCAAAATGACCACCACATGCCTCTTCATGCAAACGTTTTAGAATGGCTGGAATTTCCTCGATAGTTGGTACTCTTCTACACACTTGATCCTTCCCTTTTTGATAGAGGGAGCCTTCTAGGAAGAGATAGAAACTTGCCTTCTTCATGAGTCTCCTCTTCTGAGCCTTCGTGAAGTCTTGTGGAAACTCACCCTCCAAAATGTAGCCAATAATGGGAGCAAATTACTCCAATCCCTGGTATCTCGGTTGCTTGACAGCTGCTGCCACCATGATGACGTGCACTTCTCTCTCAACACATGTAACTGCTTGTTGTGCAAGTAAATCGGCATCTTCATTTTATTTCCTCGGAATATGATATAGTTGCACTTCTTCAAACTGATTAAATATCTTACGAATGGCATGAAATTTTGTCCTTAAGCTTTCATTCTTGCATGCCCAAATGCCTAAAATCTGTTTAACAATGAGAAGTGCATCTCCCTTTACCATGAGACGTTTTATCCCTTGGCCAATGCACATCTTCAAACCATGAAGTAGTGTGTCATATTCTGCTTCATTGTTGCTAGTTGAACCTGGTAGATTGACCTTCTCTTTCACGACCACCTTTCCACTTGGGTTGAGCAGCACTAGCCCTCCCCCTACTTTCCCTGTGTCTCGTCAAAAACCTCCATCAAAGAACAAGGTAAAATAATTGGGAATACTTTTTGGTGGTGGCAATGGTAGGGTCTTTACTTGAGGCACCTTAATTTCCTTCTCATGTATCCTATAAGTGAGAATCCCTGCCAATTGTGCACGCACACTATCTTCTACCTTGAAAGAGTATTGGAACTCTTGCAACTCCATAATCGACTTTGAGATCCTAGTACTAAGATTCATTTGAGATGACACCCAAGGGAACAAATTTTCTGCAGTGAGAATTACAAAAGGTTTTGGTAGCAGGTAGGATCTAAACTTTCTCACCACAAACATGAGAGAAAGCATCATGAGTTCTGCTTTTGTGTAGTCTCTCTCCAAAGCATTCATGACCCTACTAGCAAAGTAGATGGGTCGCATCCTTGTACTGTGGGGATCTTATTGTAGCAACACAGCACCAATTGTTTCCCTTCCAACACTAGAGCTAACAAAGAATGTGTACTCCCAACAAGGAGGCATGAGTGTTGGTAGCTCTAACAAAATGACTTTAATGTTACAAAAATACTCTTCAAGCTCATAAGATCATGCAAGTTCTACTTGTTGTGTCAACTTTTGCAAAGGATGAAGCAACTCCGAGGCTAAGTGAATGAAGCGTGACATATACTTCACCTTCTGAATGAAAGAGATGACCTCCTTAAGACTCTTCGGTGATGGGAGCTCAATAAGAGCCTTTGCCTTTGAAGGATCCACCTCAATGCCTGTATAGGAAACCTTGTGACCGAGCAAGATCACTTCATCCTCACCTATGTGGCACTTGTCGTGGTTGAGTTGACCTCCCATGTCGTAGAGCTTCTTTAAACCCTTTGTAGATGCAATGATTTTGAGCTATAAATGTAGAAATCATCAATGAACACCCTAATTGACTTTCCAAAGAATGCTTGAAACACCATGTTCATGAAACGTTGGAATGTTGCAGGAGCATTTGTCAGACCAAATGGCATGACTCTAAAAGCATAACAACCCCAAGGAGTAATAAAGGTTGTTGTCAATTGATCTTCCAATGCGATACCTATTTGAAAGTAGACTGAGTAGCCATCACACACAGTTTACTTCTCATGACCAGCTACCTCATTTAGTATCTCATCCTGAAATGGGAGGGGAAAGTGATCTCTTTTTGTTGCCTCATTGAGTGGACGGTAATCCACACACACCCTCCACTTTCCGTTTTTGTTAGGAGTGACAACAACGGGAGAGACCCACTCTGAGTTCTCCACTGGATAAATGAAACGTGCTACTAGAAGCTTTCTTACCTCCTTGAGTAAAGTCTGCTCCTTGATGACTCCTAGCCTTTGTAGCTTCTGAGCCTTTGTAGATGTTGTTCAACACAAAATTGAGTTGAAGCCAGGGGCCACACCTACAAAATTGAGTTGAAGCCAGGGGCACATCGGTGTAGTCTTTAGCAAAAAGCCTAGGAAATTTCCTTAGCACACATTTGAACTCCTCTCTTTCATCCTTTGTAAGTGTTGTAGATAGCATACCTTCTAGCATTCTTTCATCTTTCACTTTTTGGTTCTCTTGGGAACCTACCTCCTCCAAACCTAAACAAGAGGTCTCTTGGTTGGTTGGCTTAAACCTTACCCCCATGACTTCGATGGAAGACTCCTCTTCAGTAATGCTGCCGCTACTTTCTTCTTCTGAATTTTTATCGGTCCAACCTTCTTCCGTCTCACTTTGAGATGATTCTTCATGGAGCTCCTCTTGGCGTTGCTCCTTCATGTCAAAGACAACCTTCTTAGTATTGTCGTTCCTGCAAATTAGCTTTCCACTCTCCCAATCCTGCAAAGCTCGCATTTTCATTAGCCATGGTCTCCCTAGGATAAATGGGTAACCATTTCCTTTGGTAGACATGACATAGAAATCCACTGCCTTCTTAATGCCAAAGGCCTCCACAAAAACATTTTTACAAATGCCTACGCACCTAGCCTTGCTATTGTTTGCCATCTTCACTTTGATTTCAAGTGTCTCATGGATGTGCATGCCTAGTCTTTGCATGAGTCCCTTTGTCATGATGCAAATTTGTGCACCCCCATCCACCAGACCTTTCCTAACCAATCTTCCTTTGATGTAACAGTCTAGCACCGGTGTAATGTCCTCATTCATTTCAGCTTGTCCAATTTTTACAATAGGCACACTCTCTTTTACCTTTCTCCTAGTGCTAACTGCCCTTGTTAAATCTCTCCCAACTTGTGGACATAATGCAAGAAATTGAGGCCATGAAATATCAGGACCATTACCTCTCATGTCTTCCAACAAGTTGTACGGAGCCATACCATGTCCTAGAGGGAAGTCTTGGAAGTTGATACGATGTCGAGTCTTGGAGGTTGATACGATGTCGAGTCCTCTTGGTTTCCTTGGTCTCCTTTGCCTTCTTTTCTCGTCCATGGTCACTTTGTGATGTAACTCCTTCTTTCTCCTTACCTTTCCCTCGGCCACGCTTAATGCCATTTGCTTCCATGTCAGCCTCTCTTGAATTTTTCACCTCTACCACATGCACGTTTGGGTCTGGCAAAGGTGGAACTCCTTCCACTCTTTGTGGAGGTGGTCTTGCTCCATTTGGCCTTTGTATAAGCCGTGGTTGCTGACTAGTTCCTTCACCTGCATTCATCACTGGGTAATTCAAGTTAGGTCTCGCTGGCTCCCCACGGGGCCAAGGACAATTATACATCCCATGTCCAGACTCACCGCAATTCCAACATTGCAAGACTCTCCTAGGTCGTGGGTCTCGTTCTTCAGACTTCTTTGCTTGTCCCTTTGGACCTACAGCTTGTGCAAGGTGAATTGACAAGCTGCTTAAAGATTCATTTAACTTCTCAATAACTTCCGTCGTTACCTCAGGAAGCTCCTTAGATGTTGATGCTTGTGACTTACCTTTGGGTCTAAGACCTTCTATTGGAACCTCCCCCCTTAAGCACTTGAGTTTCCTATATTTCTCAGCAGCCCTAGTTTCAGCTGCATCAAAGGCAGCAGGTGCACCCGCCTCAACTTTTACCTTAAGGTCAGGAAAGAGTCAGGCTATGAACCTCTCCTTCTTTAGAAATTCTGCACCATCACCAGGGTTAGAAACATTTCGTATCCATGGAGCCCAAAGACGTAGGAACTCTTGCTTGTACAAGTAGTGGTCATCTAAGTCTTTTTGCTTATGAGAAACAATGTCTTGCCATAATTTCTGAGTGTTTTGGGGATCAAAGAAGTATTTCTTGAAACGATTCAAAACTTCCGTGTAATCCCCTTTAACTTCCTCAGGCAAAGAGTCAAACCAAGTGCTAGCATCTTTCCCAACGACCACCTCAAACACTTCTACACGTTCTTGATCAGCTACTATCCTCTTAATACGGCAAGACATCTTGAAATTCGCTAGAAATAATTCTGCATCCTCTTCAGACTCTCCAAAGAAAAGAGGATATCCAAACATTTGGCGTTGGCTCTCCATTGAATTGATTTCAAAGTGACGCGTTTTTGTTTTTTCTTTCTTTAAAAGATTTACACAATAATACTTTCTAAATTGCAATCTATTCTACAACAAAATAAAAATATTCACATCAAATGACTTATGATAATCAATAAGAGGTAGAATGATAGATAAGGGTAATGGTGAAGAGGGTGGGAGAAGCCATAGAAATTGCAAGTTTGAGTGAGGGAAGGAGGGGGAGGGATGTGTAAGAGTGAGTAGGTGTGTGGAAGGGTGAGAGAAGACTAAAAGATACTCGTGAGAAAAGTGTACAGACTAAGGTCCACTCAAAAAATCATAGCTCACGGCTGGTAGCTCCAAAAATCATGAAAAACATTGAGGTGATTATTCAGAGCGTGGGCTACATTTTCTCTTTTGACCACCACTCCAAATTTGGAGTGGAGATAGGTGCCAAAATTCTCACCAAAAAGCTTGTTTTTAATGCCTGCAAAAGTCTTTTAGTGGCCCCCTCCTTTGTTGAATTTGTACAATGCATCTAAGAGTGAGCCCCTCCTTTGTCATATTATAATACAAAGCATCCAAGTTTCCCTTGACCCATGCATGGAGGAGGATTATTGGTGAATAAAGAAATATATACATGGTGGGACTAGTGTATGGACTATTCATGGACTTTAGCTCAATGAGCACATGGTGTTAGAATAATGAGTAAAAATAATAATAAAAATATGGAGGAGTTATGGATATGGAAAGATATTGGAATCATATGATATGGTCCCTCCTTGAATTATTTTGGGTGAAAGAGGAAAAGGTATGCAAGTAAATAATATAATAAACGTAACCAATGAGTAGAAATCAATTTTTTGTTTTCACGAGGGTGAGGGTGAAAATGTGGAAGTGATTTGTATAAAGGAAAAATATGAGGTTAGAGTATGTACATATTGGCAAAAAATATAATTATGGTGTAAGAGGATGAAAGAAGGTGTACATAGGTTTAATAAAACACACACCTAAGTATAAATATTTAAATAAAATACCAAAATAATTATAAAAAATCCCTATATTTAGGCCATATATACAATGATATATTTACACACAAAGAGGCCATAAAATACTTTAATTTTTTTATTTTTTTGGCTCAACTAGCACAGTGACTAGCTAGCTAGCCCCCTAACTCACACACGCCTATGTACAGTGAAATGGTAGGGATAGCCATAGCGATTGGGTGAATTTGGTAGGGTGGAGTAACTTACTATGGCAATTATGGAGAGTCGAAAAACGGCTATCAGCAGTTAGCACTAGGAGAAAGATAAAAGAGAGTGTTCCTGTTGTAAAAATTGCACATGCTGAAATGAATTAGGATATTACACCTGTGCTATATTGTTACATCAAAGGAAGATTGGTTAAGAAAGGTCTAGTGGATGGGGGTGCACAAATTTGCATCATGACAGAAGGACTCATGCAAAGACTAGGCATGCACATCCATGAGACACCTGAAATTAAATTCAAAATGGCAAACAATAGCAAAGCTAGGTGTGTAGGAATTTGTAAGAATGTCTTTGTGGAGGCCTTTGGCATTAAGAGGGCAGTGGATTTCTATGTCATGTCTACCAAAGGAAATGGTTACCCATTTATCCTAGGGAGACCATGGCTAATGAAAATGCGAGCTTTGCAGGATTGGGAGAGTGGAAAGCTAATTTTTAGGAATGACAATCATAAGAAGGTTGTCTTTTACATGAAGGAGCAACGCCAAGAGGAGCTCCATGAAGAATCATCTCAAAGTGAGAAGGAGGAAGGCTGGACCGATAGCACTTCAGAAGGATAAAGTAGCGGCAGCATTACTGAAGAGGAGTCTTCCATCGAAGTCATGGGGGTAAGGTTTAAGCCAAACAACCAAGAGACCTCTTGTCAAGGTTTGGAAGAGGTAGGTTCCCAAGAAAACCAAAAAGTGCAAGATGAAGGAATGTTAGAAGGTATGTTGTCTACAACACTTACAAAGGACGAAAGAGAGGAGTTCAAATGTGTGCTAAGGAAATTTCCTAGGCTTTTTGCTAAAGACTACACCGATGTGCGTGGAGTAGATGCTGTTCAACACAAAATTGAGTTGAAGCCAGAGGCCACACGTAAGGCTCAGAAGCTACGAAGGCTAGGAGTCATCAAGGAGCAGGCTTTACTCAAGGAGGTAAGGAAGCTTCTAGCAACAGGTCTCATTTATCCAGTGGAAAATTCAGAGTGGGTCTCTCCCGTTGTTGTCACTCCTAAGAAAAACGGCAAGTGGAGGGTATGTGTGGATTACCGTCCACTCAATGAGGCAACAAAAAGAGATCACTTTCCCCTCCCATTTCAGGATGAGATACTAAATGAGGTAGCTGGTCATGAGAAGTACAATGTGTGTGATGGCTACTCAGGTTACTTTCAAATAGGTATCGCATTGGAAGATCAATTAAAAACAACCTTCATCACTCCTTGGGGTTGTTATGCTTTTAGAGTTATGCCATTTGGCTTGACAAATTCTCCTACAACTTTCCAATGTTTCATGAATATGGTGTTTCAAGCATTCTTTGGAAAGTCAATCAGGGTGTTCATTGATGATTTCTGCATTTATAGCTCAAAATCATTGCATCTACAAAGGGTAGAAGAAGGTTTAAAGAAGCTCTACGACATGGGAGGTCAACTCAACCCGGACAAGTGCCACATAGGTGAGGATGAAGTGATCTTGCTTGGTCACAAGGTTTCCTATAAAGGTATTGAGGTGGATCCAGCAAAGACAAAAGCTCTCATTGAGCTACCATCACCAAAGAGTCTGAAGAAGGTCATCTCATTCATTCAAAAGGTGAAGTATATGTCACGCTTTATTCACTTAGCTTTGGAGTTGCTTCATCCTTTGCAAAAGTTGACACAAAAAGTAGAATTTGCATGGTCTTATGAGCTTGAAGAGTACTTTTGTAACATTAAAGTCATTTTTTTAGAGCTACCAACACTCATGCCTCCTTGTTGGGAGTACACATTCTTTGTTAGCTCTAGTGTTGGGAACGAAACAATTGGTGCAGTTTTACTACAATAAGATCCCCACACTACTAGGATGCGACCCATCTACTTTGCTAGTAGTGTCATGAATGCTTTGGAGAGAGGCTACACAGAGGCAGAACTCATGATGCTTTCTCTCATGTTTGCAGTGAGAAAGTTTAGATCCTACTTGCTACCAAAAACTTTTGTAATTCTCACTGCAGAAAATTTGTTCCCTTGGGTGTCATCTCAAATGAATCTTAGTACTAGGATCTCAAAGTGGATTATGGAATTGCAAGAGTTCCAATACTCTTTCAAGGTAGAAGATAGTGTGCGTGCACAATTGGCAGGTATTCTCACTTATAGGGTACATGAGAAGGAAATTAAGGTGCCTCAAGTAAAGACCCTACCATTGCCACCACCAAAACGTATTCCCAATGCTTTTACCTTGTTCTTTGATGGAGCTTTTCGACGAGACACAGGGAAAGCAGGGGGACGGCTAGTGTGGCTCAACCCAAGTGGAAAGGTGGTCATGAAAGAGAATGGGAAAGAGCACTCTAGGAATGCAAATGGTTATCTCTTGAAGCCCTATTTGAGTCGCCTTCTACCAAAGGATCTACCAAAGATCTGTCAAAGGGCAGCTGTCTCATGTAAGTATTGTTAAATGAAGCATGAGTGTAACTCCAACCAAAATTCTGAGGGGCCAAACAATGAAGATCTCGTCAAGGACTCTGAAGCACTCTCTTTGGAAAAGATGCTCTATGATGATACATGAATATACCATCATCCTCAGGGAGGGCTAATGATAGCCGTTTTTTGGCTTTCCATAATTTCCATAGTAAGCTACCTTACCCTATCAAATCACTCATGCATTTTGGTTATCCCTACCATTTCATTGTACATAGGTGTGTGTGAGTTAGGGGACTTTTTCCATATCTTCTTAAAAACCCTTAATTAGCTAGTCACTGGGCTAGTTGAGCCAAAAAAATAAAACAAATAAAAAATATAAGTATATTATGGCCCATTTGTGTGTAAATATTTCATTGTATATAGGGCCTAAATAAAAGGATTTTTCATAATTATTTTGGTATCTATTTAAATAGTTCTACCTATTGTGTTATTTATGCTATGTACATTGACTCACCATTACCATATTTTTTCTTATCATTTTGCATACTCTTTATTTCATATAAAAATAATTTCATGCAAGCTTCTCTTATTTTTGGTGTCACTCCATCCCAATAAAAATCCAAAAAAACTAGTTCTATTTATGTGTATATTTTTTCACTATTGTGCTTTTTTTCTTCCTACATCTATTCTCTATTACTCTCATAAATTAGACCACCAAAAATATTCATCTTTTTATGGTAGACTTATAATGAGAGAGATTTATTTTGACCCCTTTATATTTTTTCCACCTATATTATTTATATTTGACATATTTTTTTTTTTTTAGACCCCTCAATATTTAATTTTCTTAGTTGTACTATTCACTTATATCATGATCTCAACAATATCTTCAATTATAGACCTACCAAATAAGGTCAAGGGTATGTGGCATGCATGCATGCACTATAAGGGGGCTCACTCTTGGAGGTATTCAAAAGAATCATACAAAGAACGACCTCACAAGGACTTTGTGCAGTGGATAAAACAATCGGTTTTGCTGAATTTTTAAAGATCACATGCTCTCCAAATTTGAAAAGGTGATACAAACAAAAGTTGTAGCTCGTGAGCTGAAATTTTACCTCAAATTTTTTCATATTTTTTTGAGCTACGAGATGTGAGCTTTGATTTTATTGGTGGACCCCAGTTTGCCCATGCTATGCAGCCACACTCCCTCTTCCACTTTATCATTTTCCTCATTCACACACACTTCTCCACTCATCATCCCTACCTCTCTCACCACTCCTCTCTGCACCCTACTCACCTTCTTCTCAACCTTGAAGAATAAGAGAAACCATGGTGAACATATGTCTCCTACACACACTTCCATTCCAAAATTGACCACCTAGTCTCATTTTTCCTCATCCATATTACCCATATCTATCAAAAAACCACAAAATCAGACTCTTATCTTGAAAGACAACACCATGTTGATTGATTACTCATATTCAATCACCTTGGCTCTCAAGGAAGGTCAAGAGTGGAGAAAAAACATACCGTCAAAGCTACTGGACCGTCAACAAGCGTCAAAATTGACTCTACTCAGGACACTTGGAGCATCAACATTGTAAGAAATCCATATTTTCTTACCTATTAAGAGTTTTTTCTTCCTTATTTGTATCCTACATGGATACTCCCATTGTAAATATCCAATTCCATTTGTAAATCAATAAAAATACTAACTCTACTAATTTACTAACACTAACCTACTATGAAAAGTCCTATCACCTCCACTTCTCTCCTCTCTCTCTTCTTCATCTATCCACACCAACTTCTTGATAATTCCAAGCAAAAGAAATTAGATAAGTGCTGAAAATATAACCCAACCATGGTTAGAGGAGTAACCCTAGCCCTCAAATTGCTATAAAAGGAGGGTGTAGCTAGCACAAATAGGGAGCCATCAGCAAGAGCACTATGCTATAGCTTGAGAAGCCAAGCTCAACCTCTCTAGAAGGAGCTCTTGAGTGGAAGCTCATTGTCTTATGCATATGCGTGTGTTGTATTAGGGGCGATTAGCAAGGGAACTCTATGCCATTGTAAGAGAGAGTGATCATTCAATTGAGAGTAGGAAATCTATCATTTCTCCTACTAGTGTAAGCCCAACATTTGCTGAATCAAGGAGGGTGGATTTGGACTAAGCTTGGATACTTTGTCTCTCTTCGAACGTGAAGTAATAGAAAAAAATGATGTGTAAGTGTCTTGGTGTTTTTTCTTTTTTTAAGTTCTTGATAGCTTGTCTCTGGGTGTTGTCATCAATTTAGCCATAAATCCCACATACTGTAAGAGGGCGACAGGGTGGAGAGGACTCCTCTGGCCTTAAGATAGTGATTGGGGTGGTTTTTTTTTTGATGTGTTGTGGTGTAATTTACTCAAGCTATGTTGAACAAATACTAATCTCACTTTGATTGGTCATGACAGATTTGTAAGAAGGTATTAATGCAACAAGCAACCCCTCCCCCTTTCTCTCTCTTTCTTACATATATAATTGTGTTTCCTTGATCACTGTCGATACATTTCAAAGCAGCCCGAGCACTATCTCTCTCTCTCTCTCTCTACGCGTCCTAGTTTGCATCCAAAACTAGGTGGTGCCCCAAATTTGTGTAGGGTTAGGTTGTGGGTTTGTGTGTGTGTTTGTTGTTTTTTCCAACCCCAACCCAATTGAGCAGCATGGGAGCCTAGAAGGGTGCTTAGAGGCCACTCTTTTTGTTGCCCGCCCCGGACCGTCTCACTACATTGCAAGAATGACGTACTTGCATGCTACAAACAAAGATCTACTATGAAAAGATGTTAAGATGCTATGAAATGCTACAGCTAGAGAAGAGGCAAAGGGGTTTTGTCCACTACATGCACTATCATGTAGACGTGGGTGTGTAGATTTCTTGTACCCACAAATATAGGCATTGACCAATAAAGAAGATATTATAACCCGGTGGTTCTGATCTCTGTGCACCTCTAGACCGAGGTGTGCCAGGATTGGACATGACTAGAGAATGTGAGGTAGTTAAAGTGTGAACAAAGAGAGAGAGAGAGAGAGAGAGAGAGAGAGAGAGAGAGAGATAAAAGATTCTAAATGTCAATAGAAGATTAATTTTTTTGTCCAGGTTATAAGATTTTTTCCCTCATTATGAGTAGTGACGAGGATGTGGGGCCGTCCAACCGAAACACCTATCTCTCAACAAGGATCTTATGTTCTTGTAACCATTGCAAGCATGCTATGCGACGGACAAGACGCATTTCTTTGCAGCACGTTTGCGAATTTGTCAAGTTTGATCCATCTATTATAGATCGAGTTGTTGCCAATTATAACTCGTCGGACTCTGACACTGGCCAACAAGCAGCAATCTTGCAACCCAATAGACGTGTTCGCAGGTGCTTTGGTCAAGCAGCATATATGAGGCCACAAGATGTAGCCTCTGACAGCTCGGGGGATGATCATGCAGACCACATTCCCAACAAGGCAATGTTTGAGCCCGAAATTGATGAAATGATCGAGACGATCATGGATTCAGAAAGGTGGATATGAGCCGACACACAGGTCCATGGAATTCTTTGGTCAGAGGCATTCTAATGTGGACCATGCATGACTATCTCGGCCTAACAGAATGCTCAGGTGATCTATTTACACTCCTCACTCAGACACTGTAAATCTTCCTTTTTCTCAAGTTGATCTATTATCATGTGTATACATGCAGGGCTTCAAACAAGCGGATACAGATCATGTGTCACATGTGGACCTAGACTGAATGCACGTAGGGTGCCCTCACTGAAGAAGCAAATCTACGAAGTTCATCAAGCATATCTTCTAGAGAATCATGTGTTACACGACGGCTTTTTGGGAAGAGAGCCACCGAGGATGTCTGCACAAGCATGGTTAGAGCAGAAGGAGATGTGTGATGACGGATTGCGCCTAGGGATGAAGAGACTATCTCTACGGTACGAGTTACCAGACTCGCCCCGACTCATGATCAATCACTTTCTTGATCCAATGCACATATTCAAGAATGTGGGTAATCTACTATGGGACCATCTGACCGGCAAGAAAGATACTTTGGGAGCCAGAGTTGACCTTAGAAATGTGGATCGTATGGAGCAATATTGTCCACAAACAGCGTCCGATGGATAGATAAAACTCCCTAAAGCACCATGGATTTTCACAGGAGCCCAAGAACGCAAAGTAAAAGAGACCATTCAATCTTTGCGAACTCCCACTGGTGTAATGCAGTCGCTCCAAACGTGTTTTACTAAAGAAGGAAAGCTTACCGGTTTGAAGTCACACGACTGGCATAAAATGTGTCAGGTATGTTCATAGTGGAGTATATCATAGTGAGAATTGTGTAACAAATTTGTGTGTGGACGTACTTTAATATCATTGTTGCACGTGTTTTGCAGTTTATTTTACCAGTTTTCATTGAGGGATGTCTGTCTCTTCACATCCGTAACACAATCTACAAACTTGCAAAGTTGGTACAATGGATCTCACAAAAGGAGACAACGTAGACTCCATACCATTTGCCAAACTAAACGCTACGGAGGTTGTGTGTATGTTTAAGAAACATTTTCCTACTACCATGCCAACTATTCAGGTGCATCTTCTTGTTCACATAGTTGATGAGGTGGAAATAGCCGGCACAGTACATTCCAGATGGATTTTCTTTTTAGAACGTTTCATGAAAACGCTCAAGGGATATGTGCGTCAGAAGGCACGTCTGCAGGGTAGCATGGCAGAAGGTTAGCTGGTATCAGAGTCCCTAGTGTACATTGGAGAGTGGCTAGATGGATTTGATAAAGCCCGGAACACGCTATGGCGAACCATAGATGATGAGCGCATATCTAAAATTGTCATGTGCAATCTCGGTGTTGAGAAGAAGATGACGGAAGATCTAGAGGCTAAAATCAACCAATTTTTCATGCTTCACAATCGAGTCATGCAGAAGTGGATCTCACAATATGAGGATGCAAAGCAAGAGTGACAAAGGTCAAGAATCTAGTGGAGATGGGGAAGACGACCACCGATGCACTATCCGACGGGTTTGGAGAGCCTACCAACATTCATGAGCTTAAGATGGTTGCACAACGAGCTGAAAAGCACACAACAGTAAAGTGAAGAAGTGATTGAGGAAGAGTGGGAGTACTCTAGGGGTTGCGTGACCAAGGTAAGTTTACAATGTACGACTAGTAACTTTCTAGATGTTTGAACGACCACTCATAATCTTTGTTGATTGTAGTATAAGTCATAGACAGCAGCATGGTGTAAAGGTTGACATTTTAAGGTGGAACGGATCGACAAAAAATGTTTTACTCAAGATTGTGGAATCATGGCAAAATTTGAACAGTCTAGTCAACAACCGTCCTCTGATGCATATTCTGTGGTGGCGGAAATCACTTACTTCGGCATGCTACAAGAGATTTTGAGGATCGATTATAAAGGATTTTGTGTCGACTTGTTTGACGTGCAATGGTTCAAGATAATCATGGAGGGTAGCAACGCTACTGTGCGTAGAGGAGAGTCTGGTTTTCTTGAGGTAGATTCAACTAAGAAATGGTCTGACCTAAGAGACACTTTTGTACTACCCGAGCATTGTGAACAAGTAAGTATGTAAATCGTTAACGTGTGTTTTAGAATTTATGTGCTTAAAAGCTCTCATGTAAGTTATGTGGCTCTGACAGGTGATATTTCATCCCACAAATTCTGCATCAAACTGGTGGTACGTCATAGAGGTAGCCCCTCGCAGTGCACGAACGTATGAAGGCTACTATGTGCCAATCACAGCGGCATAAATGGAGGACATCGGAGAAGATGCCCAGTCGGAAGCCGTGGAGGTGGTGCCAGACGAACATCAAGCTGCTACTCTCTATGGGGTGCATGCAGAGGATCTACAAAATGAAACAGAGGACATCTGTTTAAACGGAGAGCTCTATATAGATATAGGAAGTTATGTTGAGCTATGCGAGGATGAGAAAGAGATCTCTTAAAGCCATAAATATTGTATTTGAACAAGATGGCTCCATTTTGTAAATTCAAAGTTATGCACTTTTCTCTTTCATCACTCAAGTTGAATAGAAGAAGAACGCTTTCTGTTGCTGCTAGCCTTTGAACATTCCAAAGCTACATGCACATTCAAGTTCTTGTACGATTCTTCGGCTCATTAAGTATTTGCGTCATTGCGTCGATGTATTTATATGTGTCATTGCGTTATTGTATTTAATGGTCTTTGCGTCCACTCCAGGTACGTATGCTCTAGGTATGTTCTCATTAGCAGAGACGATGAGCACCTCCTCCTCCTCTCTCTCTCTCTCTCTCTCTCTATCTACTTGTCCATGTTTTCTACTCCAGCCATTCAATATTAAGTTTAAACGTTCGTGTGTTTAATGCAGGTATGGATGATGGCGAGTTTCTTTCTTCTTTGTCACCCTAGTAGAGACAGTGGTATGTGGATCGTCATCGCTCTGGCGCACCATCGCGCGTTCCTACTCCATCCACATCTCCCTTTGTTTCGGAGTCCTCAGCACTCTCTGAAGCTTCGGTGTCGACGAGACGATCTTCACACTCGTCTAGGCACCGGCGCTCTAGTGGTGGCGATGGCGGTGGTGGTTGTTGTGGGGGTGGCACCACCGATGCTTCGACACCGCCTCATGTTCGACGAGGCTCTTTACCCTCCCCTTATTTGCCCATCCCGACACCAGCCACGGCATCGCCATCAACACCAGGTTTTATGTGTCTGAGTGCCGTTCCCCATAGCTACACACCACTAGCTACTCCTCCAGGAGTCACTCCAGTGGACACTCCTCGCTTCGGGGATCAGACTCCAGTGGAGACACCTGGCGTCCGTACCCCCGTTGACACGCCGCTAGAGACCCCTGTCGAGACACCCAGGTTCATGCGTCAACGGCAAGAGGGCTTGCCTTACTCCGTCGACTTTAGCAGCGGCATCATCTTGGATGATGACGATAAGAAGGTGATTTCGCGCATGCGCGGTCTTTGCTCTCAAGTGTTTAGACACTACATACTAAACACCTGGAGTGAAGTACCGAATGAATTAAAAGACAGAGTCATCAACATGTTTCATGAAGAGTTTCCCGTTCCAACAGGGGATGACCGCTTCAATGAGGATGTGATGAAGGTTCGAATGCGCGAATACTACAAGCATAAGTGTTCCGAAGTGCAAAAAGCAATCAAGCATGGATGGAACAGACCAGATTGGCTAGCCAAATAAGATTGGAAGCATGCAAAGAAAGAAGCGCGCGAGAATCCTGACAAGTGGAAGCAACAAAAGGAGTCAGCCAGAGCGCGAGTAGAGGCAGGGAGCTCGCACCACTTGGGGAGCGACGGGTGGGCATCATTTGAGGCCGATTTTGTAAGTGTTTGCATCTATGTTCGATAGTTTAGGGTTTATGGGATTTGAAATTCTAACATAATGGATTCTTTGTATGTTTTGACAGTGGTCGTTTACAGGACGTGATCCCACTCCGTACGAGCGTGAGTACGCAGGCAGGACGGGCTTAAACGCCCTTATAGACATCCTGACTTCTTGCGGCGGCATGGTTAGTATTAGGGTTTATTCTTTTCTATATATTGTATTGTTTTATAAACGCCGCTCGCTATATGTTAATACTTACAATGGGCTATCTTATTGTTTTTTTTTGCACAATCCGACAGATACGCCGCTTGGACGCGATGAGACGTCTGATTAGACGACGTCAGTTTAGCCATAGCTAGATAGCAATAGTTTCTTTTTTTCCTAGCTTATGTATCATGAGACCATGTAACTATGTATTTTTGGAAACCATGTATATTTTTTAAATAATGACAATGGGTTGTAACTATTACATTTGCAATGATTAACAATGAAGTAATTTTGCTACTGTGTACAATTGTCATTTATTTACTTCCATCAATTCACGCTTGTCATTTTTGTATCTTTATTTTGCAAACAATAGGTGCTATGGATGTTGGAGTTAATGATTATATTGTCTTGTGGGTGACTATTTTGGGTCTATATTTACCTTTGCACTTCTTTTCAAAGGTAAATAGACCAACGAAACATTCGATATGGTTGATGGATGATAGGGCATTCAATGCCCGGCCATCCATAATTTTTTAATCTCGGGCGTCACTATATTAGGCTCTGCAGCGTCGCTATCTATGGCCCTGCAGCGTCGCTATATGCGTCGCTACAACGCATATAGCGTCGTCTACTATAGCAACGTTCTCTTATCGACTCTAATAGCGACGCTTTTAGCGACGCCGGGGGTTTAAAAAAACCAGTGTATTTTCGTCGCTATAAGCGTCACAAGAGCACACAACCTCTTGTAGTGACACCAATATTGGGAGTAGTCAACCTAAATGTGATAGCAGATGGATGTTCATGCCCTCATCAATTTTGTATTCTTACTAGACAAACACGTGAATGAAACAATGATTCTGGGAATCTCATGGATGCGGCCCTATAAAGTAGTGCCAGATTGGGATACCAATCAGCTCAAGCTATCACCCAAAGGAGGACAACTCCTTGTTCCAATTGCAACAAGCAAGGAGGAATGAAAAAAAGGTTACCAGCTAAGAAAACCACAAAGCAATCAATCTTCTCCATCAGATTGACAAGAAAATGCTACAAGTAGAAGGCAAGGAATAAAGCAAATGTGGGTACCAGAAGCACAACTTAAGAACAAACCAATTCAAATCTGGGTGCCCAAAACATCATCTACAACACCAAACACGGTTTAAAAGTTCAAAACAAAAAAAGGACCATCTCAAAGAAGGGAAACTAACATGAAATGGGTTTGGAAAGAAAAGAAGCAATTAACTCTCCGCAAACTGTAAAACCCATCAAGCAATGGGGAGTTAAGACTCAACCTGCTCAACACAACATTTTGACCAAAGCAAACCGAGATACCAATGGCGGGTAAAAGCTCAACAATCATCTAAAATGATACCATCAACTCAGGGAATCAACATGCCAAAGCATCTTTATGGTACAATCAAGCAAAGAGCACACAAGTTACAAGAATTGCTCTTTGGAAGACAGCAAATGGAAACCTCGACATGAGAAACCCTTGAGTTAATTACTCAAGACCCATCTCTTGCACAGCATACTGGTTTAAACTGGCTTGAACTTCACTGCATGGTAGAGCCAACCACGGCTATGCATAGACACGATTGTTCAACCCATGCACACAATCGTCATGGAGTACGCCATCTAGGAGGGGTGAAAGGGAACCAAGCACTTAAGGGCAATGTTTGAAGAGAGAGGACAAAGTTTGATGTTAACGTGTGATTTTTTGAAAAATCACCTAATAATGCTCTTACAAATCATTGCAAGGGAAACTTGACTGATAACATCTCCCCGATGAGTGTAAATAGTGTACATACCATCAGAAAATACATTAAAAAACATCCAGTTTTTCTTATTTTTGTCAATTTTTCTTGATATTGGAGCTTAAAAATAAGTAATTATTATTTTTTTCAATGGATTTTCTTAATTATTGGATTTTTACTTTTCTTTTTTGGCACATTTTGTTATTTTCTTTGATTTTTTCAATAAAAAGATAAAAAATTAATAATAAATAGCAAAGGAGCTCAGATCGGAAAAGTAAAGATACGAGGATGGTCAAGAGGACAAGATGGACCGGCACAAAAAATTTCATTCAAATCGGAAGATGGAAGTGGGAAGCCTAAATTGGGCAGCCAAGACCTACTTTTGCAAAAGGCTTGCAGAATGAGCTAGGAGAATCTGATTGAAGAGGTTTTTGAGTCTAACATAGATTGCATGGCCTAGTAGGACTAACAAGGGAGTTTGGGGAAAAATGGTATGGGGAGCCCAAGTATAGATATCCGAGGTAGACTAAAACCACCTCATTTCTACTTGTCGCCTTTGGAGAGAGAGCTTTTGGCCTTCTTCGTGCGAGATTTCCAAAGTCTACAGTCGTCTATTTAGAGCTCCGTCTCATAGGAGACATGAGGGGTAAGTTCTATACTTATCAATGATCCATTCTGTATGCCCGACATCTAGTCTAAACCCCTGTAAAAAAACCTAGAATCCAAGCAGTGCACGAAGTCCTATGACCCAAAATTGACCATAGAAGCCTGTCAGCTCAACCAAATCAGATAAGACTTGAACTGTAGCATGCCCCTACATACTAGATCACTTCTATATCAACAGTTGCCATTCGACAAGGGTCCAGGGGGGTCTCAAGTAGAAAAGCTAAGTTTTTTCCAGATGCCAAAATTGCATTTTGACTCCACAAACATCTTCAAGACTGGGTTTGTATACAATGTGTATGGCTGGTTTTGTCAAAACAATCCAGGAAAGTCCTCAAAAAGCAGAAAACAACTCGAACGCTACAAAGCGTCAAATTTGACATATGAAGTCAAAATGACTCTAAATAGGCCCAAATTGGATGGGTAGCTTCAGGACTATGTAGCGGACAAGTCCATAGCTCCAAATGTGACTAACCAACTCCACGGGCCATGACATCACAAAAATCGGTGATCTCAGAGTTGATAGAGCATGAAGTGCATCCGACAAGAGCAAACTTCATCAAATTCAATTTAAGACTTGTTTTAGGTGTATTAAACATGTTTAGGTCAAAAAATTTCAAGTTTAGCACATAAAATTGACTGTTGTAAATAATCATGATTATTAACTTTTGCAACATTTTGGCTTGAAAATTTCATCATCACCTCACCTCTCATTTGTAAACACCTGTTACATGCCAAATATCCAATTTGAGTCAAAAAGCTCAATGAAAACTTGAGATTTTGCCAAAAAACGCAAAGAAGCCCATTCGTTCCAAATTTTGAGTTATCTATTACATTTTGGATCCAAATCACACTATATCTCATACACAGTGTCTACATCATGCTTAGAACCAATTGGCACCAAAAACTTATCATTTTGATGAAAAAGTTAATCATCACGATTATTTACTTTTTTGCCAAAATGGGGAGGGAATGCAATTTTGACCATATGGGACCAAAGCACATGATGTCCCAAGGCCACTGACCAAGTTTGAGTCAATATTTTGGATCTCAAAATCTCTGTATATCTACTGGTTTAGAGCTAGTAAGCCTAAAACTGACACCATTTCCACCCTTTGCACCCAAACGAGCCCACACTTCAATCAAAGTATCTAACTGCTACCTATTTCAACCTTATAAGGTCAAAAGTGTAAAAAGTTGAAAAAAGTCTTCAGCTGTAAATAATCACGATTATTTACTTTTGTGTAATTTTTTTCTTGAACTTCTTGATTTTGGTATTTACATGTTTTTATGTATCTACGCATGCTCAAAAATTGGTTTGAAGCAAAATGAAGTCAATTTGACAACATCCCGAATCAAAAGCATGTGAGAGCAGAAACTGCAGAAAATTTCTAACCTTTGCGCTTACATTCCTTAAACAGGAGCAAGCAGGCTACCGAAGGAATGACTATGCGAGCAAGGGACAGGAAAACAATCAGCACCTTCACTAAAGACACTGTGACTGCCACATTTGTTGATCTTATTCAAAGACAAGTCAACGCATTTATATCATCAACATTTCCATTTCTTGGCAAAAAACCATCAAGCTACACTACACCAAACCATGCAGTTGCAACTACCTTCACTCAGGTGCTGAAGTCGATAACCAGGAAACCTATAGATCATGCTCAGTATGTGCTGACCACTCTAAAAAGCACCGAAAAAGAAGGAAAAATCACATACTTGGGTGCACCTGAAGTGCTTACCCGCATAGCATACCATGCTATTGGTATGGACGAAAACCTACCGCCAGCCCTAGACCAAAACACTTGGATACTTGCAACTCCACATTCTCAAAGGACTATTAGGTCAGGAAAGAGAAAGCATAAATCTAACAAGGAATCCTCTGAAGCTCACAGTAGCGAGAGTTCTGACAATGAGGAGACAAAGGCTAGAAGAGAAAGGATGAAGAAGAAAGCAGTGGCTACCCACCAGGAAGAGCCACAACAAAATAAGGTGAGGTTTGAAAGAGAAGAACAGACATATGAAAGAAGTCATCAAGCAGTAGGTGAAGACCCCATAAAAAGGGTACCACGTGAGATTAAGGGTTCAAGGACCAAGAACCCTTTGAAGCCCACCCAAGAGGACCCCACTGAATTAGTAGAGAGGATGTATGCGGAGGCTAAGGCCTTAAAACTGCAGGAGGCACTTGAAGAACAAAGAAAGGCAAGGGAAGCAGCAGTTGGCCAACACCAAGATTATCATGAACAGGGAGATATGTCTCCAAGACCAACAACTTTGGAACAAACATGTCCTCCTACGCCATGCCCAAGTCCTTCACCATCGGCTAAACCAACGGAACATTAGGAAAAATATCAACCCTCTAGGGGCCCTTTGGGATTAAGGTTAATTAGAGGCCAGCCAATGAGAAGAGGGTGGTGGACACACTCTATGCCCTCAAAAATGTAGGGGGACAAAGTAGTCTTACACTTCTTAAATGGGCTCTTACCTAGTGAGAAGGTGGGGGGGGGGGGGGGGGGGGGGGGTGTTGGGGGGGCCATATGGAACCTCCAACTTTCCTCCTTTTTGATCCGGTTTTGAAAAAATCCCAAAATTTTGAAATTTTTCAAAACTCAAATTTCATCTTCTTAAAACCCCCCTAAAACTATTTTATGGTCAAAAAAGCATTTTTTGACCTCAAAAAGTCAAAACGTGCACCCAAAAACCCTAAAATTCAAATTTTTTTAAAAAATTTTGAAAAAACATTTTTTGCTATCCAGAGCTCCCCCAAAAGTAGTTCTTAGGCAAAAAGTGATTTTCTCTCTCTAGAACCCCTTTTCCAACCCCTCATTGGTTGCAACCATCACACTCATCCTCTACTCCAACACTTTCTCTCTCTCTACACCATCTCCATTACTGCAGCAAGGAAGCTCCTCTCTCCTCCCCTACCACCTTCCATTGCCACACCAAGCAAAGGTTATCCACCTTCTCCTCCCATTGCCACACCAAGCAAGGGTTATCCACCTTCTCCTCCCATTGCCACAAGGGTTATCCACCTTCTCATATCACTTTATCCTTTGTACATTGTAGCAACAAGCAAGGTCTTTCTCCTCCTCCTAGTTTTCTTTGCTCAACCATGGCCAACTCTACTTCGCAAAGGCGGCCATGAGGTCACAGCACTTGCATGCCACAACACTAGAGGTGTAGATGATGAGTGGGTGCCACAAGAGTTCACCAAAGGTACTTGGGTATACATGCAACCATCTGCTATTGGTCCTCATCGTGTGCGGAATCGTACAAACTTGGATCTTCATTGGAAAGGAAAGCTCCTTGGCTTCAAGAACCGCAAAGACAAGGGGACCGTAGCCATTGTGAAACATGTTTTCTCAATGTCAACCATGCATTTGCAACAACCACCTAGATTTCCAACACATTGTAAGTACATGTTTGAGAATACAAATTTAGGTGTGAAATCACAGTGTAATGTTATTATGGATTCATACTTAAGATGTGTCATGCATTTATAGTCATATTTCCATCCACGTTGGTGGAGGAGCAGCAACTACATAGTCTCTCTGGCACATTCAATGCTATACATGCGGATATTGGAGCAATAATGTTCCCACATCTTTGCCCAACCAAACTAGTTCAAAGAAGGATTTTCTTCTATTCTCACTCCTATATTGTCCCTACTACACAAGCGTTTGGAATGCTTGAACCCATCAAAGGAACTTCCTTATTAAGTATGGAGTGGCTGGTGCCAGATTTGTGGTCGGTAGCATCTTTCAAGCAAAAGATGATAATGGATGTCCAAAACTCTTTGAAATACTCTAAAGCTTCTAGGTCCGTGGGCTTGAGTTGGTGTTTTCCTATTCATTGTTTTGTGCACATTTTTAAAGAGTATGGATTTGTGGAGACTGCCACAATGAGGCAATCCTTCAAAAAGACCCTGCGTTCTGTCATGTACCAAGAGTAAAGACTTGGCAAGCACACGAAGCATTAATAAATAAGAGACCAACCTGGCTCAATTACCCCAAACTGCCAGCTTCAGAGCTGGGCCACGGCAGCACATAGGAGTACATGGTGAAAACCCTCATGGGTGCCATAAACGTTTTCAAGAGTCTACCAGACCTCTCCTGTGCCATGCTGTATAAAATATGCAAAATGTTGCTTACCTGTATTCAAGCATTTAATGAACTGGAGCAGGTAGGAGCACCATGGATGTCCTTACTTGAAGGCAACCAGGGATTATGCTATGATTTGAGCGGACAACCTTCAGAAGAGGTTCTCTATGGCTTCTACGCAAGGTGTATGTTCCTGCTGTCAAGAAACATGCTTGCATTTGAAGAGGCATTCTATACAGGATTCTTTACATGGCGGACTAAACTTTTTGGGCCAGCGATCAATAGCCTGACATCTAGGTTTGTGGGCTACTCTGCCATTGAACTGAAAAATAAGGTCACCATGAAATTTTTGCAAGTCCCTAAGAAAGAGCGACACATCAGATACGAGAAAGCTTTACACGTGCTCAAAGACTGCCTTGCCAATCGTAAACCTGAAGACTATCTCAGCCCATAAAGCTGTGTCAAGGGACGACACAAGCGAGGAGGGGGGGAATGTTAGCAGCAAGTTAACTCGGACAACATTTTTCGAAGCTCTCATCATTGTAAAAAATTTATTATTTTGATGAATCGGAAATATTGTAACTCTTACTTCACAGATAACTTTGTAATTAATGAGCCGGGGCTACAAGCTTCTAGATTGTATCAACCTGTCATTAGTTAGAGATCCTAGATTATTAGTTTTGACCACCAAAAACCTTGGCTAAGGTATAAAAGCCAACTTTTGTAATATTTTTATAAGCTTTTGGATAAGAAATACACAGCGTGAGCTAATGGTGCTCACTTCTTACACTCTCTCGCTTCCCACTCCCTTCTCGATTGTCACATTGCAGTCGTGTTTGTTTCTTTGCAACCGTAGGTAAGAGCTCTATGCATTGACGTAAGCATTTCACGGTATTTTGTAGATTTTAGCGTCGCCGACCCGCGGCCTAATTTCATCATGAGTAGGAATTATACACTTTTAAATCAAAAACTAAGTATAGGCGGGGTATTGGGTCATCATTGCTAAGCATTTAGATGCATTCTGGGTCGAAAACGACTAGGTCAAAATATCATTATTGTTAATAATCATGTTTTTTTCACTTCATTGAAAGTGGGATTTGAGACCATAAGCATGTGTGCTTAGGTCTTATAAACTTGTCCTAGAAGTTTCGTTACGTTTGGATGTCATTTGATGTTGTAACGGATGTGATTTGTTTGTCGAGATGAGCGATTGGCTTTTGGTGATTTCAGTCACTTGAGTGTAGCTTGAGTTAGATGCAAGTTGGTAGTTGTTTTCCAAGAGATTGACAACCTTGTAGCCTCCATGCATTAGTCGAGTCAGCTTCATCCCATGAATTGACAATTATTCGTGGTTCTCTCTAAATCTGCAATAAGATAGGAGTGAGGTTAGACGCACGTCCCACACTCAGCTCTAGCCAGTACTCTACCCATAAAGCCAAAAACAAGCATTGAGTTGGCTACTTTGGCAAGATGTTTCTTGATTATTGCAGGAGGGACCACCATGGTGTGAGCATCTTCAACCTCCACTCTTTACGAGAGGGACTTTTGAGGGCTTGAAAAGTTCAATTGCCCTTGTCACTTTCCAAAGGGCCGATATGCTCTGCTAAATCCTCCAATGCCCTCTTGTTCAGCAAAAGAGAGTAGAGAATATCATGCCAACCTCATCATAGACATTTGATTTGCTACCTTTTGAGTCTTCGTCGACCAGGTCGGCTAGTTGGATATGAGATGCACCATGGGCTGTAGGCCCCACCTCTACGTACAAGGGCTTCAACACATTATCCATATCCTTCCTCGTTTTTTCCATATCTTGACCTAATCCCCAAAGTGCAATGCACTTATTTAGGGCCTTAAAAGTCAAGAAGAGCCAAGGCCACGTCCACTCGCTATATGATGAGAAGCGGAAGGATATACAAAACAAAGATGAGATGGCTAGTCTAATGCTTGAAGATCTGAGCCACATTATTGGCCAACCCAAGACCCACTCTCAAGAAGTGGATGATGCCAGAGCGACCCTACAATGTCAATAAGAAGGTTCCCGAATCGGAAGCTAGCCTCCTTTAGATGGCCTTCTCCATAGAGGAATGTTTACTTGCATTGCAAGATCTTGGAAAAGAGAGGTCCCCCTGTTGGGATGGGTTGACAACTAAATTCTTTAGGGAGTTCTTGGATGATCTAAAAGTCCTGGTCATGCAGTTGGCTAACCAAGCCATTATCGAAGGGTCCATTGAATTGAGGAGTTTCAAACTCCGAGCGAGACTTTTCGAGCAAAACCTAAACCAAGCAAGCGTCAACAAAAATGAAGACCACAATCTAAACCACAAAAACTATTGTTTAAAATTATATGTATGTGGGTCTTTTTCTCTCGCATACTTTTGACTCTTTCTCTCTCTCTCTCTCTCTCTCTCTCTCTCTCTCTCTCTCTATTTTTGTTTATTGTGGCATATATGTTTGCTCTATCATTTCTTTCTCCATTTTTTCATGTTGTGGAGTAGCGTGTTCAATAACATCTCTCTCTCTCTCTCTCTCTCTCTCTCTCTCTCTGTATCTATCTATCTATCAATTAAATGGCTGTTGATTAATAAGGAAATTAGGAGAACCATAGCCATGCTCTTGATGAACACGATATATGGGTGCGAAGAGTGCAAAAAAGGACCCTACAATACGGACACCAACCACTTCATGTTGTCATCAACAACTCCCATTTTTTTTCTAAGTTGCAGTTGAGCAAGCTTCAAAAATGTGAGACTTCCAATTTGTGTGAATCTTAAGCTTTTGTAGACCCTTGGGTAGATGATTGAAATGGAGACTTAGTTATGAGTAGGTCTTGCCCATCTTTTATTTTATTTTGAGGGGCTAATTAAGAAGAATCTCCAAAGATGCGTATCGGGTAGATGGGTGAAAAGAAAGGAGGAGGCAGAGGCATGAGTCACAAGAAAAGCTTTTTTTTAATGGTACGAACAATGGTTGCGTATTGGGCTTAAATGGAACTATCTCTCTCTCTCTCTCTCTCTCTCTCTCCCTCTTATAGATATTTTCCTCTCGCTCTATATATGTGAAGACTCTTGCAGAGCCAATGTGGGTGTGGTGGGAGGCAGTGCAGGGTATAGACGGAGAGTCATCTAGCAGGATCTATTATAGGCTTGGAGGTCTAGAGTGTGAGGGGAGGGGTTCTAGCGAGCTTTAATTTCAACGATGTATAAGATCGATCTGGGAGATTGTTTATTTTGTTTTGTTGCCCTTGTGTGGTGATGGTGTAGTTGTATTTGTTTCTCTGTTGCGACATTGGAAGCCTTGGTGAAAATAGAAGTGAAGGGAAGGAAGGGTGACTCGTGTCAGGCGTAGGAAGGGCTCTACAACGAGGGTTGAAGGTGGAGTGTATCTGCTCAAGGTAGGAAGGCCCAAAGCAAAGGGTTTAGCTGCAGAGCTTGAGAGTCAAGTCAGGAGCTTAATTAGAAGGCATGCATAGCAAGCGAAGGGGAAGGGGGGAGAACCAAGGACGGGGGGGGGGGGGGGGGGGGGGGCGTGTTCTGCAGATTTGTCTAGCATTTGAACGAAATATTGATTGACAGTTTTGAATTCTCTATTATTCCTCTGTAGGGGAGGCGCCAGGTCCAAGACGAGCAACGAGAGTCTCGCGAGATGCATTTGTTTTCTCTATCTCATTTATCTACATGCTTCCAGATTGTGCCTTGGTAGGCGAAGGGCATGAATCTTGCCTCAAGAGGAGACAAGCATATTTCCTGGGAGGGCGAGCATCGGTTGTTGTCAAGAACAAACAAACGGAGAGAGCTATGCAATGTCTAGTGGCGAAGATATGTAGAGAGAGAGAGACTGCATGTTTTGTGTGTGCGTGTGTGTGTGAGAGAGAGAGAGAAAGAGAGAGAGAGAGGTCGCACCTGCGATACCGAACACTTGGACAAAGGGGAGGGGGAGGGAGATGATAGTGACAAGCGGGAAGCAAATAGGATTAACTCTTAGAACTTGAAGTTCAAACGTTGGACTCCAAAGTGTTATAGCTTTTAAAAGTTTGAATTTCTTATAATGCCAAGTCACTTACTTGTCCTTCTTTCAAAGGAGAAAATAAAAACAAAACTCCCTCAACGCGCCCGACCGGACCGGGGTCCTTGAGAGAGTTTTATTTTTATTTAGCTACATCTAAACCTTATCCCTCTCCCTTTTTTCAACTTGAGAGAAGAAGCTTTACTTTTGCGTGTGCGTGCGCGCATGTGTGTGTGTGTGTGTGTCTGTGAGAGAGAGAGAGAGAGAGAGAGAGAGAGAGAGAGAGTAGGGTAAAGAGGACAATTAAAAGCCGCCCCCTTTACAAGTACACTGGATCCCCCAAAAGTAAGATTATTATTAACTAGTTGTAGAACACTGAGCGACGAGCGCTAGGCTGGTTACATGAGTTGGTCGAAGGATATGGTATACACGATTTGTGCTTAATCCTTGTTGGCAATATGGGCACTTAATACCCCCCGATATGGCTTGTTTCTCACGATCAATTTTGTTACACAAGAATTGTTTGACGTTGTTGTGTGTCTTCTGCAAATCTCCATCAACACTAATGTTTTTACAGCTTGTGCACTCAAGAGTGAGTTGTCGATTGCATTCTTCCAAGCAAAAATCGGATAAGCTTGCTGCCAGATAATCGTACGCCTCCTTATGTGGCCTTGTATCAGCCCCTTTACCCTACATGTGCCTGTAAAATTTTTATGTATGTTTTTTTTAGGGGGAGGGCGAGAGAGAGAGAGAGAGAGTGTGAGAGAGAAACTATATGTGCATGAAAATTTTTTATGTATGTATATTTTACGGAGAGAGAGAGAGAGAGAGAGAGAGAGAGAGAGAGAGAGAGAGAGAGAGAGAGAGAGAGAGAGAGAGAGTTTGTGTATTCCACAAACTATGAGACATAGAGAGAGATAGAAAGAGAGAGAAAATGTTCATGATATGGTTTATAAATTCCAAAAAATAAGAGACAGAGTATGAATATATGTGCAACAAGAGAGAGATAGAGATAGTGTGTGCGTGTGTTTAATATTTAATGCTCTACCATGAGCAAGAGAGAGAGAGAGAGAGAGAGAGAGAGAGAGAGAGAGAGAGAGAGAGAGAGAGAGAGAGAGAGAGAGATTTTGTGTGTGTAGCTTGGGGGGGGGGGGGGGGGGGGGGGTTCATCGTATAACATTTATCCAAAAATGTTATAAGAACTCGCTCGCTTTTTGGCTTGCTCGGAATGTTTTGCTCGGTGTTTGGTAAGACTCATTAAACTCAAGTGTAAAGAGAGGGCTAATAAAACCTATCCCCAAATAGGTATGTTACTCTCAACTAAAGCATTGGTGCCCCATAACTATGATGTTTGTGGCTTACAAAATTATTTCCAAGGTGGTCACCCTCAGAATTTCCCCTCTGCTTAATAGGATCATCTCCCATCATCAGCATGGGTTCAATAAAGGAAGATCCATTTATGACAACATCTTGGCAACAATGGTGGGCATCAAATATGCAGCCTTCACCAAGCAAGAGTGCAATCAAATAATTGATCGTCACTATAACCTATGGGCTTTGCAAGCTTAAGCTTGTTAGGCCTCTCTTCGATTTTGATGCAATAATGATCCATACCATCTTTATAGATGTGAGCACCCTGCTCCTTCTCAAACTGGAATTGCAAGTGTAAAATATTCAGATTTGGTGTAGGCTATGAAGGTCCCGCTCCCATTTTGTTTTCGTCTTTGAAACTCACACTTTTGATCCCTCAACCATATGGGTGTATGATCTCTCCAAATAAGTATCAGAAAGACTATCCTCCCTGATTGGCTCTAAGGTTGGTATGGTCCCTTGATTGACACTAACCTCAGTCAAAATATGGCTCGATTGGTCTCTAATACTTGGATTTCTCCTTTGATATAAGTTTCCTGACCGCAAATACATCAAGAAAAGAAAGCTTGCAAAAACCCAGATGTGTTACCTTTTATGGTGTATTTAGTCCTTCAACCAAAGGTGAGTCACCGCAACTATAATCCAGAGAACCTCTACAAAATTCACTTAGTGGCTATAGCTTTACACCCACTGAGTTAGTCAAAATCTATCGGAATCAAAATTTTGTCGAACTTTTGACACAACTCCTAAATTACTTGTGATTTGCACAATCTAACTCCAAATTGAGTTTTGAAAACACCTCTGTGCTCTCAATGGCTTGTTCTATCACTGGTATCAATCTAGGGCAGTTTCTGTGTCAGGGAGTCATGGATTGCGATCCATGTACCCCAATGTCAGAATCACTTGAAACTTGGCACACAGGTTTCTCACAGCCTCTTGACAGTTGTTAAGTGACTTTTACATGATTGGATCCCCTCCAGGTCTCCCAAAAGTATTTTGTAGGTTTTGGTCTTGATTGTCTCATGCCTTATTTGAGCCTCCTTTTAGTGTTTTTTTCTAGCCTTGTTTTTGGAACAAATATTTGTGTTGGTTTCTGCTACAGGTCTACAAGGTCACAACCCCAAAAACTAGCACAAGGAAATGGATCGTGATCCATGTTCCTCCATGTCTGGACCCCAAACTTGGTCAGATTGTTACTTGAAGCCTATGGGGTTTGCTGATCCACTTATTTTTGGATTTGAAGCCCTTTTGACTTGATAAAAGTAAAATTTCGTGGCCGCTTGTGGTTTTTTGGCTTACAACTTGAATTTTGGGATTTTGGCTTACTTTTTCTTGTTTTTTGCTATGAGGGCCTTCACAAAAGTTGCTCCACAAGGTATTAGCTACTCACTGCTCAAACCTTGCCTCAGATGTCTTAGTGAGACATGGATGGGGATCCATGTTCAGTTGCATCTGGTCATGGAATTTGGTTAGTTGTATGTTTAGACCCTATAGAGGTCAAATTTTCACTTATTTTTAAGTTTGGACACCAAAAATCAAACATCCCCAATTTTTGTATAATTCCAAGGTTTTCTATGTATTTGCCCAATTTCCTTGATTTGGTTGAGTTTTTGTGTCAATTTTTCCACCGATATGCTGGAGATTTAGAATCACACTAGACCCCATGGTATCAGTTCTTGCTCAAAAAGTTACAGGGAGGCATATATTGTGATCCATGTTCCTGCTCCAATCTGCATGAAATTTTCTAGATTCACTCTTTGTGGTTTGGTTATGCCCTTTTTGCACTCATTTTTGAATTTAGATCGGCTTTGGAGTTTTGACCATCAAATTTTTAGTAGTTCAGAGTTTATGGTCGTTTTGTTCAAAATATGGTTTTCACCCATTTCTTCCCTGATCTTTCATCCAAATTTTGATGGTGGAAGTTTCTACTTACCCTACTTCTACGTACTGAAATGGAACATGAAACAAAAACAAACAAAATGGTAAAAATGAAATTCAAAACCAAAAACGCTTTAGTAAGCTGAAAATAACAAGAAAATTGAAGAATGAAACGCTTTTGGCTATATCACTCACAACTTTGTTTACCTCTTAAGAATAGATCTAGCAAGCCCTCAACTTCTAGATTCGACCAAGAACTAAACCCTTGTCTAGATACCTTACTTCTAAAATGTAAATTAAGTGGAATCAAAATCAAGGTCTCTAAGTGAAAGCTACGACTAGGTCACTCACCACCTAAGCATTGCTATCCCCAGCAACGGCACTAATGTTAGTGGGTCGTCGTGACAGATGTCTATAGCATAGCTTTTTAATGTCAATACTCAGGAGAGAAACTTAGATGGGGCACAGAGACTCTTTGAGGGTGTCAATCTCAAGAAGTGAACCTACATACTGAAAATATCTCTAACACATGCAAATGTATTGATCTCAGATCTGGCAATCTGCCTATGTCCTATGTCACCACACTCAGTTCATCAACCTGTTCTGGCACTCAAACGATGTCCAAATGCTATAGAACTTTAAGAGGAGGTGTAAGACACTTAGAGGCACCAATCTACCAAGTTTAGTTGCATTTTGAGGAGGTACCAAAACCACAATCCATCATGATAGAGCTCTCAAAAACTACAACAGAACATGCCAAAAAGGTTGCCCTAGGGTCTAGGAATACTCTCATATAGTTGAAACATTAAAAAAAAGTCATTAATTTACTCAAATCATTAAATGTAGTGTACTAATGTGTAGTCACAAATCACAGCAAAATCGACAATGATTATACTTGACTGAAAAAGCAATGGACAAGGAAAACATTGCAAGTTTTAGAATTGAAATTTCATTACCAGAGCTCAAGATATGAGCTTACAAGTTGCCACATAGTAGTCACTCTCAACGATTCAAACTCCAAAACTTGATAATGATGAGTGTTCCTTTCCCACCTCACAAAGTAGACTTTATACCTAGGGCTCTTTTGGCCAATGGTGGTTGACTTTACAGAACTTAGACTACATTATAGACTTTATGACTCAACTTCTCCAAAATTGCATATCTATCATCAGAAAGTATCAAATAATTACAAGGCTTCTCCAGAAATCAATGAAAATACATCAAAATTTTGGGGCTCATGGGAACAGGGTGTGTAGACATTGCAGCCAGATAGGTTTAGGGTTTGAGATGTGAGTGAGGTAGCCTTGGTTGTAATGGGAGGCAAAGGGGAAATTGTAGGCGGCCTAAGAGATGGAAGGCTCAAGGGGGTCGATGGTGAAGAGGAAGGAGCCGAGGGCAGATGAGAGGTGGCTGACGATGGTAGGGCCCACCAGGTTGAGTCCAGTGACAACAACAGGGAAGGGGGAAGGAGAATAGGGCAAGAGAAGTGCAAGAGACAATGCAAGATGCATGAAGAGGATGACGTGTGGTAGGCACTACATAGGTAGGTATTGTTGTGAAAGCACCATCTATAAAAGTGAGTCTCTCATGCACACGCCTATTGCAAATATCATGTGCATAGCAGTGTAACTTCCAATCTTTCAAGATTTCTCTCCCGCTTGCATAGCCTAGCTACAACTCTTGCCAAAATTGTTGTATGATCTACCCTGGACCAATAATTCTTGTTAATGAACCAGTCTTTTGATGAATTACATTAAGACAATTAAGAGTCCCTATCTTTTTTTTTGGGCAATACTCACAAAGTGAGCTGATATTAGTATGTCTATCTAAATTTAAATCTATATCTATACTATATATAAAGGGAAAACAGATTTTGGCCCCTCCTCTCGGACATATGGCACAGCCTTTGTCCTATGATCCTAGCCTTCTGTGGGAACCTCTCTTTAAGAACAAAATGATCATCACCCTTATGATACACCTCTATCCTACTAGGATGTAAAGGTGGCATATCAACATGTGTTCATAGGTGGCATAGAAACATGTGGGCGCATGTAGAAAAGGACCCAAGAAATGAAGTCATCAATGATGCCAAATGAAAAGCTTGTAGTAGCTCTATATAATGAGCCTTTGTACACACTTTTATGATATGATCAAACTATCTACTTTTTTTGTCTACACGCTACTCAATTTATCTCCCTTGTGTAATCAACATTGTCATTAGTATGCTAACACCATGAATGGTTCTCTTCTTAATCCTCCCTAAATCTAGCAAGTGGTATTAGAGCATGTGAGGGATTATCATCTCCTAATCTTTGATCCTAAAATTAAGCTTTTAATCTAAGTATCATAATAAGTTACTAATCCATGTGCAATTATCAAAGGGTGGGCAAGCTCATGGAAATCCATAGAGCCACTATCCTCCTTGGTAACAATGCCATCGATTATACAGTATGTATATGTATTTCCACTTGTATTTAGGTTGATTTTGGTGTGTCTTTTGCATGATATTTTCTCCTCTAATTACTCTCTATTCAAGCTCCAAATTGTTGCATTGACAATGTATGGCATTAGTGCTTTGTGAGCTCTTTCCGACAAGATATAGTGCTCCCCAATCGAACTCCTCTAGTGCTTGACTAATTTCTCAATTAATTTCGCAAGAATAGTGTAATATTTTCCCTCTAATTTTCCCTACGGCAGCTCGAGAAATTGTGCGTGTGTGTATGTGTAAGGGAGCATTCAATGCTCAAGGCACTTTTTTGGTGGAAGTAAAAAGCTTGGAAGTCTTCAAAGGCCCATGAAGTGTGAAAAGTCCATATTTTAAAGGTTTTGTTGGAATTTTAAAAGCCACATTTAATAGGCCTATTTAGAGCTTTTCAAGCATATATCTTAAATTCCATTAGAACTTTTTCATCAAATGCAAATGTGTGTATTGTTGCAAAACTATTACACCACTTGAAATTTTAGCCTAAGATAGCATTCTTATGGAGCATGGAGCTGCTCAAAAAGGACCTTGCCTCTAAATCCCCTTTAGGGGCACATACCCACCGCTAGCATTCAAAGAGTTTTCAAGCACTTCAAACCTCAAACAAGTCAAAGCCTCGGTCGTAGAGGGCAATTCAATTTCATAGTGAAGAGTTACTTCACACAAGCAAAGGATAACCATCGGACTTCAAAGTTTCCAAAGGGATTTTGACTTTGAGATTCAAGCAAAGTCAAAGTCAACACTACCTAGCGGAGGGTGACTTCACATCCGAGTGGAGAGGTAATTCGCACAGGAAATACAAAAATTATCTCTCTCTCCCTACTTTGCACTATGAAAAAAGAAATAAAAAGGAATTGCATCCTAGCACAACCAATTGCAACACACCCTTCTATCATCGCCTAAAGGGAAAATTGTCACCAAATTGAGATGTATGTCATAGCTGAGTTTGTGCTCTTGTACGAAGTTTTGAAACTAGAATTGGAGAGTCTCTAAGTGCAAAGACCACTCAAAAGCACAGTGCATGGTGAGGAGACAAACAAGAGGAGAGATTTAATTTCACAGAGACGAGCATCAACATCAGGTTTTTTATCTTGCATTAGTGTTATTTAGCATTGTATTTCCATTCAATAAAGCTCATACACAAGCTAAATCAGCAACCACGGTAGCAACAAAAACAACAAACAACAAGAGAAGGACCGAACAAAACCAAGCCATGAGGAAGAATCCACGTAGCAGAGGAATCAACATCGAATGAAGATGAAGGATCTGGTGCCATTGTAACAGATGTACCATGAAGACACAACAAATGAATGAATAAATCTCCTATCTTTGGATTTTAAGGGAGGTTTCCTAGAGCCTTTGTGTCAAATGAATGAATGAATGAGTGTCCCCCATAGTCCTAAGCCTAAGGAAAGGCTTGTTGGGCATAGGCTTCATCCTATGATCCTAGCCTTCTATGTGAACCTCTCTTGAAGAATAAAATGATAATCATCGAATGAAGATGAAGGATCTGGTTCCATTGTAACAAATGTACTATGAAGACACAACAAATGAATGAATGAATCTCCTATCTTTGGATTTTAGAGGAGGTCTCCTAGAGCCTTTGTGGCAAATGAATGAATGAATGAGTGTCTACCATAGTCCTAAGCCTAAGGGGAGGCTTGTTGGGCATAGGCTTCATCCTATGATCCTAGCCTTCTATGTGAACCTCTCTTTAAGAAGAAAATGATCATCACTCATATGATACACCTCTATCCTACTAGAATGCAAAGGTGGCATATAAACATGTGTTCATAGGTGGCATAGAAACATGTGGGCACATCTAGAAGAGGACCCAAGAAATGAAGTCATCAATGATTCCAAATGAAAAGCTAGCAGTAGCTCTATATAATGAAACTTTGTACACAATTTTATGATATGATCAAACTAACAACTTTTGTTGTTTACACTCTACTAATTTATCTCCCTTATGTAATCAACATTGTCATTAGTATGCTAACACCATGAATGGTTCTCTTCTTAATCCTCCCTAAACCCAACACTCCTTGCTCTGGCCATTGCATGTTGTGCAGAACATTGAGACATTAAGAGATAGAGAGAGATCTAGAGAGCTGTGCGAGAGAGAGAGAGAGAGAGTGAAGTGCCCGCAATGTGAGCTTCCCTACTCTACTTTTGCCCCCTCTAACTTCATCAATGTATGAATGGTATCCCAATGCTATCCACCTTGGCCGAAAGCTTGCTTCTATCGCCAAGAATGGCCTTCCAACAATGAGGCCCTCTCTCATCAAGGTTTCCACCATTAGGAAAAATATGAACTTTGCATGGGCCTTCTAAGGATCCCTAATTTTAAGGGATTAAGGTTAATTTTGTGTAGACTTTGGGGGAAAAGTGTATTTAATAGGCTACTTTTTAGTAGGATTCTCTAGCCTTTTTTTAGGGCCATATAGGCTGTGATCCTCCTAGAGGTCCATTTCTCTCTCTAACTCTTGAAAAGTAAAGGGAAAAAGGTGTTGTGGCATTAAGTACCTCCTTCCATCCCTTTCCCATGCCACATCATAAAAAACGTGCATAACCCTAAGCTAAAAAATTCACCTATTTTTTCCTCAAAAGTTCATCTCAACCTATATACATATTAAAAAAAAACTTTTTTGGACTCACACTCATTAGAAGGCCAATTTTTGAATGTTTGTTTTCCCTCCAAAAAAATAACTCTCTGCCTCTCCTTCCTTTCCCCTGTATCTCTCCTACCTCTCCCTCTCCCCTACCTCTACATGTCCCTTGCATATCTCCTACCTCTCCCTCCCTCTCTCCTACCTCCCTCTTCTCCATTCCATTGCCTTCCCCCTTTGCATCCTTAGGTTTAGCAGCCATATTGCTCAACAATGTTACAAACCATGCATCCTTACACCATAAGTGTGTATATTTTCTTGCCCTTAGAGTTTGCATCAAAAGTCACACACGTGGGTGACCAAAGATCTTCACAACAATGCCGCACTATAGGTTGACACCAATGTTGATTATTGGGTGGATGTAAGTGAGTCTCTATACACTCTAATTCATTTTATGTTTTCATTTTATGTGCTCAATGCAAATTTCGAACCATTGTTCACCAAGATATCCTATGTGTTTGTGTGTGTATACCGAGCACACATACATGCACTCATGCATCTCCTTCTCTTTCATTGTAGAGCTTGCATAACCTTATAATCTTTGACATAATAGATCTTAAACACCACTTTTCCTCTAAAACAACCTTATTTGTTACATCTTGCAAGTACGTACTCTTAGGCAAACACAACAACAAAAAAAACTTGTATCATCACCAAACACATAAATTCAGGCCTTGCTTGCCATTTAAAGGCCCCAGGGCCCCTCAATAAGAGGGGCCACAAGGGCATGTAGAATGCCCAACCAAGGGTCTTGGTTGGGCATTGTTATGAGATAGAGATGTGGTGTTTGATGTACCGAGAGCAAGAAACCCCCCCCCCTCCCCTCCCCCCCCCTCCCCCTTCCATTTTGCTATGTGTTCAAAGGCCTCATAAATCCTGTGCACTAGAAATTGGTCAAACAAAGAGCCAATTTTAATTTCCTTGTGTCCATCCCCTATTCTTGGGAATGTTTTGGTAAAGCCATTTATTTGGTATTTGAAACCACATGTGACCCCTATTGTTATAGTATCCAACCAAAGGTTTCTTGATTAGCAATTCACATAGGATCCAGTGGTATATATCTTCTATGTTAACAATACATGCATTTATAATTTATGTTTATACTTTCTCTATCCAAAAGAGCTACAAGTTCACAAGGGTGATAGCTATTGGTATCATCTTTAGCAATACCAAAGAAATAGCTATCAATAGCCAATGAATACCAAAAACTTGTCAACACTACTCAATAAAGGTGGAAACTCAAAGTCTTTACAATATATGTATGCTGAAACATGCAACAATAATAAGTTAATTGTTCACCTATCAATCACCACCGCTAAATATCGACTCCTCTATCTCAAGTTGTCCTTTCTCTAAGTCAAGCTTGGCATAGGCATACTAGTATGGAAACAATAACATGCAACAATGATAAGTTAATTGTTCACCTATCAATCACCACCGCTAAATATCGACTCCTCTATCTCAAGTTGTCCTTTCTCTAAGTCAAGCTTGGCATAGGCATACTAGTATGGAAACAATAACATGTTGAAAAGCAAGAATTTAGATTTATCAACTTGTGAAATGTTGCAAATAAAGGAGGATATATTAAACATCCCCAAATGAGGATATCTTGATGAAGGTTATGATCCACTTTAATAAGAATAACTATTAATGATTAAGCTAAAACCAAAATATTGCTTGAATTTCTTCATGGTGGAGTGATTAAGACTCGAGACTTGAAACATCTTAGAGGCAAATCAAAATATCCATAAAGGTCAACAATGTTTCTCAAATTTGTACGAAGTTCCATTAATCTAAATTAAATACTTTGTGAGACGTGTGTCTAGCCTCACTCCTATCTTATTGCAGATTTAGCGAGAACCACGAATAATTGTCAATCCATGGGATGAAGCTGACTTGACTAGTGCATAGAGGCTACAAGAGGTTGTCAATCTCTTGGAAAACAACTAACAACTCATATCTAACTCAGGCTACACTCAAGTGACCAAAATCACCAAAAGCTAGTCGCTCATCGGCAAACAAATTACATTCGTTGCAGCATCGAATGACATCCAAATGTAATGAAACTTATAGGATAGTTTTATAAGACCTAAGCACACATGCCTATGGTCTCAAATCTCACTTTCGATAAAGTGAAAAAAACGCAATTATTAACAGTAGTGAGATTTTGACCTAGTCGTTTTCGACCCAAAATGCATCTAAATGCTTAGCATTGATGCCTCAATATCCCGCCTATATTTAGTTTTTGATTTAGAAGTGTAAATTCCTACTGATGATTAAATTAGGCCGCGGATCGGCGATGCCAAAAACTACGAAATACCGTGATATGCTTACGTCAATGCGTAGAGCTCTTACATGTGGTTGCAACGCAACAAGCGCGACTACAATGTGACAATCGGGGAGGGAGTAGGAAGCGAGAGAATGCAAGTAGTGAGCGCCGTTAGCTTACGCTGTGTATTTCTTATCCAAAAACTTATAAAATACTTACAAAAATTGGCTTTTATACCTTATCCAAGGTTTTTGGTGGTCAAAACTAATAATCTAGGAGCTCTAACTAAAGGCAGGTTGATACAATCTAGAAGCTTGTAGCCTCGGCTTATCAATTACAAATTTATCTGGAAAGTAGAAGTTACAATATTCCCAACTCATCAAAATAATAAATGTTTTTACAATGAGAGCTCCAAAAAATGATATCTTAGCTTGCTGCTAACATTCCCCCCCTTCTCGCCTGTGTTGTCCCTTGACACAACTTTATGGGCTGAAGTAGTCTTCGGGTTGACGGCTAGTGAGGTGGTCTTTAAGCTGTGTAGAGCTTTCTCATATTTGATACATCTCTCTTTTTCAGGGGCTTGCAAAAATTGCATGGTGACCTTATTTTTAAGTTCAATGGCGGAATAGCCAATGAACCTTGATGTCAGATTACTGATCACTGGCCCAAAAATTTGTGTCCTCCATGTGAAGTATCCTGTGTAAAAAACCTCTTCAAATGCTAGCATATTACTTGATGGCAAGAACATACATCGGGAGTAGAAGCCGTAGAGGACTTCTTCTGAAGGTTGTCCACTCAAATCATAGCATAAACCTTTGTTTCCTTCAAGGAAGGACATCCATGGGGCTCCTGCTTGCTCAGGCTCATGAAAAGCTTGAATACATGTAAGCAACATTTTACAGATTTTATAGAGCATTGCATATGAGAGGTCAAGTAGGCTCTTGAAGAAGTTCATGGCGCCTGTTAGGGTTTTCACCATGTAGTCCTCTGTGACTGATCCCTGCTTTGGGTTTCTCATGTTAAGGAAAGTAAGTACCAATGCTAGAAAATTTTTGCAATCTTCGCTCTGAAATGCCCTTGAGTCTGAGTTGCTGACAAATTGAGTCCAATTTGTTTCAAACCAATTTTTGAGCATCCATAGATGCATGAAAACATGTAAAGATCCAAATCATAAAGTCCAAGAAAAAAATTGCACTAAAAGTAAATAATCGCGATTATTTACAGTTGAGAAAATTTTTCAACTTTTTTCCAATTTTGGCATGATAGGCTTGAAATATATAGCAATTAGATACTCTTAGTGAAGTGTGGGCTCATTTGAGTGCACATGGTGGAAATGGTACCAGATTTAGGCTTTATATCTCTGAATCAGTAGATATAAAGGGATTTTGGGTTTCAAATTAGCTCAAATTTGGTCAGTGGCCTTGGGACATCATGTGCTTTGGTCCCATAAGATCAAAGTTGCAATTTTTCCCATCTTGGCAAAAAAGTAAATAATCACGATTATTAACTTTTTCATCAAAATGAACATTTTTTGGTGCAACTTGGTTCTAATTATGATGTAGGCCTTGTGTATGAGATATGGTGTGATTTTGATAAAAAATGTGACAGATAACTCAAAACTTGGACTGGAAGGACTTCTTTGCGTTTTTTGACAATTTTCCAAGTTATCATTGATCATTTTGGCTCATACTTGAAATGTGGCATGTAATAGGTGTGTACAAGTGGTAGGTGAAGTGATGGTACCATTTTCAAGCCAAAAATTTTCAAAAGTAAATAATCATGATTATTTAAAGATTTTGTTTTTGTGCTAAACTTGACAAATTTTGACCTAAACATATTCAATACACCTAAAACAAGTCCTAAATTAAATTTAATAAAGTTTTGTCGCGTCGTCTTCACTTCATGCTCTGTCGCCTCTGAGATCACCGATTTTTGTGAGTACATGGATTGTGGAGTTGGTTAGTCACTTTTGAAGCTATGGACTTGTCCGCTACATAGTCCTGAAGCTACCCATTCAATTTTGGCCCATCTCGAGTCAATTTGACTTCGTATGTCAAATTAGACGCTTTGTAGACTTCGAGCTATTTTTTTGCTTTTTAAGAGCTTGCCTTGATTGTTTTTACAAAACCGACCATATACATTGTGTATAGACCCAGCCTATAAGATGCTTGATGTGAGAGATGATGTTGCATTTGTTTGTTGTAATAGCATAATGATGATGCTACTCTTTATTGATGAAAAGTATGTACAAGGGAAGTAGAATGATGAGGTTCTAAATTAGGGTCTAATACCAAAAGAAAAAAACCCAGTGGAAAAAAAGTGCCTTTGGGATAGCGCATTATTGGAGTACTTATTAGCATTGGAAATATTAATAAAGTACTCAAGGGATTATTTACTCATAGATATGGAATTAAAAAGGCAGCAATTATGAAAGGGTAGCATGATGGAACATTGGTTTTCCTGTTGTAGCCCACTCAAGGTGCATAGGTGGAAGCAAAAAAAAAAGTCTAATGCATATGTCCAATGGTGGGAAATCCTATTTATGCTTACATAGAAATGCATGGAAAACAATATGCTGTGCAAGAAGGATTTTGAGGGGTTCTTCTGAAAGATGGTGTAGCTATAAAAGCATATGACATGGATTTGCAAGCTGGAACCCCTTTAAGAATGGTTTTTCTTGTCGAGGATATGTGCTCTCATCTTACTGTGCACTGTGCGTGAGTGTTGAACTCTACGACACTCCATCAATTGTAAGTTAATAGACTTTGACTCTTATGCTCATCTCATCCATCATGAGTGACATGACTTAGATATGCTCCACTCTTCCAGCTTGAGCATAAGCCTAATAACTACTACTCTTAGCACAGAGTTTAATATGACTTGAAACTTTGGGACTAATGCTTTGCTCATTTTATGGCTTAGCAGTCGGACTCTGACTATGCCAAAGAGTGTTTTTTGCACCCTAGTGACTTGACTTTTTATATTCTTGTGCTTACTACAAACATTTCTTCAGGTAAAAGTAAGCTTGAATCCTCAAAAAGAGGATTAGTGAAGGACCAAGTTGGCATTGAAGGTTTATTTTGCCATACTTATTTTACCATCTTTGAATCTGCATTCTCATTGGTTGGGTTGTCCTTGTTTGACTGTGGAGACTCCATTATCTGTTTGTTTCTTCAATTGGGCCTGTTGATAGGAGTCTTTGATGTTGTTGTAGGCCTATGTTGGCTGTCGACATCTAGCTTTTGAATTGGTTTATTAGAAGAATTAGGAATCCAAATCTTTTGAGGACCTTTGTAAATCCTTTGTTGACTTTTCTTAGCTCTAGGTCTTATTGAGTTCTTGAGATCTTCCTACAGGTCTGGTGTAGTTACAATTGGCTTATGGTTGACTGGCAGCCAAATCTTTGTATAGCCTATGTAGAATCCTTTGTCTAAGAGGAAGATTCTTTGATATTTGTCTCAGTTCTGTATCCTCTTGAGAGTTTTGGTAGACTTAAGAATATTTCGATGTTGTTTTTTTGTATACCTGCTTCTTAGGTATCCTAGGATATTGTCGAGGTTGATACGTTGTGGGCCTTCTTTCCTGGGAGGGTCCTGACTTCACTTTATATGCCCTAGCTTGCGGTTTTGGCACCCATATCTATCTGTTACCTCCATGGTACCCCTGTTCTTTTAAGCTCCATTGTGAGGCTATCCATCCCATGTGTTTGTCTTTTTGTGTTGATTTCATATCCTTAATCCAAACCGGATCATTGACTTTGACTAAATTGCTCGGAACAAACACTTGCTTGACTTTTCTTTGCTTTCTTGAGTACTTTGGCTGATACCTTTTCTTTTCTGGGTGTCTCCTTAGAGGTTTGAGTTGGGTCAGCAATTGACTTGAAATTTTGAAAGCCTGACTTTCTTGAAGAAGCTGATCCATGAGGGTTCTTTGATGTAGAGGCATATGCTGTCACACGTTCTTTGCTAATCGGTGGAGGTTCCACTTTAGCTTTACCTTTTTTTGCAAGATTAATCTTTGATTCTTGTGACTTCTGCTCGTGGAGGGTCCACTTTAGCTTTAACTTTGTCTGCAAGATTAATCTTTGATTCTTGTGACTTGTGCAACTCTAAATCTTCCATTAACGGTACCCGTAAATGTTGTTGGCTACCTCTTGGAAAAGAGAGTATATTGTAGTCTACTGCTTTATTCATTAGAGCATTTCATCTGATACTTGCTATTGCCTGACTTGCTTCAAGCTCTTTTGAAGTTTTGTTTGATGATGGAGATGAATCATCTTCAATAAGATATGCCTTGATATCAGTCTCCATTTTAGCTGTGCTTGAGGACTTTGTGTTGTCGTCCGCAGGTGACAAGTCTTGGTCTTCATTCTTGGTTGTCTTTGATGACTCCGTCATGTTTCAATAATGCATGTATCTCTAACATCTTCTAAGCCATTGGCATTCCCATTATGATATCCTATGGCATATCATTTTTTGTGATCACGTGAAATTGAGCTATGATGTTCTATGAACTTACTTCAATGGTGGTGGAGATGATTCCCCAGCATTCTGCTCGTTTGTTTCTAGATATGCTTACAAATTCAGGAGCATCTTCCAACTATGGTTAGCCACATCTTTTCCAAGTGTGAAAAGACATAAGGTTCTTGTTTAACTGAAAATCCAGCTTTACGGCTCTTGATAGCTTTTCTTCATTCTCATCAACAATGCTACACTTGATCATCTCAGGATTTCTTTTTGTATTGACTGGTTTCGTTATGGAAGTGTTCTTGGATTGAACTTTCTTTTCAACTTCTTTGGTTTGACCATATGATTCAATCGATGTTGACTCCATTGGCTGTAATATTGCACCTTTTGATTGCAACTTTTGAGAATTGTCCGCCTGCATTTGAGTAACCTTTGATCTTAGAAGATCCATTGTACTTTCTGACAGAATCTGTCTCTTGGAAAGAGATTTTGGTGGTGACCTTTGTGTAGCCTTCTGAACTTTAGCTTCCATTGATTTTGACTCTTTTGTCACCTGTTCTGGGAGCTTGAGGCTTTGCATCTTCTTCAAATAGTCTTTGACTTCAATCGGTCCATTCATAGGGGTTTGTACAAGGTCATGATCTTGATGATAATCGTTACCATGTGCATGTCAATTTGCATATGTGAGCTTGGTCACATGTAATTGTTTGAACACTATTGGATTTGTCGGGTTTTGACTTTGACTTGTGGAGATTAGCTAAAATTTTTGTCCTTGATGATCTTCATAGAGACATTTGTCTACAGATTCTAAGGGAGTGTGGGCTACCTGGAAACTTCCAAGAGGTCTGTTGGCTAGAATCTCTAGGGATTCTAACTAGTGTAGCATTTCTTGGTACATAAGCTGAGCTTGATGGATTTGCAACTCCCCCCTTCCTAGGGTGATCACTATAGCCTACTTCATTGTAAGAGGTCAAAATTGTTTTGCTCTGGTTTAGTCTCACCTTTTAGGACTGTGAAGGTACACTTTGGGTAGCATTGTTGATGTTTTGCATATGTGAACCTTCTGCATAGTTTCCTATGTATCTTCTTGAAACATGACAAATTATTCCCCAAGTCAAGCTGTAGAGAGCATTACCTTCACCCTGATATTGTGTATCCCATGGGTCTCCTATGGTATGAGCTTCTATGGTTTCAGGACCCAAGGCATCATAGATGCTAGACTCTCATCTATATCTACGATTGTTTTGGTCAAAGCATATGCTCGCTCGGTTACAACATCGAAGCTTGATTTCTGATGGAGGAGAGTTTGGCTCTGAACAGATGTTTGGGTTCACTCGGGTAATATCCTTCAGGTCTAGAGATGATGGGCTATAATAGATTTTTTCTCTAAAATGATCCTTCCTTTCTCATCTATCACTGGACGCACTTCTATGAGTTGGTATGTGGGCCGTTCAAACACTGGTTGATCCTTTTTGTACAGTTTTCCTTTTTTGTCTACATAGTGTGCATATGAATTATGTGTGCCATACAATGCTAAGAGAATTTTGTTTGATGTGTCTCTTAGACTCGTGAAAGATTGTACACTTGTGGCATTGGATGTAGAATCATTTGCAAACCTAACAGTCTTTTCAACATTCAATGATATCTGGATACCTTGACCAAATTCATGCAAGAATTAATTGTTCAAAGAATCAATTTTAAGCTTTTGAGGTGTCAATACATCTTTATGCTGATTTTGAACTTGCAGTGCTTTTACTGGTGCTTCTAATGGTAATGCATCATCAGATTGCATAAAAAGTAATGAGTTAGATGCACTTACATCAAGATTTGCATCTCCAACAATCTTTGTACCTTGTTTAGCAGTTGATGTGTCCTTGTTGTCTGGATTTCTTGGGCAATCTTCAGAACAATGTCCACCTTTTTGTCCACAATCTGAGCAATAGGCCATGACTGGTGGTATTTCATTTGGTTCTATCATGTCAAGCTCTAGCTGAGAAGTTTCTGCTTCTATGCTTGCTAAATTGTCGGCATCTTCTTTGTGAATACTAAGCATCAAGTTATAGAATTCTCCGTCTTGACCTTTGTACTGAGTGGCATAAAATGGTAACCATCTTTTTGCAACATTTTTCAGCCTACTCAACGTCCTCTTCCTCATATGTGTATATATTTTTCTACGCTATTAAGTTATCTAGAGTAAATTCCCCCTCTTCGTTTAACCTTTGTGGCGACACATACATTGTACTCTTCCCAAAAATGTCACCTTAGTCATATATTTATATTACCATCCTTTTCTTTTTTGCTTTGTAAATAAAAGTAAGCATATAATAACCAACTATCTACCCCCAAAATTTCTTACCTCTTGTGAATTAGTAGTAGAAAAATAGTATATCCATCTTTCATCCCATATAGATAAATTACCATGGAAATCAGCTCTTCACTTGTCTTTACCAAAGATTATGGTCCATTTCTACAAGTTTTCTATGCCCCCTACATAGGTGGCCCAATATCTCTTAAGAATATACATATAGTTTTTCTCCTTTCAAAAAGACTCCAATTGTATATTCTTTTCACAAGAAAATAATATTGGGCCCTCCTCTATTTGTTTAAGAATCATAGCCTTTTGAAAAAGCATGATTCCCCTTGGATGCATACAAGCAAAGGGCCCATACAAGAAGACTTGGAAGCAAAAGGTTCCCTAGCCTAGTGTGGACCTTACAAACGGAATTCCTTGGTGCATGGGCGTTAAGAATAGTCCAAATTCATATCAAACATGTTGAGAAGGTCAAATTTGCCTTTTGAAGCATGTCATTCCGAGCTACAGGTAAAAAGTTATGGTCAAAATAGTGTAAATCTGTCAGATTCGAAGCAAAAGGGAACTGTAAACCAAGTAAATCAATAGAGTGAGATCCTATTTTTCCCCTACTCATCTTATAGAAGAGCAATGAGTGTTCAAGGTCACTTGCATGTGATGGGACCAACCAAAAGATACTTTCTAAATGCCAAGACAGACAAGTTGAGATACCCCGCAGGAGCCACCCATAGGGCCTCATGGTGGGGCCCACCTACACTATGCACCCCTATGGAGCCTTCACGGTCGAAAATGATATTTTTGGTGAAAAGATAGTCCCTTTTATGTCCAATATTCAATGAGTGGTCAAAGGACACTTAATTAGGGCTAATCACTCACCCTAATTAAGTGTAGCATAATCCCACTCCTAGACAACTATAAATAGCCCCCTTGGAGAGACTCACTGACACACACCTATATTTTCAACTTCATGTTGTTTCTTGAAAAATAGTAGAGAAAACCCCAACTCTCCCTCTTTCACATCCTCCCTCCTAACCCTCCTCTTTGGAGGAAGTGCAACTCTATCCTCCACTCTTTCTATTCTACAATCTCTTACTCCATCAACCCAATAACATCATTTGTAGCACCTCAATAACTTGTAAATACATCATGATCTCTCTCATGGTTATGTTAGTGATCATTAAATCATCTTCAAAACTTTCAAGTGTCGCAATTCGTGATGGTTAGCCAGCGTTTGTCCTCCCCTTAAAAGATGTGTGAGAAATCAGGTAAGTGTTCTATTCTCAATTTACCATTGGTTTGTTTCTCCACACTTATTCAATTGGTCTAAAGGAATTTCTCACTCCAACTCTCTTTTGCTTCATTACATATCCATGTGGTTACCTCTCATGGTGATTTTATTTGTGTCACGGTGTCAGGATTTTTTTGGAGCAAGGAATTGCGCATATGTACATACACATGCATGGTGCATCAAATAAGGAATTGCCCATTTTCCAGAGCCAGGTGGTTACGTGGGGCCCACATGTGTACAGGTAGGACAACATGTACATACTGCAGCGATTTTCACTATTATCAATACTAGTGTGTTTTTTCTACAATAAAGAGGAGTTGGTAGCGCGTAAAACTTCTCGAGGAAGCTATCCGCGGGCCGACGACGTGAGGTCAGCAGGTGCGTCAGATGGCATCTAGTGGCGTCAGGAGGGCGAACGAGGTCAATATTTGCACGCGGATGAGGACGGACACAACCTGGGTGTTTTCTGGTGAGAGTTATGCAAAAAGGTCATCATTAGGACCACTTTTTGGGGCCACTTCACGTGGTGGCGAGATGCATTATTGGAAAAAAGCTGAGTGCCAGGTGTACGGATGATGCAAAAAGGTGACAACTATGCACTGCGAGGTCATTTTTTGGCCTGTTCGGGGTCCATTTGAGGTCATCTAAAAGGCCAAGGGTGCCCAACTAAAAAAGCTAAGTGTGGGAACTGAAAAAACTGAGAGAAGACCAGAAAAAACGTGGAGAAGAGAGGAGGAACAGCCGCAGGTGTGTTTTTGCCCATTTTGGAGCCTGTTTTGGCCGTAAACTGCTCATCCGAGGTCGGATTTGAGCACTTTGACATTGTAGACTGGGGTTTTGGGCCGTTCCGGACGCGATGGCGCTGTCCATTTTGCCAAATTCCTCACTCTGTTCCTGCTGTTTTTCTGTGTAAGTTTCTCCTATGAGCGAAGTTTCTGCTCCAGTTTGTGATTGTATCTGGTATCTTTTACCCATATTGTGTGAGTTGTTTGCCCCATTGGTGTTGGCCCAAGCTCATTTGTATCTAAACATCAGAAATTCTCCTCTTTTGAGCTGAGTTTTTTGGTGTGGGTGTGCGTGTGTGTGTGTCTGTGTGGAGTGGGCAAGTGGATAGTCTCTCTCCTCTCACTCCAGAGGTGTGTTCCCTGTCTCGGCCAGGTGTGTTGTCTAAGCCGAGTGGTGCCCCATAGTGTGTGCGTGTATCTTCCCAAGAGTGTGTGTTGGGTCGTTATAGAGGCGCTGTGTGTGTTTTCATCCCGCTCACATTCTTTTGGCGCCCCCACGGAGGATCTTCTTCGAGTACCTTCTGCTTCGAGCTTCGAGCTTTGAGATTCGGGATTACAGGGTGCAAATTGCAGATTACAGGTTAGGTTACAGGTACAGGTACAGGTGATTCACACAGGTACAGGTAGCCGGAGTACAATGATATACTAGCAGTGATGTCACTTGCAGTTGTTGTGGGTATGCATCACTTGGCGCCTGTTTGAGCGCATTGTCTGCTGGATTGTACGTTACTTGTGGAAACTGCCATTGTATGCATTTGTGGAGCCATACTTGGTTGTATTTGGCAGTCCCAGCCATTTCTGAGACTTGGTCTGGAAGATAGTCATTTCTGAGACTTGACTATACGCGATTTGCATTAGCCTTCGTGTGAGGGTCGATAGCGTGAGGTTTTTATTGAGCTGGGGGATTCTCAAATGTAGAGATCCTTTCGGTGATATAGGTAGCTAGAGCACCCTTTTTGTGACCTCGCCATAGGCTATGTACTAGTGAGTCCTATTTGATGCTCGGGTTCTATTGTTGGCAGTTTATGCATACAGATACAGTCTATATTTTGGGTTCCTACTGCTCTACTTCTGGGGAAACTCTATCGAAATTTTCCCAAGTTATGATGGCTGGTTTTTTGGTATTTTGAGCCATTTATGCTGTTATGCTGCTGAAATTTTGGCAAAATCAGAGGTTGAGTCAGGTGTGCCTTCTTGGGAGCTTCATGGTTGGCTTTAATGGATGATCAAAATGGCCCTCAATTCACTCCTTTTCATTTAACTCAAAGAATTCAGATTAATGTTCATGTGTCCAGGAAGATCTTTTTCCAGCTGCGCATAGTCTTTATATTTGGGCCAAGAAGATTGAGAGAGATCCTGGAATGTCCTTTGCCTGCTGTAATTCCGATGATCAACTATGAAAACTCATTTGATGTGCATGTGTTTGTTCTCATCTAAAGCTGAGCTCCATTGAAGTTTCTGGGGATTGGGTAGTGAAAAGTTTTGGGTTCTTGCACGTGTGTTTGAAGGGGTCCTCTAGCCATGGCTTTCTCTTATCCAGAGTTTCATGGAAGAAGTGATGAAGATGTGGAGGACTTTCTGGAAAAGATGGAGGTTGCCTGCATTAGCAACCAGATTCATGAACCGGCGCAAATGTTACGTCTTCTCCAAATTTGTTTGAAGAGTGATGCACGAGCTTGGTCCAAAGCATTTGAAGAGGAGTTGCGTGTGGCTGATCCACCTGTAAGGTTGAGTTGGGACAATCTACGACATGGGTTGGAAGTGGAGTTTGTGAAGATAGAAGATCCTGACAAAGTGTGGCAAGAAGTACAGGCTTTGGTGCAAAAGGAAGGTGAGCCAGTAGATGAGTACATACGTAAGTTTTCATTGGCATGGGAGCGAATGTGCAAGGCCTTAGCACCACAGGTACCCCCGCCTGACATGATGAAGAAGGACAGGTTCTTAGCTGGTCTTTGGGAGAATATACGTTGGAGAGTGGAGCTAAAGAAGCCTAGGACATATGAAGATGCACTAGAGGTAGCAAGGAACAAAGAGTGGAAGCTGAGGAAAATGAGCCAGTTAGGGGTGGTGTCTTTGCCAATGAGGTCTGAATTTCAGCCTTTAGAGTCTTTACAAGGGCGCATGTCAGGGGTTCATCATGAACCAGTGGTTCCTGTTACTACTCAGATTATGCCAGTAGTGGTCACTACAGCAGTGCAAGATGATGGGCTAAGGCAAGACATGAGGCAAATGGTAGATTTGATGAAGAATCTCAGCCTAAACATGCTAGGTCAAGTGGGAAATAATCGAGGTCGAGGGAGGTTTGCAAATCAGCCAGGAGGTGAAGAAAGGCCTAGGAATGGTGTTGGACAAAGCAATGGTAGGTTTTGGAGGCAGACGCCCACATGTTATAATTGCGGAGAGTTGGGCCACATCAGCCCGCTATGTGATAAGCCACCAAGGATGGGGGGAGACATGTATCCATTGCCAAGACAGGTGCTAACTAGGTCAAATGATTATGGCATCGAAATTAAGGGAGACGAAGGAACGAGTGGACTGACCTGGGAGGAAAAGGGAAAGACAAAAGTGCTAAGTGTAGTCACCTTGGAGAAGGCATCAAAGCTAGAGGATACATTAGTGATGCCTATTGGGAAGAGGACCATAGAGGATAAGGAAGGAAGAAGTGCCCCTGGTCCTTGTAAGAAGAAAGGAAAGAGCCATGAAGGGGAGGATGTCAAGGCCAAGAGGAAAAGGAGAGCTCGTCGAAAGTTTCATGTTTCAGATTTTCCACTAGGGGATGGGCAATTAAGCTATGACTTAAAGGAGGATGTGACGAGCAGGAAGGCAGATGTTACTTTTGGGCAGCTTATAGAGATGGTGCCTAAGCTAAAGCGACAGTGGAAGAGGATGGTTAACCCAATGGAGAAAGAGCCAGAGAGAGGTTCAGTAAAGGTGTTGGCAATGGATGAGCTACCAGACATTTGTCCAATAGTAGATGTGTGGCATAAAAGGAAACATTTGGGACAAGGTTATGTGGATGGCGGAGCCCAAATATGCGTCATAACACACTCATGCGTTGAGAAGATGGGTCTCATAGTGGCTGGGGTGTCAGGTTTTCGGATCAGATTGGCAAACCATCAAAAAGTAAAATGCTTGGGTGTTGTAAAGAGCTTAGAAGTGGAGGCATATGATGCAAAGGCAGTGGTTGATTTTCATGTGATGCCAGCAGGGTTGGGAGCATATCCTATTATACTGACCATGGTTACGTGCAGTGGGAGCTGTTCAAGATTGGCGACATGGTACGATTAGCCTCTATGGAAAGACAGGTACCAAGAAGCTTTATAATATGGACACAAGGAAACGATTAGAGGAGCTTTATGAAGATGAGGATGAGTCTAGTGATGAAGACTCTTCCATGGTGACAGATGAGGACAGTGATAGCACTACCAGCAGTGATGAGGATGCTGATGTTGCATTTCTTTTGATGGACAAAGAAATCAAGGAGATTGGTTTAGTTGCATTTGCGAATGAGGTTGAAGATGAAAGTGAAGGGCCTTATGAAGTGATTGAAGGGCTGATGCAAACCAAGGTTGAGTTGTCAAAGAAGCAGGAATTGATGACACAAATGATCAGTGGAGACCTCTCAGCTATGGAGAAGGATATATATTTGCACATGCTGGCTAGTTTTCTTGATTTGTTCATTACTTCATATGAAGAGATCTTAGGGTTCAAGGGCAAAGAGATGCATATAGAGCTGAAAGAAGGTGCTAAGCCAGTGCGGCAAAGGCTAAGAAGGATGGGTCAAGAGAAAATGGAAGCCTTGCGGGTAGAGGTGGACAAGTTATTGAAGGCAGGGTTCATAGTTCCAGTGGAGACCACAGAATGGGTGAGTCCAGTTGTAGTCAGTCCAAAGAAGGATGGGAAGTGGAGAATTTGTGTGGATTTTGAACCCTTAAACGCAGCCACTAAGAAGAACTCATATCCTCTTCCATTCATCGATCAGATCTTGGATTCAGTGGCAGGTTATGAGAGGTACAATGTGTGTGATGGTTTTTCAGGCTATTTTCAATTGAAGATTTCTCTTAAAGACCGCACAAAGACCACTTTTATTACGCCATGGGGCTGCTATTGCTACACAGTATTTCCATTTGGGTTGTCAAATGGACCTTCCTTCTATCAAGAGAGAGCAAATTGGGTGTTGGAACCATTCATTGGTAGTTGTGTTAAAGCTTTTATGGATGACTTCTGTGTCTATAGCAGTAGGGCTGATCACCATGAGAAGCTGCAGATGGTATTGGCTCGATATGATGAATGTGGAGGACAACTAAATCCAAAGAAATGTCATCTAGCACAGCCAAGGGTGAAGTTATTGGGCCATATGGTGTCAGAAAATGGCATTGAGGCTGATCCAGATAAGGTGAAGTCTATTATTCTTCTTCCATCACCTATGAGTACGAAGCAATTGGCAACCTTTATACACAAAGTGAAGTACATGGCACGGTTTATTCCATTGTCTTCGCAGCTTCTTTATCCATTACAGCAAGTGGCAAGGCATGATCCATTGCAATGGGATGACAAGTGTGAAGAAGTGTTTCAAGAGGTGAAAGAGGTGTTAGGGGGGTTGTCAGCCATGCAGGCTCCTGATTGGGAGAAAGTTTTTTATGTAAATCTATCAGTAGGGGATGATGCCATTGGAGCCATGCTATTGCAAAAGGGGAAGGGCAGCCATTATATGAGGCCAGTGTATTGTGCAAGCCGAGTGAAGTTGGTAGCGGAGAGAAAGTTATTGGAAGTAGAGCTAGTGATGGCCAGTGTAATATTTGCTTGTCGACGATTTCGTCATTACTTGCTACCACGGCCTTTTGTTTTCTTGACGATTTATGCCTTTTTGCCACAGTTAATTAATTGTATTAACATGTCAAATGTGGTGAAGAAATGGGTAATTGAGCTGCAAGAGTTTGAGTTCTCTTTTCTAGTGGAAGATAGTACAAGGGCTACCCTACTTGATTTGTTGACCTACAAGGAGAATCCCCTTATTGTTAAGGAAGAGGTGGTGAGAAAGGTAGTTGAAGAAGTGCCACAGATCAGCAATGCACATGTGTTGTTCTTTGATGGTTCATACAAAAAGAGCCACGATGCAGCTTCAGGGGGTATAGCACTTTATGATCCAGAGGGGAAACTAGTATGCAAGAGAGGGTTCAAATTGGATGCGCATAGTAACAATGAGGCTGAATATGCTACATTGGAAGCCGGATTACACATTTGTTTGAAGCATGGGGTTCGAAGGTTGAGCATAAAAGGTGATGCCTTGTTAGTGGTGAAGCAAGTGCTGGGTGTGTGGAAGAGCAAGAACACCTCATTGAAGGAAATGTGCTTTAGAATTAAAGGCCTGTTAAAAACGTTTGAAGCATGGAGCATCAAACACATTGAACGTGCTCTAAATGGAGAGGCACATGAAGCAGCTCAAGGCATGATTGGGGAGCTATTTGTGTTGAGGACCAACTTACCTCTTTACCATGGTCGGGAAAGTTTGGCTCAAGAAGAGGAGTTTTTGCTAACAGGAATCATTCCAAAGGAGATTCAGAAGTCTAAGAAGTATGGCTTTGTGCATAGAGCATACAGGTATAAATTGATTGGTGATGTCTTATATATGAAAGGGGCTGATCTCGTGTTGAGACGTGTACCTTGGCGGGAGGAGCTTTACAGAGTGTTGGAAGAGAATCATGAAGGCGCATGTGGTGGCCATTTTGCTCTAAAGATCACCTTGCATAAGATTTTGCAAGAGGGGTATGTATGGCCTAGTTTGCACAAGGATGTTCACCATTGGTGTAGGTCTTGCAATAGATGTCAAGCATTTGGGAAGAGAGTGTTGAAGCGAGAGCTACGAAAAACCATTATGGCGTTTGATGTGTTTGAAAAGTGGGGGATTGATGCAATAGGCGCGTTACCTATCACAAGCAGGGGCAAAAGCTATATTTTGATGGCAGTGGACTATCTTTCTAGATGGGCAGAGGCTATAGCAGTAAAACATATCACTGCAAAGGATGTGGCAAAATTTGTGTATGATGAAATATGTTGCAAGTTTGGGGTGCCATTAGAGCTACTTTCAGATAAGGGGCCAGGATTTAGAGCTAAACTGCTAGACTTCTTATGCACAAAGATGAAGATTAGGCACCAGCATACCACTCCTTATTACCCGCAGTGTAATGGCTTAAATGAAAGTTTCAATGGTGAGTTGGTACAAATTCTTTCTAAAGTGACAGAGCACCAAGGAAAGAATTGGGATTTGGAATTGCCTAGTGCATTATGGGCTTACCGTACTTCAGTGAAGACAGGTACAGGGTTTACTCCATTTCATTTGGTGTATGGAAAGGAAGCACTATTGCCTGTGGAGGTAGAGTTGCTTGCGGTCAAGATGTTAGAGAAGTTGCTTGGGCCGCCTAGTGATGCATTCAAAGAGAGGCTCTTGCATTTACAAGAGGTCCAGTTGGATAGAATGAGCGCATTGGAGCATTATGGGCAGATGCAGGATAAGGCTTTGGCAAAGATAAATGAAAAGGTCAAAAGTAAGGGTATCAAGAAACATGACTTGGTTTTGCGCTACAACAGTAAGCTGGACAGCACCTTCCAAAAGAAGTTTCAAATTAAGTGGGAAGGCCCTTTCAAGGTAGTGGAGTGTTTTCCAAATGGCACATATCAGCTGGCTAACCTGAATGGTGTTCTACATAAGTCAAGGGTAAATGGGTTGCATCTTAAATTGTATCATGCTAGATTGATGATGGTGGATCAAGATGAGTTGTCTGTGGATCAAGCAGTGTTGGTGAGGGATGAGGAGCCCTGTGATGCAGCGAGTCTCATATCTCTCTTTGCTGCTGCTGATCATGAATGATCTAGCAGGCTAGGGGATGGGCAAATTATGTCAGGATTTTTTTGGAGCAAGGAATTGTGCATATGTACATACACATGCATGGTGCATCAAATAAGGAATTGCCCATTTTCCAGAGCCAGGTGGTTACGTGGGGCCCACATGTGTACAGGTAGGACAGCATGTACATACTGCAGCGATTTTCACTATTATCAATACTAGTGTGTTTTTTCTACAATAAGGAGGAGTTGGTAGCGCGTAAAACTTCTCGAGGAAGCTATCCGCGGGCCGACGACGTGAGGTCAGCAGGTGCGTCAGATGGCATCTAGTGGCGTAGGAGGGCGAATGAGGTCAATATTTGCACGCGGATGAGGACGGACACAACGTGGGTGTTTTTTGGTGAGAGTTATGCAGAAAGGTCATCATTAGGACCACTTTTTGGGGCCACTTCATGTGGTAGCGAGATGCATTATTGGAAAAAAGCTGAGTGCCAGGTGTGCGGATGATGCAAAAAGGTGACAACTATGCATTGCGAGGTCATTTTTTGGCCTGTTCGGGGTCCGTTTGAGGTCATCTAAAAGGCCAAGGGTGCCCAACTAAAAAAGCTAAGTGTGGGAACTGAAAAAACTGAGAGAAGACCAGAAAAAACGTGGAGAAGAGAGGAGGAACAGCCGCAGGTGTGTTTTTGCCCATTTTGGAGCTTGTTTTGGCCGTAAACTGCTCATCCGAGGTCGGATTTGAGCACTTTGACATTGTAGACTGGGGTTTTGGGCCGTTCCGGACGCGATGGCTCTGTCCATTTTGCCAAATTCCTCACTCTTTTCCTGCTATTTTTCTGTGTAAGTTTCTCCTATGAGCGAAGTTTCTGCTCCAGTTTGTGTTTGTATCTGGTATCTTTTACCCATATTGTGTGAGTTGTTTGCCCCATTGGTGTTGGCCCAAGCTCATTTGTATCTAAACATCAGAAATTCTCCTCTTTTGAGCTGAGTTTTTTGGGTGTGGGTGTGCGTGTGTGTGTGTCTGTGTGGAGTGGGCAAGTGGATAGTCTCTCTCCTCTCACTCCAGAGGTGTGTTCCCTGTCTCGGCCAGGTGTGTTGTCTAAGCCGAGTGGTGCCCCATAGTGTGTGCGTGTATCTTCCCAAGAGTGTGTGGCGGGTCGTTATAGAGGCGCTGTGTGTGTTTTCATCCCGCTCACAACGGCATTGCATAGATGGAGATGATCTCTCTATGCAAAGTGTGTTAGTTCGATGTAGGTGATTCTCTTGTGTGTTTTTTGAGATTCAGGTATTGTGTGCATGATTTTTTGATGAGTCCTTGAGAGAAGAGGAGTTTGGATGTATCATGGGTATTCTTATGGGGAGAAGGTGAATGCTATTTCACAAATTGCATATTTACATTTGATGCACGGCATTGGATTGCATAATCGTTGATGGTGTCAAGTGTCCAAAGTGTACATAGAGAGTAAGGGTTCTGAAAGTGTGTTGCTTGAGTGGGTGAGTGCAAATGTTATTTTGATTGGTTTCCTTCTCCACTCCCAAAAGAATGTGGTGCCCCAAGTTGTGTGCGTACCTCTTTACGAACATTTTGTGAGGGTAGGCCCATTGGTTTGGGTTTAGAGGCCCCATTTCAAAAAGCTCGTCCTCATAAAAGTGGTGCCCCCATTGAGGAACATATTTCCAAGTTACCTTCAAATTTTTTAGTGATGGACAATGGAGTTCCCATCTATCCATTTCATTTTGCACAACACATTAGAGTAAATGTTCACATAGATAGAAAAGTCTTTTTCCAGCAAAGCATTGTTTTTATGTTTGGTGCAGAAAGACTTATAGAAATACTGGCATCACCCAATCCAATTATACTTCCAATCATCAATTATGAAACTTCTTTTGATGTTCACATTTTCATTTTGTTTTAAAGGTAGGAACAAGGAGTGGTGAAGGGGTGCTCAAGGGCCATATGAAGGAACGAGGTCTTCAAACCAACAACGAGGAGTAGCACATGAATCACAATCAAAACAATGAACCTTTTAGGCCTATTGCTCGGCAATCCATTCATATAATCATTGCAACTAAGTTTAGGTTTTAATCTATCATAAGGAGGATATTTGGATCCACTCGCCTCAATGAAATCAATGCTTCAATTCATCCATTGATTCTACCTATGATAAAGTACAAATTAACAATGGATGTGTACATCTTCATTTTAATGTAATTAGATTTATAGTGTCAACAATCTTGTGTGGCCCGTAAGAGAAAAATTTCTTTTAAAAAAATAAATTTCAAAAAGTCTAAACAAAATGTCAAGTTCTTTTCCCACGTTTTATGCAAGAAATGGGGAAGATGCGCAAGAGTTTCTTGACAACTTGGAGATGGCACATTTTATATCCGGGAGAGATGAAGAGGAAGTAAAGCTACGAGCCTTCCCGTTGGTTCTAAAAGCAGAAGCTAAAGCATGGTATGAAACCTTGAAACCCCAAATCAAGTCCAACTGGGAGAGACTGCGAGCAAGCATCCTCTCCAAGTTCGGGCAAGGTGATAGTTCTGAAGGACTATGGAAATGTCTTATTGGACATAAGCAGGTATCGCTTGAAGACTATCCCTCTTATGAAGCAACTTTTGTCAATCTATGGGGTAGGTGGGAGGCTACATTAGAAAATCATGGTGGTGCACCTAACTTTCTAAAAAAAGAGAGATTCATGGTTGGCTTGTATCCACTTTTAAAGGCTAAAGTAGAGCTAAAATTCCCATCCACCTTCGAAGAAGCACATGAGGTAGCCATCATCAAGTTTAGAAAACTACACTTCCAAGCACATAGAGCAAGGGGTTTGAATGAAGTGAGTGAGAGGGAGTCTTCACAAACCATGGAAGCACCAATTAGGGCCCCTCTTGCACAATCTTCACAAATAGGAGATAACTCTCAACAAAAGGTTTTACAAAGGCTAACTCAACAGCTTGAGAACCTCACTCTGAATCTAGTACAGGGCCTACCTCAACAACGACAACCAAGAGAAGGGAATCGCAATCAACGAAGACAAGCTCAAGAGTTGCGATGTTGGAATTGCAATGAAATGGGCCATGGCATGTACAATTGTCCACATCCAAGGCGACTTCCGGGAGACATATATCCCCCCAGACCGCCTCCTCTCACTGTGCAGCAAGAACTAGCTCAAGGCCCACAAATCCTTCATCAACCACCACCACCAGTAAATATACCTCCCGTCCCACATGAGGAGGAAGAAAGAGGAGTCAACATCATCAAGCTAGAAGAGGTAATAGATGAGCATACTCTAAACTTTGATGTTATGCCGGTAGAAAAATGCATAAGATCACATGATAAGGATGAAGACATGAGAAGTGAAGGAACAAATTCAGCCAGAAGGGACAAGAAGAAAAAGTCAAAGATGGAAGAAACTGAAAGTAGCAGGAAGAAAAGATCAAGGCGAAGGGAAATTGGTATCAACGACTTCCCATTGGGAAAGGAGCTAGAGCCCTACAACATCCTGGAGGATTTACAAACCCAAAAGCCAAACATTTCATGGCCTCAACTTCTACACCTATCAGCCAAAGTAAGAAGGCAATGGCCAAAGTTGGTAAGTACAAGAATTCCAAAAAGAAAGCAAATCTTTCCATTAAGGTTGTGGCCTCAAAGCTACAAAAAGATGTGGAACCCATTGTGGATGCTTACATAAGGGGTAAAAAGGTGTCTAATGTATATGTTGATGGTGGAACTCAAATGTGTGTGATCACGGAAAAATCAATGAACAGGTTTGGGCTTGAAATTACAAAGTCCTCTAATTGTCAAGCTAGGCTAGCCAACAACTCAAGTGTAAAGTGTTTGGGGATCATTGAAAATGTAAAAGTCTCTGTATGTAACATAGATGCACGAGTGGATATGTATGTCATGCCAGCTAAGGGGGAGGGCTATCCCATCATCCTAGGGAGGCCTTGGCTCATTGCTGTGAATGCAGATAAAAAATGGGGAAGTGGTCATTTGATTCTTAAGAAGGGTCAACCGGTGGTGTATGATTGGTGAGAAGGAAAGCAACTAGATATCAACTATGAAACCATGGCAAATGAAGAGAGCGAGGAGGAGAGTCCTTACTCAAGTGATGAGGAAGCATCAACCAGTGAACATGAGTCTTCTTTGAAGGTAATGGGAATTGTATTCAACGCCAACACCCAAGATGTTTCTGTAGAAGAAAAGCCAACAGACAATCACACACGAGGGGATGAAAGATGCCACCACCTTGAAGAAGGATTTGAGAAGATGCTTGCAAAAGATCTTACTTGTGAGGAGAAGAGGTCCTACATCAATATGTTAAGGAGGTATCCCAATTTGTTTATCACTGACTACTCACAAATAAGAGGTGTAGATGTAATAGAGCATCGAATTGAATTGAAACTAGGGACCAAACCCGTGGCTCAAAAGTTACGGCGAATAGGATTTGTGCAACAAAAGGCCCTCCTACAAGAAGTGAATCGACTCTTGAAGGCTGGCTTCATCTATCCAGTATCCAACTCCGAATGGGTATCACCTATTGTAGTCACTCCCAAGAAGAATGGTAAGTGGAGGGTCTGCGTGGATTACAAACCCCTCAACGCTGCGACAAAGGGGGACCATTTACCTCTCCCTTTCTAAGATGAAATTTTGAATGAAGTAGCAGGTCACGAATGCTACACTGTGTGTGATGGGTATTCGGGATATTTTCAAATTAGAATAGCAAAAGAGGACCAACCAAAAACCACCTTCATCACACCTTGGGGATGTTTTGCATTCAGAGTAATGCCTTTTGGGCTCACCAATGCTCCTAGCACCTTCATGAGATCCACAATATTTGTATTTCAGCCATTCTTTGGAAAATCTATAAGAGTCTTTATGGATGATTTCTGTATTTATAGTTGTAGATCACTTCACTGCCAAAAGGTTGAAGAGGGGCTTAAGAGTCTCCATCAATTTGGGGGACAACTCAACCCAGAGAAGTGTCATATCGGTGAATCTTAGGTGGTTTTGCTAGGCCATGTGGTTTCTTCACAAGGAATTCAAGTGGATCCCTCTAAAGTAGAGGCCCTTTTGTCATTATCTCCACCAACAACAACTAAGGAGCTAATGACCTTCAACCACAAAGTGAGGTACATGTCTCGCTTCATCCATCTCCTAGCAGAAGCCATCGCCCCTTTGCATAGGTTGTCAAGACAATCTACATTTGAATGGGGGAGGGAACATGCAAAATGTTTTGAGGAAGTGAAGGGTATTCTTAGCTCTCTCCCAATCCTAATGCCACCAGATCCAAACGAGACCTACTATGTCACTCCAAGTGTAGGTTTCGAAGCAATTGGTTTTGTTTTGATGCAAAAAGATCCTAAAACATCATACATGAGGCCGATCTATTTTGCAAGCAAGGTGATGACTCCGTCCGAGAAGGGATACACTGAAATGGAGAAAGTGATCTTTGCAATCTTGTTTGCGGTAAGGAAGTTTCGATCGTATCTTCTCCCTGTGCCATTTGTTTTTCTCACCTTAGAGCACAATCTACCATATGTAGTACAACACATGAGCCTCTCATCTAGAATAGCAAAGTGGGTGCTTGAACTCTAGGAATTTGAATACACTTTCCTTGTAGAAGATAGCACAAGAGCAGGACTTGCAGACATTCTCACCTACAAAGTGAGAGAAAGGGAAGGATCACGACTACAAAGAGAGGAAGGCTCAAAACAGTTCAAAGTGAAGGAGATTGATAATGCCCATACTTTATGCTTTGATGGAGCTTATCAACGCCAACAAGACAAAGCAGCAGGGGGGATCATCATTTTAAACCCACAAAAGGAGGTAATGGTTAGAAAAGGTATCACTCTACCCAATGTTCACTCTAACAATGAGGCTAAGTATGCTGCTCTAACCCTTGGGTTAGAAGAATGCAAATAATTAGGCATACAAAGACTTATTATAAAAGGTGATTCTTTGCTAGTGGTCAGGCAAATCCAAGGGACTTGGAGGTGCAAGAATCGTACATTGTTTGAGTGGCTTAGTAGTGTAAGAGCTTTGATGAAGGGTTTTAAAGCAACACATGTACAACACATTGTGAGAACTCATAACAAGGAAGCAGACTTACACGCAAATGAAAAGCTTCAAATGGCGGTAGGAGGTGTGAAACTATATGAACCCAAATATCAAGGTCAAGAGGAGCTAAAAGACATTATCTTCTTTCTACAAGTAGGTGAGTGTCCCAAACACTTAGACAAGGTGCAAAGACATAGACTAGTTAAGAAGGCCACACCTTACCAATTGATCGGGGATGATTTATATCACAAAGGGAAAGATTTGGTCTTGAGGAGAGTACCAGGTGTGCAAGAGATAGAGAAAATTCTTCTTTCATGTCATGATGATGTCTGTGGTGGTCACTTTTCTCAAGATATTACAAGTAGGAATATTTTACAAGCAGGGTTTATTTGGCCAAGCTTACATCGTGATGTCCAATATTGGTGTAAGGCATGTAAGCCATGCCAAATTGCTGGGGATAGACGACTAACATATGAGCCTCGGGTCCCAATAATATCTTATGGCCCTTTTGAAAAGTGGGGTGTGGATGCAATAGGTCCCCTACCTCGTACTTCTACAAGGAAGGTTTTCATCATCATGGGTGTTGACTACATGACACGATGGGCGGAAGCAACAAGCACAACCCGAATCACAGCTGAAGAGGTATCAAAGTTTATTTTTGACCATATTTGTAGTAGGTTTGGAACACCCCTAGAAATCTTATCAGATCGAGGCCCAGGTTTTAGGGCTGACCTTCTGAATGATCTCTTGAGGAGGTTAAAAGTGAAACACCTGCATTCCACACCCCACTATCCTCAATGCAATGGATTGGTGGAAAAAGTGAATGGAATGATATGTAAGATCATTTCTAAGCAGGTTGTGGACCGGCCTAATGATTGGGATCGCCATTTGACGGCTTCTCTTTGGGCGTATAGGAAATCTTTCAAGGTATCTACCCAATTCACCCCTTTTCATCTAGTTTATGGACAGGAGGCACTTCTCCCCATTGAGGTAGAGCTCTCAAGCTTGTGCGTTCTTGCAACAGTGGTAAAAAAACCAAAAGAGGTTCTACATGAAAGGATCTTAGATCTCCAACAACTTGAGCTAGATAGAGAAGATTCCATTGATCACTACATCACCAAAGCGACAAGCCAAAGGGAAAAAATCAACAAGAAGCTCAAGGGGAAAGAATTGAAGGAAGGTATGTTGGTTCTTCGCTATGATAACCGACTTGATACTCGACTTGACAAAAAGTTTTTGCAAAGATGGGAGGGACCTTTCATGATAAAAACAAAGTTTGGGAATGGTAGTTACAGATTAGCAGATTTATCTGGAAAAATCCACAAGACCAGAGTCAATGGATGGAGATTAAAGCCCTACTTTCAACGTATCAATCTGTTGATAGGGAGTCATCTGCCTACATCGTCTAAGCTCCAAATTGGCATGGCTCCCTTTGGCTTGGAAAATGCTCCACCTATTTTTAAAGCTTTGATGTGCAAAGAAGAACCAACCTTGGAATCTGAACATACCCAAGGCAACCCTCCTATCTCTGATTTATGGGATTGAGGTAATGAAAAGCAGGTCTAATGGAGTAAAAGATTGCATGACACTCCTCCTATTGAAAAAAAAAAAAGTAGAAAAGGAAAAATGAAAAAAAAAAGAGAAAAAAAAAGAAAGAAAAAAAAGCAACACCGTCCTCCTGAAGATATGAATATCTTTAGGCTTGGGGGAGGGCTAATATGAGTGGCATAAAATGGTAACCATCTTTTTGCAACATTTTTCAGCCTACTCAACGTCCTCTTCCTCATATGTGTATATATTTTTCTACGCTATTAAGTTATCTAGAGTAATTTTCCCTCTTCGTTTAACCTTTGTGGCGACACATACATTGTACTCCTCCCAAAAATGTCACCTTAGTCATATATTTATATTACCACCCTTTTCTTTTTTGCTTTGTAAATAAAAGTAAGCATACAATAACCAACTATCTACCCCCAAACTTTCTTACCTCTTGTGAATTAGTAGTAGAAAAATAGTATATCCATCTTCCATCCCATATAGATAAATTACCATGGAAATCAGCTCTCCACTTGTCTTTACCAAAGATTATGGTCCATCTCTACAAGTCTTCTATGCCCCCTACATAGGTGGCCAAATATCTCTTAAGAATATACATATAGTTTTTCTCCTTTCAAAAAGACTCCAATTGTATATTCTTTTCTCAAGAAAATAATATTGGTCCCTCCTCTATTTGTTTAAGCATCATAGCCTTTTGAAAAAGCATGATTCCCCTTGGATGCATACAAGCAAAGGGTCCATACAAGAAGACTTGGAAGCAAAAGGTTCCCTCGCCTAGTGTGGACCTTCCAAACCGAATTCCTTGGTGCATGGGCGTGAAATATAGTCCAAATTCATATCAAACATGTTGAGAAGGTCAAATTTTCCTTTTGAAGGATGTCATTCCGAGCTACAGGTAAAAAGTTCTGGTCAAAATAGTGTAAATCTGTTAGATTCGTAGCAAAAAGGGAACTGTAAACCAAGTAAATCAAGAGAGTGAGATCTTATTTTTCCCCTACTCATCTTCTAGAAGATCAATGAGTGTTCAAGGTCACTTGCATGTGATGGGACCAACCTAAAGATGCTTTCTAAATGCCAAGACAGACAAGTTGAGATACCCCGCAGGAGCCACCCGTAGGGCCTCATGGTGGGGCCCACCTACATTATGCACCCGTATGGAGACTTCACGGTCTAAAATGATATTTTTGGTGAAAAAATAGTCCCTTTTATGTCCAATATTCAATGAGTGGTCAAAGGACACTTAATTAGGGCTAATCACTCACCCTAATTAAGTGTAGCATAATCCCACTCCTAGACAACTATAAATAGCCCCCTTGGAGAGACTCAATGACACACACCTATATTTTCAACTTCATGTTGTTTCTTGAACAATAGGAGAGAAAACCCCAACTCTCCCTCTTTCACATCCTCCCTCCTAACCCTCCTCTTTGGAGGAAGTGCAACTCTATCCTCCACTCTTTCTATTCTACAATCTCTTACTCCATCAACCCAATAACATCATTTGTAGCACCTCAATAACTTGTAAATACATCATGATCTCTCTCATGGTTATGTTAGTGATCATTAAATCATCTTCAAAACTTTCAAGTGTCGCAATTCGTGATGGTTAGCCAGCGTCTGTCCTCCCCTTAAAAGGTGTGCGAGAAATTAGGTAAGTGTTCTATTCTCAATTTACCATTGGTTTGTTTCTCCACACTTATTCAATTGGTCTAAAGGAATTTCTCACTCCAACTCTCTGTTGCTTCATTACATATGCATGTGGTTACCTCTCATGGTGATTTTATTTGTGTCACGGCATTGCATAGATGGAGATGAGCTCTCTATGCAAAGTGTGTTAGTTCGATGTAGGTGATTCTCTTGTGTGTGTTTTGAGAGGCAGGTCTTGTGTGCATGATTTTTTTGTGAGTCCTTGAGAGAAGAGGAGTTTGGATGTATCATGGGTATTCTTATGGGGAGAAGGTGAATGCTATTTCACAAATTGCATATTTACATTTGATGCACGGCATTGGGTTGCATAATCGTTGATGGTGTCAAGTGTCCAAAGTGTACATAGAGTAAGGGTTCTCAAAGTGTGTTGCTTGACTGGGTGAGTGAAAATGTTATTTTGATTGGTTTCCTTCTCCACTCCCAAAAGAAGGTGGTGCCCCAAGTAGTGTGCGTACCTCTTTACGAACATTTTGTGAGGGTAGGCCCATTGGTTTGGGTTTAGAGGCCCCATTTCAAAAAGCTCGCCCTCAGTACTATCTTTGGCTTGGTCCTCCAGCTAGATTGGCTTCTATTGGTTGATCTGTTGGATCTTGCAATTCTGGATCTCGACTATAGATCTGACCACTGTAATACATGTACAATGACCATGATTGCATATGCAGCAACTGTATGTTTTGCTGGCTTGTGCAGATTTTTGGATAAACACTTGGGTTGATTTTTTGAACTTCTATCTGCACTTCATCTTTGAGCTTGCAGTACCTGGCTCCACTGAAGTCTGTGAACATCTCGGATTTCTCTCAATCTGGCTTCACTCTGATCAACAGGATCTTGGATCCTGTGTTGCTTTTGCTACTCATTAAGTATCTATGGCCTTTTGAGTCTGCATAGAAGATTTTATCTCCATTGTAGCCACTTAGACGTAAAATTTGCTCTATTGCAGTTGTGCATGTGCTGCCACTTCTACTAGCTTGATCTATTGTACTTGAATTCTTGGCTCGATTTGAGCCCATGTCGTCTTGTTCTGTAAAAATTTCCTCCTAGCAGATCTTGGTGTGGATTAGAAGAATTTCTCCTGCTTGGGTAGAGCAATTTTGCAGTTGATTGCTCTTACACTCACAAGAGTTGAATAACTTTAGCTCAAAAGTGTCAAAATTGATTGAATCTTTTGGAATGATGAAAACATGGGCTTTGAATATCCTATCCGTCAGATTGATTTGTTATACGTTTCTTCCTCTTGACTTGAATGCAACTCATGTCAAGCTTTTAATTCCTTGCCTGCAACCTGATTCCTACTACCTGGAAACTGAGTTATCCTGCACTAATTTGGACCCGATGGAATCCAAATTTGACAAATGGCCTTGAATTGTGTTTTTCTAACACTATACAAGTTCAAAAGTAAAAAATGGTGTCTCTGTGTAGCAGTAGTAAATAATCGCGATTATTTACTTTTCTCAAATTTTTGTACTTTTTGTCTTGATTTGCCAAGTATGCAACTTGTTAAGGTCTCTCGACAAGTTTCACTAAGTTTGAGCAAAATTTGTTCAAGTTATCAATTGTTTAGTGTCCGCAGACTCAGTTTTCAAGAATCTAGCTTATGTCTCACTTTTGTGATCCAAATTTCACTAAAATTAATTTGTGGGATCTACTTGATATGCTTGACCTTTGGTATACTCAAATGTGCAAAAATGTCAAGTTTGGTAGCATATGTAAATTATCACGATTATTTACTCCTAATTTTTATTTTATTTTATTTCATTGACACAGATCTGTTAAGCAGCTCAACTTTAGCTCCCTAGACAAGTTTCTTCAAGTTTGGATAATTTTTGTTCAAATGGTCATCAATTTTGTATCTACAGACTGACTTTGCAAATTTGGCCACTATTTTCAATCCAATGATCCAAATCTTACCAAATTTGATTTGTGGGCTTAATATGACCTGATAGAACTAGTGGTATGTTGACTTGGTCAAAAAAGTTTTTAAATGGGACAAAAGTAAATAATCATGATTATTTACAAACTGACAAATTTTTGCACCTTTTTTGTCAACTGAGCATGTATAGTTGTTTATCACATCGATATAAGCCTATGAGTCAAGTTTCATTGAGTTTGAACAAAATTTTCCCAATTTATACTCAAGTTCTTGAAAGTCAGTACAAAATTTAGTATTTACCGAGTCTTTGGCCAATTTGGTGATCCAAATTCTATGGGCCTTTATAAAAGTTGTTTGTACACATGCACAGAGTCTCTCGTATCAACCTTGGTCAGTTTTGAGCTGAAAGTAAATAATCACGATTATTTATTTTAAGCCTAAAATGAGCACTTTTTTGAACTTTTTCACTGGATAATCTTTTTATGAGCTATTTGAAGCCTCTCAGTCATGTTAAAACTTAATTTGGCTTAAAATGTCAAGAAAAAGTAAATAATTTGAGTTTTTGCAAACTCTTGAAATTTTTACCTCAATGTGTCCTTGAGATTACCCACTGGTTCATACAACTTTTAAAGCATACTCTCCAGTCGGATTTAGTGGTTGACAGTCTTTTGGTGCTATTTCTAGCCGTAGACCTAAAATTCTGCAACTTCGTAAAAACACTCACAATTGATTCTTTTGGAGAGAGCAATGTTCTGAAATCCACCTCGGATTCTACTTACCCTACTCCTAGATTCTACTGCAATGGAGTTGTGGAAAGTGTCCACAAACACTCATTTTCTTGTTTTTAATGGCTTTCTGAGCCTTGATCTTAAGACTTGTCCAGTCCTTCCATCATTCTCAAAATCCTAATCTAGTCTTACGATCCTACAATCCTAAAGGTACTTAGAAAGTAAGATATACTTCCAAGCTACCTCCACACAGCAAAAGACAACAATCTTAAGCTATGCGGTTTTAAAAGAGAGTTTTGACTCTATACAATCCTAGAGGAAGTTAATGGACAAATAAACACAAGATGCTCGTGTTTTTCCCTTGTTTAGGTCTCTTCGATCCCCGTCAACGGTGCCAAATGTGGGACGTGTGTCTAACCTCACTCCTATCTTATTGCAGATTTAGTCAGAACCACAAATAATTGTCAATCCATGGGATGAAGCTGACTTGACTAGTGCATAGAGGCTATAAGAGGTTGTCAATCTCTTGGAAAACAACTAACAACCTCATATCTAACTCAGGCTACACTCAAGTAACCGAAATCACCAAAAGCTAGTCGCTCATCAGCAAACAAATCACATCCGTTGCAGCATTGAATGGCATCCAAATGTAACGAAACTTCTAGGACAAGTTTATAAGACCTAAGCACAGATGCCTATGGTCTCAAATATCACTTTCGAACAATAAAGTACAAAAAACGCGATTATTAACAGTAGTGAGATTTTGACCTAGCCATCTTCAACCCAGAATGCATCTAAATGCTTAGCATTGATGCCTCAATACACCGCCTATATTTAGTTTTTGATTTAGAAGTGTAAATTCCTACTTATGATTAAATTAGGCCACGGGTTGGCGACACCAAAAACTACGAAGTACCGTGATATACTTATGTCAATGCATAGAGCTCTTACCTGCGGTTGTAATGCAACAGACGTGACTGCAATGTGACAACCGGGGAGGGAGTAGGAAGCGAGAGAATGCAAGTAGTGAGCGCCGTTAGCTCACGCTATGTATTTCTTATCCAAAAACTTATAAATAATTACAAAAATTGGCTTTTATACATTAGCCAAGGTTTTTGGTTGTCAAAACTAATAATCTAGGAGCTCTTACTAAAGGTAGGTTGATACAATCTGGAAGCTTGTAGCTCCCGCTCATCAATTACAAAGTTATCTGGAAAGTAGGAGTTACAATATTCCCGATTCATCAAAATAATAAATGTTTTTACAATGAGAGCTCCAAAAAATGATGTTCGAGTTAGCTTGCGGCTAACATACTCTCACTCAATACGACACCATTTTGAAAAATCTATATTTATAATACACCAAAATGAGTATACATACAAAAGCATTTATAGAGGAATCCAACCTCGTGAAAAAAATTACAAAGGGAGACAATGTTGTTGTTGTCAGGCTTCTCTTACACATATTTTCCATCCTCAACTAGAGATTCATATACATGTGGGTATTTGTGTGTCTATAACACTAGGGAAGATGGTAGTACGTTATGGAGGGCTTTTCTAAGAGCTTCTATAGAGTACATATTGGTTTAAGATTCTATACATAGTAGTGAAAGGTTCCTCATGGACCAAGAATAGAGTTTTTTTCATCGCTACACATGGTTGCTTGCTCATGTCCTCTCAAAACAAGTTGACTCTGTAAGTAAACATAAATTTTTGTGAGCATAAATTTATAATGTACAAAATTATATCATTCTAATAACCTACTGGACAACTATATAAAGAAGAAATTAGAAGGAGAATCTCTGAGAACTCTCCAAAGATAGCATAACTTACTTGCATTGTGAGACAATCACATGCTACCCAACCCTAGATGGCGCACCAAACACATCAGCAAAATCGCACACCCCTATGTTATGAGGTGTGAAGCTCTGAATGTAAGCTACAAGGGTAGTTTTCTTACCATTCTATCTTTATGTTGAAGGTGAACCCTTGCAATGGCCACTCACCATTCACACCTCATGTTGTTGTGGTATGCAAGTCATGTGAGCTCATACTTTTTTCCACCTTTGGGAATAGAGGTTTTCATGTAGTGTAGAGCAAAGTAGACCATGACCATGTATTGAAAGAGGAAAAATTTGACACCATGAGTCGGGATGTATGCAACATGAAAAATGTATGTCCTGGGATGATGTATGTGATAGCAATGTGATTCCTGATTCCTCCCTCATGCAAGCTATGGCTCAAACAAAGAATGTTGAGAATGTGGATATAGAGGAGTTGAAGGAAAGGGATCAACGTTCCAAGAACATTTTTATTCATGGAATTCATGAAGAGAAGTTAGAGACACCTCCTTCTCTTGCCATTGTTATCAAATATTTCTTTAAAACCCACTTTAGTATGTTAGGAGTTATGGTTTACAGAGCACATAGAGTAGGTAAGCAAGGAGCTCCTCGATTGAGAAAGGCCAATTGTATGCACCATGCCGGATGACATCAAACAAAAGATTATCCTTGATAATAGTTGATCTATTTGAGGTATACAAAATGTTTTGTATGTGAAGATTGAACTATTAAGCAACAAAATATGCGTTGCAAGTCATATGAGGAGAGGAACAAGAAAAACAAGGCGATCTCTTATGAAGAAAATGTTCCCAAGGAGGATGCGAGTCCCTCAAGCAAAAAGGAATCCGAGACCTATGAGACCGACTTAAAATTGAAAGTACAAGGCATTGATTCAAAAGAAGAGAAGATGGGAAGTAAAGCAACAATTGTTTTGAGTCCAAAAAAAGGCACATGCATGTGGAAGATTTTGGAGAAACTTGAGGGGCAAGCAAGTTGAGAGTTTTGATAACTTGAGTCTTATGGATATGTACACACATTGCACGCAACTATATAAGAAACCAAATGCTAAAAAAATGTCATTTTATGGTTCACTTCCATGTATGCCCTCTTTTTTTACTATTGAGGACGTATGCGGTGGACTCAAAAAGTTGTTCACTCACAAAGTAGGTATTCTTCAAGGTATCAATCCAAAAACGATTAAATGGACATGAGATTTTACACGAGAGTGGATGTGGGATATGTTCAACATTGCTCTTCAACATGGTATGCCTTATGATTGGAGTACTAATTAATTCAAACCTTTTCATAAAGGAAGGGTTGTAAAGAATATAAATAACTACCAAAATATAATGATTGGGTCTCTCATGGAAAAGTTTTTTGGGAGCATAATGGAGATAAAGTTGAGTGATTGGGCTGAAGCAACCGTGCAAAAGGACAAGCGGGTTTTTGTTGACGCCATAGCACCATTGATCATCTAGTCACTCTTCATGTTCTCATGGAGGAAAGTCGATTGAAAGGCAAGTGATTGTATTGTTATGATTCCACGTAACAATTTGTGGAGAAGGATGGAAGAACTCCAAGTTCCAAGTGAGTTTATGCTTGTGGTTTCTCGAATTTATGAGAAGGTGATGTGTCAATTGTGCATGAGAAGAGTAATTTCATAAAAAATTGCAAACACTATTGGGGTTAAACAAGGATGTCCATTGTCACCAACTCTCTTTGTTCTATGCATCGATCAACTGGAACAAATGGTACTTGACTTTATGCAAGAAGAAGGCATTGAAGAGGTCACTATTTGCAATGTAGTAATCATGCTTTTGTTGTATGCGGATGATGTAGTGCTTCTAGCACACACTTTAGAGGATGCACAAAAGCTTATAGTTGTCCTTGAGAGCTTTTTCTTGCATAGTGGGCTGATTGTGAATGAATCCAAGACAAAGGTTATGCTTGTGAAAACCAATCATAAGGAGAAGCCATGCATTGTGTACAACAATGAGACACTTGAAGTTGTTGAGAGCTTTAAGTACCTTGGCTTTGAAGTTCCTTCCAATCACAAGTGGCATGAATGTTCTATGCGTCATTTAGAAGTGGGAAAGAGAGAATATTATGCATTTGAGAACATGTGCAATGCGGGAAACATCAAGTGTTGGGTTCTCAAGAAGTATCTTTTTGACGCATTGGTGACACCGGGTCTTCTTTATGGAGTTGAAGTGTGGGGCGGGATCATCTCAAAGTATACTTGGAAAGAGTTTGAGAATATTCAAAAGAGTTTTCTTACAAAGTTTCTCCAAGTTAAGACACAAACACCATTTATGCTTCTACTTCTTGAGTCGGGATCTCTTCCAATTGAGGTTATTGACATGGAAAGGGTTGTGGAGTACATGATAAAGATGCGTCAAAACCCCTCACATCGACTTCCTACAATTGCATGGAAAGCAAGAAAAAAAGTTCAAAAGACGTTGAAATGGTCCGGGGCGGGCAAGAAGAAGAGGAACCTCTAGACACCCTTCAAGGCTCCTGTGCTGCTCAATGGGGCTGGGGCACAACACAACACAAACCAAAACAACAAACCCCCAGCCAAATCCCAACTACACAAGGGGCACCACCTAATTTGAGAGCGAACTAGGACGCAAAAGAGGAGAATCGTTAGAGCAACCCACAAACAAGCAAGGAATTTACACTAACCCTAACACCAATGCAACACTCTCACACACTAAAACACGAGAGAGAGAGAGAGAGAGAGAGAGAGAGAGAGAGAGAGAGAGAGAGAGAGAGAGAGAGAGAGAGAGAGATAGTGCTCGGGCTGCTTTGAAGTGTATCGTTAATGATCAAGCAAACATAAATATATATATGTAAGAAAGAGAGAGAAGGGGGAAGGGGGTGCTTGTTGCACTAATGCCTTCTTACAAATCTGTCATGACCAATCAAAGTGAGATTAGTATTTTTTCAACATAGCCTAAGTAAATTACACCACAACACATCACAAGAAAAAAGCCACCCCAATCACTGTCTTAAGGCCAGAGGAGTCCTCTCCACCCTGTCGCCCTCTTATTGCATGTGGGATTTATGGCTAAATTGATAACAATACCCGGAGACAAGCTATCAAGAACTTAAATAAAACACCAAGACACTTACACATCATTATTGTCCATGACTTCACGTTGGAAGGGAGACAAGGTATCCATGCTTAGTCCAAATTCACCCTCCTTGATTCAGCAAATGTTGGGCTTACTCTAGTAGGAGAAATGATAGATTTCCTACTCTCAATTTAATGATCACTCTCTCTTACAATGGCATAGAGTTCCCTTGCTAATCACCCCTAATACAACACATACATATGCCTAATTCCAATGAGATTCCACTCAAGACCTCCTTCTCAAGAGGTTGAGCTTGGCTTCTCAAGCTATAGCATAGTGCTCTTTCTTCTCCCCCTTTTTTGTGCTAGCTACACCCTCCTTTTATAGCAATTTTGAAGGCTAGGGTTACTCCTCTAACCATGGTTAGGTTAGATTTTCAGCAATTTATCTAATTTCTTTTTCTTGGAATTATCAAGAAGTTGGTGGGAAAAGAGAGAGGAGAGAAACGGAGGTGATAGGACTTTTCATAGTGGGTTAGTGTTAGTAGAGTTAGTATTAATTTACAAATGGAATTGGGTATTTACAATGGGAGTATCCATGTAGGATACAAATAAGGAAGAAAAACTCTTAAGAGGTAAGAAAAGGTGGATTTCTTACAAGGTTGATGCTCCAAGTGTCTTGAGTAGGGCCAATTTTGACGCTTGTTGACAGTCCACTAGCTTTGACGGTACAGTTTTTCTCCACTCTTGACCTTCCTTGAGAGACAAGGTAATTGAAGCTGAGTAATCAACCACCATGATGCTGTCTTTTAAGAGAAGAGGCTGAATTTTGTGGTTTTTTTTATAGATATGGGTGATTTGGAGGAGGAAAAATGAGACTAGGTGGTCAATTTTGGAATGGAATTGTGTGTGGGAGGTATGAGTTCACCATGGTTTCTCTTATTCTTGAAGGTTGAGGAGAAGGTGAGTAGGGTGCAGAGAGGAGTGGTGAGAGAGGTGGGGATGATGAGTGGAGAAGTGTGTGTGAAAGAGGAAAATGATAAAGTGGAAGAGAGAGTGTGGCTGCATAGCATGGGAAAACAGGGGTCCACTAATAAAATCATAGATCACAGCTCGTAGCTCAGAAAAATAGGAAAAAATTTGAGGCAAAAGTTCAGTTCACGAGGTACAACTTTTGTTTGTATCACCTTTTCAAATTCGGAGAGCAAGTGAACTTTAAAAATTCAGCAAAACCGATAGTTTTTTTCCACTGCACAATGTCCTTGTGGGGTCCTTCTTTGGATGATTCTTTTGAATACCTCCAAGAGTGAGCCCTCCATAGTGCATGTATGCATGCCACCTGCCCTTGCCCTTATTTGGTAGGTCTATAATTAAAGATATTGTTGAGATCATGATATAAGTGAATAGTACAACTAAGAAAATCAAATATTGAGGGGTCTAAAAAATATGTACATGTCAAATATAAATAATATAAGTGGAAAAAATATAAAGGGGTCAAAAGAAATCTCTCTCATGATGAGGCTACCATAAAAAGATAAATATTTTTGGTGTTCTAATTTTTTAGAAAAAAAACAAAATAGATGTAGGAAGGGAAAAATCACAATAGTGAAAAAATATACACATAAACAAAACTAGTTTTTTTGGATTTTTGTTGGGGTGGAGTTACACCAAATATAAGAGAAGCTTACGTGAAAATATTTCTATATGGAATAAAGAGTATGAAAAATGGTAAAAAAAATTGTGGTAATGGCGAGGCAATGTACAGAGCATAAATAACACACACCTAGGTTGAAATATTTAAATAAATACCAAAATAATTTTGAAAAAATCTTTTATTTAGGCCCTATATACAAAGAAATATTTACATACGCATGGGCCATAATATACTTATATTTTTTATTTTTTTGGCTAAACTAGCCCAATGACTAGCTAATTGAGGGTTTTTTATTTCAGTAAGGAGATATGGGAAAAGTCCCCTAACTCACACGCACCTATATACAGTGAAAGGGTGAGGGTAACCACAGTGTTTGAGTGATTTGATAGGGGGGAATAACTCACTATGGCAATCACAGAGAGCCGAAAAACGGCTATCATTAGCCCTCCCCCAGGATGATGGTATATTCAAGTACCATCATAAAGAATCTTTTCCAAAGAGAGTGCTTCAGAGTCCTTGTCAAGATCTTCATTGTTTGGCCCTTTGGAATTTTGGTTTGTGTTACACTCATGCTTCATGGAACAATACTTACATGGGATAGTTGCCTTTTTCTCTGGTAGATCCTTTGGTAGAAGGCAACTCAAGTAAGGCTTCAAGCGATAGCCGTTTACCTTCCTGGAGTGTTCTTTCCCATTCAAGTCCATAAGTTGATAGTAACTTGAATTGAAAGCCTTCTTGACTATGTATGGCCCCTGCTATCTTGTTTCAAATTTGGCATCAAAACGATTATCAAATTGATTGTCATACCTTAGCACAAGATCTCCTTCATTGATGCCTTTGTCCTTCAGTTTCTTGTCAAGCTTCTCATTTGTCTGTGTGGATTTCCTCTTATAGCACTCGTATGCTGCTTCTCTTTTCCGCTCAAGCTCAGCTAAGGTAAGAAGTCGATCCATCCATGCTTCTTGATCATCTTGTGCTGATTTGCCATGAAGTCGCATTGTTGGAATGTTTAGCCCAATTGGCTGTAAAGCCTCTTGACCATAGACCAAGTGAAATGGTGTGAACTCCATGGCTTCCCTATATGTGGTTCGATACGCCCACAAGGCAGCATCCAAGAAGTCATCCCACAACTTTGTCTTGTTTCTCACCATCTTTCTAATGATGCCTGCAATGACACCATTAGCTTTTTCTACCAAACCATTTGATTGGGGATAGTATGGTGTATTGTGACGATGTAGAATGTGAAGCTCTTCACAGACTTCTGTGAGCAATCCCTTTCTAAACCCTAGACCATTATCAGAAACAATCTCCAAAGGTGTGCCAAATCTACAAAAAATGTGAGTGTAGACGAATTTGCTCACTATCCTCTCATTTACCTTTGCCACACTTTGTGCTTCCACCCACCTAGTCATATAGTCTACAGCCACTAGAATGTAGAGTTTACCATTTTTTGTCCTAGGCAGAGGACCCATAGCATCAATGCCCCACTTTTCAAAGGATCCATTTGCAAGCACGATTTGCCTTGGACCATAAATCAATCTTCTATTCCCATTTACCTGATAACTGTGAAAACTTTTACACCAATGTTGGACATCCACATGCAGACTTGGCCAAAAACACCCCGCAAGCAAAATCTTCTTCACAGTTAATTCTTGGGAAAAATGACCACCACATGCCTCTTCATGCAAACCTTTTAGAATGGCTGGAATTTCCGCGATAGTTGGTACTCTTCTGCACACTTTATCCTTCCCTCTTTGATAGAGGAAGCCTTCTAGGAAGAGATACATGCTTGCCTTCTTCATGAGTCTCCTCTTCTGAGCTTTTGTGAAGTCTGGTGGAAACTCACCCTCCAAAATGTAGCCAATGATGGGAGCCAATGACTCCAATCCCTGGTACCTCGGTTGCTTCACAGCAGCCGCCACCATGATGACCTGCACTTCTTTCTTTACACATGCAACGGCTTGTTGTGCAAGTAAATCAGCATCTTCATTTTGTTTCCTAGGAATATGATATAATTGCACATCCTCAAATTGATTAAATAGCCTACGGATGGTATGAACTTTGGGCCTTAGTCTTTCATTTTTGCATTTTAAATGCCTAAAATCTGCTTCACAATGAGAAGTGCATCCCCTTTTACCATGAGATGTTGTATACCATGGCCAATGCATATTTTTAAACCATGAAGTAGTGTGTCATATTCTGCTTCATTGTTGCTAGCTAAACTTGGTAGATTGAACTTCTCTTTCATGACCACTTGTCCACTTGGGTTGAGCAACACTAGCCTTCCCCCTGCTTTTCCTGTGGCTTGACGAAAAGCTCCATCAAAGAACAAGGTAAAAGCATTAGGAATACTTTTTGGTGGTGGCAATGGTAGGGTCTTTACTTCAGGCACCTTAATCTCCTTTTCATGCACCCTATAAGTGAGAATCCCTGCCAATTGTGCACGCACACTATCTTCTACCTTGAAAGAGTATTGAAACTCTTGCAACTCTATAATCCACTTTGAGATCCTAGTACTAAGATTCATTTGAGATGACACCCAAGGGAACAAATTCTCTACGGTGAGAATTACAAAAGGTTTTTGGAGCAAGTAGGATCTAAACTTCCTTATCGCAAACATGAGAGAAAGCATCATGAGTTCTGCCTCCGTGTAGCCTCTCTCTAAAGCATTCATGACCCTACTAACAAAGTAGATGGGCCGCATCCTGGTACTGTAGGGATCTTGTTGTAACAAAACTGCACCAATTGTTTCTTTCTCAGCACTAGAGCTAACAAAGAATGTGTACTCCCAACAAGGAGGCATGAGTGATGGTAGCTCTGACAAAATGGCTTTAATGTTACAAAAGTACTCTTCAAGCTCATCAGACCATGAAAATTCTACTTGTTGTGTCAACTTTTGCAAAAGGTAAAGTAACTCCGAGGCTAAGTGAATGAAGCGTGACATATACTTCAGCTTTTGAATGAATGAGATGACCTCCTTAAGACTCTTGGGTGATGGTAGCTCAATAAGAGCCTTTGCCTTTGAAGGATCCACTTCAATGCCTTTGTAAGAAACTTTATGACCAAGCAAGATTACTTCATCCTCACCTATATGGCACTTGTCGGGGTTGAGTTGACCTCCCATGTCGTAGAGCTTCTTTAAACCTTCTTCTACCCTTTGTAGATGCAATGATTTTGAGCTATAAATACAGAAATCATCAATGAACACCCCAATTGACTTTCCAAAGAATGCTTGAAAAACCATATTCATGAAACGTTGGAATGTTGCAGGAGCATTTGTCAGACCAAATGGCATGAATCTAAAAGCATAACAACCCCAAGGAGTGATAAAGGTTGTTTTCAATTGATCTTCCAATGCGATACCTATTTGAAAGTAGCCTGAGTAGCCATCGTACACAGTGTACTTCTCATGACCAGCTACCTCATTTAGTATCTCATCCTGGAATGGGAGGGGAAAGTGATCTCTTTTTGTTGCCTCATTGAAGGGACGGTAATCCACACACACCCTCCACTTGACATTTTTCTTAGGAGTGACAACAACAGGAGAGAGAGCCACTCTGAATTCTCCACTAGATAGATGAAACCTGCTGCAAGAAGCTTTCTTACCTCCTTGAGTAGAGCCTGTTCCTTTATAACTCCTAACCTTCGTAGCTTCTGAGCTTTAGGTGTGGCCTTAGGCTTTAACTCAATCTTGTGTTGAACAACATCTACCCCACGCACGTCGGTGTAGTCTTTAGCAAAAAGCCTAGGAAACTTCCTTAGCACACATTTGAACTCCTCTCTTTCATCCTTTGTAAGTGTTGTTGATAGCATACCTTCCAGCATCCCTTCATCTTGAACACCTTCGTTCTCTTGAGGACATACCTCCTCCAAGCCTTGACAAGAGGTCTCTTGGTTGCTTGGCTTAAACCTTACCCCCATGACCTCGATGGAAGACTGAAGTGCTATCGGTCCAACCTTCTTCCGTCTCACTTTGAGATGATTCTTCATGGAGCTCCTCTTGGCGTTGCTCCTTCATGTCAAAGACAACCTTCTTATGACTGTCATTCCTGCAAATTAATTTCCCACTCTCCCAATCCTGCAAAGCTCGCATTTTCATTAACCATGGTCTTCCTAGGATAAATGGATAACCACTTCCCTTGGTCGACATAATATAAAAATCCACCGCTTTCTTAATGCCAAAGGCCTCTACAAAGACATTTTAACAAATGCCTACACACCTAGCCTTGCTATTGTTTGCCATCTTGACTTTGATTTTAGGTGTCTCATGGATGTGCATGCCTAGTCTTTGCATGAGTCCCTCTGTCATGATGCAAATTTGTGCACCCCCATCCACTAGACCTTTCCTAACCAATCTTCCTTTGATGTAACAGTCTAGCACCAGTGTAATGTCCTCATTCATTTCAGCTTGTGCAATTTTTACAACAGGCACACTCTCTTTTACCTTTCTCCTAGTGCTAACTGCCCTTGTTAAATCCCTCCTAACTTGTGGACATAATGCAAGAAATTGAGGCCATGAAATATCAGGACCCTTACCTCTCATGTCTTCCAACAAGTTGTACGGATCCATACCATGTCCAAGAGGGAAGTCTTGGAGGTTGATACGACATCGAGTCCTCTTGGTTACCTCGGTCTCCTTTGCCTTTTTGCCTTGTCCATGGTCACTCTGTGATGTGACTCCTTCTTTCTCTTTACCTTTCCCTCGGCCACGCTTAATTCTATTGGCTTCCATGTCAACCTCATTTGAATTTGTCACCTCTACCACATGCACATTTGGATATGGCAAAGGTGGAACTCCTTCTACCCCTTGTGGAGGTGGTCTTGGTCCATTTGGCCTTTGTATAAGCCGTGGTTGTTGACTAGTTCCTTCACCTGCATTCATCACTGGGTAATTCCAGTTAGGTCTCCCTGGCTCCCCACGGGGCCAAGGACAATTATACATCCCATGTCCAGACTCACCGCAATTCCAACATTGCAAGACTCTCCTAGGTCGTGGGTCTCGCTCTTCAGACTTCTTTGCTTGTCCCTTTCGACCTACAGCTTATGCAAGGTGAATTGACAAGCTGCTTAAAGATTCATTTAACTTCTCAATCACTTCCGCCGTTACCTCAAGAAGCTCCTTAGATGTTGATGCTTGTGACCTACCTTTGGGTCTAAGACCTTCTATTGGAACCTCCCCCCTTAAGCACTTGAGTTTCCTATACTTCTCAGCAGCCCTAGTTTCCGCTGCATCAAAAGTAGCAGGTGCACCCACCTCAACTTTTACCTTAAGGTTAGGAAAGAGTCCGGCTATGAACCTCTCCTTCTTTTAAAATTATGCACCATCACCAGGGTTAGCAACATTTCGTATCCATAGAGCCCAAAGACGTAGAAACTCTTGCTTGTACAAGTAGTAGTCATCTTTTTGCTTATGAGAAACAATGTCTTGCCATAATTTCTGAGTGTTTTGGGGATCAAAGAAGTATTTCTTGAAACGATTCAAAACTTCCGTGTAATTCCCTTTAACTTCCTCAGGCAAAGAGTCAAACCAAGTGCTAGCATCTTTCCTAAGGACCACCTCAAACATTTCTACACGTTCTTGATCAGTTACCATCCTCTTAATACGGCAAGACATCTTGAAATTCGCTAGAAATAATTCTGCATCCTCTCCAGGCTCTCCAAAGAAAAGAGGATATCCAGACATTTGGCGTTGGCTCTCCATTGAATTGATTTCAAAGTGACGCGTTTTTGTTTTTTCTTTCTTTAAAAGATTTACACAATAATATTTTCTAAATTGCAATCTATTTTACAAAAAAATAAAAATATTTACATCAAATGACCTATGATAATCAATAAGAGGTAGAATGACAGGGTTTGGTGATGCGAGAATTTCTCCTACTCTTTGGGCACCAAACATGAATACCATACGTTGTTGAAAATCGATTTTTCTACTAATTGCAATGTTTACTCTAATGTGTGGAGTGAAATGAAAGGGAAAAACCTGTATTCGTGGGCCATTATCCATGGTCTATGTATGACCTAATTCTTAAAACAAAACAAAAATATAGACGTCTAAACTAAGGTCGTACCTAATGAGAGGCAAAATAAAAGGATTTACTGATGCGTTTATCTCTACCACCTAAGAGGACCTAAAATTCTACGAATTACTCGCTGAAATTGCAACTTAGTACTAACAATTATGTGTACCTTTTGCCTTGCAATGTGAATGAAGGGATCATACAAATTCTCGTGATTCATGCAAGCCACTTGATTATGCTAAAGGTTGAGCCTTCACAAAACATACACAAGCCTTTCCTCAGTGGGGGCACCAATTTGAAACGGTCCGGAGCGGGCAACAAGAAGAGCAACCTCTAGACACCCTTCAAGGCTCCCGTGCTGCTCAATGGGGCTGGGGCACAACACAACACAAACCAAAACAACAAACCCCCAGCCAAATCCCAACTACACAAGGGGCACCACCTAATTTAAGAGCGAACTAGGACGCAAAAGAGGAGAATCGTTAGAGCAACCCACAAACAAGCAAGGAATTTACACTAACCCTAATACCAATGGAACACTCTCACACACTAAAACACGAGAGAGAGAGAGAGAGAGAGAGAGAGAGAGAGAGAGAGAGAGAGAGAGAGAGAGAGAGAGAGAGAGAGATGGTGCTCGGGCTGCTTTGAAGTGTATCGTTAATGATCAAGCAAACATAAATATATATATGTAAGAAAGAGAGAGAAGGGGGAAGGGGGTGCTTGTTGCACTAATGCCTTCTTACAAATCTGTCATGACCAATCAAAGTGAGATTAGTATTTGTTCAACATAGCCTGAGTAAATTACACCACAACACATCATAAGAAAAAATCCACCCCAATCACTGTCTTAAGGCCAGGGGAGTCCTCTCCACCATGTCTCCCTCTTACAGCATGTGGGATTTATGGCTAAATTGATAACAACACCCGGAGACAAGCTATCAAGAACTTAAATAAAACACCAAGACACTTACACATCATTATTGTCCATGACTTCACGTTGGAAGGGAGACAAGGTATCCATGCTTAGTCCAAATTCATCCTCCTTGATTCAGCAAATGTTGGGCTTACTCTAGTAGGAGAAATGATAGATTTCCTACTCTCAATTTAATGATCACTCTCTCTTACAATGGCATAGAGTTCCCTTGCTAATCACCCCTAATACAACACATGCATATGCCTAATGCCAATGAGATTCCACTCAAGACCTCCTTCTCAAGAGGTTGAGCTTGGCTTCTCAAGCTATAGCATAGTGCTCTTTCTTCTCCCCCTTTTTTGTGCTAGCTACACCCTCCTTTTATAGCAATTTTGAAGGCTAGGGTTACTCCTCTAACCATGGTTGGGTTAGATTTTCAGCAATTTATCTAATTTCTTTTTCTTGGAATTATCAAGAAGTTGGTGGGGAAAGAGAGAGGAGAGAAATGGAGGTGATAGGACTTTTCATAGTGGGTTAGTGTTGGTAGAGTTAGTATTAATTTACAAATGGAATTGGATATTTACAATGGGAGTATCCATGTAGGATACAAATAAGGAAGAAAAACTCTTAAGAGGTAAGAAAAGGTGGATTTCTTACAAGGTTGATGCTCCAAGTGTCTTGAGTAGGGCCAATTTTGACGCTTGTTGACAGTCCACTAGCTTTGACGGTACATTTTTTCTCCACTCTTGACCTTCCTTGAGAGACAAGGTAATTGAAGCTGAGTAATCAACCACCATGATGCTGTCTTTTAAGAGAAGAGGCTGAATTTTGTGGTTTTGTTTTATAGATATGGGTAATTTGGAAGAGGAAAAATGAGACTAGGTGGTCAATTTTGGAATGGAATTGTGTGTGGGAGGTATGAGTTCACCATGGTTTCTCTTATTCTTGAAGGTTGAGGAGAAGGTGAGTAGGGTGCAGAGAGGAGTGGTGAGAGAGGTGGGGATGATGAGTGGAGAAGTGTGTGTGAAAGAGGAAAATGATAAAGTGGAAGAGAGAGTGTGGCTGCATAGCATGGGAAAACTGGGGTCCACTAATAAAATCATAGCTCACAACTCGTAGCTCAAAAAAATATGAAAAAATTTGAGGGAAAAGTTCAGTTCACGAGCTACAACTTTTGTTTGTATCACCTTTTCAAATTCGGAGAGCAAGTTAATTTTAAAAATTCAGCAAAACCGACCGTTTTTTTCCATTACACAAGGTCCTTGTGGGGTCCTTCTTTGGATGATTCTTTTGAATACCTCGAAGAGTGAGCCCTCCATAGTGCATGCATGCATGCCACCTACCCTTGACCTTATTTGGTAGGTCTATAATTGAAGATATATTTGAGATCATGATATAAGTGAATAGTACAACTAAGAAAATCAAATATTGAGGGGTCTAAAAAATATGTACATGTCAAATATAAATAATATAAGTGGAAAAAATATAAAGGGGTCAAAAGAAATCTCTCTCATTATGAGGCTACCATAAAAAGATAAATATTTTTGGTGTTCTAATTTTTTAGAAAAAAAACAAAATAGATGTAGGAAAAAAAAAACACAATAGTGAAAAAATATACACATAAATAAAACTAGTTTTTTTGGATTTTTGTTGGGGTGGAGTTACACCAAATATAAGAGAAGCTTACATGAAAATATTTCTATATGGAATAAAGAGTATGAAAAATGGTAAGAAAAATTGTGGTAATCGTGAGGCAATGTACAGAGCATAAATAACACACACCTAGGTTGAAATATTTAAATAAATACCAAAATAATTTTGAAAAAATCTTTTATTTAGGCCCTATATACAAAGAAATATTTACATACGCATGGGCCATAATATACTTATATTTTTTATTTTTTTGGCTCAACTAGCCCAATGACTAGCTAATTGAGGGTTTTTTATTTCAGTAAGGAGATATGGGAAAAGTCCCCTAACTCACACGCACCTATATACAGTTAAAGGGTGAGGGTAACCACAGTGTTTGAGTGATTTGATAGGGGGGAATAACTCACTATGGCAATCATAGAGAGCCGAAAAATGGCTATCAACGTATAAAAGCAAGATCTTGAGCACGGGATGGATGGAAGACATAAAGAAGTGGTTTTGAAAATGGGATGCATTACACTTGCTACATGATGCTTCAATTGACTCCCAAGTGAATGAAGCTTTTCTACAAAGCCAATGTATTATGGCTTGGGAGAAATTCGGTGGGTCACGCTTCTTATAGTACACCACCCATATTGGACCCAACTACAAAACCATGTTCTTCGTGGAAAGAGGAAACCGTACTCACCCTTACTTGCTTGCACCTATCCCCTTGTTAGTGATACATACTATCACAGCCATTTGTCTTAGCCCCACTCCCTTCGATGTGAGATAGGTTATTGGGACAATGGAGAAGAGTAAAGTCAATTGTGCACGTTATGCTCACTACAAGTTAGAGAGTCTGAGTACCACACACTACTAGAGTGTGTATCTTTTTGTCACATCCAAACTTGCTTCCCTCACACTTTTAGCCATGACTTAGACCCATACACTTCCCTTTCTCAGCCATAGTGTGGGCTCTCCATTGTTGCGAATCTCATCACCACAATCTTGGAGCATCAAGAGTTACTCGTCAGCCATACACATACTACATCACATGTAACTTTGGTCCCATAGGTCATATTTAACCTCCGAGGAGGATAATAAAATCTCTCTCTCTCTCTCTCTCTCTCTCTCTCTCTCTCTCTCATGGTCACCCACTCCATGGCCTACTACTCTACCCTTAAGTAGGCTGCTCTCTCTCTCTCTCTCTCTCTCTCTCTCTCTCTCTCTCTATATATATATATATATATATATATATATATATATATATATATATATATATATATATATATATATATATATATATATATATATATATTGCGTAGAGGCTCTGGCCAAAGCAAGGAGGTCATGCCCCGTGTTGGGGAGGAGGGGGGATTCCCCATCATATAGACAGATACCAACTTGCTCTCTTTTTTTGCTTTTAGCGACTGGGATTTTCTTCAGCTTCACTTACATGAATAGTCAGCTTGGTAAAATCCGTAATCATGAACAAAGGAATAGCTATTAAATCTTATATGCACTTTGTATATTGTCCATTACAAGCAAAAGCTCCCATGGAAAGCTCTTGTTTGCACCACGTGCAACTTTGATCTATCGTGATCAAGAAGTGGGGGGGGGGACATAGATAGATAGATAGATAGAGAGAGAGAGAGAGAGAGAGAGAGAGAGAGAGAGAGAGAGAGAGAGAGAGAGAGAGAGAGAGAGAGAGAGAGAGAGAGAGAGAGAGAGAGAGAGAGAGAATTTCTATTGACTTAGGTAGCAACTTTGCTAGTGTGATTCAAGACCCTAGTGCCCTTTTTGTGCTCAAGTAACCCGTGCAGAGAGGCAGCTCGTGAAGTTGCAGTTGGCTAGTAGTTTAAGGGGCTTGGTTGGCCGCTTGCGCTAGGCATAGATTAAGTACACATGAGTTGGTGTGACCTCTATGCCAAGAATTGTAAGCAATCAAGTACACATTCTTAGTGTTGTGAGTTGGCACTACTCCCTTGCAGCTCGACAGGGGAGACACAGAGAAAGAGAGCGCTTATGTGATCAATTCCCTGCATCTTGAGGAGAGAGAGAACATAGCTCGGGGGGGGGGGGATAGATAGTTCTATTATCATTCTTGGAGATCAAATATGACCTATGGGACCAAATGAACATGTCCGTGGTGTGAGTGAGGTCATAAGTGACTCTTGATGCTCAAAAATGGCTGAAATGAGCGTCGCAATAGAGAGTCCACATCGTGGTTGAGAGAGGAAGGTATGTAGGGAAAGCTCATGGATGAATATATGGGAAAAATAGGGCCTAATGTGGTCAAAAGCTGAGCACTCAAGTAGTGTGTAGTACTTACTCTCTCGGACTTGACAAGGGCATAAGGTGCAAAGTCGATGAGACTCTGACTCCTCGCCAGTGCCCCAACTTCCTATCTCATAGCGTACAGAATGAGATCTAAGACGAATGGAGGCAATGGTGCGGATCGCACTCAATGGGATGGGCTCAAGGATGTAGGGATGGGTTTGGTTACCTCGTTCAGAGAAGAAGAGAGGTTCGTAGTTTGGGGCAACGTGTGTGGTGTAATGGCTGAAGCGAGAACCTCCGGATTTGTCCCAAGCTGTGATACATTGGCATTGTAAGAAGGCCTCATTAACTTGGGAGTCGATCAATGCATCCTTGACCAGCATCCCATCTTCCAAACCATTTCTTGATGTCAAGCATCCACCCCGAACTTAGTATTTTACTTTTACATGTTTTTTGGACCTTTTGCCTTGCTTCATATGCGATTTTAGGAAGTCGATACAAAGGGCTACATTGTGTCTTAAGCATGTACTCCGCAACCCTTTGCATGCCCAAGACCTCAATGGGAAGCGATCCCTCAAGAAGTAAGAGCATCTAGGGTGTTTGTGTCTTAACTTGGAGAAAGTTGGTGAGAAAACGCTTTTGGACATTCTCAATCTCTTTCCAAGTAGACTTTGCAAGGCTACCACCCCACACCTCCACTCCATAAAGAAGGATTGGTGTCACCAATGTGTCAAAGAGGTACGTTTTGAGATCCCAACACTTGATCTCTCCAGCATTGCGCATGTTCTCAAATGCATAATAAGCTCTCTTCTTCCAAGCAACACATTGTGCAATCCTTCCATTTATGATTGGATGGAACCTCAAGGCCAAGGTACTTGAATATATCTACCACTTCAAGTTTTTCTCATTGTTGTATACAATGCATGGATTTTCATCATTGAGGGTCTTTACAAGCATAACCTTGGTTTTGGATCCATTCACGATCAGCCCGCTATGTAGGCAAAAGCGTTGCAAGACACTCATAAGCTTTTGTGCATCTTCTAAATTATGTGCCAAGAGCACTACATCATTTGCATAAAGCAAAATCATGATCACCGCATTTCCGATCTTAACCTCTTCTATTCCTTCTTGCTGCATAAAATCAAGAGACATACATTCCAATTCATCAATGAGTAGCCCAAAGAGAGTTGAGGAAAGTGGGCATCCTTGTTTGACACCAATGTTGCTTGCAAAAAATTTTGAAATTCCATCTCCCATACGTAGACGGCATATCACTTTTTGGTAGATACAAAAGACTGCATGCATAAATTCTCTCGACACTTGAAGACTTTGCATACATATCCAAATATTTCCTCGTAATACCATGTCAAAAGCTTCCTTGGAGTCCACAAAGCAACAATACAATTTTTTTTCTTTCAATCAAGATGCTTCCATAAGAACTAGAAGAGTGACAAGGTGATCAATAGTGCTATGATGCTTTCAAAAACCTGCTTTGCCAAGCGCACGTTTGTCGTTCTTTTCATCCCATTCACTTATCTTCATCTCCATGATACATCCAAATATCATGGAGAGAGAGAGAGAGAGAGAGAGAGAGAGAGAGAGAGATCATGTGGCTAGCTGTTGTGTAGCTCAAGGAGGTAGAGAGAGAGAGAGAGAGAGAGAGAGAGAGAGAGAGAGAGAGAGAGGTCTGCAGATTATAGGCCAATGTGCGTTGGAGAGAGAATTTGATGATTCAAAGAGTATCGGCCATAGAGTAAGGAGAAGTCAATCGATGATTATGATGGCAGCTCAAGGAGAGAGAGAGAGAGAGAGAGAGAAAGAGAGAGAGAGAGAGAGAGAGAGAGAGAGAGAGAGAGAGAGAGAGGGGGGGGGGGGGGGGGGGACCATGTTGACAGCGCTTTCTCATGTGGCTTTTGACTGCACCACAAATGCCAAAAGGGGGGAAATGGGAGTGTCACGCAAAGGCAGGGCAAACAGGAGGGAAAGCCCCTTGCTATAGACATTTGCAGCCACGTGAAAAGCCACCCTTGCCTTTCTTATCTATGTTAATATATATATATATATTAGTTGTAGATATAAATTGATCAGCCAAAGTATTTGCCCCAAAATTTAGACAATCTTGTGAGGTTTTCTTAGGTGAATACTATGGTCTTGAATGGGAAAACATAAAGTGAAGATTTACCTAGTTTATGTCCTTTTGCCAACAAGCTTTCCGTAAACTTTAAGAGTTGCCTTAGTACTTATTAGCCACAAGCTTGGAGAATCCACCCAAGATTTTCATAAAGGCTACTTGCAAGGAATGGCAATGGAGCGAGTTCTCTAAAGCAAGTTTTGAGGGATTTTTTCAAAAAGTTGCCACCAGCTCTAGCTCATCCCACCCCCTCTTTGTGCTATCAATCAACCTGCTCTACCCCCACCACCCCAACTAACCCCTCTTTATCTGAAACCGCCAACTAACCTCCCCTATCGCCACTCCCCCCACCCCAATCTACGCCACCCTTTGTCCCTTCTCCAATGGGCGACCTTGAGTACTCCCTAGCTTACATAATTAGTTGGCACCTAGCTGCCCCCTACCTCAACCCCCCTTAATTTTCTTCTGCTAGTTTGTGCCCCCTCGCTTGACCAAACATAAATCTCCTCTCCCTATGCTCCATCCACTTGGTAACCTAGCCTTGCAAACCTCCTCTCCTCATATAACCTCACACCTTCCCTTGTCTCTATCTCATGTTATCCCTCTAGAGCTCCCTCCCCACTCCCACCCCCTCCATATTTTTACCATAGTATCTATAAGATGAGGGACTAGAACCATGACCCAAGACTTCGCAAAATTCAATGTGAAGGAGTTCTATAATAGCGAAGGTGAAGATCTGTAGCGATGGCAGTAGGGTAAGGTAGTAGGAGATCTGCAACTATGGGATCTCTATCTGAGCATGACAATTTTTGGCCTTGTGTGTTTGTCTCAACCACGTATTCAAATAGCGTCAGCTATGTTGTGGTTGGTCAATGGTGTAGAGTCTCTGCCTATGTTGAAAGGACGCCCTTTCAACAATGTTTCCACAAAGATTCCATTAAGATTACGTAAAGATTCCACATGAAGAAGGTGATGAAGTAATGAAGATGAAGATGGATGCTGCAACATGAAGATACGATTTCATGGACGTCATCGAATATCCCGTTATTATTATTTTGAGCCATTACGGCCACTTTTGTAATGTTTACGGGAACCTCATATTTTAAATCGGCACTTGTGTTTTGGTCACAGATGCTTGTATCATGAGTAAAGCCAACTCAGTTTCTTGTAATTAAGCTCTGTAGAAGCCTAGGGACAATTCAGGTCATCTAGCCGGACATTAGGTTTGAAGGCTTTGTATATAAGCTGAAACCCAAGAATTTGTAAAAAACACATTACGTTATCTCAATTAATATACAGTCGTTGGTTCTGTAGCACACATTAGTGAGCTTCACGCATACACACCGTCGCGCACACTAATCACATTGCAGATATGAGAGTAGGCCGCGTCGACACAAGCAATGCAAGCCGAGCACCACATCGTGAGCCCGCCTGCTACGAGCTATATTTGGTCGTAAGTAGCTCAAGCAACATCCGTTTTGAATGATCAAGTAGTTGTTAGAATGAGGGCGAGAAGCTCTTCGTGTTGATGTCTTTGTAGATCAGTTTCAAACACTTTGGAAATTGCTGTTTTGAGTCTATCGCGACAGCGATTAGAGATCTTACAGTTACGGTTTTTAGGGTTTAGGTGTTTGGCCATATAGTATATGTCCTTGTGAGTCTTGCCCTCCGATTTCGAGTCATTTTGATATAATTTGAGACTGTTTCGAGCTTGTAGTGTTTCGTAGGATGCATTGTCTGCTTCTTTGCTTCATGGTAGTGTTGTGGTAGGATTAGTGACTGTAGAGTGTTGTTCGTGTCTAGCTCAGGGTTGACAACCCAGAGATTGCCTCCATGCCCTAGTTGGGTCAACTACGTCCTCGGATTGACAGTTTGTTGGTCTGTGTTCTCGCTGTGCTCCATCGTCCGTCGCGGCGTACCCGCTAACATTGGCGCCGCTATCGGGGACGAAGCGCCTAAACTAGCGTAGACCGCATCACTCGTGTTTGATAGTATAGCGGTTCTCTAGAGTTTTCTAGAGTGTTGTCACCATTTGCCTTCTTAGGGGGAAATCAGAGAGCGGATCTCTTGATTGAGGGATAGCGAGGGAGCCTGCGTCTCGCCGAGGTGGTCCACCATGAGGTTGAGGTGTGGTTATATTATTTTGTTGTGTGTTTAGATTAGGTTTTATGGTTTGTGTGTTTGGTTGTGACTTATGGTTGTGAAGAACTTGAAAGAGAAAAACCGCAAAGAAAAACGCAAAAGGTAAGCAGAGGCTGTTTGCTTTGCCAGAAAGCAAAAACAACCATCCAAAGTAGGACTTTAGGTAGTGTAGGACATCTGATGTGGATCTAGAGCAATTTTGACATGAAAATGTGCTTGAAAACACAAAAGGCGGAATTGTGCTGATTATGGTAAAAGTGCTCTAAAATGGTCGTTTGAAAGCCGATTTGAGTGCTTGTTTTTGCATTGGAGACCTTAAGGTAGGGGGAAAACACAGATTTGGTCCAATCCAAAAAAAAATAACTCTAAAAAACCCAAAAAACAAAAATCTGAAACCAAATCTACAATTTTCAAAAAAGTTTGACCTCAAGACCTTGTTTTGCATATGCTCTAGAGCTTGTACGTGAAATTTCAAAGCATTTGCATCAGTGCTTGTGCATCTAAGTGGGAGTTTGCTTTTGCAGAGTGTAAGGAAGTGAACTGTGAAATACTTGAATCCAAAGGAAAAGAAGTCCAAATTGAATGAAACTTTGGGGATAAGCTTCTAAGGGCATTGGGAACCAAACTCTCCAAAAACAGAGAAAAAAATACTTTCCAGTGGCTCTCTGCCTAGTCTATCGCAATAGACTGATGAATTGGAGATAGACTCACAATCAGGAAAAACCCCTCATACCACAGGTAAAACACATCAATACAAAGCTGCTCCCAAAAGTTGAGTGTACTTGGACACCTAATTGACCACCAAACCTCAAGTCTGGTGTTTAGAGTCTAAGTTCAGAGACACAGTGGTAAAAAGACCTTGACCAATAGCCCAAACATTGCACAACTTTGTGTATTCACTATACAGAGGATAAGGAAACTAGTTGTGAAGAGAACTTTGCAAAAAGACCAAAACTGGGAAACTTTATGAGCCTATCACGATAGGTTGGGGATATTTAGTTGTGGACCTTATTTTGAAAATCCCCCATAGGGATAGCTTAAGTAGAGCCTACATAGCATACACACAATATTTCAAGGTGTTTGGATCACTAGAAGTGAATCTAAAGCTCAGATAGAGATTTAGCTTCTGACAAAAACACTAAAAATGGCCCAAAACACAAACCAACTGTCTAAATTGCATGAAATTTGAGGGATAGACACAAGAGAGTAAGGGGAATCTAAAAGTGAAGTCACAATTTTGAGTTGACTTTTCTTGCACAATCTGTTGTGCCTATCGCGATAGACTCGTGACATTTTGAGTGGGACAGTTTTTGGAAATTGTGACTAGATAGCTTGAATCCACTCCTCACCTAGACCTTAACCATCATTTCAAATTTGAAATTAGACATCAAGAAGACCACCAAAGCACTTGTCTGGTGTTTGAGTCATACTTCAGAGACAAATTGGGTAAAGGGACTTGACCAAATTTCCAAACCTTGTGAAACTTGGTATACATGATCTACAAAGGGTAGGGAACGCATCTGTGAAGAGAAAATTTGAAAAAAATGTCATTTTGGCATACTTGGTGAGTCTATCATGATAGACAAGAACCCAGTGATAGAAACTGAATTTTTCAGAAACCTCTATGGCATAGCTTGGAAAGGTGCTATCAAGGAATGAGCTGATTACACATTTCTAGCCTCTGCTTCTCGAGTTCAGGATAAGGATGGGTCATCCATCTTTGTTCTAAGGTCTGTCTATTTGCCAATCTAGCCTCATAAGCCTGTAAAATCGCGTCTAAAGGCTCATTCACTTTGTCCACTAGGACAGATCCTCCTGAACTAGCACTCTTGGGTATTATAACTGCTCAAGCATTGCTAGAACCACCTCCACGAAAATTGAAGGATAGGATAGTCACCCTAGTGCACAAAGATGAGAGCATTAAAGTAGACGAATTGCCTAGAGAAGAAGTGGATCATAGGGAAGAACCACTGCCAAGGTCGCGAGACTCGAGGGTAGTCCAAAATACAACAGATGAATCAATGAGGGATTTCCCACCCTATGTTCCTATAGTTGAGGAGCAGTGGCCAGAGGAGTTATGGAAGGCTGTCCGAGATGCTCAAAAAAGAGAAGAGGATGCTGGACCACCACCATTTCCTGAAATCACATTAGATAGACCACAAATGAGTGTTGATGTGAGGTCATATTATGGTGATGTAGGATCGATAGCCTATGAAGACAGTAGACCTGCATCATTAAGAACTTTGCCACAGTACATGGGAGATTTTGAGGCAAAGTCTGAGATTGTGAGAGTTCCATCACAGAGGCTAGGGGGGACAAAAGAATTGGACACAAAAATTTTGACTGACTTGCTATCAATGCCAGTGAAGTGCACAATTACATTGGTAGAACTTTTGAAAATCAGGCCAAGTATGTGGACGGATATAGGAAAATGCTTGGAAAAAATTGGGATCAAAAGCCCGTTAAGGTTCCTGGAAAAAGAGCTGGATGAGATCGAGAAGCCTAGATCAAATGTAAGACCAGTAACTCTAAACAAAGTAGGATAGTACTGTGAAGGAGAAGATGGTAATGCCACTTTGCCTGTCAACTACAATGGGATTGAAATGAAAGCTATACTTGACAATGGAGCAGGAATTGCCATAGCAACAAAACGAATATGGGAGAAATGGGATAGACCCGCCTTTAGAACAACTAGAATAAAACTAAAGTTAGCGGATGGGCATGTGGAAAGACCCATGGGATTGCTAGAAGCGATAGTGGTGTCTTCTTGTGGTATAGAGTATGCGCATACTTTTGCCATAGTTGACTTTGGCAAGAAAAATAACTATGAAATCATCCTTGAAGACCATTCATGAGGCAACTCAAGATGGTACAAGATTGGGCTTATGATTATCTATACTTGAGCCATGCTGAAACCACAACACGTGTAAATATGAGAAATCATAGTTACCAAGATGTAACTAGAACGCCCGTGGAAGATTTTGATTCTGCAACACAAAGTGTATCAACAGACCATCCGTGGATGGGCAAAAAGAAAGAAATCTAGATGTCTGGAGCATCCGAGTGTAGTGACTTTGAGAGAAATGAGAATGCCTTAGAGAGGGTCTTAGAAGATGATGCTTACATAAGAGAACCTTTTCCGGAAGAGGCGTTAGAACCGCTAGAGTGGACTCAGATATTGGCTACTTTGGATGTCTGTGTTAATGAGACCACACCAACAAAAATTTTGCGATGAGAATGTGTATGACATATTCCCCTACTATATGCTAAGGGTTATGTGTGAGACAGATGAAGAATCTAAGTATGAGTTAGAAACAGGGTTATCAGCTTTGGGGATAGCATAAAACCAGATACCTAGCCGAAATACTAGTCATATAGAAAAAGGTGCTCTTTGCGATCAGTGTGTGATAACACACTTGATTACAAACTGTCCAACTCCAATACATAGTACAAAGGAGGAGCAACAAGTCAACGAAGCAAAGTCGTAGGAAGAAGGGCTAAGATCCAAAGAAGATGCTTTAGGTCCAGCGCCTACAAACGTGCAATATGAAGACTTGGAATCAATCAAAGAAGAGGTGCAGCAAGTGACAGGAAGTTCAGACACTATTGGTGACATTTCAACAGATGAAGTTGAGGAAGAAGAGCCTATGACTCTACAAGAACCAAATGCTGATTTTATCTCTCCAAAAGACATATCAGAGGAAATGGTGGTCAAGCAGGAGCTAGAACACACAGATGAACTCACAAGTGTGAACAATGAAGAAGAAGACGAGAAGGAGTCCAGGCCAAAGATTGCTCAAGTCACTCAAGAGAACACAGGCAATCTAGTACCAAAGAAGATCAACTTTTTGCTAAGTGCACAAGACGGAGTCAAGATTAATTTTATGGCAGAAATTGATACAAATTCCACGACTAATGTCATGTCATATGGCATGTGGTTACTTCTAGGTAAGCCAACGCTTTATGATATTCAGATAAAGGTAAATCTCTCACTTGAAGTGGATGTTATAAGTATGGGGATTGCAGAAGCTACTCTCCAACTACACTCATAGAATGTCAAAGAAAAATTCTTGGTGGTAGATTCTCGAAAAATGGGAACACACTTGATTTTGTCCAAGCCATGGGCACAAGTCTTTGAAGACGAGCCTGAATCTTCAACAATGGTCATCACGACAAGCTATCAAGTGGCAACAGAGGTCAAGCCTACAACAGGCAAAGCTAAAGTAAGCCCACAGTCTCTAGCCCAGCCAATGCAAGTGCAAGACAAAGCCTCTACATCAAAAGCCAAACCATCAACAAAACAATGGAAACCCAAGCAAAAAGTCTATCAACCAAAGTTTCCATCACCCGAACGTCTCCAAAGGAAGTCAAAACAGGTCAACCAAGTGCTAGTATCCAAGGCACATATTAAAGTTGATGATCCAATTTGGATACAATCACAGGAACAACGTCAACAAGCAAAGGTAACAGGATGGATCACATCAAGCAAGTCAATTATTGCACAAGGCTACAAGAAAGGAAATTCAGATGTTTGGGTCAATAAGCCCAAGATAACAGTTTGGCGATATCCATCCCATGACAACTACTCAGTCAGGAATCAACAAAGCCGTCAACGTCAATCACATAATTCGAAGAGAAAGGACAGGTACAAAAAGAAAAAGAGAAGGTCTTCCACTAGACAAACCATACGACAAGTCTGGGTAATGAAATCAAAATTCTACCAGACTACCCAACAAAGTCAAGTGAAGATCACCTCCAAGCAAGTCCAAAGATTCATTCCAGTCGAGTTACTCGAAGCACAAGGATTCTATGAGGGTAACTTTCAAATCTGGTTACCTAAGGTAGTAGCTTATCAAGGAATCACCCAGGAAAAGCAAGAAACATCAAGAAATGAAGAGCAGACACCCGCTACACCCAAGAGTACTACAACCTATAGATGGATCCCTCGTCAATTACTACAAGAGCAAGGACTTTACAAAAGTAACAGCCATATTTGGAAATTAAAGACAAGGTACCATCAAGTCAAAGAAGAAACAAGGCAAGTGGCAAAGGACATCACACCATGCCCAAGAACAATGTGGGTTCCAAAATCCACGATTGAGGCTCAACAACAAGAAAGATACACAACTCCTTTACAGCCTCTTAACAACAATAAGAAAGCAACGGTAAATTCTGAGGTCACAGTTTTGAATAACACTGTTTGGAAGAAGAAGACTTCATGAACCATTGCTTCAACATCAATATCTGTCTCATCAAGCGACCACAATTTGCTACCAAGGAATGAAGAGCAGATATATGCCAATGTATTGGACAACATGGCATCTCAAACAAAAACTAACGAGAAAGGCCTAAACATCAAAAGCATATGGGATTGGATTTCAGGCCGCGATCAGGTAAACCCAAGTCGCCATTAAACTTACATGGCATAAGAGTCTAGAGTCGGGCAACTGAGCCACTAAATAAGCGAAGTGTCAGACCCAAGCTTCAAGTTAATATTTTTATGTGGTCTATGAGTCTAGCTAATAGGTATAAGCTCAATCTGGAGAGTTGAGCATACATAAAGTCATGTCGCTCATGCTGGAAGAGGTGAGCATAAGAGTCAAAGTCCATATAATATATAAGGTGGAGTAGTCCAAACAAAAACAAAAACAAAAACACTCAGGCACTTGACACAGTGAGGAAGAGTGGAGAAACCTCGACAGCAAAATCCCTTCTTGTGAGTAGTGAAAGCTTTTGAAGCACTCATGCTATATGTGTTGCTCGCTACACTAAATCCATGAAGAACCCATCAATACTCTTCTCTCGCACCGCATCTTGTTTAACATGCATAACTCTGTGCAAGCATATAGATGTCCCATCATTGGACATATGCATTAGGCACTCTTTTTTATTCCACCCATGCACTTACACAAACAAATGACGATGACCAAGCGAAAACAGGTTTTATAAGCCTTTGCTCAACAACAATGACTCTGACTTCAAGCTACTAACACTTATCCATGTATATCAAGCCCGTACTAGTAGCCATATAGCCATATGTACTTTAACTCAGCATAACTCTATAACATAAGAACCTAAGTACATATAGCCTCGCATTTAATTATGACTAAAGACATTTTTTCCCACTGGGTTTTCCCTTTAGTCTTATCCAGGTATCCAAGACCTTCATTTTGTATATACGCTACATTTTACTTTTACTCTTTTATTTTTTATAACAACAAAAACAAGAAGAACCAAGATATCCCCACACTACTAATTGCAAATCTACTGACAAATCAAAAGGGAGAGGCCAAAAAACAGCTTGACAAAGCTTCAAGTCAACTTACAGGTACGACTGCCAGATAACAACCACAAGAAAAGCAAACTAGAGCTACAATGACAACGACCTGCTGCACCAACAAGTCGATACAACCTCATGCAATTCAAGATACAACAACCAATCGAAGAGGGAGAGTTCCAGGCTTTAGATACACTACAGGTACAACTTCAAGGCAGCTTTAATATCACGCAAAGCAACCAACTGCAGAAGAGGCTGCCACAACAACTTCAACCAACACCAAGACATCAAGAACTCATCAAGGCCAGCAAATACATAGGGTCTTGTCGGGGACGACAAGAATTTGGAGGGGGAGAGTGTTGAAAGGACGCCCTTTCAACAAAGATTCCATTAAGATTACGTAAAGATTCCACATGAAGAAGGTGATGAAGTAATGAAGATGAAGATGGATGCTGCAACATGAAGATACGAGTTCATGGACATCATTGAATATCCCGTTATTATTATTTTGAGCCATTACGGCCACTTTTGTAATGTTTACGGGAACCTCATATTTTAAATCGGCACTTGTATTTTGGTCGCAGATGCTTGTATCATGAGTAAAGCCAACTCAGTTTCTTGTAATTAAGCTCTACAGAAGCCTAGGGACAATTCAGGTCATCTGGCCGGACATTAGGTTTGAAGGCTCTGTATATAAGCTGAAACCTAAGCATTTGTAAAAAAACACATTACGTTATCTCAATTAATATACAGTCGTGGGTTCTGTAGCACACAGTAGTGAGCTTCACACACACACACCGTCGCGCACACTAATCACATTGCAGATATGAGAGTAAGAGCGTGTTAGCATCGAGGAGCTCTCCGCGTTGACACAAGCAATGCAAGCCGAGGACAACATCGCGAGCCCGCCTGCTACGAGCTATATTTGGACATAAGTACCTCAAACGACATCCGTTTTGAATGATCGAGTAGTCGTTAGAATCAGGGCGAGAAGCTCTTCGTGTTGATGTCTTTGTAGATCAGTTTCGGACACTTTGGAAATTGCTATTTTGAGTCTATCGCGACAGCGATTAGAGATCTTACAGTTATGGTTTTTAGGGTTTAGGTGTTTGGCCATATAGGATATGTCCTTGTGAGTCTTGCCCTCCGATTTCGAGTCATTCTGATATGATTTGAGACTGTTTCGAGCTTGTAGTGTTTCGTAAGATGCGTTGTCTGTTTCTTTGCTTCATGGTAGTTTTGTGGTAGGATTAGTGACTGTAGTGTCTTGTTCGTGTCTAGCTCAGGGTTGACAACCGAGAGATTGCCTCCATGCCCTAGTCGGGCTAGCTACGTCCTCGGATTAACAGTTTGTTAGTCTGTGTTCTCGCTATGCTGCATCGTCCGTCGTGCCGTACCCGCTAACATCCTATAGCCCCGGCCAATGGTGCTCTCAGTGCCATCTCCTCCATCCCCTTAGCTCATTGTGCCCTTTTCGTGGTTAGAATTGCAACCTATTCCCATTGCATCTTGGGGATTATGTGAGATCCATGGAAAACACGACCAAGCCAGCTTATGCAAAAGCGGTCTTGGGGGCTTAGGAGCCAACCAAGGAACAACAAATCGGACACGTGGAAAGTGGCTTGGAAGAAACCACTTCATAGCAATGTGGATAGCTGACAAAGTGTGTGAGATCATAGTGGCATTGCAAGGTTGAAGGAGGAACTCAAAATGCGCAAGGCGTAGATAGAGAAAGAGCTTATCTTGATCCCATTGTCTCTCAACAAGAGGTTCATTGAGGAATCAGCCTCACCTATCGGTGCCATGGAAGTTGTCAAGGGCAACAAAGACGCTCCCACAAAGATTAGAATTCGAAGATGCTATTATCATGGATGACCCTCTTTCCATAGTTAGGAAACAACTTGCCGAGGTAGCTAGCTCCACCTTGGTTTTGGGTTTATGGGGAGGGTGCCTGCTAGAGATGAACTTATCAATTGGCTCTATAGCCCAAATGTCCTTAATCAGAGTGGACCATTGGTGTTTGCCTAGTTTCTTGAAAAAGGCTTCCTCTCAATCCAATTCAATGATTTGGCAGTGATGGCAAAAATCTTAGCCAAAAGCTTGCTATTTTTCAAGCAGACGCCAATATGTGTGCTTCCTTGGGACCCATTATTTGAGTCCACTGCTGCTTTGAAGAATATCTTCTTGGTCTGGGTTTAGTTCATCAACCTTTCAATGTGGTTGAGGAATAGCTTGAAGACTTGTTAGCTTCACTCTAACTGAGCATTAAATACTACAGCTAACAAGGTCTATATCCAATGGGATTTCGGAAATCCCAAGTCCAAGAATCTGGTAGTGAATGTGGGATTTGACTTGAAGGTCATCCCTCTAAACTTTGGAATTTTCTTGGGTGCATGCTTTAGGTGTAACAAATTTGGGCACTTTGCAAGGTCTTTCCCGGATGCTCTGGTCAAAATAGAGAGCCCTATGGATGGGGAAAGAGACATGCATGTAGAACCATAGGAAGGTACAAAAAACGGGATTTCACCACATAAGAACATCGGACATTTAGGGAAGGACAAGGAACTTAATGATATCATGAAATCACATGAGAATTTAGAAAATTCTTCAAAAGCCCAGCATGGCAGTGGAAAATTTGCCACTGGATATCGTCCGCCACCCAATAGAAAATGAAAACCTCGGTGGTTTAAAAGATTGTGCTATTAGACACCTTTAGGAAGAAGGACAAAGCATGGCAGTACATCTCAAACATATCATTCAAGCGCTTCAAATCCCAATCTAGGGCAATTGGGAATCAAAAAGAGCTCCCCCATATAAATCCAAAGCCCCTCTTTGATGTGCTATGGGATATGGACCATGAGAACCTTATGACAACTAGGTTGGCCAAATCCCAGGTTGAAGCTGGGAAGGCACCAATGAAGAAGGAAAATAGGAAAGAGAACATTGAGGAAGAGTTCCTCAAGGTGGAAGAGTTTGTACCTCTCTCCCAATGATGGAATATCTTGCTATCCAATCCTAGAATGTGAAGGGGTAAAAAACCTAGAAGAAGAATTCCCTCCTCCTTTGGGAGGAAGTTAGGAAGGATAGGGAAGTTTATTGCTAGGCCATCCAAGAGCATCACTTGGATTCTTGCAGAAAAAGAAAGCAAGCATTGGGGAAGAAGCTGGTGTTCTATGAAGAGGGAGCTAACAAGTACAATGGAATTCTCTCTATTGTGGATAGGGACCTGGAGCCAAAGCCGGTCTTTAATCATCACTCTAGTAGAGCCCTAAGAGTGAGAGTCAAGTGGGTGTGATTAGTCAATCACCATAATAAACATATATGTCCCCTACAATGCTAAGGAAAGAGCCAAATTGTGGATGCACCTTAGAGATACCCCTATTGAAGGGGAGTGGCTCTTGCTAGGAGAATTCAATATGGTGGAGAAGAGAAAGGATAGAGCAGGCTCCTCAAGTCTGCTGACAAGATTGGAAAAAAAAATGGATGAGCCTTTGTGAGAAATGATGGAAATGTTGGAGGTTGGTCAAATAGCACGTTGGGTGTTACATACATCATCCTAATAGATTCTACTATTCTTATCAAGCTAACTAGATTCCATTGCTTCTTGGAATGAAGGTGGTGACAACACAAATCCTATTAGATCACTTGCTCTGTACATGAGACTCAGAAAAGCCAAAGGGAAGGGACAATTTCCCAAAGGGTCTAAGAAGTTGCTAGGGGAACGCCTGTTTGAAGACCCACTTTTTTGAAGCCTAACTAGAAAATCTCTAAGAAATCTTAATTAAGATGTTGGTTTGTCAAACCCTAAAGCTTTTTTTCAAGGTATTCAAGAAGTGGTCAAAAGATCAAGCCGTAAAATGAAAAAGTCCCATGAGGAGCATCTAAAGCAACTTAAAGATGAAGTACCTTTGCTAACCACAAAAAAAAGGGCAGGGTACTCTGCCTCCAAAGTAGAGCCCAAGAGGTGGCTTGAAGTTAAAGTAGACCTGTCTAAACATCAACTCAAGGAGGCTAGGAGGGAAATATATTATTCAAGGAGACCTACCTTCAACCAAAGACCACCAATCAAGCACATTTATCAAGGCCATGAAAGTTACGAAGACTTGTCTTGTCCAATCACTCACAGATGTGGATGAGAATGCATTACAAGACCAAGATGAAATGGCTAAGATGATACTTGATCATGTGAGAATTATAGGCGAATTTGAGTCCCTCTCTCAAGAAGTGGATGAAGCCAAAGAAACTCTACTCATGAGTGTGAGTAAGATGATCTCTTGATCAAAAGCCAACCTACTAGAGAAGGATTTCTCTGAAGAGGAATGCTCACTTTTATTGCAACCTTTAGTCAAGGAGAAGTCCTTGGATGGGACGATCTGACTATTAACTTTTCAAAGAATTCTAGGATGGTCTCAAGTCCCCAATCAAGTGTATGTCTAATGGGCAAGCACTAGTCAACAGAGCTCTAGACTCAAGCACAAAGAGAGGTCTCATAAGCCCTATCCCAAAGCAAGTCTGCTTCTCTCAACTGAAACACCCCATCTCTATGATGTCCATGGCATATAAACTCATTTCCAAAATTGTCACCCTCAGTATCACCACCCTCTTAGACAAAACCATCTCCCCATATCATCACGGATTTATCAGAGGAAGGGAATATATGACAACATCTTGGCAACAATGGTTGGAAACCCTCACCAAGAAAGAGTGCATTCTTCTATAACTTGATTGGACAAAGCATATGATGGGATTATATGGTCTTTCATAGAAGATGTCATGAAATCGTTGGGCTTTGGGCCATAGTTTTCTTGGTTTGTTCACACCCTTGGCACTAGTAGCCATTTTGAGCTCCTATTCAATATTAGAATTGTGGGCTCATTTGAAGTCAAAAGATCTATCAGCAGGAATGCCCTATAGCCCCATTGTTATTTGCCATCGATTCTCATCCTATGCTTGCTATGTGTAATTAGGAGATAATGTAGGACTAAAGGAACCTTAGGAAGTAAGGAGACGTGAAAAGGTTTCTAAATGAAAGCTTTTGTATAAATCCCTGAAATGCAAAATTGATGTAGTTTAACTGAAGGAACATGTCTTATGCCTCATAACCATGTATTAAGTATGAGAGAGTGTTTTTGTGATTCTGTAAGAGAGGGATTGTGGGTATGATGTGTGTAATGTTCAAAAACTTAGTATTCAGAGTCTGTGGTGTTTGAGATCCCCTGAATAAGCAGTTATGGTAGTTATTGAGTTTTATGTGTTCATGTGTCTGGAATTTTCATTATGATACACTTTGGCGATCTTGCGGGTTCCAATCTTGATTTCAATTAGCAATTGAGAGATGGGTCTAATGAATTTGGGTCTATATGTCTGACAAAGTTGAGGAAACAAGTACATCATGATGGTATTTTACCATACAAAAAAGTCAATTCGCAAGGGAAGAAAATGTTCTTGGGAATTTTGATCGGGCAACAAAGAAGAGTTTGCAACCGTAGCAATTTCAGCATGAGAAGTCTAGAGAAATTATAAAATTGGATTGAGAATATGAGGAGACATTTGAAGACAAACAAGAACAAGAAGTTATTCCGATAGCCCTTACTCAAGTAGCCAAGGAGTTAATTCCACCAGTTCAAGATGCGTTGGAGAATGCTAATTGCTAAAGAGCATAATGTGGTAAGTCCTTTATCTCCCCAAGCTGTTTAGGGAACATTGATGATCTTCAAGGCAAAGAGAAGATTGTAGTTTAACCCCTTAAGTGTAAGGCATAGAAGAGTAACAACAATGCAAGGAAACCCTGTCCAACAACCCACAAACCCTACGGTTAAGGAAGCCAAGTTTAAAGGGAAACCCAAGGAGGACCCTAACTATCATATTGCCCAATTCGAGACGTGATGACTGGCTTGTGGGTATGAAGAGATGTATGGGGATGCAGTAAAATTGGCTCAATTTTCTCCTACCTTAGAGGGGAAGGCTCTGAAGTGGTTTAACCAATATGGTGCATCCCATTTTGCAAACTTTGATGCCCTTAAGGATGTTTTTTTGTCTAGATTTTGAGCGGAAAAATTCCCTAATGATGTTCTGAAAAACCTAAAAAGGATGAAAAAGGGGGATATGTTAGGTGAAGATTTTGCCAAACAATTTAGAAGTATGATAGCAAGATTAGTTACGATAGATAGACCTACATGGGACACTCTGTTTGGGTATTTCCTTAAAGGCCTCAGGTTAAAGATTAAGGTAGTTGTGGCCAATGTTGATTTAGCCAATGAGCTAGATACCTTAGTAACAATAGCAGTGAGGGTGGAAAAGAGATTGGGCTTGACGAGGAGGAAGAAAAGTAAAAGTTTTGATTCAGACTCAGATAAGAGTTATGGATCACATTCAGAGTCTAATACTAGAAGAAGGAAGGAGAGGAGGTGAAAATCACCTTCCTCAACAAAGCAGAAGAAGGGAAAGTCCAAGAAGGCAAATGAGTGGAACAGGGATAGTTGATAAAACAACTTAAGGCCTTAGCCCAAGTACAAACTTTTCTATGATATTGTGAAAGGGAACGACACCAGACTTCACTTTGCTTGTATAACCCCAAGAATATGGGAAAGCCCACTCCTCTAAATAAAGGACAAAATGAAGTGGTGCAAGTAATTCAAGTATTTCCTAGTAAATTAGAATAAAGGAAGCTTTAGATTTAATCAAAATTTTCTAAGACCAACTTGGCAAGGTCAAGGAATTTCTTATAATTCATCCCTGATAAAGTGCAATTATTGTACCAAAGAGGGACACAAGGTCCTGATTGTGAGCAGGTCAAAGAGGCACTTGATAAGTTGTTACATGGTGGATTGATTAAACTCATTCATGAAGCAACTTGGTTGTCACTAGTTTTCATAGTATCCAAGAAGAATGGGAAATTAATTGTGTGGACTATAGGAAGACAAATGTAGCTATTATTCCAGATCCCTTCCCATTACCATTTATTGATACCTTATTAGATACAATTATTGGCCATGAAAAGTATAGTCTTTTGGATGGCTTTTTTGGGTACAAGATCAGAATGGCAACTGAAGATCAGTATAAACTGCTTTCCTCATTGAATGGGGTGCATTTGTTTATACAATGATGAGCTTTAGCTTGAAGGATGGTCCTTCTTCATTTTCAAATACTACAGCTAAGCTATTTGACCCATTCTTGACATCATTTATGAGAGTCTTTTTAGATGATTTCAGTGTCTACGGCAAGAAATCAGAGCATCTAGAGCTTCTCCAAAAATGTTTGGAGAGAGGTCAAAATTTCAGATTGTCTTCAAACCCTTACAAGTCAGCCATTACTGCTACCAAAGGAACAAGGTTGGGGTTGATTATATCAAAAGAAGGAGTTTCCCTTGATCCAAAGAAGGTGGAGGCTATTCAAAACGATCCTATTCCTAAACATTTGAAACATTTGAGTAGGTTTATGGGACAGGTAAAATTCCATGGAAGGCATTTAAGGTACCTTTCAAATATTAGTGCACCATTGATGAAGAGTGTGTATGCACGGATGCATGCGTGCATGCAGTGGTGTGCGTGTGGGAAGGAGAGAAGGAGAGAGTAAACAGTGTGGGTGGAGCAAGACTCAAGTATGAGCTACACCTTATTCTTTGTATATGTACAGAAGAATAAGGTAATGTCAGTGGTGGGTGCCCATCACCTACACCAGTACCTTAACAATCTCCCACTTAAAGGAGAATGTGCCGATAAGTGGGTCCTACTAGCTAAACTACTAGTATGTACAAGAAAACAGGTGAGAGACTCCCTCAACGTACGCGGGCTCGTTCAATCACTCTACATGCAATTGTATTGGCTCTAGGGATAGGCAAGTGTGTGTATCCACACTAGATCTTGCATGTAAATCTCGCAAACTACTATATACGGTCTGCAAAACTCCACTATGCATCATGCTAGTGTCATTCATCATAAGATTAACAATCCTTTCTGCAAATGCTCCCACTACAGCTGCTAGGTTGGGTCTCGATACTAGTAACTAGTACATGAGACGCCGAAATACTGACAAAATTTGTGTAAACCTAGTTGTACTCACCTCCCATGCGCTATCTACATTCACTGCATCATCAAGACTACCCATCCGTATGGATGTGTGAACATCAACACTGGGATGGCTATGTCCCTCTCACCCATAGGCACAATTGTGCATCCTGGCACCAACTCACCAAATAGTGTCCTGTAAGGTAGTGCTCAGTGTGCTCTAGAAGTCGGTCCAGACGGCTCGTTAAACGGAGCCCCGGTGCTCTAGATTTTGCAGTTTAAAGAAAGGGTATGTAGCAGATCCCCGACGGACAGGGCAGCTGGGGATAGGTGGCCCAGGTTGATGTCAGTGCATATGTGTGTAGTGCTCGAGTTGTGGAGCATGCATCTCTTCTCGGATTGTGAATCAGAGTTGTGGTTAGCAAGTTAAGGTCTGTTGAGGATTTTTCGGGGGCCAGGTCAGAGCCCACTTCGCTACATTGGGGGATGTGCCACTTGGCAGTTTCTCGGCCTCGCCAAGATTCTTGGTGGAAGTGAGCACCATATGGAGTTAGCACAAATCGATTGCACATCAATCAGATATTCAGTTAGTCAGATACTGCTAGACGAAGTTGGGATCATTTGGCAGTGAGAGGCATGCAAATGCATTTCCCGGTTTTTGGCGGCCTCAGATAGCTAGCTCAGAGAAGTCGAAATGCAGTGGGGTTTGCACTGCTCGAGAGCCAACTCAGTGAAGTTCTGGCGTCATTTTGTGGCTTGGCCATCGGGTCCGGGAGCAATGAATGGGAGCCTACAGAAAAGAGGCAAAAGGGAAGAAAAAAGGTTAAATACTTATGTTTTGGTGCGCTTAAGGGGCCATGAGGCCCATGACTGCCACGTGTCGGGGGGCATAGCCCCACGTGCACAGAGAAGGGCCTAGAGGGCGCGCTTTATAGGCTGGGCCGTGCACACCCATTGGCATAGAAGGTGGCGAGGAGAGCTTGGAGCTCTTGGCTATGGTGTTGAGCGATGGCGGCGATGGGGGCTCTGCGTTGGGCGGAATTGCCGACGGTTTTGGCCGCGACTAGCGAGGCGGGGCGGTGTCATGGCACGCCCGCACGCGTGCCGGCCTGTTAACTCGTAGGTCACTTTGCCACCTGCCCGTGAGGGGGCCGTTTCCTGTGGACCAAATCCGGCCACAACCGTTTTTGAGGGCAATGTGAATCCCTAAGAGCAACGACGGCGCCGTCGTTGCTCCCTAGAGGGCGCTCATGTGTAGAGTAAAGTGTGAAGCCTCGGGACAAGCACCAAGCTATTCAACGTCAAGCTGAGCCTCCCAAGGGGAGTGCCACATGTCGGCCTACCATGAAAAATGCCAAAAAAACTCAAAAACGAGCCCAATAAAGGGGAGAAACCTTTTGTAACAAGGGAGCTCTTGGTTTTTTTTCACTGTACGTGTAAGAGATCAAGTGAAAGAGAGAGTGAGAAGATCAGAGGAGCATTGTAATGGAGTTTGGAAGCTATTAATGGACAACCCTCTTGGCCAATTGTGCCGTGTCGCTCCACCTTTTCCCTTTTCTCTTTGGCGTCTCGTCTGATGCCAGCCGCGGTGCCGTTGAAGCGTGTGTACACCCGGATCGTTGGTGCTTTGCAGAGAGAGAGAGAGAGAGAGAGAGAGAGAGAGAGAGAGAGAGAGAGAGAGAGAGAGAGAGAGAGAGAGAGAGAGAGAGAGAGAGAGAGAGAGAGAGAGTAAATGTGTTTGTGGAGGGAGGTAGAGCGTGTGCAGTTCGGAGGTCATTTGGAGGGCCTTCTAAGAAAATGTATTTTTTGCACTCTCTCTCTATAAAAAAATGGCGAATAAAAGAGCTGGGTATTTCATAGTAAAAGTTCAAAAAGTGTACTTTAAGTAGATTCCTTACTCTTCTGAACATTCGTTCGTAGTGATTGAGGGATAATCCTCTTTTCAGTTGCATTGAATGAACCTCGTCAATATGGAGGGAATGAGGCTAACATGGAGGGATGAAGGCGCAGCCGCTATTCACTTTCCATTAAACCTGCACATTTGGCTAATGGCGCACTCCTCAAATGGCACAAACGTTACCCAGGAACGAGCCAAATATCACCTTCACATTGATTTGGACACTGAGTACCAACCATTGATTAAGCGCAGTAAAACAAACACACATATACCTCCCGCTTCCATAGACACGCTCAGAGCTCAAGGAGCTAAACACATAGATATCTGGACGAGAGGCTCTCTCTACCCTAAGAATCCAATGACTAATGCGTCTCCACCGTTTGTCAATCCTACAAGCTTATTGACCTTTGCTGGTGATGGAGAAAAGGGCCTTCTGGGTTATTGTAAATCTCTTACAAGAGAAGCTGAAACTTACAAGAGCATTCTCCAAGCTCAACAATGTGAGATTGTTCGCCTTTCACATTTACATTCTACAGATCAGGTTACCATTTTGCAACATAAAACAGAGGTACAAGAACTGAAAGGAAAGGTGCGAAGTTATCAAATGAAGGACACCATCTTGGGTGGTCGTATCCGAAAGAAGAAATTGCGCAATCTTGAAACATTGCAGGTTGCATCAGGAGGTCTCAAGAAAAGAATCCGAGCATTAAGGTGATGCTTCTTGGTTGGCTACATTGTCTTAGTTAAGTAATCTTTTTGTTTTTTCTTGTTATGCATTGTTTTCATGTACCTAAATAGTGTTAGTGAAGCAAATTTTCTGTTATTTACTTATGCATTGTCTTCATGTAGAGATTCAATCTATCCTGACAAGGAAAACATTGACCCCAAAGCCAATATAGGAAAGAGATTGAAGCCACTTATAAGTAGAAGCCTGGAAGCAGATATAGTACATGACAAGAAGTTTAAGGTCCTACAACGAAATGTAGTGGACCGCTTTATTTCAGAGAGCTCAGTGCCTGCAAAAGAGATACAAGGCACACTTGATTCACTTGGTGTAAGCAAAAGAGGATATTCGGCTATCCAAAAGTGTGTCTCATCCATCTTTGTTAGGAAGGGTATAAAATCCAAACTTCTACCATCAGCCTCAAGTGTTTGGAAAGAGAGGCTTCAACTTAACGAGGCACAGGGAGACTATCTTGGATAGCCCTTTCATATTAAAGCAACTTACAGTGTCCATGGAGCAAACATGGTATATGATGAGTTCAACAATATTTTTATGGACCTGCGGATATTACAGAAGAGAATGGTGGAGTTTTACAACATCACATTTGAAGAGTCACGTGGGGTATTACATTTTGTGTTAAAATTGGATGAGTGTGAGCTTGTTAAAGAGAAAAAGCTAGAGAGTGTTACTATTACTTTAATGAATAGAGCCCTCTCAAAGTGTCCCAGTGATGATCCTTTATATTTTAGTGTTCAATCAGAATCTAACATATGGTGGCTTGGTGCGTTTGAGGTAAGCAAGATTCTCAGGTAAGCTCAAATGTTCACATCTACTTAAGTCTCATTTATTTTGTGTTGCAGGTAAAGAAAGAAGATCATGAGATTCTATATTGGGTGTTCCATCGAACTAATATTCCGGAGGTGATTGATCGACAGACTTACCAGGGAGAGGTACTACGTCTAGATGGAAGGGGAGACTTTCAAGTTCAGTGGCATCTTGCAGGTGACCTCAAAACATTAAAGTGCATGTATAATTGTGGAATGGGTGCAATGGCAAAGTCACCGTGTTTGTTCTGCATGGAGCCTGCAAAGGTCATGGACCCAAAGTGTTGGAGAAAAGCTCCAACACGTCACATTGAGGATCCTGCTTTTCGACCGGTTTTGAAAATACCACTTGTGAATGTCCACATTTGTACAATGCATGCCCTTTGTAGAATTGTGGAGAAATTGGTCTACTTATACATCGGGTTTGCTTGGAAGATTAAGAACTCCGCAGAACGACAAGTAGCCCTGCAGTGCTTTGAAATGGTACTGTCGGATATGGGGCTTCATGGTGGCAATGTGAAAATCCAGCGGGATGAAAAGAGATCAACTGTTGAGAAGGATGCCCCATGCAAACCATCCATCGGTGGGGTGAAGGCACGGAGGTTTTTATCTAAGCCCCAAGGTATAAGATATCCAAAGCTAACAAAACATGGAAAAATATATAACACATCTTATGTTAGCAAGGTAGAGTATCAGAGCTGGAAAAAGCTACATATTGCAGTCAAAGACCACGAACCAACTACTCGTTACGCGAAGGCTGAGGTTTGGCGATCAATAGACATCCTATTTTTGATGTGCGACAAAGATGACTGGTCACAAGGTGATATGAACAAGTTCAAGGAAAATCTCAACCTTCTGAAAAAATCATTCAAGACAGCATGGACAGACACCCAGATTACTCACTACATGGTATTATCATGTATTTCTTTCTCTCTTATGTGCAAATATGTGACTGTAAAACATTCTAACTAATCTGTTTTCATATCCAGCACATCATCTTCAATCATTTACCATATTTTATACAAAATTATGGGAACCCGGCAATATGGAATACCCAAGGGATGGAAAAGTCTCATTACATGGCGAGAAATGCTTATTTTAGGCACACACGACATGGTGGCTCTCGAATCAAGGCTAACAGTTTGAGAGAACTATTTGAATGGTTCTATCGTAGAATCATTCATCGAATGCAGGCAAAAGAAGTCTTGGCAAATTCAACAACAGCACAAGCCATCAGACATTTACAACAACAAAAAGTTAAAAGATCAATGGCATACAACAACTCCGGAGCTCGTGAAAGTCAACGAAGGTGGAGAGAGACAATGGTGTATGTGAATCACAAGTGGAGAAAGATACTCTGAGTGGATGACATTGTACAAAATTTATGTAATACATGATCTTATACAATTGCTACTTGAAGTGTATCAAGATTTTGAAGGTTCAATTTTGTTTTTTGGCACGTCACCCTTGAAACGAATCATGAGATGTTTGCCATACTCTAAAATTTTGTACTGGCACATGGCAAACGTGATAGTGTCTTGAATGTGTAAGTTGCTATTGAACCCTCTTGTGACATGGAATTGTGAAAAACTACTATCGGCGACTCGCAAAGCTTTGAAAGGTACTGTGCTAGGGCCGCATCCCTTCCTCGATACTCTCTTGTCCGGTGTCGAAGGAAGTCATCCTTGTCAGCAATCCAAGACTGCACATACCATGTCAGAAGTGACACAAAGAGAGAGAGAGAGAGAGAGAGAGAGAGAGAGAGAGAGAGAGAGAGAGAGAGAGAGAGAGAGAGAGAGAGAGTTACCATGAAGATCTCATCCTGCAAAAAGAGGCTTTCTTGCCACAGGTCTATAGATGTAGTTGATCCCTGACCTGAATGGTTAAACCAATCCTCCACTTCTTTGTTACTTGTTGATGGTCTTAGGCTTTGTCTTATTGCTTGGAAGGTGGCTTCATCAGGTAGTGTCTCCTTGTATTTTTCATCTTTCTCAAAGCATCTTCGAAGGCATTCCATTGGATTGCTGGATGTTTCCATTGCCTCATCATCACTACTATCCTCTGAAACAAATCCACTCCTCTCCTCTTGGACTCTGGAAATAATAGCCAGGGAGAAATCCTCCCTTAAATAAAACACGCTTTGCACATCATGTAAGAAGATATAGGTCCTGTCTCCAATCCTGAAGTCAGGCACAACAGGCAACATCATCTGAGCATGCTTCTCAGTGAAGTTACTGACATCCAATGGAAGTTTGATTTCTGTGGTTTTCACAGAGAGCATCTTACTTCTTTATACTTCACTTGCCTCAACCTCAAGGTCGACTGTGTCTTCAACCTCCTCGACTTCTTGCATATGAGTTGTCTCCTCGCATTCTTCATCTGGTGCTGCATCCTGCTCCTCTAACACCTCATCAGGATTCTGCATGAGGAATCCAAACAGGCTGTTCAGGTAAATCATAAAGCCAAAGGCTTCCTGAATGAGTTTGCATTCTTTTTTATGCAAAGGGCAGGCTGAATGTCGGCAAGAAGGTGGTAATTCCCTATACTTCTTCAGTCCCTGTCCCTTTCCACCACAGTCATTTAAATGCACAAGAGTCATAGTAGGCAGAACAACCCTCCCTACCTGCACCATCACTTCAAACTTATCTCTGTAGGACTGCAAGAAATTACTGTGCTGAGCTAACAGGTCTTCAATGTCAAACTTTGGATTAAACATAGAATGAACTAGATCAAACTTGTCCCCAACACCACAAGATGCTGCAAAATCAAACAGCCTCTCATCAGTTGCAGCTGGGTCTTCCAGAGAAGACACATCCTCTTTGTCTTTACATTTAGTTGCACAGGGACTTCCTTCTAGCACATCTGCATCATCTGAGAAGTCTATATTCCTCTTTCTTGTATTTTTCTTCAGAAGTACTGTACAGGGCACCACAGCCTTGTAGGGTGAGGGATCCTCTTGCCTTGGTGACCTCTCTAATTGATCTTCACCAATTGACTTTTCTTCAGATATGTCCTGACAAAAGTCAACAGTTCTTTTGGCAGATACATTAAGCAACTGAGCCTGCAAGGGTTGAAATCCTGGCACAAGCTCTGGATCAGGTTTCAGTCTCTTCTGCCTTCTGGACCTTAATCCTATTCATCAAGAAACATGACAAGTCTCTCTCTCTCTCTCTCTCTCTCTCTCTCTCTCTCTCTCTCTCTCTCTCTCTCCAGATAGATAGAAATATATATATATATATATATATATATATCTGTCTCTCACCAAAGCACAAACAAAAACACACATAGTCTCTCTCTCTCTCTCTCTCTCTCTCTCTCCAAAGAACACTAAAAAAGTACACATAGACTCTCTCTCTCTCTCTCTCTCTCTCTCTCTCTCTCTCTCTCTCTCTCTCTCTTTGTATGTGTCTATTTGTACTAAAGGCGCGCAAGGAAGAAAAGTGATTTTTGCAACTCTCTACGCGCGCCTTAAGTGCAATTGAGGGAAAGACGAGTAAAGATGTAAACGTGCCTTTTGAGAGAGTCATAACTATACTATAGGCGCGCGGAGAGAGCTAGAGCCAGTGTTTGGTTGGCTCTGCGCACCGTTAGTAACGTAGACAGAGAGGGGAGGGAGAGAGAGAATGTGTATATATCTGTGTGTGTGTGTGTGTGTATGTGTGTGTGTGTCTCTCCCTTCTATGGAAGTATGTGTTGAGGTGTGTGTGTTGGTTTAGTTTATAAAAGAATTCTCACCATGTGGTCTTTCAATTTTGCAGAGTGCTTTAAAAAACTACACATATGATTATTTGCAAAGATACCGGGTAAGTTTAATACAACACCTGCTTACTATGTCTAGCCCTAGAGAGCTTGAAGATAGCGCGTTGGATGACCGCACTATTGATATGACAATACATGACGTGCCACCATGACAAACCCCTGCATCCGATACGGTGGAATCACAACGGGCCGAGGGGGTCATATCAGCAGAAGATGAAAGAGCCGAGGATGAGGAAAGGTCAAATGAGCATATGGAAGGTGCTAGTGTACAACTAGAGGAGACAATGAAAGAGCCAAGTCAGCCAGTGGAGGAGCCAAAAGAGCCTATGGATGAAACCCAAGATGAGGAAAGAAGGCCTATAGATGAGCAAAAGGATATGGATGAGGAAAGCAGGCCTAGGGATGAGCAAAATGATATGGATCAGGCAAGGATGTATGAGGCAAGCCGATCAACCGAGGGAGAGGAAAAGACCTTGGAGGAAACCTTGAATGAGGCAGAAAGAGCCATGGGGGAGACCCGTGATGAAGATGTGAATGATGACTATGAAGATAAAGCAGAGGAGAGCAACAACGACATGAACACTACAGAGACCCAGTATGGACCCTTGCTACCTGTAGATACGGTTGTTCCGGTAATGTCTATTCAAGTATGGCAAAATATGTTCAGCTTCTAACTACTTATATGTACTTGTCAACTTTTACAGAGGTTGATTATCTTGGACGTCAATGGATAGTTGCTGATGCGGGTGCCTCTCGGTGACAGAGGACCCTTTGAGGATTTGCAAACATTTCGGATGGGAACTTGTCGAGTCGTGGTTTGTCCAGGAACCAAGGAATTTATTCAGTTTCTTCTTCCATGCTTCAGAGTTGCCATATGGTCTTCAATGCAAAGGCAAAACTTGTCGCCACTAGTTGCAATAGTTTGCAGTGTATGCCATGCTCACACGTCAGATTTTGCCTTTTTGTATGATCAAGAAAATGCGTTACCGTTGAGGGCCACTACCACCCTAAAAAACCACACTTACCTCTTTTGTACAAACCGTTTAGCCAAATCGGTGTACCCTTTGATGCAACTAATACACTACTAATTGATAATACTCCTGAAAAGGGAGAACTAAATCCGCCAGGAACAACTGTCTCACCACCTTCTTTTGAGGGGCATTCCTTCGATTTTTACCTTGAAGACATTCTGATTCCATACTTATAGAAATTGTATCTCAGTCCATTGTTCACGGACGAGTTTGTACTTTCTAATGAATTAAGATGACTCTTCTATCATGTCTTTGTCTTGTCTAACATTGAGTGAGAGAGAGAGAGAGAGAGAGAGAGAGAGAGAGAGAGAGAGAGAGAGAGATTTGACATGGTAAAGAAATGTATTTCAAGCACACTTTTTCACAGGGCACAATTGAAAAATGAGCTCAATAAACTTCATGTCTTGAAAGTCATTTGTATACACTTGGGTTCACAAGAATATCTGTTACATTGACACTACTTCAACCCGACCATCCAACTCTTTGCACAAAATATCTTTTTCTCTTCGCCGCATCACCTTACGGCCAGCTAGGAGAAAGGAAAAATCTGATAGGTCCTTGTCCATTGACTCTTCAATTATGTCATGCCGCAAATGCTCAAGACTGCATAGCTCCCTTATTGTAACCACCAACAGTAGGCCATGCTCTTTATCAATCACTTCCACATCCACAACAGGATTATCTTCCAAACCTGCAGAAACCTGGTCCATAGGAATGTACATACCGTTGAGCATTTGTGATCGCATATACCAAAACGAGAGTAACAGTGATTGGCTTGCAATCATGTACTTGACAACTAGAGTATCAAGCGCGACCTCGCACCGTAAACCAATCTCTTCCTTTGCATACCATCCTTTGTCAAGAAGTTTGTCACAGGATGACTGCTGAAATGACTTGCACATGAACATAGTTTTCGTAACTCGGATGTTGTAGCTATGAAACAGCTCTATGAAGAGTGCAACAGGACAGAAGTTTGCAATTCTAACCAGTTTGGTGGGAATAGAGCTACGTAGAGACCTTTGTATATCCTTGTAGATCTTACTTCGCATTGCCTCCACCATTGTTTCCTCGGGAACTGGCCAGTCCACAGTGTTCCAATCGGTTGGTAGAGGCACTTTCACCAACATGCCATTCTTATTCCCTGAGCTGAGTTGGTAAAAGTGGTCATAAAAAAAGATTCCCTCATCAGCCAGTCTTTTGCTGCTCCTCCCTGAATACTGTAGAGAACCAATGTGGGCATGAACAACATGGAAGAGGCCTATTATGCACTCCACAGGCTCCCATTGCTCATAAGAAAAATATATAAGAAAAGTTATAATGAGAGTATCAGTAAGTTCACATGTCAAGAGTACTTACAATTGCAACGTGGTTGATGTATATCTGATACATTTCCACCGTTTGCTATCACCTCTGGATGGGTAAACACATGCTGAACAAGAACTTCCTTTACAGATCTTTTGCCGATTTCAACTTTGAAATCCAACACTCTGGCCTTCCATGCTGAGCGGTAAACATTGATACCACTAGACCTCTTGGGTCTTCTTGGTTGCATGAGGACCCATGAACCTTTGTTTATCCTTTGTCTAACCCATTGGTTCTCTGCACTTATTGAAACTGGTATTGTAATTGAGGATATGCTACTACTTGGCCTTCTAGGCAAAGTGCAGTTGTTGGTTGTTGGTGTGAGAGACAGTAAACACCTGGAGCCTCTTGGGCGAGAAGACGTGGACTCCATAGCTCTCAGAGAAAAGCTTTAGTGGAGGGAGATTCACTTTGAAAGCATTCTAATGGAGGGAAAGTGTTTTAGAATTCCAATATCTTGTGCGGGCTTAATGGTCACCCTCCAGTACGTTAATGACCATAAGAGAATATCAAAAGTGGGACCACATGCAAGCACCTAAAAGCTCGGTAAAAGGAAGAAAATTACGATGCTACAATACTAGATTCGTGAAAGTTTTATGTTATTTTCCTATTTTTTGAGTCTTTCCACGTACTTTCCTACGTAACGTAGCCTTCGTGCTCATTGGACGCGCTCTATTATTCTCTCTCTTCATATGGCCCTCCAAATGACCTCTGAAATTTCCTAATGGACTATCATGTTGCCCAGTTCGAGACGCAATGGGTGGCTTGTGGGTATGAAGAGATGTATGGGGATGCAGTAAAATTGGCTCAATTTGCTCCTACCTTAGAGGGGAAGGCTCTGAAGTGGTTTAACCAATATGGTGCATCCCATTTTGCAAACTTTGATGCCCTTAAGGATGTTTTTTTTGTCTAGATTCTGAGCGGAAAAATTCCCTAATGATGTTCTGAAAAACCTAAAAAGGATGAAAAAGGGGGATATGTTAGGTGAAGATTTTGCCAAACAATTTAGAAGTATGATAGCAAGATTAGTTACGATAGATAGACCTACATGGGACACTCTGTTTGGGTATTTCCTTAAAGGCCTCAGGTTAGAGATTAAGGTAGCTGTGGCCAATGTTGATTTAGCCAATGAGCTAGATACCTTAGTAACAATAGCAGTGAGGGTGGAAAAGAGACTGGGCTTGACGAGGAGGAAGAAAAGTAAAAGTTTTGATTCAGACTCAGATAGTAGTTATGAATCAGATTCAAAGTCTAATACTAGAATTAGGAAGAAGAGGAGGTGAAAATCACCTTCCTCAACAAAGCAGAAGAAGGGAAAGTCCAAGAAGGCAATTGAGTGGAACAGGGATAGTTGATAAAACAACTTAAGGCCTTAGCCCAAGTACATACGTTTCAATGATATTGTGAAAGGGAACGACACCAGACTTCACTTTGCTTCTATAACCCCAAGAATATGAGAAAGCCCACTCCTCTAAATAAAGGACAAATTGAAGTGGTGCAAGTAATTCAAGTATTTCCTAGTAAATTAGAACAAAGGAAGCTTTAGATTTAATCAAAATTTTCTAAGACCAACTTGGCAAGGTCAAGGAATTTCTTATAATTCATCCCTGATAAAGTGCAATTATTGTACCAAAGAGGGACACAAGGTCCTGATTGTGAGCAGGTCAAAGAGGCACTTGATAAGTTGTTACATGCTCGATTGATTAAACTCATTCATGAAGCAACTTGGTTGTCACTAGTTTTCATAGTATCCAAGAAGAATGGGAGATTAATTGTGTGGACTATAGGAAGAGAAATGTAGCTATTATTCCAGATCCCTTCCCATTACCATTTATTGATACCTTATTAGATACAATTATTGGGCATGAAAAGTATAGTCTTTTGGATGAATTTTTTGGGTACAAGATCAGAATGGCAACTGAAGATGAGTATAAACTGCTTTCTTCATTGAATGGGGTGCATTTGTTTATACAATGATGAGCTTTAGCCTGAAGGATGGTCCTTCTTCATTTTCAAATACTACAGCTAAGCTATTTGAACCATTCTTGACTTCATTTATGAGAGTCATTTTAGATGATTTCAATGTCTACGGCAAGAAATCAAAGCATCTGGAGCTTCTCCAAAAATGTTTGGAGAGAGGTCAAAATTTCAGATTGTCTTCAAACCCTTACAAGTCAGCCATTACTCCTACCAAAGGAACAAGGTTGGGGTTGATTATATCAAAAGAAGGAGTTTCCCTTGATCCAAAGAAGGTGGAGGCTATTCAAAACGATCCTATTCCTAAACATTTGAAACATTTGAGTAGGTTTATGGGACAGGTAAAATTCCATGGAAGGCATTTAAGGTACCTTTCAAATATTAGTGCACCATTGATGAAGAGCGTGTATGCACGGATGCATGCGTGCATGCAGTGGTGTGCATGCGGGAAGGAAAGAAGGAGAGAGTAAACAGTGTGGGTGGAGCAAGACTCAAGTATGAGCTACACCTTATTCTTTGTATATGTACAGAAGAATAAGGTAGTGCTAGTGGGTGGGTGCCCATCACCTGCACCTATACGTTAACAATCTCCCACTTAAAGGAGAATGTGCCGATACGTGGATCCTACTAGCTAAACTACTTGTATGTTGTTAACCCTCACGGCACACGGACACCCTATCGCCTACGATGGACGCGTATTATGTATTATTTAGAGTCAGGCATCGGGCTTGTCGGACCAATAGGGAAAGGTAGAGTGATCGCCGATGAGAGGCGCACTTTAACTTGGACATTCAAGGGATTAGTTGGTTAAGCATGGGCGCCCAAGTGTGAATGGGGTGAGCTCCTATAAAAGCCAAATAAACCTAATTTTTACTCATTCTCTCATTTGTGCAATAGAAGAGTGCTCTTGCTCCATCTCCATCTCCATCTTCTGCTTCTTCACCTCCTTGCGTGTGTGTGTGTGTGTGAGAGAGAGAGAGAGAGAGGGAGAGTGTGTGTGCGATCGAGCATTACGAAGGCACGACGGCGGCGAAGCGGTTGAGCGTGGCACGACTGCAGCTTCTTCTTCATCGCGGCGAGGAATCCACCACGAAGGCGAGCGTAAAGCGGTGAGTGACACACCCTTTGTTTTCTTGAGCTTGCTAGTTTAGGCTTGTTGTGTGCTTGGAGCCGTTTGTGGCTCGCACACGGTGTATTGGCAAGTCCCTTGCTTCGACAGTGCGGCAAGGAGGGCACATTTTTGGCGCCGTTGCCGGGGATATGCCCTACACTAAGCTCGGTTAGCACTTTACGCTTTCTTGTGGTGCAATTTCTATCATAGGAAAGGCAGGGAAGGAGTGTGTGGAGATTTCTGTTTTTTGCGTTTTCTGCATTTTCTGTCAAGTTTCAATTTCTGCATTTTTTGCGTTTTCTGTGTTAAATTTTCTGTCAAGTTCTAATTTTCTGCAATTTCTTGCGTTTTTTCAATTTTCTGCATTTTCAATTTCTGCAATTTTAATTTCTGCAATTTCAATTTCTGCGTTTTCAATTTCTGCGTTTTCAAGTTCTGCATCTTCAGTTTCTGCAATTTCAATTTCTGCGTTTTCAAGTTCTGCATCTTCAATTTCTGCATTTTTGAATTTCTGCATTTTTTTTTTTAAAAAAAAAGTTTATTTTTTTGAAAAAAAAAATTTAAAAAAAATCGGCAAATAAAAACGCGAGCGAGCGGGCGGTTAAATTTTTCGAAAATAAAAAACGTGACTCTTAAAACGGACGGGTTGGTTTGTATAAAAGATAGATCGGGATCGTTTCCCCAAGCCCAAGCCCAAGCCCAAGCCCAAGTCCAAGCCCAGGCCCAGGCCTCAGTCCTCAGTCTTACGATATATACTAGACTCACTCTTATATATATACCCTACTCCCTCAAGAGAGAATGAGAGCATGTGGGACAAGTCCTCCACTCTCCTCCTTTCTCTTCCCACTTGCACCCTTAGACTTTCTAGTTTGGGCCTAGTTCCCTACTGGAAATTGACAGTTTTAGGGATTCCGAGGGCATAGAGTGACCAAACGGAGGGCTGTAAAGCACGGCGCGTCCCTCCTAGCGATACGCTCCTTTCGAGCTATCACACGGCCCATTCCACGACACGCTCTAAAAAATCTAGCAAAAAAACAAACAAAAAACACGCTAAAAACTAGTCACAAGGCCTCCTAGAGTAGCTTTTTGACACCTTAGGGTATCAAAAGCACATGCACTTACGCTCTGGACGAGTGTTAGAGCACGATCACATTGGTAGTGCCTCTGTTCATACGGACACCCATTACCCATCCACGATAAGCTCTAGACCCTCAGCGGGGACACAAGGTAGCACCACCCAAGACCCTAAAATAGCCGCTAGTGATTCCTCCTCTGACTCTGAAATCATGGAAGCATACCCTACCCAAAACACTGAGAGAGAAGGCCATGCACCTCCCGAAGCTCCACACCCTAGTACTAGTATGTTTAGCCGTTTCATGGAAACATTAGGTAGAGCTACTCGCTCGGAACCTGATGCAAATGAAGCACACGAAGGGGGTGGGGAAGTGGACTCTCCTTTCACATCACAAGTGGACCCCACACCCCCAAAGAGTGTCCATGTGGATATCCTACCAACTTCTTACCAAGAAGGCCCTGTTGAGCTGCCTCCTTCAGAAGTTCCCTCTAGAGTACCGTTGGTGACAAGTAAAACCATGGGGAGCAACATTGCTTCTACCTCACAAGAAACCGTTAACACGTTGACTCCAGAAGGATTGTTCATTAATGATCATTGGACATACGACCTCCACACTGAGGTGTTGACGGATCTACACTCTGGCCACGCCTACCATGTAGGATGGATAGAGATTGTACAATCCACCTCTAGTGCCACGAGCATCGAAGATCAACAGAAAATGATCTGTAATGTTATCCATGGCATTATTCAATCAGAAAGGCAAAACCAAGGGGTAAATATACTCTCAACTCGCCCCATGAGATTTCTGGATACGAGCATGACTGCAAAGCCCATTGCCAATGAGCCAAAGGTATTTGAGACATTCTTGACAGACCTCACCAAGGCAATCCAAGAGTCTCTTAAGGATAATCGACCCCCTCAAAATAGTCACATGTATCCAAGAAGGGAGCAACAATGGTGTTCCATTTGCTTAGGTCCACATAGCACTAGTGAGTGCCCTACGTTTAGAGTAAAATTTAATGGAACTTGCAACGCATGTGGTAGGTATGGTCATCAAGCTAAGGATTGTTTAATGATCAAACGTATGATGGCAAATAGACCACCTATAGCCTGGACGGATGCACCTCGAGCTCCTGTATTGATGCCTGCTCCACCTATTGAGCAACTACCGCAACACATGGTCCCTAGATCTCAAAATGTTGTACAAGCTACACCGTTACCACCTCCTGTGCTAGGACCGTAGCCCCCGCAACCAAGAGTCGCCCCTATGAACCAAGTGGGTTGCGAGCCATCAAATGCTTATGCAGATGGCTGTGAGGTGGAAATAGACACTCGTATTGCCTACGGACTTGATACATTGGAAGAATGTCCTATATACTACATGGAAGATTGTTGGGGACAAGTCAAGCCGGTTTATCAAGCTGCTGCTCTCGCATCCAGAGGTCAAAATATCAACACCTAGGCTAGGAGGCCACCTCTTCAATGCTACGAGTGTGGTGGACCACATCGAGTAGCGGAGTGCCCTATTAGGCTGCAAAAGAATGCTGCACAGATGCAAGTGAATCAAGGGAGCACGTCTGCAATGCCAATACTCACATGTAATCATTGTGGCATAGATCACTTGATTGCCCAATGCCCCTATAACCCAAATGCGCCTAAAATCACACCCCTGAATTTGGTCGAAATTGCTAGTGTGACATCGCCAATACCACCCGTCGCACCCGCTTATGCGATTACACGGTCCATGCTTCAAGGGCCAGGACATATCCTCGAAGAGAGAGATACCGCGTCAATTATCCAAGCAAAGAAAAAGAAGACACGAAGGAAGAAGTCGCAGAATACGGAAAATTCAAAGCCAAGTTCCAAAACAAACATAGGAACAGGAGATGACCCCGTGTATATGAATGACCTCGAGGATGATTCAGATTCAGTCGAGACAATGGAGACTAGAACCAATACCACAAAGGGAAAGACCGACAAAGAAAACCGTAACATGGAACCAAATGAAAACCAAATAAGAGAAAACCATAAAGAGCCTCTGAAAACACCACAAGTGTTTCCAAATCCAATCCAAGACCCCCAAGATAAACCGCAGGGGCAAAAAGGGAAGAATCGTAAAAAGAAGATTGGGACGTACCCAAACCCTGTAGACGAGATTAAGCAGGTGAAACATCTAAGAGGTTTAGTGGAGGAGACTCAAAGGAAACTAGAACCAGAACCCATGCATATCAAAATTCATGACACAATGTTTCCCACGCAAGTTCATCCACCCCACATGAACCATAGACCGTTAGCCATATCTAGTATCATCCAAGAAGGGAGTGAGGACGGGACATCAAAAAGTGAGCATACACCCTTCTTGTTGGAAAGGATGTTTAACGAAGGAATACCTGATCCCATTGAGGAATATGAGATTCCATCCTCACCAGTTCCTAGTCAAGGACCTACACCCTGCAAAACGCCAATGAATGTTGCCAAACTAGTGGACTTCATGTCTTCTGAGGTCCGAACCACGATCATAGCAAAGCTGTATGGAGATCCTGAGTTATTCCTTGCACTTCGAGCATTCCTTAACGGAGAGCTACGAACGGGATTACCGCAGTTTGCGCAACCAAATAGGCCTGACTCGATTATGATTGATGAGGAAAATCATGTGCAATCACTTGACTTAGATGGACACGAGTTTGTGATTGAGGTACCCATTAACGAATTAGGGCAGTATTTTGAAGGCGACGAGTCTAATGCGACCCTACCCATCACTACCAAGGGATTGACTATAAAGGGAATTCTTGATGGTGGTGCGGGAGTTAGCATCGTTACAAAATATTGTTGGGAATCCATGGGAAAACCCCGCCTCAGTGTTACTAACATTGTGGTAAAGATGGCAAATGGTACCATAGCCAAACCTATGGGGATGCTCAAGGATCTTAAGATCAAAGTTCTAGGACACAAGGTACGACATACGTTCATTGTAATGGATTTCTCTAAACACCTTATGTCATATGAAATGATTTTAGGATGACCATTCATGAGGGAAGCACAAATGGTTCACGATTGGTCTAAAAATCATGTCTATTTGCAATTCCAAGACTCTGTCCTTAGAGTGGATTTGGTGACTGGTAAGGTACACCCCTTAGGGAGTAAAACCATTATTGATCATCGCTCTGACACCACAGTTCACTCGGCCCCATTACAATATTGTTACACTTGTAAGAAGGATACAGACATTGGCCAAGATTCTCCTTATATGGATGTGTTACCGGGTATGACGGAATCAGACAACGTAGACTGGGTCCACCTAGCATCAACCATAGACACTTGGGGAAATAGGGGGACGACCTGGGTAACACCTGAGGGGGATGAAATGCCTATACCCTTAAATATGCTACAAGCAATGCATATCGCTTCTGACAAGACTCATCCTAATGTAACGAAGAAAACATACAAGTGGGTCCCTAAAGCTTCTTTAGTGACCATAGCTAGTGCTAAAAAACAGAAGCCTTGTAAGAAACATACCACTCGCTCCAAGAAAAGTAAGAAAATGTTGCGATGGATCCCTAAACGACTATTGGAAGCCCAAGGCTACTATCAAGGAAATGATCAAATCTGGGTGCCAAAACGTAGATTGTGCTCTTACCTATCACCTGACCCAAGTGATCCCAATCCCGTAGCTCCAAAACGAATCAATGATCGTGGAAAGAAAAAAATCACAGAATGCTACACACCCGCTCCCGAGCTAGTTTGGGTACCAAAGAAAGAACGATTTGTTCCACCTAGCTCAGGAAGAGAAGAGTCCCATGAAGATTCTAGCTCCTCATGTAATACATCCATAGAGGTAAAAGCTTCTACACAGCCTCCATCTATAGTAGTGGACCTCCATGAAGCTACAAAAGAATCCACACCTACCAGTGTTCAAGAATCACCTAATGAACCACTTCAAGTTCGATCCTGGGAGAGTACCTTACCACCCTTGCAACTTGACGAGGCACCTAGGGTAATAGAAAACTACTGGCAAAAATCCTCACCTATTGCCAGCTGGAACAATTGGTTTCAAAGGGTGGCAAGCTCATTTCAAACGGTATGATCTACCCAAGGAAGGGGGGAGTGTTTGTGGACATCCATCATTCACTTGCTTCCCTCTCAACCTTTTTCCCTGACCTCTCAATTCTAATCTTAGGGAATGTACATATAAAGCTTTATACTCACAAAAAAAAAAAACAAAAAAACAAAAAATAAAGAGCAAGAGCAATTAGCAAACGAGTATGCACATTAAAGTCAAAACATTGACTCAGACCTACACATGCCACATCTGGTACAGTGAAACAGAAACCTATGCCATAAAACACCTTTGATCCTCATCACTTGAGTGATGGAGGGTAGGTAAGATTAGTACGATAGGAGTGTTTCTGTTTTAGAGTTGAGTGATTAGCGAAGTTCTCTTTTCCCACTGCTGTGCCTCCTAGAGGTATTGTTTTTGTTTTCTAGTGTGTACAGGAGCGTGTTGCTATTGATAGGATTTGGACCTTCATGGAACCTTTCTCTCGTTCACACTTCAAATCAAGCGCGACCATCAACACAAACAGGTGTTTCTTGTCCATTAGCATTGCCGTTATCTTTTTGCATCTATGATTGTCTGCTTTGATTGTGATTGGTAGCATAATATTCAGCGCATTTGCTTAGTATCAAACATTTAATTCAATGTAATGTTTTGTCATAATCACTTGTCTAGGTTTAAAAATCAAGCAGTCCGACTAAGCTAGTTTGACCAAGCTAGGTATTAGAAATCTTCTCTTAATACCATGGGGAATGCCTTCCTAATAAGCAATGGTTACTTAGGTTCTTAATCCGATTTAGGCAGCATTGTATGAAATGTACTAGGGCTTTCTAGTGGGCTTAACCCTATTGACCTTTAGTTTAAGTATTATAAAGGGAGTTTACTAATGTGATGAGCCTGGGGAGGGTAACAGAGTTATATGACCCCCCAAAGTTACAAAATTTAAATGCTGAAAATGAACAAACAAAAAATCAAAGTGCCACAATGTAAAATTTTAAGCTGGAAGAGAAATCTCAGCTTGATTTGGTACTTCACTCACATGTATCGCCTATGGTACTAGAGCCCTAGAGGTTCCCAGTGTGGGCGCTTTTCCTTGAAAAGCAAAAAACCCAAGGCATACAAAATAAGCACACACATCATAATTGAATCAATGTGAAAAGACCTTGGGGGGTCAAAGAAAAAGTAATCAGTCAGGCGATGATTTCATGAGAAATTTCTTTTATGGTAGCTTAACTACAAAGTCTTCTAGGTATAGCCTCTAGTCAGCCCTCGAACATGAATACTTGTCTCTCGCGATTAAACAACTTAATTGACCACTGAAAATTAAGAAGCTTACCCATGGTATTAATATTCGATCTCTAGTGCCTTTCGACTGTCCAATTAGCGACCCCAGACTTGTTTAATTTTTTACCTTTACATCTGTTTATGCATTTGATTACATTGCAATTTAATGCTCATTACTACCAAATTGTTTATAATTCTTTGACCAATCAATGTGTCTACCTAAAACTGCATATGCTTTTTAAGAGAATGCAATTACTGTGGCAATGTTGTTTGATTTTGCAGTGACTAAAGAAGGCTAAGGACATTCATCTCAAATGATCTTCCACCTCGACGAACCAGCTTCAACTCAATAGCTTCTGAGGACGGAATCTACATCAGGAAGGGGGGCATGTTAACCCTCACGGCACACGAACACCCTATCGCCTACGATGGACGCGTATTATGTATTATTTAGAGTCAGGCACCGGGCTTGTCAGACCTATAGGGAAAGGTAGAGTGATCGCCGATGAGAGGCGCACTTTAACTTGGACATTCAAGGGATTAGTTGGTTAAGCATGGGCGCCCAAGTGTGAATGGGGTGAGCTCCTATAAAAGCCAGCTAAACCTAATTTTTACTCATTCTCTCATTTGTGCAATAGAAGAGTGCTCTTGCTCCATCTCCATCTCCATCTTCTTCTTCTTCACCTCCTTGCATGTGTGTGTGTGTGTGAGAGAGAGAGAGAGAGAGAGAGGGAGAGTGTGTGTGCGATCGAGCATTAAGAAGGCACGATGGCGGCGAAGCGGTTGAGCGCGGCACGACTACAGCTTCTTCTTCATCGCGGCAAGGAATCCACCACGAAGGCGAGCGTAAAGCGGTGAGTGACACACCCTTTGTTTTCTTGAGCTTGCTAGTTTAGGCTTGTTCTGTGCTTGGGGCCGTTTGTGGCTCGCACACGGTGTACTGACAAGTCCCTTGCTTCGACAGTGCGGCAAGGAGCGCACATATGTACAAGAAAACAGGTGAGAGACTCCCTCCACGTACGCGGGCTCATTCAATCAATCTACATGCAATTGTATTGGCTCTAGGGATAGGCAAGTGTGTGTATCCACGCTAGATCTTGCATGTAAATCTCGCAAACTACTATGTACCGTCTGCAAAACTCCACTATGCATCATGCTAGTGTTATTCATCATAAGATTAACAATCCCTTCTGCAAATGCTCCCACTACAGCTGCTAGGTTGGGGCTCGATACTAGTAAGTAGTACATGAGACACCCAAATGCTGACAAAATTTGTGCAAACCTAGCTGTACTCACCTCCCATGCGCTATCTACAATCACTGCATCATCAAGACTACCCATCCGTATGGATGTGTCAACACCAACACTGGGATGGCTATGTCCCTCTCACCCATAGGCACAATTGTGCATCCTGGCACCAACTCACTAGCCTCTAGCATGAGCATATCACAAAAATCCATGTCTGTCATCTCTACCCATGTCTCTAGAGAGTAGACCTGCTCTATCTCTGCGTGCATAGACTCTATTAACACATACTCTCTTTCACTAGGACATAGTCTCTCTACCTTTGTTTCTACAAAGTCCACTGGCACGTCCTCCATAGCTAAATGCTCTATCTTGTGAGCATGGTGGATCTCACCCGCAAAAGAGACACGTTGGTGCACCCAAAACATGTTGATGCCAGATATGGGCTCATGCAAGGGTATGGATGCATACAGGTGCACGTAATGGTGCTAGGGCAGGTGTCTAAAGCCATAGCATCGAGAGGATAGCGGAAATGTATTCTTAAAGCGGCTTTTTAGGCCAAAAGTGCAGATCAGTGTTCCAGATGGGATGACAGGTTGAGATGTACGAAATGACAAAACAGTGTCCTAAAAGGTAGTGCTCACTGTGCTCTAGAAGTCAGTCCAGACGGCTTGTCAAACGGAGCCCCGGTGCTCTAGATATTGCAGTTTAAAGAAAGGATATGTAGCAGATCCCCGACGGACAGGGCAGCTGGGGATAGGTGGCCCGGTTTGATGTCAGTGCATATGTGTGTAGTGCTCGCGTTGTGGAACATGCCTGTCTTCTCGAATTGTGAATCGGAGCTCTGGTTAGCAAGTTAAGGTCAATTGAGGATTTTCTGAGGGCTGGGTCTGAGCCCACTTGGCCGCATTGGGGGATGTGCCACTTGGCAGTTTCTCGGCCTCGCCAATATTCTTGGTGGAAGTGAGCACCATATGGAGTTAGCACAAATCGACTGCACATCAATCGGATATTCGGTTAGTCAGATACTGTTAGACGCAGTTGGGATCATTTGGTAGTGAGAGGCATACAGATGCATTTCCTCGTTTTTGGCAGCGTCAGACAGCTAGCTCAGAGAAGTCAAAATGCATTGGGGTTTGCACGGCTCGAGAGCCAACTTAGTAAAGATCCGGTACGATTTTGCAGCTTGGCCATCGGGTCCGAGAGCAATGAATGGTAGCCTACAGAAAAGAGCCAAAAGGGGAAAAAAAAGGTTAAATACTTATGTTTTGTTGGGCTTAAGGGGCCATGAGGCCCATGACTTCCACGTGTCGGGGAGCATAGCCCCACATGCGCAGAGAAGGGCCTAGAGGGTGTGCTTTATAGGCTGGGCCGTGACACCCATTGCCATAGAAGGTGGCGAGGAGAGTTTGGAGCTCTTGGCTATGGTGTTGCCGATGGCGACGATGGGGGCTCTGCGTTGGGCGGAATTGCCAGCGGTTTTGGCTGTGACTGGTGAGGCAAGGCGGCGCGATGGCGTGCCCGCTCGCGTGCCGGTCTGTTAACGCCTAGGTCACTTTGCCACCCGCCCATGAGGGGGCCGTTTGCCGTGGACCAAATCCGCCCACAACCGTTTTTGAGGGCAATGTGAATCCCTAAGAGCAACGACGGCGCCGTCGTTGCTCCCTAGAGGGCGCTCGTATGTAGAGTAAAGTGTGAAGCCTCGTGACAAGCACCAAGCTATTCAAAGTCAAGCTGAGCCTCCCAAGGGGAGTGCCATGAGGGGGCCGTTTCCCGTGGACCAAATCCGCCCACAACCGTTTTTGAGGGCAATGTGAATCCCTAAGAGCAACGATGGCGCCGTTGTTGCTCCCTAGAGGGCGCTCGTGTGTAGAGTAAAGTGTGAAGCCTCATGACAAGCACCAAGCTATTCAAAGTCAAGCTGAGCCTCCCAAGGGGAGTGCCATGAGGGGGCCGTTTCCCATGGACCAAATCCGCCCACAACCGTTTTTGAGGGCAATGTGAATCCCTAGGAGCAACGACGGCGCCGTCGGTACTCCCTAGAGGGTGCTCGTGTGTAGAGTAAAGTGTGAAGCCTCGGGACAAGCACCAAGCTAGTCAAAGTCAAGCTGAGCCTCCCAAGGGGACTGCCACATGTCGGCCTACCATGAAAAATGCCAAAAAACTCAAAAACAAGCCCAATAAAGGGGAGAAACCTTTTGTAACAAGGGAGCTCTTGGTTTTTTTTCACTGTACGTGTAAGAGAGCAAGTGAAAGAGAGAGTGAGAAGATCAGAGGAGCATTGTAATGGAGTTTGGAAGCTATTAATGGACAACCCTCTTGGCCAATTGTGCCGTGTCGCTCCCCCTTCCCCTTTTCTCTTTGCCGTTGATCCGAGCCTATCACAAATTTTTGTTTACTATATTTTGTTGGTTTTCCTTGCTTCTAGAGGTTTACAATAAAAGAAAGAGTCAGAACAACCTCTTGGAAAAATTAAAAAAATGATTTGATGGGAATTTTTTTTTGACTAGTTCACCGGAGGTGAAAGGTAGAGGGAGAACCTAGTGGTAAAGGGAAGGGAAAATATGTAAATGTGAAAAGAAAAGATATGATGTGGTTGTGAAGCCATGTACCCATGATTCAAGGGTCATGAGTGGCTCATATCATCATGGCTTTGGAGCCATATGATGATTCAAACTGATGGGACCCAAGTGGAAGACTTGGTAAAGGAAGGAACCAGACACATGATTTTGCTGGATTTTTAAAAAATACTTTCACTCCGATCCAAGAAAAATTGTCTTCATCAAAGTTGTAGCTGATGAGCTGGAGATTCTGACCATATTTCTTTTTATAGTTTTTGCATCTATGGTCTAGGAGATATGGACAAAATGGCGGACGCCAGGTTTTTCAACTGTGGTGGAGACCACCCCCTCTACCTTTACACACACACCCTTCCTTTTCCACATTGAGACCTTCTCTAAAAATCAGCCATTAGTCTTCTCACCCTCCCCTCCTTCCTCCTCTCTCTCAAGCTCAAAAAACCGTCACAAATTCCTCTTTTAATCACCTCTCAAGTCATGCTTAATCTTGTTGTAATTCATAAGTTCTCATTCAACCCCTTTCTATTACTACTAGATATGTATTGATTTTATGTAGATTCTTTACATTTTAAAATAAGGAAGCTCTTGGACTCAAGCTATGGAGGAAGGAGTGAAGACAACACAAGTGATGATGGAGCCAATTAGTTGCAAATTGGTCAACAAATCACTTGGAAGGAGCTTCTTCATTGGTTGAATGTCCCTAATCAAGATTCATTTGTACAAATTACACTTGGATGTTAACCTCACTCCTAATCACTCTCTTTCCTATATAAGGAGGCCTTCCCCTTTGTAATTTCAAGCCTCCCTCAGCCCCATTGAGTCTTTGTATCACTCACCATGACCCCATAAAGCTCATTCATTCACTCTATTCTTGCACATTCTAGAGTGCAAATTGTTTTATGCTAGTAACCTCCCCTCCTCTTACTTATGTTAATTAAGAGAAATATTTTATGTGTGTGTGAGAGTGCTTGATGTGATTTTGGCTAATCCTTGAGTGGTTGTTTAGTAATCTACATGCTATTTGTGTTGGGAGTGTTTGAAGTTATCCATTCCTTGTACACCCACTAAGGTTAATGCTTCATTCATAGTGATCTCTCTCTCTCTCTCTCTCTCTCTCTCTTTTTGTGTAGCGGTCCTAGTCCACGCTTCCAAGACTAGGTGGTGCCCTCATCTCATTTCCCTTGTGGCGCAATGGAGTTTGTTTTGGTGTAGAGGCCGCCATTCCAAATTTCCTTCGTCATAAATTGGTGCCCCCATGGAGGAGTTCTCAAGCAGCGCTCTGTCAATCCTATGAAGGAAGATCCATCAAATTCTCCGAGACTTCCACTATGGTCTCCCCAAGAAGCTCGAGAAAAGAAGCGTCTTTATCGACAAACGGCATGTATGCGGGTAAAGAGAGTTAACTACACACACCCTTCTTTGCTTCAAGGAAAATCTTGTAGTCATCAAGTCCCTAGGTCAAAGCATTGTGTTGAGTGATTTGTGGCTAGTGTGAAGACACTTCCTTTGAAGCCTCGACTTCACGTGGTGAAAGCACTCTCAAACTCGGGTATTAACATGTTTTTGGAGGGGGAGCTACACATCAATGGGGTGCGGTATTGGCAAGAGGCTACATATGGTGATGCACTCCAACTACTACTAGCAAGAAGGCTCAAGGTGGTTGAGAGGGTAGCCATTGGACCCTATGAACTCTACAAAGCTGAAGATGGTCACACCAAAGCTAGGCTAATCACTGGTGAGCAAATTCTTCGCATCTCTCAAATGGTGGGATCCAAAAGAGCTCAACTTCAATGAAGTGCTTCATGGAAGTTTGTATTTAATGCACCAATGAATAATCCCATTTTCTACAACTTTCAATCAGTTCAAAATATTAGGGTGAATGTGCGCATTGATAGAAATATTTTTTTCCAACAAAGATTGGTCTTCTATTTTGGAGCTGAGAGGTTGAGAGAGATATTGTTGTCCCCTGACCCTATAATATTTCCTATTTTGGAGTATAATGTATCTTTTGATGTTCATATCTTCATCTTGCTTTAAGCATACTCCATGAATCATAGGGATTTATATGGACCTTTCCAACCTCTTGCTAGACAAACTGTGCATATAATAGCTAGCACAAAGCTTAGGTTCCAAAACATCATAAGGAACTTACTAGGCCCTCGTCGTCTAGCTGAGATTAATGCATCTATCAATCCATTTATTCTACCCTTAATAAGATATGATTTGGGCCTAGACGTTTTCATCTTTCTGCTGTATTGAGAGGAAGGCAACCCATTTTATGATGGCTTTCCCTAATTTTTTTGGGCGTAGTGGGAAAAATGCTGGGGATTTTTTGGATAACTTGGAGATGGCTTTCCTTGTCTCTGGGAGGGATGACGAAGCATTGAAATTGAGAGCTTTTCCTTTGGTGCTCAAAGAAGAAGCTAGGGTATGGTTCCAGGCTCTAGATCCAACCCAAAGAGCTGATTGGGAGGGATTGAAGGCGGCTTTCCTACAAAGATTTCAACAAGCCAATTCGGCAGAAGAACTATGGCAACGGCTTTTGGCCCTTCATCAAGTTGACCCTCATGGTTATGCAACCTATGAGGAAGGTTTTCTAACACTTTGGGGGCAATGGTCTGACTCACTAAACCCTAGTGAGCGAGATCCCAATTGCCTCCAAAAGGATCGATTTATCTCAAGTTTGTACCCCTTGCTAAGGGAGAAGGTAAAGAGAAAATTTCCAAATACTTTTGAAGATGCCTTAAGAATTGCTAGGGAAAAGAATAGAAAGATTCTCTATCAAGCCCATGCTGGCCAGCTAGCTTTGGGAGCCAATATCACAACTATGGAAGCTTCTCACATACCTCCAAATGTGCCTAATGCACCAGACCTCAATAGAGGTCAACAAGAAGATATGCTCCAACAAATAAACAATCTCACAAACCAGCTAGAGGGGTTGAGAGTAAATCTTGTGCAGGGTGCAAGAAGGCCTATTGAGGGAAATGGTGGGAATCGGCCACCAATGCGATGTCAAGAAAGGGAAATGTTGTGTTACAATTGTGGGGAAAATGGCCACGGCATGTATAATTGCCCTCATCCCAGAAGATATGACTACCCTGTCAGAGGTCCTCGACAACAAGTAAGTCCTCCCCGTGCTAGATCTCAAGCACAAGAGCAACCGCAACCTCAAATTTTGCAGCCACCTCGTTCTCAAGCTCAAGCCCCTGCTACTCAACCAAATGTGAGCATCATAAGGATGGAGGAGGTCCTCAAGGGTAGAAGCAACCAGGAAGAAATAGCTAAAGGGAAGATGAAGATAGATGAAGTGGCTACAATGTCTATCAAACGTGTGCGTGTCCAAGATGAAGTACGTAAAGAAACAAGCAAGGATGCAAGCAATGAAGCAAGTACATTTTGGGCAACTGAAGATGAAGCCAAGAAGAGAAAGACCCCTACTAGGTCTCAAATTGACATCTCTGATTTCCCTATGGGATCGTGGACACAACCTTATGACTTGACAGCTGATGTGAGTTCTCAAGGACCAAAGATTACTTGGCCACAACTACTTTATATCTCCCCAAAGCTGCGACGACAATGGTAAAAAATGGTGAGCACGAGGGCAAAGCGAAGTAAGCTAGTAAGTGTAATCAAAGCATATGGTCTCAAGGATATAGTGCCTTTGGTGGAGGCTCAAATCAAGGGACAACGGATTCCAAAAACTTACATTGACAGTGGAGTAGAGGTTTGTGTCATGACAGAAAAGCTAATGCATCAATTAGGTTTAGAGGTAATGGAATCATCAAACTTTAGGGCAAAAATGGCCAATAATGTCTCTGTCACTTGTGTGGGTGTAGTGAAAGCTTTGAGAGTTTCTATTTTTGGAATCACTACAGAGGTTGATGCTTATGTGATGCCAGTAAAGGGAGAAGGATACCCCCTTATTTAAGGACGACCTTGGCTCATGGGTATAGGAGCTAGGCAAGATTGGGCAACATGAGACTTGGAGCTGAGGCCTTGCATGGGTGGCCATAGTCGGAAGGTGGTTTATAACTTGAAGAATGGGTGACAAGAGAACCTTGAACTAGAGACGTCAGCTGATGAGTGGAGCTCAAGTGGATGCTCCTCATCCATGGACGAGGAAGAGAGTTCAAGTGAAGAGAGTGATAGCACTCTCGAAGTCATGTGCGTCACCATAAAGGAAACTACCTCATCAGAAGACAACCCAAGGATCCAAATGGAGAATGTGTGGGATGCCAGCCTAGAGAAAATGTTATCCAAGGATATAAAGGAAAAAGAAAATGAGGGTTATGTAAATGTTCTCAAGAAGCATGCATCATTGTTTATTTTTTATTACACTCACATTACAGGTGTCACTGCAGTGAAGCATCATATCCATCTAAAAGAAGGGAGCAAGCCAGTAGTACAAAAACTAAGAAGATTAGGAGTTGTGTAACAAAATGCACTGTTTCCCGAGGTGAAGAGACTCTTAGAAGTAAGATTCATATACCCTGTAGAAGATTCAGAATGGGTCTCCCTAGTAGTGGTGAGGCCAAAGCAGAATGGTAAATGGCGAGTGTGCATGGATTAAAGGCCACTAAATGCTGCAACAAAGAGGGACCACTTCCCTCTCCCATTTCAAGATGAGATTCTCAATGAAGTAGCAGGCCATTAGCAATACACAGTGTGCGATGGCTACTCTGGCTACTTTCAAATACGCATTGCAAAGGAGGACCAGAAAAAGACTACTTTCATCACACCATGGGGCTGTTTTGCATTTCGAGTCATGCCTTTTGGTCTCACCAACGCTCCAGCCACCTTTCAACGATTCATGAACATGGTCTTCCAACCTTACTTTGGTAAGTCCATAAGGGTTTTCATAGATGACTTTTGTATTTACAGCTCCAAAATTATGCATCTCGGCAAGTTGATGAAGGATTTACTCGTTTAGCTAAGTTGGGTGGACAACTAAACAAGGACAAATGTCACATTGGGGAAAGCAAGGTTACACTATTGGGGCATGTAGTGTCCATTGATGGAATCAAGGTAGATCCTGAAAAGATAGAAACATTGCTAAATCTACCTTCCCCAACTTCCATCAAACAATTAATCTCTTTCTTGCAAAAGCTAAGATATTTGAGTAGATTCATACACTTACTCTCCCAAGTGATATTTCCTCTACAACAGTTGACTCGTCAAGAGACGCTTGTTTGGAGTGAAGAAAGTGATGGGCATTTTAGAGAGATTAAAAAAATGTTAGGGGCACTCCCTGTAATCCTCCAACCTTGTTGGGAAGAAACATTCTTTGTAAACCCTAGTGTGGGAGAAGAGGCCATTGGTGCTACCCTCCTACAAAAAGATCCAAAAACATCCTTTATGAGGCCTATGTATTTTGCTAGCCGCCTCATGGAAAACACAGAGAAGGCCTACACCCTGATGGAACAGCTAGTGTTAGCTCTCATGTTTGCGGTAACCAAATTTCGGCCATACTTCCTTCTGAAGAGGTTTTTAATTATCACTGTGGAGGATATGTTTCCCTATGCACTACAACATATGGAAATCTCTGACAAAATAGCAAAGTGGGTGGTGCGACTTCAAGAGTTTGATTATACAATACAGGTTGAAAGAACAACTCGAGCATGCTTAGCTGACATTTTAACAAACAAGTGCTATGAAAAAGTTTTCCATTTGAAGAGAAAGGAACATCCACCACCTCCAGCTCTAGAGGCTTTGGTCAATGCTTATAGCCTCTACTTTGATGGAGCATACAAGAGAACCAAGGATAAGGCAGCTGCAGGCATCGTGGTCTTATCTCCATTGGGAGAGAGGATCCATGGTTAAAGGATCACTCTAGAAGATGTACACTCCAACAATGAAGCAGAATATCAAGCTCTAATTCATGGCCTTTGTTGGTGCCTCGATAATTCAATTAAGAGATTAAATTCTTTTGGTGACTCCATGCTTTTAGTAAGGCAAATGCAAGGTACATGGGCTTGCAAAAATGCCAGTCTCTCTACTAAAATGAGAGAAGCCAAAGCTCTTATGAGGAGATTTAGGGAGGCACAAGTACATCATGTGCAAAGAGACCAGAACAAGGATGCAGACCACCTAGCATCATTGAAGTTAAATGAGTCAATAGTGGGAGCAGTGGCCATCAAACTTCCACTTCAGCAAGGCAAGGAGGACTTAGAAGATATTATGCACATTCTGGAGCAAGAAGAGGCTCCTAAACACTTGAATGCAGGGGAAAGGCGATGGTTAGCTAGGAAGGCTACCAAGTATCGCATAGTAAATGATAACTTGTATTGTCTTGGTAAGGATGGTGTGCTTAGGAGAGTGCCTTTGAAGAGTGAAATTGAAGAGATTTTAAAATCTTGTCACGATGATATGTGCGGAGGACACTTTGCACACGACGTCACTAGTAGAAAGGTTCTACAAGCTGGGTTTACTTAGCCAAGTCTTCATCGTGATGTCAAATACTGGTGTCAAACATGTGATGAATGTCAGAAAGCAGGACCACGACGGCTCATAGCTGAACCTCAGAACCCAATAAAGGTATATGGGCCCTTTGAGAAGTGGGGAATTGATGCCATAGGGCCTCTACCACGCACTCAGTCAGGTAAAGAGTACATCATAATGGGAGTAGACTACATGACTAGATGGGCTGAGGCTATGCCGACCAATAGAGTTACTGCTAAGGATGTGAGTCACTTCATCTTTGACCACATCTGTTGCCGGTTTGGCACCCCTCTTGAAATACTATCTGATAGAGGACCAAGGTTTAGAGCAGACTTGGTGGGAGAACTCATGCAGAAGCTAAATATTCAGCATCAACACTCTAGTCCTTACTACCCTCAGTGCAATGGTTTGGTGGAAAAGGTAAATGGAATCATTTGCAAATTTCTCACCAAACAGGTATATGCCAGTTGCCAAGATTGGGACAAACACCTGAATGGACCTCTATGGGCCTATAGAAGCTTCGTCAAAACCACATTAGGGTACACACCCTTTCATTTGGTTTATGGAAAGGAGGCGCTTTTGCCCATTGAAGTGAAGTTAACAAGTCTTCGAATATTGGGTAGCCAGGTAGGCTCTCAAAAGGAGAAAGTACATCAAAGGATCATGGATCTAGAGAGGCTGCAATTGGATCGTGAAGAAGCCATCAACCACTATTCTCAAGAAGCAGAGAAGCGCAGAGAAAAGTTCAACAAAAAGCTAGCATCCAAAGACATCAAAAAGGGATCTCTGGTGCTTCGATATGACAATCGCTTCGACACTCGTAAGGATGGAAAGTTTCTTTTTCGATGGGAAGGCCCGTTCTTGCTCACCAAAAAGTTCAAAAATGGCTCTTACAGACTTCAAGACATTGATGGTAAAGTGCACAAGACCAGGACAAATGGATGGGGTCTAAAGCCTTATCACATCAGGATAAGGTCAGCTCAAGATCAAAGAAAGTAGGCTACAAACATACATACCCCTAGCTAGGTTTAGGGGGGCTATGATCCCAGCCTATCACAAATTTTTGTTTACTATATTTTGTTGGTTTTCCTTGCTTCTAGAGGTTTACAATAAAAGAAAGAGTGAGAACAACCTCTTGGAAAAATTAAAAAAATGATTTGATGGGAATTTTTTCTTGACTAGTTCACCGGAGGTGAAAGGTAGAGGGAGAACCTAGTGGTAAAGGGAAGGGAAAATATGTAAATGTGAAAAGAAAAGATATGATGTGGTTGTGGAGCCATGCACCCATGATTCAAGGGTCATGAGTGGCTCATATCATCATGGCTTTGGAGCCATATGATGATTCAAACTGATGGGACCCAAGTGGAAGACTTGGTAAAGAAAGGAACCAGACACATGATTTTGCTGGATTTTTAAAAAATACTTTCACTCCGATCCAAGAAAAATTGTCTTCATCAAAGTTGTAGCTGATGAGCTGGAGATTCTGACCATATTTCTTTTTATAATTTTTGCATCTATGGTCTAGGAGATATGGACAAAATGGCGGACGCCAGGTTTTTCAACTCTGGTGGAGACCACCCCCTCTACCTTTACACACACACCCTTCCTTTTCCACATTGAGACCTTCTCTAAAAATCAGCCATTAGTCTTCTCACCCTCCCCTCCTTCCTCCTATCTCTCAAGCTCAAAAAACCATCACAAATTCCTCTTCTAATCACCTCTCAAGTCATGCTTAATCTTGTTGTAATTCATAAGTTCTCATTCAACCCCTTTCTATTATTACTAGATATGTATTGATTTTATGTAGATTCTTTACATTTTAAAATAAGGAAGCTCTTGGAATCAAGCTATGGAGGAAGGAGTGAAGACAACACAAGTGATGATGGAGCCAATTAGTTGCAAATTAGTCAACAAATCACTTGGAAGGAGCTTCTTCATTGGTTGAATGTCCCTAATCAAGCTTCATTTGTACAAATTACACTTGGATCTTAACCTCACTCCTAATCACTCTCTTTCCTATATAAAGAGGCCTTCCCCTTTGTAATTTCAAGCCTCCCTCAGCCCCATTGAGTCATTGTATCACTCACCATGACCCCATAAAGCTCATTCATTCACTCTATTCTTGCACATTCTAGAGTGCAAATTGTTTTATGCTAGTAACCTCCCCTCCTCTTACTTATGTTAATTAAGAGAAATCTTTTATGTGTGTGTGAGAGTGCTTGATGTGATTTTGGCTAATCCTTGAGTGGTTGTTTAGTAATCTACATGCTATTTGTGTAGGGAGTAATCTACATGCTATTTGTGTTGTTTAGTAATCTACATGCTATTTGTGTTGGGAGTGTTTGAAGTTATCCATTCCTTGTACACACACTAAGGTTAATTCTTCATTCATAGTGATCTCTCTCTCTCTCTCTCTCTCTCTCTCTCTCTCTCTCTCTCTCTCTCTCTCTCTCTCTCTCTCTTTGTGTAGCGGTCCTAGTCCACGCTTCCAAGACTAGGTGGTGCCCTCATCTCATTTCCCATGTAACGCAGTGGAGTTTTTTTTGGTGTAGAGGTCGCCATTCCAAATTTCCTTCGTCACCGTCTCGTCTGATGCTAGCCGCGGTGCCGTTGAAGCGTGTGTACGCCCGGATCGTTGGTGCTTTGCAAAAAGAGAGAGAGAGAGAGAGAAAGAGAGAGAGAGAGAGAGAGAGAGAGAGAGAGAGAGAGAGATAGAGAGAGAGTAAATGTGTTTGTGAAGGGAGATAGAGCGTGTGCAGTGAGGTGTGGACTCATTTTGCGATCTTGGAAAGGGCACGTGTGTGCTGGGGAACTGTGCAGGTGAAGCGGATTATGTGAAGATTTTCGTTTTGAAGGTTTCTTCGAGTGGATTGGGGTGTTGTGTTGACCCTGGGCTATAGAGAGGCATCGTCAGCTGTGCCGGGCGTCGTCCCCCATTCTCCCTCTCCATCTTCTGGTACCCCCACTAAGGAGCACGTTGATTGCTCCGGTTAGTGAACGAAAATACAAGTTTTCGTATAGGTAAGGATGGCGTCTCGAAGGTACGGTCCGATTTTTACAGGTGAAGAGAATCCAGACGAATGGCTTGCAGATTTTGAATTGTACATGTTGTCTTTGCGAATGCCTAATGAGGATAGCAAGATGCAAACTTTCCCTTTGGTGATGGGCAGAAAGGAAATATTGTGGTTTGAAGCTTAGGAGATTGAGTCGAGACACGCATGGCCGGCTCTACGGACAAGATTTCTGCATGATTTTCATTAGGAAGCTTCTCCAGTCGAGATAGATGCGAAGCTGAAATCTCTAAAGCAGGATGTAGGTGAGGAATTCAGCTTGTTTCTGGATCGTTTTGAAGTATGTTGGGCAGAGTTAGCAGCAGCTATGCAGCTAGCCAATGGTGAGTACTTCAAATTGGATAAGTTTATGGCATGCTTACATCCAAAGGTGAGAAAGAAAGTGGACTTTGAAAGCTGAGAGAACTACAATAGGGCAGTGGCAATGCAAGATCGAAAAGTAGAAAATTTTAAAAAAAGATACAGCAGGGCATAACAGGTTATGAAGCAATGGCACCTGTTCAACCACAAAGCCCTCGAGAGTCAACTCAAGAGGAAAATCAAGGGAATAGGGCTACGGTTGCTATTCCACAGCAGTGGAAATGTACGGTTCAGGATCTATAAGAGCAGATGCAAGAGCTTCGATTGAGTGTGATGGACAAGGGACAGCCGAGAGGACCAAGGGGCAGGGCAAGGCCTCTACCTGGAAGGTGCTATAATTGCGGCGAATAAGGGCATTATGCACCCGACAGTCCCCATTTGGTGAGGGAAAGAGGTAGTATCTACCCATTGTTTGACAGAGGGAGAGGCCAAGCATAGTTTAATGGCCCAAGGGAACAGGTAGTCGAGAATCCAGTGCAGCAAGCCCAAACGGATGGCGGTGAAGTCCCTAGGGTGAACATCATTGGAATGGATAAACAGGATGTCGAAGTGTTGGCTAACAAAAGAACTAGAGCTGAAAGAGAGACGGAGACCGAGCGGGAGACTAGAGCTCCTAAAGGCAAAGGGAAGGTATACGAGGGGAAAGAGAAGAGTGAAACTAGTAAGAAAAGAAGGCATCATAGGATTAAACAAACATATTTCCAACTTGGGCGCGGCCATCCAGAGTATGATTTGGTGAGTGATGTCCAAAGTCAAAGAGCTAATATTACTTTTGGACAGTTGTTGGCATTGAACCCAACATTGAGGCGACACTGGTCGACTAGTGTTAGCACTAGGCTACCAAGGGGTAAAGGAAATGTGCAGGCGATGCAAAATATGGCACTCAGGGTAGGTAGCCCGAAGGATGTTCTTCCTTTGGTGGATGTTGTCATCAAGAAAAGGATGCAGCTTCAAGCATATATAGATGGCGGAGAACAGGTTTGCGTCATGACGGAAGCTGCGATGAAGGAAATAGGGGTCAAGGCGACAGCCAAGTCGAATGTGCGCATGAGGATGGCTAACCATGCTAAAGCTAGGTGTTTGGGCATGGCCCATGATGTAAGAGTAAAAGTGATGGGCATAGAGTGCCTGATCGACTTCTTTGTGATGAAAGCTGGGGATAACGCATATCCCATCATCTTGGGTAGGCCGTGGCTGTTGGAAATAGGTGCCAAACAGGATTGGGAAAGTAAAGTGTTTACCCTACCTGATAAAGAGAAAGGAAGACAAGTGGTGTTGGATCTGAAGACCAAGGAAATCCATTTTCATCCAATAGCGGCTAGAGACGAAGAGGACACCACCAACTATGAGTATGAGATTGAAACGGCCTATGATGAGGGCTATACAGATACGGGGAAGAAGAAAGCGAGGATGACATGCTCAAGATTGATGCTGACTTGTTTGGGGTCACTGTGGAAGAACCTTGTGTGAAAGAGGAGGTGCAAGCACAGGTGCATGCCATAGGTACTGAAGAGGTGGTCAATATTCTAAGTGGAGACTTGACCAAGAAGGAGAAAGAAAGATATGTCGATTTGTGTGCATCTTTTCCAAACCTATTTGCAAAGGAGTATAAAGATTTGAGAGGAGCCAAGGGTGTTGAGAGCACAAAATAGCCCTCAAGGAAGGATACAAACCTAAGGCGCAAAAGATAAGGAGATTGGGTGAAATTCAAAAGGACGCCCTTTGGTAGGAGATCAATCAATTACTGGATGCAGGTATTATATACCCCGTAAAGGAATCAGAGTGGGTTTCCCCATTAGTTATCACTCCTAAAAAGAATGGGAGATGGCGGGTGTGTGTCGACTATAAGCCATTAAATGCTACGACCAAGAGGAATCACTACCCATTGCCGTTTCAGGATGAGATTTTGAATCAGGTGGCTGGCCACGAGAGGTATTCTATTATGGATGGGTTTTCAGGTTACTTTCAAATAGGGATTTCTCTTGAAGACCAACTGAAGACGACATTCATATCTCCATGGGGTTGCTTTGCCTATCGTCCCAGGATGCCGTTTGGATTGGTGAACGCATATACCACCTTCCAAGACTGGATGAATAGGGTGTTTGGTCCTTATTTGGGCAGGTTCATTAGAGTTTTCATGGATGAAATTGGATGTTATAGCTTAAGGACAGATCATTTGTCAAAGCTACGACTATGTTTTGAGAGGTTGGATAAAGAGGGAGGCCAGTTGAACCCCAAGAAGTGAAAATTAGCACAGCCCCGAGCATCATTGTTGGGCCATGTGGTGTCACAAAATGGGATTGAAGTAGATCTAGAAAAGGTCAAGGCTCTAGTCTTGATGGAGCCTCCTCCCAGTGCATAGGCTATGGCATCGTTCGTGCACAGGTTGAAGTATCTGTCAAGGTTTTTTTGGATGTTGTCGCAGTATGTATACCCCCTTCAGAAAAGGGCGCAGCTAGTGCATGGTTTTAAATGGGATGAAGAGGCTCAAGTAGCTTTTGATAGGGTGAAAGAAATTTTGTGTCAACTACCTATGGTGTGTCCTCCCAATCATGAAGATGATTTTTATGTTGCCATGACGGTAGGCACTGTGGCCAATTGGGCAGTACTATTGCAAAAGGTGGGAAGGAGCTATAAACCTATTTATTCTGAAAGTAGGGTGATAAGTCCTGGGGAGGCAACCTACACCGAAGCCGAACAGTGGGTGATGGCCTTAGGTTTTGCTTGTAGGAAGTTCAAGGTGTATCTCATTGTGCGAAAGTTTTTTGTGGTAACGGCCAATAACTTATTGCCAGAAGTAGTGTTACACTTGAAGCCAGGGAAACGGATCATGAAATGGGTGATAGAGCTATAATTTGAGTTTGAATTCAAAGTTGACCATACAAGTCGATCTCACCTGGCAGATATTCTAGTCAGCGAGGCGGTTGATTTGCCGATCTATCCCAGGGTGGTGCGAGATGAAACCAAGGAAGAGCCTGACTTAGCGAAAGCTTTTACCATGTGGTTTGATGGAGCATATAGAAGGGTAATACAAAAAGCAGGTGGAGGTGTGGTGATACGAGATCCACGCAACAGGGTGATCTTTTCAAAAGCTTACGACTTGGAGGATGTGCATACCAATAATGAGGCGGAGTATCTTACCCTCCATTTAGGTTTGAAACAGTGTGTCGAGTTTGGTATATCGAGGTTGGTGGTGAAAGGTGATGCGATGTTAGTCACCAAGCAGATTGTGAAGATGGTGACCAAATATATTTATAAGCAGGTGACAGAGTGGGAGGTGAACTTGGAGAAGTGTTTGTGGGCCTACCGCACATCCTACAAGGTGGCCACAAACTTCACTCCATTTCATCTGGTTTAAGGTAAAGAGGCGGTTTCACCAGTGCATGCACAACTAGGTGCATTGAAGGGTATGTGGCATGTCAGTGCCACTCAACAGGGGGTGTTGCAGGATCGGATCACTAGTTTGGAGGCTTTATAGATGGATAGGGAGGCTGCGGCAAACTTTTATGTGAAACAGAGAGATAAGCGAGTGGCGAAGTTCAACAAGAGCTTGCCAAACACAGAGATTCAAGAGGGAGTTCTGGTGATGAAGTACGAGAGCTACTTGGACTTCACCTTCCAAAAGAAGCTCAAGAAGCAATGGACGGGTTCGTACAAATTGCATAAAGCCTTTCCAAATGGGACCTATCACCTGGTGAGAGCCAATGGCAAGCATTTGAGGCATAGGGTGAATGGGGTGCGGCTCAAATTGTACTTTGCCAGGCGGTTAGTGCCTGACGTACACCAGATTGTAGCTACGAGGGTTGGGCAACCAACCTAGACAGAGGGAGCTTATGCAGAGAGAGGACACCTTCTACATACTCTATACATAGCATGTACATAAAACTATGGTTTTTTGCTTCATTCCGTGCTTGTCAAGTGTTGCAGATTTCGGGTTCAAAAGTGTGCTTTTAGTTGAGCATGAATGCTGAACAAGAGGGTTGGGCAATGATGGTGCACCCAAAACATGTCGATGCCAGATATGGGCTCATGTAAGGGTATGGATGCATACAGGTGCACGTAATGGTGATAGGGCAGGTGTCTAAAGCCATAGCAGCGAGAGGATAGCGGAAATATATGCTTAAAGCGGCTTTTTAGACCAAAAGTGCAGCTGAGTGGTCCCGATGGGATGACTGGACGAGATGTACGAAATGCCAAAATAGTGTCCTGAAAGGTAGTGCTCAATGTGCTCTAGAAGCCGGTCCAGACGGCTCATCAAAAGGAGCCCCGGTGCTCTAGATATTGCAGTTTAAAGAAAGGGTGTAGCAAATCCCCGACGGACATGGCAGCTAGGGATAGGTGGCCCGGGTTGATGTCAGTGCATATGTGTGTAGTGCTCGAGTTGTGGAGCATGCATGTCTTCTCGGATTGTGAATCGGAGCTCTCTTTAGCAAGTTAAGGTCAGTTGATGATTTTTTGGGGGCCGGGTCTGAGCCCACTTGGCCGCATTGGGGGATGTGCCACTTGGCAGTTTCTTGGCCTCGCCAAGATTCTTGGTGGAAGTGAGCACCATATGGAGTTCGCACAAATCGACTGCACATCAATCGGATATTCGGTTAGTCAGATACAGCTAGATGAAGTTGGGATCATTTGGCAGTGAGAAGCATGCAGATGCATTTCCCGGTTTTTGGAGGCCTCAGATAGCTAGCTCAGAGAAGTCGAAATGCAGTGGGGTTTGCACGGCTTGAGAGCCAACTCAGTGAAGATCCAGCATGGTTTTGCGGCTTGGCCATCGGCCGGGAGCAATGAATGGGAGCCGATAGAGAAGAGCCAAAAGGGGGAAAAAAAAAGGTTAAATACTTATGTTTTGGTGGGCTTAAGGGGCCATGAGGCCCATGACTGCCACGTGTCGGGGGGCATAGCCCCACATGCGCAGAGAAGGGCCTAGAGGGCGTGCTTTATAGGCTGGGCCGTGCACACCCATTGGAATAGAAGGTGGCAAGGAGAGCTTGGAGCTCTTGGCTATGGTGTTGAGCGATGGCGGCGCTGGGGGCTCTACATTGGGCGGAATTGCCGGCGGTTTTGGCCGCGACTAGCGAGGCGGGGCGGCGCGATGGCACGCCCACGCGCGTCCTGGTCTGTTAACGCCCAGGTCACTTTTCCACCCGCCCATGAGGGGGGCGTTTCCCGCGGACCAAATCCTCCCACAACCTTTTTTGAGGGCAATGTGAATGCCTAGGAACGACGGCGCCGTCGTTGCTCCCTAGAGGGTGCTCATGTGTAGAGTAAAGTGTGAAGCCTCGGGACAAGCACCAAGCTAGTCAAAGTCAAGCTGAGCCTCCCAAGGGGAGTTCCACATGTCAACCTACCATGAAAAATGCCAAAAAACTCAAAAACGAGCCCAATGAAGGGGAGAAACCTTTTGTAACAAGGGAGCTCTTGGTTTTTTTTCACTGTACGTGTAAGAGAGCAAGTGAAAGAGAGAGTGAGAAGATCAGAGGAGCATTGTAATGGAGTTTGGAAGCTATTAATGGACAACCCTCTTGGCCAATTGTGTCGTGTCGCTCCCCCGTTCTCCTTTTCTCTTTGCTGTCTCGTCTGATGCCACTGGCGGTGCAGTTGAAGCGTGTGTTCCTTCGGATCATTGGTGCTTTGGAAAAAAAGAGAGAGAGATAGAGAGAGAGAGAGAGAGAGAGAGAGAGAGAGAGAGAGAGAGAGAGAGAGAGAGAGAGAGAGAGAGAGAGAGAGAGAGAGAGAGAGAGTACATGTGTGTGTGGAGCGAGGTAGAGCGTGTGCAATGAGGTGTGGACTCATTTTGCGATCTTGGAAAGCGCGTGTGCGCTTGGGAACTGTGCAGGTGAAGCGGATTATGTGCAGATTGTCGTTTTGAAGGTGTCTTCGAGTGGATTGGGGTGTTGTGTTGACCCTAGGCTATAGAGAGGCATCGTCAGCTGTGCCGGGCGTCGTCCCCCATTCCCCCTCTCCAACGTCTCGTTTCTCGCTCAAAGCATGCCACCAACAAAACAAAGACTATGTCATATTGAACCTCAGACACATGCAAAGGATATACCAAGCCATATCGGTCTCCTCTGGCAATCATTAATGAACCGCAATGCATCTAGAAAGAGTGCACTCTAAGTAGTGTCCAACAACCGAACTTTGATAACCGTCTCATTGAGATCAAACTTTGACTTAGCTGACGAACATAGCACACATGTCATAGTGTACATGATGCACCATTGGGAAATGAAAAACAAACATCTCATGCACTTGCAACGCCAAACGCTAAACTATTGGCCAAGTGTAAACAACCAAAACTCCCACTAGAGAAGGTGCTAAACCAGTCATGATGCAGTGTGACGTGGAAAATGGAATCCTCATCTAGAAACCAACAAGGAGAAGTGTCACTCAAAGACATGTAATCAGGAGGAACGCTAAAGAAAAATGTGACATCACTATCAATACTGGCATAAGAAGCCACTGCTGTAGCATATGTCAAAACCTCATCTACACCATGCATAGACCTCCACTGATATCTCAAACATCTGAAACAACGGTCCCTAATGTGCCTTGTGTGACCACAATGCCAACATCGCATGTATCGGCAACTACGAGCCCATCGTCTCTCACAAGTCATCACTGTAGACTCTAAACTATCACACATGTCTACAGCCATAAGTGAATGCTAAAGAACCAAAGTATCACAAGAAAACCTGCGAGAAATTTGATAGAGTCTTCCCTATAAAATGAGCAAAAACTCAAGTACAATCTCTACCATAAACCATGCCAAAATTGGCAACAAAGTGGGAGGTAACTCGACCACTATGCTAATCAAGCATACACCAACCAATTGCTCAATAGTGAAAACCTGTAACTTGCATGATGTAGTCTCACGCTCGGAATATGCATCGATGTGAGAACAAGGGGCAAAATCAAAGGAAAATTGTAACCACTACGATCATACCATATCACTGTCAAAAAACTTGTCAAAGTGGGAGTCAAACTTGACCACTACACAATCATGAAAACCATGATCAAATGCATCAAAATCGATGCTCACATATGCATAAAACCAACTCCACAATCTACAAATTGCAAGCACAGAACGTGGGATGAACAACTCAATCGAGCGTAAAGCGCATAACCATATACGCAAGTAGAGAGAAAAATAGCTCAAAACGCATCCCACAAGAGAAAACTGCTTGCCAAAATCGACGAACAACCTGTGAAAACTTTTGACCGTCTGTCTGTAGCCACAGAAGCATATGCAATCCTCACTTCTACAAGAGTGGGTACAAGAACACTAGTCTATGTCCAAAACTGACAAAAATCTATCAAAGTGAGAGTGAACACTTGATCACTGTCAAAATGGGAATATATCAGCCATTGTACAAGATGGCATAACACTGCAAACTTTTATGTCAAGAAGACGGGGAAAAATGGACAGATTTTCCTTTGCAAAATGAGCCAAAACTCAACGCAAATTGTAAGCCAGAAAACTGTAGATAACTACCAAAGTGGGAGTAAAGTCGACCACTAGTAGACTATTGACAAACTTGTCACCCTATCTACATAAACAAGCCTCAATGGATGCGCATAAATGAGTGCTCAACTGCGAGCATCAAGCTCCCACATAGAGCGTACATCAGCACAAAACCATGTGTCGGAAAGACCGCATCCGGATGTGCCTTAGTCCAAGAACCACATCCCAAATAAACCCTTTCATAAACAATTGCAAGTTATATCAGCACCCAATGAACTCCACAATGTGACGTACATATCCCCAAATGCAATCTACACAATGCCTTACAATATACAAGTTCTCAACTATCAAATCTTTTGTGTGTGTCAAAAAAAACACAGGTTGCTGCAAAAAATGCAAAGATCAGAATTTAAAATTTCTAATATTTTCAATGCGCTCAAAATGTTGAAAAACCTTGGGGTAGACACCTAAGATCATATAGATCTGAGTTTAAGTGTGCAAGATATGCCAAAAATAGTGTTTTGAGATCCAAAAGTACAAAACAAACTTGCTACTGCAGCTGCTATAATTTTGAACATAATTTTAAAAAATTGGAATTTACATCACGTGTGGATCATTCCAAAACCCCAAGTTACACCCTGACTTTGCATAAATCACATGTCATATGCAAAAGTTATACGAAAAACATTGTTTTGGAGCCCGAAAAATGACCTACGAAAATGCAAATCTGCATTCTTCCAGTAAATATGGCTGCAAAAAAGCACACACTTTCAATACACTCTCTTCTCAAGCTTGGAAATGTCTCTCAAGATTCCATGAGCACAGATCTGGTGGTTGCTCATCGAACTCAAGCTCCCACCAAAAACGAGCTCACCATAGCCGAAAGCTTAATTACTTCTCTGTAGCAGTCCATCCTCGCGAAGCCAAATCTCTGATACCATTTGAAGAGAGTGTGTGCACAACTGCATGTGTGCATGGAGTGGTGTGCATGTGGGAAGCAGAGAAGGAGAGAGTAGACATTGTGGGTGGAGCAAGACTCAAAGATGAGCTGCCCCTTGTTCTTTGTATATGTACACAAGAATAAGGTAGCGTCAGTGGGCGGGTGCCTATCGCCTAGGTAGTCGGGCAAGGCACATGCGCTTGTATGCCAACAATTGATCCATTTAACCAAGAAAGATGTTCCATATATTTGGGGACAAGCTTGGGATAGAGCCTTTCAGATTGTGAAGAAGATGTTAATGGTAGCACCTATTCTTCAACCTCTTGAATGGAGTTTTCCTTTCCACATTTTTGTGAATGCCTTTAATATTGCTATAGGTGGAGTTCTCATGCAACAAATGGTTAAAGGATAGTTCAAACCAATCTAGTACGCTAATAGATTGATGACGTTAGTAGAAAGGAATTATAGTGTCCCTAAAAGGAAAGCATTAGGAATTATCTATGCTTTAAGCAAATTCAAGAATTACCTGTTGGGAAACAGAGTTCTTTTCCATGTAGATCATCAGGCATTGCTATATCTGATTCAAAAACCCTAGTTACATGGAAAATTGGCAAGATTGATGTTGTTATCATAGGAGTTTATTTTGTGATTGTTCACGCGCCTGGAAAGGATAATAATGTAGTTGATATTTTTAGTAGACTTGAATCAGGGGAACCAGCAATTGACATTCCAAATCATTTGCCAGATGCTGAGTTATTTTTAGTAAAAGGACTAATTGTTTATTCTTGGTATGATCAAATGCTAACTTTGATTGATGGTCTGATGCCTAATTCATTTAGCATAGATCAACGTCGGAAATTTTCCTGATTGATGGTCTGATGCCTAATTCATTTAGCACAGATCAACGTCGGAAATTTTCCTTGAGGAGCAAGCCTTTTTTGGCAATAGCAAGAGCATTGTACAAGAAGGGGATAGATTAAATAGCAAGAAGATGTGCACCTAAGGAGGAACAATCAATTGTCCTTTAGGAAGACAATTTTGGGAATGCAAGTGGAAATTTTTCTTGAGAAATTACAGGAAGGAATATTTTACAAGCCGGGGTTTGGTGACCAATATTAAAAGATGCTCATAACTATGCAAAGGAGTGTATACTATGCCAAAGGGAAGGCAAGCCTTCTAATGTAGATAGAATGCCTTTAAATGTTGTTTTACGATTAGAACCATTTCAAAAATGGGGATTGAATTTAGTATGACCAATCAAACCAAAGGCCAAAAATATAGGAAACAGGTACATTTTGGTAGCTACTAATAATTACTATACAAAGTGGGTTGAAGCTACTGCATTAAAGGACAATTCAACAAACTAAACTTTTGTGTAAAATATTATGACCAAATTTGGATGTCCCATTGAGTTGGTTAGTGATTAGGGTGGAAATTTTTTGAATCATGTCATTATGGGGTTTACTCAGACACACATGATTTTGCATAAGAAATCAACTACTTACCATCCTCAAGCAAATGGGTCGACAGTGAGTTCAAATAAGCTGTTGATCAAAATATTGAAGAAGATTGTGTTAGAGAATAGGACTGATTGGGACACCAAGTTGGATTCAACTTTATGGTCTTTCAGAACAGCATATAAGGTGACTATAGGTATGACACCATTCAGAATTGTCTACGGTTTGCAAGTTGTATTGTCAATAGAATTTGTGGTCCCTAGTTTAAGAATTGCAATACATAATAGTTTTTCACTTGAGCAACCGATTCCACACAAACAAAGATATTTGTTGCAATTTGAAGAAGACACAACGGTGAGTGCCTATATTATTAAAGTGATGCAGAGGAGGAGACAAACTTGGGTAAATAGAAATATTCAGTTTGAAGTATTTGCCATCAATGATTGGGTGATGCTTTACAACTCTTGATTGGGTCCACATCCTAGGAAATTGAACCTTAGATATATTGCACCATTCAAAATTGTTGAAGATGTTGGTCAAGAGACATTTAGGTTAGAGGATGTGTATGGAATAGAGGTGGAAAAGCCCGTGAATGGGTTCATATTAAAGAAGTTTTTTGGAAAGCCTCCCATTCCTGATATTGTCCAAAAGGCAATGAATGTAGTAGGATCCAATTGTTTTATTCTAGTGCAAGGTGGATCAAAAGATCAGAAATCAATTTAGAGATGGAGTTAGAGAGACAATTGCTTAGCACATCAAAAAGACTGGGCATTCAAATGTAAGCAAGACAAAGCTGGAATGCTCAGGAAGTCAAAAAATTGTTACAAATGTGGGCCGAATTTTCATAGTGTATGGGGGTGTTCTAAAGAAGAGTTAATATTCATCAGGAAAAATCATGGAGTATCATTTCGAAGTAAAATTCATCGGAAGGTGGGTTACCACTCAAATCATAGTACAAAAAAGAGTTAAAAGTAATAACTTTTCACACGAGTAACCAGAATTGTGTGCATGTGCAAGTTGACAAAACACATTGTGAGGTGAAGAAAACGCAGCCGAAAAACTTGTAGAGAGAGCAGCTTGAAAATCTTAACACACTTTGTGCGTAGGCAACACAGTTGGAAGCAGAAGTATCTCAAGGGGATATGAAAATTCCAATTTGGAGAACATCACCACACTTGGCAGCATTGTCAGCTATGGCTCAAATAAGACAACTAGAAGCAGAGATAGATCTAGACATTCAACAGGTGGAAGAAGTACTAAAGATAGGGAAACGGGTGTGGCAGATTATAAAAAGTAAAGTGGAGGATTTTGTTTCAAAACCATATGCTGATATTGCAAAAAATCCTTATAACAAGAGAGGGTTTGAACTGTATGATAGAGAATCAAACCTTGTCTCATATGTTGTAAAAATTGAAGAAAGAAAATACGCAATTGAAGCTGGGGATGGAGTCATTGAAGAAAAAATCAAAGGATGATGAAGCGACTCAGTTTCATACACCTGCATTCAAGTCTAGGGATTCAGAATAGGTTTGAGCAGAAGGAAGTTATGCAAGCCTAAAGGGAACCTTAGGAAGTAAGTAGATGTGAAAAGGTTTCTAAATAAAATCTTTTGTATAAATCTTTACAGCGTTGAATTGATGTAGTTACTGAATTCTTTATAATGAAGTAATGTGTCTTATGTTGCATAACCGTGTATTCTCTATGTATCGAGTATGAGAAAGCATGTTTGTTATGAGAGGGATTGTGGGCATGATGTGTGTAATGTTCAAAAACTCAGTATTCAGAGTTTGTGTTGTTTGAGATTCCCTGAATAAGCAATAATGGTAGTTACTGAGTTTTGGGTGTTCACGTGTGTGGCGTTTTCACTATGATACTTCTCGCCCCTCGACGGTCCAACCTGAGGCTATGTGGCACAGCATGCTAGCTAGTACGTAAGTGTTACAGAGCAATAGAGGCACTTGAGTGGGGGGAGCTCCATAACACATTGGTCCCTTTGGTTTTCTAAAGTAGGTAGCGTTCTTTTAAGCCCCTTCTCGAAAGAATTTACCAAAAAGGTGAATAACAAAGGACTCCAATGGCTGTCTTCATGCAACATATCTGCAGCAAGTAGGAAGAGGAGAGCGAGAGAGAAAAAGAGAGAAATGGCGAAATGTGCAGGGAAAGACCCACGACTGTGTTTTTGCAGAGCCCGCCGGAACAGGTGCCGCTATCATTGTCGGTATGCACGTCGATATCAACGTCGGTATGGAAGTCCGTATCAGCGTCAAAAATTCAAAAATTAATTTTTAAAAAAAAATTAATCCCCCTCCAGATTCACTTGTGCATATATCGACGCCCACCATCGATGCCGGTAATGTGTCACCGGAACTTAAGCAATCTCTTGTAGTGTATCTCAGCTATCGGTTTCTCTTTTCTTGCTCAAGAAGAGAAGTACTCAAGCTTGCTATAGATGGTTGGTGTTATTAATTGCAAAAGAGTAAGTAGAATAGGAAATTTTCATCCTTGAAGCACGTCTGCTTTATGCGGTTAACGGAATATCACCGTCAAGAGCTATGGTCTTAATAATGGAGTCCTACGGGGCTTGCCCACGGCTTAACCCTTGTTGAGCTATTAGAAGCTTGACAAGAATGGGTGTTGTCTTGGTTGTGTGAAACCCTCTCTTCTATTCCTTGCAATTAATAATATTTGAGCCACAAGTATAGACTCTTGAGTGCTTATCTTTGAAGGTAAAGAGGAGTAGCAACTAGGGCTTAAAGTGCCAAAGTACAAGTAAAAATTTACACCTAAAATTTGTTAGTATGGATGACAATAGTAAAGATATTGAAATGAATGTTGATAGCTTTCATTTTGCTAATGATAGAGCAACTAATGATACCCATATGGTTGTAAACTATCTTGTTTCTAGGCTTCAACAAGCCATGGACAATCCATCCTTCCAAGGTGAAGTGTTACAGCAATTACGAACCCCTAGTATTCTACAAACTCCTCACCAAGAAGAGAGAGTACCTAGGAAAGCTCCAGGTGGGAAGAGAGGAAACAAGGGAAGAAAAAGGAAAGAAATAGGTCACCCTCTTCTCCATCTTCATCATCCTCTTCCTCTTTTGAAGAAAGTGATGGTGCAGCTCCCAAACCGCCCAAGAGGAGAGGCCATAGGAAATCCTATGCAACCTCGAAAAGGTCGTCCAAGCTCAAAAAGTTCAAAGAGGGAGGAAAGAGTATCTCTTTTCTTACCTACTATGGCACCTTTGGTGCTATGGACAAAGTCTTGGCATTTATCCAACAATTTGATGTGGCGTTTAGAGGAGGCCTTCACGGAGTCCTCTAAGCTACACCATGTAGCTATGAATTTTCAAAAGTCCACCAGGAAATGGTGGTCTAGCTTACAAGAAAACGGTGAAGCTCCACGAACATGGAAAGCTTTAAAAGCTTCCATCATGAAGCAGTTTTTAGCTAGCGATGCCAAAGACAAAGTACTCACCGAATGGCGAAGCTTGAAGCTATCCCCCTATGAATCTATTCACAAATATGTAGACAAGTTTTGGGCTTTACATCTCAAAGCCACTGTCTACAAAAAGATAGATTTTGAAGAGCAAAAGCAACAATTTTGTGCGGGTTTATCTGAGGATATGACGGAGTATATTAACTCCCAAAGGCCTCGCGCCATATCTGCGGCCATACACCATACCATGGTGGCTTCAAGAAGCAACTTCCAACAAGGGACTAAGACAAATCTTAAGCCCATGGAAAGCAAGGACCATAGTGAGCCTAGGGGGAAGGACAACATTGGAGAGGGGGAAAGGGGAACACACCCAGCACACAACACAATGCCTCACTATAGCCCAGGGAATACACAACGCCCCAATCCACTAGAGTTCACCTTCAAAACTCAACACTACCCGCAAGCAAACCATTGCTTTCACACAATCATACGCACATACGCCTTGCAATGCACCAGACAGACTCAATCACTACGCTCCACTCAATTCACAGCCTTCCGCACTCACACAACCTCTCTCTATCTCTCTTTGCACGACAAACCTCGGGGGGGCACACACGCCGAGAAACACACGCACACCAACAGAGAAGAGAAGGGGGAAGGGGGAATGACGCCTTGAAATAGTAGGGAATAGTCTACTAGCATAGGCAATATCATGTACATCCAACACACCGCCGGCATGAACCTCGGCAACCCAAAAACAAAAGCTCCAAAAGCCTTGGCAAAAAAACCCTCCTTGGTCCAAAGCCCTCCTTGGCAAAAGACATTGGTCCCAAAAAAAGACCCTTACAAATGAACATAAGCACCCTTTTATAGGGGTGTGCATAGGAGTCCAAAAAAAGAAAAAATGGTGGTGTGATTCCATGTCGTGCGCTCCCTTTGGAGTTCCATTTAGAAGTTCTATGCATTGCGAACACTTGGCTTGATTATTCTTGGAAACCTTGCATGCTACACCATGGCCACGTGCACCTTTCACCTTGGTCGGCCGGATCTCCTACTTTGGTGCCTTTGCATTTGGCCTTGTCCACCTCTTTGCTCTTGGATTTTTCTTCTCGCTCTCCTTGCATGCTCCTACGGGGCCTCTCCCTTACACGAGGGGGGGAGGCAATAGCGATGTCGCTATTGCTCCCTTTCCTCTCCTTCTCAAAATTTTCGGGGCTCCACGGGCCGTGGGAACCGCCGCATGCCAATTCACCACCTCCAACCGGCTTGGGCTGGTCGCGGGCACCAGCGCCGCCTCTGCACCGCCACACCGCTGCCAAAACCGGGCCAAAATTTCACCTGCGTAGCGCCCACTGGGCCGCGCCATAGCCCACGCTCAAGAGCTCCAAGCTCTGTTTCCACCTTCTGTGCTAGTGAGGGTAGCCCGTCCCAGCTTATATACTCCGCGCTGAAGAGCCCTGCGCCCGCATGTGGGGCAATACCATGCCATGTGGCACCTTCTCAAGCAACGCCCCTTGGGCTATTCAAAATCCTCCAAAAAAAACAATGTAAATAAAAAGAAACTCATTTTTTGGGGCCTCCTTCTCTACAGTTCCATTCTCTGCTCCCATGTCCTATTGCCAAGCCGCAAACCCTGGGTGAAAGCTTGCACTGCCGCCTTGCTTCTCCATGATCCGCACCGTTATTCGACTCCTCCAGGCCCCAGATCCAATGCGACCAAAACACGAACAAACCATCTGCAATTGACTTCGAGCAAAGACAACCAATCTTCCAACTTCCATATCTTTCTGCTCCGGATTCCGTTTGGCATGCAGTCACTTCTTGTTAGCTCCATATGGTGTACACTTTGCTCTAGAACTTCATCGAGGTTCAGAAGATTCCAGATTGCACGTACTCCAATGCGGCCAAGTGGGATCAAACCCGGCCCCCTAGAAAAACTTCCATTGACCATATCTTGCAAACCGTGGCTCTGATCCATAATCCGAAAAGACGGGTAGGCTTCATGAATTGATCTCTACACATCTATACCTCAAGCTCCACTTGGACCACTTGTCTCTAGCTGCCCTGTCTGGCAAGAATCTGCAAACCATAAAAACTTCAACCTTCCATAACTTGGGCTCCGTAGCTCGGTTTGAGGAACTGTCTGGACCTGCTCCTTCATCACTTCAAGCTCTTCATTTTTGGACCTCAAAACTGCACTTTGCATCTCTTTCACGTGCTACCCCAATGAGCCCATGCTGGAGCTTTCCTTGGCCTATAAGCCGCATCATGCATATAGTTCCGCTGCTACCTGCTATCCCATGAACTTCCTAGCTGCTCTAGTCCTCTGCCATGCTTCTGCTTGCCTGTACACACCTATCCATGCCACCTTCTAGAGTCGACACACTTTGGCTGCACGAACGTCCAAAAGTCTCCCAAAGGCAACTTCAACAATGACAAAGCAAAGGAGAAGGGAGTTCACAAAGGTAAAAATAAACTCTCTCCTGAAGAGCGAGAGCATTATCAAAAGGCCCTAACCATTTTTATAAGTGCGAGGATCAAGGGCATGCCTATGGTGCTTGCCCCTACAATAATACACGCAATGAGCCTCCTAGAGCTTCTATAGTCAACGTACAAGAAGAGGATGCTCATCATAAAGGATCTCCTCTATGTTACGCTTGGGGAAAGGTAAGATAACATGATGCTTTCATTCTCTTTGACCCTAGTTCTACTCACAATTTCATATCCACAAAGTTGGCCACCAAGCTAGGCATCCGAGCCTATGAGATGGGAGATGTCCTACCTGCCGATGGTGATTTCAAGAGACAAGAAGTCTTAGTTACTCCCTTAATTGGTAAATTGAGGCTCCATGTCCAAAGCTATGTGGGCAAGGAGGATTTATTCATCTCTCCTCTCAAGCATGAGGATGTAATCCTAGGGGCACCATGGTTTGATTGCATGGTTGCCAGTTTTAAATTCCCTGAAAGAAAAATCTACTTTAGGTACAGGAAAAAAGATATGTACATAGATGCCCTGGGGGATTCACCATGAAAAAATTACCGCACCACGTAAGTGCAGGGGAGGGGGGTTTTTTTACAAGTTACATAAGCGTATAAGTTAGGGGTAGGCCCCCATTAATTTATCTCCCAAGCTTAAAAATAAGGGAGGGGGTATACGTATCATATTTATTTGAGGGGGGGGGGGGGGGGCAGAGAGAGAGAGAGAGAGAGAGAGAGAGAGAGAGAGAGAGAGAGAGAGAGAGAGAGAGAAGGGAAAAATGAGAGGAAGTTTTTGTGTTTCAAAATCATGGCTTCCCAACCCGGGGTGTCCACTATGGAATATGTAAGATAGTACGTGCGTTCAATGGAAGGGTATTGAATTTGCTAAAGTCTTACATAATTTATTTTAGATTAGGGACATAAATAATCAATAGATGTAAATTTATTGAAGGTGTTTTTAAAATCCAAAACATCAAGAAGTATGAATATATTTGTTTATGCTCACCCATCTAATAGAACTGCATTGCTTTACCTACTATACATATGAAGAAATATTTGATGGCATGCATAATCCTTAACTAAACACCCAGTGATGGGACCAATGCCAAGTTTGTTGATTTGTGATAAGGACTAAGATATTGTATCTCTCCTATGATTAGGACCGTATGCCTCATTGCGAATTCTTTCATCTTGTGAAGGTCTTGCATAAGGCCACATGTCTTCAAGATGCAAGCATAACTGATTGGATATGGAAAAAGTTCATCCTTTCACCTTCAATTAAAACCACCCAGGGTTCCCTTGCCATAACCATGTTGCACATTGTAGTAAGTTTTATTTCAATGTTTCTACACCCTCTATTGGGTATTGATGATGTAGTAGGGATGCCGTAGTGTGTAGTCAATAATATGCATGATGAAGCTTATGGTTACAATGTTCACCATTATGGAATCATCATACAGTAGCATGTGTACCTCTTGAGCACTTTGTGCCGCAGTAACATCAAGAATAAAGGAAAGGATATGTCTTGCAATCTAATTCAGCTCATTTATGAAAGCAATCAAGAGAAGGCATATCGCTACTCCCTCAAACTATATTTTCTTCTTCATATATAGACCACGTGGTTGTAGAAACACACATACCTGATGGTCATGAGTGTGAGTTTCCCTAATTATTAGTGCATCACCGTCTTCATGTGTACTTAAGGTGTTGATAATGAGCATGTTCACTTGTAATGTCAACGACATTGATATATATGTATTGGTCATGCCCATAATTTTTTTCTTTAAACGTGGGTAGGTATGGAGAGGGACATGGGTATGATCGAATCTATGTCCAATATGGAGTATTGTCATGTAGTTCATGCATTTTTGGGCTTTGTAGTAGCAAAAGGCGGAACAACATACTTCTTTCAGCAATATGTCACTACTAATGGGTGTTGACGATAATGAATCACTGATGAACGAGGAACTTGTGAAGCGAGCTAGTTGGCTTCCATTTGTGGTGGTGGTGGTGGTGGTGGTGGGGGGGGGGGGGGTAAGGATTTGCCCGAGTTTGGTCTTTCTTATGTGGAATGGTTCCTATCGAAACAAAAGATAAGTTTCCCTCCATCTTGTGGGGGCTCAAAGCGGTTGTTGCTTTTTTTTAGGAAAATATGGCATGTTGCCCTCTGCTTTGTTCCGTGGTGTGCGCCCTCATCGATGACGTTTCCAACATTTTTGGCCTGCCACGGGGAGGCCTTTGTGACATGTTAATTTTTTTGCAAGTGACGTGGAAAATTGCATGACCGCTTTTAGAAATAAGGCACAAGTAAGGTAAAGGATCCAGTAAGGAGCTCTGATGTTGAGTCAGTCTTTTCGGCAATAAAAGAGATGTTGCTCCTCCCATATGAAGATAATGGTGTTAGTGTAGTGGCCAAAAAACCGACGATGCATCACATCTTCATTGGACTAGACTAGGGCTTCATCCATGTTATCATGGATTGCTCTAAACATTCCTGTTAAGGCGGTTACGCCGCTAGCGGAAGCTAAATTGCGAGAACTCAACCAACAACAGAATTTGTCAGACGGGGACGAAGCTTGACCCGCAGGCGCATGGAAACAACTAGGTGGGTGTAAAATCACCTACTCGACCTTCTAATGACAATCACTACTAAGGAAATCAAATCTAAGTTCTAAAATACGCAAGTGACTGAAATCCGTACTACGAACGAATGCTATACGAAACAGGATCTAGAATCATTGAATCGATCTCAAACTCAAGGGGAAGTCTATGCACTAGGTAAGAACAACACCCTAAAGACTTGAACTGCAAAATCAACCTATAATCACTCCGTGCGGTAAACGCGTATGAAGACAGGCCGAAAAATAAGGTGACCGAAACTTGACCCCGATGGTACTAATGCGTAGCTCTACTCGTTGTGGTTCTATAGATATGCTGCACGCTCTATTCCGACACACGAGTTGGAAGAAAACTCACACTGAAGCTCGTAGGAACTTACCACACATAGAAGCCGATAGCGCGTACTCTTGGTATCAGTGCGTAGCTCTCGCCGTTGCTAACACAATGGCGGTGTCGCTTCTCCAATGGTGGCTCCGTAGCTCGTGTAGCAAGTAGATAAGACTCTCTCTCTCTCTCACTCTCTCTCAGACACAGTCACGGCGCTCAAAAACTCACTTTGATTAATAATCTGAATCCCTTAGGTTACAAAAACTTTGGCTTATATGCCTCAGCCTTGGAGGTGAGAACATCTTTAACTAATTACATCAGCAAGTGAAATTACTTCGGAATTACAAGCTGGAAACTCAATTGAGTCCCGTTACTTAATGAATGGCTCAATTCAAAATCAATGTCAGAAAGACATTTATTACAATCAATGGTTACAAAAATGATGAGTGTGAGCAAAAATGTGGGTGTGATCCTCTGCTGGCTCAACACTCCCCCCCTCCGCATTCATGTCGTCCTTGACATGACCTTTATGCTTGGTCAATAAAGTCCTGTCGTCTTGAGCATGTGCAAATGTGATTCGTATCGCAGGTTGCCGATGGTCAAGGTTGGGCCGAATATTTTGCTTTCTTGGGTGAAAAAGCCGGTGTAGAAAGCTTCTTCGAATGTTTGCAGGTGGAAGCTAGGCAAAAACATAATCCTCTGGTATAGGAGGTGCAACACTTTTGGAGAAGGCTGCAATGAAAGGTCATACATCATATCAGTCACTATGTCGGCCGTCGATAGTAGACTCGAGGTCGTGGCTTTATCTGGCGCGAACACTTCAATGCAAGCTAAGAGAGTCCTACAAATTTTCTTGAGCATCTGACACGAAAGGTCAGGAGAGCCAGTAAAGAGCTTGATGGTGCCCGTTAGGGTTTTCACCATGTAGGCTTTACCTATTCTCTCTCCTGCCTTTGGTCCTGGCATCCTTGGGTAATTAAGCCAATTTGGCTTCTTTTCTACAATCCTGCCATGCTCTTTCCAGCTTCTGACTCTTGGCACCGGGCAGAAGGTTGCATCCTCCCGAATCTCCTTTGGTGCCTCGACCAAGTAGATGAGGTAGGCTGGGTATTTGTTCAGCCAACCTTTCCTCCATCTAGGCTACGAATCTACAATCTTCTTTGATTGTTCCTCTTTTGTGATGTCGCCTTCGTAAAGAGCGACATACTGCTCCTCCTCTATTCTCTTTTTCGTTTTTATCACTTCAAACTTCATCAAAGGGAAAGGCAGGCTGGGCTGCATCCACTCTTCATGGAGCACTTTTGTGTCTAGTCCCTGAAGTCTAATGGAGATTAGGAGTCTCCTCTCCCATTCCATTTCCGCCTTGGCACTCTCCTCTGTTCACTTTTCTATTTGGTCATGGAGCCTTTGTTCTTCTTCTTCAAAGATTCCTGAAGTTGAGGCCACCTCTTGAACTGGGGCTGGATCTTCAATTGTGGTTGCCTCTCTAGTTTCTGGTAGCTCTATGGCTGCTCCACCTGATCCTTCTTGTGGTGTCTCTGTCTCTCTTCTTTGTTGCTCTTGTAGATCTTGGAGCTGTTTGCGGAGGGTCTCATTCTTTGTTCTTAGTGTTTGATTTTCTAAAGTGAGCCTCTCCTCTGCTGCCAATGATCCCTCCGCAATGTGCAACCTTTTCACTTGCTCTAATCTTAGCTCTCTTTGTAAGCTTCGGACCTGGTCTTCCAGAGCTGGTACAAGAGCTCCCTCTTGTTCGGTTCCTACTCTGCTAGCTCTAGGGGTAGTCCTGAGTCTAGTGATTGTTCTTTCTTGGAGCTCGACTCTTTCCCTTAGCTCAATGAGCTCATCTTTAGCCGCCTCCAAGTCGTCTTCCATCCGCTCCCTTGCTTCGTGTGCACTTGTTACTTCTCTTGAGGCCTCAGCTAGCTGGATTATCAAGCCGTCTCTCTCGTTTTCCGCGTCGTTTAGTGATGATTTATGACTTTCAAATTCAGTCATAGCATTCTCTAATTTCCTCTGCAACTCGGCTTCCCTTTGTTTGGCTGTCTCAATCTCCACTTCCTTTGCCTTGGATCTTTCTTTGATCTTGTTGAGCAGTTCATGCACCATGTGCATGTCTTTTTCATCTTCCTCTGTCAACTCTAAAGCTTTTTCTGCCACCACGTCCACTGGCTTCGGCTCTTCTAGTACGTTATGTTTGTCCAGTTTCTCTTCACTTTCTCTTGTACTCTTTGTATTTTCCTCTGTCCCTCTCCGATCATCTCGTTTTTGTAGGGTGATCCCATAAACCGCCTCAATGGCCTCTTCTTCAATGTACCCTATCGCTACCAGATCCTCATAATCGTTTTTCTTTTGCTGAATTGGATCTATCTCCTTTTCCTTGGTCCCGGCCTCTGGCTTTTCCATACCAGCCATGTCCATCTCTACTGTGGTCTCTTCCACAATGATTTCCGTCTTCTTCGGGCTTGGTACATCAGTAAAGGAGGGCTGATTGTCCTCAATCATCTTGGCTTTCCCTTTGTTTGCTTGCCCATCTTTCTCTTGAGGTTCAGTAGACTCATCTACTTTCTTCTTCCCCTTGTCGTCCTTTTGCAGCTCAGCTTTTAAAAGTTGTACTTCCTCTTCAGTGTATGGCTGGATAGGTTGCTGCTCCAGTATTGCCTCTGACTCCTCATAAGCTCTAATATATTGATCATATTGATCAACATGTGGCCTGGCTGAGCTAGTTCCGACTTTAGTGGGGTCTGGAACCCACTTTTCTTCAAAGTCCCCCTTTAGAGCTCTTTCCGCTCTAAACTGTTCCACTAGTCTTTCCATTCGTGCCGCTTTCTAACTTTTGGTTTGCTTGGGAGCAACCTTCTTCTTTGCTTTCTTCATAATCGGCTCATCCACATTCTCTTCAGGTTCTGAAACTATTTATAGTTTCATGCGTGCTCTTGTGGACGCCCTCTTGGATACTTCAGGCTGTTCTTCCTCCTCATCGGCTTCTCTAAGCCACTCATTCTGGGAGGGAACCTTTGGCCATTGATCTCTGGCTCCAATAGCTTCATAAGCTATTCTTGTCAGAACTTCAGCTCCTCCTATATACTTTGGCTTCTCGTTGTGCATGGCAATTACTTGCTCGTGGATGTGTTGAGCGTAATTCACCTCTTTTGGCATATTGCTCTTCAATGCCCATGTGATGGTAGTTGCAATGGCATGGGGCGGTGTCGTATACTTTTGCGGTCTTTTACTGCAAATATGGAGAAATTGGTTGTACAGTCGGCAAAGGGTTGCCGCTCTTTGGTCTGCCATATCTCCATAAGTTGCATTCTGTTTCTTGGACCCATAAACCTCTATAGCCTCCCTTCTTTCCCTGACAGAGCTCCCTTTGTTGTTCAGCTTCAATGCATCTGCAATGAGCTGTGGAGTGATCTGTACCTCTACTTTCTCTCCATCTATTGCTGTCAATGTGGCTTTCCCATCCTTTTGAATGGAGGTTGCCAACTCATACACTCTTCTTGTATCTACACCTGATGGTCTCGAGGTGAAGAATCTGTGCAAGTCTGCCCTTTCCAGGTACCTGCTGATGTTCTCTTACCTGCTATAATCCACCAATTCTTGTGGGATCATTGGTATATCCACCGCTTGCCTTTGAGGATCTCTGAAAGTCCCCTGGTAGATCTTTATTCCCTCTTGTTCCAGTACTGCTTCCTCCACCCAAGTTTTGGTTGGCTTGAGGGTTTCTGCTGGAATGTCAAAGGGTTCTGCTTCTGCAAGAGCATCTTTGATTGTTGGTCTTTTTCTCTTTGTTGCTGATAACTTGGCGGAATCCATGGATCCTGTAACTCCAATTTCAGAAGTTAGCGTCTTTTTAGTACTGAAAGCCGAAATGAAGCTTTTAACTATTCAAATGACTTGAAAATTGAAACATGAGCTATTCAGGGCCTAAGGATGCAGGGTAGGTGAAAAAATATGCAAACTGGGCTCAGAATCATGTTGGAGACATCATACGCATATGATGTCTTTTGTGTCAAAATGACTTCTTATTGGTTGTGCTTGTAGCTGATAGTGTATACATGAGTATCATATGCTTGGATTTGAGTTTGGATCCCATTTGGTCAAGTTTTGGCCAGTTTTCCAGATCAGGCTCTTGGCAAAATTTTGAAAGGGAATTGGATTTTATGATCCAAATTGGATAAAACTTGGTGGTTCACCTTCAAATGGCATGTAGATCACTTCTGTTTGGTGGTTGAAGCCCTGAGGTGCCAAAATCACATAGTGAGACATCATACGCGTATGATGTCTTTTAGTGTATTTTTGGACCAAATTTCTCTATAAGCTTGGATATGGCTTTAGATAGGCTTATTCAGTGGATTTATGAATTTTGGATAGATTTTGGGCTAAAAATGGCTCTGGAGACATCATACGCGTATGATGTCTTTTTCATCAATTTTTCATGGGATTGATTCTGTGGACTCCCCATGTACTAGTGAAGGACTGTCTCTACTCAAATCTTGGTTTGGACTTGAGTATGTTGGATTTGGGCTAAAATAAGCTTTGGATGAAGGATTTTCCCTCAATTGGGCTAATGGGGTGATCCACTTGACCAAATGGTTCCAAACTTCATATGTAGCATGTATTAGATATATATAATGGATGTATGATGACAAATGAGCAGTTTTGGCTATGTAAGTGCAAATAGACATCATACGCGTATGATGTCTTTTGTGTCAAAATGGTGCATTTTGGTTCCAGATAGCTTGTAGATGTGTTAATCAACAATCCTACAAAGTTTCAATGAGTTTGGAGTTATTTTGACAAAAGTAGAACCAAAAATCAATTTTATGGCCTACTTTGCGTCTTTTTGGTTTTGTACTCCCATTCTCATGATACTTGGTTCATAGGATGTGATTAACATGTGGAATGAGGCTATGCACTCAAATGTTGAAATGGATGTGAAAATCATGCTGTGAGACATCATACGCGTATGATGTCTTTTCTTGAAATGTTGGTCTTTTTGTGCAAAGAATGCTTTGTGCTAGTGCCCTAAGCCCTGCTAACTAGTTTTCAACTTAAAAAGTCATTAGTTTAGCTAAAAAGCCTCCTTTAGGCATTTCAGTCTCCGAAGTCGTCTTTTTGCATTGGAGTTGAATTTCTTCAACTTTTCTTCTCGAGAGTTGCATTTCCAGCTCATTGGATATGTTGTGAAGCCACCTATTTGGTTGAACTTGACTTTGGCTCCCCGTTCTCCATCTTTCTCCATTTGGTTGCCCGAAAGCGTCATTTTCACCATCGGTAAGTGAATCAGCTTTCTTTTGGGTTTTGCTTGCAAACATAAGTCATCCATGTATATTTGAAGCTGCTTGTGAAGTTTCATGTCATTTGGTCGTCAATTTTAGCCGTTATGCTAAAATGACGCTTTGTGTGTCCGCCGCCGAATCGGTTGTTCCGACCTACTTTTGGTGATCCAAACCCGGAGATACTCCATGGTTGCATTGCCCTCGATGTTGTTAAGCTTCTTGAGAAGTTTTGTGTCGTTTCGACAACTTTTTTCTGTTTGCCTCTTGCAGGCTCTGTTGACCTAGGGTTTTTCAAGTCGTTCTTTCTCGAGCTTTGAGTGTTAGAAACCCATCTTCTATGTTAGGGTAACCCACCTCTAAGTTCTTGCAAGGTTTGGTTAGGCGGTTGTGCCCCTACCTAGCGTTCCTCCCCATTCCCCGTCTGCTCTTGTTTCTTGGTTTTGGTCAGTTTTCGCGACAAAAGTTAACGATAAGCATCAAAAGCTTATGGCAACGAGTCTACCTCTCATGTCTGGTGTCCTTTGAGCTCTCGTAGAAGTCGTAGAAGGCGGTAGAAGGTCGGATGCTCCTGTGAGCTCTTTACTCTCTCCAAGAAGGTAATAGTGGAAATGAGCTTGAAAGTGATGTGAAAAATACTTAACTTCGGGCTTCCCGGACCACTTGTTACCAAATTTGACATGTGCTCCTATCTCGTCGTGAAATGCACTTTAGGATTTGAAATTTCTCAATTTGGACTCAGTTTGACCTATTTCTGAGAAATCTGTCCACTTTGCCAAAATTCTGTCATTTCGGGCTTTCCGCAACTTTTTCAGAATTGTACCCAATTTTTACCATGGGTTGCCCTTGTCATTAGGACCATCATCGTCTATTCTTTTCTTTTTTCCGATCTCGTTTCACCTGCTTTTTTATTTTTCTTTTACTTTTATCAAGAAAATCATAAAAAATAAAAGAAAATAGCAAATTGAAGCCAAAAAATTCCAAACATACACAATAAATAGCTGGTAACCCTGTGTATATGAATATACATTTATTTGTGATTTTTGGACTTGGATTACCACTTTTTAGCTCCAAAAACACTCTTATTTAGTGATATTTACACGTCTAGAGACCCAAATTCATCATTTGATCTCTTCTTGTTGCAAAACAAGGTATATAAGGGCATAAATATTATCAATATCCGCAATCAAACATAAAAATTGCAAAATCATGTAAGACACTGCCCTTGTAATATTATTTTTGTTTTTCTTTGGTTTTGGCGCTTGTAGCTGCTTTGTAACTCCTGTATACCTGTATACCTCCCCCCCTCCTAGTCTGAGTCCTCCCGGACGACTATGAAGTGTCTGTGGGCGAAGCATTGTAGTTGTTTTGGTCATAAGTTCCCAATGCAATTGTAGAGCGATGATACAACAGTCTTTCCAATAAAGCTGCTCTTTGTTTGATTGAAGGATTGGTGGTCGGGTTTTGGGTTGGTTTTGGCACTTCGGTAGTAGAATCAGTAGATGGATTCTTCTTTACTTTGTTGTTCTCTTTCATAATCCAAATCTGCTTCCGCTTCACTTGTGCTTGCCACAAACTCTTTGCGACCCAAACCGGCCTTGTTCTTTGTGTTGATTTCCTCGACTTGAAATACCTAGGAGTGTCCGTTGATTGTACTGAAGGGAGTTCCTGTTTACAAATCTTTGGGATCCAAATTTGCTTGCTATAGCTTTGTGCCGTCATGAACTTCTTTGGAATCCAGATCTGTGTCACTGTCCTTGATTGTTTGGAATCACTCTGTTGTCTGGTATTGAAGACTCTGTTTTCCACCTTTGTGTTCTCTCGCACAACCTTTTTTGGTCTCCATACCAATTTTGACTCCGTTTTTTCCCAAGGTTGAGCTGTTATATTATTGCTTGTCTTCCTTATCCACTGTTGAGAATTCCTCGTCGAAGAGTAATCCGGTTGTATAGAAACTTTTGGTTGCCATTGCTTCTTCTTTTTCTCGGGTTGTTGTTTACCTTTGTTCTTGGATTCTTCCTTTGGAGTTGTCTCTGATCCTTTGGTGAGCTTAACTGATTGACTTTCACCTTCGTATTTGATAAGCACTGATTTAGAACTCCAGTCAATCATTGCATTGTATTGCTTCTGCCATGGTTGTCCTAGCAATAATGGATGTTGTGTAGCTTGGTCTTCAACCACGTAAAACATATGAGGATACACATATTGGTTAATCTGTATATGTAAAACTGTGCATCCGACAGTTTTGATTGAATTCTCAGAGTAACTCTTTAACTCTTGCTTGGCAGTTTGTAGTTTAGTGTCATTTGTCAATTGTCTATACAAACTGAGTGAAAGTAGGTTAGCTTGAGCTCCTGAATCCAATAGTGCTCTGGCTTTGATTTGGTTGGTTCCTACTTTGCATTCAATGATGGGTTCTTCTTTGTCATTATCCATTTCTGTTATACTGACTGCGTTTATTCGTATTGCTCCTTCATTGCACTGTTTCTGACGCAGTAGTCTTCTTTTCTCCATTCTTTCCTTCGCCTCGGCTTGCGCTTTCTCCACAATCTTTTTCTTTTTCTGGACACGCAGCTCTTCGTGATGTATTTTGAGAAGCATGTCTTGGGTTAGCGGCAAAAGATACTTTTTCACTCTGCATCCACTAATCCAATTTTCTTCTCTGTCTAATGTAGCAAGCTTGACGGCTCCACTTGGTGATAGATCTTTAATCACCAGAGGTCCCATCCCTCGCTTTTTAAGCTTCTTAGCATGTTGTTTCAGAGTGTAAACTAGGACATAGTCCCTAACCTTAAACTCTTTAGTCCGCACATGCTTATCAAAAAATTCCTTTTGTCGCCTTTTTTGAGCGTAGATAGAAGCTACTGCTTTTAGGCGAAGCTCGTCTAGCTTTTCCAGGTCATCTATTCTATCAGAAAGCTCGTGCCTTGTCCACTCTAGATCCTTAGCCACCCTTAAGGTTGAAATCAAGAATTCTATTCGTAAGATAGCATTTAGCCCAAAAACCATGTTATATGGGGTCGTTCCTATTGATGTTTTATATGCTACCCTATATGCCCATAATGTTGAATGCAACTTCTGGTCCCAGTCAGTTCTCGACTCAAATACAATCTTCGTGAGGACCGTGCATATGGTTTTGTTTGTTGCTTCAGCTTGTCCGTTTGCTTGTGGATGATACGGGGCTGATTTCCTATGGATTACCATGAATTCATCTAGAAGGATCTTTATCACTTCATTTATAAAATGTGTGCCTCGATCACTCACAATTTCTATTGGCAATCCATATCGTACAAAGACGTATTCATACAGAAATTGTGCCGTGGTCCTGGCATCTGCTTTTTGAGTTGCCTTTGCTTCGACCCACTTTGTTAGATAGTCTGTAGCCACAATGATGTATTGTGCATGAGTCTTATATGCAGGAGGTGAAATGGGTCCGACATAATCAATCCCCCATTTTGCAAAAGCTCTTGCCCCCATCATTGGTCTAAGCGGCATATCATCTCTTTTAAGTGGTACTTTGGTCCGCTGACAGTCATCACACCGTTTAACGTATTCCTCAGCATCCATATGTAATGTTGGCCACCATATTCCTGCGACTAAGACAAGTTTTGTTGTCTTATCACCTGAGAAATGGCCTCCACCTACTCCTCCATGAGCTTGCTCCAGGATTATCACATACTCAGACTCTAATGCGCAAATCCTAAGCTGGTTGTCTTTACCTCTCTTATAGAGTTGATCTCCTATGAAAGTGTAATCTCTAGCTTCTGTCTCTACAGATTTCTGACGAGCTTTTGACGTTCCTTCTGGGAAAGTTCTATTTGTGAGATATTCAACAATATACTGACTCCAATCTGGAGCGGTCATTATCTGATATAATGTCGAATACTCCGCTGGCGGTTTTGATGAACATACAATACATACAGTGACATATTCATGTACGCTTTCTTTCATTCCTGGCCAATAGACTCCCAATTGTAACAAATTCCTATATGTGTTCCTTCTTGAACAATGAAATGCACATTCCTGAACATGTGCTTCGCGCAGATATATATTATATTCCTCAGGATTGATGCATAGTCGTAAAATATGATCATTTCCCAATTGATACAGCCTTCCTGCAACCAATTGAAGATTCTTGGATTGCTGAATAGCAATATGTTTCTGGTTGTATTCTCTTCTATCGAACTCTCCTCCATAGGTTAATAGGTTAACGACATTTTGAGACCACTTCGGTATCATTTCTATGTTGAACAAGTACGCGTCTGGCATGTCATCATCTACTCCTATAGGGTCTTCTCCATTCGTCAATCGCGAAAGATGATCAGCTCTAAGATGTGTTTTTCCTTTCTTTACTACTACCGTGAAGTCGAATTCCAGTAAGATAATGAACCATCTCACTATTCTCCCGGTATTGCATGGTTTATTCACTAGGTAGAGCAAGGCTTGGTGATCCGTAAAAAACACAAACTTGTTGGCTAGAAGATAATGCCGAAATTTCTTCACAGCATATATCATTCCTAATCTTCTCGCTCTGTTGTGGTGTAATTCTTCTCTGCATTGTTGAGCTGTCGACTGGCGTAACAGATAGGAAAATCCATGTTTCCTTCTTTGGCTGAGCCAGAATGCATCCTATTGCATATGCCGAAGCATCTATATGCACATGGAATATCTTCTCCCAATCTGGTGAGTTCAAGACTGGAGCAGTGATGAGTGCCTCTTTCAATTTCTTGAACGATTCCTCACACTCATCTGTCCATTCAAAGTTCACTATTAGCCTGTAAAGTGGCTGGCCTATTATAGCGTACATGTAAGTGAATCGTCTATAATATCCGCAATGTCCCATAAAGCTCTGTACTTGTTTCGCATTGGTTGTTCTAGGCATATCCACTATAACCTTTATCTTCTCTAAATCCGTGGATATTCCGTTTTGTGAGACAATATGTCCCAGAATTCTGCCCTGTCGGACCATAAACACACATTTCTCAGGATTGAGACAAATGCGATATGTCCTACATTTCTCAAATACTTTTCTTAGGTGTTCTAGATGCTCATCTCTCAGAAGAGAATGTACACACAAGTCATCCATGTATATTTCTAGAAACAACCTTAAGTATTCTTTGAAAGCATGCGTCATCAGCCTCTAGAAGGTTGCGGGAGCATTGGTTAGACCAAAAGGCATAACCCGATAAGCATAAATTCCCCACTCCGTTGCAAAAGCTGTTTTATGTTAATCTTCCGGTGCTATGGCTAGCTGGTTATATCCTGAAAAACCATCAAGAAAGGAGTATGCTGTTTTCCCTGATACACGCTCTAGAACATGATCAGTTATCGGCAAGGGATAATTGTCCCTGATTGTTGCAGCATTCACTTTCTTTAAGTTGACACACTCAGAGTTTTCCGTTCTTCTTGGGTACCACCACAATTGGAGATACCCAATCGGTGTGTTCAATCTCGTAGATGAATTCAGCTTCCATTAGCTTATCTATCTCTTCTTTGATTCGCTTAGCAAACGTATCATTATATGTGTATGGTCTCTGTCTGCTAGGTTTTGCGTCTTGTTTCAGTGGGATTGTGTGTTGGCATATCGATGGGTCAACTCCCTTTAAGTCCTTATAAGACCATGCAAACACATCCCTATACTCTCTGAGAAGACTCAAAAGTCTCTCTTCCTCGCCTGGAGAAAAATCTATGGCTATGTACACCGATCTAGGTGGCTCACCTGGAGCTGCTAAATCAACTTTTTTTGCATCCTCCGGTCCGTCATAAGATTCGTTCTCCTTCCTCTCTCGAATAGGTGGGGTTAATACCACCTTCCTATCCTCTATTGTGAATTTCCTATAGTGAGAGGGAACATCCATGTTTTCCTTGATTTTGGCGTTTTCGTCCTCTCCACTCTCAAATTCTGTTGTCCAAACTTCTTTCAGAGTTTTCTTGAGCTCTCTGTACTTGTTTCTACGTTCTAACTTGGACTCCGTGTGTTCTCCGTTGCGCTTGTTCTTTTCTGATTTTTCTGTTTCTGTTTTCGTTCCATTCCTTTGAACTTGATTTCTTGAGCCTCTTTTGTCTTTTCGTAAGCTCTTTTGATCATTGTCTCTCATTCTTCCAGAAATCTTGTCCTTAACACAATCTTCCGCCCTTACTAGCATTAGGAATTGATTTTTTCCTCTTATTCTAGGCATTGGATTGGTTCTAACCCCCTTTGTTTTTCTCTTTGCTCTATAGCGTTTCTGGCGTTGTTTAGTTTGGTTCGGAAAGTCATAAAATCGGACATCCGTTATAGTTTCTTCGTTTCTGCTTGAATTGTCCGTTGACTCGTTGTCTGCTTCATTTCCCCACTCAGGATGCTCGGGAATGTCGTGAAACACCTCCTCTTCATCTTCCTTTTCCAGTGTATCGTTCTTTTCAGTTTCTTTTTCGAGTACAATTCTCAACATGAAGTACGGAACCACGTCGTACCCGTCCTTGTCGCAAAATTTCGTTGTGGGACCATCCGGAATTGCACAAACATCTAGGGTTGCTAGAATGTGTGTCCATTCTAATGGTTCAAGCGTGTCCTCTGGAAAGGGTTCTCCTATATAAGTTTCGTCTTCAATAGCCCTTTCTAAAACACATTCTTCTCATTTCAGACTTCCACATTTCGAAGCTCCACACATCCATAACTCCTTGGGCTTACCTAACCAAGCTGGAAATTCGGATCCCGCCAAAGTAGCTGAATCAAACTCCTCTACCGGTGTTCGGTTCACATCTTTGTAGCTATGGTTTTTCAGGCTCACACGTGTAGTGGTTTCCATATTTCTCAGGTATAGGTGATCGTAGCCCCAATCTTGGACCATTTTCAACTGTCTCATGAATGGTCTTCCCAATATGATATCATAGTTATTCTCCTTACCAAAATCGACAATAGCAAAAGTATGTTCGTATTCAATGCCGCAATAAGTCACTACGACTTTCTCTAATAACCCCATAGGTTTCTCCATGTGTCCATCTGCTAATTGAAATTTCAACCTAGTCTTCCTTATTGCTGGTTTCCCCCATTTTTTCTAGATTTCTTTTGTAGCAATGGCTACCCCAGCTCCGCTGTCTAGTATTGCCATCGTGTTCACGCCTTGGAATTCAACTGGTAAGGTTGTATTCCCCTCTTCACCTTCGCAATACTCTCCGACCTTGTTTAAGGGTACAGGCTTAGCGTTCTTTTGTGGTTTACTCAGCTCTTGTATACCCTCTTTCAGTCTCGATGTTGGGTCTTTTATCCCGAATTTCTCCAAGCATTTTCCTACAGTGGTCCACATATGTGGTCTTAGCCTCAAAAGCTCAGCTAGAGTGATAGTGCATGTCACTAGTGTTGACAAGATCTCTATCAATCCTTGCGAGTCCATGACTTTTTCTAATGAAATTCTTCGTGAGGGAGGTGCTTTAATCTCGGATTTTGCTTCATACTCTCCTAAGTATGAAGGTAAGGTTTTCAGTGAGTGAGGTTTGCTCTCCATTGTTCTAACAGAGCCCCCATCTAACCAGTAAGATTTCAGATCCAAGTCCACTTGAGATCCTGCCTCAAATTCCACTATGGGAGGGTTCCTGATGTCCTTTTCCCAATTTGTCTGATTAGCTTGGCAACTTAGCTCGTTTGCAAAGTTTGCCTCTCTCACTTGTTTCCAAAATTCATTGTAATCCTCATCTCTTCCGTAAGACCTCTGTATGACTGGATGAAAACTCTCTATCTCCTGATCGGTTGTGCTCAACACTATGCGGTCATCCTTGTGTATATTTTCAAGCTTTTGTGCACTGGGAGTCTTTTCACCTACCCGTGAAACGATAGTCTCTTGCTGAATTGTGTTTTCCGTTCCACAATTCATTGTTTCTTTTGGTGGTTCTAATAAGGCTTGTGCAGTCTCGATCATTCTCTGGCACATTTCAAGTCTCTGCTTTTCCAATTCCGCGTTTGGGTATGTCATCCACCTCTGTTCTTGTGTTTGGTTGTTCTTTAACCTAGCTTCGTAAGCTCTCATTAGTGCGTCCAATGGTTCGTGTACTTTGTTGACTAGCACTGATCCCCCTGAGCTTAAGCTCGTTGTTTCTTTGATACTCTTTTGTTTCGTTCTTTCCGGGCTCATCTCTCGTTTCCCGTTTTGACTCTCAAGTTTTTATAATCTATCTTTAGTTCGCTTTAGTTCCTCAGCTAGAATAGCGTCTTCACGTTCTTTTCTCAACTTCATGCGTGCTTTTCTAGCTTTCCATGTGTTTTTCTGACTCCGCGGTCCTGGACTAACCATTTCAGTCGCTAACTTTCCATTCTCAGGTTCTCTAGTGGTTTTCTTAGCTTGAGCTCTAGTAACAACTTGCGTTGGTATCAGAGTTTCATTTTCAGACCCACTACTGGTAGGAATAGTTTCTAGCATATTCAATGTCGTCTTTTGCACTTTTTTTGGATTCTTTGAACAATCCTCAATGAAGTGAGTAACCCCACACTCAGTGCAATAAGCGTTAATTCTAATGATTTCCGTATGTGGGCAAACATTCATCAGATGGTCACCTCCACACTTGTAACAGGGTCCTAGTGCTGGTCTTGGTCCCATTTGATTCGTCCTTTGTGGATAGGATGGTCTTTGTCCTGTTAACCCTCCATGAGCTATGAACATCAATGTTATTGCGTCCAAATTGTATCTCTCTTCATTAGAAGCACTTGTAATTGTTGGTATTCCAACATTCCCAATCATGCCCCATGGTTCTGGTTGTTTGGGTTCTTCTGGTGGGTAATACACAATTGGAGACATGTGTGCACCAGATTCTTCCTAATAGGCTTGAACAGGCACTAGGGCTTGTTCTTCTTGATTCTCTAAGGTTGGTGCATATCTAATGCCTACTGGTCTTGCTCCTGGTAAAGGTGGTTGTTGTCCCAATACCGCTTGCGGTCTTTCTATCCCCATAGGTCCTGGCACATTTCCCGTTGGGTATCGAGGTACTGGATGTACTTGAGGTGGTGCTAATTGAGCAGGAGGTGCATACTAACGCTCCCTTACATACCCTTTGTTGTAATAGCACTCCTCTATTGGATGGTTTGTCCATTTTTGTTCAATAGCACACCATTTCAGTGTTTTTGGCAATGGTTTTTGGTATGGTGCCATCCTTTTTAGAGCATCTTCTATCATTTTCTCTACATTTGGCATGGTTGTTGTTTGAACATTCTTTTAAGTGGTAGTCTCGCTCGCTATTGGATGCGAAATCTGTATCCGCTGACACCTCTCCATAAACCGTACATTTATCCACTAAGTACAATGCCTCTCTCGTTACTTGCTCGAAACTTGTACAAGCTTTCAAGTGCAAGTCCTTCTTGAGAGTGTCGTTTCTCAGTCCCTCAATAAGGAGAACAGACAGTCTGTCATCTTGTGGTCGTTCACGTACTGGACATCTTTCAATGTATTGTTTGAAGCGAAGTGAAGCTTCCTTCACTTTTTCGTGTTCTCTCTGTTTAAAAGCATATATTTGTGAGACCGTATTGTGCTTAATCCCTCGTTTTGAGAATTCCTCAGCAAACTCTCTTAGCAAATGGTCAATGTCATGGAATCCCCCTATGTTCAGTGGTTGAAACCATGTCAATGTCGTACCTTCTAGAGTAAGACCAAATCCCTCGTATTGTGTATGGAAATCTGTTATCTGCTCAGCTCTTAAGACTTGCTTAAAGAGTGACACATGTGCATACGGATCTCCTGAACCACCATACTTCTTTGGCATACACTTGGCTACTTGAGATGGTCTCATGCGTCTATGGTCAGCTACCAATCTCATTGCTCCTGTGTCCCGGCTAAAGCCTTCTCTAGCATCATGGACTTCATGGGTTACCCTTGTCGGTTCCCCTGCCCTGAATCTACTACTAGGAGGTAAATGTGATGGTTCCGCTTCGAACCTTGGACCTGGAGTGGTATACGTGGGGATTGGAACTGCACTACCTCGATTCGTATCCATTGACTCTCTGGAATGTAATGATCCCATTGGTCCGGGCTTCGAGTACTGAGGTTGACTGAAAGAGTCAGCAGCTTGAGTTCTTTGTACTCCTGTCGTCATTGGGTTTTGCCCTCCATTTGTTGCTGCTCGTCTTTGTGAGCTAGAAGTAACATAATACTGATGTAGTAGTCCCCCAAAGTATGTATATCCTTCTAATTCTTTCTTGCCCATTGTTGAGTATTGCCTCCCATACTTGTCGTAAGCGGCAATTTTCACTTCCGATCCCTCTGTGTAGGTAAAGACATAAAGTCTCTTTCGGTCTGTCAACTCTCCGATGTAGGGTTCTTCACATCTATAATAGAGATCTTGCTCCCCATTATTATATTTATATAGCCCCACATAGATGTTATCAGTGTTGATCCTTGTAGTTTCATTCTCTCTTCTTAACCTCGCATCAGGGAAGTTCATTATTGGTGCTTTCTCCTCGAGTTCTTCATCTACTTTGGCTTTGGTGCCCATCAATCCCCACTTGTCCACAATGTTAGGGTTTAGGACTACCAAGTACATGGTACCCTCGTCATCTAGATATCTATCTCCGCTATAGCTCACAGGCACTAAGTCCTTGAACTCACTAGGTCTCTCCTCTATCTTTACACAATAGCGGTCCATTCCATCTTTGTAGATCTTGGCACCTTGCTCATTGTCGTACTGATATTTTATGAACAATAGCTTCATTGTGGCGGAAGGGTTTGATGATCCTGCTGCCATATTTTCTCTGTTGTTCAGGTTCAAGTGTTCCAAGTGTTCGATGAAAATCTCGTAAGATCTCTCCGAAGAAGTATCAGAGACACTTCCTACAAAGATCGGCTCTAATGGTTGCACCCAACTTTGGTTTACACTTCCCTCGGTTGATATGACACTTGCTTGTTCCCCTTGTTTTGGTTGGTTATTCGGGAGATTCCTGTCCGATCTCAAATTCATCAATTCCCCTAAAGGACTTTAACTTCTCCGTCTCGGCAATTTGTTTTCCTCAAGTTTGTGTGGTCAGAATTGATCCAAACTGACTAATACTTGGTCAATTGTTTAATCTTGTCAGTTGGACAACTTCTGTTTCATCAAGTGAGAATTTTGTTGCAGTTATGCTGAAAAAGACATTATACGCGTATGATGTCTTTTTTCACAGATTTAGACTATTTTGGTTATTCTCACTCTCAGTAGGCCCCTTATGCTCTTTCCACTCACAAAATTCAATTTGAACTCTGTTTGAGCAAGTTATGGCTAATTTAGGCTTTTCTTGGCAATTTTCCGCTTTTGACTTGTTTTTTGGGTCAATTGTGATCCAAATGGGATGAAACTTGAAATATAACCTCTAGACAACTATTACAATGGATCTGTGTTAGCAAAGTATCAAAATATGTCCAAAATCAGGTCAAAGACATCATACGCGTATGATGTCTTTTTCATCAATTTGGGTCAAAACTTGATATTTATGCTTCCTACAGTGCTTGTAACAATCTTGTCAGGTGAGATATCAAAAATAAGCAGTGGATGTGCCAAAAGACATTATACGCGTATGATGTCTTTTGTCCCAGATTTTGACTATTTTTGGTTTTAAGCCTTCTCCAATGTTTATAATTGAGTTTCAAGTGTTTTTGTCAGGTTTGAATGTAAAAACAAGATCTGAATCCAAAATTTCCTATTCTTTGCGTTTCTTGGACTCCGACTTGTCTTTTCGGGTTTCTTTGAGTGTTAATGCTCTTGTTTTAAGTTGAAATTAGGGTATAACTCCCCTTTTGAACACTCTGGTAAAGTCAAAATTTCTGTTTTGGTCTCTGTTTGGTCATTTAGACATCATACGCGTATGATGTCTAAAGTTGCAGATTTCCAGCTTTTTGGCACAGAATCCTTCCTAAAGCTTTCTCTAGTGCTCAACAACTCACAGATACACAGAAAATTTCTCTGACTTTTGTTTATTGCATGTTTCACTACTAACTCGACGGTTTAGTGATCTAACATGCAATCAACCACATCAAGCAAATACTCCAATGATTATTAGCTCTAGATCAAGATCAAATGAAGTCCTACCTAAGCTATTCCTAATCATAAAATGGGTTTGGTAATTGTGACTTTAAAGATATCCACTGTCACTCACGGACTAGCAAATTCTTCTTCTATCAACAACTACTCAACACCAACAAAACAACAAACAAATCTAAGCTAAACTAAAAATACTGTCAACACGGAAGACCCAGGAATACCCCACTTCCTAGTATCTCTCGAGATCTACGGAGTCCACCACTCCTAGATCTTTTCTAACTAAAGTATACAAAGTAGTTTATACGACTCACCTCGTAGGATTAGTCTAAGGTCACCTACTTAGGGCTCTCGTCCCCGGCAGCGGCGCCAAATGTTAGGGCGGTTACGCCGCTAGCGGAAGCTAAATAGCGAGAACTCAACCAACAACAGAATTTGTCAGACGAGGACGAAGATTGACACGCAGGCGCATGGAAACAACAAGGTGGGTGTCAAATCACCTACTCGACCTTCTAATGACAATCACTACTAAGGAAATCAAATCTAAGTTCTAAAATACGCAAGTGACTGAAATCCGTACTACGAACGAATGCTATACGAAACAGGATCTAGAGTCATTGAATCGATCTCAAACTCAAGGGGAAGTCTATGCACTAGGTAAGAACAACACCCTAAAGACTTGAACTGCAAAATCAACCTATAATCACTCCGTGCGGTAAACGCGTATGAAGACAGCCGAAAAATACAGGTGACCGAAACTTGACCCCGATGGTACTAATGCGTAGCTCTACTCGTTGTTGTTCTATAGATATGCTACACGCTCTATTCCGACACACGAGTTGGAAGAAAACTCACACCGAAGCTTGTAGGAACTTACCACACATAGAAGCCGATAGCGCGCACTCTTGGTATCAGTGCGTAGCTCTCACCGTTGCTAACACAATGGCGGTGTCGCTTCTCCAATGGCGGCTCCGTAGCTCGCGTAGCAAGTAGATAAGACTCTCTCTCTCACACACTCTCTCTCAGACACAGTCACGGCGCTCAAAAACTCACTTTGATTAATAATCTGAATCCCTTAGGTTACAAAAACTTTGGCTTATATGCCTCAGCCTTGGAGGTGAGAACATCTCTAACTAATTACATCACCAAGTGAAATTACTTCAGAATTACAAGCTGGAAACTCAATTGAGTCCCGTTACTTAATGAATGGCTCAATTCAAAATCAATGTCGGAAAGACATTTATTACAATCAATGGTTACAAAAATGATGAGTGTGAGCAAAAATGTGGGTGTGATCGTCTGCTGGCTCAACAATTCCCTATGCTAGCTTCCTCAAGGCTCACATTTATTGTTACATACAAATGTAAAGATGCAATTTTTGCTTCACATCTGAGTACCGTTATCCTCGATGAGAGTTTCTCTCTTTTCCAAATTCCCACCTACAAATTTAAATTTTGGAGCCAAATTTGAAATTTCAATGTTAGAGATAACTTTCCAAGTCTGTTGGCGAGATAGAGGTATTTTTATTGAATTTAGTCTTAGCCCCCATCACACTTGGGCAGGTATACCATGGCTGTGTTGAGATGGCGTGTGGTAATCTGACGAGGTAGTAGTGAAAGTTTGTTGCTTGGAGGGGCGACCCAGCAAGCCCGACGATCTTTTCATGACCTCGCCAACCTTCAAAAAGTAAAATGCGGGAAGCATTTTGATAGGCTTCAAATGGTGGTAGCTCTTGGTAATGGGAGATTGTAACAGGGGACGAGCACCCTAGTGTGATAGTGTCATACGGGCATTAGGGTTCATTTGAGTGTGAAGTGAACCCAGCTAGGGTTTTACTTGTGCATGAGATTGTATGGCGGGGCTATAGAGCACATGACACGATGTAGTTGGTTTTGGTTATATTTGGGCATGCTAGGTGAAAGGACAGGGGAACTGACATGCTCATCACCACCCAGCCATGCCCTATATAGGCCCTTGGCCTTCTAAATATAGGGACCCCCTTGACTGCATGACCGTCCTCGCCCTTGGCTTGGACTGCTGGTCCTACCCTTGTCCTGACATTACTCCCCCCTTGGAGAAGCGTTTTCGTCTGCAAAAACACAAGTGATGGTATCTTCATAAGAACACTATTTTTTTCTACCGTAACATCCCACATGGATCCAACGGTTCATTTAAGCGGAACCCGGTTCAGTAGGAGGTTCAATGAAACCAAGAGTAACATCTTGATTTTCTACATTGTTGTCCATTTGTATCCATCTGATGGTACCGATTCCTATCCAAACATAGTGTGTAGACTCCATTTAGAACTCTCATGAGCATGGTAAACGAGTTTATCACAACATAGGTGTACCAAAAAGAGTACCTCTTGTCACTTTCCATGAAAGTAACTTTCTGACATAACTTATCATCCAATTTTAAGTCCTTGACTTGGCCCTCTTCTTCATCATCAGTAAACAACCCCACCCTAACGAGTGTTCAAGGTTGAGAACCTGAGTTATACATAAAAAGACTACCTAGTCGCAACATGCGTTAACTGATAGTAAGTAAACTCCAAAAAGAGCAATAAATGCTTATGAATTTGATTGCTTGGTGCTAATGTACGCACTTTTCATATCCTTTAGCCCAAGATTACACCTTGTAATCTGTCAATCCCCTTGGATACTAACAGTACTGAGGTGTGTTTCCCCCACGGTTTACAGATAGTCTTTCCAGACGACTGGTAAACGGGAAATCACAATAGCGTATAACATTGTTGAGGAATCAACAATGTGCAAAATAACCATTGTGATTAACTTAAGAAAATTTCCATAAACACCCAAACCGAGCCATGACCTCTATTGGTGATTAGTAGACTTAGAAGTAATCTCATAGAGATAGTGCACCTAAAGTGAAAAATGCTTCATAAGCAACAACTTGAGGAATATTCATGCCGTTCCAAATCAGCCTTTGCTAAACAATAGGGCCCATAACACCTAGTGTGCATGCCTTTAGCAAAAAAGCAGATCCGAACCTGTATTTCCATGATAATTATTGCCAATACTTATGGCAAATGTGATGCGCCTAGCACACATTAAACAAGAATGTAAATAGTTCTGAAAAGAAACTAAATACTTTCATTTGCAATCTTTTGCAAGCTTTGCTTAAACGTCTAAACCATAATAGAAGGTGAAACAGTGATCCTTCTAGATACAAACAATGAAACTTTTTTCATTTGCTATATGTATAAACAACCATCTGTAATGTTGTTTAGCAATACTTGTACCGTAACAAGTCATTCTAAGTATCCGACAATTTCTGACCACGAAATTGCTCCTGATACGTCATGCTAAAAATGGTCTAGAAAACAGATGTGATCAGCACTTAGGGACTTTGTCGTGACACATATTTGAAATAGGGGGCGCCAGTGTCAGTCCCAGAGATTCATATTCGCCACATGTGGAATATGTCTCCACTAAGGATGTTTGAAAAAGAACATCCTACAAGTATAAGATGTACTTGTGTGTGGAGGTAGCTCTTAACACTTTACGACAAGAGTGAGAGGGACCCTCATTCATTGCTCCACACTGGCTAAACCGAACTCCTTGAGTTCCTAGACCATGTTGTATCCCATGTGACAACATGTGCCAAATTGAACCCTACAAGTAGGTTCGTAACAGCATAAGGCAGAAAGATAGATTGGATACTTGGCCCAAAATACTTTGTGCCGACATGCCCTTCGCATGACTCTTTAACATTCAAGAGTACTTATACGTCTTGAGAAAACAAGCAAAGCATACTAAAAATGAAATAACACCAAATCAATCGATGCATACCTAGAGATTTGAACGTAATGTTCACTTACCCGTATTCAAATGGAGAGGAGCACGTCCCCTACCTGAAAAAACAAACAACATTGCACTGGGAAGCCTGGGTGTTGCCTTTTGCAATCCAAGCTCTTGGATTAGAATATACGTAGTCCAACCCCTTGATAAGACTCTTTGTAGAAACTGCTCAACTAGCAGATAACGGTAACCAACATCGTCAACCGTGTACAGGTTGATTGGAATCAACTTGAAAAGTGTGTTCGTCTGCTACTGCGTTGTGAGCGGGATGAAAACACACACAGCGCCTCTATAACGACCCGACACACACTCTTGGGAAGATACACGCACACACTATGGGGCACCACTCGGCTTAGACAACACACCTGGCCGAGACAGGGAACACACCTCTGGAGTGAGAGGAGAGAGACTATCCACTTGCCCACTCCACACAGACACACACACACACACGCACACCCACACCCAAAAAACTCAGCTCAAAAGAGGAGAATTTCTGATGTTTAGATACAAATGAGCTTGGTCCAACACCAATGGGGCAAACAACTCACACAATATGGGTAAAAGATACCAGATACAATCACAAACTAGAGTAGAAACTTCGCTCATAGGAGAAACTTACACAGAAAAACAGCAGGAAAAGAGTGAGGAATTTGGCAAAATGGACAGCGCCATCGCGTCCGGAACGGCCCAAAACCCCAGTCTACAATGTCAAAGTGCTCAAATCCGACCTCGGATGAGCAGTTTACGGCCAAAACAGGCTCCAAAATGAGCAAAAACACACCTGCGGCTGTTCCTCCTCTCTTCTCCACGTTTTTTCTGGTCTTCTCTCAGTTATTTCAGTTCCCACACTTAGATTTTTTAGTTGGGCACCCTTGGCCTTTTAGATGACCTCAAACGGACCCCGAACAGGCCAAAAACTGACCTCGCAGTGCATAGTTGTCACCTTTTTGCATCATTCGCACACCTGGCACTCAGCTTTTTTCCAATAATGCATCTCGCCACCACGTGAAGTGGCCCCAAAAAGTGGTCCTAATGATGACCTTTCTGCATAACTCTCACCAGAAAACACCCACGTTGTGTCCGTCCTTATCCGCGTGCAAATATTGACCTCGTTCGCCCTCCTGACGCCACTAGATGCCATCTGACGCACCTGCTGACCTCACGTCGTCGGCCGGTGGATAGCTTCCTCGAGAATTTTTACGCGCTACCAACTCCTCCTTATTGTATAAAAAACACACTAGTATTGATAATAGTGAAAATCGCTGCACTATGTACATGCTGTCCTACCTGTATACATGTGGGCCCCACGTAACCACCTGGCTCTGGAAAATGGGCAATTCCTTATTTGGTGCACCATGCATGTGTATGTACATATGCACAATTCCTTGCTCCAAAAAAATCCTGACATAATTTTCCCATCCCCTAGCCTGCTAGATCATTCATGATCAGCAGCAGCAAAGAGAGATATGAGACTCGCCGCATCACAGGGCTCCTCATCCCTCACCAACACTGCTTGATCCACAGACAACTCATCTTGATCCACCATCATCAATATAGCATGATACAATTTAAGATGCAACCCATTTACCCTTGACTTATGTAGAACACCATCCAGGTTAGCCAGCTGATATGTGCCATTTGGAAAACACTCCACTACCTTGAAAGGGCCTTTCCACTTAATTTGAAACTTCTTTTGGAAGGTGCTGTCCAGCTTACTGTTGTAGCGCAAAACCAAGTCATGTTTTTTGATACCCTTACTTTTGACCTTTTCATTTATCTTTGCCAAAGCCTTATCCTGCATCTTCCCATAATGCTCCAATGCGCTCATCCTATCCAACTGGACCTCTTGTAACTGCAAGAGCCTCTCTTTGAATGCATCACTAGGCGGCCCAAGCAACTTCTCTAACATCTTTACCGCAGGCAACTCTACCTCCACAGGCAATAGTGCTTCCTTTCCATACACCAAATGAAATGGAGTAAACCCTGTACTTGTCTTCACTGAAGTACGGTAAGCCCATAATGCACTAGGCAATTCCAAATCCCAATTCTTTCCTTGGTGCTCTGTCACTTTAGAAAGAATTTGTACCAACTCACCATTGAACCTTTCATTTAAGCCATTACACTGCGGGTAATAAGGAGTGGTATGCTCGTGCCTAATCTTCATCTTTGTGTATAAGAAGTCTAGCAGTTTAGCTCTAAATCCTGGCCCCTTATCTGAAAGTAGCTCCAGTGGCACCCCAAACTTGCAACATATTTCATCATACACAAATTTTGCCACATCCTTTGTAGTGATCTGTTTTACTGCTATAGCCTCTGCCCATCTAGAGAGATAGTCCACCGCCGTCAAAATATAGCTTTTGCCCCTGCTTGTGATAGGTAACGGGCCTATTGCATCAATCCCCCACTTTTCAAACACATCAAACGCCATAATGGTTTTTCGTAGCTCTGGCTTCAACACTCTCTTCCCAAATGCTTGACACCTATTGCAAGACCTACACCAATGGTGAACATCCTTGTGCAAACTAGGCCATACATACCCCTCTTGCAAAATCTTATGCAAGGTGATCTTTAGAGCAAAATGGCCACCACATGCGCCTTCATGATTCTCTTCCAACACTCTGTAAAGCTCCTCCCGCCAAGGTACACGTCTCAACACGAGATCAGACCCTTTCATGTATAAGACATCACCAATCAATTTGTACCTGTATGCTCTACGCACAAAGCCATACTTCTTAGACTTCTGAATCTCCTTTGGAATGATTCCTGTTAGCAAAAACTCCTCTTCTTGAGCCAAACTTTCCCGGCCATGATAAAGAGGTAAAGTGGTCCTCAACACAAATAGCTCCCCAATCATGCCTTGAGCTGCTTCATGTGCCTCTCCATTTAGAGCACGTTCAATGTGTCTGATACTCCATGCCTCAAACTTTTTTAACACGCCTTTAATTCTGAAGCACATTTCCTTCAATGAGGTGTTCTTGCTCTTCCACACACCCAGCACTTGCTTCACCACTAACAAGGCATCACCTTTTATGCTCAACCTTCGAACCCCATGCTTCAAACAAATGTGTAATCCGGCTTCCAATGTAGCATATTCAGCCTCATTGTTACTATGCGCATCCAATTTGAACCCTCTCTTGCATACTAGCTTCCCCTCTGGATCAAAAAGTGCTATACCCCCTGAAGCTGCATCATGGCTCTTTCTGTATGAACCATCAAAGAACAACACATGTGCATTGCTGATCTGTGGCACTTCTTCAACTACCTTTCTCACCACCTCTTCCTTAACAATAAGGGGATTCTCCTTGTAGGTCAACAAATCAGCTAGGGTAGCCCTTGTACTATCTTCCACTAGAAAAGAGAACTCAAACTCTTGCAGCTCAATTACCCATTTTTTCACCACATTTGACATGTTAGTTCCATTAATTAACTGTGGCAAAAAGGCATAACTCGTCAAGAAAACGAAAGGCCGTGGTAGCAAGTAATGACGAAATCGTCGACAAGCAAATATTACACTGGCCATCACTAGCTCTACTTCCGATAACTTTCTCTCCGCTACCAACTTCACTCGGCTTGCACAATACACTGGCCTCATATAATGGCTGCCCTTCCCCTTTTGCAATAGCATGGCTCCAATGGCATCATCCCCTACTGATGGATTTACATAAAAAACTTTCTCCCAATCATGAGCCTGCATGGCTGACAACCCCCCTAACACCTCTTTTACCTCTTGAAACACTTCTTCACACTTGTCATCCCATTGCAATGGATCATGCCTTGCCACTTGCTGTAATGGATAAAGAAGCTGCGAAGACAATGGAATAAACCGTGCCATGTACTTCACTTTGTGTATAAAGGTTGCCAATTGCTTCGTACTCATAGGTGATGGAAGAAGAATAATAGACTTCACCTTATCTGGATCAGCCTCAATGCCATTTTCTGACACCATATGGCCCAATAACTTCACCCTTGGCTGTGCTAGATGACATTTCTTTTGATTTAGTTTTCCTCCACATTCATCATATCGAGCCAATACCATCTGCAGCTTCTCATGGTGATCAGCCCTACTGCTATAGACACAGAAGTCATCCATAAAAGCTTTAACACAACTACCAATGAATGGTTCCAACACCCAATTTGCTTTCTCTTGATAGAATGAAGGTCCATTTGACAACCCAAATGGCAATACTGTGTAGCAATAGCAGCCCCATGGCGTAATAAAAGTGGTCTTTGTGCGGTCTTTAAGAGAAATCTTCAATTGAAAATAGCCTGAAAAACCATCACACACACTCTACCTCTCATAACCTGCCACTGAATCCAAGATCTGATCGATGAATGGAAGAAGATATGAGTTCTTCTTAGTGGCTGCGTTTAAGGGTTTAAAATCCACACAAATTCTCCACTTCCCATCCTTCTTTGGACTGACTACAACTAGACTCACCCATTCTGTGGTCTCCACTGGAACTATGAACCCTGCCTTCAATAACTTGTCCACCTCTACCCGCAAGGCTTCCATTTGCTCTTGACCCATCCTTCTTAGCCTTTGCCGCACTGGTTTGGCACCTTCTTTCAGCTCTATATGCATCTCTTTGCCCTTGAACCCTCTGATCTCTTTATATGAAGTAATGAACAAATCAGGAAAACTAGCCAGCATGTGCAAATATATATCCTTCTCCATAGCTGAGAGGTCTCCACTGATCATTTGTGTCATCAATTTCTGCTTCTTTGACAACTCAACCTTGGTTTGCATCAGCCCTTCAATCACTTCATAAGGCCCTTCACTTTCATCTTCAACCTCATTCTCAAATGCAACTAAACCAAACTCCTGGATTTCTTTGTCCATCAAAAGAAATGCAACATCAGCATCCTCATCACTGCTGGTAGTGCTATCACTGTCCTCATCTATCACCATGGAAGAGTCTTCATCACTAGACTCATCCTCATCTTCATAAAGCTCCTCTAATCGTTTCCTTGTGTCCATATTATAAATCTTCTTGGTACCTGTCTTTCCATAGAGGCTAATCGTACCATGTCGCCAATCTTGAACATCTCCCACTGCACGTAACCATGGTCTGCCCAGTATAATAGGATATGCTCCCAACCCTGCTGGCATCACATGAAATCAACCACTGCCTTTGCATCATATGCCTCCACTTCTAAGCTCTTTACAACACCCAAGCATTTTACTTTTTGATGGTTTGTCAATCTGATCCGAAAACCTGACACCCCAGCCACTGTGAGAACCATATTCTCAACGCATGAGTGTGTTATGACGCATATTTGGGCTCCGCCATCCACATAACCTTGTCCTAAATTTTTCCTTTTATGCCACACATCTACTATTGGACAAATGTCTGGTAGCTCATCCATTGCCAACACCTTCACTGAACCTCTCTCTGGCTCTTTCTCCATTGGGTTAACCATCCTCTTCCACTGTCGCTTTAGCTTAGGCACCATCTCTATAAGCTGCCCAAAAGTAACATCTGCCTTCCTGCTTGTCAGATCCTCCTTTAAGTCATAGCTTACTTGCCCATCCCCTAGTGGAAAATCTGAAACATGAAACTTTCGACGAGCTCTCCTTTTCCTCTTGGCCTTGACATCCTCTCCTTCATGGCTCTTTCCTTTCTTCTTACTAGGACCTGGGGCACTTCTTCCTTCCTTTTCCTCTGTGGTCCTCTTCCCAATAGGCATCACTAATGTATCCTCTAGCTTTGATGCCTTCTCCAAGGTGACTACACTTAGCACTTTTGTCTTTCCCTTTTCCTCCTGGGTCAGTCCACTCGTTCCTTCGTCTCCCTTAATTTCGATGCCATAATCATTTGACCTAGTTAGCACCTGTCTTGGCAATGGATACATGTCTCCCCCCATCCTTGGTGGCTTATCACATTGCGGGCTGATGTGGCCCAACTCTCCGCAATTATAACATGTGGGCGTCTGCCTCCAAAACCTACCATAGCTTTGTCCAACACCATTCCTAGGCCTTTCTTCACCTCCTGGCTGATTTGCAAACCTCCCTCGACCTCGATTATTTCCCACTTGACCTAGCATGTTTAGGCTGAGATTCTTCATCAAATCTACCATTTGCCTCATGTCTTGCCTTAGCCCATCATCTTGCACTGCTGTAGTGACCACTGCTGGCATAATCTGAGTAGTAACAGGAACCACTGGTTCATGATGAACCCCTGACATGCACCCTTGTAAAGACTCTATAGGCTGAAATTCAGACCTCATTGGCAAAGACTCCACCCCTAACTGGCTCATTTTCCTCAGCTTCCACTCTTTGTTCCTTGCTACCTCTAGTGCATCTTCATATGTCCTAGGCTTCTTTAGCTCCACTCTCCAACGTATATTTTCCCAAAGACCAACTAAGAACCTGTCCTTCTTCATCATGTCAGGCGGGGGTACTTCTGGTGCTAAGGCCTTGCACATTCGCTCCCATGCCAATGAAAACTTACGTATGTACTCATCTACTGGCTCACCTTCCTTTTTCACCAAAGCCTGTACTTCTTGCCACACTTTGTCAGGATCTTCTATCTTCACAAACTCCACTTCCAACCCATGTCGTAGATTGTCCCAACTCAATCTTATAGGTGGATCTGCTGCACGCAACTCCTCCTCAAATGCCTTGGACCAAACGCGTGCATCACTCTTCAAACAAATTTGGAGAAGGCGTAACATTTGCGTAGGGTCATGAATCTGGTTGCTAATGCAGGCAAACTCCATCTTTTCCAGAAATTCTTCAACATCTTCATCACTTCTTCCATGAAACTCGGGATAAGAGAAAGCCATGGCTACCCAAATTATGATGCTTTGAGAACCCCTTCGAACACACGTGCAAGAACCCAAAACTTTTGACTACCCAATCCCCAGAAACTTCAATGGAGCTCAGCTTTAGATAAGGACAAACACATGCACATCAAATGAGTTTTCATAGTTGATCATTGGAATTACAACAGGCAAAGGACATTCCAGGATCTCTCTCAATCTTCTTGGCCAAAACATAAAGACTATGCGCTGCTGGAAAAAGATCTTCCTGGACACATGAACATTAATCTGAATTCTTTGAGTTAAATGAAAAGGAGTGAACTGAGGGCCATTTTGATCATCCATTAAAGCCAACCATGAAGCTCCCAAGAAGGCACACATGACTTAACCTCTGATTTTGCCAAAATTTCAGCAGCATAACAGCGTAAATGGCTCAAAATACCAAAAAACCAGCCATCATAACTTGGGAAAATTTCGACAGAGGTTCCCCAAAAGTAGAGCAGTAGGCACCCAAAATATAGACTGTCTATGTATGCATAAACTGTCAACAATAGAACCCGAGCATCAAGTAGGACTCACTAGTACATAAACTATGGCGAGGTCACGAAAAGGGTGCTCCAGCTACCTGTATCACCGAAAGGATCTCTACATTTGAGAATCCCCCAGCTCAATAAAAACCTCACGTTATCGACCCTCACACGAAGGCTAATGCAAATCGCATATAGTCAAGTCTCAGAAATGACTATCTTCCAGACCAAGTCTCAGAAATGGCTGGGACTGCCAAATACAACCAAGTATGGCTCCACAAATGCGTACAATGGCAGTTTCCACAAGTAACGTACAATCCAGCAGACAATGCGCTCAAATAGGCGCCAAGTGATGCATTCCCACAACAACTGTAAGTGACATCACTGCTAGTATATCACTGTACTCCAGCTACCTGTACCTATGTGAATCACCTGTACCTGTACCTGTAACCTGTAACCTGTAACCTGTAATCTGCAACCTGTAACCTATAATCCCGAAGCTCGAAGCTCGAAGCTCGAAGCTCGAAGCAGAAGGTACTCGAAGAAGATCCTCCGTGGGGGCGCCAAAAGAATGTGAGCGGGATGAAAACACACACAGCGCCTCTATAACGACCCGACACACACTCTTGGGAAGATACACGCACACACTATGGGGCACCACTCGGCTTAGACAACACACCTGGCCGAGACAGGGAACACACCTCTGGAGTGAGAGGAGAGAGACTATCCACTTGCCCACTCCACACAGACACACACACACGCACACCCACACCCAAAAAACTCAGCTCAAAAGAGGAGAATTTCTGATGTTTAGATACAAATGAGCTTGGGCCAACACGAATGGGGCAAACAACTCACACAATATGGGTAAAAGATACCAGATACAATCACAAACTGGAGCAGAAACTTCGCTCATAGGAGAAACTTACACAGAAAAACAGCAGGAAAAGAGTGAGGAATTTGGAAAAATGGACAGCGCCATCGCGTCCAGAACGGCCCAAAACCCCAGTCTACAATGTCAAAGTGCTCAAATCCGACCTCGGATGAGCAGTTTACGGCCAAAACAGGCTCCAAAATGGGCAAAAACACACCTGCGGCTGTTCCTCCTCTCTTCTCCACGTTTTTTCTGGTCTTCTCTCAGTTATTTCAGTTCCCACACTTAGATTTTTTAGTTGGGCACCCTTGGCCTTTTAGATGACCTCAAACGGACCCCGAACAGGCCAAAAACTGACCTCGCAGTGCATAGTTGTCACCTTTTTGCATCATTTGCACACCTGGCACTCAGCTTTTTTCCAATAATGCATCTCGCCACCACGTGAAGTGGCCCCAAAAAGTGGTCCTAATGATGACCTTTCTGCATAACTCTCACCAGAAAACACCCACGTTGTGTCCGTCCTCATCCGCGTGCAAATATTGACCTCGTTCGCCCTCCTGACGCCACTAGATGCCATCTGACGCACCTGCTGACCTCATGTCGTCGGCCCGCGCATAGCTTCCTCGAGAAGTTTTACGCGCTACCAACTCCTCCTTATTGTAGAAAAAACACACTAGTATTGATAATAGTGAAAATCGCTGCACTATGTACATGCTGTCCTACCTGTACACATGTGGGCCCCACGTAACCACCTGGCTCTGGAAAATGGGCAATTCCTTATTTGATGCACCATGCATGTGTATGTACATATGCGCAATTCCTTGCTCCAAAAAAATCGTGACAGCGTGGTAGATTGCGGAATTCTTTCCTTGAAAGTATAACAGGGAGAGATCAAATATGATCCTCAATGAAGATCAAACTGTGATCCTTAATGCCTATGGGGTGATTTAGTAAGCACCCGCAGGGTCATACCCCAAAACTGTGATGCCATAGACACTCATAGTGCTATAGAGCAAGAAATCCTCCAAAATGACAAGACTCTTGCTCGTCAATTAACGCCAAGATGTTCGATGTGTACTCTACTAGGAAAATATGTTCGATCACAAGACCAATAACCCAAGGAATGGCAGTAGTTGGATCTTACCCAAGATCTGCCAATGGCTCTTAGCCAGCCTGTGTGTAGCTCCTAGCTCTTATGATAGTTAGTGTTCAATCGATAAACCGATGAAAACTAATGTGAATGGCATCTTATCCCATTTAAAGGGGAGAGTTAGAGCACCTTGGCTCATGCTGAATTCAAACAACCTGTATGAAAATCTTCTTAGGACGTTTTCATTATTCTTGAGAGAAATAAGAAAAAGAGAGAGAAGAGTAGCATGCTGGGCGAAGGAACTTTCCTTACTTTCCTTCAATTTTTAGAGTGTGTGCTCAGAATGTGGGCTCTCAGGCATCTTATGCCTGATGTGCAGTTTATCCTATGAACATGCAACCATTTTCCTGTACAACGCTCTCGTTGAGAGAGGGTACAGAAAACACAAGCCACAGCTTGACCTTGTTACCATGGAGTTGTGACTGTAGAAAAATGACTTAAAATGGCACTTTGCCTCTGAAATATGTCGTAGATTTAGGTTGCATTTGCTACAAACAGAAACGTCGCGGGCCCTGCAAAATAGAAAAAACAATATACTCCAAGCCATGAAATGAACAAATCTGCATACCTCGAATCACACGACGCCTAATCCACGTTGTACACGAGCAGAGAGAGAAAGAGAGCGTGATAGAACGAGACAGCACGGGCAGGCGCACCTTCTAGAGCGGAGTGCTACGCTAGCACGGCGAGAGAGAAGAGGGGAGAGGGGAGAAGAAGTACACAGACACTGGGTGCAATCTCCCCCCGTGCAAGAGTGACCATTTCCCTCTTGCACGTATTTAATTTATAGATTCTTGAATGGTCAAAGTGAGTGCAAACTGGCCGGCCGGTCATAAATGGCCAAAGCTCATAAAGAGCACTTGAATAATAAAATGTACATAAAATATGATATCCTTTTGCAATAGCTTAGCTCGGTCAAGCCTTTTCCACCTGTCACAGCTGCAATAAATAATATGATATCAATTCCATAACAGCATTTACTGGTAGTGTGCATTGACAGCAACCATAAATTTAAACTATCCAGAACTTAGTATGTCTGTGACAGAGTTCGTGGTGTGATAGCGGAAGCGTAATATTTGAAGCGGTGGAGTTTATGCCACCTAGTTAGCATGCCGTGCATACAGATTGTGATGCCCTGGGCAAGAGTGATGGCCTCAAACGTGAGAGCCAAAACCATTAGTGCCTTTCATAGTTTAAACTGGTAGTGATTTTGTGAGGTGGTATTTCCTATTTTGCCAGTTTTTCAATCTTGTGTGCCACTGCTCGTGATTCCGAGTCATTGGGCAGTACCTTGGCACAAGGGAGAAGCTTTGATTCATCAAAAATTGTCAAAGAAATTTGCTTTGTACAGAAGCATTAGTTTCCAATGTAAATGTATAAACATGGAAAAAATAAACAATATTGAACATGGTCTAACCCGGTCATCCTGCTGTAACCAGTTTTCTTGAGACGTGGGAAGAAAAACTCGCTCAAATGTAGATCTTCATCTCCGTTGCGCGAGAGAAAGTTGGCCTGAAATATCCTGCAGGCATATGGAGAAATTCCCCAAAAGCGGGTGCTCGTAGCATACCCCAAACGAGAAAAATCTCAATTTAAGAGTCGTAGATTAAAGCCTTGCTTCACATAAATATCTTTGTGCTGAAACCGGTGTTGTATAAGCATCCTCTGCCAGTGTGTAAAACCTGTGACAAAGAGTCGGCCATGCCAAGGAACATCGAGGTCAAATGCTTCATAAGCAATTGACAGCCCTGTTGTTGTTACATCAATTTGTGGTCGATGATGAAAAGATGTATGGGAAGTGCATGACGCCATTCTCATATATTACCTTATGTAGAGATACGATCGGAATGCTGTAACCAGTTATGCAGATGACAATAAACCTAAAATCAACTGCGTACCTCATTAAGAACTCCTACCGACCAAGCTTGTCCACCCGAAAATTGAACGTGTTACCGAGGGGAAATTGCAAATAGTACGAAAGCAGTAACCCAACATTGGACTACACCGGCCATGCTCATGAGCACCCTTGCACGGAGTCTTGCTAATGGCAATAGCAGTCATAGGCTTATTGACCATTACTTCTAGGCAACGTTGCCGCCCTACATAAACCATGAGGGTAATCAACTTGATTAAAACAAAATTTAAAGAGGTACCTTGTTTTTGTTCTTGTAATCAAAGCCGTGTGTCGCAATCATGTAATGATGTTGGCCTGCTTTTGCCAGTCGTAATTCATATCGAGGTCCAACGTTGTCATATGTGAGACAGGTAAAGAAAAAGTAACCGTGAGTTTCACCCTGCGCTTGGCATGCAGTCATTGCCAATTACTTTAGAAAACGCGTTGGATCACATTCACAGGCCTTGCCTGTACCAACAGTTCACAAGCCTTGCCTCAACCTTAGGATCTAACATTGTCGGCGGAACCATGTCCGAGCAGAATTTCCTCTTCGAGTGGTGGAACCATGTTGTCAAATTCTGGATGGCCGTGTTAGCAACATTTGACGCAGTGTATGATCACGTAGAGTGGAACTTTCGGAACACACCTGCAAGCTGTTGTCGTCGCAAAGAGAGCCGAGACCAAGGCCATGCCGTTACATAATGTCGAACTGTAGACAACAAATTGGAGCTTTGCCTTCATGGCCGGTAAAATTTTGCCTTGTAATTCTCCATGCTGAAATGCGATTGCCTACCCGAGAGTGAGAAGCGGTCATTGTTCATCTGATTATGAGCAGAGTGCGGGGCCCTTGCATGCTTATGCATGTTGATGCATGCAACGGTCCTGTGCGAAACCTCCCATACAAAGCAAAAACCTTAAAAAAAAATTTGTTTTTTTTATAAAAAATATGCATGACTGTAGCAATGAGTTCTTCGTCTAATGCGCAGGAAGATCACCCCGAACCACTAGCCATGTTGCTCCCCATGCCTTTGTCCCATGACGAGAATTGCCTAGCAGGCCGCTGCGATCAGGCCGAGCCTCAGACCTCATCATTCGGCACTGGTCGATTTGCACCCTCCCTTGCTAAGCGGGCATGCACGCGGATTGGCTCCATCGACTTGTTTGTTCTTCCAAGCATCCGCTCCCACGCCTGACACAGTTGTTCTTCCTCGTCACCACGCCATGCCCGCCTTGCAGCCAGAAGGGGCCATGCCTGCCTTGCAACTGAGTTTTCTTGTGAAGCTTGTCCATCGCCCTCAACACGCCTTGCCATGGCTCTCCATCGAGAGAGAGAGAGAGAGAGAGAGAGAGAGAGAGAGAGAGAGAGAGAGAGAGAGAGAGAGAGAGAGAGAGAGAGAGAGAGAGAGAGAGAGAGAGACATGCGACCGTGCTTCCATGCCCTCCACCCTTCTTTTCCTTCCTCCCCCTAAGCTCCGATACCAGTGAAAGGACAGGGGAACTGACATGCTCATCACCACCCAGCCATGCCCTATATAGGCCCTTGGCCTTCTAAATATAGGGACCCCCTTGACTACATGTCTGTCTTGGACTGGTCCTACCCTTGTCCTGACACTAGGCCTCGTGGAAAAACAAGGCATGCCGGTTGTTGCCGGTTGAATGTATCCATTAAGTGATCGTTGACCAAAAAGTCAACACACGGAGCTCACACGCAGTCTCGAACCCCCGACCTTGCATCCTAGAAGCATTGCCCTAACCATTGCACTACGTGCGTGCATCTGCACAGGCCGTGGCACACGCTGTACATATGTTTAAAATGTCTGCTACCCCCCCAAAAAGCGACATGATCGGCTGGGCCAGTCACGCCCACCTACACGCGGCCTAGCAGGCCTATATTTAACCAGGGCCCTATGTGTTTGGGTCTGATTTTTAACGCGCTTACCCTCGACAGTACCCTCAATGCATGGTGAAGGCAGACAAAAAATCTCTCTCTCTCTCTCTCTCTCTCTCTCTCTCTCTCTCTCTCTCTCCATTTAAAAGAAAGTGGCTCAAGTTTGTGTCCGTGTCCGTGTCCGTGTATGATGTAGGTCTAAGAGCTCAAGTTCCAAAGTTGCATGAAAATTCAATAGTAGCTGCCCCCAAAAAAATGGCGCGTGAGTTGAACGTGCTCTTTTTTGAGTTGTGAAGCGAGAGAGAGAGAGAGAGAGAGAGAGAGAGAGAGAGAGAGAGAGAGAGAGAGAGAGAGAGAGAGAGAGAGAGAGAGAGAGAGAGAGAGAGAGAGAGAGAGAGAGAGAGAGAGAGAGAGAAAGAAGAGAGAGAGAGAGAGAGAGAGAGAGAGAGAGAGAGAGAGAGAGAGGCAGAGATAGAGGTAGAGGCTTCCAAGGACGCACAACAGTCAAAGCTCGACTGCAACACTGTTGGACTTCAGGTACGTGCACCTTCCACCTGATTTGTTGTTCTGCGTTTGGCCTGAGAGGAAAGCAGGTTTATCAGGCATCCAATAAGGTACGTCGATATTAAGCAATATAATAGTCTCTCTCTCTCTCTCTCTCTCTCTCTCTCTCTCTTTCTAGGTTTAAGCTACTTGGTTGCATGATTTTGAGCTTTGTACCACGTCATCAAACACAGAGAGCTGGGGTCTTGAAAGGCTCATTTTCAGATTGCAAGCTCACACGTACACGCCCGACTATATATATATATATATATATATATATATATATATATATATATATATATATATATATATATATATATAGATATATATATATAGATATATATATATATATATATATATATATATATATATATAGAGAGAGAGAGAGAGAGAGAGAGAGAGAGAGAGAGAGAGAGAGAGAGAGAGAGAGAGAGAGGGTTGTAGAAGGCCAGCAGAAGGTAGAGGCCTAGCAGAAGTCATAGAGAAGGCATAGATGGCACAGGCAAGTAAGCGCCTTCTTTTGGGGAGATTGGCTCAGAGTCTACGGGGCAGGCTTTGTCAAGCTCCCGTCCGTGCGCACATACACAGTCGAGGGCAGCAAGCTGTTCGTTGGAGGCATTTCCTTCCGCACCACGGAAGATGGCTTACGGGAGGCCTATGGTGCACATGGGGAGGTGATAGACGCAAAGATTATCATGGACAGAGAGACAGGGCACTCTCGTGGCTTTGGTTTTGTCATTTATTACAAGGAGGAAGGCGCAGATACTGCTTTGTCGAAACTTAATGGTCATAATCTTGATGGCCGAGCTATCCATGTAGATCGAGCGTCTACTCGCCCTGCGCGTCCTTCGTCAGACTTTGGAAGTGGTAGTGGGTTTGGGTCCAAAGAGAGAGAGAGAGAGAGAGAGAGAGAGAGAGAGAGAGAGAGAGAGAGAGAGAGAGAGAGAGAGAGAGAGAGAGAGAGAGAGAGAGAGAGAGAGAGAGAGAGAGAGAGATAGATAGATTGAATTATCGTCCACAGAGGTCATATATCACCAATGGGACCAAAAAGGAGCACTACAACAATTTCTTCTTGGAGCGGGGTGTGATACATATCAGTTAAGGGCTGAGGGTCCATCAAGAGGGTAAAGTAAATAAAAGAGAGAACAAAACCTAAGGGGGTTCAACTGAGGGGATAGCCGGCTTAGGATTTCGAAATTCCTGGATGATCGCTTTGCCATTTCGGTAGACTGCCCATTTGCCTTGTTTACGTGCTTCATGCATCTTCTTGAGCTCACTTGCTTTACTCTTGAGTTGATTCGTGGTCAATTCTTCAGCAATCCAAAGCTTTTTTCCCTTGAGAAGGAGAGAGAGAGAGAGAGAGAGAGAGAGAGAGAGAGAGAGAGAGAGAGAGAGAGAGAGAGAGAGAGAGAGAGTTAAATGAAATGAAAGGAAATGTTGTATTAAACGCCTTCAAAAAGACAAAATGACTTATGAGACCAAATTGATACGATCTTGGTGGATCCAATCCAAAAACAATGAAGTAAAGTGAAAGACTAAAATCATCATCATCATCCATGTCCGAGAATGCCTAGCATTGGGCATTGTCCAGGAAAGTATTGCATCCGTATTGAAGAGCTTCGTCAATGTCCGCCTCTGTAAATAGTCCGCCTCCGTTTAGTGTTAATACTTAGTGAAAATTTTACAAGTTTTAGTATAAATATGGGAAAATGCTTCAAATTTAAGCCCAACTTTTGATCTTGAAACCAAAAAATTTGAAGGGTGCCCTCATTTATTTTGGTCAGCAAAAATGTTTTTGGCAAGCCCGGGTTTTAGGTTAATGCTTCAAATTCTGATCGCAAAACTTTTTTGGTTAAGGAAAATGTTTTTGGCAAGTCTAGGTTAAGGAAAATGTTCACACCCGTCCTTCCCAACAACATCTCCATAGTTCTGACAAATGATGGCGCGTAGAAAAGGCTATACAAAAAACCTTGCAGGCTTGCCGAGTACTCCCATATGCAACGGAAAGGGGCAGGTCCTAGAAGCTATGGGATGTTTTCAACGGATGAGAAGGAGGAATCTCATACATTTAGTAGCTTGCAAGCGGCCTAAGCTCCCTTTGTCATGTGTGGACACATGACAAAGAGAAAAATAGCTTGCATATAGAGAGAAAATAGCTCCCCCTTCTCTACATTGTCTCTAGGCTCACTAGCTCCTCCTTATCCTTCTGTAGTTGTTGTCGTGTGATATTGAAAGTGGGAGAGGCCTCCTTTGATGTCACATTATATTGCGTTGATTGTTTGCTATGTGTTGTGCTCACTTTAAAGATTCTTTCAAAACTAGTAGGACTCCTTTCCTTGACATTGCCTGCATCACAGGATTCAATGCTGCTTGGCTCTTACCTTCCATAGAACTAGCACTACCTATATAAGTCGAAGGTTGTTGCGGTTGTTGTTGTGTTTGCAGATGTTATTTAAGATGAAGTTTATGCAATTTTAGAAGAATTTTTCGTATACGAGGTAATAAAATCATGTTTGTTTGGTTATGTAGGTACTTGTTCTCGACCATCAAAACGTTGATAGTTTCTCGCAAAATGTTAGCAACATAAAAGGTGACGGCTCGTTCCTCACTCAGGATTTGGCTTCATTTTTAAAGTTTTCCATAGCTTTCAAACTTTTAACATGTAGTCTTTGTGGTAGTTAACTTGCTCTTAGATTGTACATGCGGCAAAATGAGAGGATGTTACCCATGTTTGTTCTGGCTAATTTTCACCCTTACTAACAAAGATTTATTTATTGCTTTCTTGTTTATTATTTGGCTTGAAGCAGGAAGTGGGCCTGAAGTTTGAATGTCTAGAAAAAAATTATCACCAAAAATAGTAGATTGTCCATCAATAAAACTGTAAATAATACAAGTGAAAACAAGAGAAAAAAGTAATAAAATCACGAGGCCTGCAATGCACACAGAGAGAGAGAGAGAGAGAGAGAGAGAGAGAGAGAGAGAGAGAGAGAGAGAGAGAGAGAGAGAGAGAGAGAGAGAGAGAGACTCAATATTGATGATCAAACTATGAGATCGAGCCTGGGGTAAGTTCGCAGACTGGGGCAAGCTCAAAGACGTAGCTTGAGAGAAGCACGAAGGAGAGAAAACCTCTTTGCAATGAATATCTTCTATGTGCTTAGCCAATAAAAAATAATGCATTTTTAACAAGTGATAAATCACGAGCCGTACCACCAAGAAGACGAGACTATAGTAAAACTTAGGACAAATTGTGAAAATACTCCTCTAATTTGTGGAAATTCTTGAAGTACCCCTTCAAATTCCCAAAATATGCTACTTAAATATTGAGTGAATAACCATTACCTGCAATAGGGTTACATCTATAAAATACTTGCCCAAAAAAAGTAGCGTCGTAGGGTTTGCTGCAACCCTTACCCACACTTCTTGATGTGAAGGCCTATAGAGCTTGTATTGCTATCCCCTCAAAATAGCCCATCCATCCCAAGCCTACAAGAGGCTAACAAGCACGGCATTAGAGCATTGGTTTAGCTGTGTGTGATGTATCCTAGATTCAGTCTCCTTGAGTGTGGTCATATCAATGAGACTGGCCATTTACTTAAATCGTGGAACAATTCCTGGGCAGGTTCTAACTTCTAGGCTACGCATATTAAAATTGAAACCGAGATAGATTGCCGAATTAAAGCACATACACGGAGAGAGGGAGAGAGAGAGAGTTGTTGAAGACCCGTGTTACACACGGTTAGGGTCAAGGGAGATCAGAGTGAAGAGCATAGCAATGTCCATAGCATTCTTTTAGCTTTTAGGCGAAGAGTGCATAGAATGTGGAGATTCGGATGTGTCTTTTATAAATTGACACATGTGTTCATGTGAGACTCGAGAGATACACACACACACACACACACAAAGAGGGAGGGAGAGAGAGAGAGAGAGAGAGAGAGAGAGAGAGAGAGAGAGAGAGAGAGAGAGAGAGAGAGAGAGAGAGAGAGAGATGACAATTCTATAAAGAGTGAGTGCATCTCTCTTCTTATTGCCATTGCCCTTGGCCTGGAAGAAGAAACTGCAAAAAAGATAAGGGTGAAGGGGAATTTTAAACAGGGAAAAATAAAGGCAATCAAAAAATTGATTGCCCAGGTATAGCAAGCCCATTACTCTGTAATACTACCCTAATTTATAAAAAGAGTAAACTTAGAAGTGGGGTGGGATCGGCTGCCAGACACGGCCTAAAAAAGATAGCTTTGAGCTATTAACAGGGAAAAAAAAGGGTCTGTCTGCAGTCGACGAGCAACGCAAGCATAGAGGGGGGCTCCATCTGGAGGTTATGCATGAAGAAGGCGCCACTTGGGCCATGAATGAGGAGAAGGAGAAGGCCAACTGGTTGAAAGGCTGACAGCCCCGCCAAGGGGCGGGTCAGACAAGAGAAGGGAGGAAGGAGGAAGCGGGCGTCAGAGTTGGCGTGGCCCTGAGCAAGATAAAGGGGTGGCCTTCACTGGCTGAAGGAAGCCGCAAGGGCTACAGCTCATCGAACTAGGGAGTTGGAGGGTTATGGGCTCTATGCAGGGACGCCAAAGGAGCCGCCAAGGGTAGGCCACCTGAGGGGCTGGATAACGCAAGGAGGAAGGTTACGTGAGCACCAAGGAGGGGTAACCCTTGCAAGGTGTGCAAGGAAGCAGTGACGATGTTTTTTTGTAGAATATTTTTCATTGTCCATCCCTCGATTATGGCCAGTTTGATTGGCATATTCACTCTCTTTATAATCTAAATATTTGCTTTAAATATTCTTCAGATTTCTCTCTTGCTATTTGTTTAGTTGAGTCGGGTGTACATACGTGCTTCTGGCATGTACCAGGTATGTGAGTCTGTACTATGGAGAAACGGTGTAAAACAAGCAAGGTCAGTTTGCATGGGAGCTTGAGCATGCATTAACTTAATAAGTGTTCAAGGGTATTGGCTCATATGGGAGTTCTTATCTATGGCTAAAGATGGTCGAGTGTGGGAGCCGTCATTACATATTCTATGGTGTGTGAGTGCAGTCGGGGTTGGTTGGGTACGGGCATGAGTTGGTGGTTGGTGGGTGGCGTGTCGGTCATTCGAGCTCAGATCCTCTTTTTCATGAGTCTACACACTCATGGACAAGCAGAGTGCTCGATCTGGGCTTGGGCTTTGGACATGAAGTCATACCAGGAAAATGTACCAATGTATCTAAGCAGTGCGTGCGCACATGCGCTTGTCTCCGCACCCATACGACAATGGGGAATTGTGGGAGATTCTAGGTCACTCGCGTGAAAGTAGAGAGCCCACAACATTCAGTCCAACTCGCTAGAACTGCAGGGTACTACTACAACGGCTACTACAGCTGCACCTAGTATCGATAGCAAGTAATTCGGCTTCTGTCTTGCTAATAAACTTAACAATCATTATAGTACACCTTCAGCTATAGAGAAGGAACTATGGATCATTCCTGCTCTGACCCCCTCGCAAACCATTTACCACCATATTGCCTAGTGCTCGTGCATGCACAACTCCATTTGCTGCTAATACTGCTCCTGCTCATGCTTTGCACACGTCCCTCGGCTGGATGCCGACGATAGGCACAAGAAGCACCTCATGCAATGGTGCAAACTACTCAACACAAGAGAGAGCACCATGCACCTCAACACAACAAACAGTCATTTGGTACTTTTTTGGCCTCTTTTGTAATTTGCCATGATTCCTCGTATAAGAAATATAAAAATTTCATAGAAACTAACATTTTTTCTAGGTTTGTCTCACTGGAATAGGGAAAATGATTGTTTGTTGGTCAAATCATATCTAAATCAAGTGAGACTTGATAGGTAGGTTGAAAACATCATAACCAAGCTGTTAAAACCTAAGCAGACAAAAATTTGATGGCATGGAATGAACTCATTTGTCTAGGATCTACAGGATGCCAGCACAAAAATGCTAATGATGCTAATGGCTTTGTGTTGAAGATGCTAATGTTTTGATTATTGTTAAAGATGATACTATTCTAATTTTGTACTATTTTTTTATTGTTCTTTGGTTGCTAGTTCAAATCAATGGATACCTATACTTATTTATTGCTTTTTATATATGGTTAGCAGATTGAAAATATTTTGACTAGTGTACCTAAGGAAAGAAATACTTACAAAATGTCACTTCAAAATCACTTGTCCTCTGGGATTCAAAAAGATGAAGAATGAGCTTTATTTTTACGGACATTTTCTTATGGACTGCAAGAAGATCTAGCATCACAATATTCACAAGATCTTCTACAACACTTGGAGATAAAAGTGTTATGGCCAGAAATAAGATATAACTTATTTTCTAAGGGGAAAAAAGTTTGGAATATACAAAAGATTTTTCTTGACGATTTGGTTGATTGGGAAGGAAATTTAAAATTAGTGTTGGCAAAAGAGAAGTTGGGCCTAATCAAATATCACAAAATTAGCCATTATTGAGGTGGAAACATGCCTTTATCATTGATGCGCTATAGAATGAGTATGATAATCCTTCTCACTCCAACAAAACGACTTTGTACTTATGAAAAACCTTGGTAGATTTGAACTAATTTACTTAGCGACTCTTAGCTTGGTCAAGTGCATGGACTTGGGCTTTGTTTTGAAAGTATATTTATGTATAGCTTATGGAGATGGAAACATGTCTTTATCATTGATGCGCTACATAATGAGTATGATAATCCATCTCGTTCTAGCAAAATGGCTTTGTACTTATGAAGAGCCCTAGTAGATTTGAACTAAGTTACATAGCAACTCTTGACTTTGTGAGGGCTTGGTTTTGAAGATATGGCTATGTGTATAAATTGAATGGAGGTTTAGGGTTTAAGATATGAATTCTTTGAGTTTCTTTTTAGTTTCAACATCCACTAATGCAAATAAAAGAGTTCTCTTCCACGTCAAAATTATATACGTAGGTTTTAGAGTGCGCTTGAACTTTTGTTAAAAAAGTACTACATAAGGGTACACAAGCATATAAATATACAAGAATGCCATTTATGTGACGTGCCAGAAAAAGGTCAGTAAGTTAGATCCCATAAGCAGCCAGAACTACAATTCTCCTTATGACAACCCGGCATTAATTTAGAGATCCACAAAAACTAAAAACTTACCTGTTATACTCAGTTAAAAAATGTCTCTTTTATGCATAGTGTGAATGGTTTTATGAAAACCAAGTAGACAATAAGTGCCAAAGAACCCGTGTATTTTTTCATGTAGAGTCCCAGTGTAGCTTTATCTGGTGCTTAAATCATATGTATTTTTTTATGTAGAGTTCCAGATGTTATAGAGTTAGAAAAACCATATGTATTTTTTTATGTAGAGTTCCAAATGATGCCTAAATCACATATAGAATCTAGATGTTGTAGAATCACACGTACTACATGTGCTAATTTTAACAAGGACAGTACCCACTTTGCCGAGTAGCTATCCACTATGGGAAATCCAAGTGAAAGAGTAAGGTAGGCACTCAATACCAATAGCTATATTAAGTTTTGAGGAAAAGGTACTCAAGCTACATATCGATCAAAGCAATCTAGCTAAATATCCAAGGTTATCTTTAGGTGAATTACATTAAAGCCAATAGGGAGTACCATTTTAGGTATGACAAAAAACATTTTAGGTATACCTTAAATAATCAAAGATATATTAAGTTGGAGACAACTTGCACAAAAGTAAACCAGCTAAGTATCCAAAATCATCTCCAGGTAAGTTACAAATCGAGTAGGAAACATTGATCTAGGGATGCAATATATATCATTATTCAACAGATTAACAATGTATCATTGGAAAATGAGATCATACGATATCACTATGCTATGTGATTCAGATAAACATGAAAGAGAAGTTCCATTGTCTCACGTTTAGGGTGTGTGTGTGTGTGATAGCATCATGCAATAGTGAATGTTTAGGTTTTAGGGTGCGCTTGAACTTTTGTAAAAAGGTACTACAATTTTTTTAAATGAGTAACTTGTTTATTTTTTTGTTTTGTTTTGTTTATTTAGATATATATACTCCTGGATACTTTGAGCTACCCATGGCAAGAAACGAGATTGTTGTGCATTTGAATGAGGGTAGTTTAGACCAAGACACAACTCTAGGCTTTGTTCTTCTAAAGTTCGGAGGTACTTACAAAGACTTGAGAGCAAAACTTTCTTGTGACAATATATTTTGTCCAAAATGCTTCCTTTAGCACCATCACAAGAGGGGAGGTGGGAAGTTGAAGTGGAGGATGTGACAATTCGGGAAAAAGTGAAAAGTAATGCACGCAAGCATCCACAAGTGGATTCCATGGGTTTAAGCAATGATCCACCTACCTTGAGCTCTAGCAATGATCCTCATATACATTACCAAATACCTAGTGCTGGTAATGATGACATTCCTATGTGTGAGATGTGGCGATCACCTCACACAAGATGCTAAAGAGCACTTTATCCTCTGCAAACGAGGTTAGAAAGTGGGAAGGAGATGTCAAGGTTGCTAAAGAGAAACTTAAATCCATGGAGCGTCATGATAGGTTTGAGTTGATGTCAAAAGATAAGGATGGGAAAGCTATGTTCCAACTTTGGTGTGTCAAATGTGAAAATCCATACGGGCAAGGAGGGCATGATACAATTTGCAACTTTCTACACTCCCACATCAACACAATGGCTCATCGGCGCCACCTTGGAGTGGGCAAAAGAAGAAAGCAGAAGCACGACAATGAAATGGCATAGCTCTCAAAAGTGGACATGAAGTCCAAAAATAAGGAGAAGGTGGATGAAGCCCTGCTTGAAGTTTCCACCTTTGAAAGGGACAATTCTCCCATCTTTAGTGTTGTTCTTGACACTCTTGGAGAGTATGAGAATTTGTCAAAAATATTTGTGGAATGTAGTTTGGACAAGAAATGGATTCCTTTGTTTCCAAAAACGGGATCGATTAGCCAATGCATGATTGAACATGTGAAGTCCAAGCTTCATATCAAAGCGGCTAATGGAGACATTGATGAAAAGATAGCAAAGGTGGCCGTCCAAGCAAAGTGCCGATTGAAGATAAGAGACAAAGGAACTTACATGGTTTCTTCAAATGCAACACTAATCTAGGTGAGTATAAAATCTTTTTTCTTTTTAAATGAAAAATGATTAGTGTGTTTAACATTTCAAGTGTATTTTTTAATCTTATTGTAGATCCTTGCAATGACAGTAACACAAATGCATCACAAAATGCATCAAGTATCTATCTTTATATAATCATTTTCATGTTTAAATAAAGGAGGAAGATTCTATACTTAATGTGTCTATGCACAATATGCAGAAAATTATTTGCTACCCACTCTTTGTTGGGGATTTTGGCAAGACACTTATAAGGTTGAAGACAAGATGTTTGATTTGAAACCTTTCTTGGGTGACTACAAAGGAGGTGGTTGTTGGGATTGTGAGCCAACTACGATGGCCACATTTTTGTTTAAAGAGGTGCTTGTGTGTATCCGAGGGACATTTCGTCATAAAGATTGCAAAGGAGTAAATCCTCATGGGGTTCCCTTGGAAAATTTTCATTGTACAAAGTGCACTACAATACCCAGAGAGCAAGACTTTCGCATGCGTTTGTATCGAGAAGACAAATCAATGCAAAATAGAGGCTCTCATAGGACCGATGATGGAAGAAGATTGGATTTCATGACCCATTCAGAAATTTTACAGATTGTAAGAGCCAAGGGAAAGATGGTTAGGAAACTTAAAAGGCAGGTTTGGTTAACCAAAACAAGAGTTGCAGCCTTAAATGTCAAGGTTCGAAGTCTTCAAGAAAGCACATTGGAAGCAATGAAAAGAGGAGATGTGAAGAAGTTTTTCCATGACATAGTCAATGCTCATAAGTATGGCCTTTTTGAAGGGAAAGAGACCTTATGGAACTTTCTTGTGGATATTTCTCAAAAAATGGCAAGAGAAAATGCAGGAAAGCGATACTCGAAAACAATAAAGAATCTCTCTGAGGCTATAAAGATTTGGGGAGGTAGTCGTTTGCCAACCACCATGCGGGCTACTCAAAAATCTCTTTCTTATCGAATAGGCCTGAGAGAGGATATATTCAAGAATTTGGCTGAAATTTACACTTCTCACAAGAAAAAAAATGGACTTTGTATGGGAAGTGTGCCAGTAATTATTGCTGAAGATGAAACGGTCGTCAAAAGAATGATTCGTTGGGTAGCACGGGATGATCATCTACTCGGATTTTGTGGCAAAAAGGAAAACCATTTTTGCAATCCAAACTTTGTGGTACTTGTTGGAAATGGCGAGGAGGGTTACAACGTGATTATTGACTCTTTTCAAAATAATGTGATTGCACATAATGCAAGAGTCTTCATAGAAAATCCCCTCATTGATTGCTTGCCAAAGTTGGTTGTTTTAGTTCAATTGACATGTAACAAGTTTGATTCTTTGTTTATCAGAGAGCAATGGATGGGAATCTCCCTCTATTGGAATAAATTTGTGAGAAGCATTGTGGGTCCTTCAATTGGCCATGCTTCTGATGGAGACTCGAGGTGAAGAAATCTTATGCTAGAGGATTATACATCATCTCTAGGAAATAGATTCTCAATGTCATGGCAACCTTGGCCTTTCATAGCTTCTGTTGAGATTGATGGGTCTATTTCTAGTTTGGATGATTCAGATTTCATTCACAATGGAAAGAAATTGATTAATCCTCTTGATAATGCATCTAGAAGATTAGTCCTTGGCCAAGACTTGGCTACTTTGAATTATGTAGCTCTTGTATATCAAACTTTCAAGGTTGAGGAGCATGGTCTTCAACAAGGTGACATTGAAAGAAAAGATCGCCAAAATTGGAGGTCCGCACAAAGAATAGCAAGCCGCAATGTTCAAAATTGCTTAAGCTTGTTGCGGACCCAATCCACTATACGCGAGAGCGAACACTTGCTACGGAGATGTACCTATCGATAGTCTCATCATACATTGATATATTTTTATCTCCTTCTCTCAACTTATTTGATCGGGTCAAAGCGGCTGGGAAGGTGTCTTTCTTTTTCAGGTACCTACATCATCAATCTTATTTTGTACCTTTGTATTGTCACATGTTAGAGCTTTAAATAGTATCAAGGAGTAACTCTCATGCTTAAATACTTATATAATCTTCCATTGTGATTAGACTATGGCGCATGTGGATTATGGATCATGAAGCATACTCTTTGAAGATAAATTTTATAAGTAGAGAAACCTTTTTGGACATTCAGTTGTCTTGCCATTTTGTCGTCCTATTGATAAAGGCTTTCAGGGACAAGTATTGCCACTTGCAGGTTCCTCTTTCCTCCACAGGTTCTGATTCTTGTGAGAACTTCTTCAGCAAGGTGCGAGGCATGATAATAAACGAGAGATGATCTGATGGTTATGATTTGTTGAGTAGCACAGGTGCTCTAAATAGGATTGCTGAAATGCAAGCAAGATCAACTCTTGCTTTTCTATGGCTCATGCAAAGCAAGAGAATATCTGGTTTCAAATGAATCATTTGGCAGGTGTTTCATTAGCTAATATCGGTGATTATAGTAGTGTGCAGAGTGATGGACATATGATTAGCGCTCTAAAAGAGGGTTTATCGGAATCGAAGATGTTGTGTTCAACACTAGGTATGCAACATTAAGACTGGTGTAATGATGTATGGACAGAGTGTGGTCTCTCCTATCTTCTTAGTGTTTCTGACATTGACAATTACAATGAAGAGAACTCATCCACTCAAGTTAATGAGCATACCCAGGATAAGAACATTATCATGGATGAAAGTGAACTCCGCCATACATTGGATTGTCTTATTGATGAAGAGGAGAGTGGAGTGAAAGAAATCTCATCTCTTGTTTTGATTGATTCAAAGACCATATGCAAAAGCACTCTTGTAAGCCATCTAAATGGATACATTGTCGAAGGATAGGCTCACAAGGGTAAAAACAGAAGTTCTTTTCTCATTAGAAAAGAAGACTCAACTAGATACACGCACATGTCTTGTAATTGGATCCAATTGTGCTGTTTTGTTTGAGAAGACAACAATGGAAGACAGTGCAAAGGAGAAAAATCGTGGTCGATTTGCAAGGACTAGTCAAGGAGTAAGCAAAGGGACCATGGTACTTGGGAGGAGTTGTGAGCATGAGAAGGAATCTAGGAGGTAGTTTCAAAGAGACTCATGGTCCTTTTGGAGGTCGTCCTCCTAATTTGGAGGTTCATCTATCATGGTATCAAGTGGCCAAGGGTAGAAGAAGCTACACATATGATTTAGTGGACAATCAAGTGGTATCTTTGGATTCCATAATTGCTAAAGCGCACTTGGATTATGATTCCACAACAAGAAAATATGTGCTTGATCTTAATGATTATAAGGTCTTTACTGATTATTTGAAGAATGTGGAAGGTAATTTGATCTTGTGTGGATGGCTATTTTTAGTTAAATTCTATTATATGCTCAAAGTCATCCTGAAATCAAGAGTTTTTTTTGTAGGATGAATGGGGATGGATAATATGCAAGTTTGATTTTTGAGGTATATTTTTTTCTTCATTTCCTTTTCATAATTATGTCCTTTTGTAAATTCTGAAACTTGTAAGCTTTAGATTCTTAATTAACATCAGTTTTCATCTTATGGTGAATTTCAATATGGTGCAGGTGCAGGAGTTTTGGCTACAGAGTTTTGTTGCATTTTCCTGATGGATTATATCATACTTCCTCAAAAGACCTTTACTTATAATGACAAAACATTTTGTTATGTGAAACTTCCATGAAAGATGCCATGATACATGTACTTTATAAAGTGGATTAGTTACTCATGTTAAGTATTTTATAATGTGAATTATATTTTATGAAGAGCTTCAATATGGTACAAGGCCACACGTTTTAGCTACAAATTTTCTTTGTATTTTTCCAATTGTTTATATCATACTACCTCAGCAGATATCTACTTATAAACGATGAGACTAATATTTTTTAGAGCATCCATGAAATTTAAAGAAGAAGAATTTATGACATAAGCGTTTATGTGGATTAGTTACTCATATTTATTCCTTTTTCATTCTCCTTTTTGACATTGTGTCATTGTTATGTATGTTTGTGAAAAAGATGATTCAATGCTATCGTATGATCAGTATGGTATAAGGATTTTTTGATAGTTGTCTATTTTGTGCACTTGCCAATGACAATGCTCACTAGTTGGCATTTGAATGTTGTCTCTTTGAGCGTGTTGATAGAAATATTTCTCCAATATGGATCTCAAATTGGACTTGGTGTCTTTAAGCGAGTTGATAAAAGGATATGACCATTGGTTTGTGGCTTGTGCACCAACATTTTGTTTAGAGCTTGTGTCTTTCTGCATTGACACTTCAATAAAACACATCAAAATTGATGTGGGATATGCCCACAACATGGTTGTGATAATGTGGTTTCTTAGAGTGTGTTTATGGCATACGTGGGGAGGTGCAAACACCTCACATGCTAATTGTGCACCTAGATCGATTTTAAATTTGAGAAAATTTTTGGCTAGAAAAGTATGCACAACATTCAATCACATATAGATAGGAAAAGTTTGAAGGTGATCTCCTTTAGTGGGTTGATGCAATTCATGAATTGATCTTGATAGAAAAAATCAAGATTGCACACTCGTGGGATGAAAGGCAAAAGAAATTTATAAGTTGTGGGTAGATTGTTACATTGTTAGGTGTTCATGTTCATGCTTCAAACCTTATTGTTTGCATATGAGAATCTGTGGAAAAACAAACTTGCTTTGATTACTTGTAATGATTGGTCATTGATGTGCAATAGAACTTGGATGAATTTTGGGGAAGTTTTTTATCAGGTCACACATCAAATTTTGCATCAAGCCGGTCATAAATAAGGGCTGATTTGGAGCAAGTCAAGGGCTGATTTACACTAGCTTTGGATGGGTCCGAATTGGAAAAGTATCCAGAGTGCACGCTGACTAGGCACATAGTTTGAAATTCAAACTAAGACACATTGAGGATACACCCGAGTCGGTCCCTTAGTATGTTGTCAGTCACTATGCTACACACTCTTTGACTAGTTTTACTCAGCTAGATCGTGTGAGAAGGGGTATGATAGTTTTCTTTATTGTTTGTCATATAAGCGTAGAAAGGGGGGGCATATTTCCTAATATGAGTCGTATATAGGGGTTTTATCGAAGTTGTTCGCTTATAGGTGGCGTCCCATTTTGTATATAGAGTGAATCCCCTGGGATAGATGCTAAAGAGTTGGGTAGAACCATACCCATTATACATAAGCAAGCTTTTGATAAGTCAATAAAGAGCTCTATTTCCACGTACATGATTTTTGTTAAAGACTCTCAAAATGAGCCTAATGTTTCATCAAATCAAAAAAATAGGGAATCAAAAGGAATTAGAGTTATCTAATTTTCTAAATGGACTCCAAGATGTTTTTATTGACGACATCCCTTGTGAGCTACCTCCCAAACGAGGGGATGACGACCATGCAATTGAGCTTCTTCCAGGAAGCTCACCGCGTAATAAACCTCCTCATCGAGTTTCTCAAGCTCAAAAAGAGGAGATTATGCGGCAAGTGCATGAGTTGGTTGAGAAAGGTATGGTTGGGCCTAGCTCATCTCCATTTTGTTCGCCAGTTTTATTATTGCAAAAGAAAGATGGCACATATCGTATGTATGTCGACTATAGAGCACTAAATAGGATCACTGTCAAGAATAGGTTTCCCGTTCCACGAGTAGAAGACCTATTTGATAAGATACAGGGGTCTACCTACTTCAGTAGGATTGACCTAAAAAGTGGCTATCATCAAATAAGGATAGTTGATCAATACATTGTGAAGATCTCATTTTTGCACTATGTAAGAGTACATTGTCATGCCTTTTGGTTTGACCAATGCACCAGCTACGTTCAACCATATGATGGAGAAGCGTTTAGGCCTCATCGAAGCTTCACTGGAGTGTTCTTTGATGATATAATCATCTACTCTAATTCATTAGACGAACGCAAGCAACACCTCCACGTAATATTTCAAATTTTATGTTAGCAGCAAGCTAACCCATGTAATATTTTTCGGGAGCTTTTATTGTAAAAACACTTATTCTTTTGATAAATTGGGAATATTACAACTCCTATTTTTCAGATGAATATTGTAATCGATGAGCTAGGGCTATAAGCTTCCAGATTATATCAACTCATCCTTAGATAGAGCTCCCAAATTATTAGTTTTTGATCAAAGAAACCTTGGCTAAGGTATAAAAGCCAATTTTTGTAAGTTATTTGTAAGTTTTTGAAAATAGAAACACAGCGTGAGCTAGCGACGCTCACTTCTCTCCTTCTCATGCTTCCTAGTCCCTTCTTAGTTGTCACATTGCAGTGCGTCTGTTGCTTTGCAACCGCAGTTAAGAGTTTTATGCATTGACGTAAACATTTCATGGTAATCTATAGCTTATGGCATCGCCAACCCATGGCCTAATTTCATCATAAGTAGGAATTTAAGCTAGGAGATCACCAAGTAAGCATAGGCGGGGTATTGGGACATCATTGCTAAGCATTTAGATGCATTCGGAGTCGAAAATGACTAGGTCAAAAACTCACTGCTATTAATAATCCCGATTTTGCACTTGACGTAAAGTGAGATTTGAGACGAGAAGCATGTGTGCTTAGGTCTTATATACAAATTGTAGAAGTTTCATAACATTCAGATGTCGTTTGATGATGTAACGGTCATGATTTGTTTGTAGATTAGTGATTAGCTTTTGATGACTTAGGTCGTTTGAGTGTAGATTGAGTTAGATGCGATGTCTGTTGTTTTCCAAGAGATTGAAACTGTCTTGTAGCCTCTATGTACTAGTCGAGTCATCTTCGTCCCATGGATTGATAATTATGTTCATGGTTCTCGCTATGTCTGCAATAAGATAGGAGTGAGGTTAGAAATCCGTCCCACATTTGACGCCGCTGTTGGGGATCGAATAGACCTAAACTAGGGAAAACAAGAGCGTCTTGTGTAGTTGTCCTTTAACTTCTTCTAGGATCACCTAGAGTTAAAACTTTCACCTTAAAACTGCATAGCTCAATATTATCATCTTTTGTTGTGTAGAGGTAGCTTGGAAGTAGATTGTACTTGCTAAGTACCTTGTAGGATTGTCGGATTAGATTAGGATTTTGAGAATGATTGATGGACAACACAAGTCTTAAGATCAAGTTTCAAAAAACCATAAAAAACAAGAAAACAAGTGTTTGTGGACACTTTCCACCAACCAATTGCAGTAGAACCTAGGAGTAGAGTAAGTAGAATCCGAGGTAGATCTCAGAACATTGCTCGATCCAAAAGAATCAATGGCGATTTGTTATGTGAAGTTGCAAAATTTTAGGTCTATGGCTTGAAATAGTACCGAAAGACTGGAAACGACTGAATCTGACTAGAAACTATGCTCTAAAGTTGTATGAACCAGTGGGTAAGCTTAAGGATGTATTTGAGGTAAATTTTCAAGAATTTACAAAAACTCAGATTATTTACTTTTCTTGAGATTTTAGGCAAAATTAAGTTTTAACTTGACTCAGAGGCTTGGTTTAAAGTGTAGAACATGTGTGTATGCTTAGATGATAAAAAATATGCTAAAATTTTCCATAAGTAAATAATTGTAATTATTTACTTTTGACCAATTTTCTAACTTTTTTGGCCAACCAAGCTTACCACAAGTTTTATCACGTTATATTGAGCATTAAAATCAAGTTTGGTAAGATTTGGATATATAAAGTACCATGAAACCAAACATACAAGAGTATATTTCAAAATGTGTGGTATGCCAAAAGATGAAGTTTGATAGAGGGAAGCAACCTGGATTGCTTCAACCTTTGCCAGTCCCTAATTCACCATAGGAGAGCATATCCATGGATTTTATCTGGGAATACGTAAATGTGGATGATAGTGGACAGGTTTAGCAAACAAGCACATTTCATAGCTGTCAAAAAGACTATCAAGGCCCACCAAATGGCAACCCTCTTTATATCACAAATCTTCAAGTACCACGGCTTACCAACGTCCATAGTGTCGGATAGAGATCCTAGAATGACCATTAATTTTTAGAAGGTCTCTTTGAGAATTCAGGTACAAGGCTAAACTTCTCTTTGGCCTATCACTCGCAACAAACAAATGGCCAAAGTGAAATAGCTAACCTAACAATTCTTGATCTACTAAAATCTTATGTCATAGAAGTAGATCAAAGGTCTCAATGGGAGAAGTACTTACCTTTAGTGTAGTATGCTTACAATAACACTGTGCACGGGAAAAGCACCTTTTGAGGTGAATGTGGGAAGAAAAAAAAAGTCCCCTGCTACTCAAAGTACATGGGAAGATCTTCGCTGCAGATAAATATAGCCGAGACCTACAAGAATCTTTCCAAAAGATTAAGGATGCTATATCCATCTATCAGCAAAGGCAAAAGGCTGCTGCTAATAAGCACATAAGAGCTCTACCCTTTAAAGAAAAATGATTGGGTCTTGCTTAAGTTTCCCAAGGCTCGATTAAGGCACACGATGAGCAACGATCCTACAGGACACCAAAAGTACTATTCTAAGTTAGCAAAAAGGTACTACGGTCCCTTTCAGATTCTTAGGCCTATTAATTAGATGGCCTATCAGCTCAAGTTGCCCAACCATTGGCTCATACAAAATGCTTTCCATGTGAGCCTACTAAAGCCTTACAAAGGAGAGCCACCCTAAGAAGCAACCATTGGAGACCCACCGGAGATAGAGGACCAAGAAGAAGTGCTATAGCCGAGTCCATTCTCCGACACAAAGACAAGGTAAGATTATTCGACGGTATCTTATTAAGTTTTAAAATTATCCTTTGAAGATGCTAGATGGATGCAAGGCATACAATTAAAGGATAACCTAAACCTTGTCAATGCTTACAATGATTCCCTAGAGTAAGCAAATGTAAATATGTTTAATTGAACAAAGTTTTTGTCTTATAAGACTCTCTTTTTTCTTTAATGTGCACAAATGTCAGTAAGTATGCATGCTTACGATCATGTTTGTGGAGACGACGTCTCCCGAACACCAAGTAGAGCTTGTCACTCGGAAGATTGATACGAACTAATGCGCATGGCATGCTTGCGAAAACTAAGGCTCTCAGGTGCCAAATGGATTAATCATCCATTTTGGAACGGTTTCGTAGGGTAAAATAGGGATCCTCTATCCGCTAGCAAACGGACTAATGACTAGGATTTATCTTCTCTATCTCATAGTCGAGGATGACTATGATTTCAAGAGAGAGGTAATGTCATAAAAACTAATATCTAATTCTCCCAAATGATTTTCTTATGTTAAAATGGTCATTTAATATGGGGAGGTACCAGGGGAGCAAAAGCTAGAAAATTGGTAAGGCTGCCAGACTAGTCTTAGTAGGGATCCAAAGGAGAGAAAATAGGGATTCAAAGGGGGACAGTCTGCAAAAGATCAATTTGCATCAATGGAGCTTAAAACACCTAAGGTTCAGCTCCATTAAGACTTCCAAAAGCTAAGGTTCCAAAATTTTAATTGAAAAGTCCAATGGCCAAAGTTGAGAATAATTGGATGGTTGTGGGAAGACTCAAAAGTCTTCCCACATCCCTAGGAAGGAGTGGGTGAGCCCTAAAGGTAGGGGACGAGAGAGAAACACACACACACTCCCAAGCTCTCCCTTTACACAAAGGGCATAAAGGACACATGGCAAGCTCCTAGGCCAGTTGCCCCCAATCTCCCCTCAGATCCTATTGGATGGCCAAAGAGGTGGACCAATGAGAATTAGGCTATTGTAAATTTAGTCTAATCAATTTAAAAATGCTTGATAAAAGAACCAATGGAAATTAAGCTCCCTAGAAGACTATTGGACAGTCTGCCAAGGGGTCCAATGAGCATTAAGCAGCCCAATGGCTTGCTTAGTTCCTATTGTCCAGAAGACTAAAATGTCCAATGAGAGTTTAAATGAATTATTTTAATTACATAAGCTCTCACTAAAGGGGAAAGGGGGACACTTGGAAAAAGGCTCTCAATTTTGCCTCTTAATTGGTATTTGCTAAACTTTACAGGACCCAATGGGAAGCCAGCAATAGCATTTTCCAAGAGGAGTCGACCAAGAAGAGGGAAGGTTGGAATTTAGTCTAACATTGGCTACACACACTCACACAACTCATGTGTTGATCAAGAACTCCATCTCCTTCTCCAAGCATTGAGAAAAAGAGGCCTACACCAATAACTGTTGGCTATGAAATGCAAATCCAACCAAGAGCCAAGATTCAAAGGCATGCTCATCTCCTCTACCATGCTAATTAATAAGCTAAGCTATGCTATAAGAGTGATTATGTGAGGAGAATACTTATTTCTCGTAAGATACATATTTTTCCTCTTCATCTTTCCGCATTCTCTACTAGCTCTCACCATCTTTGAAGGTGTGTGAGGTCTTGGGACTGAGGCTAGGCCCACTAGGTTTGTTTTTCAAGAATAATGTGGTGCATGAATCTTCCATCTTCATTGCACCAACGAGATTTGTCAAGGAACACAAAGATTGTATTGTACAAAAGATTCCCTTGATGGGAGAAGCTATAATACAAAAGTCTTTCGGAGGGGGGACCGGCTCCATGTACATCCGGTCCTCAACTATTGTCAATTGTTCTATTTCTCTCTCTTTTCAAGTATTGTCTATGCCAGACTAGCTAGGTTTAATTACTATGTTGCTTTCTCCAACCAAGCACTCTCTCTATGCTCATTAGGAACTTGTTCTTAATGAAATGCTCACTATGTTATTATTTTCCGCTACACACAAGTTACTAGTGCATTAAATGTTACAAATCGTCCCACAAAATGTTCCCCACAAGCACTATCATGACATGCTTTCAAAATATGTAGGATCTCTTCCTAAGGAACACAATGTTGATATAAGCCCTCAAACCCTTTTTGATACAACTCTCCCTCAATGCATGATGCATTTGAGAGGCTCAAGATTATTCATCATCAAACGCAATGAAACATTGGATATGTTGATAATAGTGTGTTGTGCGGCTAAATATGTGCAAAGCTTTTTAACCCCTTCTACAATGGCTAGGCATGCTCTCTCTACCCATGTACAACGAGTCTCTCCATCTTTTAACTTTCAATTATAATATGCAATGGGAGGCACCATTTTTCATAAATTTGTGCAACAAAAGCTAAAATAACATGATGAGAGCAAGCAAAAACTAAATGAAATGGCTTGGATGCATTAAGAGGCTTAAGAATGGGTGCAATAATAAATACTTGAGAGCAAGCAAAAACTAAATGAAATGGCTTGGATGCATTAAGAGGCTTAAGAATGGGTGCAATAATAAATACTTTCTTAAGGGAGGAGAAAGTGATAATTTGAGGCTCACCCCAAATAAACTTTTTCTCAACCCTTAAAAGAGTATTAAGTGGTGAAAGAATATGCGCCATATCCTGAATGAAGCGGCTATACTTCTTTGTGGCTCCAAAAAATCCCCTAAGCAATCTAACATTGGTAGGTGTGGGATATGCAATAAGAGCCTCTAGCTTTTGTGGATCCATTGCAAAGCCATGTCTACTAATAAAATGCCCAAGAAAAATTCCATAAGCTACCCCAAAAACACACTTGTTTGCATTCAATGATACGGATTTTTCACAACACTTTTTAAACACGTACTCTAATGCATCTAGAAGATTCTCCTTAGAAGTCCCAACTCCCAAAACATCAATAAATAATATGCAAGGTCTTTCTGGAAGCATTCATCCTTATAACATTGATAAGATCCACTCGCATTACACAGCCCAGAAGGCATGACATGCATAAGTCCCAAAAATGGTGGTAAAAGTGGTTTCAACCTTGTCCTCCTCAGCTATAGCCATCTGATTCTATCTCAAAAAATAGTCCATGAATGCATATATCTCCCTTCCTGCTAATGAATCCAAAATCTGGTAAATGAAGGGCAAAGGTAGTAGTCTTTCATTGTAGCTTTACTCAACTACTTATAATTGATGCAAATATGAAGCTGCTTATTCTTTTTTGGTACGATTATAATTGGAGAAACCCACTCAATGTTATCGATGGGAAAGATGAACCCGGCCTTTGAAAGCTTTTTAATCTCCAAGTAAACCCCCTCAGGAAATCTTCGATGACGTTGAAGAACACGCGCAACTCTTAGCTTTAAGGGTATGTGATGCACAACAAGCTCAAGAGGAAAACCATTAAGATCAGAATAGTCCCATGCAAAAATATTCATATACTCCCTACACAATGCAACAATTTGATCCCTCAACGCAACCCCTAAGAAAGCTCCCAATTTGACAACCCTATCCTTCCCATTAATAGGTATGCTAATAGTGTCCTCCTCTCGGGACATAGGTGCAGTGTCCACATCCTCCTCTAAAGTAATCTCCACAAAATCTAGATAAATGTAATAAGTATCATGGGTGTGAGAAGAACTGAAACTCCATTCATCATCAAAACCACTATCGGCATCAGTCATAACACCGAGGGTGAAAATAAAGGAAGCATATGCTGGAATAGTCACACATAAAGAACCCCTTCCAAGGAACAATCTCTCCCTTGGGATATCCATAACACAATCAGTCTTCCATATCCATGGTCTACCCAATAGCAACTAGTACTGCCCAGGTCCCGGACTCAACCTCAAGACATAGAACTCAATCTTAACAGCCTTCCTTGCCACAGGAACATGTAAACTTTCAACATACCTCTCAGCTCTAACAGACCAATGACCTACCACCCTCAAACCTAACATGGAACCCCATTAAAATATAAACCCAATTTTGTAAAGGTAGAATAGCTCAAGACCTTCACCCTAGAACCACCATCAACAATAGCATGGGGAATAACAAGCTCATGAATCATACACTCCACTCGAGGACACTCTCTCTTTACAATCATAGGATCCACTCTCCTCATTGATGGTAGAACAACACTAGAAGATCGTAAAGTGCCAAGATCTTTGCAGTACCTCCTCAAAAGAGAGTGACCATTGGGGCATGTGAGAAGATATTGTGGAAGAGGTCAACTCCACAGAGCTGAGGGCAGATAAAAGTTCATATGAAGGAATAGTGGGGAACAACTTAGTGATAGCTTCTACATATGATGGAGACAACTCAACTGTATGAATATAAGGAATCTCTCTACATGGACTAGCCATAGGATCATTGGATCAATGGATGCTGAGGGGCCAGCAACTCCCCCCTTTTGAAGAAGAGTCCAACTAGGGCCTGTTAGTTTGACATTTTCACTTCTATGATTTATTGGACCAGGGGGTAGAAAAGGGCTAAATCTATTCATCATGTGGTACATTTTTATATAACACATATCCTCAGTATGACCCCTCCCCAAACAAGGTGCATAAGTACAAACAATAGTTGAGCAATCCTTGGAAATATGACCAAGTACTTTACAAACCCTACAAATGATCTTTGTGGGGTTAGGCTCAAGGCGAGGTGCTGCCAAAAGGTTTTGTTGACGCTTAAGTAAGTTGATATCTAAATTGAGAGCCTCTAGATTTTCATTTAGTTGGTTCATGTAGTTGGTGAGTGTGAGACCAATGAATGGACTGGCATACCGTTCTCCTCCCAGCCTCCCTACTTATAGCCCTTGGCCCTTACAAGTAGGACCCCTTAACTTATGCTTGGGCCCTCGGCTCCTAGCTGCACAAGTCCCTTTGACCCTTGGCCTGACATTACTTCCCCCTTGGAGAAGCGTTTTCATGCTCAAAAAAAAAAGTGGTTGTATCTTCTTAAGAACACTAATGTTTTCCACAGTGGCATCCTTCATGGATCTAGCTATTCGTTTGACCAAAACACGGTTCAGTAGGAGGTTCAATGAAATCAATAAGAGATTTGTGATTTTCCACATTGTTGTCCCTTGGAAACCATCTAGTATAAACGACCCATATTAAACATAGTGTGTAGACTCTATTTAGAATGCACTTGAGTATGCTAATCGATTTATCACAACAATGAAATACCCCAAAGAGTACCTCTTTGTACTTCTCATGAAAGTTACTTAAGTCCTTGACTTGTTATCTTATCGCATTAGTAAACAACCCCACCATAACTAGTGTTCAAGGTTGAGAACCTAACTTACACATGAACAGACTAAACCTAGTCGCAAGCATGCATTACCATATTGTTAGCAAACTCCAACTAGAGCAATACATGTTTTCTAATTGGATTGCTTGGTGCTAACGTACGTTCTTTGCATATCCTTTAACACAAGATTACACTTGTAGTTTGTCGCTCCTCTTGGATAACTAACAATACTAATGTGTGTTTCCCCACCGTTCACATACAGTCTTCCAAAATGACTGGTAAAGAGGGACCACAGTGATTTACAACATTGCTGAGGAATCAACAATGCTATGAATAACCATCTTGGTCAACTTTAAAGATCTACGAGCATCCAAACCGAGCCATGACCTCTATTGGAGATTGTTAGATCTATGTCATGAATGTGGCATGCCGCTCCAAATTAGCCTTTGCTAAACAGTGGGGTCCATAACACCTAATGTGAATGCATTTAGCAAAAACATATCCGAACTTGCATATTCATGTCCGTCATGGCCCTTGGCCCGACATTGGACCATAATAGACTGTGAAAATCAATCACACCTAGGTACCAATGAAACATGTTCCATCAATAGAACAAAGCCTTGCTACCTATATAAACAGCCATCCGTTAAAGTTGTTTAATGACACTTGTACCTTAACAAGTGTTACTAGGTATCCGACAACTTCTGACCACTGTAATTATTTATGATACGACGTGCTCAAATGGTCTGATAAACGGATTTCACCAGCACCTAGGGACTTTGTTGAGGAACACATCATTGACATAGTGGAAGCTAGTGTCAGTCCCAGAGACTCATATTCTCCACATGCAGAATATTTCTCAACCAAGGATGTTTGAAAAAAGAGCATCCTGCAAGTACAATATGTACTTGTGTGTGGAGGTAACTGTGTACACCCAGCGACATGAGTGAGAGGGGCCCTCATTAACCTTCCTCCACACTACCTAAACCAAAATCATCAAGTTCCTAGACCATATTGTATCCCATGTGACAACATGTGCGAGAGAAAACCTTACATATAGGTCCATAATTGCATAATGCAAGAATGTATGGTGGACACTACGGCCGAAAATACTTTTCTCCTACATGACCTTGTCATGTCTCTAAAGGGCAAAATGGATTTAAACATCAAAGTTTATGCATGCTACTTTGAAAACTAAACAAAAATATATTCAAAAAAGAAATAAAATCAATTCAGATGTGTACGTGGACATTGAACATAATTTTCACTTACCCGTAATCAAATGCACCATCCCAAATTTCCCACCTGTAAAGGCCTAGGAACACTAATTGAAAATGAGTGAAATTCAAGTAGTATTGCACTGGTAACCCTAGATGTTGCCTTTGCAATCCAAATTCCTTGGTTAAAATCCACGTAGTCAAACCCCCTGGGAAAGACTCTCCATAGAAACTGCTCAACTAGCAAGTAACGGTGACCAACATAGTCAACCGTTACAAAAATCTTTGGAATCAACTTGAAAAGTGGAATTTGTGTACTACCCTTGGTAGATTTGAATATGCTTTCCTTGAAAGTACAATCGTGATGAGAACAAACTATGATCCACAACACCTATGGAGTGATTGTGTATTGGATGGATCATACGCTTGAAAATACCACCCCTAGAAACATAATCAACGCTTCAACCAAGCAACAAATCTCTTTTAGTTAGAATCTTTTTCACAAGTTTCATAAGATAATCTTCTTCCACCATGAACTGAGGAGAAAGATATCAAACCCACCAAAGAAAAATAGTCATACTAGATTTTCTCAGGTGTTTACACAAGAGATTACCTGTGTGGATTCTCTCTTAATCTATTCATGTCTTTCCATGAATTACGTACTCAATAGCTAGGCCATGCCTACTTGCTACCGCTAGAAATTGTCATTGGGATTGGCTCCACCTTGTGCATAGAGACAATGATGTAAAGTAATCACCATTGTATAATATACAATGATCATAAGCCCATCCAGCAGCCTCGATTCTTCATGAACAGAGTAGCTGGTGATATTGCAAAAGAGTAAGGAATATTTTAGTGCAGAAAGCCCACCATATTGGCATGCCATGCATGCATATCAAAAAGTTAAATTGGTAAGCCCTTGGGTGAAAGCATGTTAACCTGTCATGCTTTTTCATGTCCCGGACAATGCTAACTAGCACAATTTTGACATATGCTAACTAGTACAATAACTTGAGCTACATCTCCATGATCTATGACATATGATATATCAATAGAAAGCACTTGAAACAAGGAATCCAAATGTACAACCTCCGACAAATTTTGATATTATTTGTAAAATTTTTATCGGTTGCCCAACTTCTCAAAGATTTTCTAACTTGAAACTGCTAACTAGCACAAAAAGCGCGACAGGTTAACATGCTTTCACCCCCTTGGCTTCCATGATAGTCTCACTCTTGTGAGTTACTGCTATACATGCCTTGCCCGATTACTTGGGCATGGATACATCACAGTGCATCATTGCAGAAATGGTGAGCTTATATCCACTTAGTGCCAAATATGTGTGCCATTACCCTGGGCCTAAATTCAGTGGATAGTATCTTGATACCTAAGAGAAGCCTTGCTTTGCATGCAGTTAGTCAAAGAACCTTGCGTTGCACAATAGACAAATCTTTTTCAAATGAAAGGTTAAATTATTAAAAAAACAACTATGACTTGAAATTTACTAACCTTGTCGCCCCTCTAAGACGAGTGGTCATTGCTTGAATAGGGCTCATAGCCTTGTATGCTGAGAAATTTAGAGCTATCGGAGGTACCCTAGATTCCATCGTGGTTTGAATTGTACCGAACTTCAAAAGAAAACCAGATAGCCATGGTGCCAAGTTCCCCGAGGTTCATATGCTAATAGAATATTCCAAACTTGGGAAACATCTATGCAAGATGCCTTGAATTGAAGCCCTGCTTAAAACATAAAGATGCCTTGAATTGAAGCCCTTCTTAAAACATAAAGAGTCGACATTGTCGATCTCTCGTAAAGAAAATCGGCCTTTCTATATGTACATCATATTGAGAATCCTTAGATTACTCAATCTTGAAACAGATAGCTTAGGAATCTAAGTTATTGCATCGTACTGTGAATCTCTATTCTTTGTCCGTACTGAGCAAGATGTAATTGTTAATTATGCATCAAATGCATATACATAGATATGAATTCGTGCACCTATAAGCCTTGCTTCTCCCCTCCTCTTGATAGTACAAAAAGGACATATCAAATAGATACTGATTAACCAAAACTATGGCCAATAAGTGTATGGAGCCTTGCTCCTCTCTATTGCATGTAAACTGTAACTTGATAAAATCAATCCATAGAATCTTGTAAATGGAACTCAAACATGGAGTAGGAAATCCTGAAGGGTGAAGTAGCATACATGACGACCATATTGCATCAATACCAAAGAAGTTATTAAGGATCCTTGCTCGGGTAAATCCAAAGAACCTTGATGAATAAGCTTACCAATGGAATCCCATTGGATGTGTCTTGCGACAATAAGTTGAGCTTTACCATCTCTAACTGCCAGCTTCTGAGAAAAGAAGTAATGATCAGCCTTGCCAATTACGTTGTCCTTATAAGGCACATGCCATGCTTGAGTTATCTGTACTACTAGATAACCTTGCTCTGGCTTACGTTTCAACTTGCAAACCCATTTCATACCAATGGCCATTTCGCTAGGAGTAAAATCACATAAAGTCCATGTGTCATCTTCTATAAATGCATCATATTTTGATTGCATGGCAGCCGTTTGATTTTTTGAATTGGATGCTTCATCCAAAGAAAGAAGTCCTTCTTCATCATACAAACTAGAAATAGCCAAAGCATAACAATCTGACACATAAGATGCATGGGAGAACCTAAATGAGTATGAATATACATAGATGCATCCAATTTACTGTCATGCAAAGTATACACCAACCATTTTGGCATACCTCTAGCCTCTTCATTCTCAGCCCTTTCCACATCAAGTACATCATGTACATCTGCATCAGTAATAGGTTGATTTGTAAAATTTTAAAAACCCCCATAGGCTATACATTTGCCTCATTGGAATCTACATTCAAATTTTCACAAGTAAAAAGAGGCAACAAAGTGTCTTGAATGTCATGTGAGCTTCCATTATTTGTCATTGGTACATGATAACAAAGGTTGAACAGAATCTCCCACAATAATTGAACCAACGTATGTTTTGTTTTGACGATGGTATAACATGTAACCTTTGATTTTAGCATTTTAACCAACAAAAATGCATTTAATAGCCTTATCATCCATTTTTCTATGTTTGTGGCACCAAAGCATGAGCTAAACAACAAAAACCATGCATGTGATCAATAGATGGCTTCTAATCCTGCCATGATTCATAAGGAGTGATGGACTACAATTTTGAGGTACGAAACATGTTAACTACATAAGTGGCACACATGACACTACCAAGCCAAAACAAATGTAGTAAGGCTTGACTCTTGAGACCATACATCGTGCCACCTCCACAAGTGACCTATTTTTTCTTTCAGCAACACCACTTTGTTGAGGTGTATATGGAACTATACATTGGTGTTTTATCCCACGACTAGCCAAAAATGCATTAAATTCATGAGACATATGTTCCCCCCCTCGATCTAAACAGAGGGTGTCCATAGTACATTTAGAGACATTTCCAACCATAGCCAAAACTTTCTTGAAGCACATGAACATTGCCGACTTAGCTTTAAGATAATACACCCATTGTTATGAGACTGGGCACCCTCCTGTTGTAGTGGTTAGCTGCAATTGGGATAGCTGGGCATAATGGTTAATTATGTGCTGTCTATTTTACTAATTGAGTTGATGATGATTTTGTAGAGTGGAATGCGGGGAGTTGATGAAGAGGCAACGGCAATTACTCTTGGCCATTTTATATTTGCACAGTATCTTAGAACATCATTTCAATAAGCCACTATGGCTCTGTAAATAGTTGTAGTGGGAACTCCCCTTATGGGTCATGCAAGAACTAATGAGCTTCACTCATTTGCAAAAGTAAAGTGGTTGTAAAAGAGGGGCCTCAATTTTTGGCACCTTAAACTCAAAGTAATATATTAAATACCAAGTCCACAAGAGAGGTGCCCTGGAGTTTGGGGCTAGATTTAGGCCTTTCTCTTGCAGATTCTCTTTTCTACTCTCTTAAGCTATGGTTATTTGCTGTGTACTCTCTACTCTAGTCTCCATCTCTTACACTCTCTTACAAGTTTGACTATGTCAATTCTATGTTTACTGTGTGTGTGTGTGTGTCATAGTCTAGGTGAGTGTGTGTGCTTGGAAATTGGAAGAAGAGGTGGACAGTTTGATGGTGATGGCTTGAAAGCTTGTGTTGAATATTCTAAGCGGTCGATCCCCCCCTCTTCTCCCAATAGTGGTATCATAGCAAACAGGTTTGAGTAAATTGGCATCAGATTTCAATTTCAAGAAGGGAATTTCTTGAATGGACAACCTCGAAATTGCAATCTATCAAATTTGCAATACAAAGATTCAAGGATTCGTGGAATTTCAAAGCTTAATCGGTCTAATTTGCAAAACAAATTCTACTCGGTCATCAATTGGCGGCGAATCGGCTACTAATCGGTAACCGGCTTCCACTTTCGGCTTCATGACGATTAAAAATGGGTATGCGCAACATTTATTTTGCGATAAATACTAAAATTTGTGGAAATATGATGATGCGGGTAAGAAGGTGAAAAGAAGATTCGAAAGAAGTTGGAATAAAAGCTATGGAACCGACTCGGCATAGGAGGATTTTGAAAGATTTTAGAAGGGTTGTACTCGACGGAATTAAGAGAGGAAATCTTCTCTAAAGCTTGGCGAATTTCACGTTGCGGAACGAAGTAGGCGATCACGGCTATCAAACAAAAGACGAAGAGAAATTGAAGGTCTTCCAAGGAAGCTTGAATCCTGTTGGAATTAGGGTTGCAGAGAAACACACACAGCTTGGAGAAGACGAAGGAAGCTCAAGGCACACAATAGAGAGTGTATTCCTTAGTGTGCAATGGAAAGATAGATAGCCTTAGAGTGATGGGCGTATATACAATGCACGGGGGAAAAAACCTCCTAAAGAGGGAAAAAATGCCCCGGCGGTCCTAGTGTGTTCACACACATCACTACCACATGTATATGGTAACAAATCCCCCCTGGAGTGATGCGGTGAACGAGAGCTGGCACATGAGTAAAGGGAAGTGCCATGCCCTGAGGACAGGATCAGTCCACAAAGGGGAGTAAGCCCAAAGCTTTGCGGAAAGCTTCAAGCTTCTCACGAGACAATGCCTTTGTGAAAAGATCTGCAAGGTTGTCCTGTGTTGGCACATAAGCCAAGCTGATCTCTCCTGCTGAGAGCCTCTCCCTGACATAGTGGTAATGCACCTCAATGTGCTTTGTGCGAGCATGAAAAACTGGGTTCCTCGCAACTGCCAATGCGCTCTGACTGTCAGTGTAGATAGTGTTGGCAGTGTCCTGTCCAACACCCAAGTCAGCCATAAGGCGTCTGAGCCATACACACTCAACCGTAGCTGTGAAGACTGCCCTGTACTCAGCCTCACAACTCGAAGTGGCCACAGTAGGTTGCTTCTTGCTCAACCATGATATACATGAACTGCCAAGCATGAAACAGAAACCACTTGTGGACACTCGCGTGTCAAAACAACCAGCCCAATCTAAGTCCGAAAAAGCATGTAAGTCTGGCGGCAATGATCCCCCCTTGGGATAAAACAAGCCAAGATGTAAAGTGCCACTAAGGTAGCGGAAAATCCTCTTGACAGTCTGCCAATGCTTAGACCCTGGGCTATGCATAAATCTGCTGACCTGCGAGACTGCAAACTGAATATCTGGCCTCGTGTTGCATACATAAATGAGGCAGCCAACAGCAGTTTGGTAAAGAGTGACATCAGCAGGATCGCCAGCATCATGTAGACTCAACTTCAAACCTGTTTCCATGGGAGTGGCAATAGGTTTGCAATCCTCAAGTCCAAACTTACATAGCAATGTCTCTATGTAACTTTTCTGACACAAGGCAATACCACCATCACACTGCTTAAACTGTATACCCAAGTAATGATGCAACAGCCCCAAATCTTTCATCTTGAAAGTAGCATTCAAATCAGCCTTAAATTCAGCAATATGTCTCTCATTTGGTCCAGTGATCAGCAAATCATCAACATAAAGAACCACAATGAGAAATACATCATCCTCACGCTTTACATACAATGTGCTTTCTGTTGGACTGTTACGAAAGCCTCGTTTAACCAAATGAGTGTCAGCTTTCTCATACCAAGAACGAGGAGATTGCTTCAACCCATACAAAGCCTTCTTACATTTGCACACTTTGTCCTCTTGTCCTTTTATGACAAAACCGCGAGGCTGCGTTACATAAACTTCCTCAAATATGTCACCATTCAAGAAAGCAGTAACAATGTCTGATTGATGTACATCCCAACCAAAATGAGCTGCCAATGCACATAGAAAACGCACAGTAGTCATACGACAAGTGGGAGCAAAAGTCTCTTCATAATCTATGCCTTTTTGTTGTGCATAACCCTTTGCAACAAGTTGAGCCTTATGGCGATCGATCTCACCATCCGGCTTGCGTTTCAACTTGTAAACCCACTTCGTACCAATGGCCTTTTTGCCAGGAGGCAATTCACATAAAGTCCATGTGTCATTCTCTATAAGTGCATCATATTCTGATTTCATGGCAGCAATCCAATTTTCTGAATTCTGTGCTTCATCAAAAGACAGAGGCTCCTCAACATCATGTAAACTAGACACAGCCAAAGCATAACAATCTGATGCATAAGATGCATGGCGAGAGCCTGAACGAGTACGACTAGATAAAGGTGCATCCAATTTACTGTCACGCAAAGTGTGCACCAGCCATTTTGGCATACCTCTAGCCTGCTCATTTTCAGCCCTTTCCTCATCAAGTACATCATGTACATCTGCATCAGTAATAGGCTGTTCTAAAACATTTTCAGAAACCCCCATAGGCTGTACATTTGCCTCATTGGAACTTACATTCGTATTTCCACCACTAAAAAGAGGCAACAAAGTGTCATAAATGTCCTGTGAGCTTACATTACTGTCTCTAGTACATGACAGCAAGGGTTGAACAGAATCTTCCACAAACACTACATCCCGTGAAACCAAAATACGTTTTGTTTGCGGATGATACAACCTGTAACCTTTGCTTTCAGCACTATAACTAACAAAAATACATTTGACAGCCTTATCATCCAATTTTCTGCGCTGCACTTGTGGCACCAAAGCATATGCCAAACAGCCAAAAACACGCATGTGCTCAATAGAAGGTTTTCTATCATGCCATGCTTCATATGGAGTAATAGACTGCAAAGCTTTCGTAGGACACCTGTTAAGTACATAAGTGGCACACATGATGGCCTCAAGCCAAAAAGAATGCGGTAAAGCTTGACTTTTGACCATACATCGTGCCATTTCCGTTAGTGACCTGTTTTTCCTCTCAGCAACACCATTTTGCTGAGGTGTATAAGGCACTGTACATTGGTGTTTTATCCCACGACTAGCCAGAAATGCATTAAATTCATGAGACATATACTCCCCCCCTCGATCGGAACGAAGGGTGCCCATAGTACATTTTGAGACATTTTCAGCCATAGCCAAAAATTGTTTGAAGCACATAAAAACTTCGGACTTTGCTTTAAGCGGAAATACCCATGCATGCCTGGAGTAATCATCAATGAAAGTCACGAAGTACAGGTAATTGCCCAAGGATGGAGTTTGCATGGGCCCACAAACATCACTATGCACAAGCTGCAACCTGCATGTGGCCCTAACTGAACCATCCTTTGGAAACTTAGAACGCTGCATTTTACCCAGAATACAGCCTTCACAAACATGTTTGATAGGTGCTTCAAGAGGCGGCAAAGAAGCAACCATATCAGATTTCTGCAAACGCAGCAAACTGGCAAAATTCAGATGACCAAAACGTGCATGCCAAAGTTTTGCATCTGAAATAGCCCTTGAATCTGCAACAGCATTTGCAAAATTTTGTCCACACTTGTCATACAAAGTGAGCTTATACAGCCCACGGCACAAAAGCCCAGATGCAACAATTTCATCACCAAAACTGAGATCATGAACTGTACATCTGTCATCCACAAATTTGACTACAAGTCCAAGTCTAGCAAGTGCGGATACAGACAATAGATTCTTCTTGATCCCAGGTACATAAAGTGCATCAACAAGTGTGAAGGAACTGCCATTAGCAGCAGTGAGCACAATCTTTCCAACTCCCTGAACTGGATAAGAGGCGTTGTTGGCACAAGTGACTGAATTCCCATGAGGGACAGACTCGAGAGAGGTAAACAATTCACGATGTGAGGTAATGTGCTTTGTAGCACCACTGTCGAAATACCACACATGTGAATCTGCAGCACTTGACAAGCATGCATCATGGACAGCAGGATTGTAAGTGCACTCTGCGCTAAAAGCCCATTCTGCATCAACATCAGCATCAAAATCTCCTTTCACAGAAGACTCAACAATGGCTGCATTTGTAGTGGAACCAGCATTTGCAGTGGAACCACCCTCTTTCTTCTTAGCCTCTTTGGCCTTCAACTTAGGACACGACTTGATCAAGTGATCATTGGCTTTACAATAATGGCAACGCATCTTCTTTTTGCCCTTATCACCAGAATTTCCAGACGAAGTGCTGCCAGCAGAAGCATTAGGAACAGAATTTTTGCCACTCGCAGCAGAACCATAAGAAGTGGCTGCATTACTGTTACCACCCTTTCTTTGAGAAGCAATAAAAGCCTGTTCAACTGCACGCTGCCTAGTCCTGTTTTTTCTAGAAAGTGACTCTTGCAACAGCAATGTGCATAATGCATCAAACTTGACAACTTCAGGATTTCCTTGGGTCATCAGTCTCCAAGTACTAGCAAAAGTCTGGTAGGAATCTGGTAAGGCATCAAGAACAGTCTGCACAAGGGAACTGTCAGAAATGACTTCACCTGCAGAAATGAGTTGCTCATTGATATCCTTGACACTAGCAAGGAAAGTGTCCATATCATCCTCCTCATGCATAATCTTCGACTCTAGCTCTTTACGCAGCAAAGCAATTTTAGCCTCATTGCGGCTTGCATAAAGACCTGCTAGAATATCCCAAGCCTGTTTTGCAGATTTTGCTGAACGGATGTGAGGAATAATGGTGCGCTTCACAGACAACGCAATCAATGCATGAGCCTGCGCATCCTTAACATCCCAACGAGCTTGTTCTGCTGTAGGCAAAACAACTCTAACAGCTGCAATCCTTGCAGCAAGACCTGCAACATCCTCAATATCGCCTACATCTTCAGAACCAGGACGTACATCAATGCCCTGCACAATGTTCCAGACACCTTTTGACACAAGAACGTGTTGCATCATATAAGCCCACATAGGGTAGTTGTCCCCATCCAACCTGTCCTCAGCAGCAAACATCTTGAACACATCTATGTTGTTGTTGTCAGCCATGGTAAATGCTGCACCTGATGTGAAAACTGCCCGAAAATAGGAGAAATGGAGCGGGAACAACTTGTGCTATATAGCACAAACCGTAGAAGACTATAAGGCACCTGTTATGCAGAAAACGGCACTGACAGAAAATCTGCACAAAATGACGAAATAGCCTGTGCAATACTGCCCGTGGTGGAAACGGAGGCCGAAATGAGCCCAAATCAAAATTCTGAGCAGACCAAGCTCTTCGAGCTCTCCCAAAATATTTGTCGACCTGCGAACGCTTGCCAAAGCTCACTGAAATCGGAGAAAGTGAGCAGGCGTGTGCTGGAGCAGCTGGCGACTAAGCCCGGGAGGGCGTGACCTGCTCTAATACCAATTGTTGGAATTAGGGTTGCAGAGAAACACACACAGCTTGGAGAAGACGAAGGAAGCTCAAGGCACACAATAGAGAGTGTATTCCTTAGTGTGCAATGGAAAGATAGATAGCCCTAGAGTGATGGGCGTATATACAATGCACGGGGGAAAACACCTCCTAAAGAGGGAAAAAATGCCCCGGCGGTCCTAGTGTGTTCACACACATCACTACCACATGTATATGGTAACAAATCCCTCGAGCTGCGAATTCAAGCTTGAAATTCACCCCGAGCAACTCGAACCAAAGCACACTGTGGGACACAACCCTTGCACACAAAATGAATCTTAATTGACCTGCAATAAAAGTGCCTTTGATTGGTAGCAAGAGAATCGCCTTTGCTTGGGGAACATACTTTCCTACTATCACAAAGCCCAATTTCCATTGTAAAAAGTGCTATCTCCCAAATCATCACAACCGGCTCGTTTTCCTCTTGTACTCGCTGCCAAGACATTATCATGCATAAAAGTTAACTTTACTTTAACTTTGAAGACTTTGAATTCAGTCGTCTGCCTTTTTGAAAGCTTAAAAGTCTCCTTTTGCTATTGAAGTACCAAACCCACCAATTTAACTCAAAAGTCTTCCTTTGCTACAAAGTCAGTCACCCCTTCTTTCGATACTCTTGGTCCTCGACAAAACTCACCCATCCGCCACGGCAGCGAATCTTGGTCGGCACCGGTGGAAATTCTTCAGCTTCGGACTGGCCAAAAATAAAATAAAATAATTAATCAACACCGAGGGAGAAAAATTTTCTTTCGAAGTCGTCGAATTTTCAAAGAACAAAATTGATTCTTTTTTAAAATCGGCTATCACAATTGAGCCGACAATCATCCGCCAAGGAGCAAGTCACTTGAATAACTTGCAAAAAAAAATTGCGACTGCTACTGCTTTTTGCTTGGGGGTACAAGAGATCGGGCACCACGAAATTCAACCGACTCGTAGACGCACCATCGAACCGCTCACTCTTCTGGCAATTTCCTAGCGCATCGCCATTCTAGACTGGACGCCAACGCGATTTTTAAGCTAAGTACATTTCATTTCTATTATTTATTTTACTCTCTCTCACTTATTCCGCATATTGCATCTATAAATATCACTATATAGCCATTTTCAGCATTATTATTTGAAAAAAAAAACACACACATACATACGGAATCATGGCACATCTTCCTCATGCCCCCACGATTGCAGAACAACTTCAAAATTTACAGCAGTCACTCACATATGAACACATGCGAAGGCAAGAACTTGAAGATAAATTATTGCATTCTGCACGCACCGAATCTGCACCGGCACCCAAGAAAAACAAAATTAGCAGAAAAGTCTTCACTTTCAAAGATTTTGATGGCACTAAAGATGCTAGAACGGTTCTAGCATGGGTTAGTCAACTAGATGACTATTTTCATGATGAAGACTTTCCCGAGCGTGAAATGGTAAAGTGTGCATCCAACCATCTCACTAGCAGCGCTGCATTGTGGTGGAACGCCACCAAACAACATGGAAGAAGACCATGCACATGGAATACATTTAAAAAAGTGTTTTTACCCCAATTTTTTCCCACACATTACAAAGCTAAAGCACGACGTCAATGGGATTTAATTCGACAGGGTAGATGTACAGGGTTACACTGACCGTTTTTGGAATTGTCTAATTCAATTGCAAGCTATTGAACATGTTAGTCGCAGGAAATTGAAGCGAAAGTACATATCAGGGTTGGCACTACAAATTAGTGCTGAGGTAGATATGTTCGAACCAGATTCTCTGTCAAAGGCCATTAATTTGGCTCTCAACGCAGAAAAGAAGAAAGGTGGACATTCTTGTCACACTGATCAACCTGCTAACACTAACCCCAACAAGAGACCTCCTTTTTCTCCTAACTTTCACAGAAGTAAACACCAAAGCCGTACTTTTTTCAAAAGACTAAGATTTGACAATCCTCCTACCACTGCTCACCCTCATACGAGCAACAACCACAACAGCACTCAGCAACGAGGCAACCAACATCCTTTCAACCAGCGTTCTCCTCCAAATTCTAATGGTAACAAAAAGGTGAAGTGTTTTATATGCTTTCAATATGGTCACTATGCAGACAAGTGCCCAAATGGTCATGCTAAGGGCAATGGTCAATCCAATAGCCATTCCAATGGAGTCAACAGAAATTCAAATAAAAAACCCTTCAACAACAACCGCCCCAACGGAGCTACTCTTAACCTCATCGAAGATGCTATACCTGACGACAATGAAGTGGAAGTTAACTACGGTGAGGGATATGATCCTGATTATAATAACGATGACAACCCATCCTCAGGTACTCCTATATCTCCTCACACTTTGTTTAAAGTGCAAGGCACTGTTAAGGGTGAAAATGTCACCATTCTGCTAGATGATGGTAGTAGCCATGATTTCATTTCCACACGATTGGCACAGCAACTATCACTCTCTGAAATTTCATCACCTCATAAGGTCAAAACTGTTTTTAATAATCAACGTTTTAATTGTAAAACTCAAGTCACTGTTGAAGTTTGCATTGGTGAATTCACACAAGCACGTACATTTTTGGTAGCACCATTGCATGGTCTTGATATGATTTTGGGAATGCCATTTCGTCATGAATTTGACCCGTTGATTAATTATAAAACACGTACAATGTCTCTCACTCATCATAATAAAACTTTCTCCATCCAAGCAACACTAGCACGACAAAAATTTCCACTTCTCTTTCACACTCAAGCCAAACGAGGAATTCGAAAACAGGGGAAAACATATCTAGTATTGGTAAATCAAATTTCTACTGAAACTGAAATTTCACGTCATTCCACACACGATTAATTTCTTTTACAATTTAAAGATTGTTTCATGCATGATCTGCCACTTGGAATTCCACCATCACGCCCCGAAGACCACAAAATTGACATCATACCGGGTAGTGAACCTCCTTGTAGAGCACCTTATCGTGTAAATCCTACTGCACACAAGGAAATACAAAATCAAATCACTGATTTACTTGACCGAGGCCTAATCCGACCTAGTAGTTCACCATACGGAGCTCCAGTACTTCTTGTCAAGAAGAAAAATGGAACCTTTCGTATGTGTATCGACTGCAGGGCTTTAAACAAGATCACCATTAAGAATAGGTTTCCAATTCCTAGAGTGGATGCCCTATTAGACAAACTGAAAGGGGCACACATCTTTAGCAAAATTGACCTTAAATCAGGATATCACCAAGTCAAAATGTTTGAACATGACGTCTACAAAACTGCTTTCAGAACACAAACTGGATACTATGAATTTCTTGTCATGCCATTTGGTTTGACAAATGCACCAGCTACATTCACACGTATGATGAATCGCATTTTCATTGACCATCAAGATTCTGTGATTGTATTTTTTGATGACATTTTGGTATTCAGTAAATCTGAAGCAGAGCATAAGCAGAATTTAACAAGTGTATTTGATCTGCTTGCACAAAATCACTTGTATTTGAATCCTGAAAAGAGTTCATTTTTCCAATCTGAAATTGAATATTTGGGACATATTGTATCGGGTAAGGGAATACATGTCGACCCAAAGAAAATTGAAGCCATTCAATCCTGGCCTAGATCCAAAAACCTGCATGAGCTACGATCTTTTATTGGTCTTTGTAGCTATTACAGGAAATTTGTTCGTAATTTTGCTTACAAAGCACATTATTTGACTCTCTTATTGAAGAAAAACACGCCTTATGAATGAACTGATTTTCAAGAAAGCTCATTTAATGCACTTAAACATGCTTTGACTAATGCACTTGTATTGCAATTGCCTGATTTTGAAAGACCATTCTTTGTGGTAGTCACTGATGCTAGTGGGAAAGGCATCGGTGCAGTTCTTATGCAAGATAACCATCCAATTTCTTTCGAAAGTCATAAATTCAAAACGTCTGAAACAATGTTCAGTACTTATGATAAAGAGTTGACTGCTGTGGTACATGCATTGAAAATCTGGAAACACTATGTAATGGGTACTGACTTGATCATTAAAACTGACCAACAAAGTATCAAATATCTACTTTCTCAGCCCTTAATAGACGATAGGCATATTAAGTGGGCCGCTTTTATTCAAAGTTTTCAACCCAACATTCAATACCAACCTGGTAAAGAAAACGTTGTAGCTGATGCTTTGAGTAGAAGACCCTCACTTAATCATCTATCAACCATTACGGGAACTTCCTTTGACACTATGCCTGACACTTACGCACATGATGATGACTTCAAAACGACATGGTTGCACATGCTTGATAATTCTGTACACACATTTCTCGAATACACTATTCAAGAAAACTTCCTTTATTTCAAACAAAAATTGTGTGTGACTAAACCTTTTCGTACATTAATTATTGAAGAATTGCACAAACCACCTTATGTTGGACATAGAGGATTTGTTGCAACTTTTCAAAATTTATGTCGTGATTTCTATTGGCCTACTATGAGAATGGATGTTAAACAGTATGTTTCAACTTGTTTGATTTGTCAAAAAATCAAAGCAGCTACAGGTAAGAAATTGGGACCTTTACACCCTCTCCCCATTCCTGAAAGACCTTGGGAACATATTTCCATGGATTTTGTTACTGGTTTCCCACTCACAACACACAAACATGACATGATATGGACTATTATTGATCGTTTCTCTAAACAAGCGTACTTTGTTCCATGTAAGAAAACACTCACAGCACATCAAGCTACACTTTTGTTTCTAAAGACTATTTTTCCACATCATGGTTTGCCTAAAGTGATTATTTCTAATCAAGACTCAAAATTTTGTAGTGCTTTTTGGACTACTGTATTTGAAAATCTTGGCACTACACTTGACTTCACTTCTGCATTTCATCCTGAATCTAATGGTCAAACCGAAGTCACCAACCGCACTATTATTGACTTGTTGATAGCTTATGTTTCTTCTCAACCTAAGAAATGGGATGATTACCTACATATTTTGCAATTTGCATACAACAACACCACTCACACTGCCACAGGTAAATCTCCATTTGAAATTGTATATGGTCACTCACTTCCTACTCCTGCTTCACATCTTTCTAATGATGTGCCTGCCGCTGATGATTTCACTACTAACTTTCATGATATTTATGCAAGTGTGCATTCTGCCATTAAACACTCACAAGAACTTTACACCAAGCATGCTAACAAGCACCGCAAGGCACACCAATTCAAAGAAGGTGATAATGTTTTACTTCGCATCGAAAAACGAAGGATCAAAAGTGTTGATACTAATGTCTTTGTTAAGCTTGCTCCTCGTTTTTATGGACCATTCAAAATTTCAGTTGTCATTAATGATGTTTATTTTTGTTTAGACCTACCTGCACATTGGCACATTCACAATGCCTTTCACATTAGTCTTTTACGCCCATTCCGAGGACCCCTACCTACACACCACATTTATGAAGACCCCCCTTCACTTCTAGACCAAGAAGAGCAACTCATCCCTGACAAAATAGTTGACCATGAGACCACCACTACACGGTCTGGAATGGTTTATAACTGTTACCTTTAGACTTTCAAGGGCCACCCTAGAGAGGATGCCAAATGGATGCCCGAAAAGTTTTTTCGCAGCTTTCCCGACCATCTCTACACTTTCCATCAGCCACGGTCCAGTTGATTTCTCTATTGAGCAACTGAGGACAGTTGCTATCCCTGGTGGGAGGGATGTTACAAGACTGGGCATTCTCTTGTTGTAGTGGTTAGCTGCAATTGGGATAGCTGGGCGTAATGGTTATTTATGTGTTGTCTATTTTACTAATTGAGTTGATGATGATTTTGTAGAGTGGAATGCGGGGAGTTGATGAAGAGGCGACGACAATTACTCTTGGCCATTTTATATTTGCACAGTATCTTAGAACATCATTTCAATAAGCCACTATGGCTTTGTAAATAGTTGTAGTGGGAACTCCGCTTACAGGTCATGCAAGAACTAATGAGCTTCACTCATTTGCAAAAGTAAAGTGGTTGTAAAAGAGGGGCCTCAATTTTTGGCACCTTAAACTCAAAGTAATATATTAAATACCAACTCCACAAAAGAGGTGCCGTGGAGTTTGGGGCTAGATTTAGGCCTTTCTCTTGCAGATTCTCTTCTCTACTCTCTTAAGCTATGGTTATTTGCTGTGTACTCTCTAATCTAACCTCCATCTTTTACACATCTCTCTTACACTCTCTTACAAGTTTGTCTATGTCAATTCTATGTTTATTGTGTGTGTGTGTGTGTGTGTGTGTGTGTCATAGTATAGGTGAGTGTGTGTGCTTGGAAATTGGAAGAAGAGGTGGACAGTTTGATGGTGATGGCTTGAAAGCTTGTGTTGAATATTCTAAGCGGTTGATTCCCCCCTCTTCTCCCAACACCCATGCATGCCTAGAGTAATCATCAATGAAAGTCACGAAGTATAGGTAATTTTCAAAAGTCACGAAGTACAGGTAATTGCCCAAGGATGGAGTTTGCATAGGCCCATAGACATCACTATGCACAAGTTGCAACCTGCATGTAGCCCTTACTAAACCATCCTTCAGAAACATTGCATCTTACCCAAAATATATCGTTTACAAGCATGCTTAGAAGGTTCTTCGAGAGGGGATAAATAAGAAACCATATCAAATTTTTGCAAACATAGAAAACTGGAAAAATTCAGATGCCCAAAATGTGTTTTGCATCATAAACTTTTGAATATTGATACACTACAATAGTGCCACTACAAATGTTACACTATGGGCATGCTACCAAGAGAGGGTTTTGTCATGAAGCTCTCCACCTACCCATTGAGAGAATGAGGCTTGCCCCTCATTCCCGGACCTTTACAGTGTGGTATGCATATCCACATTGGTTTACTCAAGCCTACAATCGGGCAGTTTCCCCCTGAACCCCACCTTCCCAACTCTACCGCCTGAAGATGATCAACCTAAATGCACCTAAATGCTGTCGTTACAAGATACGTGACAATAGCCCCCCCCCCCCGAAAAAAAAAGAGTTTTTGTCCTCAAAAACAACATGGGGAAATCTCTGGGAAATCGCACTAGATGTTCCCAAGTTGTAGCTTCCTCGTCCAAGTCTATCCACTTGACTAGTACTGCCTGGTACACTTTATGATGAGTTTTTCTATCCCAATACCCCAGAATACTTTCCGGTTCATGCGAAATCTTTGGTGGCTCTATCAAGTCAACCAAATTTTTTGGAGAAACTACGCTCCAAACTGTAAACGGATTTCTTCAATTTACTAATGTGAAAGACATGGTGAAGTTGAGAACTCTCCAATAACTCAAGCTTATAAATGCTATGTCCCCGATCTTTTTAATGACTTTAAAGAGACCACAATATCTAGGGGAAAGTTTATCACACTTTCCCATTTTCATGGTTTTTGACTTTGCAGGAACCTTTAGGAATACAAAGTCACCTTCCTCAAAGGTAACTTTCCTTTGTCCTTTATCAACATACGTCTTAGCATGATCTTGTGCACTACAAATGCCTTCCTTTGTTGCCTTCAACATATCATTCATATCTTCAAGTAAATCCTTGATAGATTGAATCTTGTCCTTGTCTAGAACTACAGCCATATGAGATCTTGGCTGGAAACCATACATCAACATGAATGGTGTAAATCTAGTTGCTGCATGTTTGGAGTTGTTGTAAGAAAATTCCAAAATGAGTAACTACTCTTCCCAATTAGATTGCTTCTTACTTACATAAGAATGCAACATGTCCTCTACGATTTGGTTGACCCTTTTGGTTTGACCATCAGTGTTGAGAGAGAAGGAGAAAACACAGAAGTAGAACCCCAAAGTGTGTAGAATACACACATGAGATGATGTATATATAGAGGGGACCTGGGTGCCATATATAGAGAAGCCATATATTGAGTAGCTTCACATATAAGCTCAACACCCCCGCTCAAATAAGGGTCCCTAACTGTGGATGAAAAAACCCTTGGGGGATCAAGGGAAAAACCCACAGCTCTATATACACCCACCGTTATATTATAAAAATCATTAAATATACAAATTTTTACGAGGAGCTACATCACTCCTTTTACAATGAATGTTTTATGAGGAGTTACATTACTCATATCCTATCAAATACAATAATGAATACAAAGGTTCAATAAAGAGGTATAAAAGCTATCGATTAGCTTGTAATCAAAAGTGTCTCCGTGAATCTACTGTGTAGCTTGTCATCAATATCGCATCACCAAACATGTCTTCATGTTGTCATCAATATGGTATCACCAAACATATCTTCATAAATCTTTTATTGTCACCAAGTTTGTCTTTATAAAATCAATTCTTTGATCAATCCTACATAGATCATAGACTCCAAAAAGAACATGTCATGAAAATTATTAGCATCGTTAATGAAATAATTACGTTCACAATGCCATAAGAGATGGTTCGCGACGCCACTCTTTTGACGACATATATACGCACGACAACAGATGGTACATAAAGTATAAACGTAAAAGTACAAAATGTGTGATTACGTGATACAAATGATATGTGTATATACTACATAAAACAACATTTATCAATGTAGTGATCAATGACTACCATCAAAGTATTAACAAAATATCATCATTATATCAATAAAAATGAATAAATGACCATGGTATCAACGAAAAGCATCATGATATCACCGAGAATAATCATTGTATCAACGAAACAACATCATGGCATCACCGAGAATAACCATGGTATCAACGAAACATCATCATGGCATCACCGAGAATAACCATGGTATCAACGAAACAACATCATGGTATCACCGAGAATAACCATGGTATCAATAAAAATCACCATGGAATCAACGAAACAACATCATGACATCACCGAGAATAACCATGGTATCAACGAAACATCATCATGGCATCACCGAGAATAACCATGGTATCAATGAAATATCATCATGGCACCACCGAGAATAACCATGGTATCAATGACATATCATTATGGTATCAACGAAAATCACCATGACCAAAGTATTAACAAAACATCATCATGGTACCATCAAAATCACTATGGTATCAATGAGAAATTATCAATAAAACAACGTAAACTATATCTCTAAAAGAATAATTATACGAGAATCAATGAACGAGTATATCATATAACAAAAGATCATGTACCAACAGTAGCTCGATAGAATTTGGACGATCATCAACAGCTCGACTGAATCGGAACGATGTGTAACTGGCTTCTGCAGCAAAGTTATGTCAGTAACAAATATATAATTGATGAAGAAAAATATAATTGAGAAGTTTTCAATTATGAGAAAAATCAAAAGCAAAAAGTAAAATTTTGATTTTCAAACATATTCGCAGTCCGAGACGATAACCCAAAATCGGTGCAGAATTTAGAGAAACTTTCTTCTGCAAAGTTATAGACCACATCGATTCCGGTCTCCCATAGCGGGTAGTTTCTTCTGCAAAGTTGTAGAACACATCGATTCCGGTCTCTCACGCGGGTAGTTTCTGCAAAATCGTTTTCAATAAGCAGAAAAATAAAAAACAAAAAACGGAAATTGCTTTTTATGTATGTACGCAGTCCGCGAACGATAACTCAAAATCGGTGTAGAATTTGAAAACACTTTCTTCTGCAAAGTTGTAGACCACATCGATTCCGGTCTCCAGGCGGGTAGTTTCTGCAAAATCGTTTTCAATTAGCAGAAAAATCAAAAACAAAAAGCGGAAGTTGCTTTTCAGGTATGTACGCAGTCTGCGAACGATAACTCAAAATCGGTGCAGAATTTGAAAACACTTCCTTCTGCAAAGTTGTAGACCACATCGATTCCGGTCTCCACGTGGGTAGTTTCTGCAAAATCGTTTCCAATTAGCAGAAAAATCAAAAACAAAAAACGGAAGTTGCTTTTTAGGTATGTACGCAGTCCGCGAACGATAACTCAAAATCGGTGCAGAATTTGAAAACACTTCCTTCTGCAAAGTTGTAGACCACATCGATTCCGGTCTCTTGAGCAGGTAGTTTCTGCAAAATCGTTTCCAATTAGCAAAAAATCAAAAACAAAAAGCGGAAGTTGCTTTTTAGGTATGTACGCAGTCCGCGAACGATAACTCAAAATTAGTGCAAAATTTGAAAAAACTTCCTTCTGCAAAGTTGTAGACCACATTGATTCCGGTCTCTCCCTCAGTAGTTTTTGCAAAATCGTTTCCAATTAGCAGAAAAATCAAAAACAAAACGCGGAAGCTGTTTTTCAGGTATGTACGCAGTCCGTGAACGATAACCACATCGATTCCGATCCTTCTGGCGGGTAGTTTCTGCAAAATCGATTTTGATCAGGAGAAAAATCGAAAACAAAAACGTACTGCTCTGATACCATGTTGAGAGAGAAGGAGAGAACACAGAAGTAGAACCCCAAAGTGTGTAGAATACACACATGAGATGATGTATATATAGAGGGGACCTGGGTGCCATATATAGAGAAGCCATATATTGAGTAGCTTCACATATAAGCTCAACAATCAGATTGCAGATGATCTACTGTAGTCATGGTAAGAGTAGTATCAACTTTTTGAAGACTTGCCTCCAAAAATGACGATTGAACTTTCTATCTCTATCTGAAACCTGGGCAGACCATATAGGTTGTAGATATGTTCAACAAAGATTTTTTCCGACTCTAGGGTTTTAATCATTTTCTTCTTGGAAATAAACTTTGCCATCTTGGTCAACCTATCCACTACCACCCACACTAAGTCATTCCTTTGACTAGTCCTGGGTAAACCAGTAATTAAATCCATGGAAATGCTTTCCCATTTCCCTTGAGGAATCTCCAAAGGATGTAGAAATCCCCCAACCTTGAGGTGCTCATGTTTATTGACCCGACGCTTAATGCATTTCAGTACATAAGTCTAGATGTTATTAAACAAACTAGGCCAATAGAATTGTCTTTTAATTAGTGCATAGGTCTTTTAAATCTTGAAATGACCAACACTTGGACTATTGTGACTTTCTTTAAGAATGCGGGCCCAAAAGTCACCAATAGTTGGTATGCACACTCTACCATTGTAGAGTAAGTACCCATCTCAATGGCGTAGTTTGCAAACTTCTCCCTTCGATGAAGTTTATCACCCCCCTTTGAAGCTATAGCTCTCAAAGGTCATGAAGGGCCTATGTCAAAGCTCTCTGGTCCCTAACTATATCCAAAAGTTTTGGTTAGTCTCTCTCTACTAACATTCGCTTTCCTACTCGTCGCACCTATGTGACTGGTCTCTCCAAACTGGCATGTGCCCACGAGGGAGGTGCCATGTCTGTGATCTAGTGCGGTTGCATATAGCACACCAAGCCCCTATAAATGATGGATCGTTCTCACATAATCCATGTAGCGACTCCAAGAATACATTTTTGAAGATTCTAAAGCTCAATTCATTTATTTGCAACATGCGACTAAGTGCATCTGCCACTACTCTATACTTACCTCTCTAGTAAGGTATTTGAAGGTCGAACTCCTTTAGGATCTCCGCCCACAGAGATTTTCTACCGTTTAATTCATTTTGACTAGAAAGCCATTTTAGACTTTCATGGTCCGTCCGGACCTCAAAAGTGGCACCATATAAATAGTGTCACCACTTTTTAAGTGCATGCACAATAGCAGACAATATCACTTCTCAAGCGATGAAAAGCGAGAGATAGGAAAAAAGTGAGCAAATACATGCAAGGGCTAACCACACCATCCCTTCGTGGAATTTTTTTCTTACATATGATTCCCTTTTGAAATCCTATTCTCCTTCTGCATTGTATCTTCATACATGCATTATATTGAATGCTTCTTTTAATTATTCATTGTAGTGCAAGCTTAAATTAGCTCATGTATAAAAGAAAGTGTTTAGATCAATGGAGTTTTAGTATCAATCCTTTCTCACTTTAAGGCACTATGAATATACAAGCGTACTTTTTTTTTTGGATTTTTGAGATCATAATAAATTTTCACATGTACCTTGTACTATCTAATATCTTTTCTAGTCCACTAACCAATATATACATGTCTCCCATGATTATTATACATTCACGAGCTTTTAGTATTTATATTTATCTACCTTACAATACTTAAAGGATTAAAAGAATTGTTTTGAATATATATCTTATGTTATGATTTAAATAACATATATTAAATATATGTGGTACTTTTTGAAGCGGACCCAAGTTTGCGCTCAACTAACTATTCTGCTCGCATTTGACTGTATTGTGTTTGCGCTAAGAAACACTCCCTCTCTCACATCTGTGTTGTGCATCTTGCCATAGAAGAATCACTAATGGAGAACAAAAGACCTTGATGACCATCCGTAAGCATTATGTCTGCCAAAATTTTCAACAGCTTCGATTTGGACAACAGTCGATGGCTTTCCACCACCATTACAATTGGAAGTTGGGTTCTCCTGCAGACCAAGAAGAGAAATCACACAGGCAACGAGTTTGTGAATAGTTATAAAGGTAGAGTGAAAAACTTTTGCTTGTCACAAACGAGAAAAACAATCAAAGAGGTTCTCATTGAACAAGCATATATGCACTCAGAGTTGCGTCTACAAACAACGCCGATAGGATTTCCAGCAAACCGGCCAAATTGTAAGTTTTCTTACATCCACAATAGATTTTACTCTTCACTCGTGTATTGTGTGTTTAACTTGCCAGTTTGCAGATATTTATCCTTTCAACGAAGAAGACTAGCAGACCGGTGGATTGTATTACTGGCATGTTTTATGCATTCCATGCAACTATGGGAGAGCTACTTTACAACACTAGTGCCAAAAGAGAGTTGGTTGAAAGGGGGGTTTTCTTCTTTGACAACTTTTATAATGCTCCGCGTTCTGTGCTCGGCTTCGGCACTCTAGAATATCTCCCGGTTCCTTTGAAGGACAATCCAGAGTGGCTAGTCCCTTCATCTGAAACCTCTGAGTGTTTCAGACTAAAGCTCCATCAGGAAATACAAAAGTGCTTAAGACCAAATATTTCTAGTTGACTCGTACGTGTTTCAATCTTCATGCCCATGCATCTGTTCATTGACTTTTTCCATGATGAAGAGATTAGGAAGACTAGAACTATGCTACTCTGCAAGACAGAGACATGCCTCAATTTTTCGGATGAATCTTGGGATGTCCATGATTTTGATGGTATCTTATGGAAGGTAAATAATAAGTCTATTGGCATGATAGCTTCTCAAAATTTCATAGCTTCCTTCCACTACATAAGGTGGCATCGAGTGAATGGTCATATGGTAGCTTTGGACCAAGATTTAACTGATGACTTGAACAATCCTTTGAGAATGCTTGAGGTATGGTGAGGACCTGATCTACTAATTGTTCTTAGCATTTGAGGCAATGTAACACTACAACAAGTGCGCGAGGATTTAGACAACGAGGTTGACCTCACACTGCCTTCAAAATTTCTTTTCCAATGCAGCATGCAAAAGTAGTATGTTTAGTATGTAAGCATTAATGCTGCATTAGTTATTTCCCTGCCGGTTATCATCACCAAATATTGGTATAATCTTACTGTTCGATCAACTGTCGTACAGATGCCTCAGAGAAAGGAGAAGAAGAAATTGTGCACAAAGATAAAGGATGACCAACTGTTTCTAGTGTAATGCAAATCTTGATGGAGGAAGGCGGTTCACACAATATATTACACTGCTCTGATCTATGAATATCAAAGAAAGTTGTTGACATTAGCAAGCTTGAAATCTATATTCATGCGAAAATGCATTGTTCAGGAATTTCTCGCAAATAAAGTTTGAGAACAATTATCTTTTCAAAATTGGCTCAAGTTGTCTTTACATTGGCTTTAATAATGTACACTGCAATGTCCAATTCAATCCATTGATTAGTAGCTCTCATTTACAATTGAGGGGAGCTCTCGCGAGCTTGATTATCATGACTAGAATCTAAAGGCTCAGTTGACGGTCTGGGGGTTGGGTGAGGGGTTTGGGGTTGAGAAAAAGATTGTGTAGTGGCCTCATCTTCCTCGGTAAAATCGGGTATCATAAAAAGACTACAAGTTGAGTGGCCAAAAACACGAGCGGAGGTAGGTCTAGGCGCTTTGTCTGCCGTTGGTTGAGGCGTTGATTCGTACCTCCAAGGTGGAGGCCGAGGTTGTGGTTGTGGCGGTGGCACGAAATGCATCGGTGGCTCCTAGAGGACGTGTCTCGAACAAGATTGATCATATTTTTGATCATCGCCATCTTGAGAACCTCCACATGGACGTTCAAACAATCTGCCGAGTTCCTTGCCTGCAAATGAATTCCCTAGCTTTTATATGTAACTCAAAGAAATCATGTGTGCAAGGATTACAAAAGTGAAACATTGCACTTACACTTCTACGCTCCTCAACATAAATGCGTTCCAGAAGAAGCTTTGCATTCGCAAGAACTCTCCATCCACAAGAATGCCCTCATCTTGTTTTTGGTCCTTGCAACTCAAAATTAGCATATCTTCCCAAACACTGTCCTGGGTCAATGCTTCCCATGCAACAACAAGTTTCTAAACATACCTGCAAGACATAGCATATGGTGACCACATGTTGCATCGAAATTGCAGAATCAAGAAATGAGTAACTACGTACCTTCGGACATTCCCATGAAAACCATGCACATAATTTGCAAGGTAGCAATGCTTGCACTCAATGTTTAGTCCAAAAAGGCTCTAATGTGAACTGATTGCACATAACAAGGAATTAGTCTGCTATTCATAGTATACAAAATATTGAAGAATAGCGATATAAAAAACATTTACTTTTTGTTGTAAGCTAAAAGTAAAACTTTTCTCGTGTCCATGTTGACTCGTTGAAACCAATCAATGACTTTTATCAGGGAAGTGGACTCCGAGGTAAGCACGACTAGCAGCTGTGAGTCCAAAACGGCTACCTTAGATTGTTGATTCCATGCAAGGTTGAAAACCAGCATGCTACGAATTGAGAAAATTAATTGATGAGGATCTCTAATAAGCTAGAATCAAAAAAATACCTCTATAAAAATAATATAACATACCAAAGACCGAAATTTATAATTTGGTTCGTAAGCTCCCTCTTCACGATTTCAAAAAACAGCTATCTTGTGAGGGCCGAAACGAAAATACAAATTTTGGCCCCGTACCAAAAGTGCTACATTGAAAGTTGGGCCGAGAAAACCTAGGGTCTCAATGTTAGCTTGGTGAATTTCCACTAACATCTCCCGTTCATTTGACTCGGCTGAAGGCTCTTCCACAAGTAGCACTTGGGTCCGCTCCACATTCAAATGTGTGGCATACGTGTGTTGTGTGGTGCTCACATCGTACACCTTCGCTTTAATGACTGGAGGGATTGTCAAAATGTTGTCCATTCTCTTACCAAACAGATGGACTAGCGCAAGTCTTGTCGTACCTAAAGCGTAATAGTCTAAGAGAATTGATATCCCGGGACATCACTATCACTATGTGAGCATGAGCAATGAGGACGTAGCTATCTTGGAACAGCTCCATCAAAAAGTCCTCGGCTGGCTCGTGGAGGCAACCCATCGCACTTCTAGCCCACCGAAAATCCAAATCCGTACTCTCACAAATCTGACAAACTAATCTTTGGAAGGGTAACTTAGGAATAGCCAAAGGGATATGCCTCTGGAGTTTGTGCAGCTCAAGCAGAGCACTTTGGTTCTGCTCGTACCTCCAACTATGCATTGTTGCCTGAAGATTAGGTAGGGTTTTGCCTGCAACTTTTGAGGATGAAGGTTGGTTGTCTTGCGAGTAAACCTTCCTTGCGGTTTGCTTCGTGCAAGCCATGGAAACAAGTGTTTTCCCTTGAAAGCGTTGTGGGGAAGAATAAGAGGAATATTGAGCAATGAGAAGGTTAGGTTGCAAAATCTGACTCTTAAGAGGTGAGAATAGAGGTCAAACAACAGTGGGATATATGAAAATAGAAACGTTATATAAGTGCAAAGGACATCATTGTCATTATTAAATGTGGGATATGAATGTGGTGGCGGCCACAATTGATTGAGTCACTCATCATCATTAGGAAGAGTGCATCACCAAATGCACACGTGGCATACTGCATGTCGACTATGTGGTTGTCGCGGCACAACGCGATATGGGATGGGCCTTGATCGACCAAACCCTCTCCTCGCGTTGTGTCGCGACAAGGAAAAATATCATGACACAACGCGAGAAGGGGAAGTGTACCGCAGCCAGACCTCCTTATTGCGTTGTGGTGCGACACTCTTGATGGCGCACTACAATGCGATAAAGAGTGTCATGCCACAACGCGATAGGGACCAACCATGTTGTGGAGATGCCTTCTTATCGCGTTGTGACTCAACATTTGGATGTCGCTTAACAACGCGATAGGGACCACCCATATCATGGAGATACTTCCTCTTGTGTTGTGGCACGATATTTGGATGTCGCTCCACAATGCGATAGGGACCACCCATATCGTGGACGCACCTCCCTATCATGTTGTGGTGCAACATTTGGATGTCGCGTCACAACGTGATAGGGACCATTCATATCGTGGATGTGCCTCCCTATCGTGTTGTGGTGCCGCATTTAGATGTTACGTCACAACGCCATAAGGACCACCCATATCGTGAAGACAGCTCCCTATTGCGTTGTGGCGCGATATTTTTCTGTTGCTACAGAGTGTGAGCATATCAACGGCTGTGTGACATAAACCTCCCACTCGGATTGTGGTGCGATACATTTTGATAAAAGATCTTCTCAGTAATCAAAAAAAAAAACAAAGAGGCAAAGACAAAGGAACAAGATATGAAGACATTTGCATTATCTTCAAGGACTCCATTACACAAGACTATAAGTTGATTGATGCACTATCTTGTTTGTCCATTACAATTATTCTTCTTCCTCCTTCATCATTGGTGGTTTCTTGTCCTTGGTCTTTGTAGCTGGTTTCCCCAGCCTTTGCCTTCTGGTTTCCTTTGTTTTTCTTCTTTAGCTCCTTTCAAAGAGCTTTTGCCTGAGCTAGCATTTTCTCGACCTCCTTTATTTTTGCCATCATCTTTTGGGAAATATTCGCCTTTCCTCTCTTCTTATCCTCCATACTTTTTTTGTGTAGATGTGAGCGAGTTCTGGAGTGTACAATCAAGGTGCTTTATATAGCTACGATACTCACTCAACTAGGACATGTGTCATAGGGATGGTTGAGCTTGCCTCGGTCTTTGTGCTGCATTTAATAATGCAATCATAAGGGTGGCTGTAATGACTTGGTCCAGTTCTTGAGGAGTCTATATATAAAAGGCCCGTCAGTTCCCCCTTTGTACTCCCTAGCGTTAGCCAGTGCCTTCCTACCTTTACCCTAACCAACAACTCAAGTTTTCTTACCTCTCTCCACAAATGCATCCCTTTTAGATCGAGATAGAGGAGGATCTGGCTTTCTCTAACGAGGCACCCAAAGACAAGTTGTACCATTTTCTCTATAGAATTGGGCTTCATCAGCGGGAGCAGGAATTCAAACCTGTTTTGAACCCAGCCTTCTCATTGCAAGAGTTTTTGGCTTGTGCATCACATTTCCTTGCAGTGTTCATCAGATATACGAGCAATAGATGATCAATGGTACATTTGAGTTTGAGGGTTGTCGATATGTTCATATGAAGGATATTAGTTCTAATCGTTTAAAGAAAGATATTTTCTATAAGAGAAGCCTCAATTTGCCATTGCAATCTCACAGGAATGACATCAAATGTCCGGTACATAATCAAAAGTGTCGAGTTGCAGAATACTATGTTGGGTTCATAGTCTTTTTGAATGTTAATCTGGGCGATCACCGAGACACAACAGAGGAGGTCGAGAGCAGCAGTTTCCAGAGGGAGCTTTGCCATCAAATGTTCTTCCTAGCATTCCCATCGGTGATCATCATTATGTAATGCTTGATGACATCATGGAACTGTTTGACATGAGAGAGGACTACTGCCTTGCTATAGTTGCTCAAAATTGACAAGACGATGACAATATAATCAACCATGCCAATGACAAGTATTTTGTCATGGATGCTCATGTAATAGCGGGTGAGTTTATTGAACCAACAGAGGCACTAGCAATGATATACAAGGACGCGATCGCAGGTGTCACGATGCTTCCAACGGAGTCGAAGTTTAAGGCGGTACAGGAAAGGCTTGGAATCACAGAGATGGGGAGAATTTCTCCATCAACAACATTGATGCCTTCCTCATCCTCTACAAACGAGAGTACACTTGACTTATGGAATGTTGCATTACTCGAAGAAGATGAAAGTCAGAAGGTAAACTACTACTGTGTAAATATTTTTTTGATTCTCTGTATGAGAGTTTCATGTGTATATACCAATACTTGGCTATTATTTCTTGTAGCTCGTAGTCTATGATGATAAGTTCATTCCTCGTCCCCATGGACGAGGTAAAGGAGACTTGGGAAATAATTCCTCCCTTGGTCAGTACTTAGAGAATTTGAACGCTCCAAACTTCCTCTGCTTCCATTTCAGCTTCTCCAAGGATAAGGCTGAATTCCCTCTTTTTGTATTGAAGACACTATCAAGATATCTAGGAGGCGCGGCCATCAAATGGAACGCAAACAAGGTGATGTTGCTAGACAAGCAAGCAACATCTAAATTTTTGGTGTAGGGCCTGGCATGTATGACCTGTGCAGTTGCTACTTTTTGTCACGTGCTGCATATGGTCTAGCTTGTCCAATCACAGACCCACGCTAGTTGCCACAATATGGAAAACATTATCTGCTGAAACAAAAGCAGCCAGTCCTATAGAAGAGGCCCCGCATTTTGAGGCATTTGTGGAGATCCAATTGCTTGACCTCAACGTGCTTGCAACGGATGCTGATGGATGAAACGCGTCATTCAAGAGACCAACGCACGAGGAAGAGGGTCCTTCAAATAATGGCAAGAGGCCATAATGTTTTGTATCATTTCCAGATGACTAGAAAGAAATATAATGTATTTGTTTTATGCAGCGAATTTAGATTGATTATGTAACAGTGTCTTGCAATGTACTTTTTTGTTGCAACCATCATTCACATTATGAAAAGTTGAAATGATAGAGTCTCAATGTCTTGCTACATTTTTTATTTTGTTGCAACCATCATTCACAATAGGAAAAGCTGAAATTACATTGATTCTTCTAAATACATTAAGTTCGGTGTTTGGATCTTGCTATGGCTGAGAGTTATGGCATAACTTGCAACGGTGTTGTCCAAACCCTTCGCACATGTGTTTTTTGTGGCCGCCAATCCGCATGTTGTGTAGCCATAGACGATAACTTTCATATCTCCTTTCTTCGCCATTTTTTGGCTAATCTCATCGCATGGCCAATCTGACTTCGTTTGACTTGTTCCTTGCGATGTGACCTGTGCATTAGTTTTGGATACGTCCATTGGTGTAGCTCCTCTAAGCTATTTGATTTGTTTGCACCACCTCCATGTCAAGTGTGACTGAAATAACCAGTACGAGCTTGGTAGAGGGTTTTTTCCATGCTCTGTATAGACCAAACACCCAAGCTTCCATATTGCCTTGCAAACCAAGGCATGTGATTACAAATAATGTGTTGCACACAAAGCATGCAGACATTATAAGAATGAGTATTCACAATTCAAATGAGTAATATGTTGATTTGTCCATGCACTTATGAATGTCTTGTGGAAGGTCTCCACAGCTTCTTGGAATTTTGTATAGTCTCCATCAATCCATGAGTTCAATTTGCAAAACTTGAATATTGCATCGAAGGTTTTCCATACCTTCGCTTTGCAAGTCCTTGCTGCACCATTGTCTGCATGGTAAACTACAATATTGTGCATATTTTTACACCTGTTGTATCGTAATTCTTGTCTTTCTTGTGCACTTTGGATTTTGCGTTGTCGTCCAGTGGTGGGTGCTGAAAGTAAGAGTCGGGCTTTCACACCACCAATGGATATCTTCTTTGGAACATCCCAGATTTTTCGATCTCTTCTCATCCTACTCTATCTTAACATGTCTTCTGTGCAAACCCATTTTTGAGAAGGCCGTCTCGAAGGCTGATATTGTAGTCCAGGCAAAATAGATGTAGAGAAACATTAGTTTTTCTATTATTTTACAAAGTTCATGCACTGTGCATATGTATACTCTAGATAGTGGGATATCCAAAATGGGTCGAAAGTTAGGGTCGCGCAGATGCCTATCCGAAGCTCTTCTCCAAAATGGTTTAACAAGGATGTAAACCCCTTCCATACAATACAAGCAAGGGCTTTTGCTTGTTGCTCCTTTGGAAACGTTGTACATGCATTTCAAGGTGTTTAGGTCTCCAGCCATGTGCCACTCTAGATTGTAGGATCCCATGCCCTCCACATCCAATTTCTTTCCATTCTTTGTTCACTTATTGTTTCTGGTATGTTTGTTTGATAGAAAACTCAATTTAATATATTGAAGTTCTTAGTGGGCACCTGAAAGGATAATTTTGAACTTATTATAATGCACATTCAACAGCACTCAACTGAAACAAACGATAAATTATCTTAAACATAACTTCTACGCACCTTGAACGTCGCAAGAAGGAAAATGTTGTGCTCAAATTGCACACTAAAGTTTTGAGGATCATCTGGTCCAATGCTTACTTCCAGAGCTCTATTCATAAGTGTGATTATGGCTTGCTCAACCTTTGTCTCCTCTACAAGCTCGCATTCATCTAGTTTGATGACAAACTTTAGGACGCCGTTGCACTTTTCAGGAGTAACATCTAACAACTGCACAATGTATGACTGCAGCTATCATAAAAAATATTGTTATAATTGTCATAGACCATTTCTTCTTCTTCTAGCGATCTGTATGTTAATTAAATGTGGAAAGGACTTCCTAGCTTTTGAAGAACCTCCTCGTTGACTTCTCGTCTTGTTTTTGAATAGAGCAAGGGTTTGGAAGTAGCGTGTGCTTGATGCGGAACTTTTTGACTTGTCTTTGCATAGACCTGAGTAAGAGGAGTTAGTAATCAAAACCCTTTTCTAGTGGAACTGTTGAGAGAGAGAGAGAGAGAGAGAGAGAGAGAGAGAGAGAGAGAGCGCAAGTAGACGAGAAGAGAGAGAGACAACACCATCATATGCAAACCCCAAAGTGTGCCAACTGATCACACGAGATGCGTTTATATAGAGGGGACTAGGGTGCTATATATAGAGATACTATATATAGCTCAACACCCCCACTCGAATGAAGGTCCCTAACTGTGGATGAAAAAACCCTTGGGGGCTCAAGGGAAAAACCCACAGCTCTATATATACCCACCGTTTTATTGAAATGTTTTAAATATATATTTACAATGTTCAAAGGAGCTACATCACTCCTGTTTTACAATGAGCCCTGTCAAGGGTCTTTAACAACCCTATACATACAATTGAATTGATGCAAATTCTTCAATATCTTTGAACATCTTCAATATATTTGAGCTTCTTCAATACCTTTGAGCCCATGTACACATTGCTTGACGTGTCTTTCATCCTGTAAACAACATCAACTCAAGAAACATATAGAGACGTGAAGGTTAGAAATAAATACATCACATTATCCTTAGAGACGGTTCGCGACGCCGCTCTAGAGATGACATAGAAACAAACGTAATGCCGATGCAATCACATGTGTGGATTACATAGAAACAAACGTAATGTCCATGCAATCACATGTGTGGATTACATAGAAACAAACGTAACATCAATGGTATCACTTGTGCACAAATATATACAAAGTCGACATGTAATAAATACATTGGGGACCCCAAGATCTGAACTAGCAGTTGTCATCATCATGGCTTTACGTACCATGGCATCGTGGTGTTCACCATGGAATTAAGACGCTTAGAAAAAAATTGAATAGCAATTATCATGGCTTTACGTACCATGGCATCAGAGACGCTTTCAATAAATAAAAACTATGAAATACCAATCATCATGGCTTTTACGTACCATGGCATCACGATATTCACCATGGCATAAGAGATGCTCAGAAAAGCTTGAGAATACCAATCATCATGGTTTTACGTACCATGGCAGCAGAGACGTTCTTCTTTAAATCAAATAAAAATTGTAACATAATAATCACCATCATGGCTTTACGTACCATGGCATCAAAGACGCTAGTTTTGTGCAAAATCTGCAAAACCTCAAGACAATGACTAGTTAGTATAGATAATGGCTTGGTAAATATTGTCATCTCTACGTTGATGATTCCCATCAAAACAATCACACACGTTAGTGTACGATCACATAAAACGAGTATTTTATGACAAATTGCAATGAGATCAGTAGCATTCATGCTATAAATCGCATCAAGTGGTGTGACCATGCTATCATTGAGGTAGAAACAAATTACAAGAATTGACGCTCAAACATACAACCTAAAGGTGGCAAGGTCAAGGTGGCTCTAGGGCAATCCCTAGTGATGAGGAAGGCCGAACGCCACATGCCCCATCTATTGATCAAAGGTTGTTCAAAGATATGTAGATTTATTGATCAAAGGTTGTTCAAAGATATGTAGATTTTTTACTAAATAAAACAACAATTGAGCACGATCAAAACGATGCAAAAACCTATTACCAAACTATGAATAACTGAGCTAGCTGAGACATGCAGACACCATCCATGTGCATGACCTCTTAGATTTTATGAGCATCCAAAAGCAACTGTAAAAATACAAGCCGCCAAGAATTTTAACGCCAAGTCATTCATTATTCTTAAAATAACATTTCATATAGCACTGCTTGTGGTCGTGCTACCAACCATAGCACTGTTTCTCCTCCATGTGTTGCCAACCGTCACACGGTTTCATTAGTTTTTGTGGCTAATAAATTAAAGTGTCACTATCTTAGAGAAACAAAATACCTAAAATATTGGAGGCTATTGTCTTAAGTCAATGTCTGTCAGTTGTTCCTGCTATATATATGAACGAGACTGCTTTTTTTGCTGGCTTCCTGTGCTGCTCGCGGCATCTGCAGCTGTGGGTGCGGATTCTTTAGACTTGGGAGACTCTATGGTTTGTATTCAGACTCTGGAGGAAACACAAAAGACTTGGATGCATCTAGACGACCCCCGTAGGCTCCTTCTAGGCTTGCTCCTCACCAACTCACGCTTGCGCAAACAACCTACATGTAGAGATTTTCTCATCGTGCTCTTCCTATTTGCATGGCCGTCATGAGTCCAATCGGAAGCATGTGCAAAACGATCGTGTTCAGTACTCATGTAGCCCTCGCACATCACCTGTACCCCTGCATAGCTTTGATGAAGGAGGACCAGTCCTCACGAGTTTTGATTCCTGAGTCTTGATCACGTGGATGACTTACGTTAAGAATTGGGAAGTGTGTTCCGCAGCCATCATCAGTGTAGCGCTGCAGCATGAGGTGTTAAAGCAACTACATAGCGAAATAGACAGCGGGGCCCGGGGGGGAATGAAAGGTAGTCTCTCGGGCTCTTCCATACTCATGAAAAAGGCTCTGCAGGGTTGGGCGACTCAATTGATGTTGGCCTTGTCCTGAACGGTGCAAGTCAAATCCCCTCCTCTCCTTGTGATCCAAGGACCCTCCTCGCAAGGAATCTTGCCAATGGCTCACCGCTATATAGAGAGCTCGGCTTGAAATAACGCAGACTACAAATACCAATAAAACAACGGGGATTTTCTTAATATATATATGCTTCCAACTGGGGCGGGGGCGCCACAATAAAAATAGACTTGTTGGGGCCGATGGTTGCATAAGTAGCCCTCGTGAGATATAGTTGAACGGTAAAAACCTCTTGCACGCACGAGGCACAACTGCTATTGCAGTTCCTGAGTGCACCATGCAGGGACATGAGGACCTTCAACCGCGAGTTTATGAACTAATACCATCGCTTATGAACTGCCAGTTTCTTATCTACGAGTACCCAGCCACTACTCTTCCTGTGCATGCTACTATAGCCTAAAATGTCAGCCTACATCTCTAGGTTTCTACGCTTAACCACAAACAAATTGAATAAAACTTATCATCATGTTTGCATGTACTTCTTGTGGTTGCACTCGTATAAAAAACGCAAACTCTTTTTCTCTGAAACATTAGCACAACAAGAAAGCACACAAATACAAAGCTTCTTCAATCATCTTAAGAAAAGAACAGCATGAGTAAAATTATCTTTCATGTCTATGTTCTCCATAGCTCTGATACCATGTTGAGAGAGACAGAGCGCAAGTAGACGAGAAGAGAGAGAGACGACACCATCATATGCAAACCCCAAAGTGTGCCAACTGATCACACAAGATGCGTTTATATAGAGGGGAGCAGGGTGCTATATATAGAGATACTATATATAGCTCAACAAGAACAACACTGCAAATGATGCAAAACCCTTTTCTAGTGGAACAACACTGCAAATGATGCTACATACTTGAAAATGTCACCATATCCCTTATTGGATATACCAACTTCATCCAAAATTGATTGAACATCCCGTGCAGAGAGTTGCCCTATAAAAGGCTGTCAACCTGTTTAGCAACGATCTTAACATAACACTTATCATCCAAGAGGCCAACTACTTTTTTGCAATTCAATATGAGCCCGTAATGGGCCGAGGAGGTGGTTGTGATGCGCTCCACTTCCTTGTCAGGGTGAAGCAAAGATCTGCGCAAGCATGTTAGCAGTAAGAGATGTGAGAGTTTATGAATATAAACTTAAGCAGGATAGATGCACTCACTTGATGGATTGCACTCTTTTCTTAATTCCTCCCGAGCCAACTTTCAAGTCCTTGATGTCTCTTAGTTTTCTTTCTCTTTGGCGAAGATCTAGCGCTGTTTTTTTTCCTTTGAGTTGTTGTGTAAGCTCCTTGATGATTTGCTTGCTGCCTTCAACCTGTTTAGCACATTGCACGACTTTCTGGTGTAAGCGGACATTCTTGTTGTATACAATATCTCTCTCTTGTTGCACACCCTCATTTCTTGTAGTCAACTGCTTAGTGTAGCCATACAAACCATGGTGGCCATCTCCGACATAGTTCACTAAGGATGTAATATCCTTAAAAGGTGGAGTGGAGTTTGTGATGGGATGTTTTGGATACATTCTGCCGTCTAGCCAAAGGTCCACAGTTTTCATGCCCTGTGATCTTAAGTTCTCCTATGAAGCTTCAAAAAGCGTCTGCTATTTGTTTTTCTTGCAGAGGGGTTCATACTCTCGTGAGATCTCTAAGTGCATGCGATACACATCTCTCCTATTCCTTGTAGAAGTTTTCATGGAGAAGCTACAAGTGTTGACTGAGACATGACTGATTAAAACTGTGTGCAGAAGGAGGTGGGGGCAATAGAAGAATGGCAATTTGAATATCGCGCTGTCAGGAAGTGCGCAGTGCGACTAGGAAAGTGTCGGGCCTCTGACTGTGAGGATTTGTAGCAAAATTAAGCAAGGCATAGACGATTTGAAGCCAAAAACACACCAAAAAAGAACAAAACTCCATCCATGAAAGCTCCACTTTGAAAAAGAACCAATACTAACTCAAAACTCTTGTGTGTGTGAAGATTAGGTGTAGCCTCGCTCCCAATTGCACAGATGCAGTGCTCATTCGACCTGTTAAAAACCCTAAATTGACGCTTTGATTCTTCGTTGTGACCATTTCATGGAAGCTTCAGTACTTCATTGGAGAAGCCCAAGTAGTTATTTGAGGAGGGGAAACCCTAATTGGAGACCTCACAGCCTCAACCATGTAGTGGAAGCAGCACGGGACTGCATTAGCACCCTGTAAAGGAATGGTTGTATCTCCTTGGTCATATACCCAAATGAGCTCATTCTTGGCTCTAACAATTCCCACACAACTTGAGAACAACGCCAGAATCGTTGATGTGACATTTTGAGCTATTTTGAGCATTTTTTAAGGCTATTTTTGACCATTTTTAGGCCAGTTTTAGCCATTTTTCGCCCAAAAATGTCACTTTTTGGCCGTAAAAAGCCCAAACGAGCTGGGAAAAATCCCTAAAATTGTGGGAAAATCCCATTGGACTCAAATTTCATGTTGAGACTCATTTTATCACTTGGTAATCACTTTGGATACGTCTTTCACGCCAGCGTACGAAACCTGCTATTTTTGGCCGAGATTGCCCGCATTGAGCTTTCTAGGGAAAACGAGCGTGCCATTTCAAAACACTTGACATTTGTACATTTTTAAAGAAAATTAGGCATATATTTATGTGAAAAAGCATTCCATGGCGCCACGTGTAGGGCCTCGCCCCCCGGCAAGGTAGGTACACAACTGTAACTGTGACATTCATTTTCGCATATATCACACTATGTACATTTGTAGTATTTGGTCCCACACATCATAAAAATTAAGAGTGAGGTAGATAATTTAATTTCACATTATGAACGTGCCATCGCACGACATCCACCCCCTCTAAACCTGCACATCCTCCGACATGTGCCACAAATATCTTTTGCAGGTTCAGTCTTCATTTAAGTTAACATACATGTCGATTTCATCATCGCTTGCCACAAAATCTAACGCATCATCCTCTTGTTCTTCATCCACATCCATACCATTTTCATCAGAGCCTTCATTTTGACCTTCCTGTGAATCAAAGGGATCGGTATCACCTCTTCTTTTGAATAACTTGATTCTTTCCCCTGCAATGGGAATCTTCATTTTTTTCCCATCTAATTCATGCAAGGTATAAGTTGCATTCCCATGTACATGTTGAACCACATAAGGACCAAACCATCTCTTTGAAAGATTTCTTATTGTTGAATGGTGGTTGTCGAGACTACTGTCATACACCAACACCCAATCACCTTCCTCAATGGCTTTAGGTCTGAGCCTATGCCTCTTATCAAATCTGTCCTTATTCATTAACCTTGCATCTTTCAATCGTGCTACTGCAATCTCAATATCTTGGGGCCTTCTTTCTAACTGTTATATGCGCAAAGCAAGAAGGTCTTTCCTACTCATTCCATCTTCCCAAGGTAATACATTCCATGTGGGAATTACATCCTCAATTGGAATTATAGGTTTTTGACCATACATCAACTCAAAAGGCATATAGCTAGTAAACGAGCTATGAGTTGTACGATCAGCCCATAAAGCATAAGGCAACAACCTAGGCCACTCTCCCATTTTACCTTTGCAGGCCTTAGCTAAAGCTTTAATGATAGAAGGATGCCCACACTCCGATTTACCATTTCCCTCAGGATTATATGCAGTAGTGAGAGCAAGTTTAATGCCCAACCTAGAGAAAAACTCCCTTGCTTTGTCAGCATCCAACTCACCCATGTCCGCTGTTATTTTCCCAACACAACCATAACGGCGAATTACATCATCCAAGAGGAGCTTACATACCCCTTCTCTGATTTTTGTTCTTAGAGCACGACCTTCAACTTGATTGGTTAAGTCTTCTCGTGCAAGCACTATGTATCTCATTTTCCATAAGCCCAATGGCATTGTAACCAGATCTACTACCCACTTGTAATGCATGGCCAATGGGTAAGTAGGGTGAAACCCATCACGATGACGTACATTTGACAGGTTTCACAGGACTCTACAAAGTGAGATACATCTTTATACATACCTTTCCACCAATACCTCTCTTTCATTTTAGTAAATGTGGCCCATACACCTCTATGTCTAGCATAAAGACTCTCATGAAACTTTTTCATAAGCTCATTTTGAGCGTCCTTATCATTCACTACTCTCATTGGCATTCCATTTCTTTGTTTTGGACGCTTCCATAAGTACCCATCTTTCAAAAAGTATCCATAGGCCTTTCTCCGTATTCTTTTGAACTCTTGATCATTCCACCCTTCTTGCCTTGTCAAAGTGCTCAGATAGCATCCAATGAGCAACCAGTCACCTTGATATAGGTCCTTTGTAAATTACTCAAGTGCATTTGACAGGCAAACATGATCACCCTTGGCATGAGAGATACTATAGAAGTGTGTGCCTACATCATCGCCCTCGACAACCATGTCTTCTTCTTTTTCATACCTTGCTCTTGAAAGCATATTTGCAACTGGATTGTCTTTCCCTGCAATATGCTTAAATTTTGGATTCAAGGACTTCATGTAGGCAGCCCAATCGGCCATCCAATTCCTGTGGGGCTAGTATCCACTGTCACAATTACATATCTTCCACATTCATAGTTTGCTTTCCTCAAAGTTGGAGACATAACCAACAACTTCTTTAATTTCCTCATGGCATGGGTATGCATTTCTTCCCATTGAAACTTTTTGTTCTTTCTCAAAAGCTGATACAAAGGCTCTGCTACATGTGCATAATGCGGAATCCAGATAACATAAAACACGCATGCACCCAAGAACCTTCGAACCTCAGTGACATTTATACATTTCTCTTTCATTCTCTGGATTACATCAATCTTTGCAGGACAAGGCCTTCTACCATATGGCCCGCACATATGTCCCACAATAAGAACTTCATTCACACCAAACACTGACTTTTGGCCAGACAAGGTAAAGTTCACCTCTTCTAATCTTGACAAGATATTATCACAATCATTGATATGGTTTTCCACATACCTTTGGCACCCCCTCGAGTCTAGAGCCACATCTTTATCACTTACATCACATCCTTTGATTGGCACATCATCAAGGAAAGGCATTGTAGTTTGCGGTATGAAGTCACGTAGGACTTTGTTCATACCATTCATCATGTGTGCAACTGAATTCGTTGCCCCTTGAGGTAAGGTGCACATCCTTACTAAACCCAAGGGTGTCCTCATGGTAGTCAGGTCCCTGCTTTCCATTGCTAGTTGGAACTGATCATACCGTGAGTACAAATCTCCTATAGAATATATTGCCCTTCCTGCAAATGCCTCTGCAAACTCATCGACAATTGGCCCTATACCCACATTTCTGATTGTCACCTTATTTACAGGTTGCATATCCTGAATAAAGCGTAAAGAACCATTTTTCTTTGGATCTGTGAACCACCTGTTTGAATACGGAGCACAAGAAGGCTCCAAAATACCCATCTTGATCTTTTCATTAAGTAACTCAATGAGTTTTTTCAAATGAGCCTTTGGAATAGAAATAGGTCTCAAGTTCCAAGGTACATGAGGGATAGTGAAGATCACCATAGGAGAAACAATGGATGGATCAACACACGCTATCTCATAAGTCTCAAATGCAAAAGCTTTATCGTGTTTGGCAAGCATGTCTTCAAAGCATATCTTTTCACCTTTTGTCAAATTGTCCTCGCAACCAACCTTTAACTCTTTCAAAGAATCCTTTGTGAACTTGTGTCCAATCTTGCTTGGGTCACGAAGGCTAGGTTGCAAAGCAGCTTGTTCCATCTTATTTGTGCAGTCTTTTGGTAGAGGTAATGCCACTGGTTTCACGTTCTTTGCCACAGACTTATTCTTAGTCTCCACTCATACATCAACACTTTGAGAGTTTTTTAAATCCTCAATGACTTTGTACATTTTTATTGAGCATACTTTCACGACCTCACTTCCCATATGCAAATTGCAATCCACTAAAGACTCCAAATCTTGCATAGTATCCACAAAAGAACACTCATCAAATACACCTGCAATGCATTCATCATCTTCTAGCAAACCATTCATCTTCAAACCTCTTGTACATTATTTACATGTTGTCATTCACCCCGCTTTAAGTACTCACACTCTATAAAAGCAATAGATCCATACTCTGATAATCCTACAAAACCTGTAGAAAATGTATTCTTTGCGTATACATCATGAGATAACCTTTCTCTTCTTCTACCACTGCAATCCCGCTCTACAATGGTACATGGCCAAAACCCCTCATATCCCTGTAGTCCTTGAATTCTTTGTTCGTCTTTGGCAAGGGTTGCTCTCTAAGACTTTCACGGTTCCTTTCATGGTCCACTCAAATAGTAAGGAATTGTACTTCACGCTTCCCATCCCTGCTCCTTATTCTTGCATAAGCTGACCCATCATCCATCACCTTGGTTTCCATGCGAGTAGCAGTGATGTATGGCTGCCCACGGATAAGAGGGTATGTAGAAATCTCCTGCATAAAGAAATTATGGTCATATTTCACATCTCCTATAGTCACCTTAACATTTGGACAAGCTCTGTACAGCTCCCTTGATGAGTTGTTTGCTACGCGAATCATCCATTCATGATTTATATCAATTGGCCATTTCCATTTTTGATAAAGACTCTTTGACATGAGGTTAATTTCCGACCCATGATCTATCAACGCAATGTATGGCTCTTCCAAGTCTCCCAATTTTACCAGGGTCTCAGTAGTTGCTCTTGCCCAGTGACTATTCAAGTAGTAGCTCTTGTGAGTGGTCTCCACTTCATCTTCATCATCCAAGAAGCAAACATGTTTTACTCCTTCCCTAGACTTGTAGCATCCAACAATAGTTTCATCACCTTGTTTGCCATAGACCTGTACACCCTGTGCATTTAAAGTCTATTCTTCACCCTGTACATGGATAGATTCAGTAAGAGACGGCCGCTTCCTCTTTATGATGTCAATTATTTCTTCGCAGAATTCCCGCTTTGCTATACCAAGGACCTCACCCAAGGTAAATTCCACCTTACTGTTTATAATCCTCTCTTCCAAAACTTTTTTGAGATCCGTTGCTGCCTCTATATCGGATTGGAGTTTGTAGGCCGGACTCTTTGCTTTGGATTTTGTTGCTTCCTTCTTCTTGTCTTTTGAGGCCTCTTGCATAGCCACTTTGGGGACAGGCACCTGTTGTGGGGAAGGTGATCTAGGAGGCACTGTGTCATTTCTACCTCCACTCCTCGTTGCCCGCTTTGAAGGCCCTTCATCCCCATTCTCGCGCCTACGTTTCTCTTCAACAATGGCCTCATATGCTTGACATTGCATGCATTGACAAAGAGTCCACAGTGTCATTCCAACCTGTTTCAAGCCGAATGCAATCTCCAGCTTCATGTAAAACCTCTGTAGTCATTTTACCCTTCATAGCAGATTCTATAGCGCATGGCCATAGCTCTCCAATACCATTAGATTCCTCTTCTCCAACCTTGACTGATCCGTTTTTCTTAATAGGATCCACCTTCAACCCAGAGGCAGCTGCCTCAACCATTGAGATGGCATGGTTAGTAGCCATGTCCTCAACTAGTTTCTTCATCCCACCTTTGCCAAAGTTTGTTCACAAGAGCTTACCTATTTCACTTAAGTGAATTTTTAAAGAAAACGAGCTCCTTTGTCAAAGCGTCATTAAAACTTTCACAATCCCTCCTTCCATGGTCAGTACTATCACACCATATGCATATGTTGACAAAGACTTCTCTGATTTTCGTTGCCCTGTAGATTGACCTGATGGTTGCCCCTTTTCTTCTAGCCTAGTAAGCTTTAACTTGAGCTCTTGCATTCCTTTGACAATATCATCTAGGATGGATTTGTCACTCTTTGGAACCACAATCACAGGCTTTATAGGACTCTAGGGAACACTTCAGGATTGAGTAGGGTTGACTATCATCTTGTCTCTTCGTCATTGTCGCTTATCTAGTAGTGAAATGGCGTCTTCGACATCATTGCAATCAGTCTTCAAACCTTGTTCCGCATCCTTATCCTCAAGTAGTAGCTCTAATTTCTCTTGAATCTCTTTCCCTATGGCTTGCAAAAATAGATATGTCTTCTCCAAGTTTAGAGTAGCCTTTTCAATTCTTAAAAGTTGATCATAACGGCGTTCGCATTCCCTTAGTAGTTCGGTAGGCGACAGCCCCTCTTTTGGCCGAACTACCCACTCTAAGAACGTCCTCTTTGTTAACCTTTCGGAGTCCTCCATGAAATAATCTTACTTCAAGGCTAATTTGAATGCTTCCCACGTTGCCCCATGCTCATTTCTAATTCCCCTTACATGCTCTCTGATCTCGGGAACCACAGCAAGTTCAAAACTTTGCACCATCTCTGCTTCGGGCACTTGATGAAGCTCCATCTCTTTTACATATCCACAAAGATACTTTGTTACATCTTTACCTTTAAATTGGTCCAATTCCTTCACCACAGATTGAAGCGCTTTGGTTGAGGAGAGCTCCCTCCTTTCTGCAGCTTGCTGCTGCTGCATAAACACTGCAAAAGCTTGAAACATTTGCATTGTGACTAGAGAAAATCTAGCCCCCTGTTGCTCTTGTTGCTCCATATCTTTAAAGCTTTGATTTTAGACCTTCAATGAAGCTTTTGAATCATCACCCTAGCCTACTGAATCACGTCGGGTTCACCAAAAACGTGTCAGGAAGTGCGCAGTGCGGACTAGGAAAGCGTCGGGCCTCTGATTGTGAGCATTTGTAGCAAAATTAAGCAAGGCGTAGACGATTTGAAGCCAAAAACACACTAAAAAAGAACAAAACTCCAGCCATGAAAGCTCCACTTTGAAAAAGAACCAATACTAACTCAAAACTCTTGTGCGTGAGAAGATTAGGTGTAGCCTCGCTCCCAATTGCACAGATGCAGTGCTCATTCAACTTGTTAAAAACCCTAAATTTACGCTTTCATTCTTCGTTGTGAACATTTCATGGAAGATTTCTTACTTCATTGGAGAAGCCCAAGTAGTTATTTGAGGAGGGGAAACCCTAATTGGAGACCTCACAGCCTCAACCATGTAGTGGAAGCAGCACAGGATTGCACTAGCACCCTGTAAAGGAATGGTTGTATCTCTTTTCTCATGTACCCAAATGAGCTCATTCTTGGCTCTAAAAATTCCCACACAACTTGAGAAACAACTCCAGCATCGTTGATGTGGAATTTTGAGCTATTTTGAGCATTTTTTAAGGCTATTTTTGGCCATTTTTAGGTCATTTTTCACCGAACATTGTCACTTTTTGTCCCTAAAATCCCTAAAAGCTAGAAAAATTTCCTAAAATTGTGGAAAAATCCCATTGAGCTAAAATTTCATGTTGAAACTCATTTTCCCACTTGGTAAGCACTTTGGATACGTCTTTCACGCCAGCGCACGAAACCTACTATTTTTGGCCGAGATTGCCCGCATTGAACTTTGAAGGCAAAACGAGCGTGCCATTCCAAAACACTTGACATTTGTACATTCCTAAAGAAACTTAGGCATATATTTACGTGAAAAAACATTCCATGGCGCCAGGTGTAGAGCCTCGCCCGCTCGGCAAGGTATATACACGACTGTAACCGTGACATTCATTTTCGCATATATCACACTATGTACATTGTAGCAATTGGTTCCACACATCATAAACATCAAGAGTGAGGTAGATACTTTGATTTCACATTATGAAAGTGCCATTGCACGACAACGCACGCGTGAGAGAATGTAGGAGGGAATGGGGGGAGCGAGGAAACAGAGCTTAGTTTTCAAAAACGCAGAAGATTGAGATATTCGACATTGAATTCACTAGCTGCCGCACACAGTGAAGTGTTATCATGACTTGAATAATTTTTGTGTTTTTTAATAAACGTACCTTCCATGAATAAGGGTTAAAATGAATTTTCTATTGTCTCTCTCTACGCTGACATGGTATTTCTTACAAGGCCCAAATTTGAGTCCAAACTTTTTCTAATGATGAAACTGAGGGAGTTAAGAGAAAATGAAATACCCGTACAGTTCAAAGGTGACATTACAAAGGTGACAATAGAAAAATCAACCAACCTTGTTGTATTTCACTCCCTCGCAAGGAGTAGTATCATTGTGATTCTTATATTGGTGTATCTATATAGTAGTACCCATTATACTCCTTAAATCATATCTCATGGCTATCCATTTTTTTATGACAACAATGTGAACTCATTATTATAGGGATATCCTTCCAAATAAGCTTGAATTGAGTTGTATTAGCTTTCCTATTGTAGTACTACATTGATGAAAGCTCTTTCAAGGTATTGGTGATCAAGCTAGTCAATGATGATTTGTGAGGCTTATTGGGGCTCTTGAGAAAACTCTATAGATTTTACCTCGTGTTAGTTTGAATAGAAATCAACAAGTTTGTAAGACATGAAGTATGCAAGCGGAAGAGGAAAACCACTTCACATTTATACATAACAAAAAGCTCAGAATACGTATGATATGTATTCAAATTTCTCCTTTTTAGGTTGCTATTGAAAAAGAATCTCCCTTTAGAGTATTTTGCATTTTGTATTCTCTAGCCCTTATTTTTTTTTCGTTTAATCAAGAGATGAGTATATAGAAATTACGAGAAGAACCAACTATACCATAGCTTCACTAGTACAAAAATAATGTAAAATAAGTAGTGGATGAACCATTTTGACAAACAATGCTACCACGCCCTCTGCAGATCTTCATGACCTACTGTCTCTTATGTACAATGAGTATCTTAACACTAGGTTGGTAACCTAACAGGACATAAAAGTGTCCTTTGAGGGTTTTGAAAAAAACCTCCAAAACCATAGTAGATCCACTCATTTTGTAAAATCCTTTCATGAGGTTATAGTTCAAGGCCTACTACACATGGAAAAAATAAGAAACTTATAAAATTTCTCATCTTTTGGTCACACCAAGTCTCCAAAGTTGATGGACCAGTGCATTTTCATCAAAACAGTCATTTCTTACGTTTTGTTGCATAAAAATAAGATTAGGGATTTTTGTAGGACTTGAGATAAATTCCCTAGTTAGCTTCAATGGGTTGGTGATCAGAACATATGATTGCTTCTCACTCACTATTTTTTGTTTTGCCAAAATAAATAGGTACAAAAAAGTTGAATTTTTACCATTCTGCAAACCTATCATCAAAGTTTCTATAGCCACGCTCAATACAAATAATATATGCATGTTTTCTTAGTTACCTATTGTCCTTTATGTTCATAAGGATCCATGGAGCATGTCAAAAGAATAATACATCTCTTACCAAGGGGAATCTTGGGGACAAAGATGAAGTGCTAAATACAGCAAACATGAAAAAACTAGGTTCAACATTATGAGTTGTAGAATCCCATAGAAACTATTCAATATCTTGCCAAATTTGATCCTTATGACTAAATATGGTTACTACCTACAAAATTCATGTAGTTGTCACAAGAAACTAATAATATTGAAAAAGCTATACTTGATATACTAGAATGCTTCGTTTTCTTCTCTAATTGAAAAAATCAACCATCGTTGTGTACTATGCAAAATAGGGTATTAGGTGCCCCAAAACTCAAGGAATATTAGCTTTATGTTACAATATGCGACATAGAAATAAAAAAATGCATTTGGATATCATGAAATCCACAAAAAAATCATAGAAGAGCTAAAATTGGCTAAAAAACAGGATTTGACAATTTTTTGTAATTTGGTCATAACTTACAACTTTAATATTTATTTCTCCCTAGAAGCATCAAGACATGTTGAGGACTACTAAAGATAGTTCTCTGGCAATATAGACCTCACAAAAATGAATTCTAGAGTGGTATAGTTGCAAAAAATTGAAAAAAGCCAAAAACAGGACCCGTTTTTTCACACAGTTTAGGTTGTGAAATGTTGTGCAAGGACAAGGTTAAAGATGGAATTGATATTCCAAAAAAATGTCGAGTTTTTTTCAGCTCACGAGACAACTTTCTAGATATATATCACCTCAAAATCCATTTTGAAACTCTTGACATAATTCAAGGAAATTGGTCACTTAAGAGGACATAAAAGTGTCCCAGGACAAAAAAGTGTCCCATTACCAACCTAGTGTTAAGAGACTCAACACTTGTCATTTAATAGAGATGTAGATGAAGTGAATGGAATGGATGATAAGACCATGCATATTCCATTAGATTCAAGAAAATCCTAAATGATTTCCAAGGCTTCTTGAGTCACATGATAGCCTTATGATAGACATGAGAACTTGGTGTGTTGGAATGCCAGAACTCTTTGCTATGTATGCATAAATATTGTTGATATCTTGCCACCACATTAGGATGATGTTATGAAGAGCTTGGTAAAAGGGTGTGATGACGCCACGGATTAAAATGATGTTATGACGATCTTGTCAAAAGGGTGCATGATGCCATGGGTTAAATTAGTCTCGTACATTACATGCTTAATGGTAGACAATTCGGTGGGGAGGCATTACTCAATATACAGGAGGGGAGTGAGACTACTACACCACTTAATGAATGCCTTGAAGAAAACAAAGAGAAGTTGGCTCTATGGAGCTAATTGATTTTTTCTTACTTGTAAAAGAACCTGTAGTTGATGGGCTAGCTACATAAAATTAAATGTCAAGGGGTTTTTCTTTCCTTCTCAAATGAAGATGCAACTAATGACTTGTAATAGGCTTTAAAGACACTTCATGTTGAAGAGCTTTGATCGTATTTGGTATTAAGAGCCACTAAGAGTGATTGTCACCATATTAAAAGCAAGTTGGAATGAGATTTTTCCCCTTTCAAGCCAGAAGATTATGGGTTCAATAAATTTGAAAAATTTAAGATTGTCCTCGTTGCCATTATTGGATAGTGTTTCGACTTGCAAGTTGAAAGGGGTAGAGTTTCCTTTACATACTTATATAAAACCTTCTCCAACAATGCATTGGTATTCAATTATTGTAACAAAACTAAATACACACAACTTTAAACTGAATAACTACCACATGGATTGAGTTGGAAAACGTAGCCGGAGACAAGAGAACAGACTGAAAGACTGGCTTTGTTTTGATTGTGATTTCTATTCTAAAGACTTTGGTTTCAATTGATCGTTTGTTCCTACGCTTGGTCCTAGTTCTACTAACTCTACCTCCACTCCTACACATTGAATTCTATACATTATTCAAAAGTGGCCATGATATTGTTCAATTGATATTATTCTATGAAAATCTACCTTTATTTTCTTACATTGCAAAACTAATATTGTTTGCTATTCTTAACCCTCATGCACATTCCTATCACCTATGACGGACGCTGTATAATTTATTTGGTAGAGTCAATTACCGGACTTGTCAGTCCAATAGGAAAAGGGTAAGAGTGATCACCGATGAGAGGTGCACTCTAACTGGAACATTCAAGGGATTAGTTGGCTAAGCATGGGCGCCCAAGTGTGAATGGGGCGAGCTCATATAAAAGTCAACTAAACCTAAAATTCACTTATTCTCTCATCTGTGCAATTGAAGAGTTATCTTGCTCCATATCCATCTTCTTCTTCTTCATCTCCTTGCGTGTGTGTGTATGCGTGAGAGAGAGAGAGAGAGAGAGAGAGAGAGAGAGAGAGAGAGAGAGAGAGAGAGAGAGAGAGAGAGAGAGTGATTGAGCATTGTAGCGCCACGCCGGCGGAGAGGCGGTTGAGCGCGGCGTAGCGGCATCTCCCTCTTCTTTGCGACGAGGAGTTCTCCATGACAGCAAGCATAGAGCGGTGAGTGGCACACCATCGCTATCTTTGAGCTTACTATTTTAGGCTTTTTGTGTTCTTGGAGCCATTTGTGGCTCGCACACAGTGTATCGGCAAGTTCCTTGCATTGACACATGCGCACATTTTTGGCGCCGTTGCCGGGGAATGCCATACACTAAGCTTGAATGGCACTCTGTGCTTCTTTTGTGGTGCAATTTCAATTATAGGAAGGGTAGGGAAGGAAGGTGTGTGTGTTGAGAAGAAGGATTTTGTGTTGCTACTATGTATTTCTTTGTAATGCAGTTTAGAAAGGTTACTGCGTTTTCTCTGTGTAAGGTGTTAGTATTAAGGTTGTTAGTTCTCTATAATATAAAGTACAGTAAGTAGTAAGTAGATATGTGAGAGCTAATGAAGTGTGTTATGTTGAGATGTAGAGAGAAAGAGAGAGAGACGAGACAAGAGACACACCATATACGCTCCCAAAGACTGATTCATATTGAGGACAAGATACAAATATATAGGTGAGACCAAGTTCAGTAGAGTGAGCCATATATAGCTCCAACACCCCCACTCAAACAAAGGTCTCTAGCTTTGGATGAAAAAACCCTTGGGGAGTTCAAGGGAAAAACCCAAGCCCCTATACAATGTGAAATATGAACCAGCGGTGATGATGTGAAAGTGAATTGTGCATCTATGTACAAATATTCAAGTGACTTAGATATCACAAGGTGCAAATGTGGAGTGTGCATAGTGCATGGTAACTAAAAGATTACAATGTCATATGTACAAAGCTATTACAATAGAAAAGAAGCTAATCTAGAAAGAGTGAGGCCGAAGCAACTCCAAGCTCCGAGCGCAAGAGGATGAAACGTGACTCATTGAGGCCTTTGGTCAAAATGTCTGCAATCATCTGGTCACTTGGACAGTGTTCAACCATAATGGTTCCCTTGCGTACTTCATACCTAACATAATGATAATGGACAGCAATGTGCTTTGACTTATTATGTTGAACATAGTCTTTTGCAAGACTAATAGCACTTTGGTTGTCACACCGCAAGGGTGTGCTAGAAAGAGGAGAGTGACCAATATCAACCAGCATTTGTCGAAGCCAAATCAACTCACAAGCTGGAAGTGATGCCGCAACATATTCTGACTCAGTCGTAGAAACTGCAACACAACGTTGTTTCTTGCTGGTCCAAGAAACAAGACAACCATTTATAAAGAAGCAATTTCCACTAGTAGATCGCATAGATAAATGTGAGCTTGCCCAGTCTGCATCTGTGTAACCCAAAAGACAAAGAGATTGCATAGAATCCGATGTGAGTTGTCGTCGATAGACTAAACCAAAATCTGTAGTGCCTTTCAAGTATTTCAATACACGCTTTGCAGCAGACCAATGCTTAAGAGAAGGACATGCAAGATGTTGTCCAAGATAGTTAGCAGCAAACAGAATATCAGGACGAGTGTTCATGCCAACAAACTGAAGACATCCAATCAAGTTAGCATAAGGTTGATTTGTGACAAGTTGACCGCCATTGTCAGAAGTATTCTTCGTAGAGCTCGCAAGACAAGGTGTGTTGGCTGAATGTGCAGATTCTGTACCAAATTTTTGAATAGTATCTGCAATGAACTTTGACTGTCGAAGGAATAAAATACCTTTTGTACGGTTCCGTTGGATTTGAATGCCAAGACAAGAGTGAATCTCTCCAAGATCCACCATATCGAATGCAGAAGACAATAACTTTTTCACTTGCTGAAGAAATCCCAAATCATTGGAAACAAGGATGGTATCATCCACATAAAGAGCAAGAATCACAAAACTTCTACCTTGGCGTTTTATGTATAAGTTGGGGTCTGACGAGCAAGAGATGAATTCTTTAGAGGTGAGAAAAAGATCAAATTTTGTATACCAGGCTCGCGAAGCTTGTTTGAGACCATATAGTGCCTTATGGAGTTGAGCAACAAGGTCTTCTTTACCTGGAATAACAAACCCTTCTGGTTGTTCCATATAAATTTCCTCTTCCAAGTCACCATTAAGAAAAGCAGTTCGCACATCCATTTGATGAGCTTCTAAATCAAATTGAGCAGCAAATGCCAATAAAACTCGAACACTTGTAATGCGAACAACTGGTGAAAAAGTCTCTTGATAATCAACACTAGCTACTTGGGAGTAACCTTTTGCAACTAAACGCGCCTTGAACTTGTCAAAAGATCCATCTGCTTTTACTTTTGTTTTATACACCCACTTACATTTAATAGCTGTACGACTAGGAGGTAATTCAGTTAGTATCCATGTACCTTTAGAGATAAGAGAATCGTACTCTGCTTCCATAGCCTCTTGCCATTGATCCTTTTGTGGTGAAGAGATAGCTTCATCATAAGTAACGGGATCTTTAGAAGTAGAAAAAGCATTATCAGCAATATCGTCATCATAAACATGATATGAGCCATGTTCAAAATCAATAGGCAGATCAACAAAAATATCAATATCATCATTGGCAAAATTTGGAATGGATCGTTGTGAGGAGGAAAGTTGCTCTATAGGAAGAGTTTCATCTTCTGAAAGAAATGGAAAAGCCTGAAGCAATGATTTAGTATCATCAGAATCATCCATGGACCATGAGCCTCCCATAAGCTGTTCGTTAAAAGTAGCATCACGATTCACAATTACTTTCTTGGAGGAAGGGTCATAGAATTTGTAGCCTTTGGAAGTGTCACAATATCCAATAAAAATAACTTTAAGACCAGGAGCATCAAGCTTTGTTCGTGTTTCTTTGGGAACATGAATATAAGCAATACATCCAAAGGTTCGAAAATGAGATACAGAAGGAATGTCACCTGTCCATGCTGTGATGGGTATCTTACCAGAGGGTGCAGTAGTAGGAAGATGATTCTGAATAAATGTTGCTATCAAAGTAGCTTCAGCCCAGAAAACACGAGATAAGCCAGAATGAATCAGCATACATCTTACAGCATTGAGAATAGTGAGATTCTTTCGTTCAGCAACACCATTCTGTTGAGGCGAATATGGAATAGTGTGTTCATGATGAATTCCACTGTCAGCACAATAACTCACAAACTCTCGAGAAACATATTCGCCTCCATTGTCACTACGAAGCTTCTTAAGGCGACGACCAGTTTGAAGTTCCGCATCCTTGTGGAATTGTTTGAAAACAGATAAGGCTTCAGATTTTTGTCTAAGTAGAAATACAGTCGTATACCTTGAGAAATCATCAATGAAAGTAATGAAGTAACGATATTGTGATCTCGAAGAAGGTAGAGGTCCACATATATCAGTATGAACAAGATCCAAGATGTCATGAGAATGAGTTGTATTTGAAAGAGGAAAGGGTTTACGATTGTGTTTTCCAAGAGCACAAAATTCACAAATTCCCATATGGGGATGGGCTTTAAGATCCATGCCATGAACAAGATCACTACGTTGAAGATCAAGGAGTTTTGAGAAATCAGCATGAACAAAACGGTGATGCCATACTTTGCAATCATGATCACCTGGAGCAGTGACAATATTTGCTACAGCATCGTTGAGAGAGAGTTCAAATAAATTACCGTTTCGAGGAGCAGTGGCTATAGTATGTCCATCTTTCTCAATTCGGCATTTGGTATAATCAAATCCAACAAACAGACCAAGATCAACAAGTCTAGCAACTCAAAGAAGATTACGTTGAAGATCTGGTATATGTAATACTCCTCGCAAAATTCGAGTGGAAGAAGATAAGGTACCAAGATATAAGTCTCCAATACCCTTTACTTGACAAGTAGTATCATCAGCAAGATAAACAACACGTTGAACTGGTAGTCGATGATAGTTATGGAGCCACTTAGACTGATATGTCATATTTTCTGTAGCACCAGAATCGACAATAAAAAGTGATCCATCACGTACATGAAGTATTCTGTCTGGAGCAACTGAACATAGGACGCAGCTTGTTTCTGGTACAATGTTGTTTCGATGTTCGGTAGCATATGCTCTATTCCGATCTGTGTCGAATCAACGCTTAATGCACATATGAGTGGGATGATCAGATCGTCCACAATATTCACAAGAAGAAGAAGAAGAGTCTCTAGATAAACGTGGTTGTTTTGTGGTAATATTGTGTTCTTCATCATATTGACGTGCCCAACAATCATCTTCAGTATGGCCATTTTTGTTGCAGTAAGAACATTGCTTATTAGGAAATTTGAGACGAGAGAAAATATTACCGCGACGGCCACCTCTGCGGTTTCCTCGTTGAAATGGACGCCTTCGAGCATAACAAGCACGTTCCATCTGTTGTGACTCAGTCTCCTCTTGTGAAATCATAGCTGTATCATGACCAGCATTCCGACGTTCTTGACGTTGAGAGTATTCAATTAAAGACATGCAAGCTTGGTCGAAATCAAGACCATCTTTATTAGAGAGAATAGTAACAATGTTATCATAAGAAGAGTCCTTCACCGTATCAAGGAGAAGTGTAATCAGTTGCTTTTGTGGAACAGGATCACCGGCAGCAGCAAGTTGATTAATAATAGATTTGAAAGACTCAATATGTCCCGTCATGGCAGTACCAACTTCATATTGTAACTTGTTAAGAAACCCTCTCAAATAAAGTATTTCTGTAACAGATTTCTTCTGAAAGTTTGCAATAAGGTACTTCCATACGTCATGGGAAGTAGGCAGTTCATACATATCAAGCAAAAGGGAATCAGTAAGAGCAGAAAGAATATACCGACGAGCTGCTTTATCACGTCGTTGCCAATCCGTATAGGCAACATTCCAATCTTCAAATATAGGTCCTTCAATGATAAGCACGTTATCATTATCCGTATCAACAGGCTGAGGCGGACAAACACGATTTCCAAGAACAACATCGGAGAGCTCATTGCCTTCAAGAATTAACAACATCTTTGCTTTCCAGCCTGGAAATCCTTGACCTTGGAAAGGAGGAACAGAACGTTGGCCAAAAGGAAAGCCGTTGACGAGAATATTCATAGCCATATCTTGTTGCGAGAAGACGTATAAGATAAGATCGCAGAATCTGCACACCATATATGGTGAAGGCCGCAATTGAGAATGAGAGAGATATGAGTACTGCGTTCTGTCAACGATAAACGTAAGAAGGATGCTCAAGGAACGTCCAAAGATGTGAGAGACGTCACCCAAAAAGACAGGGTAAAGGAGACGTTAATAAAACGAGTCCTCAAAATAGAGTGACTTGAGACGCAAGATTGACGGCCACAATACGAATAGCAAAAAGCTAAATCTTCTCGAAAAAGTTAACGCCAAAATAAGAAAAACGATCGTGGACGCTTCACGAAGAAGTAGGACGAAGAAAGCTGCGTCAAGCTCTATTGCAGTAAAAACAGCATAACTTTCTGCTGCGAACTCCGATTGACGCAAACCTAGAACTCAAATCGAAGAGCTCGAGGAGACGAACAAGTTTTGGATGAAAAGTGCCATTGCGCTTTTCCCGTTTCTCCAAATTTTGAGCAGAACAGCAAAAAAAATTGAGATGAAGTTCAGGGTGTCATTAACAAGAAAATGTAATCAACGATTAGATTGATTATAAATAAACGCCACATAAAACACTAATCATATTCTTCTTAACACAAAACAACCACAATTAACAAGAATCAACACTCAAAAATAAAATTTGTAACAATTTTGAATCTTACGTGCGAATCGCATACACATACTGTTGTCACCATGAATTGAATCGGCGCGTGATCGTTACCGCTCTGATACCATGTTGAGATGTAGAGAGAAAGAGAGAGAGACGAGACAAGAGACACACCATATACGCTCCCAAAGACTGATTCATATTGAGGACAAGATACAAATATATAGGTGAGACCAAGTTCAGTAGAGTGAGCCATATATAGCTCCAACATGTTAGTGTGTAACGATAGGTGTATTAGTTGTAAGTAGGTAGGTAGAGTGTGTGTGCTCACGTGCAGGTCGCGGTGACTTTATCCCACCCAAAAAAAAATTAAATTAATTAATTAATAAAAAAAATTAAAGGTAGGACCGGGATCGAGAATATCTCCCAAACCCAAGCCCAAGCTCACACTCAGGCTCACGCCTCAGTCGCCCTTTAAAATTACAAATTTTAGCTTCACATGTAGCTAAAAATCGGCTTTTTGAGGACCAACGGAGCTTCAGGTGACCGAACGTTGTGTTGTAAAGCACACCGCGACTCTCTGAGTGATACGCTCATTTTGATCTATCACACACTTTAATAAAAAAAACCGATCATTAAAAAACATTAAAAAAAAACCGAGTGAAAACGTATGCCTAAAAAAGTAAGCGGTTAACCTTCGAGGTTATTTACCGACACTTATAGGGTGCCAAAGGCACATGCATCTGCGCTCTGGTCATGTGCTATAGATGGAGCAACTAGAGAGAATTTTGACTTACGCGAGTTCTCAATATCTACCTACCTTAGGTTCCGGACCCTCGGCGGGGACCCAAGGTAGTACAAACCAAGACCCGAACATTGCGGCTAGTGACTCTTCCTCTGACCAACGTCATGGAGGGCTTCCTAATGCCTAATCCCGATAGCTCAAGCCAAGACATGCATGCCATGGGCCCACGATCCGGGCCGAGCGTGCTTAGCCGCTTGAAGGAAACCTTTAGTAGAGCCACTCGCTCCAAACATGGAGCTAATGATGTAAATGAGGGGGATGGGGAAGTAAATTCTCCATTCATGACCAACTTAGATCCTATTCCCTTAGAGAATGTGTACGTGAATACTTCATCCACTACACCTCCTGACTCTTTAGATGTATTCCCCTTTGAGGTCATATTACCCGATGGTAGAAGCCTTGCCGAAGTGCAAGAGGTTGAGCGATATATCCTTGTAGCAAGGGAAAAGGAAGTCGAGAGATTACCCAAGGTGAAGCAACGAAGAGAGTTAAAAGCAAAAGCCCCTATGTCAATATCCTTGCTAAGAGAGCAATCGAGTGCTCTTGACTTAGCAACCGCTAACGGCCAACCCCTAGAAAGCAACATTGCATCTAGCTCAAAGGACGCACCTCAATCTTAGATGGAGCGTTCTTAAATGAGAACTGGGAGTACGAACTACAAACGAAAACTCTAACCGACCTATCCATAGGTCACACCTATCACGTGGGTTGGTTAGATGTCCTACAATCCACAATGGTGCTACTAGTGTGGAGGATCAACAACAAAGAGTTTGTGAGGTCATCCATAGGGCTCATTGAGTTAGAGAGACGAAACAAGGGGATCAACATGCCTTCAACGGGCTAAACAATTTTCCTTATCGCAAACGGAGAGTCCCTTAGTAAGTCCGATGGATCCTCCATATGTTGTTTCTCGAGGGGTCTCAATGCAATCTGAGCCCACAAGTGATAGCTTTACCTTTCCAAGTCTAGCTCATCTTTCCCTTGATGACACGATGGCTACCGTGCCTACCCCAATGATGGGCATGCCAAGAAACACGCTGGTGCACCCAAAACATGTCGATGCCAGATATGGGCTCATGCAAGGGTATGGATGCATACAGGTGCACGTGATGGTGCTATGGCATGTGTCTAAAGCCATTGTAGCGAGAGGAATGCGAAAACCTATGTCCAATGTGGTTTTTTAGGTCAAGAAGACTCTAGACGGGGGCTAGCAGGGCTGGCAGTCAAAGGTATCCAGAAGGCGGCAAGCATGTGCCAAGGTGTAGTCTTCAGTGTGCTCTCCAGGTCGGTTCAAACGGCTCGTCAAATGGAGCACCGATGCTCAAGATATTGCAGTTTAAACGTAAATTGTGTAGCAGATCCCCGACGGACAGGGCAGTTGGGGACAAGTGGCCCAGGTTGATGTCAGTGCATATGTGTGTAGTACTCAAGTTGTGGAGCATGCCTGTCTTCTCGGATTGTGAATCGGAGCTCTGGATAGCAAGTTATGGCCATTAGAAGATTTTCGGGGGGTCAGGTCTAACCACATTGGAAAGTGTGCCATCTGGCGTCATTTTAGTCTCGCCAAGATTCTTGGTGGAAGTGGGAACCCTATGGGGTTAGCAAAAATCGACTGCACATCAATAGGATATTCGATTAGTCAGATACAACTAGACGAAGTTAGGATCATGTGATAGTGAAAGGCTAGCAGATGTTTTTTCCTGGTTTTTGGCGGCCTCGGATGAGGGCATTGAACATCTCAAAAGGGGGCAAAAGGCGGATGATTTGAAGGTGGGCATGGTGGGATTCCATGGGGCTCCGAAGTCGGTTCATAGGCCCACTGGACAAGACATAACAGAGTACCCACTGCAAGCCAAAAAAGAGTTTTTTTTTTAAGTTTAAAAGTTAGGTTTTTGAAGGCCTTGGAGGCCACTCAGTACGAAGCTTCCACGTGGCACTGGAGAAAAATCATATGCGCAGTGGAGGTTTGGGTGTGCATGCTATATGGGCTGAGCTGTGGGCACTCCATTGGCATACAAAAGGGTGTGGGGAGCTCCTAGCGTTAGTTGGCTATGGCAGATGTGCCGTGCGCGCTGCTTGTGGCATTTGGCGGCAATGCGGTGGTAGTTCGTGGCGGATTTTGGCTAGTCCGGAGGCGCGCCCCATGCGGGCGGCGATGTTGAAGGTGGTGATGTGGCACCCCGCAGGGTCAGGGCCATTTTTCACGGACCAAATCTGCCCACAACCTTTTTTGAAGGCAAGGTGAATCCCTAGGAGCAACGATAGCGCCATCATTGCTCCCTAGAGGGTGCTTGTGTGTAGAGTAAAGTGCGAAGCCTCGGGATGCGCACCAAGCTATTCAAAGTCAAGTTGAGCCTCCCAAGGGGAGTGCCACGTGTCGGCCTATCATGAAAAATGCCTTAAAACTCAAAAGCGAGCCCAATAAAGAGGCAAAACTTTTTGTAACAAAGGGAGCTCTTTGGTTTTTTTGCACGGTATGTGTATGAGAGAAAATGAGAGAGAGAGAGAGAGATAATCTCAGAGGAGCATTGTAATGGAGTTGAGAAGCTATCAATGAACAACCTTGTTGGGCAATTGTGTCGTGTCGCTCCCCCCTTCCCCTTTTCTCTTTGCCGCCTCGTCTGATGCCAGCCGCGGTGCCAGTGAAGCGTGTGTACGCCTGGATCGTCGGTGCTTTGCAAAAAGAGAGAGAGAGAGAGAGAGAGAGAGAGAGAGAGAGAGAGAGAGAGAGAGAGAGAGAGAGAGAGAGAGAGTAAGTGTATGTGCGGAGAGAGGCAGAGCAGGTGCATTGAGGTGTGGACTCATTTTGCAATCTTGGAAAGTGCGTGTGCACTTGGGAACTGTGCTAGTAAAGAGGTTTATGTACAAATTGTCGTTTTGAAGGTGTCTTCGAGTGGATTGGGGTGTTATATTGACCCTGGGCTATAGAGAGGCACTTTTGGTCGTGCCGGGTGTCACCCCCCATTCCCCCTCTCCATCTTCTGGTCCCCCACGGAGGAGCACGCTGATTGCTCCCACCAGTGAAGGAAAATACAGGTTTTTGTATAAGTAAGGATGACGTTTTCAGGAGTTTTTTGGAGTAAGAGATTGTGCATATGTACATACACATGCATGGTGCATCAAATAAAGGATTGCCCAATTTTCATAGCCAGGTGGTTACGTGGGGCAGCGATTCTCACTATTATCAGTACCAGTGTGTTTTTTCTACAATAAGGAGGAGTTGGTAGCGCGTAAAAATTCTCGAGGAAGCTATCCGCGGGCTGACGACATGAGGTAAGCAGGTGCGTCAGATGCCATCGAGTGGCGTCAGGAGGCCGAATGGGGTCAATACTTGCACGTGGATAAGTACAGACACAACGTGGGTGTTTTCTTGTGAGAGTTATGCAGAAAGGTCATCATTAGGATCACTTTTTGGGGCCACTTCACGTGGTTGCGAGACGCATTATTAAAAAGAAATGAGTGCCAGGTGTGCGGATGATGCAAAAAGGTGACAACTATGCACTGCGAGGTCAGTTTTTGTCATGTTAGGGGTCCGTTTGAGGTCATCTAAAAGGCCACGGGTGCCCAACTAATAAAGCTAAGTGTGGGAACTGAAAAAACAGAGAGAAGACCAGAAAAAACGTGGAGAAGAGAGGAGGAACAACTGCAAGTGTGTTTTTGCTGTTTTTGGAGCATTTTTTGGCCCTAAACTGCTCATCCGAGGTCGGATTTGAGCACTTTGACATTGTAGACTGGGGCTTTTGGGCGTTCCGGACGCAATGGCACTGTCCATTTTTCCAAATTCCTCACAAATTTTTTTTTGTTTTCCTGTGTAATCTTCTCCTGTGAGTGAAGCCTCTGCTTAACTTTGTGGTTGTATCTGGTATATTTCCTCAATACTGTGTAAACTATTTGCCCCATTGGTGTTGGACTGAGCTTCATTGAGTCTAAACAACAACAATTTGCCTCCTTTGAGCTGAATTGAGAGTGTGTATGTGAGTGTGTAGGTGTGAGTGTTGAGTGGGAAAGTGGGAAATCTCTGTTTCTTGTCTCGGCCAGGCTGATTGTGTAAGCCGAGTGGTGCCCCATAATGAGTGTGTGTATCATCCAAAGAGTGTGTGTCAGGTCATTATAGAGGCGTTGTGTGTGTTTCCATCCCGCTGCCATTCTTTTGGCGCCCCCACGGAGGATCTTCTTCGAGTACCTTCTGGTTCAAGCTTCAAGCTTCGAGATTCAGGATTACAGGTTACAGATTACAGGGACAGGTACAGGTACAGGTGATTCACACAGGTACATAAAGCTGGAGTACAGTGATATACTAGTAGTGATGTCACTTGTAGTTGTTGTGGGTATGCATCACTTGGCGCCTATTTGAGCGCATTGTCTGCTGGATTGTACGTTACTTGTGGAAACTGCCATTGTACGCATTTGTGGAGCCATACTTGGTTGTATTTGGCAGTCCCATCCATTTCTGAGACTTGTTCTGGAAGATAGTAATTTCTGAGACTTGACTATGCGCGATTTGCATTAGCCTTCGTGTGAAGGTTGATAGCGTGAGGTTTTTATTGAGCTGGGGGATTCTCAAATGTGGAGATCCTTTCGGTGATACAGGTAGCTGGAGCACCCTTTTTGTGACCTCGCCATAGGCTATGTACTAGTGAGTCCTACTTTATGCTCGGGTTCTATTGTTGACAATTTATGCATACATATAGAGTCTATATTTTGGGTTCCTACTGCTCTATTTCTGGGGAAACTCTGGCAAAATTTTTCCAAGTTATGATGGCTGGTTTTTTGGTCTTTTGAGCCATTTATGCTGTTATGCTGCTGAAATTTTGGCAAAATCAGAGGATAAGTCAGGTGTGCCTTCTTGGGAGCTTCATGGTTGGCTTTAATGGATGATCAAAATGGCCCTCAATTCACTCCATTTCATTTAACTCAAAGAATCCAGATAAACGTTCATGTGTCCAGGAATATTTTTTTCCAGCAGCGCATAGTCTTTATGTTCGGGCCAGGAAGATTACGAGAGATCTTGGAATGTCCTTTGCCTGTTGTAATTCCGATGATCAACTATGAAAACTCATTTGATGTGCATGTGTTTTTCCTTATCTAAAGTTGAGCTCCATTGAAGTTTCTGGGGATTGGGTAGTCAAAAGTTTTGGGTTCTTGCAAGTGTATTCAAAGGGGTTCTCAAAGCATTGTAACTTGGGTAGCCATGGCTTTCTCTTATCCGGAGTTTCATGGAAGAAGTGGTGAAGATGTGGAAGATTTTTTGGAAAAGAAGTGGAGTTTGTGAAGATAGAAGATCCTGACAAAGTGTGGCAAGAAGTACAAGGTTTGGTGCAAAAGGAAGGTGAGCCAGTAGATGCACGTAAGTTCTCATTGGCATGGGAGCGGATGTGCAAGGCCTTAGCACCACAGGTACCCCGCCTGACATGATGAAGAAGGAAAGGTTCTTGGCTGGTCTTTGGGAGAATATAAGTTGGAGAGTGGAGCTAAAGAAGCCTAGGACATATGAAGATGCACTAGAGGTAGCAAGGAACAAAGAGTGGAAGCTGAGGAAAATGAGCCAGTTAGGGGTGGAGTCTTTGCCCATGAGGTCTGAATTTCAGCCTATGGACTCTTTACAAGGTCGCATGATAGGGGTTCATCATGAACCAGTGGTTCCTGTTACTACTCAGATTATGTCAGCAGTGGTCACTACATCGGTGCAGGATGATGGGCTAAGGCAAGACATGAGGCAAGTGGTAGATTTGATGAAGAATCTCAGCCTAAACATGCTAGGTCAAGTGGGAAATAATCGAGGTCGAGGGAGGTTTGCAAATCAGCCAGGAGGTGAAGAAAGACCCAGGAATGGTGTTGGACAAAGCAATGGTAGGTTTTGGAGGCAGACGCCCACATGTTACAATTGTGGAGAGTTGGGTCACATCAGCCCGCAATGTGATAAGCCACCAAAGATGGGAGGAGACATGTATCCATTGCCAAAACAGGTGCTAACTAGGTCGTGTGATTATGGTATTGAAATTAAGGGAGATGAAGGAACCAGTGGACTGACCCAGGAGAAAAAGGGAAAGACAAAAGTGCTAAGTGTAGTCACCTTGGAGAAGGCATCAAAGCTAGAGGATACATTAGTGATGCCTATTGGGAAGAGGACCACAGAGGATAAGGAAGGAAGAAGTGCCCCAGGTCCTAGTAAGAAGAAAGGAAAGAGCCATGAAGGCGAGGATGTCAAGGCCAAGAGGAAAAGGAGAGCTCATCGAAAGTTTCATGTTTCAGATTTTCCACTAGAGGATGGGCAATTAAGCTATGACTTGAAGGAGGATCTGACGAGCAGGAAGGCAGATGTTACTTTTGGGCAGCTTATAGAGATGGTGCCTAAGCTAAAGCGACAGTGGAAGAGGATGGTTAACCCAATGGAGAAAGAGCCAGAGAGAGGTTCAGTAAAGGTGTTGGCAATGGACGAGCTACCAGATATCTGTCCAATAGTAGATGTGTGGCAACAAAGGAAAAATTTAGGACAAGGCTATGTTGATGGCGGGGCCCAAATATGTGTGATAACACACTCATGCGTTGAGAAGATGGGTCCTACAGTGACTGGGGTGTCAGGGTTTCGGATCAGATTGGCAAACCATCAAAAAGTAAAATGCTTGGGTGTTGTAAAGAGCTTAGAAGTGGAGGCATATGATGCAAAGGCAGTGGTTGATTTTCATGTGATGCCAGCAGGGTTGGGAGCATATCCTATTATACTGAGCAGACCATGGTTACGTGCTGTGGGAGCTGTTCAAGATTGGCGACATGGTACGATTAGCCTCTATGGAAAGACAGGTACCAAGAAGCTTTATAATATGGACACAAGGAAACGATTAGAGGAGATTTATGAAGATGAGGATGAGTCTAGTGATGAAGACTCTTCCACGGTGACAGATGAGGATAGTGATAGCACTACCAGCAGTGATGAGGATGCTGATGTTGCATTTCTTTTGATGGACAAAGAAATCCAGGAGTTTGGTATAGTTGCATTTGCGAATGAGGTTGAAGATGAAAGTGAAGGGCCTTATGAAGTGATTGAAGGGCTGATGCAAACCAAGGTTGAGTTGTCAAAGAAGCAGGAATTGATGACACAAATGATCAGTGGAGACATCTCAGCTATGGAGAAGGATATATATTTGCACATGCTGGCTAGTTTTCTTGATTGTTCATTACTTCATATGAAGAGATCAAAGGGTTCAAGGGCGAAGAGATGCATATAGAGCTGAAAGAAGGTTCTAAGCCAGTGCAGCAAAGGCTAAGAAGGATGGTTCAAGAGCAAATGGAAGCCTTGCGAGAAGAGGTGGACAAGTTGTTGAAGGCAGGGTTCATAGTCCCTGTGGAGACCACAGAATGGGTGAGTCCAATTGTAGTCAGTCCAAAGAAGGATGGGAAGTGGAGAATTTGTGTAGATTTTAAACCCTTAAATGAAGCCACTAAGAAGAACCCATATCCTCTTCCATTCATCGATCAGATCTTGGATTCAGTGGCAGGTTATGATAGGTACAGTGTGTGTGATGGTTTTTCAGGCTATTTTCAATTGAAGATTGCTCTTAAAGACCGCACAAAGACCACTTTTATTACGCCGTGGGGCTTCTATTGCTACACAGTATTTCCATTTGGGTTGTCAAATGGACCTTCCTTCTATCAAGAGAGAGCAAAGTGGGTGTTGGAACCATTCATTGGTAGTTGTGTTAAAGCTTTTATGGATGACTTCTGTGTTTATAGCAGTAGGGCTGAACACCATGAGAAGCTGCAGATGGTATTGGCTCGATATGATGAATGTGGAGGACAACTAAATTCAAAGAAATGTCATCTAGCACAGCCAAGGGTGAAGTTATTGGGCCTCATGGTGTCAGAAAATTGCATTGAGGCTGATCCAAACAAGGTTAAGTCTATTATTCTTCTTCCATCACCTACGAGTACGAAGTAGTTGGCAACTTTTATACACAAAGTGAAGTACATGGCACGGTTTATTCCATTGTCTTCGCAGCTTCTTTATCCATTACAACAAGTGGCAAAGCATGATCCATTGCAATGGGATGACAAGTGTGAAGAAGTGTTTCAAGAGGTGAAAGAGGTGTTAGGGGGGTTGTTAGCCATGCAGGCTCCTAATTGGGAGAAAGTGTTTTATGTAAATCCATCAGTAGGGGATGATGCCATTGGAGCCATGCTATTTCAAAAGGGGAAGGGCAGCCATTATATGAGTCCAGTGTATTGTGCAAGCCGAGTGAAGTTGGTAGCGGAGAGAAAATTCTCGGAAGTAGAGCTAGTGATGGCTAGTGTAATATTTGCTTGTCGACGATTTCCTCATTACTTGCTACCACGACCTTTTGTTTTCTTGACGAGTTATGCCTTTTTGCCACAGTTAATTAATGGCACTAACATGTCAAATGTGGTCAAGAAATGGGTAATTGAGCTACAAGAATTTGAGTTCTCTTTTCTAGTGGAAGATAGTACAAGGGCTACCCTAGCTGATTTGTTGACCTACAAGGAGAATCCCCTTATTGTTAAGGAAGAGGTGGTGAGAAAGGTAGTTGAAGAAGTGCCACGGATCAGCAATGCACATGTGTTGTTCTTTGATGGTTCATACAGAAAGAGCCATGATGCGGCTTCTGGGGGTATAGCACTTTATGATCCAGAGGGGAAGCTAGTATGCAAGAGAGGGTTCAAATTGGATGCTCATAGTAACAATGAGGCTGAATATGCTACTCTGGAAGCCGGATTACACATTTGTTTGAAGCATGGGGTTCAAAGGTTGAGCATAAAAGGTGATGCCTTGTTAGTGGTGAAGCAAATGCTGGGTGTGTGGAAGAGCAAGAACACCTCATTGAAGGAAATGTGCTTCATAATTAAAGGCCTGTTAAAAAAGTTCGAAGCATGGAGCATTAGACACATTGAACGTGCTCTAAATGGAGAGGTACATGAAGCAGCTCAAGTCATGATTGGGGAGCTATTTGTGTTGAGGACCACTTTACCTCTTTATCATGACCGGGAAAGTTTGGCTCAAGAAGAGGAGTTTTTGCTAACAGGAATCATTCCAAAGGGGATTCAGAAGTCTAAGAAGTGTGGTTTTGTGCATAGAGCATACAGGTACAAATTGATTGGTGATGTCTTATACATGAAAGGGGCTGATCTCGTGTTGAGACGTGTACCTTGGCGGGAGGAGCTTTACAGAGTGTTGGAAGAGAATCATGAAGGCGCATGTGGTGGCCATTTTGCTCTCAAGATCACCTTGCATAAGATTTTGCAAGAGAGGTATGTATGGCCTAGTTTGCACAAGGATGTTCACCATTGGTGTAGGTCTTGCAATAGGTGTTAAGCATTTGGGAAGAGAGTGTTGAAGCCAGAGCTACGAAAAACCATTATGGCGTTTGATGTGTTTGAAAAGTGGGCGATTGATGCAATAGGCCCGTTACCTATCACAAGTAGAGGCAAAAGCTATATTTTGACGGCAGTGGACTATCTTTCTAGATGGGCAGAGGCTATAGTAGTAAAATAGATCACTGCAAAGGATGTGGCAAACTTTGTGTATGATGAAATATATTGCAAGTTTGGGGTGCCATTACAGCTACTTTCATATAAGGGGCCAAGATTTAGAGCTAAACTGCTAGACTTCTTATGCGCAAAGATGAAGATTAGGCACCAGCATACCACTCCTTATTACCCACAGTGTAATGGCTTAAATGAAAGATTCAATGGTGAGTTGGTACAGATTCTTTCGAAAGTGACAGAGCACCAAGGAAAGAATTGGGATTTGGAATTGCCTAGTGCATTATGGGCTTACCGTACTTCGGTGAAGATAGGTACAGGGTTTACTCCATTTCATTTGGCATATGGAAAGGAAGCACTATTGCCTGTGGAAGTAGAGTTGCCTGTAGTAAAGATGCTAGAGAAGCTACTTGGGCCGTCTAGTAATGCATTCAAAGAGAGGCTCTTACAGGTTTCAGGAGGTTCAGTTGGATAGGATGAGCGCGTTGGAGCATTATGGGAAGATGCAGGATAAGGCTTTGGCAAAGATAAATGAAAAGTTCAAAAGTAAGGGTATCAAAAAGCATGACTTAGTTTTGCGCTACAACAGTAAGCTGGACAACACCTTCCAAAAGAAGTTTCAAATTAAGTGGGAAGGCCCTTTCAAGGTAGTGGAGTGTTTCTTGAATGGTACATATCAGTTGGCTAACATGGATGTGGTTCTACATAAATCAAGAATAAATGGATTGCATCTTAAATTGTATCATGCTAGATTGATGATGGTGGAGCAGGATGAGCTGTCTGTGAAGCAAGTGATGTCTGTGAGGGATGAGGAGACTTGTGATGAGGCGAGCCTCATATCTCTTTTTGCTGCTGTTGATCATGAATGATCTAGCAGGCTAGGGGATGGAAAAATTATGTAAGGAGTTTGTTGGAGTAAGAGATTGTGCACGTGTACATACACATGCATGGTGCATCGAATAAAGCATTGCCCAATTTCCATAGCCAGGTGGTTACGTGGGGCCCACGTGTGTACAGGTAGGACAGGGTGTACATAGTGCAACGATTTTCACTATTATCAGTACCAGTGTGTTTTTTCTACAATAAGAAGGAGTTGGTAGCGCGTAAAACTTCTTGAGGAAGCTATCCGCGGGCTGACGACATGAGGTAAGCAGGTGCGTCGATGGCATCGAGTGGCGTCAAGAGGCCGAATGGGGTCAATACTTGCACGTGGATAAGTACAGACACAACGTGGGTGTTTTCTTGTGAGAGTTATGCAGAAAGGTCATCATTAGGACCAATTTCTGGGGCCACTTCATGTGGTTGCGAGACGCATTATTGAAAAGAAATGAGTGCCAGGTGTGCGGATGATGCAAAAAGGTGACAACTATGCATTGCGAGGTCAGTTTTTGGCCTGTTCGGGGTCCGTTTGAGGTCATCTAAAAGACCACGGGTGCCCAACTAATAAAGCTAAGTGTGGGAACTGAAAAAACACAGAGAAGACAAAAGAAAACGTGGAGAAGAGAGGAGGAACAGCCGCAAGTGTGTTTTTGCTATTTTTGGAGCATTTTTTGACCCTAAACTGATCATCCGAGGTCGGATTTGAGCACTTTGACATTTTAGACTGGGGTTTTTGGGCGTTCCGGACGCAACGGCGCTGTCCATTTTGCCAAATTCCTCTCAGATTTTTTGCTGTTTTTTTGTGTAATCTTCTCCGATGAGTGAAGCCTCTGCTTAACTTTGTGGTTGTATCTGGTATATTTCCTCAATACTGTGTAAACTATTTTCCCCATTGGTGTTGGGCTGAGCTTCATTGAGTCTAAACAACATCAATTTTCCTCCTTTGAGCTGAATTGAGAGTGTGTATGTGTGAGTGTTGAATGGGCAAGTGGGAAATCTCTCTCTTCTCACTCCGTCTGTGTGTTTCCTGTCTCGGCCAGGCTGGTTGTGTAAGCCGAGTGGTGCCCCATAATGAGTGTGTGTATCATCCAAAGAGTGCATGTCGGGTCATTATAGAGGCGTTGTGTGTGTTTCCATCTCGCTGCCAACGTCTCGAAGTTACGGTCCGATTTTTACAGGTGAAGAGAATCTAGACGAATGGCTTGTAGATTTTGAAGTCTTTGCGAATGCCTAATGAGGACAACAAGATGCAAACCTTCCCTTTAGTGATGCGCGCAAAGGCCAAACTGTGGTTCGAAGCTTTGGAGATTGAGCCGAGATAGGCATGGCCGGCTCTACGGGCAAAATTTTTGCATGACTTTCACAAAGAAGCTTCTCCAGTTGAGATGGATGCGAAGCTAAAAGCTTTAAAGCAGGATGTAGGTGAGGAATTCAGTTTGTTTCTGGATCGTTTTGAAGTATGTTGGGCAGAGTTAGCAGCAGCTATGCAGCTAGCCAATGGTGAGTACTTCAAATTGGATAAGTTTATAGCATGCTTACATCCAAAAGTGAGAGAGAAAGTGGACTTTGAAAGCCCAGAGAACTACAATGGGGCAGTGGCGATTGCAAGGTCGAAAAGTAGAAAAAATAAAAAAAAGATAGAGCAGGGCGTAGCAGGTTATGAATCAATGGCACCTGTTCAACCACAAAGCCCTCGAGAGTCAACTCAAGAGGGAAATCAAGAGAATAGGGCTACGGTTGCTATTCCATAGCAATGGATACGTACGGTTCAGGACCTATCAGAGCAAATGCAAGAGCTTCGATTGAGTGTGATGGACAGGGGACTCCCGAGAGGAGCAAGCGGCAGGGCAAGGCCTCTACCTAGAAGGTGCTATAATTGCAGCAAAGAAGGACATTATGCACCCGACTGTCCCCATCCGGTGAGGGAAAGAGGTGGTATCTACCCATTGTTTGGTAGAGGGAGAGGCCAAGCACAGTTTAATGGCCCAAGGGAGCAGGTAATCGAGAATCCAGTGCAGCAAGCTCAAACGGATGGTGGTGAAGTCCCTAGGGTGAACATTATTGGGGTGGATAAACAGGATGTCGAAGTGTTGGCTAACAAAAGAGCTAGAGTTGAAAGGGAGGCGGAAATCGAGCGGGAGACTAGAGCTCGTAAAGGCAAAGAGAAGGTATACGAGGGGAAAGAGAAGCTTGAAACTAGCAAGAAAAGAAGGCGTTGCAGGATTAAACAAATAGGTTTCCAGCTTGGACGCGTCCATCCATAGTATGATTTGGTGAGTGATGTCCAAAGTCAAAGAAATAATATTACTTTTGGACAGTTGTTGGCATTGAACCCAACATTGAGGCGACAATGGTTGACTAGTGTTAGCACAAGGCTACCAAGGAGCAAAGGCAATGTGCAAGCGGTGCAAAATATGGCACTCAGGGTAGGTAGCCCGACGGATGTTCTTCCTTTAGTGGATGCTGTCATCAAGAAAAGGATGTAGGTTCAAGCCTATATAGATGGCGGAGCACACGTTTGCATCATGACAGAAGCTGCGATGAAGGAAACAAGGGTCAAGGCTATATCCAAGTCGAATGGGCACATGAGGATGGCTAACCATGCTAAAGCTAGGTGTTTGGGCATGGCCCAGGATGTAAGAGTGAAAGTGATGGGCATCGAGTGCCTGATCGACTTCTTCGCGATGAAAGCTGGGGATAACGCATATCCTATCATCTTGGGTAGGCCGTGGCTGTTGGCAATAGGTGCCAAACAGGATTGGGAAAGTAAAGTGTTTACCCTACCTGATAAAGAGAAAGGAAGACAAGTGGTGCTAGACCTGAAGACCAAGGAAAGCCATTTTCATCCAATACCAGCTAAGAGTATGAAATTGAAACGGCCTATGATGAGGGCTATACAGATACGGAGGAAGAATAAAGCGAGGATGACATGCTCAAGATTGATGCTGACTTGTTTGGGGTCACTGTGGAAGAACCTTATGTGAAAGAGGAGGTGCAAGCATAGGTGCATGCCATCGGTACTGAAGAGGTGGTCAATATGCTAAGTGGAGACTTGACCAAGAAGGAGAAAGAAAGCTATGTCGAGTTGTGTGCATATTTTCCAAACTTATTTGCAAAGGAGTATAAAGATTTGAGAGGAGCCAAGGGTGTTGAGCACAAAATAGCCCTCAAGGAAGGATACAAACCTAAGGCGCAGAAGCTAAGGGGATTGGGTGAAATTCAAAAGGAAGCCCGTTGGCAGGAGATTAATCAGCTACTGGATGCAGGTATTATATACCCCGTAAAGGAATCAGAGTGGGTTTCCTCGGTGGTTATCACTCCTAAAAAAAATGGGAGATGGCGGGTGTGTGTCGACTATAGGCATTAAATGGTGCGACCAAGAGGAATCACTACCCATTGCCATTTCAGGATGAGATTTTGAATCAGGTGGCTGACCACGAGAGGTATTCCATTATGGATAGGTTTTCATGTTACTTTCAAACAGGGATTGCTCATGAAGTCCAACTGAAGATGACATTCATATCTCCATGGGGTTGCTTTGCCTATCGCCGGATGCCGTTCGGCTTGGTGAATGCCTATACCACGTTCCAAGACTGGATGAATAGGGTGTTTGGCCCCTATTTGGGCAGATTCATTAGAGTTTTCATGGATGACATTGGATGTTATAGCTCAAGGGCAGATCATTTGTCAAAGCTACGATTATGTTTTCAGAGGCTGGATGAAGAGGGAGGCCAGTGGAACCCCAAGAAGTGCAAATTAGCACAACCCCGAGCATCATTGTTGGGCCATGTGGTGTCACAAAATGGGATTGAAGCAGATCCAGAAAAAGTCAAGGCTCTAGTCTTGATGGAGCCTCCTCCCAGTGCACAGGCTTTGGCATCGTTTGTGCACAGGATGAAGTATCTGTCAAGGTTTTTTTGGATGTTGTCGCAGTATGTATACCCCCTTCAAAAGAGGGCGCAGCTAGTGCATGGTTTTAAATGGGATGCAGAGGCTCAAGTAGCTTTTGAGAGGGTGAAATAAATTTTGTGTCAACTACCTACGGTGTGTCCTCCCAATCATGAAGATGATTTTTATGTTGCCATGACGGTAGGAACTGTGTCCATTGGGGCAGTACTATTGCAAAATGTGGGAAGGAGCTATAAACCTATTTATTTTGAAAGCAGGGTGATAAGTCTTGGGGAGGCAACCTACACTAAATCGGATCATGAAGTGGGTGATAGAGCTACAAGAATTTGAGTTTGAATTCAAAGTTGACCATACAAGTCAATCTCACCTTGCAGATATTCTAGTCAGCAAGGCGGTTGATTTGCCAATCTATCCCAGGGTAGTGCGGGATGAAACGAAGGAGGAGCCTGACTTAGCGGAAGCTTTTACCATGTGGTTTGATGGAGCATATAGAAGGGTAATACAAAAAGCAGGTGGAGGTGTGGTGATACAAGATCCACACAACAGGGTGATCTTTTCAAAAGCCTACGACTTGGAGGATGTGCATACCAATAATGAGGCGGAGTATCTTACCCTCCATTTACGTTTGAAACAGTGTGTCGAGTTTGGTATATCGAGGTTGGTGGTGAAAGGTGATGCGCTGTTAGTTAATGGCAGGTGAAACGGGATTCATTAAAGCATTAGTTCTATGCCATCAAGAAATTGTTGAAGTTTTTTGAGGAAGTTCAGTTCAAACATGTTAGAAGAGAGCAGAACCAAGAAGCAGATCAGCTTACAAGCAGAAAAGTACAAGCGCAGGTTGCAGGTATATATGTAGCCCCAGCCACGTATGCTAGTCGTGAAACCTTGAAAGAGATTGAAGACTTTTTGGATACCGGTCAGTGCTCTGAGAGATTGTCGAAGCTACAAAAGCGGGGGGTAGTACAAAAATCTCGCAAGTTTACACTGATAGGGGAGGATCTTATGACCTATGGACGGGATGAAGTGCTGCGAAGAGTACTTTATAAGGAACAAATCGGTATGGTGTTGCAACAATTTCATGAGGAAAGTGGGCATCAAGGTAAAGACCAGGTTTTGTTTCGAATCTTGAGAGCAGTTTTTTGGTGTCCGTCGATAGTACGTGATGTGCACTATTGGTGCAAAACCTGCCATGAATGTCAGACTATGGGCAAGAGAAGGCTGATAGCCGAATCACAGGGAGCTATCATTTCCCAAGATGCTTTTGAGAAGTGGGGTTTGGATGCCATTGGTCCACTCCCGAAGTCGACAAGCGGTAAAAAATACATTATAGTGGCGATTGACTACGTTACCACGTGGGTCGAGGCCAAGGCTGTCGAAGAGGTAAATGCAAATGTGGTAGCTCAGTTCGTGTTTGACAGCATTTGTTGCCGTTCTGGTGTTCCATGGGTGCTAATCTCTGACAGAGGCCAAGGATTTCGAAGCAAATTGGTGCTGGCTTTAGTGGAAAAGCTGGGTATCCAACACCGCTTCTCTTCGCCATATCACCCGCAGTGCAATGGTCTAGTAGAGAGTGACAATGGGCAGATTGTGAAGATGTTGACCAAGTATGTTTATAAGCAGGTGACAGAGTGGGAGGTGAACTTGGAGAAGTGTTTGTGGGCCTACCGCACATCCTACAAGGTGGCCACAAACTTCACTCCATTTGATCTGGTTTATGGTAAAGAGGAGTTTTTGCCAGTGCATGCACAACTAGGTGCATTAAAGGGTATGTGGCATGTCAATGCCACTCAATAGGGCGTGTTGCAGGATCAGATCACTAGTTTGGATGCTTTACAGATGGATAGGGAGGCTGCGGCAGACTTTTATGTGAAACAAAGAGATAAGCGAGTGGCGAAGTTCAACAAGAGCTTGCCAAACAAGGAGATTCAAGAGGGAGATTTGGTGATGAATTATGAAAGCTACTTGGACTTTACCTTCCAAAATAAGTTCAAGAAGAAATAGACGGGACCGTACAAAGTGCATAAAGCCTTTCCGAATGGGACCTATCAGCTGGTGAGAGCCGATGGCAAACATTTGAGGCATAGGGTGAATGTTGTACGGCTCAAGCTTTACTTTCACAGGGGGTTAGTGCCTGATGTACACCAGATTGTAGCTACGGGGGTTGGGCAACCAACCTAGACAGAGGGAGCTTATGAAGAGAGATGACACCTTGTACATACTATGTACATAGCATGTACATACAACTATGGTTTTTGCTTCATTCCGTGCTTGTCAAGTGTTACAGTTTTCAAGTTCAAAAGTGTGCTTTTAGTTGAGCATGAATGCTCAACAAGAGGGTTGCGCAATGATGGTGCACCCAAAACATGCCGATGCCAGATATGGGCTCATGCAACGGTATGGATGCATACAGGTGCACGTGATGGTGCTATGGCATGTGTCTAAATCCATTGTAGCGAGATGAATGCGGCAATCTATGTCCAATGTGGTTTTTTAGGTCAAGAAGGCTCCAGACAGGGCTAGCAGGGCTGGCAGTCAAAGGTATCTAGAAGGCCGCAAGCATGTGCCAAGGTGTAGTCTTCAGTGTGCTCTCTAGGTTGGTTCAAACAGCTCGTGAAACGGAGCAGTAGTGCTCAAGATATTGCAGTTTAAAGGTAAAGTGTGTAGCAGATCCCCGACGGACAGGGCAGCTAGGGACAGGGGGCCCGGGTTGATTTCAGTGCATATGTGTGTAGTGCTCAAGTTGTGGAGCATGCCTGTCTTCTCAGATTGTGAATCAGAGCTCTGGATAGCAAGTTATGGCCATTAGAAGATTTTCGGGGGCCCGGGTCTGAGCCTACTTGACCGCATTGAAAAGTGTGCCATCTGGCGTCATTTTAGCCTCGCCAAGATTCTTGGTGGAAGTGGGCACCCTATGGGGTTAGCACAAATCGACTGCACATCAATCAGATATTCGGTTAGTCAGATACAGCTAGACGAAGTTAGGATCATTTGATAGTGAAAGGCTGGCAGATGTTTTTTCCTGGTTTTTGGCGGCCTCGGATGAGGGCATTGAAGATCTCAAAAGGGGGCAAAATGAGGATGATTTGAAGGCGGGCATGGTGGGATTCCATGGGGCTCGGAAGCTGATTCATAGGCTTGGGTGGAGAAAAACCATATGCGCAGTGGAGGTTTGGGTGTGCATTGTATATGGGCTGAACCGTGGGCACTCCATTGGCATACAAAGGGGCGTGGCGAGCTCCTAGCGTTCGTTGGCTATGGCAGATGCGGCGTGGGCGCTACGTGTGGCATTTGGCGGCGCTGCGGTGGTAGTCTGTGGCGGATTTTGGCCAATCCGGAGGCGCGCTCCATGCGAGCCGCGATGTTGAAGGTGGTGACGTGGCACCCCACAGGGTCAGGGCCATTTCCCAGGGACCAAATCCTCCCACAACCTTTTTTGAAGGCAAGGTGAATCCCTAGGAGCAACGACGGCGTCGTCGTTGCTCCCTAGAGGGTGCTTGTGTGTAGAGTATAGTGTGAAGCCTCGGGACGCGCACCAAGCTATTCAAAGTCAAGCTGAGCCTCCCAAGGGGAGTGCCACCTGTCGGCCTATCATGAAAAATGCCTAAAAACTCAAAAACGAGCCCAATAAAGGGGCAAAACTTTTTGTAACAAAGGGAGCTCTTTGGTTTTTTTGCACGGTATGTGTATGAGATCAAGTGAGAGAGAGAGTGAGAAGCTCAGAGGAGCATTGTAATGGATTTGGGAAGCTATCAATGAACAACCTTGTTGGGCAATTGTGTCGTGTCGCTCCCCCCTTCCCCTTTTCTCTTTGCCGCCTCGTCTAATGCGAGCCGCGGTGCCGGTGAAGCGTGTGTACGCCCGGATCGTCGGTGCTTTGCAAAAAGAGAGAGAGAGAGAGAGAGAGAGAGAGAGAGAGAGAGAGAGAGAGAGAGAGAGAGAGAGAGAGAGAGAGAGAGAGAGAGAGAGAGAGAGAGAGAGATAGAGAGAGAGAGAGAGAGAGAGAGAGAGAGAGTAAGTGTATGTGCGGAGAGAGACAGAGCAGGTGCAGTGAGGTGTGGACTCATTTTGCAATCTTGGAAAGCGCGTGTGAGCTTGGGAACTGTGCTAGTGAAGCGGTTTATGTGCAGATTGTCGTTTTGAAGGTGTCTTCGAGTGGATTGGGGTACTCGTGCCGGGTGTCATCCCCCATTCCCCCTCTCCAACGCCATGGACCTCATTTGTTAGTAAAGCACCACTACATGGTAGCTCAATGCGTGAAACAGTACCTACAAGTGTGTACCAATCGCATGCACTTATGGGTCATCGCACTCATGTAGTCCCTACCCCTCCCATTGTTTCAGCTGCCTCTGCTCCACAACCACAACACCCGAGTTCTTATTTCCATGGGACTATACCGGCTAGCATTAGCATGTTACATACGACGTCTGCTATTCCTAGGGCCACACATATGAACTTTGGGCGGCCATATGGCACAACACCGTACCAAACGTGGAACCCAAGGTCTTCCTATACGTCAAGCCCAATGCCAATACCTACTCCACATGTAGTCTTTGGAGCGTCGCGCCTTCACCCACGATGCCTGCTCACTTAGGTGACTTGGCAACATTTGCTCAAGCTATTGGTCGATCTATTGCTCAGAATATGCGTAACACGCCTGATAGAGAGCCTAGAAGTAAGGTTGTACAAATAGCCAAGCTCACACAAAAATTTAGTGGAGAAGGGGATGTGAGAAATCATATCGAAGTGTTTGAACAAATATGCGATTCTCTAGGAGAACACAATGACCTGCATAAGAGTAATAATTTAAGCCTAACCTTAAGTGGGAAGTTAGGGAATTGGTATAGAACTCTAAGGGTGGAAGAAAAAACGATTTACCGTACTCTTAGGAGACTGTTCTTAAAAGAATACATACGAGAGGGAGTGCTTTGGGGTGTAGCCTCTCAGCTCTCCAAAAAGCCCAACGAGAGGAAGGAGAGTTGGTGAGAGACTTTATTAGTCGCTTGAAGCATTTGAATTCTCGTTGTAATCCAAATGAGTGCTCCAATGATAATCAATTGCTTGATAGATTCATTAGGGGATTACGACATGAGGATATCTACAATGGCCTAGTCATTAGAGGTATCACCACTTGGGAAGCAGTCACCACCAATGCGATCCAATTGGAGGATAATTTAATGATTCAAGGAGAAAGAGTGTCGGTTGAGCCTAAATCTATTAGCTCGTAAGCATCAGAGTATCATCCAATGACCCTAAAGCCTATTGCTAAGGAGCCAAAGATATCTGAGATGAACTTAGCAGATCTCACCAAGGCTATTCAAGAGAGTCTTAGAGACAATCGTGCTCCGCAAAACAATCATATGTATCCAAGAAGGGAGCAACAATGGTGCTCAGTATGCTATGGACCGCATAGTACCAGTGAATGCCCTACTTTTAGAGTAAAATTCAATGGGAATTACAATGTTTGTGGAAGGTATGGTCATCAAGCTAAGGATTTCATAGTATTTAAACACGCGATGGCCAATAGACAAACCTTAGAATGGACAGACACACCTCGAGTGCCTGCTTTGATGCCGGCCCCACCTCTTGAACAAACAACACAACACATGGTCCCTAGGGCCCAAAATTTTGTTCAAACAACACCCTTATCACCTCTAGTGCTAGGACCGCAACCACCACATCCGAAAATCACTTCTGTGAATCAAGTGGGTTATGAGTCATCTATTGCTTGTTTGGAAGGCTGTGAAGAAGATATAGATCCTAATATTGCCTATGGGATGGATATGCTTGAAGAAAGTCCACAATACTACATGGAGGACTATTGGGGACAAGTCAAACCTGTCTAGCAAGTAGATGCTCTTGCTGCAAGAGGCCAAAATATCAATTACACTGCTAAGAGGCCACCTCTTCAATGCTATGAGTGTGGAGGTCCACATCGTGTAGCCGAGTGTCCTATTAGGCTACAAAAGAACGCCACACTAATGCAAACCAATCAAGCGAGCACGTCTACAATGCCGATACTCATGTGTAATCGATGTGGCATAGATCATTTGATTGCCCAATGTCCAAATAATCCAAATGCACAGAAGATCATGCCATTAAACTTGATTCAAGTTACCAAGGAGCCATCACAAAGTACACCTGTGGTACCAGTAAATGTACTCACACGATCGATGCTCCAAAAACAAAATTATATTCTTGAGGAAAAAGACACGGCATCAATTTCCCAATCTCAGAAAAAGAAGAAAACACGAAGCAAGAGATCGCAAAAAACAGCGAAGTCAGACCCCAGTTCAAAGACCAACATAGGGACTGGTGACGACCCCGTATATGAACGACACTCAAGAGAATTCTGATTCAGGTGAAATGTCCACTAAGATAGAAACCAACAAGGAAGATCTTCATGAGCCACAATGGCCCGGATCCAAGAAGAAGATAGGAACTTATCCAAACCCTACAGAGGAGATTGAGCGAGGCAAGCAATTAAGGAGTTTGGTAGAAGATACCGAAAGGGATCTAGAACCAGTACCTTGGCAATTCCAGATTACAGACATAGTGTTCCCTACGCAACAACAAGCTCACTAAGTCCATAGACCCTTAGCCATACCTATTGTCATCCAAGAAGAAAGTGACTTAAAGTCATGGGAAAGTGGGCGTACTCACTTCTTGATGGAAAGAATGTTTACAGAGGGACTACCTAATCCTATCGAAGAAATGGAGATACCATCTTCCCCACGTCAAGGGACTAAAGCCCAAAAGGTGTCGTTAAACATTGCCAAATTGATGGATTTCATGTCTTCAAAAGTGTTACCATACTGGGCACCCTCCTGTTGTAGTGGTTAGCTGCAATTGGGATAGTTGGGCGTAATGGTTAATTATGTGCTGTCTATTTATTTTACTAATTGAGTTGATGATGATTTTGGAGAGTGGAATGTGGGGAGTTGATGAAGGGGTAACGGCAACTATTCTTGGCCACTTTATATTTGCACAGTATCTTAGAACATCATTTCAATAAGCCACTATGGATCCGTAAATAGTTGTAGTGGGAACTCCCCTTATGGGTCATGCAAGAACTAATGAGCTTCACTCATTTGCAAAAGTAAAGTGGTTGTAAAAGAGGGGCCTCAATTTTTGGCACCTTAAACTCAAAGTAATATATTAAATACCAACTCCACAAGAGAGGTGCCGTGGAGTTTGGGGCTAGATGTAGGCCTTTCTCTTGCAGATTCTCTTCTCTAATCTCTTAAGCTATGGTTATTTTGCTGTGTACTCTCTAATCTAGTCTCCATCTCTTACACATCTCTTACAAGCTTGTCCATGTCAATTCTATGTTTACTCTGTGTGTGTGTGTGTGTGTGTGTGTGTGTGTCATAGTCTAGGTGAGTGTGTGTGCTTGGAAATTCGAAGAAGGGGTGGACAGTTTAATGGTGATGGCTTGAAAGATTATGTTGAATATTCTAAGCAGTTGATCTCCCCCTCTTCTCCCAATAGTGGTATCAGAGCGTCAGGTTTGAGGATTAATCAGCACCAGATTTCCGTTCTAAGAAGGAGTTTCCTCTAAACGACAAAACCCCAATTGCAATTCATCGACTTTGCAATTCAAGAATTCAAGGGCTCGTGGAAATTCGAAGTATAATTGATCGAGTTCGCAGAAGAAAAATCGATTGTTAATTGGTGGATAATCGGCAACTGATTCTCAATCTCGGCTTCATGATGGTCAAAAGACAGTATGTCGAGAATTCACTTTCAATTCTAATGCTTAATCCTTGAGGACTGTGAAGGCAAGAAGAAAGTAGCAAGGGATTGTAGAATCTGAGCAAGGATCAAGGAAAGCTATGTCGACCATAATTCAAAAATAAATAAAAATCGACAAGCCCTTGAAATCGGCAAGCCTTTGAAAATCGGCAAGGCTTTAAAATCTTCTTTTGAAGACTCGAAGGTCGAAGAAAAGAGAGAAGCTACACCCAACAACAATGAAGTGGAAGTTAACTACGGTGAGGGATATGATCCTGATTATGATAACGATGACAACCCATCCTCAGGTACTCCTATATCTCCTGACACTTTGTTTAAAGTGCAACGCACTGTGAAGGGTGAAAATGTCACAATTCTGTTAGATGATGGTAGTAGCCATGATTTCATTTCCACACGAATGGCATAGAAACTATCACTCTCTGAAATTTCATCACCTCATCAGGTCAAAACTGTATTTAATAATCAACATTTTAATTGTAAAACTGAAGTCACTGTTGAAGTTTGCATTGGTGAATTCACACAAGCACGTTCATTTTTGGTAGCACCATTGCATGGACTCGATATGATTTTGGGAATGCCATTTTGTCACGAATTTGACCCGTTGATTAATTATAAAACACGTACAATGTCTCTCACTCATAATAATAAAACTTTCTCCATCCAAGAAACAGTGGCACATCAACAATTTCCACTCCTCTCTCACACTCAAGCCAAACGAGCAATTCGAAAACTGGGAAAAACATATCTAGTCTTGGTAAATCAAATTTCTGCTGAAACGGAAACTTCACATAACTCCACCCATGATGAATTAATCTCTCAATTTAAAGATTGTTTCATGCATGATCTACCACCTGGAATTCCACCATCACGCCCCGAAGACCACAAAATTGACATCATACCGGGTAGTGAACCTCCTTGTAGAGCACCTTATCGTGCAAATCCTACTGCACACAGGGAAATACAAACTCAAATCACTGATTTACTTGAGCGAGGCCTAATTGATCCAGTAATTCATGATACGGAGCTCCAGTTTTTCTTGTTAAAAAGAAAAATGGAACCGTTCGTATGTGTATAGACTACAGGGCTTTAAACAAGATCACCATTAAGAATAGATTTCCTATTCCTAGAGTGGATGATCTACTAGGCAAACTGAAAGGGGCAAACATCTTTAGCAAAATTGACCTTAAATCAGGGTATCACCAAGTCAAAATGTTTGAACATGATGTCTACAAAACTGCTTTCAGAACACAAACTGGGCACTATGAATTTCTTTCATGCCATTTGGTTTGACAAATGCACCAGCTACATTCACACGCATGATGAATCGCATTTTCATTGACCACCAAGATTTTGTGATTGTATTTTTTGACGACAGTTTGGTATTCAGTAAATCTGAAGAAGAGCATAAGCAACATTTAACACGTGTATTTGATCTGCTTGCACAAAATCACTTGTATTTGAATCCTGACAAGAGTTCATTTTTCCAATCTGAAATTGAATATTTGGGACATATTGTATCGGGTAAGGGAATACATGTCGATCCAAAGAAAATTGAAGCCATTCAATCCTGGCCTAGACCCAAAAAATTACATGAGCTACGATATTTTATTGGTCTTTGTAGCTATTACAGGAAATTTGTTCGTAATTTTGCTTACAAAGCACATTATTTGACTTTCTTATTGAAGAAAAACACGGCTTATGAATGGACCAATTTGCAAGAAAGCTCATTTAATGCACTTAAACATGCTTTGACTAATGCACCTGTATTGCAATTGCCTGACTTTGAAAGATCATTCTTTGTGGTAGTCACGGATGCTAGTGGGAAAGGTATCGGTGGAGTCCTTATGCAAGATAACCATCCCATTGCTTTCGAAAGTCGTAAATTCAAACCGTCTGAAACAAAGTTTAGTACTTATGATAAAGAGTTTCTCGAATACACTATTCAAGAAAACTTCCTTTATTTCAACCAAAAATTGTGTGTGACTAAACCTTTTCGTACATTAATTATTGAAGAATTTCACAAACCACCTTATGTTGGACATAGAGGATTTGTTGCAACTTTTCAAAATTTATGTCGTGATTTCTATTGGCCTACTATGAGAATGGATGTTAAACAGTATGTTTCAACTTGTTTGATTTGTCAAAAAATCAAAGCAGCTACAGGTAAGAAATTGGGACTTTTACACCCTCTCCCCATCCCTGAAAGACCTTGGGAACGTATTTCCATGGATTTTGTTATTGGTTTCCCACTCACAACACAAAAACATGACATGATATGGACTATTATTTATCGTTTCTCTAAACAAGCGTACTTTGTTCCATGCAAGAAAACACTCACAGCACATCAAGCTGTACTTTTGTTTCTAAAGAGTGTTTTTCCACATCATGGTTTGCCTAAAGTGATTATTTCTGATTGAGACTCAAAATTTTGTAGTGCTTTTTGGACTACTTTATTTGAAAATCTTGGCACTACACTTGACTGCACTTCTGCATTTCATCCTGAATCTAATGGCCAAACCGAAGTCACCAACCGCACTATTATTGACTTGTTGAAGGCTTATGTTTCCTCTCAACCTAAGAAATGGGATGACTACCTACATATTCTGCAATTTGCATACAATAACACCACTCACACTGCCACGGGTAAATCTCCCTTTGAAATTGTATATGGTCACTCACTTCCTACTCCTGCTTCATGTCTTTCTAATATTGTGCCTGCCGGTGATGATTTCACAACTGACTTTCATGATATTTTTGCAAGTGTGCATTCTGCCATTAAACACTCACAAGAACTTTACACCAAGCATGCTAACAAGCACTGCAAGGCACACCAATTCAAACAAGGTGATCATGTTTTACTTCGCATCGAAAAATGAAGGATCAAAAGTGTTGATACTAATGTCTTTGTTAAGCTTGCTCCTCGTTTTTATGGACCTTTCAAAATTTCAATTGTCATTAACGACGTTTCTTTTCGTTTAGACCTACCTGCACATTGGCACATTCACAATGCCTTTCACATTAGTCTTTTACGCCCATTCCGAGGACCCCTACCTACACACCACATTTATGAAGACCCACCTTCACTTGTAGACCAAGAAGAGCAACTCATCCCTGAAAAAATAGTTGACCATGAGACCACCACTATACGCAGTGCAATGGTTTATAACCGTTACCTTTTGACTTTCAAGGGCCACCCTAGAGAGGATGCCAAATGGATGCCTGAAAAGTTTTTTCGCAACTTTTTCGACCTTCTCCACACTTTCCATCACTCACGGTCCAGTTGATTTCTCTATTGAGCAACTCAGGACGGTTTCTATCCCTGGTGGGAGGGATGTTACAAGACTGGGCACCCTCCTGTTGTAGTGGTTAGCTGCAATTGGGATAGATGGGCGTAATGGTTAATTATGTGCTGTCTATTTATTTTACTAATTGAGTTGATGATGATTTTGTAGAGTGGAATGCGGGGAGTTGATGAAGAGGCAACCGCAACTATTCTTGGCCACTTTATATTTTCACAGTATCTTAGAACATCATTTCAATAAGCCACTATGGCTCTGTAAATAGTTGTAGTGGGAACTCCCCTTATGGGTCATGCAAGAACTAATGAGCTTCACTCATTTGCAAAAGTAAAGTGGTTGTAAAAGAGGGGCCTCAATTTTTGGCACCTTAAACTCAAAGTAATATATTAAATACCAACTCCACAAGAGAGGTGCCGCGGAGTTTGGGGCTAGATTTAGGCCTTTCTCTTGCAGATTCTCTTCTCTACTCTCTTAAGCTATGGTTATTTTGCTGTGTAATCTCTAATCTAGTCTCCATCTCTTACACATCTCTTACACTCTCTTACAAGCTTGTCTATATCAATTCTATGTTTACTGTGTGTGTGAGAGTGTCATAGTCTAGGTGAGAGTGTGTGCTTGGAAATTGGAAGAAGAGGTGGACAGTTTGATGGTGATGGCTTGAAAGCTTATGTTGAATATTCTAAGCGGTCGATCTCCCCCTCTTCTCCCAACAAAAAGTTAGAACCACCATCATGTCCAAACTATATAAAGACCTTGAGCTAGTCTCAGCTCTTCGAGCCTTCCTCAATGGAGAACTGAAGTTTGGGCTACTACAATTTTCACAGATGGATGGAGTTGGGGAGATGCCAATAGAGGAGGAACACTTAGATCCACAACCCAACCGAGATGAGAATGTTGTTATAGAAATACTTGTTAACAAGTTGGGACAATACTTTGAGGGTGATGAATCCAATACGACCATACCAATCACTACTAAGGGATTAACTGTGAAGGGAATCCTTGATGGTGGCGTTCGGGTTAGCATTGTGACTAAAAATTGTTGGGAAACTATAGGAATTCCTCACCTTGCGACTACAACCACAGTAGTGAAGATAGCCAATGGGTCTGTTGTTAAACCTATTGGGATGCTAGAAGATCTCAAGATCAAGGTCTTTGGACATAAAATAAGAATTAACTTCATTGTTATGGATATCTCCAAACACACTATGGCCTCAGAGATGATCTTAGGACGTCCTTTCATGAGGAAAGCAAAAATGGTGCATGACTGGTCTAAAAACCATGTCTACTTGCAGCTCCAAGATTCTATCATTCGAGTGGATCTTGTGACGGGTTGAGCACATCCTCTAGGAAATAGGTTCATAATTGATCATAAATCTGACACCACAGTTCACTCGGCCCCATTGCAGTATTGATACACGTGTAAAGCGGACACTGATGTTGGGGAAGATTCTCCTTATATGGATGTACTACTTGGGATGACTGAGTCGGACAATGTGGATTGGGTCCACCTAGCAGCAACCATAGACACTTGGGAAAACAGTGGGACAACCTAGGTAACACCTGAGGGGGATGAAATGCCACCACTCGTACCCTTAAATATGCTAGAAGCAATGCATGTAGCTTTTGACAAGACTTATCCTAATACAACAAAGAAAACATACAAGTGGGTCCCTAAAGTTTCTTTAGCGACCATAGCTAGTGCTAAAAAACAAAATCCTTGTAAGAAACATTCCACTCGTCCCAAAAAATATAAAGAAACGTGGAGATGGATTCCTAAACGACTGTTGGAAGCCCAAGGCTACTATCAAGGAAATGATCAAATATTGGGTGCCAAAACGTAAATTGTGTTCTTACCTGTCACCTGACCCATGTGCACCCAATCCTATAGCTTCAAAACAAATTGACAACCGCGGAAAGAAAAAAATCTTAGAATGCTACACACCCGCTCCAGAGCTAGTTTGGGCACCGAAGAAAGAACGATTTGTTCCACCTAGCTCAGGAAGGGGGGAGTCTCATGAAGCTTCTAGCTCTTCATGTAATGCATCCATAGAGGTAAAAGCTTCTCCATAGCCTCCACGTACAATAGTGGACCTCCATGAAGTTGCAAAGGAATCCACACCTCCCAGTGTTCAAGAATCACCTGATGAACCACTTCAAGTTTGATCCTGGGAGAGTACCTTACCACCCTTGCAACTCGATGAGGCACCTAAGGTAATAGAAAACTACTGGCAAAAATCCTCACCTATTACCAACTGGAACAATTGGTTTCAAAGGGTGATGAGTACATTTCAAACGGTATGATCTACCCAAGGAAGGGGGGAGTGTTTGCTGACAGTCATTATTCACTTACTCCCCTCTCAACCTTCCTCCCTCACCTCTCAATCTCCCAATCGTAGGGAATGTATGTATAACGACTTCAAAAAAATAATAAAGAGCAAGAGCAATTAGCAAACTAGTATGCACAATAAAAGTCAAAACATTGAACCAGACCTACACATTCACATCCGGTACACTGAAACAAAAACCTATGTCATCAAACACCTTTGATCCTCATCACTCGAGTGATGGAGGGTAGGTAGGATTAATACGATAGGAGTGTTTCTGTTTTAGAGTTTAGTGATTAGAAAAGTTCTTTTCTCCCACTGATGTGCCTCCTAGAGGTATTCTTTGTATTTCCTCGTGTGTACGGGAACGTTTTGCTGTGGTTAGGATTTGGACCTTTATTGAATCTTTCTCTCATCCACTTTTCAAATCACGCACGACCATCAACACAAACATGTGTTTCTTGTCCATTAGCATTGCCCCTTATGTTTTTGCATCCATGTTTGTCTGCTTTAATTGTGATTGGTAGCACAATATTCAGTGCATTTTCTTAGTATCATACATTAAATTCAATGTAATTTTTTATCATAATCACTTGTCTAGGTTTAAAAATCAAGAAATCCGACTAAGCTAGTTTGACCAAGCTAGGCATTAGAGATCTTCTCTTAATACCATGGGGAATGCCTTCCTAATATTTAATGGTTACTTAGGTTCTTAATACAATTTAGGTAGCATTGTGTGAAATGCACTAGGGCTTTCTAGTGGGCTTGACCCTATTGACCTTTAGCTTAAGTATTATAAAGGGAGTTCACTAGTGTGATGAGCCTGGAGAGGTGTAACAGTGTTATATGACCCCCCAAAAGTTACAAAATTAAAATGCTGAAAACGAGCAAAAAAAAACAAATCAAAGTGCCACAATGTAAAATATTAAGATGGAAGAGAAATCTCAACTTGATTTGGTACTTCACTCACATGTATCGCCTATGGTACTAGAGCCCTAGAGGTTCCCAGTGTGGGCGCTTTTCCTTGAAAAGCAAAAAACCCAAAGCATACAAAATAAGCACACACATCAAAATTGAATCACTGTGAAAATACTTTGGGGGGTCAAAGAAAAGGTAATTAGTCAGGCGATGATTTCATGAGAAATTCCTTTTATCGTAGATTAACTACAAGGTCTTCTAGGTATAGCTTGCAGTCAGCCCTCGAACATGAAATACTTGGCTCTTGTGATTAAACAACTTAATTGACCAAAGAAAATTGAGAAACTTGCCCATGGTATTAATAGTCAATCTTTAGTGCCTTTCGATCGTTACATCAGCGACCCCGGACTTGTTTAATTTTTTACCTTTACAATTGTTTATGCGTTTGATTATAGTGCAATTTAATGTTTATTGCTGACAAATGGTTTAAAATTCTGTTATCAATCAAATTGTCTGCCTACAACTGCATATGCTTTTTAATTGTATATGAGAATGCAATTACTATGTCAATGTTGTTTGATTTTGCAGTGAATGAAAAGGCTAAGGACATTCATCTCAAATGCTCTTCCACCTTGACGAACGAGCTTCAACTCAATAGCTTCCGAGGACGGAATCTACATCAGGAAGGGGGGAATGTTAACCCTCATGCATATTCCTATCACCTCCGACGGATGCTGTATTATTTATTTGGTAGAGTCAGGTATCGGGCTTGTGGGTCCAATAAGAAAGGGTAAGAGTGATCGCCAACGAGCGGCGCACTCTAACTGGAACATTCAAGGGATTAGTGGGCTAAGCATGGGCGCTCAAGTGTGAATGGGGCGAGCTCATATAAAAGTCAACTAAACCTAAAATTCACTTATTCTCTCCTTTGTGCAATTGAAGAGTGCTCTTGATCCATCTCCATCTTCTTCTTCTTCATCTCCTTGTGTGTGTGTGTGTATGCGTGAGAGAGATAGAAAGAGAGTGTGTGTGTGTGTGTGTGTGCATGAGAGAGAGAGAGAGTGTGTGTGCGACTGAGCATTGCGGCGGCACGACATCAGTGAGGCGGTTGAGTGCGTTGTAGCGGCGTCTCCCTCTTCTTCATGGCAAGGAATCCTCCATGACAGCAAGCGTAGAGTGGTGAGTGACACACCCTCGCCATCTTTGAGCTTAGTAGTTTAGGCTTGTTGTGTGCTTGGAGCCATTTGTGGCTTGCACACAGTGTATCGTCAAGTTCCTTGCATTGACACATGTGACATACGTGCACAGCTATTCCTATTGATAAATGCATTTCAAGTTCAGCTTTATATTTACGGCTACTCTTACTTCTAATTTCTATGTTACTGTAATGGAAATGGCCTATAACTTTGAGAATAGCGGAAATTAAGAGAATGAAAATGAGCAACTCAGGGATTCTACTTTGATAGCATAGATAGTGAACTTAATTTGTAGTAGCAACATAATTAGAACACTAAATTAACTAGCCATGAATAATACTTTTGCAAGAGAGAGAATTGAAGAACATGACAACAGTTGAGGACTGGATTTATGTAGAGCCAGTCTCCCCTCCAATAGGAATTTGTATTATAGGTTCTCCCATTAAAGGAGACTTGGTATAATACAATCTTTGTGTTCCTTTCAACCTAAGTGATGCAATGAAGATGGAAAGATTCATGCATCACTAACATGACATAAATTGAGAGTAAAGCATTAACTTGGACCAACCCTCAATCCCAAGACCTCAAACACCTTGAAGGGTGGAGAGAGCTAGCAGGAAATGAGGATAGGGAAGAGGAAGCAGAAGTAGTATACGAGAAAGAACTAGTCCCTTGATTATCATCACTCTTCTTTAGCATAGCATAGTAGTATAGTAGTGATGAAGATGAATAAGATGGCAATCTCAAGCATTGAAGCATGTGTCTTGGTTGGATTTGCACTCCATAGCCAAGAAGCTTAGTGTAGGCTCACACTTCTCAAACAGCTTAGAGAAAGAGATGGAACTCTTGCACTTGCAATGTTACACAATGAGAGTGTGTGTGAGTGAGAATATCTTGCAAGCATCCCCCTTGCTTCATGGTCGACCCCCCTCTTGTAGCACCCTTTGGGATTTGATTGAACCTCCTCAAGCCTGGCCAATCACAACCCTAGTGCATTTTAGGCATACTTGGTAGTCTTGGGACAAGTGTCCCCCTTTCCACTTTGAGAGAGAGGGCTTGATAAATGCAAAAGCAATTAAATAAATGTGGTAAATTCGTATTGGACCCCTTTTAAGCCTGACCAATAGGATTCAAGTACCTCATGAAGGTAACATGGGTAGGGATTTGACATGTGTCCTTGTTGCCTCTATAGCCTTCGGCTCGCCTTGTGTGTGTGTGTGTGTGTGTGTGTGTGTGTGTGTGTGTGTGTGTGTGTGTGTGTGTGTGTGTGTGTGTGTGTGTGTGTGTGTGTGTGTGTGTGTGTGTGTGTGTGTGTTCTCTCTCTAGCCCTAGAAATATGGCTCGTCCCCCTCTTTGTAGGGATATTTGTGGACTTTGTAGGCCAAGCACCTTAGTCATCAAGCATGACTAAGCACTTGAACTAGGGGGTGTTCCCACAAGCATCTCAGGCAAGCATGTCAACGCACCTCAAGCACCTTAATCATGCAGCAGGTCAAGCACCTCAAGCACCTTGATCATGCAACAGGTCAAGAACCTCAAGTACCTTAATCAAGCACCTCAAGCAGGACAAACACCTTAAGCTTGGGTTGGGTTCCCACCTCAAGATGAGACCTAGCTTGACTATGGTCTTAGGTCTAAGAACTTTTAACACTAACCTTTGGAGGTCTTAATGAAGCTAACCCTAAGATCTTCTAAGCTCCATTGGTAGCCTTGCTCTTTGACAGACCATCTCTCATTTGAGCCCCTTTACCATTGGCCCCTTGTTGAGGTAGATCTATAAGCACATGTCTATATTCTACCTCTTGTTTCTCATTTATCTCTCCCATATTAAATGATCAGTTCAATATGAGAAATTCTTTTTGGAATAGGTAGATATTAGATTTTATGACAATCATAATCGTCCTCGACTATGAGGTAGAAGAGATAAAGTCGTAGTCATTAGTCTACATTACTTAGCGGGTAGAGGATCCCTTATTACCCTACGACATCATTCCAAGATGGATGACTAATCCATTTGGCGCTTGGGATAGATAGCTGCCGCAATCATGTCTTCTCTTTAGTCCATATCTAAATGCCAAAGTAGAATGACAAGTTCTACTTGGTGTTTGAGAGACGTCGTCAATCAAACAAGATTCTAAGCATGCATACTACTTAAATTTGTGCACAATAAAAAGAGAACTAGTATTATAAGACAAAAACATTGGTCATTAGAAAGAAATTTGTACATTTGCTTACTCTAATGTAGCATTGTAAGCATTGATAAGGTTCGTACTATCCTTAAGTTGTATACCTTGCATCCATTTAGCATCTTCAAAAGGATAGTTTTTGAACTTAATAAGATACCGTCAAATAATCTTACCATGTCGCAGTACCTTATCTTCGTGTTGAAGGACAGCTTCAGGTTGTAGCACCTCTTCTTGATCTTTAACTTCGGGAGGGTCTTCTATGATTGTCTCACTTGGTGGCTCTCCTTTATATGGCTTAAGTAGGCTCACATGAACGGCATTGTGTATGAGCCAATGGTTGGGCAATTTGAGTTGATAAGCCATCTCACTGATTGGCTTCAGAATTTGAAAAGGGCCATAGTATCTTTTTTCTAACTTAGCATAATACTTTTGATGGCCTGTAGGATTTTTGCCCGTTGTTTGCCTCATCCGAGCCTTGGGAAACTTGAGCAAGACCGAATCGTTTTCTTTGAATGTTAAGGCCCTTCTGTGCTTGTCAGCAGTAGCAGCTTTTTGCCTTTGTTGGGAGATGGATATAGCCTCCTTAATCTTTTCAAAATATTCTTGTAGGTCACAACTATACTCATCAGCAGCGAAGATCTTCCCATGTACCTTAAGTAGCAAGGGACTTTTTTATCTTCCCTTAATAATTTCAAAGGGTGCTTTCCTTGTAGAAGTATGCACAGTATTATTGTACGCATACTCTACAAAGAGGTAAATACTTTTCCCATTGTGAGTGTTAATCTACTTCTGTGACATAAGTCTTTAGTAGATCAAGTATTGTAAGATTGGCTATCTCACATTGGCCATCCGTTTGTGGGTGATAGGCCAAAGAGAAATTCAATCTTGTACCTAGATTTTCAAAGAGATCCTTCCAAAAATTAATGGTCGTTCTAGATCTCTATCTGACACGATGGATGAAGCCAATCCATGGTGTTTGAAAATCTGAGATATGAAGAGAGTAGCCATTTGGTGTGCCTTAATAGTCTTTTTGACAGGAATAAAGTGTGCTTGCTTGCTAAACCTATCGACTATTGTCCATATTCCCGTATTCCCATGGATAGAATTGGGTAATCCAAAGATAAAATCCATGGATATACTTTCCCATGGTGAATTAGGGATTGGCAATGGATGGAGCAATCCACGTTGCTTCCCTCTATCATACTTAGTCTTTTGGCATACTACACATTTGGATACATACTCTTGTATGTCCACTTTTATGGTAGGCCAATAGAAGTATGTCTCTACTCCTCGGAGAGTAGGTTGAATTCCTCTATGCGCGCCACGCATAGGGAGGAGCATGGGTTTCAAACATAACTTTCTTGCGAAGGGAATGGGTAATACATAGCCTATTGCCATGGAGAAGATAACCATCCTGCAAGGTAAATGGTTCCTCTTTCTTCTCCAAAGCAAGGGCTGACATTATGTCTTTAAAGTCAGGGTCAGCAGCATACTCATCTATCATAGAAGATAGATCATTGTGAGTAGCTATTGACACTGCATTGACCTTTGGTCATCGTGAAAGTGCATCAGCCACTAGATTGTGCTTACCAGCAATGTGAGCAATATGAAAATTAAATTGCGAATGAAAATTTTCCCACCTCATTTGTTTTTCAGAAAGCTTGGTTTGCGTCATTAAGTACTTGAGACTTTGATGGTTAGTAAGTAGTATAAATGGGGTCCCCAATAGATAGTGCTTCCACGTGTCTAAGGCATGAAGAAAAACTAGAAGCTCTTTCTCATAGATGCCTAAGAGGCATTCATCTGTGTTGAGCCTTCGGCTCTCGTATGCTATGGCATGCCCTTCTTGAAGCAAGACTGCTCCAAGGCAATCACCACAAGCATCACATTGGACCTCAAATGGTTTTGAGAGATCTGGAAGCATGAGGACTGGTTGGGAGGTAAGTTTCTCCTTGAACTTGTCAAAAGCATTTTTCTCCTTAGCAGTCCATGAATACTTAACGTTATTCTTTGTTAAGTCATGTAATGGTCCTGCTATTTGAGAAAAAAATTCTATGAAGCGTCTATAGTATGCACATATACCTATAAAGCTTCTTAGCTCATGTAGATTCCTTGGATTAGGCCATGCTTTTATTACCTCTAACTTTGATGGATCCACACGAATACCATTTTGAGAGATAATATGACCTAAGTATTGAATCTCTTGGAGGAAAATTTCACTTTTCTTTTGATTAAGAAAAAGCTTATTCTCCCTTAGCGCTTAAAACATCACTTGGAGGTGTCGCTTATGTTCCTCCAAATACTTGGAGTAGATGATAATATCATCAAAGAACACTCCAGTGAATTTACAATAAGGTCTAAAGATCTTTTCCATTAAATGATTAAATGTGTCTGCTACGTTGGTCAAGCCAAAAGGCATGACTAGATATTCATAAAGACGAACGTTGTACGAAATGCGGTCTTTAGGATATCTTCATCCACTATCCTTATTTGATGATAGCCACTTTTAAGGTCAATCTTACTGAATTAGATAGAGCCTTGTAGCTTATCAAATAGATCTTCTACCCAAGGCACGAGAAATCTATTTTTGATAGTGATATGGTTTAGTGCACGATAGTCCACACACATACGGTATGTCCCATCTTTCTTTTGCACCAATAGCATGGGAGAACAGAAAGGAGAGGAGCTAGGCCTCACCATCCCTTTGTCGACCAATTCTTGTACTTGACTCATAATTTCCTCCTGTTGATCTTGAGAAACTTGATAAGGAGGTTTGTTAGGCGGTGAGCTTGCTGGGATAAGCTCAATGCGATGGTCATCATCTCCTCGTTTTGGAGGTAAGTCCATAGGGATACCATCGATGAACACATCTTGGAATCGTTTTAGAAAATTAGACAAGTCTAACTCTTCTTGATTCTTATAATCTACACTTGACAAAGCATCAGAAGCTTTTTGAGAATCTTTGACAAAAATCATGTACGCAGAAACCGAGCTCTTCATTGATTTATCAAAAGCAGGAAGATTTACAAGTGGTATAGTGCGACCGGATCATTAGCATCTATATACATAATCTTTTCCCTGTAGGAGAAGTAAATTCTCCTCTCAGGGAACTTCATGTTGGCAGCCATGCGGTGGAACCATGGTGCCCCTAGGATAGCATCCTCATGTTGGAGAGGAGCGATGAAAAAGTCTTCTTTGTCGACATAGCTTTGGACATGAAGCCTCAACTTCCCAATCAAGGGAGTAAAGGAGGCTTGCTATCCCTTGAAAGCTGTGTCGGACGTTATAGTGTCTTCCATCTCAAAAGCTTGAATGCCCAACTTGGTGGCCAACTCCATTGATATGAAGTTGTGAGTAGAGCCAGGGTCAAATAGGATGAAGGAATCATGCTCTCTTATCTTTCCCCATGCATAGGAGAGAGATGATCCTTTGCAATGGCCATCCTCTTTTAGAGCTTCAATGGAGGAAGCTCTAGGAGTCCCATTGCGAGAATTTCTTTTGGGGCAAGTACGGTAGGAATGTCCTTGTCCCCCACACTTAAAGAATTTGTGGTCCTTGCGAAAAGCTTCAAGCTCTTCAGGAGAGAGTTTGTTCTTACCTTTGTACACTCCCTTCTCCTTGGACCGATTATTGTTGTTGTTATTGCTGGAATTTCCTTGGGAAGAGCCTTGAGCATTTCTCTTCCCTTTTGCTTCATTTTTCTCTTTATTTTCCATGGGCTTGAAATTACGTCTAGCCCCTTTTTGAAAATTGATGCACGAAGCAACCATGGTGTGGTGGATTACTTCAGTAATAGAACCCCGCCATTGGGAGTTGATATATTCGGCCATCTCTTTGGGTAGTCCAGCACAGAATTGCTGCTTTTTCTCCGCAAAGTCTATCTTTTTAAAGACAGTATCCTTGAGATGTAAATCCCAAAACTTGTCTGCATACTTGTGAATAGACTCATGGGAGAGAATCTTTAGGCTACGCCATTTAGTAAGCACTTTGTCCTTTGCATCGCTTGCAAGGAATTGCTTCATGATGGAAACTCGTAGAGTTTTCCATGTCTTTAGGGCTTTGCCGTTTCCATGAAGGCTAGCCCACCATTGACGAGTTGCTTTCTGGAAGTGCATAGCTACATGGAATAGCTTGGAGGACTCCGTGAAGCCCTCGTCTCCAAAAGTTGCATCAAATTGCTGGATGAAGTCCATCACTTTGTCAGTAACACCAAAGGTGCCATCATAGGTGAGTAAAGAGATACTCTTTTCTCCCTCCTTGAACTTCTTAAGCTTCTGCGACCTTCACTAGGCAGGGTAAGATTTGTGATGGCCTCCTCTCTTGTATTCTCTAGGAGAATATTCCGAGCTTTCTTCAGAGTAGGAGGAAGGTGAAGAAGAAGGAGAAGAGGGTGACCTCCTCCTTGCCGTTTTCTTCCTTGGTTTCCTCTCTTCATGTTCAGAGTGACGAGGAGACGGACTAGGGTTTGAAGATTTCCTCTTGGGAGGTGTTGGCGATCGCCTAGACCGCCCTCTTCTTGGAGCCATATCTTCAGATGAGCTTAGGGACTCCGTGCTTTCTCGTTCCTTGGATTCCTCCTCTCTAATGGGAGAGAGTCTTCTTTTGGGAGTCTCATCAAGAGGCCTCCTAAGCTCTCTCTCCTATTGGAGTGGAATGGTTATCCCACAGGCACGACGTTGTCGAGTAACTTCGGTCTGCAAGGTAGCGTTACCCATGGCTTGCTGCAACCTAGTAACAAGGTCGTTAACAAACATGGGGGCATTATCATTAGCACCTTCATGTGCAAAATCAAAGCTATCAATGTTCATTCTACTATCTTGTTTATTGTCAACCACTTCATGTACTTTTTGGCAATTCAAAACTTCAGTTGCTACTCCTCTTAGCCTTTGAAAATTCGACTCTTAAATATCTATACCCGCGCCCGAATTCGGTTAATTATAGAGAGTAGTGGAGTGGGTCTAACATAGCAGCGTTGCCAAGGGATATCTCCTTTCAGATTTCTTATGGCTCAATAATGGTAAAGCCGTAGGCAAGTCTAAAAAGACTCCATTATTAAGTCCAAAGCTCCCGAGGTGTCCACCATACCCCACATAGTGGGCTGCAACAAAACCGGTATAAAATCCTAGTCCCACTTACCCTAATATAATTAACAAAACCAACCATTTATAGGCTACATAAGAACCTCTCTTCTTAAGCAAGAAACGAGAAACCTATGCTTTGATACCAATGTAATGAAAATGGCCTATAACTTTGAGAATAGCGGAAATTAACAGCATGAAAATGAGCAACTTTGGGAGATTACATTGATAGCATAGAGAGTGAACTTAATTGGTAGTAGCAACATAATTAGAACACTAAATTAACTAGGCATGAACAATACTTTTGCAAGAGAGATAATTAAAGAACATGAAAACAGTTGAGGACCAGATTTATGTGGAGCTGGTCCCCCCTCCAACAGGCATTTGTTTTTTAGATTCTCCCATTAAAGGAGACTTGGTACAATACAATCTTTGTGTTCCTTTCAACCTAAGTGATGCAATGAAGATGGAAAGCTTCATGCACCACTAACATAGCATAAATTGAGAGTAAAGCATTAACTTGGACCAACCCTCAGTCCCAAGACCTCAAACACCTTCGAAGATGGAGAGAGCTAGCAGGGACTAAGGATAGGAAAGAGGAAGCAGAAGCATTATACGAGAAAGAACTAGTCCCTTGCTTATAATCACTCTTCTTTAGCATAGCATAGTAGTATAGTAGTGATGAAGATGAAGAAGATGGCAAGATCAAGCATTGAAGCATTGTGTCTTGGTTAGATTTGCACTCCATAGCCAAGAAGCTTAGTGTAGCCTCACACTTCTCAAAGATCTTAGAAAAGGAGATGGAACTCTTGCACTTGCAATGTTACACAATGAGAGTGTGTAAGAGTGTGTGTGGGTGAGTATATGTTGGACGGGAAGCTACTCACACACCCATGAAGTGGATGTAAACACTACCTAGATCAACATAATGTCAATCGAGGACACAGATGACACGATAGGCACACGGAGGAAATCTCTTAATCTTGTCAGGCTGAGACCATCCTACACATACAACACTCAGGAAGGCCAACTAAACCACAATCAAGAACCTCACTGATCTCAACTACACCACCTAGCCACATACACACATGCGGAAGGTAACTCACCTAATCATGCCAGATTCATATGAAACTTAAGGAACACCATCCCCTCACTAGGATACACCTGTCCCTAAGCTTCTATACTCAAAACCCATCTGCGTAAAACACGTAGGATGACATAGCCGAATTTTGAAAGTTCCCAAAACTGAAATTTATGAGTACCTATGCGTAGCTTATGTCGCCACGATTCTATAGATTACTAGCACGCAGAAAACAGACATCGTTTGATACACTTACGGCCACAAATAGCTCGTAGATGCGTCGGCGTGTTCGCTTCGTCTCGCGGGGAATGCTTAGCGTCGTCGCGTAGCTCTCCTCGAGCCTACCGCAATGGTGCAGTCGGATCTCCAATGTGTTGAGCGAGCCGGGCGTAGCGAGAGGATGAAGCTCACGCTCACTCTCTTTCTCTCTCACACACAGAAGACGGCAGCGCTAAAAATTGATTATGATAAAAGTCTTCTTTACAAAATGACCTAGGTACCTTATATACTAAGGCTACCTTAGGTTTAACCAAAAATGGGGTTGAAAGGGTCAAATGGCTTTGTATTTACAATCTGGAAGTGCCATTGCACCCCGGCTTCTGAAACTATAATAACTACTCATTACAAATGACGTTTATAGCCATAATCCGCAGCATTTCATAACTCGCAAAAAATAAGACTTTGGTACGAAACTTGAGTTATGTTGTGTTGTTGACCCAACGGTCAACATTCCCCCCTTCCGCGTGCATGTCGTCCCCGACATGACCTGATTGTCGATGGCGATGTGGTCTTTGTTGTCGTTCTGTTGTTGGAAAGAAAGTTTAGACTATAGCCTTTGCAATAGCTTGTCTTGCTTGTCCAATCCGATGTACATAGTCTTTACATGATTCAGGAAAATCATAATTGATGACGAACTTTATGTCTTTCACATCTACGCTCCGAGCTGCAACATCTGTTTCTGTCATTATAGGTCTACTGCGAGATCTAAATTCAAAAGAACCCAATGTCGTTTAACTTGACTCTTATCATCATGGATAGAGAAAGTTCCATCCATCACTTGCTCCAGCAAATCTATGAATTCGGAGTATTTGTGATTCTCAGAAACAACTTCTACAATCTGTAGAATTGAGTGATTGGCTTTCTGATCTTGTGAGCCAATGACAACTTTGTATGATTTATGTTGTGATGTTGACCTTGCGGTCAACACTTTGTTGTTGTTTTGGCTTCATCTGTTGCACTGCTTGTATCTTTGTCGAACCACAACAAAAACTATGATCCATTAGAGCGGATATCTATCATTGTAACCATTCATCTTTTGAGATCCTCTGATCTATGTATGCTCTTCTTCATTGGAGACTTCTTTGTTCCTGTGCAATCATGTTGTTAGTGTTGTCTGCAGCTTTGTCATTGTAGGCCATTGAGGAGAAGTATGCTATGATCTGAAATTGGTGCTCCAATTCATTTGTCATTTGATTTGAGTAGCATTTCCTTATTGTTGATGTGGAAGGAATATGTACAAGAGGATGGTGATAGGTGTCTTTAGATTAGGGTCTAAAACCTGGATGACCAAAGGGAAAAAACCCGGTGGGAAAAAAAATGCCTTTGGTATACGCTCTTATTGGAGTTGAGCAGTTGAACATTAAGTACATGTTCATGAAAGGTGTGTGCTTGGGTGAAACACGGAAAGAGTGCCTGATGCAAGTGCCAATTATGGGACACTCTATATGCATATGAGAAATTTGTCAACAAAAGCATGCAATGTGAAAGAAGGAGATGATGGGTGTTTCGAGGAATAAATGTAGCACATGTGACATCAAAAGATGTCTCAGTAGCTTCCACCTTTCCAAGAAGGGTTTTAGATGTAGAAGTTTCTCCACTCGTATCTCACAATGCTCAGTACGTGAGTGTCTTTTGGACCTTCTCCTTCACTTCACCAGACTTAAGTATAGTAGACTTTGACTCTTTTGCTCACCTATACCAGAATGAGCGACACAACGTAAATATGCTCAACTCTTCCATCTTGAGCAGTACCTAGAATAGCTAAGACGTCTAGACCACAAAGAATATTACTTGAAGCTTTGGAACTAACACCTCACTCATTTTGTGGCTTAGCGACTCGATTCTGACTTTTATGACTTGTCGGTTGCCTGTTGACACTGCTTTGTGACAAGTTCTTTGGCTGCTGTAGTGGCTGCTGAGACATACTTCGGGAAGTTTCACCGTTTTCTTGTACCTTCTTCTCTTTGTAGTGCTCAGGCCTCTCGTCAGTCTTTTCTTCATGTGGATTATGGATTTTTTTATTTTTTTCTTAATAATAAACAAAGCAAATCTTAAAACAACTCAACAAAATAAAAATCATTCAAATAGAAATCTAAATGCTATGTACACTATACACATGTCCCTAGGGGCTCATATATGGATTTTGTCCCCATACTCCTCTGTAACTCTACTATGAGGGCATATACTCTAAATTTTGTCAAAAATTTATCACAATAAAACGCAAAAATTCAATGCATCTCACAAAACATTGCCCTCTAATAGTCATAATGTTAGGTTTGCATTCAGAATGCCTCCCCCCTTCCTATTTGGAGTCATCCTCTACGACAGGGTATCGCAAAGGGTATGTGTTATGCTTGGGAAAAAAGTTGTGCCTATGCAGGCCCTGTAATGTAGCCCTATTATTCATACACAGTCAATGCATGGAAAAGATTTATGTTGTGTAAGATGTGGGTATAAGAAATTTGCTTATTGGCATATGTTGGCAAGGCTTCCTATTCTAAGCAATGTAATGCTCTTTGAAGCTCCTGTATCGTTGCTTGATTGAAGCGACTTGCTCTCTTCTAACTGTACTATAATCATAGGAAGAATTGTAAGAATTCAAGCGGCGATGCACTGACAGCAGTTTTGTTGATCTTCTTTGGGACCCATTTCTTTGCGATTATTGGTTGTTTTGTTGCTGGCTCTCATTTGGGAACCCATACTTGCGAATGCTTCGTTTGTGTTTGAAGAGACTTCTTTGGGATCCACCTTTTTGTTGTGTGAGTCGACAGTGGTCTTTGCTTCAGCCCTTGTACGCTTGGTTGGTGATGGGATTCAGGCTTTGAAAGTTGATACTGTGGTTGTTTTGGAATCCAAATGAATTCCTCACTTTTTTGTGCTTGAATCAACTTCTTTGGAGCCCAAACCTGAGTTGTGAAAGCTTGCGACTTTGTGATATTCTTACCCATTCGTGCACGCTTTCCTTGTTTTTGTTTTGGTGTTGGATCTTGTGATTTGTCATTAGAGATCTTTGTCTTCTTGATCCATATCTGTTTTTTGTCGATCTGGCTTTTTGGTATCCAGATTTGTCGAGCTTTTTGGCTTTGACTTGTTGTCCTGTTCTTTTGACCTGTCATGGTTGTTGCTGAAGGGATTGGTGATAGTGATGGCATGAGTTGATGATAGGGTATGTCGTAAGATTCATCACTATCGCTACTATCCTCAGCAAGGTTGACTTCTTGTACTTTCCCTTGATTTTTTGGCTGGTAGTGGAAAGTTATTGTCTGTTTGCTCGTGGGTGGTAGTTTCTTGGAGGACTTGTCTAGACCATTGATTAGAGCATTGTTAGCTTGTTGCTTTGGTCGTATTCCTCCTAGTTGAGTCTTTGCATCCTTATTAGGATCCATGTATGAGGATGCTTGTGGTGGCTGTGTCTTCACCGAGGACTTTGGAATCCACTTTTGATGCACTTTTTTCGTGTAGCGATGACATTGATTCCTGGGCCGTTGATCTTCTTGAAGCTCGAAGTGTTCTACAGAGTCATAGAACTCGTCATCTTCTTCATCTTTTGATTCTCCACATTTCTTTGTTTGATCCTTATTTTGAGAGCTTGTTGATGTCTGGTTCTCTTCATTTTCCTGGATTACACTCACTGCAAAATAAGGAACGACATCATATCCATTTTCATCACAAAACTTTGTTGTGGGAGCATCCTCCACGGCGCACACGTCCAGAGTAGCCAAGATGTGTTCCCATCCAAAAGGCTCTAACTCTTCTTTAGGAAATGGTTCTGGGATATAGTCCATATCCTCTATAACCCGCTCTAGGATACATTCCTCACGTTTCAAGCTACCACATTGTGAAGCTCCACACATCCACAGTTCTTTAGGCTTACCTAACCAAGCTCGAAGTTCTGATCCTGCTACTGTGGCGGAATCAAACTCCTCAACCGGTGTTCTCGTCACATCCCTATAGCTATGGTCCCTCAAGTTTATCTTTGTTATGGTTTCCATATGTCTCAGGTATATATGGTCATAACCCCAATCTTGGACCATTTTCAATTGTCTCATGAATGGTCTTCCCAGAATGATTTCATAGTTGTTCTTCTTGCCAAAGTCAACAACAACAAAAGTGTGTTCATATTCAATGCCATAAGAAGTAACAAGTACTTGTTTTAGCAGTCCTAGGGGCTTTTCCTCGTGTCCGTCTGCAAGATGCAGCGTCATTCGTGTGGATCTCAAGGCAGGTTGTCCCCATTTTTTCCAAACCTCTTTGGTTGCAATGGCCACACCAGCTCCACTGTCAAGGATTGCCATAGTTTTTTCACCATTGAATTCCACAAGAAGGGTGGTGTTTCCATCCTCTCCCTCGTTATACTCGCCTACCTTGTTTAATGGAACTGGCCTAGTATTTAGTTGAGGCATTTCAAGCTCTTTGATGCCTTCCTCGATTTGAGTCATTGGGGTTTTTACACCAAATTTCTCTAGACATTTACCCACATTAGCCCACATGTTTGGTCTTATTCTGAGCAACTCGGCTAACATTATTGTACAGGTCTGGGGTAGATAGAATATCTACTAGCCCCTTTGAATCGATGGCCTTGTTGGGAGACAGTCTCTGTGATGGGACTGCAACCACATCTGACTTGGTCTCGTATCCCCATGTAGGACGGTAGTGTTCTTAGCGAATGGTGTTGACTATCCATAGATTGTACAGATCCTTTGTCGCCCCAACACGCTCGCACGTCTAGATTCATTTGAGATCCAGTCTCAAATTCCTCTATTGGTGGTAGAAACACTCCTCGTTCATCACCAGTCTTGTCTACTCGCCTTCTTAGGTCATCGGCTTCATTGGCCTCTCTAACTTGTTTCCACAATTCGTCAAGACCATCTATCTCTTTACAATCCTCAAGTATAGCTTGGTGAAATCCCTCGGAAGAGTTATCCGTGGTATTCAGTACTATCCTTGGTTATAATGTTGGGTCTTTGAGGTTTGGTCTGTGCTCATGACTAGAATTTGGCTCTTTTAGTTCCTGGTTTGGTGGGATTACTTGTTTAGGCATGACACGGCTTACATCCTCAGGTTTTGCAACTGGTGGTTCTAGTAAAGCTTGGGCTGTTTGAATCATTTTATGGCACATTTCAAACCTTTGCTTTTCTAGTTCCGTATAGGGATATGTCATCCACCTTTGTTCTTGGGTTTGGTTGTCTTTGAGCCTCGCATCATAGGCTTTCAAGAGGGCATCTAATGTCTCATTAACCTTCTCTGCCAACACAGATCCTCCTGAACTAGCACTTCTCGGTTTCTCATCTGTGGATGGTTCTTCTAGAGGTTTAACCATCTGTGTAAGAGAAGGTGCCTCCTTTTCCTCGTGTTGTTTTATCTTCTCCTCAGCTTCGGTAAGCTTCTCAGCTAGGGATTTTTGCTCTCGTTCCCTGCGTGCTTTCATCCTAATCTTTCTAGCTTTCCAACTATTTCGTTTGCTCTTGGTTTTCTGACTAGGTGCGTCTGTCTTTGGTCCATCATATATCTTTGGACTCGTGTCACTTTCCGTGTTCTTTGTCTCTGGATTCTCATCAGCTTTCTTTTGAGCTTGTGCTCTCGTAACCACTTGAACTGGTACGACATTTTCATTTTCTGAGCTACTAGGTAGCTGAACAATCCCTGATACATTTGTCGTGATTTTCCTAAGTTGGTTTGGTTTTTTCGGGCAATCGGGGATCAAGTGAGTGATGCCACACTCAAGACAATAGGCATTTACTTCAGTGATCTCCGTATGAGGACATTGTTTGACCAAGTGGTTGTCACGACTTTTGTGACAATCTGTCTCTGGTTGAGGAGATTCTTTTAGCATTTCCTCTTGGCTATAAGCAAGCTTTGACATAGATAAGCCGTTATTTTCAATGAATCGCAATGTCCTTTCGTCCATTTCATACCTTCTTTCTTTCGACTAAAACCCAGGAGGTGGAGGTTGTACCGGCCTCACCACTCCATGTGTTTCTCTCACATATTGTTGCTCCGAAGGGTAGTACTCACTTTGGTTGCTATACCATATTGTAGCTGGTACTGGCGTTGGTTTATTTGATGCTTTCATCATTGGCATGTATCTCATGTCTACCTGCATTCTAGCACCTGGCAGCGAAGGTTGTTGTCCTAAGACAAGCTGTGGCCTTAAAACTCCTACTGGTCTTGGCGTATTCCCCGTAATGTATCTAGGTGGAGTAGGTGCTTCTGGAACAGGTTGTACATACCTCTCCCTAGCATTTTCCATGCTATAATAGCACTCTTCCCCCGTATGGTTCGTCCATTTTCTCTCAATTTCACACCACTTCGGCTCTTCCGAATCAGACCTTACAAGAGGAATCAACCTCTTGACCAAGTCGTCGATAAGCTTTTCTTGATCAATAGGTGCCGTTGGCTTGGAAATGGACTCACTTATCTATGAAACACTGTGCTGAGAGGATGTGTCATCTCCTTGACTCTTTAAATCCTTTTGTTTGTATGCCTCACAGTTATCCACTAGATAAAGAGCTTCTTTGATCAACTCGTTTAGCGTCATCCTCCTTATCATATGCAGATCCTTCTGAAGGCCCTCATGTCTCATTCCGTGGATAAAGATCAGCATCAGTCGTGCTTGCATAGGTAATTCCGCTCTCAGACAGAGCTTAACATATCTCTTGAGCTGTAATGATGCTTTGCGTACTGGCTCATCCTCTTTCTGTTTGAATCTATGGATTTGTGAGACCGTGTTGTGAGCAATGCCTTTTGGCGATAATTCTTCAATAAACTCCTCAAACAGCTCATCTAGGGTCTCAAAATCCCATTTTTCCACCGAGTCGAACCATGTAGCTGCATCATCTTCTAGAGTCAATCCAAATCCTGCAAACTGTGTCGCAAAATCTAAAACTTCCTCTGCTCTAATCACTCTTCTAAAAGCCGCTACGTGATCTCTCGGATCTTTATCTCCGGAGTATTTTCTGTTTACCCATTTCTGGACTTGGGATGGTCTAACTCATCGATTGTCTACAAGTCTAACCAGAGACTCTCCCAATCCTTCTCTCGTTATCGCTCTTGAAGGGAATCCTGGTGGCTCTCTTCTTGGAACTCCTATAGGAATTCTCGTGTTTGGTGGAGGCATTTGTGGTCCTTCATTGACCAAATATCCACCTCTTTCTAGTAAAGTCTGTGGATTTGTGCTTTCTACAATTCTGTATTCTCGTCCATACTTGTCGACAACTATAGATCTCCATTGATAGTCGACTCTGTATGTGTAGACATATAAGAGCTTGTAATTCGTTATCTCTTCTAGGTATGGATCTGAGCACCTATAAAGATTGACCTCATTGTCGTCAATGTATCTATATAGTCCTTCACTCTCATGACCAATCATCCAAACTCTCTCAACAAGATGGGTCTTTATCAATTGCAAGTTTGGAAGATCCATTGTGGGAGGATATTCCTCTATCGTAGGGATCTCCAAGCTTGTGTAAGCTGCGTTTGAATCTAGGGTAGACATGATTTTTGGGCTTAAGATATTTTGCTTGGTTCAAGTAGACTTATTCCACTGTGTGCCTTGGTTAGGGAAAAGTCGAAACTATGTCCAAAACTGCAACCGTTTCGTCACAATTCTCGCAAATTGTCGCTTTTGGACACCCCTGACTTCCGAATGAATTTTGAGGCCTTAAACGATGTTTTTTTCAAAGTTGAACTAAATGGTTGCCGTGGGAATACATTTAGTTCAAGTTTTGTTCTAAGATCTGTAGGGACGCTCTCAGGCTACGTTTTGATATAAAAACTTTTCCGATCCGATACCGTTTGTGAAAGTTATGGCCAAAACAGTGAAATGCAGTTTAGAATGGAAGAAGACTTGGGATCTCTGTGACACTGTGAACACTTCTGTATGGTCAAAAGTACAGTTGGACCCTAAAACTGGCCTAGAGACATCCTACGCGTAGTATGTCTATATGCTCAGAATTTAACAAAATTTGGTCCAGAGACTCCCCTTAAGTCCAGCAACACAATGGTATGCTCAGAATTTCATTTGGACCTAAAAATGGCCTTGAGACATCCTACGCATAGGATGTCTTTTTGCTTAGAATGACTTGAAATTTTCACCCCAGCTTCTCCTTGATGTGGTGATCACAGTGGTGTGCTCATAAGTTGGTCTTTTTGCTCATAAGTAGGATGTCCTTTTGCTCTGTTTCAGCTCAAACTTGCACTGTAGCTTCCCCTTGATGTGCTAAACTCACAGCTATTTTTACTTTTTGATTCTGACACCTATAGGCTGGTCAAATGATCCAGAATCTGTTCCAAAAGCCTGATGTCTGTCTTGATGAATTCCTAAGTCAAATCAACTCCAAATTGGACCAAATTTGCCTAGGAGCCTTGCCTAAGTCTATATGACAGCATGGTATGGTCATAGTAAAATTTTGGTTTCAGAATTATGCCTTAGACATCCTACGCGTAGGATGTCTAACTTCTCAAAATTGCCCCAAATTTGAACCACGGACTCTCCTTAAGGTGCTGATCACTGTGGTATGCTCAGAATTTTGTTTAAAGTCCAAAATCACACAGAAGACGCGTAGGATGTCTTTTTGGCCTGTTTGACCCCAGACTTGTCCCACAGCTTCCCCTTGATGTCAGTAACCCAGTGGTATGCTTAGATTTTGGTTTGGATTTCAAAAGTCCCAATTTTTAGCTATTCTTGCCTTTTTCGGTCAAAAGTGCTAAAGTCTGTTCAATCTTCCTTTCAATGACCCAAATGAGATGAAATTGATCACATGCACTCAATACAACATTTAAAACATGCCTCTGCAGCCATCCTATGGTTTTGGTCTTGGAATAATGCCTTGGCACAATTTGGGTAGCATGTCTGGCAATTTCAGTCTATCTGGCCTTATCCTGTCAAGATATGGTCAAGTTCCCCTTTCCAGGTGAAAATAGGGTAAAACCTACCTTCTGAATACACTGGTCAACTCAGAATTTCAAAAATTTCCACTAGGTCACCCTGTAGACATCCTACACGTAGGATGTCTACTGCTGATGTTTTGAGACTGAAGTGTCCCTGATGCTTCCTTATGCTCTCAACAAGTGCAAGTATGCTTCACAATTGCAAAAACATGCAAAAATCACTCAATTTAAGCCTTTTATGAAATTTTGCGTTTTCTGACTCCGTCTTTTGGCTTTTGGTCAACAAAAATAGGGAAAAACACTCAAGTCAATATGTTACTAGGGTAAAACCTACCCTCTGAACCCACTGGTGCAATCAGAATTTTCAAATTTAGTCTCCAGAACCCCCTTGAGACATTCTACGCGTAGGATGTCTATGTTTACAGAATTGCAGGTTTTCTTCACAGAAACCTTGCAAATGCTCTTTTATACACACAGCATCAGTCAGTCATACAAAAATATCCACAAAAGCTTGTTTAATGCATTTTTACCCTCAAAAGCACACTTTTTCGTGATTTCAAATGCAATCAAGCACTTTAGCAAATAATTCAGTGTTGAATAGCTCTAGATCAGAATCAGATCACTTACCTAAAGCTACTCCTACAAATCATATGGGGTTTTGCATCTATGAGTAGAAAAACGCTTCACTGCCACACACGGACTAGTAAACGATTTTATCACCTCACAAATCACTCGACCACCAACAACTACTCTAATCCACAGATCCTAACTAAACCTATCTAGTCGCAGACCCTCGGCAAGACACACGCTTCCTGGCTATCCACTTGATCACGGAATATCCTCTTCCGGATCCACTTAAGAAAAATGCTTTCTTTAGCCGAAACTAAATCAAGCAACCATCACACGAGTGTTAGTAGGAAACCTACTTAGGTCCTTGTGTCCCTGGCAACGGCGCCAATGCTGGACGGGAAGCTACTCACACACCCATGAAGTGCATGTAAACACTACCTAGATCAGCATAATGTCAATCGAGGACACAGATGACACGATAGGCATACGGAGGAAATCTCTTAAGCTTGTCAGGCTGAGGCCATCCTACACATACAACACTCAGGAAGGCCAACTAAACCACAATCAAGAAGCTCACTGCTCTCAACTACACCACCTAGCCACATACACACATGCGGAAGGTAACTCACCTAATCATGCCAGATTCGTACGAAACTTAAGGAACACCATCCCCTCACTAGGATACCCCTGTCCCTAAGCTTCTATACTCAAAACCCATCTGCGGAAAACGCGTAGGATGACAGAGCCGAATTTTGAAAGTGCCCGAAACTGAAATTTATGAGTACCTATGCGTAGCTTATGTCGCCACGATTCTATAGACTACTAGCACGCAGAAAACAGACATCGTTTGATACACTTACGGCCACAATATAGCTCGTAGATGCGTCGGCGTGTGCGCTTCGTCTCGCGGGGAATGCTTGGCGTTGTCGCGTAGCTCTCCTCGAGCCTACCGCAATGGTGCATTCGGATCTCCAATGTGTTGAGCGAGCCGGGCGTAGCGAGAGGATGAAGCTCACGCTCACTCTCTTTCTCTCTCACACACAGTAGACGGCAGCGCTAAAACTTGATTATGATAAAAGTCTTCTTTACAAAATGACCTAGGTACCTTATATACTAAGGCTACCTTAGGTTTAACCAAAAATGGGTTTGAAAGGGTCAAATGGCTTTGTATTTACAATCTGGAAGTGCCATTGCACCCCGGATTCTAAAACTAGAATACCTACTCATTACAAATGACGTTTATAGCCATAATCCGTAGCATTTCATAACTCGCAAAAGATAAGACTTTGGTACGAAACTTGAGTTATGTTGTGTTGTTGACCGAGCGGTCAACAGTATATCTTGCAAGCATCTCCCTTGATTCATGGTTGAGCCCCTCTTGTAGCACCCTTTGGGATTTGATTGGACCTCCTCAAGCCTGGCCAATCACAGCCCTAATGCATTTTAGGCATACTTGGTAGTCTTGGGACCAGTGTTCCCCTTTCCACTTTGAGAGAGAGGGCTTGATAAATGCAAAAGTAATTAAATAAATGTGGTAAATTCTTATTGGACCCCTTTTAAGCCTGGCCAATAGGATTCAAGCACCTCATGAAGGTAACATGGGTAGGGGTTTGACATGTGTCCTTGCTCCCTCTCTAGGCTTGGGCTCGCCTTGTGTGTGTGTGTGTGTGTGTGTGTTCTCTCTCTAGCCCTATAAATATGGCTCGCCCCCCTCTTTGTAGGGATATTTGTGGACTTTGTAGGCCAAGCACCTTAGTCATCAAGCATGACTAAGCACTTGAACTAGGGGGTGTTCCCACAAGCATCTCAGGCAAGCATGTCCAGGCACCTCAAGCACCTTAATCATAGAGCAGGTCAAGCACCTCAGTCAAGCACCTCAAGCACCTTGATCATGCAGCATGTCAAGCACCTCAAGCACCTTAATCAAGCACCTCAAGCAGGAAAAACACCTTAATCTTGGGCTGGGTTCCCACCTCAAGCTGAGACCTAGCTTGACTATGGTCTTAGGTCTAAGGACTTTTAACACTAACATTTGGAGGTCTTAATGAAGCTAACCCTAAGGTATTCTAAGCTCCATTGGTAGCCTTTCTCTTTGACAGACCATCTCTCATTTGAGCCCCTTTACCATTGGCCCCTTGTTGAGGTAGATCTGTAAGCACATGTCTATATTCTACCTCCTGTTTTCCATTTATCTCTCCCATATTAAATGATGAGTTCACTATGAGAAAGTCTTTTTGGAATAGGTAGATGTTAAATTTTATGACATTATAAACTAATCAAATCCACTATTACATATTAACTTAATGTGATACATATTACTAGACACTAGTCTGGAGGCACTACCTTTGGTGACGGCCTCTCTCTCTCTCTCTCTCTCTCTCTCTCTCTCTCTCTCTCTCTCTCTCTCTCTCTCTCTCTCTCTAGTACACACTACCCTAAAGGTGCCGAACGAGTGCCACGTGAGGGGAGGAGTCTTCCGGAATACCTTCCCCCTTATCTTTATGCCCGTTACATATTTCCTGTCCAAAGTCAGTGTCCAAAGTCGGGCGTGCCGAGGTGGACTCCAGGCAGAGAGCTGCTATTTAACTTGCAAAAAATTCAACACCCAAGGGGATGGACAATGAAACTCCCATGCCCAAGGATGGGCGGGGGTGGAACCCGGGTCATGACAACATTGAAAATTGGGCGCAACTAATAGGTTGCACCCATTTCGCTAAAAGTGGACGCGTTCATTCTCTATTTAGTCCAAATTGGATAGGCAGGTGTGTAAAACATGCACGCCCACCCATGTCACTAATTGACACCTCCTTTTGGGAGGTGGGATCAACAGCTCATGATCGCTAGTTGACCTTGACCATTGGATTGCCTGGGGAAGGCAAAAGATTTTTGGATTTGGGGCTTCAGCCCGTTCCCTCTCTCCCCCTTGGAATAGACTCTAACCGCTAAGCTATCGTGTGCTCGTTGAAAGATGTGCATGTGTTAAGTTTATACATCACATCGTCGTGGATAAGTTTACACTTAGTTCACATTGAGTTCACACCAAATTTGGTGTGGTGTGCATATCCTCCCAAGTTCACACCAAACTCACACTTAGTTCACCTTAAGTTCACACCGAGTTCACACCAAATTTAGTGTGGTGCACGTACCTCCCAAGTTCACTCTTAGTTCACACCTAGTTCAAAAAACAATCTGACGCCTTGGATTGCATCCGTCTTGGGACGCTTATTGTGGGCCATTGATCACACCTCCCTAGGGGTGTGTCAATAGTGGCCAGGCCTCCGCACTATGGGTGTTCAAAGTCTCGAACACCCATCGTGGAACTATTGGCAAGAGCATTTTCAAGTGGGATCGACGATGGGGGCCATTTGAGCCGTCATATGCATTTTTGTAAATTCGGGCAAACACGTACATTCCAGCCAGAAAAGTAAATTCGGGCCATCTGTAAATTTGGGCCAGTAAGTAAATTTGGGCCAACAGGTAAATTCACATGTGCTCTTGAGCCTTGAACTCTCCCGTGCGATGCATGTGCTCTCACCACCACGCCCGCATGCGTTCAACTGAAGTATGTGGCATTTCAATGCCATATATGTAAGTGCGGGCCAATTTGTAAATTCGGGACAATTTTGTAAATTCGGGCCGCAAGATTTTGTAAATTTGGGTCGCCTGATAGCACGGCTTATAATGCACGCACCTTGCCATTTACACTTCCACCCTTGATCCCATTTGAATGAGCTGGTGTCATATAGTCACTGAGAGTGACCAGGCCCGCCCCCGCCCCCACCCAAAAAGAGGGTGGGTGCGCATGCTCATTGGTGTGAGCCTTAGTATAATAACTAGTATTGCCGCCGCCGGCCTCTCTCTCTCTCTTTCTCTCCCCCTCTTTATCGCATGCGTAGTCTTTTTGGACTCTAGCCTTCAGCTTGCAACTGTCGACACGTGGAAAGGGCACACCCTTTGCCACTATAGAATACACTAGCTTGCACGACCCGCCTACCGGCGGGTCTCGCTCACTCTTACTATGACACAAATTAAATTGATGACACACATGGTATTCATAAGATGTGCTTGTATGATCTTAATTAGTTTTTCTCATGGTACACACACACACACACACACACACACACACACACGCAAAGAGCGCAACATGGTTTTCATTCCAAATAGGAGCCAATAGTTTTGTTACAAAAAAGAGGCTTCCTGATAAGAGAGTAATTATCAGAAACATAAGGGATAAAACGTAAGGAATCCCAACCCCAAAAAGAGATCACCATCAAACCAAACCCATTGTAGAAGGCATCATTTAGGTTGAAAGCGAAGCTTGTGAATAAACACGGGTTCGCACTCGTAACACCCAGGGCCCAATATATTGCACACTTCGTCCAAGCCGCCTTGGAGTATCATCGACAACATACATTCTCACTTTCCAATTCTCTGCTTCAAATCCAAAGGAAGGTAGTCGCTTCATTTCAAAAGGTAATCCTTGAGAACCTCCTATGATAAAGTCGATCCTTGGTATGAACACATTGTCTCCAACATGAGAACCTGTGATTACTTCTGCCTCAATGACCCGTGATAAAAATGCATACATATCAATCTTGTCCCATGCATAAACCACGCCTTGGATCCAGGTCTCAAAGGAGCATGATTGGAGCATTCTCTTTCAGGTGCAAGCAGTCTGGTGGGAAGCCACCACCAAGATCCAATGAGTTTAAAAACTCTATTGGATATAACCCACGATTACAATCTGATGTACAAAGAGAATTTGCACTCAAGTATTTTTTGTCAAGTCCTCTCATTTTATGCATAGCCAAGTCATTGACTATGGAAACATCCTTATTGCGTGGTGCAAGAATACCTCTGTCCCTAAAGAAGCTTGCATGTCTTTGGACATTTTGTAAGTCACCATATATACTGTGAATTAGGCCTTGAACATTGTTATCTTCGAGTATCATACTACTTGGAAATGCTACAGTATCAAGTAAATCCCCATGACATACATTCCCATTGCCAATGTCTAGTACCCATTTTGCAAAGTCTCTCTCAACCAAGTCATTGGAACAATGAAGTACACGCATATTCTCTATTAGCTTCAGAGTCTTCACATGTTTCCATACATAAGATCGGGACAAAGAGGCATCAACAATATCTGCTCGACTTCCTTTGGGCACAACTGGTAAAATTTGTCTAAAATCACCCCCAAGGAGAAACACCTTTCCCCCAAACAATGCATCACTTTGCATAACATCTCTCAATGTCATGTCCAAGGCCTCAAAGCATAACGATGGACCATGGGAGCCTCATCCCAGATGATCAATGATGCTAATCTCAAAATCTCTTCAAGTTCACTATTTACTTTGATTTTGCATGTTGATTCAGAATGCACTTCTATTGGTATCTTAAATCTTGAATGTGTTGTACGTCCATTGCTAAGAAGTAAAGCTGCAATTCCCAAGGATGCACATGCTAAAGCGACATTCTGTTGACCACATACACGGAAAAGTAGTACATTATAGAGATAATTCTTCCCAGTCCCACCGGGTCCATCCAAGAAAAAAACTGTCCCATTTGATGAGTCAACTGCTTGCATGATTTTGCTATAAGCAGCTCTTTGTCCACAATTCAAAGATGCTTCCAAACGAATGGCTAAAGTCATTCGTATGGCTAAATTCAAAGATGCTTCCATACGAATGGCTAAAGTCATTTTCTCAATTGCATTGAACATCCTCTCTTATGCTATCAAATCACTCCCACATCCAGATAATATAGGACAGTCTACCTCGGGCATCCCAGAGTAGTCACAAAGTCGTTTCCCATATGATTGAAGCAGAGACTCCAAGCTACATAATGCTTGATTTTTATCTATCTCATGACATACATCCTCATCACTTGACATAATCCTCAGAAAGCTCCAAGGAGAATCGGTGCCACATTGTACCTGGACATAATGGCTCACAAAATACCAAGATCATAACAAATAGTTGTCGTAATTGCAAGCCAGTACTTGTACATGATGCCTCTTGCAAACACATAAACCATTCATCATCATTTTGTAGCAAACCCCTGGCACTACAAGATTCCTTGAAAGTGGCATAGGTTTGTCCGTTGAAACTGTGAACCTCCTCAAATGATTTACAACCCTTGCATATGGTAAGCAACATACGCAAATAATAAAGATTGCCTGCATTGGGAACAACATTGTACATTCTACCTATAGTATCACCTCTTTGCCTATGTGACCACACTTTATTAGTGGGGTTCCAAACCGATTCGGAGGGAAAATCTATATATAACAAATCATTTGCTTCTGGATATTGTTGATTCTCTACAAACCACTCTGTAAGTGTTGTCTTCCTATTATCATCATTATTCACCAAATTGGATATGTCAATAGAGTCTCCAAAAGCAACCATATTCTGTTGTGGAAGATGCATTTGCAAACGCAATATGTCAGGCTTTTCCTCATGCAATCAGAATCCAAAAATTCTTCAAATTGCCTCCGATGCGGATACATAGCATGCATCTAAATAAATCTTGATTTCATCAAGAACAACTTCTCCATCTTGGAGCACAACTGTGGACCTATCATGTCCTTTGTACACATACTTATAGAGATACTTCACTGCTAATATGGTTGAATATATCTCTACATTGATGTGAGCTTTATATCTTAGAGACAACAATGGATTATAGGGAACAATCCATTTGTTATCAAGCTTGTCTTGCTTTTGAACCACATATTGACCATCATCTTGCCGCATATACCTTGGATATCCATCACCATCAACAGAAGTAGGTTCACAAAACTCACGTGCTTATTTGAATCTACATCTTCGATCTACCATGCATGGAGCATTTGGATCCAATGCGCCTCACGAACCATGAACATTGCAACGACTCACAACATCATACAAATCAGGAAATAAATTTTTATATGGAAGTTCAACACAAATCATTCTATCGTAATGCCACATCTCTGTCGTCTTATATTCGGATGCAAGAATCAGTAAGATATGAGCATGGGGAAGACCTCTCTTCTGAAATTCTATCACACAAACATGTCCAACAACCTTTCCAAAGATAGCTCTTTTAAGAAGCAAGTCCATCAACTCTTTGAATTTATGATAAAAGACCGTGTAATCAAGTCAGGACGATCAGAAGCAGTCTGTCCTAGCAATAACGCATATTCTGTTTCCTTCCACCTTGGGTTGCATGTGAAAGTTATGAATAGATCATTCTTTCCTCTCTTACGTACAATTGCCATAGAATCTTGATAGAGTTGCCGCATGTACCAAGGTCCCCCCACAAAAGATGAAGGCAATACAATTCTTCTCCCAACATTAACACCCATGACCCCATGCGCATTGTCACTGGAAGCAAGCATGGCTACACTTCTGCACGAATTGATCTCTGATTGTTTCTAAACCATAATAACCTTGACTCCTCCATAGTACTGTAGGCATCAACAATGTACTGCTGCAACAATCGTCCTCCACGTAAAAGGCATTCTGTGATGTCACTCCTAATCTGCAACCTAAAAGTGTAGTATTGTTTTTGTGTAATAAATTGCTGCTCATTAGGATTTTGCGGTATATATGGATGCCACCCATACTCTCCATTAGGAAATAATAGAACATATAGTAAAGGCATATATGATCGATGTAGGTTGGAGATCCTTTTTAAGCCTCCCATCACGATACTGCAATACAATATCACGATGGCCGATGTTGCTCTCATCTCCTTGCCCTGGCATAATTGCTGCAACCTCAGATCCATGTGGAGCTAAGTCTTGCCAACCATTTGTACGCTTTTCAGTAATGACCATCTTCATGTTTGGGATTCCTTCATTCCCCATTGTTGTAGCAGCAAACCGAAAGGCATTTGCATATGGGTTAACACAATGCATCATAGCCTGCAAACTATGCAAGGAATCTCTATCTAAATCTGGCACATGATGCAATCTATTGTTGAGCTCATTCTTTGTATCAAAAAAGTACAACTGTGCAAAGAGATGGATCTGATCCACTCTTTCGCACGGTGTCATAGACCAATATTATGGTAGATGGCACCATGAACTTTAAAAGTGTACACACCTCTCCCTTGCGTAAGTTGCTCATCAACATGAGCACCCAAAGAAGCAAAAGCCAATACATTATTATATGCTTTGATGTGTTTAGGAAATGTTTTGCTCTTGGTAGTACCACCTTGCATCAATTCTTTGAACTCCATTGGCGGATCACTCAAAGGAAGTAATTTGACTTTTCCTGATAAGCAACAACACTTACCTACAAATGTGCATATAGACCTACCTTCAACCTTCCAAGCACATGCACCACAAAAGGAGCACACAAAATTTAAGCCACCCAAGTTGTGGACCAAGCATTTTCCATGGTAGAGGGCAACCATAGAGTCATGCCCCAAACCTATTACATGTGCTTTCAAGGCTTTGACATGGTCCTTGTGTTCTTTGAAGCACAAAGACAATTGTTGCACAACCTCATTCTGGAAATTTTCCATGAATGTATAGATTTCATGTTGATTGATTTCCAAACGTGCACTTTCATCCTTGATACCCTGCAATGCCAAAATCACCTCTCTCGAAAGGTGATGTGGTCTTCTTCACCTTGAACTTGTTTGCAAACCTTTTGTAAGTAGTTTTTGCACTCTTGTTGGACAGCTTCCTTGCATTCACAAAGTCCATGAATGATTTGTAAACGCTTTGAAGGGCCCTCGCAATGATCTGGCCAAGTGCTTTGCGGCTCGCACGCTATTGCATTTTGGAGGTGTAGGCATGATGACTTCATTTACATCATGATCTCCTTGAGAAACATTCCCAGAGTCTGAAGAAGGGATATCCATATCTGAAAGAGAATAGATGCATCGATTAATTGCAAGTGATCATGGAAATGTATGTTGGTAACAACATGTATGGTTAAGTAGAAACAAATTATGATGAAGTGGAATAACTTAGGCGGTAAAAAGAGAGAGACAATTGTCACTGCTTAGTCATGGAGAATATATAGCATGAATATATATACAGAGGGAGATAGATAGATAGACAGCTCGCCCATGCTCTCTGGCAACAACTGCACCTAAAAGAGCTGTGGGGAAGCCCGCCATGTGGCAAATTATAATTAATTATAAACCTAGTCATGAGATTCATATAACATGGATATATATAGAGAGGGAGATATAAAGAAAAAGGGGGGGGGGGGAGAGGGGGAGAGACCACATTTGGCCAAGCATCACGCTTTCATCTAGAGAGACGTCCTCACTTCACATCCACTAAACATAGGCCACAGATTTGTGGCCCTAGCCCTATCTATTGTTGGCAATGTGCTTCACTTGCGATGGTCCCACTTCAAAATGACCAAGTGCTTCACTTGTGATGGTCCCACTTAAAAATGACCAAGTTTTTCATATCAATGCATACTCAACCCCATTACGATAACCATTGGTAAAGGCTTTGACAAAGATTACATGCAAAATGGCCATGAAGTCAGTGTTGCACCTCTTTTCCAGTGTCTGGGAAAAATGTGTCTCAGTTTAATATTGTGGCATTTTCGATTTCAAAAATGTCGGCTGAGGGTCGGCTGAGGGCAAGCGCAAGAGAAGAAATGCCACCACAACATAGAGAAGAATACTGTTAATTTTAAAAAAAAAACATAATTTTCACAAATTTCCTCTTGTCAAATTCAAGAAAAGGATTTTTGTATGTCTGAAAAAACGGTCCCCAACAATGCTCATTGCATACAATTTTGACGTGAAAAGCCTCAAAAAAGTAAAACCCTACAAAAAGTAAAAACCTACAAAACTTTGAAAAAACAAAAAAAATATTGTTGAGTGCATAATGCGGCTGGCGCAACCTCTGTTGTTGCCCTCGCTCGCGGTCTCCTGCAGCTGCCACATGACACTTTAGCTGGCAGCTCACGGAACACCTCTGGATGTAGCAACCTACAACGCAGTTACTCTCTGTAGCAAACTGGAGCGTCTCAGCAACAACATCTTGCAGGGCACTCCGTACTGGAGGTCACTGGCTAGCGTAGCAGCTGCTCCACTTCTACACCACCTCACATAGAAGCTCACCATCATAATCTGTAGGGTGTATTGGCAAGGGAAAACCGAGAATACAGATTGTCTCCAGCTACCCTATGTCTTCACTTGGGGTTGTTGTCGTGCATCCAGGAAGCTTGTCAAAGACCCATTGCACTCTTCCTTTCCATGTTTGCCTGTGTAGCGGATGTTGCTGCTTTCTAGTGTTCCTTTGTTGATTGCATCTGGACAGCCCTGATCTTCTTGACCAACTTGGGCATATCCCACAATCAGTACATTCGAAGAGACGACCTCTAAGACAGGAACCTCCTCAAGTAATTTTTGTGCTTTATGAAGTGCACCACAGATATTTGCATACATGTCCTCAAGGTGCAAGTGTGCAAGGCTTCAAAGGTAAAAGGTTATGGTCTTCACAATCGATTATGCACCCCCCCCCTCTCTCTCTCTGTCTCTCTCTACTTAGCTACAATTTTGTCATGCTACATTGCATCACCTAAGCCTTTCACTCGACAGGTTAAAGTATACTACACTTAGGTGTGTTGCGATCATAGAGATTCATGGAATATGTTTCAAAGCATTACTTGAAAACTAGGTAGGGACCTTCTCCCGTAGGGAGGTGAGACTACTTAGAAGAATGAGCGGAAGATGGAGTTGATGGAGAAGGTACCAATTCGAATTGTGAGAGTTGTTGAGCTTTGGCCAACAATGTTGTAGTATGCAAAAGGACGAAGAAAAAAGGAGACAAAGCGTGCAGACTTTGGACCAAATTCATCATCTACTTTCATGACTAGCTAACTAAATGCATGGGTTGGCAGTGTAAAAACCGTAAAAATTCCCCCACTACCAATGCTTGCAACATATAACTCACCTTTTCGGTTTTTACATTAATTTTCTCTATTTTGCGGCTCCTTTTCCTCTTGCCCTCCGCTGGCCATACACGTTTACCATAAACATTTTTTAAAACTAAAAATTATTAGCATTTTTAAAACTAAAAATTATAGCAGGGCTGGGAATGATATTGGTTGTATGAAAAGATTATTTGTAGCGCTGCATGGCACTAAAAACGGCGTTGGCAGGTATGGCTGCAGTGTGGGCACACCGTGCTGCATGGCGCGCAGGTACGATTGCAGTTTGAGCACGCCTCCCAAGTCGCACGTTGTTTGCAAGCAGTGGACGGCGGCAGATTCCATGCATGGCGCTGGCTGGTACGTCGACGGGCTAGAGGCAAGTGGAGCTTCGTGCTCCAGTTCTACACCTCCATCCCCTCACACAGCAGAAGCATCTCGCCCTGAGAGAGAGAGAGAGAGAGAGAGAGAGAGAGAGAGAGAGAGAGAGAGAGAGAGAGCTCCAAATGGTCCTGCAAGTTGCATTCATCTGCTATTGGCCTTCACATTCATTTTGAGCTCACCCCTGGGCCCTCGCATTTCTTGCCTTGCGTTATCGGTATGCTCATTGCTGAGAGAGAGAGAGAGAGAGAGAGAGAGAGAGAGAGAGAGAGAGAGAGAGAGAGAGAGAGAGAGAGAGAGAGAGAGAGAGAGAGAGAGAGAGAGAGAGAGAGACCCACCACCATTGGCTGTGTGTGTGTGTGTGTGTGTGGTTCAAGGACATCTTGAAGCTCAAGGGAAGCGGCATCCTGACCTCCTGCACAACTTGCTTAGGGGGTGCCGTTGAGTCATTTCTCTCTCTCTCAATTTTGTCTCGCAGGAGATGAGGCAGGATGTGCAAAAATTCCAGCCAGCCGGAAAGGTGCACTCGCAAATCAGATGAATGAGAGAGAGAGAGAGAGAGAGAGAGAACTTGGTGAATGGAAGAGCGCCTTGCAGCAAGCTCAAGGTTGATGGCTGGATCGGCTCTGGGTCGACGGTACCTTCAAACCATTCAAACGAAAAAAAGTATAGATTAGCTCTCTGTGGCAACGTAGAGAGAGAGAGCCAAATCGTAGAGACAGCGAACTCAGTCTCTACAAGTCACCTTGCAATACGGTCGTAGGCTAGCAGCAACAATCTATTTCGCTAATATGTGATTTTATAGCACACAAAGGTGGCACTTGCAACGCTGGCCAGAGTTGAAAGTGAGGCTCGTTTTGAAGACATGTGGCGGCCTGAATGTGAGGCTCCTTCATAAAGAGTATAGTGTGGCCGGCGGCCTTCGGCCGCCGCTCTCTCTCTCTCTCCCCCCCCTGCGTGCGCATTGTCCTCACTGCAACCGGATAAAGCAAATTACGACAAGTGGCACTGGAAAACCAGTCCCCTTAATATATAGTATAAGTATAGATAGATATAGATATAGATGAACGTCTGTAAGGTAGCAACAAACAATTTTGAAGGGCTTTTCGCGCGCCCGAGTCTGCGACGCGCGAAGCCTGCCTGCGCAGAGCGAGCGAAGTCGAGGACTCGGGATCCTCTCTCCTGGCTGTATCCATGTCCTCCTGGTGTCTAGCTGAGTCAAGTCCTGGCGGATGAGCCTGGTGATTTCGGACTGTGTAAGAGTCAGAGAGGGTGCATCCAGTGAGTACTAGAAGGGAGGCAATCTGTCTATGCTGAAACCATGCGCTACAGTAAGAGTCGCAGAGCTACTTTGAAGCTTTGTTTTGATAAAAAAAGTTTTTGGATCCGATATGAGAAGCTCAAGTTATGATCAAAACAGTTTCTTTTGGCTCAACCCTTGACTGGAGACATTATATGCGTATGATATCTCCTGACCTCAAATTGCTCAAAACTTAAATTGTAGACTCTCCTTGATGTCCTCTACCCAGTGCAAGTCTCAGTTTGTGATTCTGACAGTTTTAGACAGGTCTATCACTCCTTTACCTGTTTGGTTGTTTGCAACTTTCCGGGAAGGTTTACTAAGCCAAAAGTGATCCAAATTGAATGAAACTTGGTCTCTGGCCTATTTTATGCTAGCAAACACTTTTGTGAGCTCAGATAAAACTTTGGACTTCTAATTAATTTGGCACTTGACACATCATACGCGTATGATGTCTTATGTGGCAAAATGAAATGACTTTTGTTTCAATGACTCTCTATCACTTAAGCAAATCCAGCAACCCTCCTATGTGTTCAAAAGTGGAATTGGACCTTCAGACTTTGCCTTGAGACATCATACGCGTATGATGTCTATATGCTTAGAATTGGCCAAACCTGGTGTGTAAGCTTGTTTTGTTGTGCTTAACACCCTGGTAAGCTCAGAATGAAGCAAAATTTACTCCAGAGGTTTGTCTCCTCACCAGTAACTCATAGCAAGTTTCAAAATTAAATTTTGACACTTTTTGAGAAAGTTACGATCACTTTAAGCAATCACTCTGCGTAGATCCGTATGTGGTCTTTGCAAGCTCAAAAATCCTTCAAATTGGATGAGATTTGGCCCATATGATTCCTAAATGTTGAATATGACAAGGGTGCACTCAGTTGTAACTTTTGTACTCAGATCTGGCCTCTAAGACAACATACGCGTATGATGTCCAGGTGGTCAGAGTGGACTTCTGTTTCTACCCAAGACCCTAAACCCGCGCTCATTCAACCTTTACCCACCCTCTACCTATTTTGGCCCACCTACTTGCCCTTTGGTAGCATTCATGTAGCTTGTTTATGCTTCAGCTTTCGCTTAGTCTATCTCTGATTTCAACATTTGTACGTCCTGAAGACTTAAGGCTTGAGCCCTTTGGTGCCTCTTCTACAATGAGATGCATGGACCAAGGCTTCTTGACGAGAAGTTATAAATTGACTCTCTACTTAATCTTGTGCATGCATCGTCACCTCAACATGGATGTTGATCCACTACCTCTGCCCTCTAGCTATATTGCCAGCTCATCAACCTGGTTGTTGGACATGCTTATGATGACAATAAAGATTAAGAGGATGAGGATCTTGCATTTGAGGATATTGATGAAGATGAGGCCAACAATGATAAGAGTGATGAGTAGTTGATGCATCAGGACTCATACTTGTGATGGCCATTGGCTGCCAACCTTGGACATTTTGCTGTTTAATTTATGCTTAGTGTTGACTTTAGTATTTAGTATCTTCACTTCAGCTTTCCTTTGAAGCGTGGACTTTAAAAATTTATATTTTGTATCCAACAGCTGGGGACAGTAGTGAGAATGCACGGTTTCTTCAATTGATGAGGATGTTGGAGGATGATGAAAAGTCGGGGCAGCCAAGTTTGAAGTCGAACAGAGGGTAAATATTGAAGACCTCGAAAGTTCCCGTTTTATGATGAGGACAAGAAGCAGTATGTTACCTCCTCCCATGCCCTCACTGGCTGGTGTTGCACCAAGCTCCATATTCTCACCAGCTGGTGGTGCACCAAGCTTCAACCCTGAAAGTGAGAATATGATAAAGAGGGTGAGAGACTTTTTATTTTGTGAGCCCTACAAGATTGGGAAGGTGTATACTTTGAGTGTCTCAACATCAGGAACAGGCTGGATTTCAATTCCGCCATATGTGATCACATGTAGCCACATCATCACTGAAGCAAAGTCCGAGCAACTATTTTTCCAATTGCCAGATGATAGCAGTGTTTTGAAGTTAAAGGTGGTCTTTGCTCGTGCAAAAAGTGACTATGACAAGGACTATAGGAAAGATGTCGCTTTTCTTGAAATGGATGCTTAGATGTTGGTCATCTAGGTTGGACCTCACAAGTGTGTCACTGCAGGTGAGATGTTTATGAAAATATAATTTAGGTAATTTTTATGTTTATTAATGCTTCCAATAGTCTCTGAATTTCTTTTTTCAGGCATGCTATCTCCAATTTCGACCATGGCGGCCTATCAATCCCAAAAAATGCTAAATTGTGGGACGGTGGAGTCACACTGAGGGAGTCTTGTTACAACCAATGCAAGGGCGGACAAGGAATTTTCCGATGGCCCCATCCGCAATAAGAATCTTGAAATCATTGGCATGATCCAGGGGAGCCATGGCAACATAATAAAGTCTGTGAAGATCATTCCTATTAAGGAAATCTCGAATGTGTCTTGCATCTTAAATCAGCTTTTGTCTGTTTCAGCCATTGACCTTCCAATGGGTGTCAACGGGTGAAGCTCTTTCTGAATTTACAGAGGCTAGAAACAGTAGCTACACTAAATTGATAGTTGAAAGAATTTAAAGTGACAAATAGCTGCAATTAAGTGTCAACTAAAAGGCGTATCACTTAATTTCATTTTTTGGACACGTAAGTGCATGCAAGAATCAGAAAGTAGAAACTCTGAATTGTATGGTAGTGCAGACAAGATCCTTGTAGTTCTTTGGTTATTTGAAGCCTCTTCTTCGTACGTTTGTAGTAATATTCATTTTTCATATTTAGCTTAAGTTAGGACTGAAGAATTTGTTCCTTTAGAAGTTGTGTAAGGTTTGATTTCCAGGATGAAGTTTTGGAGATGTCTTATCCTTCTTTCTTTAAAGTTGAGTACTTGTTTTAAGTTTTAGCCAAGTACTCAGCTTCAACTTATTTCATGCATGTCTTTCTAAAAACATTTTTAAGTCAATAATGTTTTATTTTATCTAGTTTTGTTTCGCAGCAAATAAAAGGATTTAGTTTTTTTTCTTTTCTTGTGTCCCTTGCTTTTATAGTTTTATGAGTGCTTTATTTTCTCTTATAATTCGTCGGTTCAGATTAGTTTGAACTTATGAAGGTATATAAGAATTAGAAATCCGAAACTCTGGATCATCTGGTAGTGCAGTCAAGGATAAGAACTCTTAAATGTTTGGTGCTTTGCATGTAGAGACTATGACCAATCATGCATGCTCCTTACAAGTAGATGTAGCACGCAATTTTTAGAGGGAAAGAGAGATCGTGTGGTCATTGTTTCTTGAGAGCCTTGCTTGTTTTCTTGAATTTGATTTGTTGCAAGCTACTCAAGGTGCTCACACCGGGTGCATTTGTGGATCATTTAATTTGAAGTTTTGCAATTGTGAAGAGATTGTTTTTAGTTCTATGCTCATATAATACATTCGCATTTCATCTTCAGATTGACACTTTGCTCCATACTGTAGGTAGTCTCGAGGTTCCACACATCTAGTGCATTTGTGAATGGTTTAATATGACGTTCCACATTTGTGAAGCAATTTTTTTTAGTTTTATGCTCGCATTTCATGTTGAGATTGACATTTTGTGCTGCTTAAGTCTTTGCCTTCAAGATTTGAGTTTTTGCATTCTTGAAGTTCAAAAAGTCCAGAAAAGTAAAGGATTTGATAATGCCTAAATTCTCACCTTAGTTGATTTGATGAGAGTGCTTCAGTGTTTTTTATCTTTTTGGATCTAAACTCTCCTTGGTGATGGTTTTATGCTTGTGCCTTTAGGACTATCTATCTTGTACATTATAGGTTTCTAAGGGCCTTGCAGCTTACAAACAACACACACTTGTTGTGCGACGACGCACCACTTACGCTACATTGTGGTTTTTTTAGAAAATTAAAGGGTACTTGGGGTTTGTTTTATTCCTAAATTACCACCTTATCATTTTGTTAACTAAATTTCCAGCTTGTCGAATGATGAGTGCATTGATACTTTTAGCTTCATGAATCAAAAGGTTTCTTTGGGTTGGTTTTATGCTTGTGCCTTTAATATGGTAGTGAAATCGTTAAAGGCTTTTAGAAGCCTTGTGACTTACAAAGAATATACACCGAGCATGTGTTTCATGGATGCACCACTTAAGCTACCATCTTCTTCTAAGTTGTGTTGTTCAAGCCTTTTTGATGTATATGTAGGACATTTACCTCTAGTCACAACTTGCACATGCAAATTAGAAATATTTTGACAAAATGATGATGAGGTATGAGGCCAAAAGTCTAATATATGTGGAAATGTCTAACGTGAATACTCTCTGATATATGTGGAAATGTCTAACGCGAATACTCTCTGATCTATAATCTACCCTTCCGGGCTTTGCGATTTTGTTGATAACGATTGATCGACAACAATATTCAACAAGAATTTTTTCACTGTTTTGAAATTGAAAGCTTGAAGAGCTAAAAAGCAAAGAAAGCTATATTTAACAACAATCTTGCTAATGACCCTCTTATTCCATGTCTCTGTTCGTGGCAACTTACAAAAGCTGACTTAGTTTCAATTTGAGTTTGGTTTTAGGTTTTAATTTTTTTATTCCATATCAAGGAGTAGCTTTAGCTTTAGAGTGCGTAAATGGAATGTATACACAATGCAATACCTCATTGCAGACTCTACTGACTCAAGGGATGACTGTTGCCGCGGTAACTCCCCCGAAAGAGGCACCTCCGGGGCTTATTTGATGCACCTTTATATCCTCCTAGATGTGGGAATGACGGATGACCACCACGGGCTGATTTGCACTCCTGATGTGAGGATGATGAAGGATGAAAACACAGATCTCGAGGATGCCGATGATGGACAACAATAGAGCACTTGATGCTAGTGAGGGAATGGCGGAGGGGAGGCTCAATCGACTGCGAAGTACCGGACATTAACTGAGAGTCCAGATCCAACCCGATCTGGCGAGGGAAGGGATGAAAACTAAAAACGTTGTGGCTAATCTACTCTGCTGCGGGCTGAATCTACTAACGCTAGGCTAATCTGCTTGCGAGCGTGTCGCCTGGGCCGAGAGGATGCAAAATGCTGGCCTCTGTTTTGCTGGCTGAAAACGCTAAGGTTGGTTTGCCAAAAACGCTGGTGTTCTTGTCTCTACTAGGAGCTTACTTGTTCTCTTCTCGGGGAGATATAGGCCTTATAAATATTACTAGGCCTAGGTAGGGCAAATGTCCACCAGGTTTCCCAACAAATAAATCATAAAAATGATTTATTAAAATTAGGTCTAGGCGGTCCAAAATCTGGGTGCGCACACCCGCCCAACAGGAAATCCAATTGACGCGGGGAATGGCTCGTTGGATTCCTCTAGCCTAGAACTATATGCTCGTCATGTTAGATGTCCACTGTAGTGTAACAATATCTGTCAAAACGCGTGTACAAACCATTTATACAAGAGGGTTCCAAAACTGGAAAACCTAATCTAATGGACTTGTCTGAACATGCTGGTCTTGCGAACAGGCTCACAAAATTTCCGGTACTAATCCTCCTAGGATTCTCGACACTCCTACCTAGGAAGAAAGGGAAAATTGGCTCTGGAAGTCGATGAAGTATGTCCACGTGGCACACAGATCCATGTGCACGTGAAATCCCCTCCTACTTAAAGTGAGGTATGGGTACCAATCTGCATGGCGTCCTTGTATGAGGCTAGCAAATCTGGATAGTGGATGAACAAGTCCTCGTCCACCCAAGCATCATCATGTGTCCCTTGATCCTCGAATTTGAGGATATGTGGCTCCGCTTCCTTTGTATTGCCAAGCTGAATGGGAAGCATTCGAAAACGCTTCGACTTGGTAACAACAATCTTTGGTGGTTCTTCGTTTGGATTGCTCCTTAGAAGTCGACTCTTGTGGTGGCAAGTGGACAGGTCCACTTTGGAAACGCGTTGTGTGTCCTGTGGACGCTCCAAAGGAACGACCATGTGAGGTCTTTGCTTCCAGAATTTGACCATCCTTGTCTTGAGTGCCCTGAAATCCACACAAAACTGAAATGAGTTTGGTTTCTTACGAACAAAGAGAACTAGAAAACCAAAAGACCGTACGTTGAAGGGTGAAGCCTCCTAAACGAGAATTCACCTGGTTTTGCCTTATCTTTATCCGGTTTAGAAAAGAATTTACTTACATGTTCCTCATCATGCAAGTGGTCGGAGACAATGTCCATAGGTCGATGGGGAGGGTGTGTAGGGAAATGATGATCCTGGGAAAACACGGAATTGACCTTAACAAAACTTTCATTATACCTGTCAGGAATACCCAAGTTCCTTGATGTGGGGTTGACATGGATGACCGCTGCTTGGGCTCCTCGACGTAGCTCCCTGTTTGCCTGGCACGTGAGAGATGAGAGGGAGAGAGGGGATACTGCTCTCGCCTTGAATGAGGATTGGTTGCCACACATTATCTTTGATGAGAAATGTGAGCTTCTCCCAATCGACAATTGGCGTGAAATAGCGAAACCACTTGATGTCCAAAATGATGTCACATCCTGCAAGCTTAGGGACTACAAATCGACGAGTAAATTGAGTTTGTTGAATGACTAATTTGACATCATTTACTTCTTGAGAGAGTGAAGCGTCCATGCCTTTAGAAAATCCCTGCAGCGGGCGGGTGGGGATTGGAGAAGTTTGAAGACGTGCACGTTTTACAAGAGACTCACTTATGACATCATGAGAACTTCCAGAATCAAGCAACACAATGACCCTTTGACCATTCACATGTCCATAACATTTTATGAGTTCATCCTCTTCAAAAATACCCTCTTGCTTAGCTTCTTGCTCTACCACAATCATAGCATTCGCTTGAGGGGTAGCATCAGAAGTTGACGCAGTAGAGGTTTCCTTGTTAGATTCTTTCTTAGCACATTCTCTTTTCATGCGACCTACTACGTGACAATGAAAACACCTATGTTCCTTTGCGTACAATGCTTGTTCTTCCTCACTTAATTGACCACCTAAAACTCCTTGAGCAATCTTTTCATCAGATGTGAGTTGAGGTTTATCAGATTTTCCTTTACCCTTATCCTTAGATTTATCGCCCTTATATTGAGATTGAGATTGAGATGGAGAATTAGATTGAGAAGAAGAATAAAGAGAGTTCTTTTTCTGGCTACCATTCCGATTAGAATTCTTGTCCTTAAATGAGTCATTCGAGGAAGAGTTACCATTATCTGAGGCCGTCTTGAGCTTACCCTTGTTGTGCTTCATCTCTTGGAGTTGAGCCAAGCGTATAGCATCTTGCAATGTCTTTGGATCACCGGCTTCCACATCAAATATTATCAAGTGGTCCAATCCAAAGAGAAAGGCCTCTAACCTTTCCTCATCCGATTTCCGCAGTTTAATGTAAGCAATCCTAGACCAATGTGTTCAAGTGCTTCGGTTAGAAAAAAGTCAAAAATATGTCTAAAATCGTGATTGTTTCCTCACAATTCGCTTAAATTGTCACTTTTAGACACCCCTAACATGCGGATGCATTTTGAGGTCTTGAACGAGGTTTTTTCGAGCACTGACCAACATTAATGATTGAAGGGCCTTTGATTGTTGTTCAAGGATTGCACTAAAAGTTGTAGAGCTACTCTGGAGATTCGTTTTGATAAAAAAAAAATTGAATCCGATATCAGAAGCTCAAATTATGGTCAAAACAGTTTTTTTTTTGCTCAACCCTTACCTGGAGACTTCATACGCGTATGATGTCTCCTAACTCAGAATTGCTCCAAACATAAATTTGTAGACTCTCCTTGATGTCCTCTACCCACTGCAACTCTCAGTTTGTGATTCGACACTGTTAGACAGGTCTACCATTCCTTTATCTGTTTGGTTGTCCGCAACACTCTCGGAAGGTTTACTAAGCCAAAAGTGATCGAAATTGAATGAAACTTGGTCTCTACGCCTATTTTATGCTGGCAAACACTTCTGTGAGCTCAGATAAAACTTTGGACTTCTAATTTGGCACGAGACATCATACGCTTATGATGTCTTTTGTGGCAGAATGAAGTGACTTTTGTTCCAATGACTCTCTATCACTTAAGAAATTCTCAACAATTTTCAAAATTTGATTGGGACACTTTTTGGGCAGGTTATGATCAATACAAGCATGAATCTGTCCAAATTTGTCTTCTGGCCTTTACAACCTTAAATGAGCTCCAAATGGAATGAGATTTTGGCCCAGATCTTGCCTCTAAGACATCATACGCGTATGATGTCTATTAGCTCAGAATGACATGAAATTTTGCACACAGCTTTAAAACATCGTTTCCAACCTTCCTATGTGGTCAAAAGTGGAAGTGGACCTTCAAACCTTGCCTTGAGACATCATACGCGTATGATGTCTATGTTCTCAGAATTGGCTCAAACCTAGTCTGTAAGCTTGTTTTGTTGTGCTTAACACACTGGTAAGCTCATATTTAGAATTTGGTCTCTAAAAATGCCCTTTAAACATCATACGCGTCTAATGTCTAACCTCGTCAGAATAAAGCGAAATTCACTCCAGAGGTTCCTCTCCTCATCACCATCTCATAGCAAGTTTGAAAGTTGAATTTTTACAGTTTTTGGGGGACTTATGATCACTGTAAGCAATCACTCCGCCTAGATCCGTATGTGGTCATTGCAAGCTCAAAAATGCTTCAAATTGGATGAGATTTGGTCCATATGCTTTCAAAATGTTGAAGATGACAAGGGTGCACTCAATTGTAACTTTTTCCCTTAAATCTGGTCTCTCAAGACAACATACGTGTATAATGTCCAGGTGGTGAAAATGGACTTCTGTTTCTACCCAAGGTGCTCCTTGATGCCTACAATAAGAATATGTGATCACAGCATCGTCTTCATGAGCGAGTCCCAATCCCGCAAACTGTGTTGCAAAATCTGAAACTTCCTTTGCTCTAATTACTCTTCTGAAAGCGGCTTCGTGTTCTCTCAGAGCTTTATCTCCAGAGTATTTCCTGTTTACCCATTTTTGGACTTGGGACGGTCTAACACTCCGATTGGCTACAAGTCTAACCATAGACTCTCTTAATCCTTCTTTTGTTATGGTTCTCGAAGGGAATCCTGGTGGCTCCCTTTTGGAATTTCCGTGTTTGGTGGAGGTATCTGTGGTCCTTCATTGACCAAATATCCACCTCTTTTGAATGCAGTGTGCGGATTCGTGTATTCTATAGTTGTGTATTCTCATCCATGCTTATCGACAACTATAGATCTCCATAGATAATCGACTCCATACTATGTCCAAAATCGTGACCGTTTCCTCACAATTCTCTCAAATTGTCACTTTTAGACACCCCTAACTTGCGGATGCATTTTGAAGTCTTAAACGACGTTTTCTCGAGCACTGACCAACAATGAATGACCCAAACCACCTTTAATTGTTGTCCTCATACCCGTATGATGTCTTAGCTGGTAGAATGAAGTGACTTTGTTCCAATGACTCTCTATCACTTAAGCAACTCACAACAACCCTCATATGTGGTCAAAAGTGGAATTGGACCTTCAAACCTTGCCTTGAGACATCATACGCGTATAATGTCTATATGCTCAAAATTGGCCCAAACTTGGTCTGTGAGCTTGTTTTGTTGTGCTTAACACCTTGGTAAGCTCAGATTTGAATTTTGGTCCCTAAAAATCCCCTATAAACATCATATGTGTATGATGTCTAAGTGGTCAGAATGAAGTGAAATTCTCTCCAGAGGTTCCTCCCCTCGCCAGCAACTCATAGCAAGTTTCAAAATTGAATTTTGACACTTTTTTGAGCAAGTTATGATCACTTTAAGCAATCACTCTACGCAGATCTATATATGGTCTTTGCAAGCTCAAAAATGCGTCAAACTGGATGAGAGTTTTGGCCCATGTGCTTCCTAGATGTTGAATATGAAAAGGGTGGACTCAGTTGTAACATTTGCACTCAGATCTGGCCTCTAAGACAACATACACGTATGATGTCCAAGTGATCAGAATGGACTTCTGTGTCTGCCCGAGACCCTTAACCCGTGCTCATTGAACCTTTACCCACCCTCTACCTATTTCTGCCCACCTACTTGCGCATTGCTAGCATTCGTCTAGCTTGTTTTTGCTTCAACTTTCGCTTCGTCCATCCCTAATTTCAACATTTGTCGTGAAGACTTGAGGCTTGAGCCCTTTGGTTGACTCTTCTACAATGAGAAGCATGGACCAAGGCTTCTTGACGAGAAGTTATGCATTCAATCTCTACTTAATCTTGTGCATGCACCGTCAGCTCAACATGGATGTTGATCCACTACCTCTGCCCACTAGCTATATTGCCAGCTCATCAACCTGGTTGTTGGACATGCTTATGATGACAAAAAAGATATAGAGGAGGATGAAGAGGATGAGGATCTTGCATTTGAGTATATTGATGAAGATGAGGCCAACAATGATAAGAGCGATGAGTAGTTGATGCATCAGGACTCATGCTTGTGATGGCCATTTGCTGCCAACCTTGGACATTTTGTTGTTTAATTTATGTTTGGTGTTGACTTTAGTATTTACTATCTTTGCTTCAGCATTCCTTTGAAGCGTGGACTTCAAAAAAATTTATTTTGTATCTAATAGTTGGGGACAGTAGTGAGAATGCATGGTTTCTTCAATTGATGAGTATGTTGGAGGATGATGAAAAGCCGGGGCCGCCAAGGTTTGAAGTCGAACAGAGGGTGTAAACATTGAAGACCTCGAAAATTCCTGTTTTATGACAAGGACAAGAAGTAGTATGTTACCTCCTCCCATGCCCTCAGCGGCTGGTGTTGCACCAAGCGTGAGATGTTTATGAAAATATAATTTAGGTAATGTTTAGGTTTAGTAATGCTCTCAATAACGTCTAAATTTCTTTTTTCAGGCATGCTACCTCCAATTTCGACCATGGCGACCTATCAATCGCAAAAGATGCTAAATCCTGGGACGCTGAAGTCACACTCAGGGAGTCTTGTTACGACTAATGCAAGGGCGGACAAGGGATTTTTCAGTGGCCCCGTCCTCAATAAGAATCTTGAAATCAATAGCATGATCCAGGGGAGCCACAGCGAGATAATAATGTCTGTGAAGATCATTCCTATTGAGGAAATCTCGAATGTGTCTATCATCTTAAATCAGCTTTTGTATGTTTCAGCCATTGCCCTTTCAATGGGTGTCAGTAGGTCAAGCTCTTTCTGAATTTACAGAGGCTAGAACTGTAGCTACACTAAAGTGATAGTTGAAAGAGTTTAAAGTGAAAAATAGCTGCAATTAGTTGGCGGCTAAAAAGCGTATCATTTAATTTCATTTTTTTGGACACGTAAGTGCATGCAAGAATCAGAAAGTAGGAACTCTGAACTGTATGGTAGTGCATACAAGAATTAGTAATCACGATCCTTGTACTTCTTTGGCTATTTGCAGCCTCTTCTTCGTAGGTTTGTAGTAATATTCATTTTTCATATTTAGCTTACGTTAGGACTGAAGTATTTGATCCTTTAGAAGTTGTGTAAAGTTTGATTTCTAGGATGAAGTTGTTGAGATGTCTTATCCTTCTTTGTTTAAAGTTGAGTACTTGTTTTAAGTTTTAGAGAAGTAAGCTGCTTCAACTTCTTTCGTGCATGTCTTTTCTAAAAACATTTTTAAGTCAATAATGTTTTATTTTATCTAGTTTTATTTGGTAATAAATAAAGGGATTTTTTTTCTTTTCTTGTGTCCCTTGCTTTTAATGTTTTATGAGTGATTTATTTCCTCTTATAATTCGTGAGTTCAAATTAGTTTGAACTTATGAAGATATATAAGAATTAGAAATCAAGAACTTCGGATCGTCTGATAGTGCAGGCAAGGATAAGAACTCTTAAATGTTTGGTGCTTTGCATGTCGATCCTATGACCAATCATGCATGCTCCGTACAAGCAGATGTAGCACCCAATTTCTAGAGGGAAAGAGAGATCATTGTGTGGTCATTGTTTCGTGAGATCCTTGCTTGTTTTCTTGAATTTGATTTGTTGCAAGCTGCTCAAGGTCCTCACACCTGGTACATTTGTGGATCGTTTAATATGAAGTTTCGCAATTGTGAAGCGATTGTTTTAATTTCTATGCTCATATAATACATTCGCATTTCATCTTCAAATTGACACTATCCTTGCTTGCACTACCAGACGATCCAGAGTTCTTGATTTCTAATTGTTATATATTTTCATAAGTTCAAACTAATCTGAACTCACGAATTATAAGAGGAAATAAAGCACTCATAAAACTATAAAAGCAAGGGACACAAGAAAAGAAAAAAAAAAACTAAATCCATTTATTTGTTACAAAACAAAACTAGATAAAATAAACCATTATTGACTTTTTTTTCTTTTAGAAAAGACATGCACGAAATAAGTTGAAGCAGCTTACTTGGCTAAAACTTAAAACAAGTACTCAACTTTAAACAAAGAATGATCAGACATCTCAAAAACTTCATCCTAGATATCAAAGTTTACACAACTTCTAAAGGAACAAATTCTTCAGTCCTAAAGTAAGCTAAATATGAAAAATGAGTATTACTATAAACCTACGAAGAAGAGGCTCCAAATAACCAAAGAAGTACGAGGATCCTGATTTCTAATTCTTGTCTGCACTACCATACAGTTTAGAGTTTCTACTTTCTGATTCTTGCATGCACTTACGTGTCCAAAAAAATAAAATTAAATGATACGCTTTTTAGCCGCCACTTAATTGCAGCTATTTTTCACTTTAAACTCTTTCAACTATCACTTTAGTGTAGCTACTGTTTCTAGCCTCTGTAAATTCAGAAAGAGCTTGACCTGCTGACACCCATTGAAAGGGCAATGGCTGAAACATACAAAAGCTGATTTAAGATGATAGACACATTCGAGATTTCTTCAATAGGAATGGTCTTCACAGACTTTATTATCCCGCCGTGGCTCCCCTGGATCATGCTATTGATTTCAAGATTCTTATTGAGGACGGGGCAACCGGAAAATCCCTTGTCCGCCCTTGCATTAGTTGTAACAAGACTCCCTCAGTGTGACTTCACCGTCCCAGGATTTAGCATCTTTCGTGATTAATAGGTCGCCATGGTCGAAATTGGAGGTAGCATGCCTGAAAAAAGAAATTTAGAGGTTATTGAAAGTATTACTAAACCTAAACATTACCTAAATTATATTTTCATAAACATCTCACCTGCAGTGACACACTTGTGAGTCCAGCCTAGATGACTAGCATCTAAGCCCGCAACTCGCAAGGTGGCAACCGCATCCATTTCAAGAAAAGCGACGACTTTCCTGGTCATAGTCACTTTTCGCACGAGCAAAGACCACCTTTAACTTCACAACACTGCTATCATCTGTCAATTGGAAAAATAGTTTCTTTGACTTCGCTTTAGTGATGATGTGGCTACATGTGATCACATATGGCATAGTTGAAATCCTGTCCGTTCCTGACGTTGAGCCACTCAAAGTATACACCCTTCCAATCTTGTAGGGCTCACAAAATGAAAAGTGTCTCACCCTCTTTATCATATTCTGACTTTCAAGGTTGGAATTTGGTGCAACACCAGCGAGTGAGGGAATAGAGCTTGGTGTAACACCAGCTGCTGAGGGCATGGGAGGAGGTAACATGCTTCTTCTTTTCCTTGTCATAGAATAGGAACTTTTGAGGTCTTCAATGTTTACACCCTCTGTTCATCTTCAAACCTTGGCTGCCCCGGCTCTTCATCATCCTCCAACATACTCATCAATTGAAGAAACCATGCATTCTCACTACTGTCCCCAACTATTGGATACAAAATGAAAATTTTTGAAGTCCACGCTTCAAAGGAATGCTGAAGCAAAGATAGTAAATACTAAAGTCAACACTAAACATAAATTAAACAACAAAATGTCCAAGGTTGGCAGCCAATGGCCATCACAAGCATGAGTCCTAATGCATCAACTACTCATCGCTCTTATCATTGTTGGCCTCATCTTCATCAATATCCTCAAATGCAAGATTCTCATCCTCTTCATCCTCCTCTACATCTTTATTGTCATCATAAGCATGTCCAACAACCAGGTTGATGAGCTGGCAATATAGCTAGAGAGCAGAGGTAGTGGATCAACATCCATGTTGCGCTGACGGTGCATGCACAAGATTAAGTAGAGAGTCATTGCATAACTTCTCGTCAAGAAGCACTTGTGTTTTCAAGGACGAAAACGCTTCTCCAAGGGGGGAGTAATGTCAGGCCAAGGGCAGGGCCAAGGGCCAGGACGGACATGCGGTCAAGGGGCGCTATATTTAGGGGCTAGGAGTCTATATATGGCACGGTTGGGTGGAGAGTTGCATGGTCAAGTCCCCCGCGGTCTAACACTTGGTCCATGCATCTCATTGTAGAAGAGGCACCAAAGGGCTCAAGCCTTAAGTCTTCAGGACAAATGTTGAAGTCAGGGATGGACGAAGCGAAAGTTGAAGTAGAAACAAGCTACACGAATGCTAGCAAAGGGCAAGTAGGTGGGAAAAAATAGGTAGAGGGTGGGTAAAAGGTTGAATGGGCGAGGGTTTAGGGTCTTGGGTAGAAACAGAAGTCCATTCTGACTACCAGGTTATCATACGTGTATGTTGTCTTAAAGGCCAGATTTGAGGGCCAAAGTTACAACTGAGTGCACTCTTTTCATCTTCAACATTTAGCAAGCAAATGGGCCAAATCTCATCCAATTTGAAGCATTTTTTAGCTTGCAAAGACCACATACGGTGGTACACCAAGAAAGCGTCGACCCGTGGAATAGCCAACAACAGGTACATGGAGGTGTGCAGGTTGAAGGGAGAGTGATGATGCATTTGATAGGTGCAGATTGAAACAAGTGGGACAATGGTGTGTATGCCAAATACAGTGTGTTGCAGGTCAATGATGGTTTTATGCTCTGCTAGTCGGAATATCTACCGATGCATAAAGTGTTGCTTCGATGAGCTTTGTGGCTCGGTCTTTACGGCTTCGCATTTGGAGATCTTTGGAGGAGCTCAGTGCATCGCCGATGAGTCATCATTGCAGATGATGGGAGCTTTTGGTCGTTCAATATGGTTGTCATCCGTGAACGTATGAAAAGGGGCTAAAATGGAGTTTTTTTTTTCAAAAAAAAAAAGAGGAAGACTATATGGCAGCGTGACGAGCGAGTCTGCATGGGAGCTTGCCCCAAGTGGTTGGATGCATGGGAGGCTCGACAGGTGGGGTGATTGCATGAGGAGGGGGGACCATGCATCAAAGTGCGGAGAGCTACGGGGAGCTGCAGGGCTGAGAGCGGCCAGGATGTAGTGCCGCCAAGTCGGGGCTGAAGAGTAGGATAGGCTGCACTGCAGGTGACGAGGGGCTGTAGACTGGTAAGGGAGGCCAAGCTGCAGTTGGATGGACTGCATGTGAAGAGAGAGAAGTGCCGCGAGCTACAGAGAGAGCTGCAAGTGGCCATGGTTTAGGGGAGCTGCATGGGCGGAAAACAAGCTGCATGCCGAGAGCCAGTAGAGCAGAGGTAGAGACGGGGAGCTGCAGGAGACCAACCAAGGGCGGCCAGGTAGCGGGTCTGTGTGAAGAGCAGGGGCAAGTAGATGGCCTGGGAAGTGCTGCATTTCGTCAAGAGTCTGTAGGGCCGCCATCAAAAGGAGGGAGAGGTCCAAGCGGTGCAGGCAAGGGCCCGCCATGTGTTGAGTTGCATGAAAGCAGGGAGCTCAACCGAGCTGATGAATTCAAGGCCAGAGCAGGAGAGGTTGCACTGCAGGTGACGGGATGGCCAATCGAAGCAAAGGGGCTGCATGCCATACAGGGAGTAGAGGAGAGGAGGCTCGCTGCAAAGTAAAGGCAGGAAGGCTATGGAAGCTATGGCGACAACTCTTCTCATGCCAAGCGATATAGCTGGTTGATTCGTGAAAAATTTGAGGTTTTTGCTCTTGGGTAGCTGGAAATTTCTTTCTTTTAGGAGGGTTTTTTGCTCGAAGATCGAAAGCCTTGAGGAGGAGCCGCTTCAGAAGGGGGAGCCGAGACCACGGGTTGTGGCTAGTGGGGCCGCGAGGCCGGCTACAGAAGGGAGACGCTGCAGTTGAAGAAAGAGGAATACCGAGAGCTGCCAAGACGGGGCCGACAATCGAATGAAAAGCAAAGGCTGCAGGGGATTGACAACTTCATGTTAAAACTCATTGTTTCAATGCATAGTGTTCGAGTTCAATGTTCTCATCTGCTCGTGCGTAGCGTCCGTGGTAGCATTGGCTCCAGACAGTGTGTGTGTGTGTGTGTGTGTGCGCTGAGAGAGAGGGAGAGAGATAGTGTGAACTCGGTGCATATGTGAGCAGTCTGTATACATTTGAGGCTTGTGTAATCTCCTATACGGGTGATGGTGTACTGAGCGGTTTTGGGCTGCTTATGGATGAATGTGTGTAGTCAGGATACTTGAGCGCGAGTTGTACAGTGCAAGGTCGGTCGAAGGTGTGCCTGTGTGTGTGTGTGGGTAGGGCTACAGACTATTTCCTTGGGCTGTAGAGAGGCATAGTACTTGTGTGCTGGGTGTTTTTCCATTTCCCCCATCCCATCAAAGGTGCCCCCCTGAGGATATACCGATTGCTCCTTGGTGAAGTCGAAGACGGTGTCGCAGTTTGAAGAGCAGGATCTAACAAGAATGGCATGGTCGGGTTTTTCGACTTTTATAGGTGCTGAAGATGCTAAGGTTTGGCTGCAAGACTATGGCCTTTTTTGTTGGACAGCAGCTTGTCAAGAGAAGAGGGAGTGGCCCAAGCTTTCCTGCTCCTGGTTCGTGGAAAAGCAAAGGTATGGTACGAGGGCTTGCAGGCTGAAGAAAAACAGGATTGGATCACATTGGAAGCGGCATTCCGAAGCCGATATGTGGCCAACACGCAGTGGAGTGAAGTGAAGCAGATGATGGACAACCTAAAGCAAAGCCTTGACGCTGATTTTCGAGCATTCGTATGGGAGTTCGAGGCCATATGGAGCAAGTTGGTTAAGGTAGCTGCTGTAGAGAATGCAGATTTTTGGAAGATGACCAAGTTTGTGGATTGCTTGCATGTAAAAGTGTTGGATAAAGTCGAGATAGATGGACCGTGCACGTACGAGGAGGTAGTAGCTTATGCGCAGAGGAGGACGAAGAAGGTTTTAAAGAAGCAACAGACAAAGCAGGTTTTGGCGAGTCCATTGGTGCCAAGGCCAATTGCTAGGGAAGAGCTTCAGGTAATTCGACCCTTTGTTGATGCACATGTGGTAGCAACGGATAGGAGTGATGACAGAGTAGAGATGATACCGTGTGGGCCTATGAGGCCTCAACAGCTGCAGAGAGGAGTCTACTGAGTACCACATGATGTGCTTGACCAAGTGACTTCCGAAAAGCAAGCAGTGGAGAAGATAGTTGAAGTACCAAAGCTGGTGAGTTTTGTGAAGAAAGCCAAGGTGTATTCGAGCTATAGCAGTGCCTTGGATACGGACATCACATGGGAAACGGAGTCTGCTTTCTCAAGGTATGAGAAATATGATGTTATGCATGTCGATAAGGTGGTAAAAGAGCAACAGATTGCAGGTGAAGAGACATTTTGTGTGGACCAGGGGGTTGGGCAACCTTCTCTCTTGCCTTGTGATGGTAAGGCCATGTTGACTAAAGAAGAGTGCTTCGATGAAGCAGACTGGGGGTTCGATGATCCAGTGGTTGATGTAGATGACGAGTTACAGGTTTTGGTTGCTAAAGCTATGGTGAGAATACAAGGTATGCAAGGCTTTCCGCCTTTTCCATTGCTGTTTGAAGGGAATGTAGGTGAAGGTATGCCGGTGTTTGCTTTGGAGGATCAGTTACTGCAGGTGGATGCCATGTTGTTGACGGATATGTTGTTGAAGGTTGCTATGCAAGCGCTTCTATGCCGATTGCTACAGGTTATCTTGTTTGAAGACAATCATGCTATGGCGAGCTCTCTAGCCGATGGCTGAAAACAGATGATGTAAAAGGTTTCCAAGGTGTACAGGCTTGTTTTATGTGTGAAGAAGGTTCATGTGTACAGTTTTTTGAAGGGTTATGCTGTCAAAAAGCTAGATACATGGATTGCTTACAGGTTTACAAGTGCAACGCTGGGGTGGTTTGTATCAGTTTTACAGATGGATGGTGATGATCAATGCCATATTCTTGATCCAATTGGAGTTTACACTATGCTTGGGAGAGCCTATGGCTTTCCATTTGATCCGGTCGGGTGCTACAACCAGTGAAAGTCTCTCTCTATCTATCTAATGATTATGTAAATAATATCTACCAATTCTCTTCTTATGCAATGATATATTATCTAAACAATGCTATGGTTGAGCATCAATGCTCAATAAGGGGGTAAGCAATGATGGTACACCAAGAAAGCGTCCACCCGTGGAATAGCCAACAGAAGGTACATGGAGGTGTGCAGGTTGATGGGAGAGTGATGGGAGAGTGATGAAGCATTTGATAGGTGCAGATTGGAACAAGTGTGACTATGGTGTGTATGCCATAAACGGCGTGTTACAGGTCAATGATGGTTTTATGCTCTGCTAGTCGGAATGTTTACCGATGCTTAAAGTGTAGCCTTCGATGAGCTTTGTGGCTTGGCCTTTACGGCTTTGCATTTGGAGATCTTGGGAGGAGCTCAAGCTCAGTGCATCACCGATGAGTCATCATTGCAGATGATGGACGCTTTTGGTTGTTCAGTATGGTCATCATCCGTGAACGTATGAAAGGGGGCTAAAATGGACTTTTTTTTCCCAAAAAAAAAAAAGGAAGACTATATGGCAGCGTGACGAGCGAGTCTGCATGGGAGCTTGCGCCAAGTGGTTGGATGCATGGGAGACATGCATCAAAGTGTGGAGAGCTACGGGAAGCTGCAGGGCTGAGAGCGGCGGGCCAGGGTGTAGCGCTGCCAAGTCGGGGCTGAACAGTAGGAGAGGCTGCACTGCAGGTGACGAGGGGCTGCAGAGTGGTAAGGGAGGCCGAGCTGCAGTTGGATGGACTGCATGTGAAGAGAGAGAAGTGACGCGAGCTGCAAGCGGCCATGGTATGAGAGAGCTGCATGGGTGGTCAACAAGCTGCATTCCGAGAGCCAGTAGAGCAGAGGTAGAGGGTAGAGAGTACGGGGTCGAGCTGCAGGAGACCAACCGAGGGCGGCCCGGTAGCGGGTCTGTGTGAAGAGTAGGGGCCAGTAGACGGCCTGAGAAGTGCTGAATTTCATCAAAAGTCTGTAGAGCCGCCATCAAAATGAGGGAGAGGTACAAGCGGTGCAAGCAAGGGCCCGCCATATGTTGAGCTGCATGAAAGCAGGGAGCTCGATCGAGCTGATGAATGCAAGGCCAGAGCAGGAGAGGCTTCACTGCAGGTGACGGTATGGCCAATCGAAGCAAAGGGGCTGCATGCCATACAGGGAGTAGAGGAGAGGCGGCCTGCTGCAAAGTAAAGCCAGGAAGGCTATGGAAGCTATTGTGGAAAGTGCAATACACTTTACACCTAAGCTGGAGTTCAAACCTCACCACAGATACCTTATCCCTACAACGGCTAGATTGCTTATCCAAGCCTATAAAAGGAACTCCCCTTGTATTGTTCCCAAGTAGTTGTTGTATGCAATTTGAATTCGAATTTCCCTCTCTACTTGGTGTCAGCTCCCCCTTCCCTTCTCTCTCACACCTCTCTCTCTTCTCTACCTCCATCTCTCTGTCTACTCTCTCCTTCTCTCCTCTCTCACTCTATCTTCTATATATATCACTCAAGTTCACATGGTATCAGAGCTTCAGAACTTGAGCTCCTAAGTACTCTACGAGCCTTCTCTCGAAGCAATGGCCTATTTACACGCCCATCTCTCACTTCCAAGGTTTACTCGGCTAGCATGACTAGCACCTCATCACCTATGGTTGCAACCACCAAGTCAAGATACTTCACCATTGACAAGCTCAATGGGAACAATTACAATGTGTGGAAGCTGAGAATGGAGCTATATTTGAAGCAACTTGGTCTCTGGAAGATTGTTTCTGGAAATGAAACAAGACCAAGTGAAGACGTCGAGTACGCCTCCGATACGGAGCTACACTCGGCATGGGATTCAAGGGACATTACGGCTCAAATGGAAATTATACTCCATTGTGAGGATAGGCAAGTCCAAATGGTGCGGACTCTATCCACCTCTAAGGCTATTTGGGAGTTCTTCAACAACAGTTATGAGCACACTGATCTTGTTTATCAAGTCTCCCTGATCAAGAGGCTTGTGAACAATACTATGCAAGAAGGCCAATCTGCAGTCAAGTTTCTTGACAATTGGCAGCCACTGTTAGATGAAGTTCTCATCTCTGGAATGGAGATTTCAGAGAAATTTCAATGTATGCTTCTATTGGCGGCTTTACCCGCAAGCTGGAGAGCCTTTGTTACTACTCAAGCCCTGTCCCAGATGCAATTGCAAGGCCTTGTATCCAAACTCCATCAGGAAGAAGCTTTGAGAGACCATTCTAATGGCTCTACTCCAGTGGCTCTAGCCACTCATATCAATTTCAGAAAAGGTGGTCCTAACCACCATTACAACAACTCAAGGCAATTGCATAAAGGTGGTTCTAACCGCCCTAGAAATGCACCTTATGGTCAAGTTCAATGCCACAACTGCAAGAAGTTCGGACACATTGCCAAGGACTGCAAGTCCAAAACCAAGCATCATGGTGGTAATCATGGAGGATTCAACGGACATAAAGCAAATGGAGGCTATCATCATAAAGCTCATGCTCATTTCACCAATATTTCAAGCTATGATGGTGACACACACCCTACTTCTATACAACTTTTTGGTGCAAGCTTCAGCTCCTCTAAGCCACATCACAACTCTTCTATTTGGTATCTAGACACTGGAGCTACACATCACATGACATGTCATTATGATTGGCTTGCACACTACACTCCTCTTCAACACCCACTTGAAGTCCTCATGGGGGATAGCAACATTCAACATGCTAAAGGATATGGCACTGTTGCCATTACCCTACCAAATGGCACTATAGCTCACTTAGACAAGGTATACTATGTACCTGGTCTAAAGCAGAATTTGATCTCAGTAGGAGAGCTCACCTCCAAAGGCATTACAGTTTCTTTCACGCATGATAAGTGCATCCTGCATACAATTGACACAAATCACAAGCCTTTCTCTATATCTTGCCCCAAGGAAGGACGCTTGTATCCTTTCGGCTCTAGCAAAGACCAAGCCAAAGCACTTTCAACAGTCATCAATTCTCCTAAGCAAGAGGAGACACTTACTTGGCACTACATGTTAGGTCATGTCTCGCAACAAGTGCTCAAAGATATGCAGCAGAAAGAGCTAGTGGTAGGTTTGCCAACCACAATTACACCAATTACATTTTGTGAAGCATGCGTATTGGGAAAAGCTAAGCATTTCAAGTTTCCAAGGTCAAAGTCCCATACAGCTCAACCTCTTGAGCTTATCCACTCGGATTTGTGCGGCCCAATGCAGACACAATCACTCACTGGCAACAAATACTTCCTAATCTTCATCGACGACTATACAAGGTACACTCATGTCTATTTCTTGGCACATAAAGCTGCAACCTTTATCAAATTTCAAGCTTTCAAAGCTGCCGTGGAGACACAACTCGATCGCAAAATCAAGGCACTAAGGACAGACAATGGTGGGGAATACAAAAGCAACGAGTTTCAACAATATTGTGTATCAAATGGCATTCGAAGGGAATTTATAATTCCGGATCACCCTCAGCAAAATGGAGTCGCAGAGCGCAAGAATCGCACTTTAGTCGAAGCTGCCCGCTCAATGCTAGCCCTCGCTCGACTTCCTATTTCTTTCTGGGAAGAAGCCATAGCGACCGCAACCTACATTCAGAATCGAGTCCTCTCATCAGTCAATCCACAGAAAACTGCTTACCAGCTATGGTTCAACCACCCGCCCAACATAACCCATCTCAAGATCTTTGGTTCCCCGGCATATCCTCTGCTCACCAGTAATCAACCCAAATTTTCCCCTAAGAGTATCCACACTATCTTCTACGGATACGGCGACACTCATGGCGTTAAGGCCTATCGACTTTATGACTCGAAAACAAATAAGTTTTTGTTCTCAAGGTCAGTAATATTCTGTGAATTTCTTCTATTTAATCATCCTGGAGATGCTCCGCCCTCATCGACCACTGAGCCCCTTTTACCTACCCCATTTACAATGCCTGGTAAGTACCCTACAGCTACTACACTTACCATATCAATGAACAATGGTGTGAACACACCCTTGACCGCATTAATTCAACATCAAAAGCTCACAGGCTTAAAAACGAAATCTGCCAACACAATTAAGCTGGCGCAACCTGTAGCGCTACCCTTAGCTTCAGCTTCCCATCGTTCTAATCCACTTATCCCAATCCATGGCATGCACACACACTCTCTTCCTCTCTCAAACACACTACAAGAGAGCCACACACACACACATTTTCAGCCATCTGTCTCAAGCTATTCCTCTCCTCATAAGCTCCAACTCTCAAGCTCCATAGCACCAACTCGTGCTCCAAGCAACATCAGCCCCTTACATCAATCAAAAACGACCCCAAACAGCTCTCAATTCAGTCCCTTAGCTTCTCCTTCCTCGCCTCTCAGCATGGCACACACTCCTATAATCGTATCATCCTCCCTCTCCACCCCGCCTACTTCTACTACTCATAGAAACACCATCAATCCCATCACCATTTCCTCTTCATCCTCAGCTCTCAAGGAATCTAATCAACACTCTAATCAACCCTCCGGATCAGCCCCAATGGATGATGAAGGGATCTCACCTCCCCTTCGCCCTCGACACCGCTCTCTGGAAGCCATCTACGAAGCAACATCATTCGCCGCATTCTTGCTTCAAGAAGAAGAAGACCTCTCCATCAACATCCCCGACCCGCTCGAAGAGAATACACTCTCAGTCGAAGACGCCATTGCCTCTCCCGAAGGCGATCAATGGATTGAAGCCATGAAGGAAGAGCTTCAAGCACATGAAGAAGCTCAAACTTGGACTATCACACCTAGGCCCGACGACGCCAATGTCATCGGTTGTCGATGGATTCTCAAGAAGAAGCATCGCCCCAATGGTTCTGTCGAACGCTACAAAGCAAGGCTTGTCGCGAAGGGCTATACGCAACAACATGGTACAGATTTCACTGACACTTACTCTCCTGTCATGGGTATCACCTCATTTCGCATACTTGTTGCATTAGCCGCTTTCTTTGACATTCCTCTTCACCACATTGACATTCGCACTGCATTTTTACATGGATGGCTAGATGAAGTCATTTATATGGCTCAACCGCCCTACTTCTATTGTGATGATCCCACTATCTATGTATGCAAGCTACATAAGCCTATATACGGTCTCAAACAGTCTGCACGACAATGGTTCAAGCGCTTGCATGCTTTTCTTATCAAATGGGGATGGGTTCAATGCACTTCTGACCCAAACTTGTTCTATCACACTCTCTTTCATGGATGGGCGATCATTGGTGTCTATGTCGATGATATTCCTATCATTGCTAGTGATGAGACATATGTCTCACATGTTGTGGAAATGTTCAAAGAGGAATTTCCAGTCCATGACAACGGCCCTATGACCTACTTCTTGGGCATAGAGGTCAACAGGGATCCAAATGGCAGATTCATCAAGCTTTCTCAGCGGAAATACATTGAAGACATATTGGGTGAGTATGGTCTTCTCTCTTCAAATGCACAACTCTCTACACCACTCCTTGTCAAGCATAAATTATTCACTTCTATGCCACCATCTGATGATGATACTTATTCTATGTCAAGCTTTCCCTACGCTCGCTTAATCGGTCAGCAAAGGTATATCATATCATGCACAAGACTTGACATTAGCTTTACAGGTCATGTATTATCTCGCCATATGAAGGCACCTCACAAATGCCATGGTCTCGCTGCCAAGAGATCACTGCGCTACTTACACCACACTCGCCATCATTCTCTCACATATTATAGTCAGCACCACTCATCACCACTGCAAATCAAAGGTTTTGTTGATGCCGACTGGGCCGGCCAAGACCCGAATATGCATAGCATCTCTGGGCATGTATTTCTTCTTGCAGGAGGTGCTATTTCTTGGCGAAGCAAGCGCCAGACTTCACTTGCTCTATCATCTGCCGAGGCAGAGTATATAGCAGCATCCCTTGCTGCTCGTGAAGCATTGTGGCTTCACCAACTCCTGGAAGAATTGCCGATTCCATGTGCCACTCCGCCAATCATTCTACATTGCGACAATCAATCAGCAATTGCAATGGCGAAGAGACCTCAGCTTACCGAGCGCACAAAACACATCAAGCTCGCATATCACTCCATCAAGGAGCTAGTAGAATACAACTTCATCCACCTCAAATACATCTCTACCACAGAGAATGTTGCCGATTTCCTTACCAAGGCAGTTCCTCCTGAAAAACACCTTCTTTGCTCAGCAAGAGCCGGTTTGGAAGCTCCCTAGCTTCATCTTCACCAACACTCATTGTATTTCAGCATGGATTTATTTTGTATTCGCATTTGAGGGGGGATCTCCTCACAAATGCTCTATGCTTTCTGTTATGATTTCGCTTTGAGGGGGGATGTGGAAAGTGCAATACACTTTACACCTAAGCCGGAGTTCAAACCTCACCACAGATACCTTATCCCTACAACGGCTAGATTGCTTATCCAAGCCTATAAAAGGAGCTCCCCTTGTATTGTTCCCAAGTAGTTGTTGTATGCAATTTGAATTCGAATTTCCCTCTCTACTTGGTGTCAGCTCCCCCTTCCCTTCTCTCTCACACCTCTCTCTCTTCTCTACCTCCATCTCTTTGTCTACTCTCTCCTTCTCTCCTCTCTCACTCTATCTTCTATATATATCACTCAAGTTCACAGCTATGGCGACAACTCTGCGCATGCCAAGCGATATAGCTGGTTGATTCGTATAGAAGTTGAGGTTTTTGCTCTTGGGTAGCTGGAAATTTCTTTCTTTTAGGAGGGTTTTTTTGCTTGAAGATCGAAAACCTTGAGGACGAGCCGCTTTAGAAGGGGGAGCTGAGACCACGGGGTGTGGCTAGTGGGGCCGCGAGGCCGGCTACAGAAGGGAGACGATGCAGTTGAAGAAAGAGGAATATCGAGAGCTGCTGAGACGGGGCCAACAATCACACAGGCTGCAGGGGATCTACAACATCCTCATGTTAAAACTCATTGTTTCAATGCATAGTGTTCGAGTTCAATCTTCTCATCTGCTCATGCGTAGCGTCCGTGGTAGCATTGGCTCCGGACAGTGAGTGTGTGTGTGATGAGAGAGAGGGAGAGAGGTAGTGTGAACTCGGTGCACGTGTGAGCAGTCTGTGTACAGTTGAGGCTTGTGTAATCTCCTATGCGGATGATGGTGTACTGCTGAGTGAGCGGTTTTGGGCTGCTTATGGATGAATGTGTGTAGTGGGGATACTTGAGTGCGAGTCGTCCAGTGCAAGCTCGATCAAAGGTTAACCTATGTGTGTGATTCCGTGTGGGTAGGGGTGCGGACTATTACCTTGGGCTATAGAGAGGCATAGTACTTGTGTGCTAGGTGTTTTCCCATTTCCCCCATCCCAACAGCGGATCCACGCAGAGTGATTGCTTAAAGTGATCATAACTTGCTCAAAAAGTGTCAAAATTCAATTTTGAAACTTGATATGGGTTGCTGGTGAGGAGAGAAACCTATGGAGTGAATTACGCTTCATTTTGACCATTTAGACATCATAAGTGTATGATGTCTATAGGGGATTTTTAGAGACCAAAATTTAAATTTGAGCTTACCAGGGTGTTAAGCACAAAAAAACAAGCTTACAGACCAAGTTTGGGCCACTTCTAAGCATATAGACATCGTATGCGTAGGATGTCTCAAGGCAAGGTCTGAAGGTCCAATTTCTATTTTGACCACATAGGAGGGTTTTTGTGAGTTGCTTAAGTGATAGAGAGTCATTGGAACAAAAGTCACTTCATTCTGCCACATAAGACATCATGCGCGTATAATCTCTCAAGTGCCAAATTAGAAGTCCAAAGTTTTATCTGAGCTCACATAAGTATTTTCCAGCGTAAAATAGGCCTAGAGACCAAGTCTCATTCAATTTGGATCACTTTTGGCTTAGTAAACCTTCCCGGAAAGTTGCAAACAACCAAACAGATAAAGGAGTGATATAACTCTCTAAAAGTGTCAGGATCACAAACTGAGACTTGCACTGGGTAGACGACATCAAGGAGAGTCTACAGTTTAAGTCCATTTTGACCACCTGGACATTTTACGCGTATGTTGTCTTAAGAGGCCATCTCTGAGAACAAAAGTTACAATTGAGTGCACCCTTGTCATCTTCAACATTTAGGAAGCATATGGGCCAAATCTCATCCAATTTGAAGCATTTTTTAGCTTGCAAAGACCACATACGGATCTAAGCGGAGTGATTGCTTAAAGTGATCATAACTTGCCCAAAAAGTGTCAAAATTCAATTTTGAAACTCTCTATGAGGTGTTGGTGAGGAGAGGAACCTCTGGAGTGAATTTTTCTTCATTCAGACGAGTTAGACATTATACGCTTATGATGTTTATAGGGCATTTTTAAAGACCAAAATTTAAATCTGAGCTTACTAGGATATTAAGCACAACAAAACAAGCTTACATACCAGGTTTGGGCCAATTCTGAGCACGTAGACATTATACGCGTATGATGTCTGAAGGCAAGGTCTGAAGGTCCACTTCCACTTTTGACCACATAAGAGGGTTTGAAACGATGTTTTAAAGCTGTGTGCAAAATTTCATGACATTCTGAGCTAATAGACATTATATGCGTATCATGTCTTAGAGGAAAGATCTGGCCAAAATCTCATTGCATTTGGAGCTCATTTGAGCTTGTAAAGGCCAGAAGAAAAATCTGGATAGATTCATGCTTGTATTGGCCATAACTTGCCCAAAAAGTGTCAACATCAAATTTTGAAAATTGATGAGAATTTCTTTAGTGATAGAGAGTCATTGGAACAAAAGTCACTTCATTCTGCCACAAAAGACACCATACGCGTATGATGTCTCAAGTGCCAAATTAGAAGTCCAAAGTCTTATTTGAGCTTACAGAAGTGTTTGCCAGCATAAAATAGGCCTAGAGACCAAGTTTCATTCAATTTGGATCACTTTTGGCTTAGTAAATCTTCCTGGAAAGTTGTAGACAACCAAATAGATAAAGGCGTGGTAGACCTATCTAAAAGTGTCAAAATCACAAACTGAGACTTGCAGTGGGTAGAGGACATCAAGGAGAGTCTACACTTTAAGTTTGGAGCAATTCTGAGTCATGAGACATCATACACGTATGCAGTCTCCAGGCAAGGGTTGAGCCAAAAAAAACCGTTTTGACCATAACTTAAGCTTATGATATCGGATTCAAAAACCTTTTTTTATCGAAATGAAGCTCCAGAGTAGCTCTATGACTTTTAGTGCAATCCTTGAAGAACAATCAAAGGCCCTTCGAGTCATTCACTATTGGTCCGTGCTTGAAAAAACGTCGTTTAAGACCTCAAAATGCATTGGCAAGTTAGGGGTGTCTAAAAGTGACAATTTGAAAGAATTGTGAGAAAACGGTCACGATTTTGGACATTGTTTTGACTTTTTCCTAACGAAAGCACTTGAACACATTGGACTAGGATTGCTTACATCAAACTACGAAAATTGGATGAGGAAAGGTTAGAGGCCTTTTTTTTTGGATTGGACCACTCGATCAAGTTTGATGTGGAAGCCGGTGATCCAAAGACATTGCAAGACACTATACGCTTGGCTCAACTCCAAGCGATGAAGCACAACAAGGATAAGCTCAAGACAGTCTCAGATAATGGTAACTCTTCCTTGCATGACTCATTTAAGGCATTCGAAAAAATATGAACCGCAAAAGGGTCCTTTAATTAGAGTCAAAGATGCTTTTGGAATATACTCTCTACACCAATGAGAATGGGCTTGTGGCCACGGTCCCACCAATTTTTGCATTTTCTTCAATGGCCATAACTTGAGCATTTTAACTTCAAATTTGACAGACAATAATGCATTTGGAACGCATTTCCGAGCTCTTTCCATAGTCATGTTACATGATATAGTTTTGAGGTACGTAGATATGGGCTATCCGTGCCCCCCTTTTTATGTCCAATTGTTGACTAAAATCTTATTGGTTGCTCTTACAAGGCTCTTTTGGGGTTATCTTTTTCCTAATGGACAATAATTCTAATGGGAATGGTAGCTAGAAAAAGAACTCTCTTTATTATTCTTCTCAATCTAATTCTCCATCTCAATCTCAATCTAAGGGCGATAAATCTAAGAATAAGGGTAAAAGAAAATTTGATAAACCTCAACTCACACATGATGAAAAGATTGCTCAAGGATTTTTAGGTTGCCAATTGAGGAAGAACAAGCATTGCACGCAAAGGAACATGGGTGTTTTCATTGTTACGTAGTAGGTCGCATGAAAAGTGAATGTCCTAAGAAAGAATCTAACAAGGAAACCTCTACTCCATCAACTTTTGATGCTACCCCTCAAGCGAATGCTATGATTGTGGTAGATCAAGAAGATAAGCAAGAGGGGATTTTTGAAGAGGATGAACTCATAATATGTTATGGACATGTGAATGGTCAAAGGGTCATTCTGTTGTTTGATTATGGAAGTTCTCATGATGTCATAAGTGAGTCTCTTGTAAAACGTGCACGTCTTCAAACTTCTCCTGTCCCCACACTCCCGATGCAGGGGTTTTCTGAAGGCATGGATGCTTCATTCTCTCCAGAAGTAAATGATTTCAAATTAGTCATTCAACAAACTCAATTTACTTGTTGATTTGTAGTCTCTAACCTTGTGGGTGTGCGACAAGTGCACCCAGATTTTGGACCGCCTATACCTAAATTTAATAAATCATTTTTATGATTTATCTATTGGAAAACCTGGTGGACAACTGCCCTACCTAGGCCTAATAATATTTATAAGGCCGATATCTCACCCAGTAGAGAAAAAGTAAGCTACTAGTAGAGAGCAAGAAACACCATCATTTTTTGCAAACCAGACTTAACGTTTTCAGCCAGCAGCAGAGGCCAGCGTTTTGGCAAATCGGTTCTAGCATTTTGCATCCTCTCGGCCCGGGCGATGCTCTTGCGAGCAGATCAACCTAGCCTTAGCAGATTCAGCCCACAGGCAGTAGATTAGCCATAGCGTTTTCAGTTTTCATCCCTTCCCTCACCAGATCGGGTTGGATTTGGAGTCTCCGTTGTGGTCCGGTACTTCGGCAGCCCATCGAGCCTCCCCTTCGCCATTCCCTCACTGGCATCAAGTGCTCCATTGGTGTCCATCATCGTCATCATCGAGATTTGCATTTTCAGCCTTCATCATCCTCGCATCGGGAGTGCAAATCACCCCGTGGTGGTCATCAATCATTCCCACATCTAGGAGGATACAAAGGTGCATCAATTAGTCCCAGAGGATCCTCTTTCGTGGGAGTTATCGCGGCAACAGTCATCCCTTGAGTCAGTAGAGTCTGCAATGAGATATTGCATTGTGTATACATTCCATTTACGCACTCTAAAGCTAAAACGACTCCTTGATATGGAATAATAAAATTAAAACCTAAAACCAAAGTCAAATTGAAACTAAGTCAGGTTTTGTAGGTTTTGTAAGTTATCATGAAGAGAGACATGGAATATTAGCAAGATTGTTGTTAAATATAGCTTTCTTTGCTTTTTAGTTCTTCAAGCTGTCAATTTTAAAACATCGAGAAAATTGTTGTTGAATATTGTTGTCGATCAATCGTTATCAACAAATTTGAAAAGCTCGGAAGGGTAGATTATAGAGCAAAGAGTATTCCCCTGAGACATTTCCACATATATTACACTTTTGGCCTCATACCTCATCATCATTTTGTCAAAATATTTCTAATTTGCATGTGCAAGTTGTGAGTAGAGATCATTGTCCTACATGAACATCATAAAGGCTTGAACAGGAAAACTTAAAAAAGGATGGTAGCTTAAGTGGTGCATCCATGAAACACAAGCTCCGTGTATATTCTTTGTAAGTCACGAGGCTTCTAACAATTTCACTACCATGTTAAAGGCACAAGCATAAAACCAACATAAAGAAATCTTTTGATTCAAAAAGATAAAAGTATCAATGCACTCATCCTTAGACAAGGTGGAAATTTAGTTGACACAATGATAAGATGGTAATTTAGGCATAAAACAAACCCCAAGTACCCTTTAATTTTCTAGAAAACCACGATGTAATGGTAGTGGTGTGTCGCACACCAAGTGTGTGTTGTTTGTAAGTCACAGGGCCCCTAAAAACCTATAATGTACAAGATAAATAAGCCTAAAGGCACAAGCATAAAACCATCACCAAGGAGAGTTTAGATCCAAAAAGAAAAAAAACATTGAAGCACTCTCATCAAATCAACTAAGGTGAGAAATTAGACATTATCAAACCCTTTCCTTTTTTTTTTGGGAACTTTTGAACTTCAAAAATGCAAAACCTAAAATCTTGAAGGCAAAGATACAAAGAGCACAAAATGTCAATCTCAACATGAAATGCGAGCATAAAACTAAACACAATCCCTTCACATATGAAGTTTTGCACTTGTGAAGTGATTGTTTTTAGTTCTATGCTCATATAATACATCCGCATATCATCTTCAGATTGACACTTTGTTCCGTACTGTAGGTAGGCTTAAGGTTCCACACATCTAGTGCATTTGTGAATAGTTTAATATGACATTCCACATTTGTGAAGGGATTGATTTTAGTTTTAAGCTAGCATTTCATGTTGAGATTGACATTTTGTGCTGCTCACGTCTTTGCCTTCAAGATTTCAGGTTTTGCATTTTTGAAGTTCAAAAAGTCTAGAAAAGTAAAGGGTTTTATAATGCCTAAATTCTCACCTTAGTTGAGTTGATGAGAGTGCTTCAATGTTTTTAATCTTTTTGGATCTAAACTTTCCTTGGTGATGGTTTCATGCTTGTGACTTTAGGCCTATCTATCTGTACATTATAGGTTTTTAGGGGCCTTGTGAATTACAAACAACACAGCCTTGGTGTACGATGCACCACTTACGTTACATCGTGGTTTTCTAGAAAATTAAAGGGTACTTGGGGCTTGTTTTATGCCTAAATTACCATCTTATCATTGTGTTAACTAAATTTCCACCTTGTAGAATGATGAGTGCATTGATACTTTGATCTTTTTGAATCAAAAGTTTTCTTTGCATTGGTTTTATTCTTGTGCCTTTAATATGGTAGTGAAATCGTTAAAGGCTTTTAGAAGCCTCGTGACTTACAAAGAACATACACAGAGCTTGTGCTTCATGGATGCACCAGTTAAGCTACCATCTTCTTTTAAGTTGTGTTGTTCAAGCCTTTCCGATGTACATGTAGGACATTGACCTCTACTCACAGCTTGCACATGCAAATTAGAAATGTTTTGTCAAAATGATGATGAGGTATGAGGCCAAAAGTCTGATATATGTGGAAATGTCTCATGTGAACACTCTTTGCTCTATAATCTACCCTTCTGAGCTTTGCAATTTTGTTGATAACGATTGATCGACAACAATATTCAACAACAATTTTTTTATGTTTTGAAATTGACAGCTTGAAGAACTAAAAAGCAAAGAAAGCTATATTTATCAACATACTTCCTAATGACCCTCTTATTCCATGTCTTTGTTCATGAAAACTTACAAAAGCTGACTTAGTTTCAATTTGACTTTGGTTTTAGGTTTTAATTTTATTATTCCATATCAAGGAGTAGTTTTAGCTTTAGATTGAGTAAATGGAATGTATACACGATGCAATACCTCATTGCAGACTCTGCTGACTCAAGGGATGACTGCTGCCATGGTAACTCCCCCAAAAGTGGCACCTCCAGGGATGATTTGATGCAACTTTAGATCCTTCTAGATGTGGGAATGACGGATGACCACCACGGGCTGATTTGCATTCCCGATGTGAGGATGATGAAGGCAGAAAACGCGTATCTCGATGATGCCAATAATAGACAACAATGGAGTACTTGATTCCAGCGAGGGAATGGCCAAGGGGAGGCTTGACGGGGGCTGAAGTACCGGACCACAACGGAGAGTCCAAATCCAACCCGATCAGGCAAGGGAAGGGAAAAGAACTGAAAACGTTATGGTTGATCTGCTGCTGTGGGCTGAATCTGCTAGTGCTAGGCTGATCTGTGTGCAAGAGCGCCGCCCGGGCCGAGAGGATGCAAAACGCTAGGGCTGATTTGCCAAAATGCTAGGGCTGAAAACACTAAGGCTGGTTTGCCAAAAACGCTGGTGTTTCTTGCTCTCTACTAGGAGCTTACTTTTTCTCCATTGGGTACGATATAGGCCTGATAAATATTATTAGGCCTAGGTAGGGCAACTGTCCACCAGGTTTCCCAACAAATAAATCATAAAAATGATTTATTAAAATAATGGTCTAGGCGATCCAAAACTGGGTGCACTTGCCGCCCAACTGGGAGTCCGATTGATGCGGGGAATGACCGTAGTGTAACAACATCTGTCAAAACGCCTGTACAAACCATTTATGCAAGAGGGTTCCAAAACTGGAAAACCTAATCTAATGGACTTGTCCAAACATGCTGGTCTTGCGAACATGCTCACAAAATTGCCGGTGCTAATCCTCCTAGGATTCTAAGCACTCCTATCTAGGAAGAAAGGGAATATTGGCAGTGGATGTCGATGAAGTATGTCCACGTGGCACACAGAGCCATGTGCACGTGACATCCCCTCCTGCTTAAGGTGAGGTATGGGTACCAATCTGCATGGCCTCCTTGTATGAGGCTAGCAAATCTGGATAGTGGATGAACAAGTCCTCATCCACCCAAGCATCAGCATGTGTCCCTTGATCCTTGAATTTGAGGAAATGTGGCTTCGCTTCCTTTGTATTGCCAAAATGAATGGGAAGCATTCGAAAACACTTCGACTTCGTCACAACAATCTCTGGTGGTTCTTCTTTTGGATTGCTGCTTGGATGTCCACCCTTTTGGGGGCAACTCGACAGGTCCACTTTGGAAACGCGTTGAGAGATGAGAGGGAGAGAGGGGATACTGCTCTCGCCTCGAATGAGGACTGGTTGCGACACATTATCTTTGATGAGAAACGTGAGCTTCTCCCAATCGATAATGGGCTTGAAATAGCCAAAACCACTTGATGCCCAAAATGATGTCACATCCTGCAAGTTTATAGACTACAAATTGACGAGTAAATTGAGTTTGTTGAATGAATAATTTAACATCATTTACTTGTTGAGAGAGTGACGCATCCATGTCTTGAGAAAACTCTTGCACCGGGAGGGTGGGGATAGGAGAAGTTTGAAGACGTGCACGTTTTACAAGAGACTCAGTTATGACATCATGAGAATTCCGGAATCAAACAACACAATGATCCTTTGACCATTCACATGTCCATAACATTTTATGAGTTCATCCCCTCCTCCTTAGATTATTGCTCTAACACAATCATAGCATTCGCTTGAGGGGTAGCATCAGAAGTTGATGCAGTAGAGGTTTGTTTGTTAGATTCTTTCTTAGGACATTCTCTGTTCATGCGACCTACTACGTGACAATGAAAACACCTATGTTAATTGACCACCTAAAACACCTTGAGCAATCTTTTCATCAGGTGTGAGTTGAGGTTTATGAGATTTTCCTTTACCCTTATCCTTAGATTTATCACCCTTACATTGAGATTGAGATTGAGATGGAGAATTAGATTGAGAAGAAGAATAAGGAGAGTTCTTTTTCTGGCTACCATTCCAATTAGAATTCTTGTCCTTAAATGAGTCATGTGAGGAAGAGTTACCATTATTTGAGGCCGTCTTGAGCTTACCCTTGTTGTGATTCATCTCTTAATTAAGTCGATCCAAGCATATAGCGTCTTGCACTATCTTTGGATCACCGGCTTCCACATCAAACTTGATCGAGTGGTCCAATCCAAAGAGAAAGGCCTCTAATCTTTTCTCATCCAATTTCTGCAGTTTGATGTAAGCAATCCTAGTCGAATGTGTTCAAGTGCTTTGGTTAGGAAAAAGTCAAAACTATGTCCAAAATGCTGACCGTTTCCTCACAATTCTCTCAAATTGTCACTTTTAGACACCCCTAACTTGCGGATGCATTTTGAGGTCTTAAACGACATTTTTTCGAGCACTGACCAACAATGAATGATTCAAAGGGCCTCTAATTGTTGTTCAGGGAGTGCACTAAAAGTCGTAGAGCTACTCTGGAGCTTCATTTTGATCAAAAAAAGTTTTTGAATCTGATATCAGAAGGTCAAGTTCTGGTTAAAACGTTTCTTTTTTGTTCAACCCTTGCCTGGAGACTTGATACACGTATGATGTCTCCTGTCTCAGAATTGCTCCAAACTTGAACTGTAGACTCTCCTTGATGTCCTCTATTCAATGCAAATCTTAGCTTGTGATTTTGACACTTTTAGACAGGTCCACCACTCCTTTATCTGTTTGGTTGTTTGCAACTTTCTAGGAAGGTTTACTAAGCCAAAAGTGATCCAAATTGAATGAAAGTTGGTCTCTAGGCCTATTTTATGTTGGCAAACAGTTCTGTGAGCTCAGATAAAACTTTGGACTTCTAAATTTGGCACTTGAGACATCATACGCTGTCAGGAGTTTTTTAAAGCAAGGGATTGCGCATATGTACATATACATGCATGGTGCATCAAATAAAGGATTGCCCATTTCCTTAGCCAGGTGGTTATGTGGGGCCCACATGTGTACAGGTAAGACAGTGTGTACATAGTGCATCGATATTTACTATCACCAGTACCAATATGTTTTTTCTACAATAATGAGGAGTTTATAGCGCGTAAAACTTCTCGAGGAAGCTATCCGCGGGCCGACGACGTGAGGTCAGCAGGTGCGTCAGATGGCATCTAGTGGCGTCAAGAGGGCGAACGAGGTCAATATTTGCACGCGGATGAGGACGGACACAACGTGGGTGTTTTCTTGTGAGAGTTATGCAAAAAGGTCATCATTAGGACCACTTTTTGGGGCCACTTCACGTGGTGGCGAGATGCATTATTGGAAAAAAGCCAAGTGCCAGGTGTGCGGATGATGCAAAAAGGTGACAACTATGCACTCCGAGGTCAGTTTTTGGCCTGTTCGGGGTCCGTTTGAGGTCATCTAAAAGGCCAAGGGTGCCCAACTAATAAAGCTAAGTGTGGGAACTGAAAAAACAGAGAGAAGACCAGAAAAAACGTGGAGAAGAGAGGAGGAACAGCCGCAGGTGTGTTTTTGGGGTTTTTGGAGCCTGTTTTGGTCGTAAACTGCTCATCCGATGTCGGATTTGAGCACTTTGACATTGTAGACTGGGGTTTTGGGCCGTTCCGGACACGATGGCGCTGTCCATTTTGCCAAATTTCTCACTCTTTTTCTGTTGTTTTGCTGTGTAAGTTTCTCCTATGAATGAAGCTTCTTCTCCAATTTGTGATTGTATCTGGCATATTTTACCCATATTGTGTGAGCTGTTTGCCCCATTGGTGTTGGCCCAAGCTCATTTGTATCTAAACATCAGAAATTCTCCTCTTTTGAGCTGATTTTTTTGGGTGTGTGTGTGCGTTTGTGTGGAGTGGGCAAGTGGATAGTCTCTCTCCTCTCACTCTAGAGGTGTGTTCCCTGTCTCGGCCAGGTGTGTTGTGTAAGCCGAGTGGTGCCCCATAGTGTGTGTGTGTGTGTGTATCTTCCCAAGAGTGTGTGTCGGGTCGTTATAGAGGCGCTATGTGTGTTTTCATCCCGCTCACATTCTTTTGGCGCCCCCACGGAGGATCTTCTTCGAGTACCTTCTGCTTCGAGCTTCGAGCTTTGAGATTCGGGATTACAGGGTGCAGATTGCAGATTACAGGTTATAGGTTACAGGTACAGGTACAGGTGATTCACACAGGTACAGGTAGCTGGAGTACAGTGATATACTAGCAGTGATGTCACTTGCAGTTGTCGTGGGAATGCATCACTTGGCGCCTATCTGAGCGCATTGTCTGCTGGATTGTACGTTACTTGTGGAAACTGCCATTGTACGCATTTGTGGAGCCATACTTGGTTGTATTTGGCAGTCCCAACCATTTCTGAGACTTGGTCTGGAAGATAGTCATTTTTGAGACTTGACAATACGCGATTTGCATTAGCCTTCGTGTGAGGGTCGATAGCGTGAGGTTTTTATTGAGATGGGGGATTCTCAAATGTAGAGATCCTTTCGGTGATACAGGTAGCTGGAGCACCCTTTTTGTGACCTCGCCATAGGCTATGTACTAGTGAGTCCTACTTGATGCTCGGGTTCTATTGTTGATAGTTTATGCATACATAGACAGTCTATATTTTGGGTTCCTACTGCTCTACTTCTGGGGAAACTCTGTCGAAATTTTCCCAAGTTATGATGGCTGGTTTTTTGGTATTTTGAGCCATTTATGCTTTTATGCAGCTGAAATTTTGGCAAAATCAGAGGTTGAGTCAGGTGTGCCTTCTTGGGAGCTTCATGGTTGGCTTTAATGGATGATCAAAATGGCCCTCAATTCACTCCATTTCATTTAACTCAAAGAATCCAGATAAATGTTCATGTGTCCAGGAAGATTTTTTTCCAGCAGCGCATAGTCTTTATGTTTGGGCCAAGAAGATTACGAGAGATCTTGGAATGTCCTTTGCCTATTGTAATTCCGATGATCAACTATGAAAACTCATTTGATGTGCATGTGTTTTTCCTTATCTAAAGTTGAGCTCCATTGAAGTTTTTGGGGATTGGGTAGTCAAAAGTTTTGGGTTCTTGCACGTGTGTTCAAAGGGGTTCTCAAAGCATTGAAACTTGGGTAGCTATGGCTTTCTCTTATCCGGAGTTTCATGGAAGGAGTGATGAAGATGTGGAAGAATTTTTGGAAAAGATGGAGGTTGCCTGCATTAGCAACCAGATTCATGACCCTACGCAAATGTTACGCCTTCTCCAAATTTTTTTGAAGAGTGATGCACGAGCTTGGTCCAAAGCATTTGAAGAGGAGTTGCGTATGGCTGATCCATCTGTAAGATTGAGTTGGGACAATCTAAGGCATGGATTGGAAGTGGAGTTTGTGAAGATAGAAGATCCTGACAAAGTGTGGCAAGAAGTACAAGGTTTGGTGCAGAAGGAAGGTGAGCCAGTAGATGCATACATACGTAAGTTTTCATTGTCATGGGAGCGAATGTGCAAGGCTTTAGCACCACAGGTACCCCCGCCTAACATGATGAAGAAGGACAGGTTCTTAGCTGGTCTTTGGGAGAATATACGTTGGGGAGTGGAGCTAAAGAAGCCTAGGACATATGAAGATGCACTAGAGGTAGCAAGGAACAAAGAGTGGAAGCTGAGGAAAATGAGCCAGTTAGGGGTGGAGTCTTTGCCCATGAGGTCTGAATTTCAGCCTATAGAGTCTTTAAAAGGGCGCATGTCAGGGGTTCATCATGAACCAGTAGTTCCTGTTACTACTCGGGTTATACCAGCAGTGGTCACTACAGCAGTGCAAGATGATGGGCTAAGGCAAGACATGAGGCAAATGGTAGATTTGATGAAGAATCTCAGCCTAAACATGCTAGGTCAAGTGGGAAATAATCGAGGTCGAGGGAGGTTTGCAAATCAGCAAGGAGGTGAAGAAAGACCTAGGAATAGTGTTGGACAAAGCAATGGTAGGTTTTGGAGGCAGACGCCCACATGTTATAATTGTGGAGAGTTGGGTCACATCAGCCCGCAATGTGATAAGCCACCAAGGATGGGGGGAGACATGTATCCATTGCCAAGACAGGTGCTAACTAGGTCAAATGATTATGGCATCGAAATTAAGGGAGACAAAGGAACCAGTGGACTGACCCAGGAGGAAAAGGGAAAGACAAAAGTGCTAAGTGTAGTCACCTTGGAGAAGGCATCAAAGCTAGAGGATACATTAGTAATGCCTATTGGGAAGAGGACCACGGAGGATAAGGAAGGAAGAAGTGCCCCAGGTCCTAGTAAGAAGAAAGGAAAGAGCCATGAAGACGAGGATTTCAAGGCCAAGAGGAAAAGGAGAGCTCGTCGAAAGTTTCATGTTTCAGATTTTCCACTAGGGGATGGGCAATTAAGCTATGACTTGAAGGAGGATCTGACGAGCAGGAAGGCAGATGTTACTTTTGGGCAGCTTATAGAGATGGTGCCTAAGCTAAAGCGACAGTGGAAGAGGATGGTTAACCCAATGGAGAAAGAGCCAGAGAGAGGTTCACTGAAGGTGTTGGCAATGGACGAGCTACCAGACATTTGTCCAATAGTAGATGTGTGGCATAAAAGGAAAAATTTGGGACAAGGTTATGTGGATGGCAGAGCCCAAATATGCGTCATAACACACTCATGCGTTGAGAAGATGGGGCTCACAGTGGCTGGGGTGTCAGGTTTTTGGATCAGATTGGCAAACCATCAAAAAGTAAAATGCTTAGGTGTTGTAAAGAGCTTAGAAGTGGAGGCATATGATGCAAAGGCAGTGGTTGATTTTCATGTGATGCCAGCAGGGTTGGGAGCATATCCTATTATACTGGGAAGACCATGGTTACGTGCAGTGGGAGCTGTTCAAGATTGGCGACATGGTACGATTAGCCTCTATGGAAAGACAGGTACCAAGAAGCTTTATAATATGGACACAAGGAAACGATTAGAGGAGCTTTATGAAGATGAGGATGAGTCTAGTGATGAAGACTCTTCCACGGTGACAGATGAGGACAGTGATAGCACTACTAGCAGTGATGAGGATGCTGATGTTGCATTTCTTTTGATGGATAAAGAAATCCAGGAGTGTGGTTTAGTCGCATTTGCGAAGGAAGTTGAAGATCAAAGTGAAGGGCCTTATGAAGTGATTGAAGGGCTGATGCAAACCAAAGTTGAGTTGTCAAAGAAGCAGGAATTAATGACGCAAATGATTAGTGGAGACCTCTCAGCTATGGAGAAGGATATATTTTTGCATATGCTGGCTAGTTTTCCTGATTTGTTCATTACTTCATATGAAGAGATCAGAGGGTTCAAGGGTGAAGAGATGCATATAGAGCTGAAAGAAGGTGCTAAGCCAGTGCGGCAAAGGCTAAGAAGGATGGGTCAAGAGAAAATGGAAGCCTTGCGGGTAGAGGTGGACAAGTTATTGAAGGCAGGGTTCATAGTTCCAGTGGAGACCACAGAATGGGTGAGTCCAGTTGTAGTCAGTCCAAAGAAGGATGGGAAGTGGAGAATTTGTGTAGATTTTAAACCCTTAAACGCAGCCACTAAGAAGAACCCATATCCTCTTCCATTCATCGATCAGATCTTGGATTCAGTGGCAGGTTATGAGAGGTACAGTGTGTGTGATGGTTTTTCACGCTATTTTCAATTGAAGATTGCTCTTAAAGACCGCACAAAGACCACTTTTATTACGCCATGGGGCTGCTATTGCTACACAATATTTCCATTTGGGTTGTCAAATGGACCTTCCTTCTATCAAGAGAGAGCAAATTGGGTGTTGGAACCATTCATTGGTAGTTGTGTTAAAGCTTTTATGAATGACTTCTGTGTCTATAGCAGTAGGGCTGATCACCATGAGAAGCTGCAGATGGTATTCGCTCGATATGATGAATGTGGAGGACAACTAAATCCAAAGAAATTTCATCTAGCACAGCCAAGGGTGAAGTTATTGGGCCACATGGTGTCAGAAAATGGCATTGAGGCTGATCCAGATATGGTGAAGTCTATTATTCTTCTTCCATCACCTATGAGTATGAAGCAATTGGCAACCTTTATACACAAAGTGAAGTACATGGCACGGTTTATTTCATTGTCTTCGCAGCTTCTTTATCCATTACAGCAAGTGGCAAAGCATGATCCATTGCAATGGGATGACAAGTGTGAAGAAGTGTTTCAAGAGGTGAAAGAGGTGTTAGGGGGGTTGTCAGCCATGCAGGCTCCTGATTGGGAGAAAGTTTTTTATGTAAATCCATCAATAGGGGATGATGCCATTGGAGCCATGCTATTGCAAAAGGGGAAGGGCAGCCATTATATGAGGCCAGTGTATTGTGCAAGCCGAGTGAAGTTGGTAGCGGAGAGAAAGTTATCGGAAGTAGAGCTAGTGATGGCCAGTGTAATATTTGCTTGTCGACGATTTCATCATTACTTGCTACCACGGCCTTTTGTTTTCTTGACGAGTTATGCCTTTTTTCCACAGTTAATTAATGGTACTAACATGTCAAATGTGGTGAAGAAATGGGTAATTGAGCTGCAAGAGTTTGAGTTCTCTTTTCTAGTGGAAGATAGTACAAGGGCTACCCTAGCTGATTTGTTGACCTACAAGGAGAATCCCCTTATTGTTAAGGAAGAGGTGGTGAGAAAGGTAGTTGAAGAAGTGCCACAGATCAGCAATGCACATGTGTTGTTCTTTGATGGTTCATACAGAAAGAGCCATGATGCAGCTTCAGGGGGTATAGCACTTTATGATACAGAGGGGAAGCTAGTATGCAAGAGAGGGTTCAAATTGGATGCGCATAGTAACAATGAGGCTGAATATGCTACATTGGAAGCCGGATTACACATTTGTTTGAAGCATGGGGCTTGAAGGTTGAGCATAAAAGGTGATGCCTTGTTAGTGGTGAAACAAGTGCTGGGTGTGTGGAAGAGCAAGAACACCTCATTGAAGGAAATGTGCTTAAGAATTAAAGGCCTGTTAAAAAAGTTCGAAGCATGGAGCATCAGACACATTGAACGTGCTCTAAATGGAGAGGCACATGAAGCAGCTCAAGGCATGATTGGGGAGCTGTTCGTGTTGAGGACCAATTTACCTCTTTATCATGGCCGGGAAAGTTTGGCTCAAGAAGAGGAGTTTTTGCTAACTGGAATCATTCCAAAGGAGATTGAGAAGTCTAAGAAGTATGGCTTTGTGCGTAGAGCATACAGGTACAAATTGATTGGTGATGTCTTATACATGAAAGGGGCTGATCTCGTGTTGAAACGTGTACCTTGGCGGGAGGAGCTTTACAGAGTGTTGGAAGAGAATCATGAAGGCGCTTGTGGTGGCCATTTTGCTCTAAAGATCACCTTGCATAAGATTTTGCAAGAGGGGTATGTATGGCCTAGTTTGCACAAGGATGTTCACCATTGGTGTAGGTCTTGCAATAGGTGTCAAGCATTTGGGAAGAGAGTGTTGAAGCCAGAGCTACGAAAAACCATTATGGCGTTTGATGTGTTTGAAAAGTGGGGGATCGATGCAATAGGCCCGTTACCTATCACAAGCAGGGGCAAAAGCTATATCTTGACGGCAGTGGACTATCTCTCTAGATGGGCAGAGGCTATAGCAGTAAAACAGATCACTGCAAAGGATGTGGCAAAATTTGTGTATGATGAAATATGTTGCAAGTTTGGGGTGCCATTAGAGCTACTTTCAGATAAGGGGCCAGGATTTAGAGCTAAACTGCTAGACTTCTTATGCACAAAGATGAAGATTAGGCACCAGCATACCACTCCTTATTACCCACAGTGTAATGGCTTAAATGAAAGATTCAATGGTGAGTTGGTACAAATTCTTTCTAAAGTGACAGAGCACCAAGGAAAGAATAAAACTCCTTGAAAAATCTTTTCATCAGGTGTGAGTTGAGGTTTATCAGATTTTCCTTTACCTTTATCCTTAGATTTATCGCCCTTAGATTGAGATTGAGATTGAGATGGAGAATTAGATTGAGAAGAAGAATAAAGAGAGTTCTTTTTCTGGCCATTCCCATTAGAGTTCTTTTCCTTAAATGAGTCATGCGAGGAAGAGTTACCATTATCTAAGGCCGTCTTGAGCTCACTTTTGTTGTGCTACATCTCTTGGAGTTGAGCCAAGCGTATAGCATCTTGCAATGTCTTTGGATCACCGGCTTCCACATCAAACTTGATCGAGTGGTCCAATCCAAAGAGAAAGGCCTCTAATCTTTTCTCATCCGATTTTCGCAGTTTGATGTAAGCAATCCTAGTCCAATGTGTTCAAGTGCTTTGGTTAGGAAAAAGTCAAAACTATGTCCAAAAGTGTGACCATTTCCTCACAATTCTCTCAAATTGTCACTTTTAGACACCCCTAACTTGAGGATGCATTTTGAGGTCTTAAACGACATTTTTTTGAGCACTGTGGTGCTCCAAAGGAACGACCACGTGAGGTCTTTGCTTCCGGAATTTGACCATCCTTGTCTTGAGTGGCTTGCAATCCACACATAACTGAAATGAGTTTGGTTTCTTACGAACAAAGAGAACTGGAAAACCAAAAGACCGTACTTTGGGAGGGAGAAGCCTCGTAAACAAGACTTCACCTGGTTTTGTCTTCTCGTTATCCGGTTTTAGAAAAGGATTTACTTACATGTTCCTCGCCATGTAAGTGGTCAGAGACAATGTCCATAGGTCGATGGGGAGGGTGTGTAGGGAAATGATAATCCTGAGAAAACACGGAATTGAACTTAATAAAACCTTCATTATACCTGTCACAAATACCCAACTTCCTTGATGTGGGGTTGACATGGATGACCGCCACTTGGGCTCCTCCTGTTTGCTGGACGTGAGAGATGAGAGGGAGAGAGGGGATACTGCTCTCGCCTCGAATGAGGGCTGGTTGTGACACATTATCTTTGATGAGAAACATGAGCTTCTCCCAATCGATAATGGGCTTGAAATAGCGAAACCACTTGATGCCCAAAATGATGTCACATCCTGCAAGCTTAGAGACTACAAATCAATGAGTAAATTGAGTTTGTTGAATGAGTACTTTCACATTATTTACTTCTTAAGAGAGTGAAGCGTCCATGCCTTCAGACAACCCATGCACTGGGAGGGTGGGAATAGGAGAAGTTTGAAGACGTGCACGTTTTACAAGAGACTCACTTATGACATCATGAGAACTTCAAGAATCAAACAACACAATGACCCTTTGACCATTCACATGTCCATAACATTTTATGAGTTCATCCTCTTCAAAAAACCCCTCCTGCTTAACTTCTTGCTCTACCACAATCATAGCATTCTCTTGAGGGGTAGCATCAAAAGTTGACGCAGTAGATGTTTCCTTGTTAGATTCTTTCTTAGGATATTATCTTTTCATTCAACCTACTACGTGACAATGAAAACACCTATGTTCCTTTGCGTACAATGCTTGTTCGTCCTCACTTAATTGGCCACCTAGAACTCTTTGAGCAATCTTTTCATCAGGTGTGAGTTGAGGTTTATCAGATTTTCGTTTATCCTTATCCTTAGATTTATTGCCCTTAGATTGAGAAGAAGAATAAAGAGAGTTCTTTTTCTAGTTACCATTCCCATTAGAATTCTTGTCCTTAAATGAGTCATGCGAGGAAGAGTTACCATTATCTGAGGCTATCTTGAGCTTACCCTTGTTGTGCTTCATCTCTTGGAGTTGAGCCAAGCGTATAACGTCTTGCAATGTCTTTTGATCACCAACTTGAACATCAAACTTGATCAAGTGGTCCAATCCAAAGAGATAGGCCTCTAACCTTTCCTAATCCGATTTTCGCAGTTTGATGTAAGTAATCCTAGTCCAATGTGTTCAAGTAATTTGGTTAGAAAAAAATCAAAACTATGACCAAAATTGTGACCGTTTCCTCACAATTCTCTGAAATTGTCACTTTTAGACACCCCTAACTTGCGGATGCATTTTGAGGTCTTAAACGATGTTTTCTCGAGCACTGACCAACAATGGATGACTAGAGGGGCCTTTGATTGTTGCTCAAGGATTGCATTAAAAGTCCTAGAGCTACTCTAGAGCTTCGTTTTGATAAAAAACGTCTTTGAATCCGATATCAGAAGCTCAAGTTATAGTCAAAACAATGCTCAACCCTTGCTTGGAGACTTCATGCTCAACACTTGCCTGGAGACTTCATACACGTATGATGTCTCTTCACTTAGAATTGCTCCAAACTTAAATTGTAGACTCTCCTTGATGTCCTCTACCCACTGCAAGTCTCATTTGTAATTCTGAGACTTCTAAATAGGCCTACCACTTTTTTATCTGTTTGGTTGTCTACAACTTCTCAGGAAGGTTTACTAAGCCAAAAGGGATCCAAACTGAATGAAGCTTGGACTCTAGGCCTATTTTATGATGGCAAACCCTTCCGTGAGCTCAGATAAAACTTTGGACTTCTAATTTGACACTTGAGACATTATACGCGTTGTGAGCGGGATGGAAACACACACAATGCGCCTATAATGACCCGACACACACTCTTGGGAGGATAAAAACACACACTATGGGGCACCACTCGGCTTACACAACCCACCTGGCCGAGACAGGGAATGCACCAATGGACTGAGAGGAGAGACACTATCCATTTGCCCACTCCACATAGAGACACGCACACACACACACACACACACAGCCAAAAAACTCATCTCAAAAGAGGAGAATTTTTTATTTTTAGATACAATTGAGCTTGGGCGAACACCAATGAGGCAAATAGCTCACACAATATGGGTAAAATATGCCAGATACAATCACAAATTGGAGCAGAGGCTTCACTTATAGGAGAAACTTACACAGTCAAAATAGCAAAAAAACAGTGAGGAATTTGGAAAAATGGACAGCGCCATCGCGTTCAAAATGGCCCAAAACCCCAGTCTACAATGTCAAAGTGCTCAAATCCGACCTCGAATGAGCAGTTTATGGCCAAAACAGACTCCAAAAATAGCAAAAACACACTTGCGGCTGTTCCTACTCTTCTCTCCATGTTTTTTTCTGTCTACTCTCAGGTTTTTAAGTTCTCATAGTTAGCTTTACTGTTCCCTTTGGCCTTTTAGTTAACCTCAAACGGACCCCGAACAGGCCAAAAAGTGGCCTCGTAGTGCATAGTTGTCACCCTACTACATCCATCCGCACACCTGGCACTCAACTTTTTCCAATAATGCATACCGCCACCACGTGAAGTGGTCCTCAAATACAATTCTCATGATGACCTTTTTGCACAATTATCACAAGAAAACACCGACGTTGTGTCCGTACTTATCCACATGCAAATATTGACCCCATTCGGCCTCCTGACGCCACTAGATGCCATCTGATGCACCTGCTTACCTCATGTCATTGGCCCACGAATAGCTTCCTTGAGAATTTTTATGTGCTACCAACTCTTCATTATTATAGAGAAAACACACTGATACTGGTGACGATGAAAATCGATGCACTATCTACATGTTGTCTTACATGTACACATGTGGGCCCCACGTAACCACCTAGCTCTGGAAAATGGGCAATCCTTTATTTGATGCACCATGCATGGGTATGTACATATGTGCAATCCCTTGCTCCAGAAAACTCCTAACATAGTTTGCCCATCCCCTATCCTGCTAGATCATTCATGATCAACAACAGCAAAAAGAGATATGGGACTCGCCGAGTCACAGGTCTCCTCATCCCTCACAGACATTACTTGTTCTGCAGACAGCTTATCCTGCTCCACCATCATTAATCTAGCATGATATAATTTGAGATGCAATCCATTTACCCTTGACTTATGTAAAATCCCATCCAGGTTAGCCAACTGATATGTACCATTTGGGAAACACTTGACTACCTTGAAAGGGCCTTCCCACTTAATTTGAAACTTCTTTTGGAAGGTGTTGTCCAGCTTACTGTTAGCGCAAAACCAAGTCATGCTTCTTGATACCCTTACTTTTGACCTTTTCATTTATCTTTTCCAAAGCCTTATCCTGCATTTGCCATAATGTTCCAATGCACTCATCCTATCCAGCTGAACCTCTTGTAGCTGTAAGAGCCTCTCTTTGAATGCATCACTAGAAGGCCCAAGCAACTTCTCTAACATCTTGACCGCAAGAAACTCTACTTCCACAGGCAATAGTGCTTCCTTTCCATCTACCAAATGAAATGGAGTAAACCATGTACTTGTCTTCACCTAAGTACGGTAAGCCCATAATGCACTAGGCAATTCCAAATCCCAATTCTTTCCTTGGTGCTCTGTTACTTTTGAAAGAATTTGTACCAACTCACCATTGAATCTTTCATTTAAGCCATTACATTGCGGGTAATAAGGAGTGGTATGCTGGTGCCTAATCTTCAGCTTCACGCATAAAAAGTCTAGCAGTTTAGCTCTAAATCTTGGCCCCTTATCCGAAAGTAGCTCTAGTGGCACCCCAAACTTGCAACATATTTCATCGTACACAAATTTTGCCTTATCCTTTGCAGTGATTTATTTTACTGCTATAGCCTCTACCCATCTAGAGAGATAGTCCATTGCAGTCAAAATATAGCTTTTGCCCCTGCTTGTGATAGGTAACGGGCCTATTGCATCAATCCCCCACTTTTCAAACACATCAAATGCCATAATGGTTTTTTGTAGCTCTGGCTTCAACACTCTCTTCCCAAATGCTTGACAACTATTGCAAGATCTACACCAATGGTGAACAACCTTGTGCAAACAAGGCCATACGTACCCCTCTTGCAAGATCTTATGCAAGGTGATCTTTAGAGCAAAATGGCCGCCACATGCGCCTTCATGATTCTCTTCCAACACTCTATAAAGATCCTCCCGCCAAGGTACACGTCTCAACACAAGATCAGCCCCTTTCATGTATAGGACATCAACAATCAATTTGTACTTGTATGCTATACGCACAAAACCATACTTCTTAGACTTTTGAATGTCCTTTGGAATGATTCCTATTAGCAAAAACTCCTCTTCTTGAGCCAAACTTTCCTAGCCATGATAAAGAGGTAACTTGGTCCTCAACACAAATAGCTTCACAATCATGCTTTGAGTTGCTTTTGTGCCTCTCCATTTAGAGCACGTTCAATGTGTCTGATGCTCCATGCTTCGAACTTTTTTAATAGGCCTTTAATTCTGAAACGCATTTCCTTCAATGAGGCGTTCTTACTCTTCCACACACCCAACACTTGCTTCACAACTAACAAGGCATCACCTTTTATGCTCAAACTTCTAATCCCATGCTTCAAACAAATGTGTAATCCGGATTCCAACGTTGCATATTCAGCCTCCTTGTTACTATGTGCATCCAATTTGAACCCTCTCTTGCATACTAGCTTCCCCTCTGGATCATAAAGTGCTATACCCTTGAAGTTGCATCATGGCTCTTTCTGTATGAGCCATCAAAGAACAACACATTTTCATTGATGATCTGTGGCATTTCTTCAACTACCCTTCTCACCACCTCTTCCTTAACAAGAAGGGGATTCTCCTTGTAAGTCAACAAATCAGCTAGGCTAGCTCTTGTACTTTCTTCCACTAGAAAAGAGAACTCAAACTCTTGCAGCTCAATTACCCATTCCTTGACCACATTTGACATGTTAGTGCCATTCATTAACTATGGCAAAAAGGCGTAACTCGTCAAGAAAACAAAAGGTCGTGGTAGCAAGTACTGACGAAATCATCGACAAGAAAATATTACACTCGCCATCACTAGCTCTACTTCCGAGAATTTTCTCTCTGCTACCAACTTCACTCGGCTTGCACAATACACTGGCCTCATATAATGGCTGCCATTCCCCTTTTGCAATAGCATGGCCCCAATGGCATCATCCCCTATTGATGGATTTACATAAAATGCTTGCTCCAAATCAGGAGCCTGCATGGCTGACAGCCCCCTAACACCTCTTTCACCTCTTGGAACACTTCTTCACACTTGTCATCCCATTGCAATGGGTCATGCTTTGCCACTGGTTGTAATGGATAAAGGAGCTGTGAAGACAATGGAATAAACCGCGCCATGTACTTTAGTTTGTGTATAAAGGTTGCCAATTGCTTTGTACTCGTAGGTGATGGAAGAAGAATAATAGACTTAACCTTGTTTGGATCAGCCTCAATGCCATTTCCTGACACCATATGGACGAATACTTTCACCCTTGGCTGTGCTAGATGACATTTCTTTGGATTTAGTTGTCCTCCACATTCATCATATTGAGCCAATACCATCTGCAGCTTCTCATGGTGTTCAACCCTACTGCTGTAGACACAAAAGTCATCCATAAAATCTTTAACACAACTACCAATGAATGGTGCCAATACCCAATATGCTCTCTCTTGATAGAAACATGGTCCATTTGACAACCCAAATGGCAATATCGTGTAGCAATAACAGCCCCATGGTGTAATGAAAGTTGTCTTTGTTCGGTCTTTAAGAGAAATTTTCAGTTGAAAATAGCCTAAAAAACCATCACACACACTGTACCTCTCATAACCTGCCACTGAATCCAAGGTATGATCGATGAATGGAAGAGGATATGGGTTTTTCTTAGTGGCTTCGTTTAAGGGTTCATGGGTTCTTCTTAGTGGTTATGTTTAAGGGTTTAAAATCTACACAAATCCTCCACTTTCCATCCTTCTTCGGGCTGACTACTACTGGACTCACCCATTCTGTGGTCTCCACTGGGACTATGAACCATGCCTTCAATAACTTGTCTACCTCTTCCTGCAAGGCTGCCATCTACTCTTGACCCATCCTTCTTAGCCGTTGTCGCACTGGCTTAGCACTCACATAAGTATCCAATTTCGCTAAGGATTGACCATTTGAACTTACCTTTAAATTTTGGAACCTTAGCATTTTGGAAGTCTTAATGGGCTGAATCTTAGGGTATTTGTAGCCCATTGCTTGCACATTTCTCTTCTGCAGATGGTTGCCCTTTGGATCCCTTTTTTTCCTCCTTTGGATCCCTACTGTGACGAGCTCTCCTCTACTTCATCTCCCACAATTGGTTGTACCACTGCGGCATTCACTTTGGCGGTAGCTCCACGCCCTTTCCCTCTGTTTACCCTTCCACGTCCTCCTCTTCCATTAGGTTGTTCTCGCCCATAGAAATTTAGAGGTATGGCATTGGTGCTGGTTGCTTGAGTCTTCTTGGGGAATTTAAATTGGTATGCCCGAATTCGTTGCACTCATAACAACGTACATTTGGAAATTCCATAACTGTGGTAGTGGCTACTATTGGGCGTTGTTCATATGATTTGTTGGTTGGTCTATTATTCCAAACATTTGTCCTTGCCCTTTTTGCCAAATGATTCCTCTTATTCTGATTGACCTTCTGAATTTCCATAGCTCAGGGTTTAGTTCTTAGCAAGGCATCTTGAAGAGTTTCCGGTCTGAGAGCTTCGAGCCGATTGTTCAAGGGGTCGATGAGCCCTTGGCAGAACGCGTACTACTTGCTGATCCAGGGTCATTCTAGGAGCATATCAAGAGTAACAAACTTTGAGGAATACTCCTTGACTGAAGAAGTCGACTCACGAAGGGAAAAGAACTCGTTCATCTTCAAGGTTTTATAAACGGGTGGTAAGTAACACCCCATCACTGTAGCCTTGATGTCTTCCCATGACTAAGAAGATCCCTTGATGTTCACATCTCTTCAATTCTGTTTCCATCAGATCTGGGCATCGCTAGAGAGACGGAACATTGCGAGCATGGTCTGGTTCTTGGGTTGAGTCCTTGCAGCCTCAAAATAGTCATCCATCGCTTCCATCCACACTTCCACATCTCTCTCCACATTAGCTCCCTCGCCCTTAAAGGTCAGAGGTTGGTCTTGCTTAAGGAGGAGCTTCTTTTCTTGTGCTGTCGAATAGAGAGCGATAGGTGGTGCCTACACGGTTTACACAAAATTAGAATTCAAGATTTAAATAAACACGAGACTTTAATAAAATCCAAGTTTCAAATCACCGAGAGACAAAAGCTCAGAGACAAAAACTCTTCCTTTATTGATATAATTCCTTTTTTTTCAATCGTAACCTTTTGAGGTTTAGGATAACATTTGATCAATTTATTACATGGAATTCTGGGATATCTATACGATACGTCTGGCAAGCTATCCTGGGATATAATATACAGACGATGTTTATGTGTTGTCACATTCCTACAATCCTCTATTTCTCTTGAGAAATAGTTCCTATACTTATCCTTAAGCGGGTAGTAAATTATGATGTTCATATGGATAAGTGTCTTGGAACACAAAAATTTCTAACTCTATTTGTTGGAATTACATCAGTGACCTTGTCCCAAAGCCACTCATTGAGGGTTTGCTCGGTGTCGTCAGAAGTAGCAACAATGATGCCCGAATGTGAAGGCAACAAGTAGTATAACTGCACTACTCTCAATTCTTCTCCCCAACGGATGTTATTTAAGTCGGTAGCCAGGCATCCTAACTTCCGAGCGTTGATGTAGTAAATCCCGCCTTCGTGGGTCCAGTCGATCTCCCATCCTTTATCAATGCAAGTGGACTGCGTTGTCTTGACCTTTAGCAACATCTCCATCACGTCTCGCTGAAAACAATAATTTGGGAAACGACGTGTTTGCTCGTAAATAAGCTTAAAGACTTGAAACTTTTGGTATTAAGGTGCGGGATCTTCCTGCAACACCAATGCAAGGAGTTCGGATTAGCTACCTAGATTTCCTTAGTTCTAAAATTTTCAAACAGTACGAATTTTAGTTCCCAGTCTATCCTAACCTTGCTCTGATACCAGGTGTGCGGTCCCCACCCCGTCATCTCAAACGACGGTTTTGATGGTAAACCTGGTGGCCACTAGATCTACACCGGAAGCAAACAAAGTGGTTTAAGGGATTAACTAGTGGACGAGCTCTCGTCACCAAGTGAATTGAGTCGAGCCTACTATCAATGAGATCTAGTTCCACCCCGTAGGGGAAAGCGTGTCTAACCAATTATCGGTCCTAAGACTCACCTTCCAAAAGGAGACAAGTCTCAAGAGCCTTTTTCCCCATTGCTTTTAGAGGCATGTACACTTGGGACTTCACTGCTTTTGGTGCAATGAGCAATTCTAGTGTCATTTACCGTACTATGGGGATAGAGAGTTCCCGACCAATCGGGACCACCCTTCTCATAGGCATTTGTAACCCGAGCCAAGCCCTCACTTTCCACCCCCATAATCACACTTTGTCTTGTGTGTCCTAATTACTAACATATTTGTTGTTCAACATATATATTCATTGATTAATTTCGATTCACAGGTTGTGTTTAGACAGCCCTTCAAATAGTTTTTCAAAGCGGCACCAAAACAATCATTTTAGTAAAAATTCACTCAATAACTCATTTCATTTAAACTTCCAATGTCTTGGAGGGATGAAATCCCGCACCGAGTGTTAACTCTACCCATTGTCACCTAGTTTCCCATACAACTAGATTTTTCCACCGCATAAAAAGCATGACATGGACATCCCACCGCAAAGAACGCAACTCGTGGGTATCCACCGCAAAGAATGCAAGACGTGGATCAAAGCCCTAAGCTAGGTAATCCTAGCTACTGCGAGAACCTCACGAGCTTCCCTCGTAAATTGAGCTGATTAGGCCAGAAATGCTGATCTGATGAAGCCTAATGGACGAGAGATTGGCAGCACCTCCTCCTCTTAATCCGCTTCTAGGGATTGTATATGTCGGCAGCTCCTCGCCCAATGTGTGTGTGTGAGGGAGTGTGTGTCTATGTTTATTGAGTATGTGTGTGTGTGTGTGTGTGTGTGTGTGTGTGAAGGTCCTTATATAGTACTTATTCTCATGCAGATCAAAATCTACTGCTAAATGCATATGAGTGAGCACTTGGTCTTGCATAGGCAGCTTGGGTGCATGGCTTGCAAAGTGTCCAGTTAGCTTTTCCAACTGCCTCTCACACTCTCTCTCATGATTGGTAAGTCTCCCATGAGCTCCTAGATGAGTGGGGGCATCCTCTAGCTGCTAAAGCAACCCTCCAATGGCCTAGAGCCTGTGCACACACCAGCCCCCGAGTGCCGATGCCCTTGCTAGCCCTAGAAAAAACTTTATTTTTAACCTTAGACGGTCGTTACAGCTTGGATTTTAATTCCGAAACTTTTTGTGCTAAGATAGAACTAAGGTGCATCATCCCGAGTACCTGTCATATTTAGTAGCTCCCAGTTTTTGGAAATGCATTTTTTTAAATTCTGGGTACGGGTGTAGTTTATTGAGCAAGTCAAAACTAGACGGGTCGAAAAACTTACTATTTTAGGAAAATTTTCACAAAAATTGTTTTTATTCATTTTTGAAAGCTCTATAACATTCTAAACATCTTGGCTCCGACAGATTTAGAAAAACTGCCAAAAATAGCAACTTTTTACAGCATGATTATTTTGTAGTACAAGGGTGCTCTTTAGCTCGGGGTCAAAGATCTTACAAAATTGTTGTTAAATATAGCTTTCTTTGCTTTTTAGTTCTTCAAGCTGTCAATTTCAAAACATCGAAAAAATTGTTGTTGAATATTGTTGTCGATCAATCATTATCAACAAAATTGCAAAGCCTGGAAGGGTAGATTATAGAGAAAAGAGTATTCACATGAGACATTTCCACATATATCAGACTTTTGGCCTCATACCTCATCATCATATTGTCAAACTATTTCTAATTTTCACGTGCAAGTTGTGAGTACAGGGCAATGTCCTAAAAGAAGATCCTGTTTTCTAATTCTTGTGTGCACTACCATACAATTCAGAGCTCCTACTTTCTGATTCTTGCATGCACTTACGTGTCCAAAAAATGAAATTAAATGATACACCTTATAGCTACCACTTAATTGCAACTATTTGTCAATTTAAGCTCTTTCAACTATCACTTTAGTGTAGCTACTGTTTCTAGCCTTTGTAAATTCAAAAAGAGCTTGACCCGCTCACACCCATTGGAAGGGCAATGGCTGGAACAGACTAAAGGTGATTTAAGATGCAAGACACATTCGAGATTTCCTCAATAGGAATGATCTTCACAGAATTGTTTATCTCCCTATGGCTCCGCTGGATCATGCCAACGATTTCAAGATTCTTATTGAGGATAGGGCCACCGGAAAATTCCTTGTCCACCCTTGCATTGGTCGTAACAAGACTCCCTGAGTAGGACTCCACCGTCCCTGGATTTAGCATCTTCTGGGATTGATAGGCTGCCATGGTCAAAATTGGAGGTAGCATGCCTGAAAAAATAAATTCAGAGGTTATTGAAAGCATTACTAAACCTAAACATTACCTAAATTATATTTTCATAAACATCTCACCTGCAGTGACACAGCCTAGATGACCAGCATCTAAGCCCGCAACTCGCCAGGTGGCAACAACATCCATTTCAAGAAAAGTGACGTCTTTCCTATAGTCCTTGTCATAGTCACTTTCCGGACGACCAAAGACCACCATCAACTTCACAACACTACTATCATCTGGAAATTGGAAAAATAGTTGCTCGGACTTCGCTTCAGTGATGATGTGGCTACATGTGATCACATATGGTAGACTTGAAATCCAACCCGTTCCTCACGTTGGTCCACTCAAAGTATACACCCTCCCAATCTTGTAGGGCTCACAAAATAAAAATTCTCTCCTCCTCTTTATCATATTCCGACTTTCAGGGTTGGAGCTTGGTGCAACACTAGTCTTTGAGGGTATGGATCTTGGTGCAACACCAGTCGGTGAGGGTATGGGAGGAGGTACATACTGCTTCTTGTCCTCGTCATAAAACAGGAACTTTCAAGGTCTTCAATGTTTTCCCTCTGTTCGACTTCAACCCTGGCTGCCCCGGATTTTCATCATCCTCCAACATATTCATCAATTGAAGAAACCTTCTCGCTAATGTCCCCAACAAGAAATCCTGGACATAAATAAACATATTGACACGTTAGCAGCCAGAATTTTCAAAGTCCCAAAACATAGACTCTTGATAGTAGAAATTTGGAGTGACTTGAGACCCACTTCCTTAAATTTTTACTTCAAAATGAGCGATAGAAGTTTTAGATTTCCAGTGTTCCACCATCACAAAACCAAAACCAAGTCAAGAGAGGAGTCTCAAGTTTCAACTCTCAACAATTGAGACTAGATAATAATTCATTATCAAAACTAAAATCAGAGAATTAACTGGCTGTTGGATACAAAATGAAATTTTTGGAAGTCCATGCTTGAAAGATGAAGCGAAGATACTAAATACTAAATTAAGTCAACACTAAACATAAATTAAAAAGCAAATGTCTAAGGTTGGTAGTCAATGGCCATCACAAGCATGAGTCCTGATGCATCAACTACTCATCGTTCTTATCATTGTTGGCCTCATCTTTATCAATATCCTCAAATGCAAGATCCTCATCCTCTTCATCCTCCTCTACATCTTTATTGTCATCATAAGCATGTCCAACAACCAGGACGTTGATGAGCTGGCAATATAGCTAGAGGAGAGAGGTAGTGGATCAACATCCATGTTGAGATGATGATACATGCACAAGATTAACTAGAGAGTCAATTCAGAACTTCTCGTCAAGAAGCCTTGGTCCATGCATCTCATTGTATAAGAGGCACCAAAGGCTCAAGCCTTATGTCTTCAGGACAATGTTGAAATCAGGGATGGACTAAGCAAAAGTTGAAGCAGAAACAAGATACACAAATGCTAGCAAAGAGCAAGTAGGTGTGCAGAAATAGGTAGAGGTTCGGTAAAGGTTGAAGGAGCGCAGGTTTAGGGTCTTGGGTAGAAACAGAAGTTCATTTTGACCATCTGGACATCATACGTGTATGTTGTCTTAGAGGCCAGATCTGAGCGCAAAAGTTAAAACTGAGTGCACCTTTGTCATCTTCAACATTTAAGAAGCAGATGGGCAAAATCTCATCCAATTTGAAGCATTTATGAGCTTGCAAAGACCACATACAGATCTAGGCAGAGTGATTTCTTAAAGTGATCATAACTTCCTCAAAAAATATCAAAATTCCATTTTGCAACTTGCTACGAGTTACTAATGAGGAGAGAAACCTCTGGGGTGAATTTTGCTTCATTCTCACCAATTAGACATTATACGTGCATGATGTCTATAGGGGATTTGCAGAGACCAAAATTTAAATCTAAGCTTACCAGGGTGTTAAGCACAACAAAACAAGCTTACAGACCAAGTTTGGGCCAATTCTGAGCATATAGACATCATACGCGTATGATGTCTCAAGGCAAGGTCTGAAGGTCCTATTCCAATTTTGACCACATAGGACGGTTGGATACGATGTTTTAACTCTATGTGCAAAATTTCATTACATTCTGAACTAATAGACATCATATGCGCATGATGTCTTAGAGGCAAGATATGGGTCAAATCAGACATTTGAGCATACCCTAGTGTCCTAGAGCATAAAGAAAGTCCCTAGCCAAAATCTCATTGCATTTGAGCTCATTTGAGCTTGTAAAGGCCAAAAGACAAATCTGGACAGATTCATGCTTGCATTGATCATAACTTGCTCAAAAAGCGTCCAAAACAAATTTTGAAAATTGCTGAGAATTTCTTTAGTGATAGAGAGTCATTGGAGCAAAATCCAGTTCATTCTGCCACAAAAGACATCATACGCGTATGATATCTCAAGTGGCAATTTAGAAGTCCAAACTTTTATCTGAGCTTATACAAGTGTTTGCTAGCATAAAATAAGCCTAGAGACCAAGGTTCATTCAGTTTGGATCACTTTTGGCTTAGTAAACCTTCTTGGGAAGTTGCAAACAACCAAACAGATAAAGTAGTAGTAGACCTGTCTAAAAGTGTCAGAATCACAAACTGAGACTTGAAATGGGTAGAGGACATCAAGGAGAGTCTACAGTTTAAGTTTGGAGCAATTCTGAGTTAAAAGACATCATACGCATATGAAGTCTCCAGGCAAGGGTTGAGCATGAAGTCTCCAGGCAAGGATTGAGCCAAAAAGAACTGTTTTGACCATAACTTGAGCTTGTGATATCGGATTCAAAAACGTTTTTTATCGAAACGAAGCTTCAGAGTAGCTCTACAACTTTTAGTGCAATCCCTGAACAACGATCAAAGGCCCTGTGAGTCATTCATTGTTGGTTAGCGCTCCAAAACACTTCATTTAAGACCTCAACATGCCTCCGCAAGCTAGGGGTGTCTAAAAGTGACAATTTGAAAGAATTGTGAGGAAACAGTCACGATTTTCAACATAGTTTTGACTTTTTCCTAACCAAAGCACTTGAACACATTGGACTAGGATTGCTTACATCAAACTGCAGAAATCGAGTGAGGAAAGGTTAGAGGCCTTTCTCTTTGGATTGGACCACTCGATCAAGTTTGATGTGGAAGCCGGTGATCCAAAAACATTGCAAGATGCTAATTGCTTGGCTCAACTTCAAGAGATAAAGCACAACAAGGGTAAGCTGAAGATGGCCTCTGATAATGGTAACTCTTCCTCGCATGACTCATTTAAGGACAAGAATTCTAATGGGAATGGTAGCCAGAAAATGAACTCTCTTTATTCTTCCTCTCAATCTAATTCTCCATCTCAATCTCAATCTCAATCTAAGAGCGATAAGTCTAAGGATAAAGGTAAAGGAAAATCTGATAAACCTTAACTCACGCCTGATGAAAAGATTGCTCAAGGAGTTTTAGGTGGTCAATTAAGTGAGGTAGAACAAGCATTGTACGCAAAGGAACATAGGTGTTTTCATTGTCACGTAGTAGGTCGCATGAAAAGAGAACGTCCTAAGAAAGAATCTAACAAGGAAACCTCTACTGCGTCAACTTCTGATGCTACCCCTCAAGGGAATGCTATGATTGGGGTAGAGCAAGAATCTAAGCAAGAGGGGATTTTTGAAGAGGATGAACTCATAAAATGTTATGGACATGTGAATGGTCAAAGGGAATTGTGTTGTTTTATTTGGAATTTCTCATGATGTCATAAGTGAGTCTCTTGTAAAACGTGCACTTCTTCAGACTTCTCCTATCCCCACCCTCGTGGTGCAGGGGTTTTCTAAAGGCATGGACGATTCACTCTCTCAAGAAGTAAATGATGTCAAATTAGTCATTCAACAAACTTAATCTACTCATCGATGTGTAGTCTCTAAGCTTGCAGGATGTGACATCATTTTGGGCATCAAGTGGTTTTGCTATTTCAAGCCCATTATCGATTGGGAGAAGCTCATGTTTCTCATCAAAGAAACTGTGTCGCAACCAGTCCTCATTCCAGGCGAGAGCAGTATCCCATCTCTCCCTCTCATCTCTCATGTCTCGCCAAACAGGGAGCTACGTCGAGGAGCCCAAGCAGCGGTCATCCATGTCAACCCCACATCAAGGAACTTGGGTATTCCTGGCAGGTATAATGAAGGTTCTGTTAAGGTTAATTCCGTGTTTTCCCAGGATCATCATTTCCCTACACACCCTCCCCATCGACCTATGGACATTGTCTCCGACCACTTGCATGACGAGGAACATGTAAGTAAATTCTTTTCTAAACCGGATGGAGCAATCCAAAAAAATATTGTCCACCAGAGATTGTTGTCACCAAGTCGAAGCATTTTTGAATGCTTCCGATTCAGTTTGGCAATACAAAGGAAGTGGAGCCACATTTCCTCAAATTCAAGGATCAAGGGACACATGTTGATGCTTGGGTGGACAAGGACTTGTTCATCCACTATACAGATTTGCTAGCCTCATACAAGGAGGCCATGCAGATCGGTACCCATACCTCACCTTAAGTGGGAGGGGATGTCACGTCGTGCACATGGCTCTGTGTGCCACGTGGACATACTTCATCCACTTCCAGAGCCACTTTTCCCTTTCTTCCTAGATAGAAGTGTCTAGAATCCTAGGAGAATTAGTACTGGCAATTTTGTGAGCCTGTTCGTAGGACTGGCATGTTCGGACAAGTCCATTAGATTAGGTTTTCCAGCTTTGTAACCCTCTTGCATAAATGGTTTGTACATGCGTTTTGACAGATGTTGTTACACTACGATGGACATCTGACATGATGAGCATATAGTTCTAGGTTAGAGAAATCCAACGAGCCATTCCCCGCATCGATCAGATTCCCAGTTGGGCGGGTGTGTGACAACTGCACCTAGATTTGGACCGCCTAGACCTAGTTTTAATAAATCATTTTTATGATTTATATGTTGGGAAACCTGGTGGACAACTGCCCTACCTAGGCCTAATAATATTTGTAAGGCCTATATCTCACCCAGCAGAGAAAAAGTAAGCTCCTAGTAGAGAGCAAGAAACACGTGCGTTTTTGGAAAACCAGCCTTAGCATTGTAAGCCATAGCGGAGCCAGTGTTTTGGCAAATGAGTCCTAGCGCTTTGCATCCTCTCGGCCCGGGCGGCGCTCTCACAAGAAGATCAGCCTAGCGTTAGCAAATTCAGCCCACAACAGCAGATCAACCACATTGTTTTCAGTTTTCATCCCTTCCCTTGTCGGATCGGGTTGGATCTCGACTCTCCGTTGCGGTCCGGTACTCTGGTAGCCCATCGAGCCTCCCCTCCGGCATTCCCTCCCTGGCATCAAGTGTTCCATTGCTGTCCATCATCGGCATCGTCGAGATCTGTGTTTTCAGCCTTCATCATCCTCACATCGGGAGTGCAAATCAGTCCGTGGTGGTCATCCGTCATTCCCACACCTAGAAGGATAGATTATAGAGCAAAGAGTATTCACATGAGGCATTTTCACATATATCAGACTTTTGGCCTCATACCTCATCATCGTTTTGTCAAAATATTTCTAATTTGCATGTGCAAGTCGTGAGTAGAGGTCAATGTCCTACATGTACATCAAAAAGTCTTGAACAACACAAACTTAAAAGAAGATGGTAGCTTAAGTGGTGCATCCATGAAACACAAGCTCCGTGTATGTTCTTTGTAAGTCACGAGGCTTCCAAAATCCTTTAACGATTTCACTACCATATTAAAGGCACAAGATAAAACCAACGCAAAGAAACCTTTTGATTCAAAAAGATAAAAGTATCAATGCACTCATCATTCGACGAGGTGGAAATTTAGTTAACACAATGATAAGATGGTAATTTAGGCATAAACCAAAACCCAAGTACCCTTTAATTTTCTAGAAAACCACGATGTAGCGTAAGTGTTGTGTCGCACACCAAGTGTGTGTTGTTTGTAAGTCACAAGGCCCCTAAAAACCTATAATGTACAAGATAGATAGGCCTAAAGGCACAAGCATGAAAACATCACCAAGGAGATTTTAGATCCAAAAAGATAAAAAACATTGAAGCACTCTCATCAAATCAACTAAGGTGAGAATTTAGGCATTATCAAACCCTTTACTTTTCTGGACTTTTTGAGCTTCAAAAATGCAAAACCTGAAATCTTGAAGGCAAAGATGCAAGCAGCAAAAAATGTCAATCTCAACATGAAATGCGAGCATAAAACTAAAAACAATCCCTTCACAAATGTGGAACGTCATATTAAACCATTCACAAATGCACTAGATGGGTGGAACCTCGAGTCTACCTACAGTACAAAACAAAGTGTCAATCTGAAGATGAAATGTGAATGTATTATATGAGCATAGAACTAAAAACAATCGCTTCACAACTGTGAAACTTCATATTAAATGATCCACAAATGCACCAGGTGTGAGGACCTCGAGTAGCTTGCAACAAATCAAATTCAAGAAAACAAACAAGGCTCTCAAGAAACAATGACCACACAATCTCTCTTTCCCTCTAGAAATTGGGTGCTACATCTGCTTGTAAGGAGCATGCATGATTGGTCATAGGCCCGACATGTAAAGCACCAAACATTTAAGAGTTCTTATCCTTGCCTACACTACCAGACGATCCAAAGTTCCTGATTTCTAATTCTTATATACCTTCATAAGTTCAAACTAATCTGAACTCATAAAACTATAAAAGCAAGGGACACAAGAAAAGAAAAAAAAGTCCCTTTATTTATTACCAAATAAAACTAGATAAAATAAAACATTATTGACTTAAAAATGTTTTTAGAAAAGACATGCACGAAAGAAGTTGAAGCAGCTTACTTGGCTAAAACTTAAAACTCTATAGAAACAAATTCTTCAGTCCTAATGTAAGCTAAATATGAAAAATGAATATTACTACAAACCTATAAAGAAGATGCTGCAAATAACCAAAGAAGTACAAGGATCCTAAATTCTAATTCTTGTCTGCACTACCATACAGTTCAGAGTTCCTACTTTCTGATTCTTGCATGCACTTACGTGTCCAAAAATGGAATTATGTGATACAACTTTTAGCTGCCTCTTAATTGCAGCTATTTGTCACTTGAAACTCTTTCAACTATCACTTTAGTTTAGCTACTATTTCTTACCTCTGTAAATTCAAAAAGAGCTTGACCCGCTCACACCCATTGGAAGGGCAATGGCTGGAACAGACAAAAGCTGATTTAAGATGCAAGACACATTCGAGATTTCCTCAATAGGAATGATCTTCACTGACTTTATTATCTCGCCATGGCTCCCCTGGATCATGCCAATGATTTAAAGATTCTTATTGAGGACAAGGCCACCGAAAAATTCCTTGTCCGCCCTTGCATTGCTCATAAAAAGACTCCCTGAGTATGACTCCACTATCCGTTGATTTAGCATCTTCTGGGATTGATAGGCTGCCATGGTCGAAATTGAAGGTAGCATGCCTAAAAAAAGAAATTCAGAGGTTATTGAAAGCATTACTAAACCTAAACATTACCTAAATTATATTTTCATAAACATCTCACCTACAGTGACACACTTGTGAGTCCAGCCTAGATGACCAGCATCTAAGCCCGCAACTCGCAAAGTGGCAACAACATCCATTTCAAGAAAAGAGATGTCTTTCCTATAGTCCTTGTCATAGTCACTTTCCGGACGAGCAAAGACCACCTTCAACTTCACAACACTGCTATCATCTGGCAATTGGAAAAATAGTTGCTCAGACTTCGCTTCAGTGATGATGTGGCTACATGTGATCACACATGGAGGAGTTGAAATCCAGTCCATTCCTGGCTTTAACCCACTCAAAGTATACACCCTCCCAATCTTGTAGGGCTCACAAAATAAAAAGTCTCTCACCCTCTCTATCATATTCCGACTTTCAGGGTTGGAGCTTGGTGCAACACCAGCTGGTGAGGGTATGGAGCTTGGTTCAACACCAGTTGGTGAGGGTATGGGAGGAGGTAACATACTGCTTCTTGTCCTCGTCATAAAATAGGAACTTTTGAGGTTTTCAATGTTTACTCTCTGTTCGACTTCAAACCTTGGCTGCCCCGACTCTTCATCATCCTCCAACATACTCATCAATTGAAGAAACCATGCATTCTCACTATTGTTCCCATCAAGAAATCCTCATCCTTCTCTACATCTTTATTGTCATCATAAGCATGTCCAACAACCAGGTTGAGGAGGTGGCAATATAGCTAGAGGGCAGAGGTAGTGGATCAACATCCATGTTTAGCTGATGGTGCATGCACAAGATTAAGTAGAGATTCAATGCAAAAATTCTCGTCAAGAAGCCTTGGTCCATGCATCTCATTATAGAAGAGACACCAAAGGGCTCAAGCCTTAAGTCTTCAAGACAAGTGTTGAAATCAAGGATGGACTAAGCGAAAGTTGAAGCAGAAACAAGCTACATGAATGCTAGCAAAGGGAAAGTAGGTGGGAAAAAATAGGTAGAGGGTGGGTAAAGGTTGAATGAGCGCGTCTTTAGGGTCTTAGGTAGAAACAGAAGTCCATTTTGACCACCTGGACATCATATGTTGTATTAGAGGCCAGATCTGAGGGCAAAAGTTAAACTGAGTGCACCCTTGTCATCTTCAACATTTAGGAAGCATATGGGCCAAATTTCATCCAATGTGAAGCATTTTTTAGCTTAGAAAGACCACATAAGGATCTAGGCAGATTGATTGCTTTTAAAGTGATCATAACTTGCTCAAAAAGTGTCAAAGTTCAAATATAAAACTTGCTACGAGTTTCTGGTGACGAGAGGAACCCTTGGAGTGAATCTCGCTTCATTCTGACTAGTTAGACATCACACGCATATGATGTCTATATGGGATTTAGACACCAAGTTTCATTCAATTTGGATCACTTTAGGCTTAGTAAACCTTCCCAAAAAGTTGCAAAAAACCAAACAGATAAAGGAGTGAAAGACTTGTCTAAAAGTGTCAGAATCACAAACTGAGACTTGCAGTGGGTAGATGACATCAAGGAGAGTCTAAAGTCTAAGATTGGAGCAATTTTGAGTCAGGAGACATCATACGCGTATGAAGTCTCCAGGCAAGGGTTGAGCCAAAAGAAAATGTTTTGACTATAACTTGAGCTTCTAATATCGGATTCAAAAACTTTTTTCATCAAAACAAAGCCCCAGAGTAACTCTACGACTCTTAGTGCAATCCGTGAATAACAATTAAAGGCCCTTTGGTTCATTCATTGTTGGTCAGTTCTTTAAAAAAAGGCGTTTAAGACCTGAACAAAATGCATCCGAATGTTAGGGGTGTCTAAAAGTGACAATTTGAGAGAATTGTGAGGAAACGGTCACGATTTTGGACATAGTTTTGACTTTTTCCTAACCAAGCACTTGAACACACATTGGACTAGGATTGGTTACATCAAACTAGAGTTGTTAAGATCAGAAATTATGTCTACTTTAGACCCAAACTCAACTTACACAAGCTTCGAGATCTCGACAATAGAGGAGCATCCACCCACAATGGATCTTCTAAACTTGCAATTGATAAAGACCAATTTGGTTGAGAGAGTTTGGATGAATGGTTGGAGAGTGAAGGACTGTTTAGATACATTGGCGACAATGAGGTCAATCTATATAGGTGCTCAGAGCCATACCTAACGCATTACAAGCTCTTATATGTCTATACATACGGAGTCGATTGTCTATGGAGATCTATAGTTTCTGACAAGTATGGACGAGAATACAGACTTGTAGAATACACAAATCCATAGACTGCATTGGAAAGAGGTGAATATTTGGTCAATGAAGTACCACAGATACCTCCACCAAACATGAGAATTCCAAAAAGATAGCCACCAGGATTCCCTTCGAGAGCGATAACAAAAGAAGGATTGGGAGAGTCTATGGTTAGACTTGTAGACAATCGGCATGTTAGACCGTCCCAAGTCCAAAAATCGGTAAACAAGAAATATTCTGGAGATAAAGATCCGAGAGAACACGTAGCGGCTTTCAGAAGAGTAATTAGAGCAGAGGAAGTTTCAGATTTTGCAAGAGTTTGTGGGATTTGGACTCGCTCTAGAAGACGATCCTGTGATCACATATTCTTATTGTAGGCATCAAGGAGCACCTTGGGTAGATACAGAAGTCCATTTTTACCACCTCGACATGATACTCGTATGTTGTCTTAAGAGGCTAGATCTGAGGGAAAAAGTTACAACTGAGTGCACCCTTGTCTCTTCAACATTTAGGAAGCATATGGGCCAAATCTCATCCAATTTGAAGCATTTTTTAGCTTGCAAAGACCACATACGGATCTAGGCGGAGTGATTGCTTAAAGCGACCATAACTTGCTCAAAAGTGTCAAAATTCATTTTTGAAACTTGCTATGAGGTGCTGGTGAGGAGAGGAACCTTTGGAGTGAATTTTTCTTCATTCTTACGAGCTAGACATTATACGCGTATGATGTTTATAGGGCATTTTTAGAGACCAAAATTTAAATCTGAGCTTACCAGGGTGTTAAGCACAACAAAACAAGCTTACAAACCATGTTCGGGCCAATTATGAGCACATGGACATCATACGCTATGATGTCTCAACGCAAGGTGTGAAGATCCACCTCCACTTTTGACCACATAGGAGGGTTGGAAACGATGTTTTAAAGCTGTGTGCAAAATTTCATGACATTCTGAGCTAATAGACATCATATGCCTATGATGTCTTAGAGGCAAGATCTAGGCAGAATCTCATTGCATTTGCATCTCATTTGAGCTTGTAAAAGGCCAGAAGACAAATCTGGACAGATTCATGCTTCTATGGACCATAACTTGCCCAAAAGTGTCCAAATCGAATTTTGAAAATTGCTGAGAATTTCTTTAGTGATAGAGAGTCATTGGAACAAAAGTCACTTCATTCTGCCACAAAACACATCATACGTTGTTAGGAGTTTTTTGGAGCAAGGGATTGCACATATGTACATACCCATGCATGGTGCATCAAATAAACGATTGCCCATTTTCCAGAGCGAGGTGGTTACTTGGGGCCCACATGTGTACAGGTCGGACAACATGTACATAGTGCATTGATTTTCATCGTCACCAGTATCAATGTGTTTTTTCTATAATAATGAGGAGTTCGTAGCGCGTAAAACTTCTCAAGGAAGCTATTCGCGGGCCAACGACATGAGGTAAGCACGTGCGTCAGATGGCATCTACTGGCGTAAGGAGGCCGAATGGGGTCAATATTTGCACGTGGATAAGTACGAACACAACGTGGGTGTTTTCTTGTGATAATTGTGCAAAAAGGTCATCATGAGAATTATATTTGGGGACCACTTCACGTGGTGGAGGGATGCATTATTGGAAAATGTTGAGTGCCAGGTGTGCCAACAAGAGAAAACTGCAAGAGGGGTCCACCACAAGAGAGAGAAAGCTTCATTTTTCTCTAACATTTTTCACACACACTCACACTAGCTCATGTGTGAAGCAAGGAAATTATATCTCCTTCTCAAGATTTAATGGAAATCTCTTCATCTACTCCAAGCTTGTGAGAAGGGAGGAGGCCTACATCGACCAACTCTTGGCTTGTGATGCAAATCCAACCAAGAGACAAGCTTCAATGCATGCTCATCTCCTCTACCATGTTAGTTACTAAGCTATGCTAAGCTTTTATGAGTGATTATGTGAGGAGAAATACTTCTTTCTTGTAAGACTACTTCTTTTTCTTCTAGATCTACTCTCATACCCTGCTAGCTCTCACCATCTTCGAAGGTATGTGAGGTCTTGGGTCTGAGACCAACGAGGAATTGATGTTGTGTTTTAAAGTGTTTGCTTAGTACTTGAAGCTTCCATCTTCATTGCACTAGTTGAAGAACACAAAGAGTTGTATTGTACAAAAGTCTCCCTTGATGGGAGAAGCTATAATACAAAAGCCTTTTGGAGCGGGGAATAGCTCCATGTAAATCCGGTCCTCAATTGTTGTCAATTGTTCAATTTCTTTCTCTTTTTAAGTTATTTCATTGCCAAACTAGCTAGGTGTAATTGTTATGTTGTTGTCTCCAACCAAGCACTCTTTCTATGCTCATTTAGAACTTACTTTTAATGAAATGCTCACTATGTCATTATTTTCTGCTACACACAAGTTTTTAGTGCATTATATGTTACATTGGTATCAGAGCTATTGGTTTTCTTTTGTTGCTCAAGAAGAGATGTCCTCAAGCTTGCTACAAACGGTTGGTGTCATTAATTGCATTGGAGTAAGTAGAATAGGGATTTTTCATCCTTGCAGCATGCCTGCTTCATGCAGTTAACGGGGATACCCATCGAGAGCTATGGTCTTAATAATGGAGTCCTACGCCCGAGGGTCACTATATAGAGATCTGGTATAGCACGTGCATTCAAAAGGTATTTATAAAACCCCCTATTGTACATTTTTTGAGGTATATAGAGACCCCTTATGTACCACTTTTCTCGATAAAAGGACCCCTTATGTATCAAAATTTTCACTTTTTCAATTTAAAACACCCTTATATATGTATATTTTTTGTAAATTTGTAAGAGAAATCAACCCCTTCTGTTGATCGCATGTGCTATTCTACATATTTTTGAGTGAACCCCCCGAGGTCCTACGGGGTTTGCCTACAGCGGCTTAACCATTATTGAGCCATTAGAAGCTTGATAGGAACTAGGTGTTGTCTTTGTTGTATGAGACCCTCTCTTCTATTCCTTGCAATTAATAACATTCAAGCCACGGGTATAGATGCTTGAGTGCTTATCTTTGAAGGTAAAGAGGAGTAGCAACTAGGGATTGAAGTGTCAAAGTATGAGTAAAAATTTACACCTAAAAATTACTAGTATGGCTGAGAAGGGTAAAGAGATTGAAATGAATGTTGATAGCTTTGATTTTGCGAATGATAGAGCAACTATTGATGCCCCTATGCTTGTAAAATATCTTGTTTCTAGGCTTCAACAAGCCCTAGGGAATCCATCCCTCCAAGGTGGAGTGCTACAGCAATTGCGCATCAATGGTATCCTCCCAACTCCCAATCAAGAAGAGAGAGTATCTAGGAAAGCTCCTGGTGAGACTTTCAAAAGAGGTCTCTCTCCAATAAGGGAAGAAGAAGAGGATCTGTATAAAGGGCTTAGAAATTTACTGCTTGATGGCGCCTCTCCCTCTCAAAGGAGAGCCCAAGTCTCAATGGTAGAGCCCCCACCGAAGGAGCAAGAAAGAAGTAAATCTCGTGCCACCTCGGCAAAGATGGCTCCATGAAGACGGCGTGCGAAACACTCTCCAACACCACCTAAACAGAGTAAACCATCCCATATTCCTTCTCACCCTAATTCAAAGAGGGAAGAGAGGAAAGAGGTCACCCTCTTCTCCATCTTCTTCATCCTTTTCCTCTTTTGAAGAATGTAGTGGTGCAGACGAGGAGGAACAAGGGAAGAAAAAGGCGAGAAAGAGGTCACCCTCTTCTCCACCTTCCTCATCTTCTTCTCCTTCTAAAGAAAGTGATGGTGAAGTCCCCGAATCATCCAAGAGAAGAGGCCATAGGAAATCCTATGCCGCCTGGAAAAGGTCATCCAAGCTCAAAAAGTTCAAAGAGGGAGGAAAGAGCGTCTCTTTGCTTACCTATGATGGCACCTTTGGTACTACGGACAAAGTCTTGGCCTTTATCCAGTAGTTTGATGCAGCGTTTGGAGATGAGGGCTTCACATAGTTCTGTAAGGTACATGGCATAGCTATGCACTTTCAAAAGTCCGCCAGGCAATGGTGCTCTAGCCTACGAGCTAACAGTGAAGCTCCAAAAACATGGAAAACTTTAAGAGTTTCCATCATGAAGCAGTTTTTCGCTAGCGATGCCAAAGACAAGGTACTCATTGAGTGGCGAAGCTTGAATCTCTCTCCCTATGAATTTATTCACAAATATGTAGACAAGTTTTGGGACTTACATCTCAAAACCACTATCTACAAAAATATGGATTTTAGAGAATAAAAACAACAATTTTGTACGGGTTTACCGGAGGATATGGTGGAGCCTCGCACCATAATTGTAGTCATACACCATACCATGTTGGCCTCAAGGATCAATTTCCAACAAGGGGCTAAGAGAAATCTTAAGCCCATGGAAAGCAAGGACTTTGGTGAGCCTAAGGGGAAGGAAAATTCCCAAAAGTCTCCCAAAGGAAACTCAACAACAAAAATAAGGATAAGAGAGTTTATAAGGGAAAAAAAAAACTCTCTCCTGATAAGTTGGAGCGTTATCGAAAAGATAACCATTACTTCAAGTGCGGGGAGGAAGGGCATGCTTATCGTGGTTGCCCCCACAAAAATACACGTAATGAGCCTCCTAGAGCTTCCATAGTTGAAGTTCAAGAAGATGACGCTCATCACAAAGGATCTCCTCTATGCTACGCTCGGGGAAAGGTAAGAGAACATGATTCTTTCAATCTCCTTGACCCTGGCTCTACTCATAATTTCATATCTACGGAGTTGGCCACCTAGCTAGGCATCCAAGCCTATGATATGGGAGATGTCCTACCTGTCGATGGTGCTTTCAAGGGGCAAGAAGTCTCAATCACGCCCTTAATTGGGAAATTGAGGCTTCACATCCAAATATGTGGACAAAGAGGACTTTTTCATCTCTCCTCTCAAGCATGAGGATGTAATCCTAGGGGCACCATGGTTTGATTGCATGGCTGCCAATGTTAAACCCCTGAAAGGAAAATCTATTTTAAGTACAAGGAAAAAGATATGTACATAGATGCTAAGGAGTCAGGTAACACCATACCCATTGTACATAAACCAGCTTTTGATAAGTCAATAAAGAGCTCTATTTCCGTGTACATGATTTTTGTTAAAGACTCTCTCAAAATGAACCTAATGTTTCATCAAATAAAAATGAAGGGAATCAAAAGGAGTTAGAGTTATCTAATGTCCTAAATGGATTCCAAGATGTTTTTATTGATGACATCCCTTGTGAGTTACCTCCCACGAGGGGATGATGACCATGCAATTGAGCTTCTACCAGGAATCTCACCGCGTAACAAACCTCCTTAGAGAGTTTCTCAAGCTCAACAAGAGGATATTATGTGACAAGTGCATGAGTTGGTTGAAAAAGGCATGGTTAGGCCTAGCTCATCTCCATTTTGTTTACCTATTTTATTAGTGCAAAATAAAGATGGCACCTATCGTATGTGTGTTGACTATAGAGCACTAAATAGAATCACTATCAAGAATAGGTTTCCCGTTCCACGGGTAGAAGACCTATTTAATAATCTACAGGGATCAACCTACTTCAATAGGATTGACCTAAAAAGTGGCTACCATCAAATAAGGATAGTTGATCAAGACATTGTAAAGACCGCATTTCACACTACATTTGGTCTTTACGAATACATTGTCATGCCTTTTGGCTTAACCAATGCACCAGCCACATTCAATCGGCTAATGGAGAAGCTATTCAAACCTCACCAAAGCTTTATTGGAGTGTTCTTCAATGAAATAATCGTCTACTCTAACTCATTAGACGAACATAAGCAACAGCTCCAGGTAATATTCCAAGTTCTCCGAGAGAATAAGCTTTATATTAATCGAAAGAAAAGTGAATTTTTATAACAAGAGATTCAGTATTTAGGTCATATTATCTCTCAAGATGGCATCCGAATGGATCCATCAAAGTTAGAGGTAATAAAAGGATGGCCTAGTCCAAGGAATCTCCATGAACGAAGAAGCTTTATAGGTATGTGCGCATACTATAGACGCTTCATAGAAAAGTTCTCACAAATTGCCGGGCCATTACATGACCTAACAAAGAAAAATGTTAGGTATACATGGTCTACCAAGGAGAACAATGCTTTTGAAAAGCTTAAAGAAAAGCTTATCTCTCAACCTGTGCTTACATTACCGAATCTCTCAAAGCCATTTGAGGTCCAATGCGACACCTGTGGTGATTGCCTTGGAGCTGTTTTACTCCAAGAAGGGCATGCCATAGGCTATGAAAGTTGCAGGATCGACCCTGTTGAGCAAGCTCTAGGCAGATATGAGAAAGAACTCTTAGCAGTTCTACATGCTCTAGACTCGTGTAAGCACTATTTATTGGGGGCTCCATTCATTCTGCGAATGGATCGTCAAAGTCTTAAGTACTTCATGATGCATACCAAGCTCTCCGAGAAACAAATGAGGTGAGTAAATTTTATTTCACAATTTCATTTTCATATTGCTCACATTGCTGGCCATCTTTACCAAGTAGTCGATGCACTCTCAAGACAACCGAGAGTGAATGCGGTATCTATAGCAACTCATAATGATCTATCTTCTATGATAGATGAGTATGCTATGGATCCTGATTTTAAAGATGTGATTTCAGCCCTTGCACTAGGAAAGAAAGAAGAACCATTTACCCTACAAGATGTTTATCTTCTCTATGGCAATAGGCTATGTGTTTCTAACTCATTACGAGAGAAAGTAATGTATGAATCTCATGCTCCACCTTATGCGGGGCATAGAGGGATTCAATCTACCCTTAGTGGGATAGAAACATACTTTTATTGGCCTACCATGAAAGCAAACATACAAGAGTATGTTTCAAAATGTGTGGTATGCCAAAAGACGAAGTTTGATAGAGGGAAGCAACCTGGATTGCTTCAACCTTTGCCAATCCTGATTCACCATGGGAGAGCATATCCATGAATTTTATCTTTGGATTGCCCAAGTCTATCTATGGATGATAGTGGACAGGTTTAGCAAACAAGCACATTTCACACCTGTCAAAAAGACTATCAAAGCCCATCAAATGGAAACCCTCTTTATATCCCAAATCTTTAAACACCACGACTTGCCAATATCCATAGTGTCAGATAGAGATCCTAGAATGACCAGTAATTTTGGAAGGGTCTTGAGAATTTAGGTACAAGGCTAAATTTCTCTTCGACTCATCATCCACAAACGGATGGCCAAAGTGAAATAGCTAACCTAACAATTCTTGATCTACTAAAAGCTTATGTCACAGAAGTAGATCAAAGGTCCTAATGGGAGAAGTATTTACCTTTAGTGGAGTATGCTTACAATAACATTGTACATACTTCCATGGGAAAATCACCTTTCGAGGTAATTGAGGGAAGATCAAAAAGTCCCTTGCTACTTAAGTACATGGGAAGATCTTTGTTGCAGATGAATATAGCCGAGACCTACAAGAATCTTTCCAAAAGATTAAGGATGCTATATCCATCTCTCAAAAAATGCAAAAGGCTATTGCTAATAAGCATAGAAGAGCTCCAGCCTTTAAAGAAAATGGCTGGGTCTTGCTTAAGTTTCCCAAGACTTGACTAAGGCACACAACGGGCAAGAATCCTACGGGCCCCCAAAAGTATTATGCTAAACTAGCAAAAAGGTACTATGGCCCCTTTCAAGTTCTTAGGCCGATCAATGAGATGGCCTATGAACTCAAGTTGCCTGATCATTGGCTCATACACAATGCTTTCTACGTGAGCCTACTAAATCCTTACAAAGGAGATCCACCTCAAGAAGCAACCATTGAAGACCCACCAGAGATCGAGGACCAAGAAGAGGTGCTACAACCTAAGTCCATTTTGCGACATGAATACAAGGTATTGAGAGGTGGTCAGACTATCAGACAATATCTTATTAATTTTAAAAATTATCCTTTTGAAGATTCTTGGTGGATGCAAGGCATACAATTAAAGGATAACTTAAACCTTGTCAATGCTTACAATGATTCCTAGAGTAATCAAATGTAAAAATGTTTAAATGAACAAAGTTAATGTCATAATAACCAATATCTAATTCTCCTAAGTGATTTTCTCTTGTTAAACTGATCATTGAATATGGGGAAGTACAGGGGAGAAAAAGCTAGATTATTGGTAAGGCTAGCAGACTGGTCACAATAGGGATCCAAAGGGGGACCATCTACAGAAGATCAATGTGCAAGCAATGGGGTACAAATATCCTAAGGTTCATCGCATTAAGACTTCCAAAATGTTAAGGTTCCAGAATTCAAAGGTAAGTCCAAATGGTCAATCCTTAGTGAAATTGGATACTTATGTGATGACCCAAAAGTCAAAAAGTGATCTTAAATAGGAGGGGGCGAGCCGTGTATGTAGGGCATGAGAGAGAAACACACACACTCTCACAAATTTCCCTAAAGGGCAAAAGAGACACATGTCAGACTCCTAGACCAATTGCCCCCAATTTCCCTGCAATCCTCGAGGATGGCCATAGAAGGTGGACCAATGAGAATTAAGCTAGAGTAAAATTAATGTAGAGAGAAAGCTTCATTTTTGTCTAAAATTTTTCACACACACTCACACTAGCTCATGTGTGAAGCAAGGAAAGTCTATCTCCTTCTCAAGCTTTAATGGAAAGCTCTTCATCTACTCCAAGCTTTTGAGAAGGGAGGCCTACATCGACCAACTCTTGGCTTATAATGCAAATCCAACCAAGAGACAAGCTTCATGGCATGCTCATCTCCTCTACCATGCTAATTACTAAGCTATGTTGAGATTTTATGAGTGATTCTGTGAGGAGAAATACTTCTTTCTTGTAAAACTACTTCTTTTTCTTCTAGATCTACTGTCATACCCCACTAGCTCTCACCATCTTTGAAGGTGTGTGAGGTCTTGGGTTTGAGACCAACGAGGAATTTATCTTGTGTTTTAAATTTTTTTCTTAGTTCTTGAAGCTTTCATCTTCATTGCACTAGCTAGTTATTGAAGAAACACAAAGAATTGTATTGTACAAAAGTATCCCTTGATGGGAGAAGCTATAATACAAAAGCCTTTTGGAGGGGGGACTGGCTCCATGTAAATCCGGTCCTCAACTGTTGTCAATTGTTCAATTTCTTTCTCTTTTCAAGTTATGACATTGCTAAACTAGCTAGGTGTAATTGTTATGTTGTTGTCTCCAACCAAGCACTCTTTCTATGCTCATTAAGAACTTACTCTTAATGAAATGCTCACAATGTCATTATTTTTTGCTACACACAAGTTTTGAGTGCATTAAATGTTACAGTATGTCTCCATACAACCTGTTGGAAGATATGAGAGGTAAGTGTCCTTACATCTGATGGCCTCAATTTCTTGCACTGTGTCCACAAGTTAGGAGGGAATTAACAAAGTCAGTTAACACTAGATGGAAGGTAAAAGAGAATGTTCCCATTGTGAAAATTGCACATGTTGAAATGAATGAGGATATTACGCATGTGCTAGATTGCTACATAAAAGGAAGATTGGTTATGAAAGGTTTAGTGCATGGGGGATGCACAAATTTGCATCATGACAGAAAGCCTCATGCAAAGATTAGGCATGCACATCCATGAGACACTTGAAATCAAAGTAAAAATGGAAAACAATAGCAAGGCTAGGTGTGGATTTTTGTACAAATGTTGCTGTGGAGGCCTTTGATATTGAGAAGGTGGTTGATTTCTATGTTATGCCTACCAAGGGGAATGGTTATCCATTTAACTTGGGAAGGCCATGGCTAATGAAAATGAGAGCTTTGTAGGATTGTAAAGTCAAAAATTGATTTGTAGGAATGAAAATCAGAAAAAAGTTGTCTTTGACATGAAGGAGCAATGTCAAGAGAAGCTTCATGAAGAATCATCAGGGATTTTAATTACACGATGACGCATTTTGTTAAATTTTAATTATTGTTGTTATTATCACTATTTTTTTCATGTTAATAACATATCTAATGTCATGACTTACAAAAACCGATAGAAAATGTAGAACCGGCGAGACAACCAACAATCCCGGCAGGCCCGGCAGGTTTATGAAGAAACCTGGCGGGCCCGGCGGGACAAGCAAGAATCCCGCCGGACCCGTCATGTACCCCCTCCATATTTGGCGGCTCTATATAACCCTGTAGTAGACATCACATCACATCACCTCTTCCTCTAAATTTGGTCATCCTTTAAAATTTATAAGAAAAACTAAAGGTAAAAAAATGAATAGTCTTTAAAAAAAATTAAAACTTAATGTAACTCTGATCATGGATCATTAGTTCTTTTTTGGACTGAACTGATCCTTGAAAGGAGGTAGAAAGGTGAATCTTTGGGTCTGTATCTCTACATTTGGGATGGACTAATCTCATGTTTGGTTCACTGTTATATTTGCTAAATTGATTGCTATATTGATTAGAACTTCTATCATGGGTCATTAGTTCTTTTTTGGACTGAACTGATTCTTGAAAAGAGATAGAAAGGTGAATCTTTGGGTCGATATCTCTACTTTTGGGATGGACTGATCACATGTTTGATTCACCGTTGTATTTGCTTACTATTCCGATTAGAGATCCAATCATGGGTCATTAGTTCTTTTTTGGACTGGACTGATTCATGAAAGGAGGTAGAAAGGTGAATCTTTGGGTCGATATCTCTACTTTTGGGATGAACTGATCACATGTTTGATTCACCGATGTATTTGCTTGCTATTCCGATTAGAGCTCCAATCATGGGTCATTAGTTCTTTTTTGGACTAGACTGATTCATGAAAGGAGGTAGGAAGGTGAATCTTTGGGTCAATATCTCTACTTCTGGGATGGACTGATCACATGTTTGATTCACCGTTGTATTTTCTTGCTATTTCCATTAGAGCTCCAATCATGGGTCATTAGTTCTTTTTTGGACTGGACTGATTCATGAAAGGGGTAGGAAGGTGAATCTTTGGGTCGATATCTCTACTTTTGGGATGGACTGATCACATATTTGATTCACCGTTGTATTTGCTTGCTCATGTTTGAGTAGATTGAGGTTTATTTCCTTCACGCTTCACTACTACGCTTGTGTGTGATATTGATTATAACACTAATGTTTGGTTTGAATAATACTTGAAAGAAGAAATAGCATACTAAGCTATGTTTATTGGTATTGCAAGCATCCAATAAATATGTCTTCCACCGGGAATGTGAGCGGTGATGTTGGTGTTTCAAGCCTGGCTTCCTTGAGGAGACCTCCTACCTCGATGCCAGGTCCTGCTTCGTAGGGCAAGCGAAAGGCAGGTAGAAAAATTCCAGGACCCGAGTGGAATTTTTCCACAAATTTAAATAAGTATCAAGATTGGAAATGTAACTTTTGTGGCGAAGAGAAATTTGGAGGAGCACCAAGAATAAGGGATCATTTGCTAGGTGGCAATACCAGAATCCAAGGAGGAAAGTGCAAGGGCTTAGGTGCAGAAGAAGCAGCTATGCGCTTAAAATCTTTAATTGGTAAGCTAATTTCCACGAGCAAAAGATCAAAACTCTCTACTTTCGACCATCACACCCCGGTATCGATAATATCAAACCAGTATGAGGGATCATTGGGTGTAACGCCCACCAATGGAAGCACTCAAAGCAGGGAACCAACTTCTCATATCGATGGAACTACACCTCCAAACCATGGATCTCTTGACTTTCAAGTAGGATCGTCAAAAAGTAGACAGGTTAGTTTACAGATGAGCTTCAAAACGCTTGCCTTAGAAGAAGCACAACTTGCTCTAGCTAAAGGCGTCTATTTCACTGAGGGATCATTGGCCATTGTCACCCGTGATGCATGGAAGTCAGCTTGGAAACGCATTGGGGAGTATGGTGCTGGATTTACCCCTCCAACGTATCACCATATGAGAAACCAACTGTTGGATAAATGTTACACAAGCACACAGCAGGATATTCAAAGGGTAATATTAAATTCAACAGAACAATCTGGATACACCATAGTTAGTGATGGTTGGTCCAACGTTCAAAGGCGGCCATTGATCAACATCATGCTTGTATGTCCTCGTGGTGAATGTTTTATCAAAGTTGTGGATAGCTCTGGTCAAATAAAGTCTGGCAGTTTTATAGCTGACATCATTGGCGACGCAGTTGAGGAACTTGGAAAAGAAAATGTTGTCCAAGTAATCATGGACAATGCCAAAAATTGCAGGGCTGCAGGTAGGATACTTGAAAGTCGCTTCTCTCACCTATATAGTGTTGGTTGCAGTACACACAGCTTGAACTTGGTATTGCAAGATTGGTACATGAGGGAGGACACAGAGTGGTTCAAATGGATAGTAGACAATGCTTGCTTAATAGTCAAGTTTTTTTTGAAGCGTCGGAGGGTTCTTGACATGTACCGTTAGAGGATGTCTACTATGTTAAAACTGTCGTGTGAAACTAGATTTTGCACCAACTACTATACGGTAGAATCACTAATAAAAAATAAGAATGCTGTGATGGAGACATTTGTTTGTGCCACTTTTTTAGAATGGGAGGCCGGTCAAAGGGAGAAGATAAAAAGCAAAATAGGGGTGATTAGAGATCTACTAGCTGATCTCCACTTCGGGATGATGTGGTGGATGTGCACAATGTCATGATGCCAATTATACTCACATTACGCCAATTGGATTCTGCCTTGCCTAACATAGGTAAGGTGTGGATGGCTTGGTGGACTGTTCAAGAAAGCTTGGCAAATCCAAAGGAGCCCGAGGAGTCAATTGTGAAGCCTTGGAAGGCACCATTCACTCAAAAGAGGAGAGAAATTTTGAGAAAGTATGTGCATGGTCGATGGGTTGGAGCACATAGTCCACTACACAGCGTAGCTTTCTTATTGGATCCAGAGTATTGGGCAATGGAAATAGACAAACTTGATGAGGAGGTGTTGGAGAATTTTATGATGTGATAGGCAGGTTTTATGATGATCCTGATGAGCATGCATCAGTTGTTACTGATCTTACGAATTTTAAACTCAAAGAGGGTAAGTTTGGTACAGAATTTGTGAAGAAACTTGCCACGAAGCAACCAGCGTGGAAGTGGTGGATAATGAATGGTGGTAGTGCACCCACCCTTAAACGCCTAGCTGTTAGAATCCTATCCCAATGTGCATCCAATTCAAGTTCTGAGAGAAACTAGAGTACAAATAAATATGTACATTCCACCATCAGAAACCACCTTCTAAATTCAAGAGCTGAAAATTTGGTGTATATGTACTGCAGCCATTGGCTATTAGTAAGAGTGCAAGCTAAGAACTACAAAGCGGAGATGCCGCGCTGGACTTATGATGTAACCAATGATGACATGGACGAAGACAGTGAGCTGCAAGGGGAATCTCATGAAGTAGAAACTACATGTACTTTAGAAGAGATTGAAGAGAATTTGGAAATTGAACCAACTTTGACCCGTCGTAGCAAGCGACGGTGGTTTAATTAATAGATTATCGAATCCATTGAGTGACTTATGTTTAAGTTCAAAAACTGTTTATCTTATAATCTTTTTTGTTATATTTAGTTTAAGGTTTAGACATTTGCTTAATAATAAACGAAGCCCTTAAAAACCCTTACAAGGCCACAAATCACTATTAAAGCTTCATAATATACAAAGCCCTAACAAATCTTTGCATTATCACATATCATAATTGAAGCTGAAGTGAGGACAATTCACAATTCACTAATAAATTCTCACAAGACAACGAGTAAATGTTTTCAAATGTTACAAAAACTATCCAAGTGATAGTGAAATATTTGTGAGAATATCTTCATTCTCCTGTTCACGCTGACCTTTAAGCTTATTATAATCTTCAGAATTTTGAACATTGCATATAGATTTTTGGATATCTCATACTCACATATAGCACAATGAAAGTTATTCATCATGCTTTGCATCAAGCATGATATATGGTACATATGTCCGCATGGCAAGCTGAAGTGACCACACCACTCATGAAAGAATGATCTACATATGGGGCAAGGACCACTGTGCTCACCAAAAGCTGGAGGGGCCTCAATAGATGTTGGGTGATCAATCAATGTGGCAGCATTTTGTTTTTTTATAGTCGCCTCTAACTCTTTTACGTGGCGAGATAGCACCTTCACCTCCCTTTGCAAGTCTCTATTTAGGGTTGCTTCTGCATGAGAGCCTTGTGTAGCTTGTGATGCTTGCCTCAGTTGAGTTTGAAGCTCCTCCTTAACTTGGTGCACTTCCATTGATGCACCTTCTAGTGCCAATGACATCTCTTGCCGTGTGACGGTGATTGCACTACTGCGAATGTCCTCAACCGTCATGTGAGGTGTCCTTGAGCTGAAGTCCACTGCTTCCAAGACATAATGCATGTATAACATCTTGGCAAAACACAATGGACAATCCATATGATGCATAGGATGACCCATAACATCGAGATATATGTTCTCTCCATTGCCTCATATGTCTGCATTAATGCATTGTGATAGCTTGAGTCAACCTTTCTTGATGTTGTCATCTGCAACGCCTGACCATATGGATTTGACCATTTCTTGGTCAATCCTAGTGTTCACCTCTTTCCATTGTGTACCCACTGGGTTGGCCCACTGGGAGCAACGAGCTGCAATTCGAGCGGTGTCGTTCACTCCACTGCCTTGACACATGGATCTGAGACGCTCAAAAGTGTGCTTAGCCCTTTGATTATCATTATCCATATCATGATTAAACACTATACTTCAGTTACGGCATACAAACTTAATGATAATCAATTGCTATAAGAGTAACCACCATTTTACGATAATCAATTGCTATAATTTTAACCAACATTTTACGACAATCAATTGATATTAGAATAACCACCATCTTGCGACAGTCAATTGATATAAGAGTAACCACCATTTTTTTAAATCAATGAATGACAATCAGTGATTCCGCGTGGCTTATTGCTTGAAACTTAAGAGAAAAAACAAAACTCATAGAAAATTTGTTGTCTATTGAGATATAACCAAGTGTTTTTATTACTCATACATCATCCATGGCGCATAAAACCCAACTTTTAAAAGTACTTTTATAAGCCAAAAGTCTCAGAAAACCCTGCTTCATAAAGTACATCATATATCCATCAAAAAAAGGCTACACTCATTTCAGAGGGAGGGCGTAAGCATCGTTCTGGCTAGGCTTCAAATCTTTCTAATTCTTTGTCCAAAAGTGCCAAGGTCTTTCTGTCTATGGATTTCTTCCTCACCCAACCTTCCACAACAATCCTAGATATGGCTTGTACCTCCACTGAAACCTTATGTTTGAACCAATCTCTGATTTAGTAGTCAGAGAACTCTCCACAAAACTTACAAAATTGCCATATCACCCATCCTATGGCGTACACATCTGTGGCCTTGGTCCATGGGCACGGGTGATTGCCATCTAGTAACTCAGGAGCTCGCCAAGGATGAAGCTTTTGCCAGTTTTCATTAGTATTGTTGGTCTTTTGTGTCTCTAAGCCAACACACAGAGCCAATCCCCAATCAATTATTCCAATACAGGGAGTGAGATCCTTGGTAAATTCCAACATGATGTTCCATGGATGGAAATCATTGTGGATCACTCCCTCGTCATGTGCGAATCGCAATGCCTTCACCAAGGCATGGATCAACGAGAGAGCATGATTGCACAGGCTCTTGATACGTGTTTTCTTCTCTTCAGAGGGCTGCTCCCATTTAAAGTCTTCAGGGATCTTTCCTTTCACCTCTTGATGCGCTACAAGCGTCGTGAAAGAGCCATGTGGAAGGGGCACTCTCTCCATAAGATCACCTAAAGTTCCCCCATTGAAGTAGGGGAATATGAGAAACCATGGAAATGTTATAGAGTGGGCAATACTCCTCACAATCCCTATATGGTTGATATCTACCCCACTTTCTGATGCAAAGCTTTTCCACTGATGCTTGGCCTGTCCTTTGAACTCCTTGGCACAATAAGTATTCGTTGCAGGAAGGAAACTTATCCCTTTGATTTGAACTTTCCACTCTGTGCCATAAGCCCCTGACCCAAGTTTCTTGATCTTCTTAATGGACTTATTTGGAATGCCCAGAGTCATACTACATTCAGAATTGTATATACTGCTCTCCAGGTGACTGGCAGAAGCAGTAGAACCCGATGTTCCCTCAATGGCAGCCTCCTCAATAAACGGTTCTCCAACTTGTCTTCTCTCCATAACTCTGATGATAACCATTCTCATTTTCTTGCTTAGGCCAAACTGTGTGTCTATGTGGGATGCTCGCCTTGACCTCTCCTTTTCATCTCTCCATCTAGTGTTCCAATGCTTTCGCTTACCCTTGTCTACTTCTTGAGGGCATTCCTCTTTCAAATCAGAGGCCACCTTGGGCAAATTGCCCACCCAACTTCTCAGTAATGAGATTATTGATTCGGTTGTTTTGTCTGGATATAACAACAACATTTTGCGAGAAATCTCACTGTATAATGATTGCAATCTAGACTCATCTGCAACAATATGCGCTATATCGTCGGGATCTAGTGCACTGACGATCGTAATCAACAATTGTCTAATTTTCTTCTTGAACTCTATCATTGAAGTAGCAGAAGGATCCATTTTGCCTGCAATGGTATTATTGCAAACAACACATTGTGAAATATAACTATGTGCCACTGCATTTGGATCTTTTCTACGTGAAAGAAAAAGTGCAGTATAGACCATAGATCTCGTACGCTTTTGCAGTGACACACCTAATCGCAATTGCAACCATGTGCCAATGCCTCACCGTACGACAACTTACAAACAGATGCTCCTATCATTCTAGCAGCAACACACCTAGTCGCAATTGCAACCATGTGCCGAAGCATGAATGACTAGGAGCAACATAAAACATAATCACCATACGCTTTTTCAATGACACACCTAGCCGTAATTGCAACCATGTGCCAGTGCATTCACGCACGGTTACTTCTTTCAAACAAATGCTCCTGTCATTCTAGCAGCAACACACCTAGTCGCAATTGCAACCATGTGCCGAAGCATGAATGACTGGGAGCAATATAAAACATAATCATCGTACACTTTTGCAATGACACACCTAGCCGCAATTGCAACCATGTCCCGGTGCATCCACGTACGATGATTTGATAAAAGAAATTTTATACCTTTAAGTTTTAACGCAAAAAACTCAAAAAAACATCAATAAAATAAGGAAGGGTTTAAAAAATTACTGCTACACTGCTTTGAAAATGTGGAAAGCTGCCAGAAAGTTTGGTGAAGACTTTTCAATGTACCTCTTTTGTGAAAAAGACAAGCACAGGCGTCGCCTTTATATAGCCACGGCGGGCCCGGTGAGAAAGTAGCTTTACCGAGCGGACCCGGCGAGCCAACTAATTAGTGTGATGAATGTCAATTAACATAATATTTGTTATTTTGCATTTCAATTGTTATTAACCTGAAATTATAGTGTGATCACGTCATTTTGAAATGCCTGAGAATCATCTCAAAGTGAAACAGAGAAAGAGTGGACTGAGAGCACCTCAAAGGAAGAAAGTAGCAGTAGCTCTAGGAAAGAGGAGTCTTCCATCGAAGTCATGGGGTAAGGTTTAAGCTGAGCAATGAGGAGACCTCCTGCCCCATCTTGGAAGAGGTAGGTCCTCAAGAGAACCAACGTGTGCAAGATGAAGAGATGTTAGAAGGTATGCTATCAACAATACTTACAAAGGAAGAAAGAGAGGACTTCAAATGTGTGCTAAGGAAGCTTCCTAGGATTTTTGCTAAAGACTACACCGATGTGCATGGACTAGATTCTGTCCAACACAAGATTGAGTTAAAGCCAACGGCCACACCTAAGGCACAAAAGCTACAAAGTCTAGGATTCATCAAAGAGCAGGCTATACTCAAGGAGGTAAGAAAACTTCTAGCAGTAGGTTTCAACTATCCGATGGAAAATTCAGAGTGGGTCTCACCAATTGTGGTCACTCCTAAAAAGAATGGAAAGTGGAGGGTATGTGTTGACTATAGGCCACTCAATGAGACAGAAAAGCGTTATCACTTTTCCCTCTTCTTTCTCAGGATGAGATACTAAATGAGGTAGCTAGTCATGAGAAGTACACTATGTGTGATAGCTACTCGCATTGCAGGATCATTTGAAAACAACCTTCATCACTCCTTGGGATTGTTATGCTTTTAGAGTCATGCCATTTGGGCTTACAAATGCTGCTCCAACTTTCCAATGCTTCATGAACATGTTGTTTCAAGCATTTTTTGAAAAGCCCATTAGGGTTTTCATTGATGACTTTGGCATTTATAGTTCAAAATCATTGCACCTAGAAAAGGTAGAAGAAGGTTTGAAGAAACTTTATGACATGGAAGGTCAGCTTAATCCTCACAAATGTCACATAGGCACGGAAGAGGTGATCTTGCTTGGTCACAAGGTTTCCTATAAGAGCATTGAGGTAGACCCTTCAAAGGCAAAGGCTCTTATTGAGTTATCATCACCGCAAAGAGGTCACCTCATTCATTAGGTGAAGTATATGTCCCGCTTCAGTCACTTAGCCTCGGAGTTACTTCATACTCTATAAAAGTTGACACAACAAGTAGAATTTGCATGATCTGATGAGCCTGAGGAGCACTTTTGTAACATTAAATTCATTTTGTTAGAGATACCAATACTCATGCCTCCTTGTTGGGAGTACATTATTGTTAGCTCTAGTGTTGGGAAGGAAACAATTGGTGCTATTTTGTTATAACAAGATCCCCATAGCACACGGATGCGACCCATCTACTTTGCTAGTAGGGTCATGAATGCTTGGGAGAGAGGCTATAGAGAAGCAAAAATCATGATGATTTATCTCATATTTGCGGGCGGTGAGAAAATTTAGATCTTACTTGTTACCAAAACCCTTTATAATGATCAATGCAGAGAATTTGTTCCCTTGGGTGTCATCACAATTGAATCTTAGTACTAGAATCTCAAAGTGGATTATGGAGTTGCAAGAGTTTCAATACTCTTTCAAGGTAGAAGATAGTGTGCGTGCACAATTGGAAGGGATTCTCACTTATAGGGTACATGAGAAGGAGATTAAAGTGCCTGAAGTAAAGACTCTATCATTGCCACCACCTAAAAGTACCCCTGATGACTTCACCTTGTTTTTTGATGGAGCTTTTTGACAAGCCACATGTAAAGCATGGAAGGGCTAGTGTTGCTCAATCCAAGTGGAGAGGTGTTTATGAAAGAGACGGTGATTCTACCAAGTTCAACAAGCAACAACGAAGCAGAGTACGACATTTTAGTTCTTGGTTTGCAGTTGTGCATTATTCAAGGGGTGAAACGTCTTATGGTAAAAGGGGATGCACTTCTCATTTGTGAAGCAGATTTTAGGCATTTGGCCATGCAAAAATGAAAGTAAGGGAAAAAGTTCATGCCATTCATAGGCTGTTCAATCAATTTGTAGAGGCACAATTGTATCATATTCCTAGGAAAAAAAAAATGAGGATGCTGATTTTCTTGCACAACAAGCAGCTGCATGTATTGAGAAAGAAGTGTAGGTCATCATGATAATAGAAGTTGTCAAGAAACCGAGGTACCAAGGAAAAGGAATGGAGTCACTCACTCCCATTATTGGCTACATTTTGGAGGGCGAGTTTACACAAGGCTTCACAAAGGCTCAAAAGAGGAGGCTCATAAAGAAGGCAAGTGTCTATCTCTTCCTAGAAGGCTCCCTCTATCAAAGAGGAAAGGATAGGTGTGTAGAAGAGTACCGACAGTTGAGGAAATTCTTGCCATTTTAGAAGATTTGCATGAGGAAGCATGTGGCGGTCATTTTGCTCAGTAGTTAACTGTGAAAAGGATTTTGCTTGTAGGGTATGTTTGGCCAAGAATCTTGCATGTTGATGCTCAACATTGGTGTAGAAGCTGTCACAATTATCACGTGAATGGAAACAGAAGGTTGGCGCATGGTCCAAGGTAAGTATTGATTGAAGATGGACCCTTTGAAAATTGGGGCATTGATGCTATGGGTCCACTACCTAGGACAAAAAATGGTAAGCTCTACATTCTAGTGGATGTGGACTATATGACTAGGTGGGTGGAAGCACAAAATGTGGCAAAGGTAAATGAAAGGACAGTAAGCAATTTGTCTACACTCACATTTTTTGTAGATTTGGCACACCTTTCGAGATTGTTTTTTATAATGGTCTAGGGTTTAGAGAGGGCTTGCTCACAAAAGTCTGTGAAGAACTTCACATTCTACATCATCACAATACACCTTACTATCCCCAATCAAATGGCTTGGTAGAACAATCTAATGGAGTCATTGCAAGCATCATTAAAAAAATGGTGAAAAACAAGACACATTTGTGGGATGGAGCATTGTGTGCATATCGAACCACGTACAAGGAGGCCACAGGGTTCACACCATTTCACTTGGTCTATGGTCAAGAGACTTTACAGTCTAGGGAGATCAATATCCCAACAATGAGGCTTCATAGCCAAGGTGCACAAGATGATCAAGAGGTGTGGATGGATTGAGTTCTTACATTAGTCGACCTTGATTGGAAAAGAGAAGCAGCCTATGAGTGCTACAAGAGGAAATTCACACAAGAAAAGGAGAAGCTTGACAAGAAACAGAAGGACAAAGGCATCAATGAAGAAGATCTTGTGCTAAGGTATGACAATCGACTTGATAATTGTTTTGATGCCAAGTTTGAAACTAGATGACAGGGGCCATACATAGTCGAGAAGGCTTTCAATTTAAGTTACTATCATCTTATGGACTTGAATGGTGAAGAGCACTCTAGGAAGGTAAACGAGTATCGCCTAAAGCCCTATTTGAGTCGCCTTCTACCAAAGGATCTACTGAAGAAGTATCAAAGAGCTACTATCTCATATAAGTTTTGTTGCATGAATCATGAGTGTGACAAGGATCCACACAATGAAAATCTTGTCAAAGGACCAAATATCACAGAGAACTCAAAGACACTATCTTTGAAAACGATGCTTTATGATGGTACATGAATATATCATCATCGGGGGGGGGGGGCTAATGATAGCCGTTTTTCGGCTCTCCGTAGTTGCCATAGTGAACCACCTCACCCAGAAAAAATCACTTTTCACTATGGCGTGTGTGAGTTAGGAAACTTTCCTCATATCCCTTAAAAAACCCTCAATTAGCTAGTCATTGGGCTAGTTGAACCAAAAAAATAAACAAAAAACAAAAATACATTATGACCCTTTTGTGTATAAGTATTTCATTATATAGGGTCTAAATATAGGGGGTTTTATTATAATTATTTTGGTACTTATTTAAATATTTATGCATAGGTGTGTGTTATTTGCATAAGTATATTGCTATGTATATCTACTCACCATTACCATAATCTTCCTTACCATGTATTCTAAAAAAAGTCATTTTATGTAAGTTCTCTTATTTTTTGTGTGAATCCACTCCAGGGAAAAACCTCAAAAATACCTATCACCATCAGCCATTCCCTTTCACTAAATTACTATTTTTTATAGGTATTATTCATTATCTCTTGTAAATAAATATACACCACTAATAACAAATGAGGATCCTCCTCATTTGATTTCCTTTATTTTCATATATTTATTTTATATATATATATTTAACACTATTCTAGATTCCATGAATTGTTTATGGACTAACCTGTTTTTTTCCATCATGTCCATATACTATATTTGTAGATAACCCACATCCATGCATGATTCCAAACCCTTAAGAATCTATTAGGTTATGCTCTCATTCAAGGAGGAGCTCACCCTTGGAGCCTTCTGCCAATTCAAAACAAAAGGGCGGCCTCTGAAGACTTTTTTAGTGCGAAAAAATAGGCATTTTGATGGGATTTTTTATATCCACCTATACTCCGAATTTGAAGTGGTGATCAAAAGCGAGTGTGGTTCAAGGCCGAGTGCGCTTAACTGGGTCTGTGGGGGGGTTTCCCAGGAGGTCATCCATGTGAGTGCCGTTCAGAGCCGGGGGCGCTTAATTGGGGGGGGGGGGTTTGAGAGGTCACCCACCCGAGTGTCATTTTGGGCCGAGCGTACTTAATCGGTGGCACGCGGGATTCCCAGGTGGTTTTCATAGGAGGTCAACCACGCAAGTGCCTGTTAGTAACAAGCTAACCCATGCAACATTTTTCGGGAGCTTTTATTATAAAAACAATTATTTTTTTGGTAAATCGGGAATATTATAACTCCTATTTTCCATATGAATATTGTAATCGATGAGCCGGGGCTATGAACTTTTAAATTGTATCAACTTATCCTTAGATAGATCTCCCAAATTATTAGTTTTTGACCAAAGAAACCTTCGATAAGGTATAAAAGCCAATTTTTGTAAGTTATTTGTAAGTTTTGGATAATAGAAAACACAGCGTGAGCTAACGGCGCTCACTTCTCTCCTTCTCACGCTTCCTACTCCCTCCTCGGTTGTCGCATTGAAGTGTCGTCTATTGCGTTGCAACCATAGGTAAGATCTCTACGCATTGACGTAAACATTTCATAGTAATCTGTAGCTTATGACATCGCCAACCCACGGCCTAATTTCATCATAAGTAGGAGTTTAAGCTAGGAGATCACAAAGCATAGGTGGGGTATTGGGGCATCATTGCTAAGCATTTAGATGCATTCGGAGTCAAAAACAACTAGGTCAAAAACTCACTGCTGCTGGACATTATATGCGATTTTTCACTTGGCCTAAAGTGAGATTTGAGACCATAAGCATGTGTGCCTAGGTCTTATTTACAAGTCCTAGAAGTTTCATAACATTCGAATGTTGTTTGATACTATAACGATCATGATTTATTTGCCGATTGGCGATTTTCTTTTGATGACTTAGGTCGTTTGAGTGTAGCTTGAGTTAGATGCAAGTTATCTGTTGTTTTCCAAGAGATTGACACCTTGTAGCCTCTATGCACTAGTCGAGTCAGCTTCGTCCCATGCATTGACAATTATGTTCGTGGTTCTCACTATGTTTGCAATAAGATAGGAGTGAGGTTAGAAACCCGTCCCACATTTGGCGCTGTTGTCGGGGATCGAATAGACCTAAACTAGGGAAAACAAGTGCGTTTTGTGTGTAGTTGTCCTTTAACTTCCTCTAGGATCACCCAGAGTTAAAACTTTCACCTTAAAATCACATATCTCAAGATTGCTGTCTTTTGCTATGTAGAGGTAGCTTGGAAGTAGATTGTACTTGCTAAGTACCTTGTAGGATTAGATTAGGATTCTGAGAATTATAGATGGACAAGACAAGTCTTAAGACAAAGTTTCAAAAAACCATGAAAAACAAGAAAACAAGTGTTTGTGGACACTTTCCACAACCCAATTGCAGTAGAATCTAGGAGTGGGGTAAGTAGAATCCAAGGTGGGATCTCAGAACATTGCTCACTCCAACCATTACTTTACCAACTTCATTGTTCTTGGACCCACTGGCCCATCTGCCTTGGCTGCTTCAGGGTTGGTTAGTACAATCATACGTAGATCCTTACCTATCCTAGAATGATGAATTTTTACTCCCTAATTATTCCATACATGACCATAGGATTTACAATAAGTGCAGTGGGAACACTCATCCGACCTATGATCCATGAATCTACACTTTGAGGACCAAATTTCTATCTTTTTGACTAAAGGTCTTGTCTTTTCAATTTCAGCAAATTGTTTCAACATTTCCTCTAGTTTCTTGGTCCACGACCCTTTCTTCTTCCCCTTGCCCTTATCATCTGACTCACTTTTAGATAAACTAAAAGTAGAACTCTCTTTAGTGGAAGAGTTGCTATCATTGATTGTCTCTTCTTGTGAACCTTTTCTTTCTTAGACTATTTTTCTAGTTTCAGAGCTCTTTGCACCAAGTCATTGAACTTCTTTGCCGGTGCTGGAACCTCTTGTTCCCTTAATTTCTTACTTCAAAACCCATTCAAAAACTAGGCTCTCATCTCTTTTCAGAAGGGGGTTCTTGTAGCTGTGTGGTCAATTCTTCTATCTTTTCAACATAACTTTTGACCAACAACTTACCCTGCTTGATCTTATCAAGCTCACACAAAATGTCTTCATCTCCCCTATTGTATGAATACTCCAATCTAAAAGCCTTAATGAGCTTGTTGTAAGATCTAAGTTGGTAAGCTAGGTAATAATAATAACATTTCCAAGTTTCTTCCTTTAATGTGTATGGAAATCATTATCCCCACTCATCCTTCATATATATCCTTGAGTTCTACATATTGCTCAAAGGCTTGGATATGAACATTAGGATCATTTTTCTCTCCACTTTTGAACATCGGAATTTTTTTTATAGATTATTGCAATGTTCAACAGTGTGATTAGTTCTAGCTTTGTGAATTGGCTTCTTCTCCTTGGATCTTCTTTTGCTATAGTGTCCGTATCAGCATTCTAGTCCTTGTATATTTCAATTTCTAGCACTATTTCCTCTACTTTCTTCTTTGTTGATTTGTGACTTTGTTTATTGCCCTCGCTTTCTTCATTGTGTTTTAGGATTTTTTGGGATCCATGGGGTTTTTGGCAGCTAATTTTTACCTACACCCTATTTATGCTTAAGGGGGGTTTCATTATCATAGCACCAGGTTATGGGTATACCAAAACCCTTGGTTGTGAGAGAACCTAAAACTCATGATTGACAAGTATACCAAAAACTCGAGGTATCATAAGATTGGTTTGTCTAGTTTGGGCTTGAGGGGGGGTTGTTGGGTTTCCAAGACCTCGTTCAATTTGGTGTCAACCCATGGGAACACTCTCTCTTGGAGCATGCAGATGCACTCTAGCTATTTTAGAAGTTTTGCATGGAAAGCATGGTTAAATACAAACACTTATATATATTGTAAGGTTTATTTTACAAAGGAAATACATTATAAAAGCGTTAATTTTTCCTCTGGTGTGTTGATCTCTCTCTCTCTCTCTCTCTCTCTCTCTCTCTCTCTCTCTCTCTCTCTCTCTCTCTCTCTCTCTCTCTCTCTCTCTCTGTGCATGCCCAACTCATGACATGGCTCCTGCTCGCCTTCACCCACCATAGGAGGCATAACCAATAGAATATTCTAATCAACCCTTGTTGTCATGTACTAGAGACACTAATGTATGCACACAGGACATTTATGACACTTTGTTGCCTCTTTTTAGTGGTGGAAGTCTCAATGTATATTCCAATGAGAAAAAATGTACAATCTATGGTGGTTTCTAAAAATGTTATAAATCATCCTATTTCTAATGTAGATGTACATGATGTACTTGATGAGGAAAGAGTTGAGAATGAGCAGGCTAGAGGTGTGCCAAAATGGCTGGTGCATACTTTGTGTGATAGTAAATTGGATGCACCTTTGTCTTCTCGTACTCGTTCAAGTTCTTGCCATGCATATTATGCATCAGATTGTTATTCTTTGGCTATGTCTAGCTTATGTGATGTTGACGAACTCTGTCTTTTGATGAAGCACAAAATTCAAAATATTGGATGGTTGCCATGCAATCTGAATATGATGCACTTCTATAAAATGGCACATGGACTTTATGTGATTTGCCTCCTGGAAAAAAGGCCATTGGTATGAAGTGGGTTTACAAGTTAAAACACAAGCCGGAAGGTGAGATTGATCATTAAAGGCTAGACTTGTTGCAAAGGGTCATGCACAACAAAAGGCATAGATTATGAAGAGACTCATACTTGACACATGAATACTGTGCATTTTCTATGTGCATTGGAAGCTCATTTTGGTTGGGATGTACATCAGTCAGACATTGTTACTACTTTCTTGAATGGTGACATATTTGAGGAAATTTATGTAGCAGCACCTCGCTTTTTTGTCAAGAAAGGACAAGAGGATAAAGTTTGCAAATGTAAGAAAGCTTTGTATGGTTTGAAGCATTCTCCTCATGCTTGTTATGAGAAAGTTGATACTCATTTTGTCAAATGAGGCTTTTGTAACAGTCCAATAAAAATCACATTGTATGTAAAGTGTGAGGGTGATGTACTTGTCATTGTTGTTCTCTATGTGGATGATTTGATGATCACTAGACCAAATGAGAGACATATTGCTGAATTTAAGGCTGTTTTGAATGCTACTTTTAAGATGAAAGATTTGGGGTTGTTGCATCATTACTTGGGTATACAATTTGAGTAGTGTGATGGTGGTATTTTGTTGTGTGAGACAAGTTACATAGAGACATTGCTATGGAAGTTTGGAATTGAGGATTGCAAACATATTTCCACTACCATGGAAACAGGTTTGCAATTGAGTCTTCATGGGTGATCTTTCCAATGTCACTCTTTACCAAAATACTATTGGTTGCCTTATTTATGTATGCAACACGAGGCCAGCTATTCAGTTTGCAGTCTCACAAGTCAGCAGATTCATGCATAGCCTAGGGTCTAAGCATTGGCAAGAGGATTTTTTGCTACTTGAGTGGCACTTTACATCTTGGCTTGTTTCATCCCAAGGGGGGATCATTGCCGCCAGATTTACATGCTTTTTAAGACTCAAATTGGGCTCTTTTTTTTTACCACGATAGTGTCTACGAGTGGTTTTTGTTTCATGCTCGGTAATTCATGTATCTCATGGTTGAGAAAGAAGAAACCTCATGTGCTCAAAGCACAACATGTGGTAAACATGCAGACAAGGCAAAGAGAAAACCTCTAATGTAGTTGCATCAAAAGAAGCACCACATCCTGTGCATCCACAAGAGTCTCCAATACATACTACTGACATCACTTGGGTAACTTGGGAGGGAATGCCCTCTAAAGAAATTGCACCCCATTGACCCAACCTCCTTTCTTAACACGACACAAAATTGGGAGTGCCCATATTCCTTCTCAAGATCAATCTGGCACAAAGCAAGGAGGTTTGCACATTAACAGTTTATATACGATAACATTACACACTATAACAAGAAAAGAACTAGAAAAAAGTTCCATGAATCATACATGATGACCATTTAGTCTCAAATGTACTATTTATCCCTAAGGCTAGCTTTGCAATTTAATTAACATTACCTCTTCTATAACCATAAAATGACCTCAAAAATTAACACCAAATAAAATTAATGACTAATATGCATGCATTAATGTGGTCAAATGTATGGCTAATAAATAGTGCAAAGCAACTAGTTATATTTTCCTAGCTAATTATATAGCTAGAACAACAACTATAACGTTTATGCCTAGCATGCTGCCTAGCTATAATAACAATTATGTATCTTGAAAAATCTATATAGATACTAAATATAGTTGAATGAAACCCTACATTCTTGGTATAGTTGCTATATACCTGTTCAAGAAGCTATATAGCTATAGCTCTAGCTATATAACTTGTGCAACACATGCACATCTAGTTCTATTGCTAGTGAAATAGTTATACATGGGCATACACCAACAATAGATAACTTAATGCAATCATGATGAAAGTGTAGCAATAGCTTTAGCTATCTAATAAAATGTATAGGCTATCCTACATGTATCTTGTCAAACAATAAAACCCTACATTCTTGGTATAGTTTCTATATACCTAGTGAAGAGGTTATATAGTTATAGCTCAAGCTATATAGCTTGTGCAACACATTCACATCTAGTTCTATTTCTTGTGAAACATCTATATACTTGGACATACACCAAAAATAGCTAGCTTAATGCAAGCATGATGAAAATATAGAAATATCTTTAGCTATCTAATGATAGCCGTTTTTCGGCTTTCCATAATTGCCATAGTAAGCTACCTCACCCTACCAAAATCACCCAGACACTGTGGCTATCCCTACCATTTCACTGTACATAGGCGTGTGTGAGTTAGGGGACTTTCCCCATATTTTCTTGAAAAACCCTCAGCTAGCTAGTCACTGGGCTAGTTGAGCCAAAAAAAATAAAATAATAAAAAAATAAAATATATTATGGCCCATTTGTGTGTAAATATTGCATTGTATATATGGCCTAAATATAGGGATTTTTTATAATTATTTTTGTATTTTATTTAAATATTTATACCTAGGTGTGTGTCTTATTAAACTTATGTATGCCTTCTTTCATCCTCTTGCACCATAAGTGTATTTTCTACCAATGTGTACATACTCTAACCTCATATTTTGCTTTTATACAAATCACCCCCACATTTGCACCCTCACCCTCGTGAAAACAAAAAAATTGATTTCTGCTTTCTTAGTCATGTTTATTATATTATTTTCATTTACTTGCATACCTTTTCCTCTTTCACCCAAAATAATACAAAGAGGGACCATATCATATGATTCCAATATCTTTCCATATCCATAATTTCTCCATATTTATTTATTTATTTTTTACTCAATATCCTAACACCATGTGCTCATTGAGCTAAAATCCATGAATAGTCCATACACTAGTCCCACCATGTATATATTGCTTTATTCACCAATAATCCTCCTCCATGCATGTGTAAAGGGCAACTTGGATGCTTTGTATTATGATATGACAAAGGAGGGGCTCACTCTTGGATGCATTGTACAAATTCAACAAAGGAGGGGGCCACTAAAAGACTTCTGTAGGCATAAAAAACAGGCTTTTTGGTGAGATTTTTGGCACCCATCTCCACTCCGAATTTGGAGCGGTGGTCAAAAGAGAAAATCTGGAACAAAATCTGAATACTCACCTCAAAACTTTTGGTGGTTTTTGGAGCAACCATCGGTGAGCTATGATTTTTTGAGTGGACCCCAGTCTACCCACTTTTCTCACAAAGTAACCCATAGTCTTCTCTCACCTCCTTTCCCATTTTTCACACATACACTCATTCCTCTCCATCCCTCACTCAAACCTGCAACTTTCATGGCTTACTTCATCTTCTTCACCATTTCCATCTCTCCTTACTCCATAGCTCAAAAGATTATCATCTCTACACACATATAGCTCAATTTCTCTCTCTAGAATCAAATTTATATTACCATAACCTCTTCATCCTTTCATAAAAGAGAAAAAATCAGTAAATAACCAATCTCAAGCCCTGCAAAAGGAGGAGTTTGATCATGGAGAATTCAACTTCCCCATGGTCATAAGAACTGCACCGACAAAGTTCTACAACCGCTTCATTCACTGGAGGAGAAGGTGGAAAATTTCATTTACATCTTGTGGTTTCCACCAAATTGTGTATATTCTCATTCTTCTCTTACTTTTTATCATTGTATAAATCATATAATGCACCTTGAGTGCATAAGCCATGTAATTTTACCCCATCCTACTAACTTCAAACTACTAACACTAATTGCTAACCCTTTTTTTTTTGCACCCACTCTACTCCACTGTGGAGTAGCCAACCTCACACAAAAAATCACTCACCTCTCTAGAATCTTCTCTATTTCACCTCAATAATTCTCTCCTCTTGAGCTCACATCCATGTGACTCAAAGGACAAGAGAGACCCACCCTCATTTAAAAAACTAAAAATATGCATAATCTTTTATTTCTTCAAATAAATTTGATTAGGTATAATCCTAATTGGAGCTTCTAAAACCTATAAATAGAGCCCTTCTCTCCCTTGTAAATCAACACATGATCACACTACACCACACCATTCTCAACACATAACACACCACTCTTCAAGCCTAGTTGTGTAGAGTGTGTGCATTGTGAGTGCTCTATTCCATCACTACACATAGGTGCATGGAGAAGCTTGAAGTTAGTTATGCCATCTAGAGGAGTGGAGTGATACCATACTCTGCATCACACTTGTAGCCTACTCTTGTCCATAAATAAGATTCATAGTTTTGGGTGCAATTGTATGCTGCAACTACGACTCTTCTCTCCAAATTGACTTGATAAGTTGGCTCATCAGGTGGTTGAAGGTATATTGTCCTTGGAGTCTGTTGTGCTATTTCGTGCTTGATGGTTTGAGGGCTTGTTGAATTGTTTGCCTAAAAAGTAAATTGTAAGAGGGTGCTCGGTGAGAGGGCTCTCGTGACCCTAAGACAATTTGTGTATTGGCAACAAGGTCAAGTTTTGTGTTGTCTCTCTATTTCTCATCAAGCTTTGTGTGCATCTAGCCTTTAAGGCTAAGACTGAGTTGCTCAAGTTGATTTGTGCTCTTTACCTCTCTCTAGTGTGGTGAATGTTTGTGTTTGGTGTGTGTAGATATCTTGCATTCCCCTCTCTTGGTGTGTTTGAGTACAAGGAGATATCACGTGCGTCCTAGGTCGCATCTACAACTAGGTGGTGCCCCTTTTCTTGTTTGGTTTCTGGCTGTGGGTTGTTGTTGTCTCTGATTGCTTGCCCCAGCCCCAATTGAGCAGCACGGGAGCCTCGAAGGGTGTTTAGAGGCCGCTCTTCTTGTTGCCCGCCCCGGACCGCCTCACTAATATAAGTTCTAGGCTATCCTCATGTAACTTGTCACACAAGGTTTCCTAGATAGTTAGACTAGAGCCAAGATCACTATAAATCAACATTGCTTATTATCAAAAGTCCATACATAGCAATAAGGATCACTATATAGTAGCATTTCTATGATCAAAAGTAAGTACATAGCAATAAGGATCACTATATAGTAGCATTTCTATGATCAAAAGTTAGTACATACCAACTATATAGCAGCATAGCTATGACCATTAGCCAGTTCAAAAAATCGAGATCACTATAGATCAGCAAGGTCACCTAGATAGTTAGACGTGAACCCCAATATTAATATATAGCTGGCTTGAAATGACCAAACAAGCTACTTGAAACTGAAAACTCACCACTGGCACATACCTTCAACCTCGCAACATCCTTTGCAAGACTTTTGAGGTCCTCATCAGTAGCATCTTTGTAATGTAGCGCTTGTAGCCAATCTCACATGGGTTGACGATCAAAATCCGTGTTCAATGTCACGATCTTGTTATTAAGGTGACCAATTAGTGGGTTTTTGTGGCAACCTTCAGCCCTATTCAGAGATCAAGTAGCATCTTCAACAGTCAGCATTGCATCCTCAATTGTCTTTTTGGCTAAGATCACCCTTCTTTGGTCTGAGTTTATCATGTTATCCACCTATGAAATGGGTCAAATAGTGGTTTGGATTAGAAAACATCATGATGTCTCTTTGGTGCTTTGGTTTTTACTCGCATTGATGCACCACCGTTTATCATCATCTCCTCCCACTTCTTGTGCTTGTTGTCCAAATGATGGTGTTCTTTACTGCTCTTCATTACATGCTCCGCAAAAGGGTCCCATGCAACCATGTAGTCTTCCTTAATAATTTCTCTTTTTGTGGCAAAAATAATTTCTAATGCAAAACCTTTTGCAATAGACTGAGTGACCTCGTAGAAGAAAATACCTGCTTGATAAGCGTCCCAATGCCTATGGAAAAATATCTTAGCAAATTTTCCTTTGACATGTTAAGCTTTTACCATCTTGTTGCTCCTTAAAGCTGGCTTCAAATGCGTGATTACGTTGCTCTAGACTTTATCATTGATTCCTACTTCCCATTTAGATTGTGAGGGTTAAATACAATAAGTGACAAGCAGTGCTCGTCGTGAAACTCCTGCATTGTGAGACAAAGTTCTTCTACGCTCATGGGGGTATACCTCTCATAACACTTGTTGAATGCTCTGACTTTCCTATAGAATAATTTGATCATGTCCTCCCCATCCTTATACCCTAGAGGCTAGAACCTACTAGCTCTCAATGTTGGGGGGGGGGGGGGGGGGAGGATGATGGAGGCAGCTTTCCTTGACTACATGTCATCTTGCCAAAACACCACACAAAAATACTGAGATCTCTCTCTCTCTCTCTCTCTCTCTCTCTCTCTCTCTCTCTCTCTCTCTCTCTCTCTCTCTCTGTGTGTGTGTGTGTGTGTGTGTGTGTGTGTGTGTGTGTGTGTGTGGGGAAAAAGGAGGGGGGGGCGGGGATGGGGAAGATACCTACGTCTGCTCTACTTGCATGCTTGGGAAATAGGAAGGACCTTTGTGCACACAAGGAACATGACTAACTATCAAGAAATTGGCATTTTGCATGCCTACGAGACAAGCACTCGATTTCAAACAAGTGAGTTAACATGGCCACTAAGTGGGTAATGATAATTGTTTGTGGAAGGGAGTTTCTATTTACTTATTGAAGAGATATATAACTGCCCACTACCTAACTCAATACTAGAGGAATCAAGCTATGGACCTTAGCTATTTTCCTTAGATAGTATTCCACCCCACCATGCTTCCACACTCTATAAAAGTTACAAAAAGGATACTCTAATTGAAATTTCCTAAAATATACTATGGCATACACTTTGCTATTGGAGCTTCCAAGTTAGCCACGACTTATGTCAAGGACCATAGATTTTTGTACATGTATTGCTGGCTGCTCACACCAATGACCACCAGCAGATAATCACATTCCACAATTAGCTCCAATTATCTCTGTTGGGAAAGATATTTCCTCTAGATAAACTTGCACTCTTCTAAAAAAATAAAGAAAACAAATAAAGCCTTTGTAAATTATTTTGTAAATCCTCTCTCTCTCTCTCTCTCTCTCTCTCTCTCTCTCTCTCTCTCTCTTTGTGTGTGTGTGTGTGTGTGTGTGTGTGTGTGTGTATATATATATATATATATGTATGAAGAATGACAAACTAGAAAGAGAGCCATCATCTTCCAATTTCCCAATGAGTAAGAGAGAATCACTTTACTAAGGAAGAGGATAGGGTTACACACTTTGGGGAGCCCCCCGCCCCCGTGCGGTTCTTGAATGATGATTACACCCAAATGCAAATAGAGTGTAGGAGAGAATGCAAGTATAGTGTCCTATATGTAGGCAAGGAGGGCAAGCAAGCTATACCCAAATGGCCATTTCATCATTGATGGCAAGGTTGACGATTAGGGATCGCGACCTTTCAGACATTTATCCAGTGATGTGCGAAGGATACGATGGATGGTAAAGTGCTAGTAATCCTCATATGCACAGAAGAGCCCAAAAAGAGGCGTACTAAGAGTGTAAGGCTTCTAGTGGGATCTACTTGATAGAAATTTTATGGGACATAACGCTTCCTGAGGTTTCAAGGGAGTGGTAATCCTCTACAGGTGAGGGCTACAAGGGGAGTATATATTGTGGCACAAGATCCATAGGCTCAATTCATGTGAATTCAACTTTAGCTACAGCAAAAGAATTTCATATACATTCCCATAAATTAATTTTCTCCATCAAGGTCAAATTTTGTGGTCATAGGTGGACATACATAGGAGGATGGCTTTAGAGACTTAGGAGAGGGTAGAGAAGAGAAATAAAGAGGCTCCAAACAACTCACCATACACATTCTTGGTAGAGAGAATTATGTAGTCCTCCGGGGGAGAGGTCTTAGCAAAGAAAAAGCAAATAGTGCTCATAAGGCCTATGATTTTAAGGAGTCATAGATGTTACACCGTTGGATGAGGTGGGAGTAGAGAGTATTTCAACAAACACAACGATAGCGTATGGGTGCCACTTATTTTTTCTATTGTCACAATTAATTTATAACAAGATGGCTTAAAGGCCCCTTTGAGGATTTTTGACATACATCCCATCATCATCTTTAAGGGGGTAGCACAGTGGACTACATACTTAGCTCTAAAGAGGTCATAAACTTAATAACATCTCTCACCATCCCACCACTTCCCATTGGTGATCACCACACATACCTCACACTCTCCTATAATAACACCACCCATACACACACAATCTACATGCTCACCCCGCCATAACACCATATACTTAACATGGACCTCTCATATGTATACATATGCCCATTACATTTATGAGGGCATCTACGCCCCTTGTTGACACCTATGACGACACTCATATGTATATATATGCCCATCGCATTTATGAGGGCATCTACCACTTGGGCCCCTTGTTGGCACCTCTGAAGGCACTCATTAGCCAGCTCTCCTCCATAGTGCATACATGAACCATCCAGAGATTCCCCAACCACCCTTAGACAAGAAGTGAGCTACATTCTTTGAGAGGAGGCCTTTAAGAGATGGTAAGATCATGAGTGCTAGACCTCTCCAAGAGACTCTGCACACAACGTGCACTAGAGGAGATTGTAGAGTGTTGGGTCCATAAAGAGTAGGTGGAAGAGATTTAATTGTAGCATCGTGCTATTTGCAAGAGCCCCATTGACCCATCCCTCTTGCGGATCCATAAAGATGGCACCACTATGCACAAAGACTATACTAGGCACCTAGATAATTGTCGATATGAGGGACCCCAAACACATGTTTGACAAATATTGGGGAGGAGGGGGGAACCCTCCACTGCTTCCATCATGGCCACTCCATAGATCATACATGTATGCAAAGTCAACACCTTATATATATTGTAGGCACTCTTGCTCCTTTCATTGCATTTCCCTTAAATAGGGCAAAGTTTATAGAGGGACCTACATATCATTGTGCCTATCAAAACATCTAAGGACACGTTTGACCTAGGAAACTTTGGGACTATCAAGATTGACCATATTTTTGCCAAGCTCCATGGAGCAATGATGGATCCAAAGAGGTCATTTCTTATAAAAATAGCAAGGTCCTACAAGCATAGGAAAAGTAATGTTTTGATCTTCCATATCTCTTGACAAATCTAGAGAGAGTTATTTTTACACTCATAAGAGGCCCGGTATTGCAAGCCGCTTCTGAGCTCGTCGCCGACTTCTTTTAGAGAGCTACTCTACACACCCCCTACTATCACCCAAAAAGGAGTCATGTTAAAGAAGGAAAAGGTTGTTTGATCTCACAAACGACAGTTCAAACAAACCACAATACTCGAATTCAATTCATCAATGACAGTTCAAACAAACCACAATACTAGGATTCAGTTCATCATTGAGAGATCCTAGCAAGACATTGAAGAGTCAAACAATGTTGGGGGGGGGACCTTTGTCATAACTATTGAGGCGGTCCGGGGCGGGCAACAAGAAGAGTGGCCTCTAAACACCCTTCTCGGCTCCCGTGCTGCTCAATTGGGTTGGGGTTGGAAAAAAACAACAAACACACACACAAACCCGCAACCTAACTCTACACAAATTTGGAGCACCACCTAGTTTTGGATGCGAACTAGGACGCGTAAAGAGAGAGAGAGAGAGAGAGAGAGAGAGAGAGAGAGAGAGAGAGAGAGAGAGAGAGAGATAGTGCTCGGGCTGCTTTGAAATGTATCGGCAGTGATCAAACAAATACAATTATATATGTAAGAAAGAGAGAGAAGGGGGAGGGGTTGCTTGTTGCATTAATACCTTCTTACAAATCTGTCATGACCAATCAAAGTGAGATTAGTATTTGTTCAACATAGCTTGAGTAAATTACACCACAACACATCACAAGAAAAGCCACCCCAATCACTGTCTTAAAGCCAGGGGAGTCCTCTCCACCCTGTCGCCCTCTTATAGTATGTGCGATTTATGGCTAAATTGATGACAACACCCAGAGACAAGCTATCAAGAACTTAAATAAAACACCAAGACACTTACATATCATTGTTTTCCATGACTTCACGTTGGAAGAGAGACAAAGTAGCCATGCTTAGTCCAAATCCACCCTCCTTGATTCACCAAACGTTGGGCTTACACTAGTAGGAGAAATGATAGATTTCCTACTCTCAATTGAATGATCACTCTCTCTTACAATGGCATAGAGTTCCCTTGCTAATCATACCTAATACAACACATGCATATGCATAAGATAATGAGCTTCCACTCAAGAGCTCCTTCTAGAGAGGTTGAGCTTGGCTTCTCAAGCTATAGCATAGTGCTCTTGCTTATGGCTTCCCCTTTTGTGCTAGCTACACCCTCCTTTTATAGCAATTTTGAGGGCTAGGTTTACTCCTCTAACCATGGTTGGGTTAGATTTTCAGCACTTATCTAATTTCTTTTGCTTGGAATTATCAAGAAGTTGGTGTGGATAGATGAAGAAGAGAGAGAGGAGAGAAGTGGAGGTGATAGGACTTTTCATAGTAGGTTACTGTTAGTAAATTAGTAGAGTTAGTATTTTTATTGATTTACAAATGGAATTGGATATTTACAATGGGAGTATCCAAGTAGGATACAAATAAGAAAGAAAAAACTCTTAATAGGTAAGAAAATATGGATTTCTTACAATGTTGATGCTCCAAGTGTCTTGAGTCGCGGCTCAATTTTGACGCTTGTTGACGGTCCACTAGCTTTGACGGTACGTTTTTTCTCCACTCTTGACCTTCCTTGGGAGCCAAGGTAAGTGAACATGAGTAATCAATCACCATGATGATGTCTTTCAAGAGAAGAGGCTGAATTTTGTGGTTTTTTTAATAGATATGGTTAATATGGATGAGAAAAAATGAGACTATGGAAGTGTGTGTAGGAGACATGAGTTCACCATGGTTTCTCTTATTCTTCAAGGTTGAGAAGAAGGTGAGTAGGGTGCAGAGAGGAGTGGTGAGAGAGGTGGGGATGATGAGTAGAGAAGTGTGTGTGAAAGAGAAAAATGATAAAGTGGAAGAGGGAGTGTGGCTGCATAGCATGGGCACCAATAAAATCATAGCTCATAGCTCGTAGCTCAAAAAAATATGACAAAATTTGAGGTAAACGTTCAGCCCACAAGCTACAAATTTTGTTTGTATCACCTTTTCAAATTCGGAGAGCAAGTGATCTTTACAAATTCAGCAAAACCGACTGTTTTTTTCCACTGCACAAAGTCCTTGTGGGGTCCTTCTTTCGATGATTCTTTTGAATACCTCCAAGAGTGAGCCCTCCATAGTGCATGCATGCATCTCACATACCCTTGACCTTATTTGGTAGGTCTATAATTGAAGATATTGTTGAGATCATGATATAAATGAATAGTACAACTAAGGAAATCAAATATTGAGGGGTCTAAAAAAATATGTACATGTCAAATATAAATAATATAGGTGGAAAAAATATAAAGGGGTCAAAATAAATCTCTCTCATTATAAGTCTACCATAAAAAGATGAATATTTTTGGTGGTCTAATTTATGAGAGTAATAGAGAATAGATGTAGGAAGGAAAAAATCACAATAGCGGAAAAATATACACATAAACAAAACTAGTTTTTGTTGGGATGGAGTTACACCAAAAATAAGAGAAGCTTGCATGAAATTATTTTTATATGGAATAAAGATTATGCAAAATGGTAAGAAAAAATATGGTGATGGTGAGTCAATGTACATAGCATAAATAACACAACCTAGGTAGAAATAAATACCAAAATAATTATAAAAAATCCTTTTATTTAAGCCCTATATACAATGAAATATTTACACATAAATGGGCCATAATATACTTATATTTTTTATTTTTATTTTTATTTTTTTGGCTCAACTAACACAGTGACTAGCTAATTGAGGGTTTTTAAAAAGATATGGGAAAAGCCCCCTAGCTCACACACACCTATATATAGTGAAAGGGTGAGGGTAACCACATTGTTTGAGTGATTTGATAGGGTGAGGTAACTCACTATGGAAATTACAAAGAGCCAGAAAATGGCTATCATTAGCCCTCCCCTAGGATGATAGTATATTCATGTACCATCATAAAGCATCTTTTCCAAGGAGAGTGCTTCAGAGTCCTTGTGACAAGCTCTTCATTGTTTGGCCCCTTGGAATTTTGGTTTGAGTTACACTCATGCTTCACGGAACAATACTTACATGAGATAGCTACCTTTTGACAGATCTTTGGTAGATCTTTTGGTAGAAGGCGACTCAAATAAAGCTTCAAGCGATACCAGTTTACCTTCCTAGAGTGCTCTTTCCCATTCAAGTCCATAAGTTGATAGTAACTTGAATTGAAAGCCTTCTTGACTATGTATGGCCCTTACCATCTAGTTTCAAACTTGGCATCAAAACGATTATCGAGTCGATTGTCATACCTTAGCACAAGATCTCCTTCATTGATGCCTTTGTCCTTCAGTTTCTTGTCAAGCTTTTCCTTCGTCTGTGTGGCTTTCCTCTTGTAGCACTCGTATGCTACTTCTCTTTTCCACTCAAGCTCAGCTAAGGTAAGAAGTCGATCCATCCATGCTTCTTGATCATCTTGTGCTGCTTTTCCATGAAGTCGCATTGTTGGAATGTTTAGCTCAATTGGCTGTAAAGCCTCTTGACCATAGACCAAGTGAAATGGTGTGAACTCCGTGGCTTCCCTATATGTGGTTCGATACGCCCACAAGGCACCATCCAAGAAGTCATCCCACAACTTTGTCTTGTTTTTCACCATCTTTCTAATGATGCCTGCAATGACACCATTAGCTTTTTCTACCAAACCATTTGATTGGGGATAGTAGGGTGTATTATGACAATGTAGAATGTGAAGTTCTTCACAGACTTCTGTGAGCAATCCCTTTCTAAACCATGGACCATTATTAGAAACAATCTCCAAAGGTGTGCCAAATCTACAAAAAATGCGAGTGTAGACAAATATTCTCACTGTCCTCTCATTTATCTTTGCCACACTTTGTGCTTCCACCCACCTAGTCATATAGTCTACAGCCACTAGAATGTAGAGTTTACCATTTTTTGTCCTAGGCAGAGGACCCATAGCATCAATGCCCCACTTTTCAAAGGGTCCATTTCAAGCACGATTTGCCTTGGACCATAAACCAATCTTCTATTCCCATTTACCTAACAATTGTGACAACTTCTACACCAATGTTGGACATCCACATGCAGACTAGGCCAAACATACCCCGCAAGCAAAATCTTCTTCACATTTAATTCTTGGGCAAAATGACCACCACATGCCTCTTCATGCAAACCTTTTAGAATGGCTAGAATTTCCTCGATAGTTGGTACTCTTCTGCACACTTGATCCTTCCCTCTGTGATAGAGGGAGCCTTCTAAGAAGAGATAGAAACTTGCCTTCTTCATGAGTCTCCTTTTCTGAGCTTTAGTGAAGTCTTGTGGAAACTCACCCTCCAAAATGTAGCCAATAATGGGAGCCAATGACTCCAATCCTTGGTATCTCGGTTGCTTGACAGCTGCTACTGCCATGATGACCTGCACTTCTTTCTCAACACATGTAACTGCTTGTTGTGCAAGTAAATCGGCATCTTCATTCTGTTTCCTAGGAATATGATATAGTTGCACTTCTTCAAATTGATTAAACAATCTACGAATGGCATGAACTTTTGTCCTTAGGTTTTCATTCTTGCATGCCCAAATGCCTAAAATTTGCTTCACAATGAGAAGTGCATCCCCTTTTACCATGAGATGTTGTATACCTTGGCCAATGCATATCTTTAAACCATGAAGTAGTGTGTCATATTCTGCTTTATTGTTGCTATTTGAACCTGGTAGATTGACCTTCTTTTTCATGACCACCTCTCCACTTGGGTTGAGCAATAATAGCCCTCCCGCTGCTTTTCCTGTGACTCGTTGAAAAGCTCCATCAAAGAACAAGGTAAAAGCATTAGGAATACTTTTAGGTGGTGGCAATGGTAGGGTCTTTACTTTAGGCACCTTAATCTCCTTCTCATGTACCCTATAAGTAAGGATCCCTGCCAATTGTGCATGCACACTATCTTCTACCTTGAAAGAGTATTTGAACTCTTGCAATTCCATAATCCACTTTGAGATCCTAGTGCTAAGATTCATTTGAGATGACACCCAAGGAAACAAATTTTCTACAGTGAGAATTACAAAAGGTTTTGGTAGCAAGTAGGATCTAAACTTTCTCACCGCAAACATGAGAGAAAACATCATGAGTTCTGCCTCCGTATAGCCTCTCTCCAAAGCATTCATGACCCTACTAGCAAAGTAGATGGGTCGCATCCTGGTACTGTGGGGATCTTGTTGTAATAAAACTGCACCAATTGTTTCCTTCCCAACACTAGAGCTAACAAAGAATGTATACTCCCAACAAGGAGGCATGAGTGTTGGTAGCTCTGACAAAATGACTTTAATGTTACAAAAGCACTCTTCAAGCTCATCAGAGCATGCAAATTCTACTTGTTGTGTCAACTTTTGCAAAGGATGAAGCAACTCCAAATCTAAGTGAATAAAGCGTGACATATACTTCACCTTTTGAATGAATGAGATGACCTCTTTGAGATTCTTGGGTGATGGGAGCTCAATAAGAGCCTTTGCCTTTGAAGGATCCACCTCAATGCCTTTATAGGAAACCTTGTGACCAAGCAAGATCACTTCATCCTCACCTATGTGACACTTGTCGGGATTGAGCTGACCTCCCATGTCGTAGAGCTTCTTTAAACCTTCTTCTACCCTTTGTAGATGCAATGATTTTGAGCTATAAATGCAAAAATCATCAATAAAAACCCTAATGGACTTTCCAAAGAATGCTTGAAACACCATGTTAATGAAGAGTTGGAAAGTTGCAGGAGCATTTGTCAGGCCAAATGGCATGACTCTAAAAGCATAGCAACCCCAAGGAGTGATGAAGGTTGTTTTCAACTGATCTTCTAATGCGATACCTATTTGAAAGTAACCCGAGTAGCCATCACACACAGTGTACTTCTCATGACCAGCTACCTCATTTAGTATCTCATCCTGAAATGGGAGGGGAAAGTGATCTCTTTTTGTTGCCTCATTGAGTGGTCGGTAATCCACACACACCCTCCACTTGCCATTTTTCTTGGGAGTGACAACAACGGGAGAGACCCACTCTGAATTCTCCACTGGATAAATGAAACCTACTGCTAGAAGCTTTCTTACCTCCTTGAGTAAAGCCTGCTCCTTGATGACTCCTAGCCTTTGTAGCTTCTGAGCCTTAGGTGTGGCCCCTGGCTTCAACTCAATTTTGTGTTGAACAGCATCTACTCCACGCACAACGGTGTAGTCTTTAGCAAAAAGCTTAGGAAATTTCCTTAACACACCTTTGAGCTCCTCTCTTTCATCCTTTGTAAGTGTTGTAGACAACATACCTTCTAACATTCCTTCATCTTCCACATTTTGGTTCTCTTGGGAACCTACCTCCTCCAAACCTTGACAAGAGGTCTCTTGGTTGGTTGGCTTAAACCTTACCCCCATGACTTCGATGAAAGACTCCTCTTCAATAATGTTGCCGCTACTTTATTCTTCTGAAGTGTTATCAGTCCAATCTTCTTCCGTCTCACTTTGAGATGATTCTTCATGGAGCTCCTCTTGGCGTTGCTCCTTCATGTCAAAGACAACCTTCTTATGATTGCCATTCCTACAAATTAGCTTTCCACTCTCCCAATCCTGCAAAGCTCGCATTTTCATTAGCCATAGTCTTCCTAGGATAAATGGGTAACCATTTCCTTTGGTAGACATGACATAGAAATCCACTGCCTTCTTAATGCCAAAGGCCTCCACAAAAACATTTTTACAAATGCCTACGCACCTAGCCTTGCTATTGTTTGCCATTTTCAGTTTGATTTCAGGTGTCTCATGGATGTGCATGCCTAGTCTTTGCATGAGTCCCTCTGTCATGATGCAAATTTGTGCACCCCCATCCACTAGACCTTTCCTAACCAATCTTCCTTTGATGTAACAATCTAGCACCGGTGTAATATCCTCATTCATTTCAGCTTGTGCAATTTTTACAACAGGCACACTCTCTTTTACCTTTCTCCTAGTGCTAACTGCCTTTGTTAAATCCCTCCTAACTTGTGGGCATAATGCAAGAAACTGAGGCCATGAGATATCAGGACCCTTACCTCTCATGTCTTCCAACAAGTTGTATGGAGCCATACCATGTCCAAGAGGGAAGTCTTGGAGGTTGATATGATGTCGAGTCCTCTTGGTTTCCTAGGTCTCCTTTGCCTTCTTTTCTCGTCCATGATCACTTTGTGACATGACTCCTTCTTTCTCCTTCCCTTTTCCACGGCCACGCTTAATGCCATTTTCTTCCATGTCAACCTCTTTTGAATTTGTCACCTCTATCACATGCACATTTGGGTCTAGCAAAGGTGGAACTCCTTCCACTCCTTGTGGAGGTGGTCTTGCTCCATTTGGCCTTTGTAGAAGCCGTGGTTGCTGACTAGTTCCTTCGCCTGCATTCATCATTGGGTAATTCAAGTTAGGTCTCCCTAGCTCCCCATGGGGCCAAGGACAATTATGCATCCCATGTCCAGACTCTCCGCAATTCCAACATTTTAAGACTCTCCTAGGTCGTGGATCTCGCTCTTCAGAGTTCTTTGCTTGTCCTTTTGGACCTACAGCTTGTGCAAGGTGAATTGACAAGCTGCTTAAAGATTCATTTAACTTCTCAATCACTTCCGCCGTTACCTCAGGAATCTCCCTAGATGTTGATGCTTGTGACTTACCTTTGGGTCTCAGACCTTCTATTGGAACCTCTCCTCTTAAGCACTTGAGTTTTCTATATTTCTCAGCAGCCCTAGGTTTAGCTGCATCAAAGGTAGCAGGTGCACCTGCCTCAAATTTTACCTTAAGGTCAGAAAAGAGTCCGACTATGAACCTCTCCTTCTTTAGGAACTCTGCACCATCACCACGGTTAGCAACATTTCTCACCCATACAACCCAAAGACGTAGAAACTCTTGCTTGTACAAGTAGTAGTCATCTAGGTCTTTTTGCTTATGAGAAACAATGTCTTGCCATAGTTTTTGAGTGTTTTGGGGATCAAAGAAGTATCTCTTGAAATGATTCACAACTTCCGTGTATTCCCTTTAACTTCCTCAGGCAATGAGTCAAACCAAGTGCTAGCATCTTTCCTAAGGACCACTTCAAACATCTCTACGCATTCTTGATCAGTTACTATCCTCTTGATACGACAAGACATCTTGAAATTTGCTAAAAATAATTATGCATCCTCTCCAGGCTCTCCAAAGAAAAGAGGATATCCAGACATTTGGCGTTGGGCCTCCATTGAATCAGTTTCAAGGTGACAACACGTTTTTGTTTGTTTGTTTTTTGTTTTTTTTTTAAGATTTACACAGTAATATTTTCTAAATTGCAATCTATTCTACAACAAAATAAAAATATTCACATCAAATGACCTATGATAATCAATAAGAGGCAGGATGATAGGGTTTGGTGACGCCAGAATTTCTCCTACTCTTTGGGCACCAAACATGAACACCATACGTTGTTGAAAGTGGATCTTCCTACTAATTGCAACATTTATTCTAATGTGTGGAGTAAAATGAAAGGGAAAAACCTCTATTCTTGGGCCATTATCCATGGTCTATGCATGACCTAATGCTTAAAACAAAACAAAAATATAAACGTCCAAACTAAGGTCGTACCTAATAAGAGGCAAAATAAATGGATTTACTGATGCGTTTATCTCTGCCAACATAAGGGGACCTAAAATTCTACGAATTACACGTTGAAATTGCAACTTAGTACTAACAATTATGTGTACCTTTTACCTTGCAATGGGAATGAAAGGATCATACAGATTCTCGTGATTCATGCAACCTACTTGACTATGCTAAAGGTTGAACCTACACAAAAAGATACACAAGCAGTCCTTAGTGGGGCACCAATTTGAGGCCGTCCGGGGCGGGCAACAAGAAAAGTGGCCTCTAAACACCCTTCTAGGCTCCCGTGCTGCTAAATTGGGTTGGGGTTGGAAAAAACAACAAACACACACACAAACCCGCAACCTAACCCTACACAAATTTGGGGCACCACCTAGTTTTCGATGCGAACTAGGACGCGTAAAGAGAGAGAGAGAGAGAGAGAGAGAGAGAGAGAGAGAGAGAGAGAGAGAGAGAGAGAGAGAGAGAGAGAGAGAGAGAGAGAGAGAGAGAGAGAGATAGTGCTCGGGCTGCTTTGAAATGTATCGTCAGTGATCAAACAAACACAACTATATATGTAAGAAAGAGAGAGAAGGGGGAGGGGTTGCTTGTTGCATTAATACCTTCTTACAAATCTGTCATGACCAATCAAAGTGAGATTAGTATTTGTTCAACATAGCTTGAGTAAATTACACCACAACACATCACAAGAAAAGCCACCCCAATCACTGTCTTAAAGCCAGGGGAGTCCTCTCCACCCTGTCGCCCTCTTATAGTATGTGCGATTTATGGCTAAATTGATGACAACACCCAGAGACAAGCTATCAAGAATTTAAATAAAACACCAAGACACGTACACATCATTGTTGTCCATGACTTCACGTTGGAAGAGAGACAAAGTATCCTTGCTTAGTCAAAATCCACCCTCCTTGATTCAGCAAACGTTGGGCTTACACTAGTAGGAGAAGTGATAGATTTCCTACTCTCAATTGAATGATCACTCTCTCTTACAATGGCATAGAGTTCCCTTGCTAATCACCCTTAATACAACACATGCATATGCATAAGATAATGAGCTTCCACTCAAGAGCTCCTTCTAGAGAGGTTGAGCTTGGCTTCTCAAGCTATAGCATAGTGATCTTGCTTATGGCTTCCCCTTTTGTGCTAGCTACACCCTCCTTCTATAGAAATTTTGAGGGCTAGGGTTACTCCTCTAACCATGGTTGTGTTAGATTTTCAGCACTTATCTAATTTCTTTTGCTTGGAATTATCAAGAAGTTGGTGTGGATAGATGAAGAAGAGAGAGAGGAGAGAAGTGGAGGTGATAGGACTTTTCATAGTAGGTTAGTGTTAGTAAATTAGTAGAGTTAGTATTTTTATTCATTTACAAATGGAATTGGATATTTACAATGGGAGTATCCAAGTAGGATACAAATAAGGAAGAAAAAAATCTTAATAGGTAAGAAAATATGGATTTCTTACAATGTTGATGCTCCAAGTGTCTTGAGTCGGGTCAATTTTGACGCTTGTTGACGGTCCACTAGCTTTGTCGGTACGTTTTTTCTCCACTCTTGACCTTCCTTGGGATCCAAGTGAACATGAGTAATCAATCACCATGATGCTGTCTTTCAAGAGAAGAGGCTGAATTTTGTGGTTTTTTGTTTATAGATATGGGTAATATGGATGAGGAAAAATGAGACTAGGTGGTCAATTTTGGAATGAAAGTGTGTGTAAGAGACATGAGTTCACCATGGTTTCTCTTATTCTTCAAGGTTCAGAAGAAGGTGAGTAGGGTGCAGAGAGGAGTGGTGAGAGAGGTGGGGATGATGAGTGGAGATGTGTGTGTGAAAGAGGAAAATGATAAAGTGGAAGAGGGAGTGTGACTGCATAGCATGCGCAAACTCGTGTCCTCTAAGAAAATCATAGCTCACAGCTCGTAGCTCAAAAAAATATGACAAAATTTTAGGTAACATTTCATCCCACAAGCTACAAATTTTGTTTGTATCACCTTTTCAAATTCGGAGAGCAAGTGATCTTTAAAAATTCAGCAAAATTGACTGTTGTTTTTCATTGCACAAAGTCCTTGTGGGTCCTTCTTTCGATGATTCTTTTGAATACCTCCAAGAGTGAGCCCTCCATAGTGCATGCACGCATGCCACATACCCTTGACCTTATTTGGTAGGTCTATAATTGAAGATATTGTTGAGATCATGATATAAATGAATAGTACAACTAAGGAAATCAAATATTGAGGGGTCTAAAAAAATATGTACATGTCAAATATAAATAATATAGGTGGAAAAAATATAAAGGGGTCAAAATAAATCTCTCTCATTATAAGTCTACCATAAAAAGATGAATATTTTTGGTGGTCTAATTTATGAGAGTAATAGAGAATAGATGTAGGAAGGAAAAAATCACAATAGTGACAAAATATACACATAAATAGAACTAGTTTTTTTGGATTTTTGTTGGGATGGAGTTACACCAAAAATAAGAGAAGCTTGTATGAAATTATTTTTATATGGAATAAAGAGTATGCAAAATGGTAAGAAAAAATATGGTAATGGTGAGTCAATGTACATAGCATAAATAACACACCCTAAGTAGAAATAAATACCAAAATAATTATGAAAAATCATTTTATTTAGGCCCTATATACAATGAAATATTTACACACAAATGGGACATAATATACTTATAATTTTATTTTTTATTTTTTTATTTTTTTGGCTCAACTAGCCCAGTGACTAGCTAATTGGGGTTTTTAAGAAGATATGGGAAAAGTCCCCTAACTCACACACACCTATATACAGTGAAAGGGTGAGGGTAACCACAATGTTTGAGTGATTTGATAGGGTGATGTAACTCACTATGGAAATTACAGAGAGCCAAAAAACGGCTATCACTATACACAAATCCCGTAAAGAGACTTTGTAACCAAAGATTTTTCAAATTGAACTATGTATTTAGCTATATGCTTGCTATTTTCTTGCAAATTCCAAGCAAATTTTTCCTTTGTACTCTCCTCTCACCTAACTGTCTTGAATTTCTTAAAACTATACTTAGTGGGTTCTTGCACCATATCCAACACCCCCATTTTGGTAATAGATGGAGTTAGCTAGATACATGATTATGCCACCCTTACCTCACAGCTTGAGAGGGTTTTGTGTAGCATTTTTGTTTGTACCTTTTGTCAATTCTCTTGATATTTACACACTAGTGTATATTTCTCATAGCTCTCTCTCTCTCTCTCTCTCTCTCTCTCTCTCTCTCTCTCTCTCTCTCTCTCTCTCTCTCTCTCTCACACACACACACACACACACATAGGTATCAGAGGTGGGTGCAAGAGAGCGACATTCGTTTTGTGTGTGTGTGTTGTTTTTAGAATTATACTTAGACATAAAAGAACATAATAGTTGCAAAATACATCTCGCTTTAGACAAAGGACAATGATCAGCACAAAAACAACTCAGTCTTTGATTCATTCTTGTACATCATAGTGAGAATAAGGTATCATTCTAGTGTTTTGTACATAAGATAGTCAAGAATAACTTATTCTAAAGTGAAAGAGTATAGGTTCAACTCTGATGAACAATAGCTTAGCCAAAAAGATCCTAAGTAAAGATAGAGTCCTCACATGCATCCATATAAACAAGACAACAGATTCTTTAGCCTTGAATACGTATTACAAATGTCAACAAACCTATCAATTGTTATCCATGTCCTACTTAAAACTTTTTGAACTTATACCTGCATCCATGTAGTGTTAAATATCAACAAGTATCCATTCGTAGAATAATAAGCCTCAGATGAAAGCGACATATGTGCACATGTGTGTGTATGTGTGTGTGTGTGTGTGTGCACGCGCACGCGCACGTGCGTGCACATCCGTCCTTACCAAGGCACCATACTCAATGAATCGACAGAAGGCCCATTGAGTATGGGCCTACTACCTCATCAAGTTGATGAGAAAATAATAGTCAAGTCGGTAGCCAAAGAGCTGTATCATATCAGAAATCCACGAGTCTCATCGGCTGACAATGTTAATAGAGAGGATTATACTCCAGTCAAAGTTTTGAGGCTTTGTTAGCCAGTAGAGAATAGTATGGATGCCGCTCATAGTCAGTCGTAGAACTTTTCCATGCTTTAACCAATTTCTATGGATAGTCCTCAAATGAACCGGTGATCCAAGAGTAGTTCGTTTATAGGTAAAATGTTCCTGAAATCATAAGAATCAAAATAATCAAGGATAAGTAATTTTGGATTAACGTGCAACCTAAAACCAGCAGAGTCAAAGACTACAATAGCTGTGAGCAAGAATCCTATCTATAGACAAGGAAATACTATCTAACACCTGTCAACCTAACAAAAAATTATAAACAGTGGGTCCATCAAAGACTATAAAGAAAAATCTCCAAAGCCAGTGTCCTAATTTCCCAGCTTTCTGAGAGAACCTTGTGTTTAGGACGTGTGTTTTTTTATTTTTAGAATTATACTTAGACACAAAATAACATAACAGTTCAAAAGACAGTTGGCTTTAGACAAAGGACAATAATTAGCACAAAAATAACTCAATTTTTTATTCATTTTTGTACATCATAATGAGAATGAGGTATCATTCTAGTATTTTGTACAGAAGATAGTCAAGAACAACTTATTTTGAAGTGAAAGAGGCCGGGTTGGAGAGTGATGGATAGCAGCTTAGCCAAAAAGATCCTAAGTAAAGATAGAGTCCTCAGCTGCATCCATATAAACAAGACAACATATTCGTTAGCCTTGAATACATATTATACTAGGTCAACAAATCTGTTAGTTGTTGACCATGTCCTACTTAAAACCTTTTCAAATTATACCTACCGTCCATGTAGTGTTATATATCAGCAAGTATCCATTCTCAAAATAGTAAGCCATAGATGAAAGTGACATGTGTGTGTGTGTGTGTGTGTGTGTGTGTGTGTGTGTGTGTGTGTGTGTGTGTGTGTGTGTGTGTGTGTGTGTGTGTGTGTAATGAAGAGAGAGAGAGAGAGAGAGAGAGAGTCAATGTAATCAAATGTAAAATGTTTGAACCTGAACTCTAAAATGAGTGTGCACAATGCCTCTTATATAGGCATACCATAGATGCTCTTATGGGTGACATCATAAGATAATACATCATCCACTATGCTAGCAGTCTGAGGTTGAAAGTGGCCACATGCTACCACATGGGATACACATTCCCAATGCCATGTATGCATCTTAGTAGACTAGAGAAGCTTCACACAAAGAAGCATAACCGTAGGCCAAAGCCCATAATCCCAACAACCCTCCCCTTGCAATTTGAACTATGAAATATAGCACAATACAACTGGTAGCACTTCAATTCAGGAGCACAATAATTTTTGCATCTCCAATCCAGGAGACACACTCCAATCCAAGAGCAAAAGAACATCTTCAATCCTAGGGACCATCCCCAATCAAAGAGACAAACCGTCTCTAATTCAAGGGACACCGCACACCCCCCGTCGAATACATGTATAAAGATTGAGACCAAGCTAGTATCTTGAAAAAAAATACATGTATAAAGATTGAGACCAAGCTAATATCTTGAAAACAAAATACAGTAAGAGGTAAAGGCAAAAATGATCTGCAAATACGTCACTATCATCGTAAGATTGAGACCAAGTTAATCCAAGATATCTTGAAACAAAATACAATGAGAGGTAAAGGAAAAAATGATCTGCAAATACACCACTATCATGGTCTTTGAGATATTATTGCAGCTTTTGACCTCTGCTCTTCCTTTTCCACCTTTATCCGTTTTTGTCGCATGGTGCTGCTTTCCTCCCCTTAACGAGGATCCTCTTATGTATTTTTATTGAATGCAAATGCAACGCCTAAGATGCCAAAAACTGATAACAACCCTAATTTTCCTCCTCATTCCCAATACTTTATAGTGTTTTGGAGTGGCCTTTGCTTTTTATCTTTGACACGACGATGTCCATCACTAGCTTCTATTGGTTCCTCCCTCTAAAGAAGAACTTCATACATTTCAAGTGTGAAACAGACATGCATATTTTGATGGTTGATGGTGGTTGTGCATGCATATGGTAGTGCAAAGCTTTGCGTACATGATGTAGTAGTGGAGGTTTTGATACACATTGAAATACAATACAATCCATGAGGAATAGCCTCTATCACACTGTCCACATTTTACATGTTGCTCAAATAAATGGTCATTGCTTGGACCATTCTCATGCCTTGCCCTCTCCTTAAATGAAAGATGAAACGCCAAGTCTCCTTGTCTCATCTATGGAAAGCAAGTCTTCGAGATTAATTGTTGGGATAGCCACCAATATTACAAGTGCTATGTTGTCAAGTAGGCAAGTATACCACCGATGTTGATCTGAAGATCCTCATGTGCCTGCTTATGGGGTTGGTTTTAGTGGGGGATAATAATATTGTGAGCTTTCCATTTAGAATTTTTCCAAAAAAAAAATAGAGATTTTGTAATAAATTTACATTGATGCTACTTGTAAACGTCAAATTTGGTTTGTCCTTGAAAGTGAAATATATATTGATGCGACTTATAAAAGTCAAATGTTTTGTGAATATTTTGAAGTTTTATAACACATGTAATTTGTGTGCATGTGCTATCTACTATGTAATTCATGCACTAAAGTAAATGACACCTATGATTTACCATTTATAAAAGGAAATATTAGGCATCTCATAATTTAACAAAAACATTATAGATTTATGGTGCCACAAAGAGAAAAGAATTGAACATTTCTGCTTGCAGCAACTCATGAGGACGAGGACTTCAAACAATGGCATCACCTTGACTACTCCTAAAGGTTTCTCAAAATCTTGGTACATTCTAGATAATGAACCATGTAACAACAGCTTTCCTTGTCTGGTGCAAATATGCTATATGTTTCTATAACTAAGCAAAATATTTTTGACACTCACACACCAAACCTCAGTGACTACATCTATAAACAAACTTAACAAGAGTAATGGCATTTGGGGATATTCCCTATTGTTGCATACATTCATAACATTTTAAAGTTGCCTTGGCAAAGTTAACAAGAGTAGTGGCATTTGGCGATATGCCGTATTATTACATGCATTCAAAAAACTATCGGGGGAGTCACGTGGGTTCAACATTGGGGATTATTTTATTTTATATTTTTCACATTTTTACATACAGATGGGTGTTTAAAAATGATCTCAAAAAAAACAATTGAATAGAAAAAGAATCCCTTTTATTGGTGAGAAATCCACAGTTAAGGGTTTTTATAAATATTGCTTCAACACATGCGATATATAGGTTTTATATACAGTGAACCCCCCTCCCCCCCGGAGAAAATGCTCTAAAGCCGCCTTGGCAAACCCTTGTGGGTTTTTCCTCCTACAGGATTGGTCTAGGAGAGTCCTTAAGTTGGAGACGAACCCTTTGCCTCAAATTCCTTCAAAACAACCTAGAATCTTGCTCCCTATTGCCATATCTTACTCAGGCATATCTTTGTGTTGATTATATCTTCTTGGGAATAATACTTGTGTTGATCATATCTTATTGGGCATAATCTTTCAATTATTTCCTAGATTTGACATATCCTAATGGGATCTTGCTTTTGCTCAACATATCCTACTTGATCATGCGTTCCAAGAGATGGCATCCCAAAGAAGGATCTTGTTGTGCTTCCGAAACCAAGCCATATTTGACACACATATGGAGCAATGCATCTGCTAAACCACATCACTACTAAAACAACAAAATTATAACTATTCCCATCGGCTTCTAGTGAGCAATAGCAAGTACATTTTTTTGGTTGCTTCTAAGAAGTGACATTTATTATTTTCAAAAGTTGTTAAAAATTAATTATAAAGCTAGCCCTTGCCAAGTATATTTTTTTATAAGTGCAATATAAAAGAACACATTTCAAGATTCTCATTTTTCATTCTCACTAGCTCATAAAAGATTTTCAAGCAGTATATTGGCATACTGAAATGTTAAATCCTTAAATCACCCAAATACCTCCCTGGATTCCCTCACCTTCCCTTCCCCCTCACCACCCGAACCCTCCCCCCTATCGCCATGCACCACCTCCGACCCCTACTCCTACCTCCCATCCCCTCCCCTCGTGGTTGCCCCTCTCTTGCTTCCGGCTGCACGTCACGCACACACACACACACACACACACACACACACACACACACACACACACACACACACACACACACACACACACACACACACACACACACACACAGCCTGCCTCCCCCCTCCTCCTTCCACCCTGGCTGCTCATCACACGCTTGCAACGCAGAGAGAGACAGAGAGAGAGAGAGAGAGACAGAGAGAGAGAGAGAGATCCTTCATCATTGGTCGCTCGTCTTAGTCTTGCAACGCACGTGCACACACACACACAGAGCCCTGCTGCAGCCACGCCCTACTGGTGTGTGTGAGAGTATAAGAGAGAGAGAGAGAGAGAGAGAGAGAGAGAGAGAGAGAGAGAGAGAGAGAGAGAGAGAGAGAGAGAGAGAGAGAGAGAGGCTACACTGCCTAAGCCAGCCGTCGCATCACCCTCGAAAGAGGCTCCCTGAGCCACTTGGCACTATTGGCAAGACACCGACATTGAGAACTCCTTGGAACCTGCCGCCAGTTGCATGCGTGCAAAACAAAAATACATACCCCCAATTTCCAAAGTATCCGAATGAGCTATCACTTAAAAAATGTTTTTTCTGAGATTGACTACACATAGTAGCTCATAGATTTTGATTCTTACTCCTTTTGGACATCTCCTACCTAGAAAACTCTATGTCGATTATATCAACATATTTTCTTCATGGCGAGAAAAAGCTAAGTTCTAGAATATCCTCTAGAACTTTCTCGCCTGTAAGTGATAAATCAACTTTTGGGCATGACATGGGCATATATGCTTTGTAAGTATGTGTTCTTTTCAACTAACACACTAACATCAATAATACCATGTGTCTACTACATTAATATAGATCCTTCTTCTCAACATTCTCAACATGGGATTTTGCTAAGGTCATAAAAAGACATCATTACTCTTGCACTACCTAGCACAGCTACCAGCATGATAAATTTTGAGCACTACTCTAGTGTGATGGAGGGGCCTCGTAGCCAGCATGGCATATTCCATTCACCATGGCACTCATCTAGCCCCCTTCAAAAGTTGCAACCATCACTAGCCCTCATGACATTCACGTATGTGCTCAAAACTCACACTAGCAGTGCCACAAAATTAAACAACAAATCCTCAAAGTTTAAATGTTGCAACATTGAAGTTCCAGTGCTTTTTTTAAAACCTTAGAAAACCTCCGTGTTGAAATTTTTACCCTTAAATAGGCTAGATTTACAGTAAATTTTGTATGTTTTTTCGCCTTCAACTTTAAATTAAGAGGTTATTGTAGGTGGTATTGTGCTAAACCTAGTGTCTTTTTTTTTAGCACTAACTTAAGCTTACACGAGCTTTTAGTCTTAGAAAAAACTCTAGGGCTTGTCAACAAAATTTTTCCTAACTTAAAATTATAAGGGTACACTTAAAATTCTTTCGGTCAAAATTTGAGTCATTTGCTAGTTGTTATACTAAAACTTGTACAATCTTCCCGGTCTTCTTCAAAGACTTTGCAATGTAAGTCAGTTAAGAAAACACCCCAGACTCGTTTTTTTGCAAACACTAGTGCCTCTCATGACCAAAGCAAAATAAGAAGGATTTTATTGGTCTCAATTTTTAAGGTCAAACTAACCAGTGCCAATTTTTAACCTCCAAAAATATTGAGGTCCAACACAACAATTACCAATAATTTTTATTTTCAATCGAGAAACTTACATTACGAACACAGGTATCTAAGTAATAATTGAATAAAAGTTGGAAGTACCCATTATAAGCTCATAGATTAAAAGGGCCTCTTGCGCAAATTCCAAAGTTCCATAAATAAATCAATATTCACTTGCTGAAAAAAAAATTGTGGAACTTCTCAAAATACCGCTGAATTTCAAAATTTTACAATATACATATTTTTATATGTTCATCTAAAACTTTGTATGATTGAAAAGTGATTTTTCTACTCTGAATCTGTGAAAGTAGGCTGCATCACCTGCGGGTCAAATATTTCTCGAGACTGGTCTTGCAATAATGGTGTCCAATTACATGGCAGTGTTCTCCCTCCGCTAGCTGCATGGATGTGTACGAAGCACTTGAAATCAACAAGCTTGTAGTTAATAAGGAAATCAACAAACTAGCAGCACTGGTAATGTTGAGTGAAGGTCTGGGAGAAGGTTTGACTGCAGCAATCGCCGCCAATGACGATTGACAAACTGAATGAGGAGTCAAGCATGTCTTGCTCACCTTGCCCTGCGGCTATTTATCCAATATACCCCAACAAGGCGGCGGACGGAGGCTGTTCATCATAGGCCCACCAGCTTCGGGAGCTCACAAGCCGTCCGCATGCACGCATACGGTCTTTGAGCTTTTGCAATTCATCTTACAATTTTGGGTAGTCCATGAACGTTATTGAGCTCTTGGAGTTCGTCTACAATCTTGGGCAGGTCGTGAAACTTAGTTAACCTCACCTAGAGCCTCCTCTTGTAATATGTCAGCATCATGGCCGACGAAGACTAATTACCATAGCTTCCTGAGATTGCCACAACCCACCTTGGAGAGCTACAACCCGTCCACGCGCGAGGATGGGTTGTGAGCTCAGTTTTCCTTACAATTTTGGAGAAATACGTGACCAATTGATTGGCACAGCCCACTTAAGAGAGCTCATAGTCCGTCCGCGCGCCCGGATGGGTTGTGAGTTCTTGCAGTTTGTCTTTCAATTTTGAGGAAATCCGTCAGTTGATTATTTGTGTAAGCTCTTCCATCAATTTTGAGTTCGATACCTTCATTATTGCTTTGACCAAGGTAAGCTCTTCCATCAATTTTTAGTTCGATACCTAGTGATATCGTCTTGTAGCCACTGTCTTTCATGCTACTTTTTGAGTTGGTTTTTTGTTAGAAGAATCTTTGAGGTCTCTTGAAAGTGATTCAAAATTTAAAAATGGTCCTCTTTTATGAGCTCATAGACCCCGTCCATGGGCACGCAGATATGATTTGTGGGCTCATGTTGTATGAAAATTTGAAAGACAATTTGTTTTGAATAAAGTCTTGAATACCATTTTTGGTGTTCAACCTGTGTGGGATACATCTTTGTGGTCTCTTGACACGGCTCCTATCACATAAAAAATGCTAATCTTCTACAAGCTTGTCGACCGTTTGTGTGCACGCAAATGGTCTATGAGATCTTCTTGTACAAAAATATGAAAGAAAAATGGTTTTGACCCAAGTCTTGCGCCGTACCATTTTTTGAGTTCAACACATGTGGGATACATCTTTCTAGTCTCTCACACTACTTCTATGACATTAAACATGATATCCTTCTACCACTCATAGATTGTTCGTGTGCAAGTAGACTATTTGTGAGATCTAGTCATATGAAGATTTTAAAACCAAGGGTTTATAGTGTACAAAAAATTTGGACCCAAGTCTGGATACCGTTTCTTAAGCTCAACACTCATTCAATGGTCTCTTGAGAGTGCTCCTACATAAATAAAAATGCTTTTTTTCTAAAAGAGCACTTGTACTATGAGCATTCAAAGCCAAATGGTTCCTACTTTGGAAATAGTGGTAAGCAAGTCTTGATCACCATGTCATGAGCTCATCAAACAATATGCACACACTAAAAATCCATGATTTTTACATGCTTAAAAAATCCTAAAGATATTTTGACCAATTTTTTTCATGTTGCTTATGAAAAGGCTATTCTTGCATGAGCCCAAGATGTAAATTCCAAGTAGCCTCACTACCTTTTTGTTAAAAAGTGTTTCGAGCAGTACGATATCAACAGTGCTCCTGTGAATAGTTGTGTCTTTTCTATGCACCTTCTATGCCAAGTGCAAAGGAATCCCTGAATACAAACTCTTGGGGATAATCTTTCTTGAAAGTGTAGTTAGACTAGGATGCATATTTTGCTAACTAATGTAGCATATAGATGTTCTTTTTTAGAACATATCAATATCCTTTAGAGTGTTCTAGATCCATACTTGATCTTTGATATACATTCCATCTGTAGTAGAATTGTTATGTATGTCTTTTTCCTTTTTTTGAAATCTAACTCAATCCCCAAGTGCACACTTGCCATTATTAGTCAAAATCCTGCACATAACCCCCAAGCATGTGCTTAGCTATAGTATGTTTGTGTTGCACCTTCATCATCATAGCTTAACAATTGGCATCTTTGTAAGGTTTGGGTTAGAGTTCTCATAGACGAACAAATACAAAGCTTGTCAATATCACATGTGAGAAGCATTGATAGACTATATCGATGCTACCACAGTAGTGAAAATTAATTGTACTGGAAGTAATTCTAATAAGCAAAATGGTTTTTTTAAGCAAAATGATCAAAAAAGAAAGGCGAAGATTTTTTCTTGGTCTTGAAGTAGGGTAAAGGCATACAAGTCAATTTTGTGCTCTCTAGGATAATGGTGTCAAATGTGCATGCTCTCTTTGTTGAACATGATTTGTATATGTGAGAGGGTAAACATTGGGTACAAGGAGAAGCAATAAATAATAAAGAGTTCATATTTCTTGTATGGGTTGTGAAAATTTTCATTATATTTACCACTCTCTAGGATATTTGATTAATTAGATAGTTTCAGTAACGGTATGTCACATGAGACAAATTTCCACATGCCATCTAGGCAATAGACTTATCATTGAGAGATAGATAGATAGATAGATAGATTTAATTATCGTCCACGGAGGTCAGATATGACCCATGGGACCAAAACAAAACATTACATATGTTCTTTCGGTGGAAGCGTTAGATACATATCAGTTAGGGACTGAAGGTCCATCAGAGGTAAAGGAAAAGGAAAGGATACGGACAAAAAACAAAACCTAGAGGGGATCAGGTAGAGGGGGAGCTGGCTTGGGAGTTCGAAACTCTTGAATGATGGCTTTACCGCCGTGGTAGACTGCCCATTTAGAGAGAGAGAGAGAGAGAGAGAGAGAGAGAGAGAGAGAGAGAGAGCTCTCTTTTGTGCATCTTGCTAGAGGAGAGTAAATTCCACATGCCATCTAGGCGATTTATCACAAGGATTTCTTCAATGGAAAATTATTTTTGAAATGCATTTCTTATAAATGCACACACTTCTCCATACATATTCTGATTCAAAAGATCTAAAATGAATTCTACCAAGGTGTGCTATAATTGAAAACTAGCACCATGACAAAAACGCTCTGACCTCTTTAAAAGCTCTAAATTATAAGCTCACAAAAATAACACTCTCGTTTTAGTGTTGTGTGTTGAATGCGCCTTGATATCGAGCAGTCTATGAGTAAATAGCCGAGGCACAAATGTGCAGCTAGTTTCTATTGTAGCTAGCCAATAGTGATCCTATTGATCCATAGAATAGCCTTTCTATGAACACTAAAGATAGCAAGTGCGTGTAGGTGCAGTTTAGGCAAAGGTGCTACCACAAAAAGAATTTAACCTTGGTTTTTGAAGTTGCAAGGCAATGTCAAATGCGGATCTGTGCCAATTCTGCAGCTTCTACGATGATCCTTGATTATGCAGAGTGATCTCTCTCAATAGCTTGTTGCCAGGCGATAGCGACGAGCTCTTCCGAAACTAATATAGGCTCTAATGATTGTTATATAGATTGCCAAGGGTAGTAAAAGAATCCACCAAGAGAGCCTTTTTCGAATTAAATTCAAATTTACAAAGGAACCAAAATACACACGACATATAGCAAAATAGTGAAAAGTTAATTAGAATGCAAACTAGAGGGCAATGAAGATGTCAAATGCAATTACAGAATATTGATGGGAATAATAAGTACTCAACAAAAGTGCTTATTGGTATTTTAATTATCATTAATTGCTAAGATGATTATATCCCCTCAAGCTCTGATACAGTCGAAATAAAGGGGTGTGCAAGAGAGTGGCATTCATGATGTACATGTATGTGTAAAAATGGAAAGAGAGAGAGAGATAGATAGATAGATTGCATTATCGTCCACGGAGGTCAAATATGACCCATGCAACCAAAAACAAACATTACAACGGTTGCGTCTTAAGCAGACGATGATGATACATATCAGTTAAGGACTGAGGGTCCATAGGGAAGATAAGGAAAAAAGGGGGAACCTAAAGAGGGGTCAACTGTGGAGAGAACTGGTTTGGGGTTTTGGAACTCCTGGATGATAGCTATACCACCGGGGTAGACTGCCAATTTACCTTGTTTGCGAGCTTCATGTACTTTCTTGAGCTCTTCACTTCTACGTTTGAGTTGTAGCAGAGTGAGTTCTTCTGCGATCCAAAACTTGTTGTCTTTGAGAAGACGTGATTGTTGGGGATGCTTGAGCCGACCTTCTCTACTTCCGAATTCAAGGATGGCATGCCCATGTGGTATAGGCTTGTCAGGGCCTCTCGAAGTGATACAAGCTAATGCGTTGTAGTCGAACTTGACTGGCTTGAGAGTCTCATTGAGGAAGTTGATGCGCTCCAAGAAATCATTCTTGGTCGTTTCCCATGCTTGAGGTAGCCGACCAATTCGAATCTTGAGGGTATTTTCTTCTTGAAGTCGTTGCTCTCGAAGCTCTACTGTCACACGTGTCTTCACCTTCGCAAGTGTTGCCGAGTGGGTTTCAATGGCTTTGGCTTCGACTTCTTTCACTTTGTTGGTAGTAAGATTGACCATGGAATCAAATCGTGCCTCAAGCTTGCTAAGGCAAGCTTTGAGGTCGCGATTCTCTTCCATGACCCGATCAAGATCCGCTTGAAGACGCTCAATTCGGTCAACTTTGTTCGGAGCTGCTAAAACGGCGGCAAAGCTCGATCGTGTTGTCGGCTTCAGAGTAGCTTCTTTGGTCTTCATCTCCTCGTCGAGTACCCACACAAACTGTGAGAACCCTTGTTTAGGACCCTTAGGGTTTGTTAGCCTCAGGATGAACTGAAACGACAGGGACACATTGACTAAACTAGGTCGGCCAAGTCTTGACAGAGTACCCACACAAAATTGTGGGAACCCTTGCTTAGAGACTTACCCTCAAGATGAAGTCGGGACCCGAATCTTGATAGAGCAGATTCGTTTTGCTTGAGATCGACACGAGCATAGGTTGCGAATCTTGATAGAGCCACAACGGTGGCACTGGTAGGTGTCGAATCTTGCTAGAGCCCTCCAGGTCGACATGGCGCAAAGGCAGGGCGCAAAGGCTCAGCTGGTGTCGAATCTTGATAGAGCCGATGTGTTGCAGGTGGTCGTGTTGCAAGTCGACAGTGGCCAGGTCGTGGGCTGGGGGACGGAGGGCGGGACTAATGTTAACGCCCCCCCACAAGGCTGCCCTCGCCCAAGGGGCACTGTGCAAACAAGGGGGAGAGAGAGCTAGGGCACGAGGGCTCGGGGGGGGCGGGGGGGGGGGGGGGGGGGGGGGGGGGGGGGGGAGAGAGAGAGAGAGAGAGAGAGAGAGAGAGAGAGAGAGGCTCGATGTAATCAAATGAAAAATGCTTGAGGTTGAACTTTAACACGAGTGCACATTGCCTCTATATAGAGATACAAGAGATGACCTTATGGGTGACATCGTGAGATAATACATGGCAACAGCCTGAGATGGAAAGTGGATACACATGCCCAAATGCCATGTAGGCATCCTACATGGCATTTGGGCATAGGCATCCTAGTAGACTAGAGAAGTTTTACACGAAGAAGCATAAGCATGGGTCAAGGCCCATAAATCCTCTCTCTCTCTCTCTCTCTCTCTCTCTCTCTCTCTCCCTCTCTCACAGCAAGAGCGCTCATCCAAGAGAGGACCACATCCATCCAAAAGGAGACTCAAGTCTGCCGTGATAAAAGTTATCATTGAGCACCATCAGAGGCAATATCATTACAAGGAACGATAAATGTTACTACATAATTGAGACTTGCAAAAGTATCTCACAAAGACGAGTTAGAAGATAGTGTCATACCACTAAAGACAGACATGGTAATGTGCAAGGAGCATGTGCCAAAACCACCTAATCCAACGGTCACAAGAGCCAACCCATTCGCGAAGGTCTTTTATTCACACTTCATAGCATGTGTGAGAGGAGGTAGTTCTAGCATTGAGCTCAACTAGCACCTAATAGCAAAAAACAAGCGCCCCCACCTGAATGTTACTCGCAAAATGCTGCTCAACTCTCCCCTTATTTACAAGGGCCACCACCACTCCGTGCACTTCAATGTTTCGAGTTAAAAAACTACTCCCCCCCTCTCAATTAAAAACCATGTCAAAAAACTGTCTATAAATGTGAATACACAATTTTCCTGCTGTTTACAATATGTGAGGCACCTCTTGGGTTTCATAATTGGGAATCAATAGGTTGCAAAGCATGATAAGCATTTAACAAGGTCCGCATGCTGGAACGACTCCATCCATCATCTAGAATAAAGTGGGTACAATCGACTCTGGAACGTGACCGAATTTACAGCAGCAAATGCATTTAATAATTGTAAACAGCTCATAAAATAACAAATTGAAGCTTCTTGAGCATATCTTTATAAGGCCATAAAAGCTGCGACCTCGAGGCAGAGAACAGGACCACGTGAGTGTCCCACTTCTAAGGCAAGTGCTTTGAATGCAGTCTTAAGCAATGTGCTCATGTTTTTAGACTACTCTATGTCACTTCCATACAAACTAAGAGGCGACTTAGTTCTGGAGTATACAATGCACACATTTTCTCAACACTCAGTAAGCATGATCTTTCCCCAAACTTCATAATTCCGACTCTGTAGAATTCCTTTCTCTGCATTGAGTTACATGCTTAAAAGAAAGAGGTATGCAGAAAGAGGCATCCAACTCTGTAGAATTTCTCTCTCGGCTATGCTTCCCAAGCACGTCACGAGATTAGGATATAAGGACTAGACTCTTCTCATTTCTAGGAAAACAAACTAGTGGTGGTAGTATCCCGCAGACGGCTTTTTATTCTTGAGCCCAATGTGCATTCCAACACGCACATAAACAATGATGCATCTCTAGACCCAATTGGAGGTTGACACCTCATATCTATAAGATATACCCCGATGCTTTACCATATGTACATGTCGTTTCGTTTACACAAATCTTTGAGGTAACTATGAAATCTGTACATGGCAAAGGAAACTTTTAAAGCCCATTCGCCGAATGGAGATGATCCATATCAGCAGCAATCTCCATTCTCCTTATGCTTCGACTCACACTTCGGTGATGGCAGCATTCCATGATCAGACGAGCCCCCGTCCCCAAGCCAAGAACAACTAGTACACCTACAGATATAGAGGAAAACAATTGTAATGCAAGTAAACTGAACTTTTTCAACACTACCTCGATAGTCAACATATTAGACTAATGATAACAAGCACGGTACAAGCAAGCCAAGAGATGCAAAGATGCCACCCACGTTCACCCAACAATGCATAGCTGAATTAATGGAGTACCAATGATTATATTCACAGGAAGAGCAGAGGCCCCCAAGTAATATGATATTAGAACATCAAACATCAGCCCTGCTACAAGGATCAGAAGTGCAGCCACGAGCGGATGGAATTGTCCCTGAAAGAGAAGGTCAATCAAGGTCCAACTTTGTGACGACGATGGGTGACAACAAGAATAACAAATGCCATACCCTTCCCTGCCATCGCCGCAATGGTCCATGTCTGTACGAATGGCTCCGTCTCCAAACCCAAAAATTGTGCTTTCAATACGCAAAACATGGAAATCAGTTGCAAGCAAACAGTCAACTTCAAAGCAGAATTACTTCAGTAAAGAACATTTACCATGGGTGGCGATATGGGAGCTGGAAGATTTGTGGCCACCTGTCTATGAGGATAAGCGTACAATGAGCAGAGGGCATAATGAATGGAAAATAAAAGATTTCAGAATGTTAAGTCTACGAGTAAAAGAGTACCTGCAGACCTCACATTTATTCGACCCCTTGTTGTTAAACCATTGCTGTATGCAGCTGCGATGAGCTTTGGCCAACTCCCCGCGGCAGTGGCAACCAAGTTCGATCAAGGGCTCATCTGCTGTCAGCTGACAAATTCTGGAAAATTTGGCAGAAAAAGAGTTAGCCTCTACATTGCAGCATACCAAGGCCCAATGAAACAGTTATATGTAAACTAATGGCTAAATTATCTCCTTCAAGAGTACAGAGGATAAGAAGGACAGACATCGCATCTTGTCTTTAATGGACAAGTAATGAAATGTCTATAGATGCTGTTAGTGCAGATGTAAAGTCTTCAAGGACACAATGTGCTGAAATACGAGCACATTTTCTTACTTCTGGCATATTTCCAAGGCTAATCAAGCCAATTACAGATACCGAGCTTCTACAACTGCCATGTGTTGCTAACATGCTCTCGAATGATAGAATACTAGTGGTTAAGACAATACGTGGCCCACATGCAATAGAATTTGTGAAACATTTATTCTTATAGGACATACCGACAATGCTCTGCTGTGCTTTCCGTACTCATTGCACTCACAGTCCGCACGAATCCTGCCTCTTGACCTTTCAAGGGATCCACACTATTTGGCTGAGGTGGTGGCATCTGTACAGTGATAGTGATGCTGTGTTGTTGCAACTGGTATTGTTGATCGGTTGAAATCTCAATACTGGAATCCCTTCTGTAGGTTAAACATGCATCCAGTGCATTTGATGTGGAAGGCTCCCCTGCTACTCTTAAATCAAGCTTAAGGCTATCTGCAGCTTGATTCTCGCCGACAACTCTTAACTGCACCTTGCAAGCATCCTCTCTAATGCATGGCGACAAATCTACAGCAACCCATTTGGGATTTTGATCAATTTGTTCACTTTCTGGATATTCTGCCCTGCATTCTTCTGGTAAGGCAGATGGTGGACAATTGTTTGCTCTAGGGTTACCAATGTTTGATGCAGTTTGCCCCTCCTGTGCAACCTCAATAATTGAAACAGGTGGCTCATTTTCCACTACCACAGATCTGATCCAGGGCACCTTCAAAAGCTGAATAATTGATCCTAGCATTTCGCCTCAAATATTAATTTCTATATCAAACATAGCTCTAAGTGAGACTCGTGGAGGTTGACTTGACTGAATGCCACCTGCAGCATGATAAATTACATTAACCAGTAAACAATGCAAATGTCAAGGCCATCACCTTCAATAATACTAGTATGAGCTTATTTTTAACCAATGCAACATATAAGGAGCCCAAGCATCAAATATAAAATATTCTTCTAGATGTACCTTGAAGCATAATCAGACTATTTTTTAACCAATGCAACATATAAGGAACCCACACATCAAATACAAAATATTCTAGATGTACCTTGAAGCCTAACCAGGCTATTTACCTGCGCCGCCCCCCCCAACCACCCCAAAAAGAAGAGAAGAAGAAGAAGAAGACCAGAATTTTTAACGTCGTGGGAAACTATCCCAAGAGACCTCAAAGATCTATCGGACGAGAGTTGAATTCAAGACTTGCTAGTCAAGAGGGAAATGGCATGACCAATCTACCACACGAGGGGGACTAGCTTTTCAAAGAAGGTTTTTGGAATCTATTAAAGAGCGCATCGTTGGCTGCTGAAATAACACGAGGAGATGCCACGAAACGGATGGTGCAATAGCTAGGATTGGAGACCTGATATAGCACACTTCTAGATTCAATTTAGTATCTCTTTTTTTGTACTCAGACATGGCATCAGATTCACCAGTATGTAACAGATTGGTCTCATAGGTCATTTTGGCCTTTTGAAGACGTTAATATATCATTTCATCTCTCTCTCTCTCTCTCTCTCTCTCTCTCTCTCTCTCTCTCTCTCTCTCTCTCTCTCTCTCTCTCTCTCTCTCTCTCGGCCTGACCAGACCCCACGCTGAGGAGGTAAGGAGACCAGCCCTCGACGGGGCGCCCAGCTGAATAAGGGGCGCGATGGCTCAAGAGCCCGCAGCCCGCTGTTTTCCTGCGTATGGACCCGAAGGCCTCTGTGTCATCACCTCGAACACGCAGGTTCGTTAACCCCTGCTTATGCCCCTGCGCTCCCGCTACCCCGCGCACTGCCCCCCGCTCCCTCTCTCTATCGGCATGATGAGATGTATTTATCTGTGAAAGAGGAGATGCAGGCTCTAATGCGTGCAGAAGTGAATGTAATGGAATGTATTATGCAGAAAAAGTTGGATGAGGCAATTACAAGCTTTGAATCTTGGAAAACCAATATGGAAAAATGCATGAAGGAAAAAGATGCAGTGATTGCAGAGCTTAAAGGGGAACTTGCAGCTTGCAAAATTATGCCCAAAACGGAAGGGGGAAATCAGCCCTGGATGTTAAAGGAGCTCGAAGATATTAAGGAGCAGGTGAAAACTCTGCGCGAAGGAGAAGAACAAAACTCGAAAGAGGCTTCCTCATGGGCGGAGCGCCTTGTTAAAACACAGGAGAAAGTTGATGAAGCAGAAAAATGGATCGAAGGTGCAAAGAAAGGGAAGGCCCGGATGCCAGAAGCCGCACAAACTTCTACCATCATCAATATGACCATTGAGGAGGAACAGAAGAGGAGGACTAGAGCCCTCCATGTGCGTATTACTGGTATCAAAGACACACAAAATGTAGAAGACGAAGTGAAGAAACTCTTGCAGCGCATGGGCATCCCGGAACCTATGCACACAGGTGCTTGGAGAGTAGGAAAGAAGGGAGTGGATGAGAACGGAAACGTCAAAGAGAAAGCACTTATTTTGCGTTTCCCGAGTTTGGAAACAAGAAAGGAATTCCTGAAGAAGAGACCGGCACTTAAGAAAACTGGAATATTTATGGGGGATGACCTTACTTTAGCACAAATAGCACATATGCAAGAGTTGATGCCAGAGATCAAGGCAGCAAGGGAGAAGGGAAAAATTGCCTTTTACAGAGGAGGGAAAGTAGTGGTTTTGGAAAAACGCACAGCATGACGGTGCGAGACATATGGGACCACACTCCGGATGGCGGCATGGAATTGTAATGGATCATATAGGCTGGATGTGGGTGCCTTTGAAGATAGCTTCAGAGATAGAGACGTTGTCTTTTACTCGGAGACACATCAAAAATCTGGACCAAGTGTGACTGGCTATTTATAGGAGACAGCTTGTCGGCCAGACGCTAGATCTCAGCATGGAAGTCGAGGTTCAGGAGGGGTAGCAGTCTTATTCAAGGAAGAGTTGCAACCACTATTACAGATTGTCCGGAGAGATGACCAGGCGAGATACATGTGGGTGAGACTGAGAGCTGAGACAGGCAGATTCTTATACATTGCTATATGTTACTTTCCCCCTAGCACATCAGTCTATACCTCACCTAGAGGGCAATCCCCTTTCTCTATACTTGATGATGACATATGGGAGTTCTCTAGAGATGGAGATATCATTCTCTTGGGAGACTTTAATGCCAGGACGGCCAACTCCCAAACGGTATTTTATGATACCTCGGAGGAGATGCTTAGAGAGATGGATATATCGGAGATGGGACTTGACAGACACTCACATGATAAAGAGCACACAGAGTATGGGAGATATCTCATGGAGATGACAACTACGCATGGTCTGGCCATACTTAATGGTCTAGAGATTTTTCCTTCGTCTGGCGGATTCACATGCTTCCCACACAAACATGGGGCCAGTACAGTGGACTATGTCATGACTTCACCGAGCTTCATCTCTCATATTCAAGATCTCAGTGTGGGCCCTAGGCCTGTTGGAGTAGCAGTGGACCATGCTCTCCTGACTTTTTCAGTCTCTTTCGAGTATAGTCTCTAAGACACCACGGAGGATTGCACACACACGGTATACTTTTACACCAGAGACGGATTCAGTTTATGTGGAAGAGATTTACAGACGGATGGGGGCAGCCGAGCCCGTATATACAGTGGAGGAGATCACCACTTTATTGACGGAGATCTTGCATGGGGCAACAGCAGAGGCATACCCACACACTCAACCAGATCAGAGAAGACGTTCTGGGAAACATGCCTCAGAATAGTTGGTATGATGAGGAGTGCAGAGAGATGAGAGTTCAGATTCAGAGCGAGCTTATACTTGGAGTCATTACATATAGACAATCTCGGATTGCCCTTCGGCGTTTAGTACGACGGAAGAAGCGGGCCTTTTTAGCCCACATGGAACGTGATTTGTATCAGCTCTTTTTGAGCCGAGATTCAGGTGAGGCCTGGCATCTCTTCCATGAGCACTCACCTCCTCCAGTGATTACCTCTCCCGAGATTTGGGGTCAATATGCAGCATCATTATATACAGTACCTGGGCAACCACCATTACCAGACCCTCTAGAGCCATGTCCAACCACTAGTACCTTCTTTACCACTGAGATGGTGAAGAATGCCATTGAGAAGATGAGGACTAGGAGAGCATATGATCATGATGGTTTGGTGGCAGAGCACTTGATACATGCTAGAGATTTACTGTCAGAGGTTCTTGCGCGGTTGTTTAACCATGTCATGTGTGACTACCCGAGTCCTAGAGATTATCTACTATTGTACCTCTTTTCAAGGCAGGGGACCCCACGGTACCAGGGAACTACCATACTATTATGATAGGGCACACATTGGCACGGTTGTATGCATCCATTCTTGAACAGCAACTGAGTAAATGGGCAGAAAATGAGGGCATACGAGCAACAGGGCAGGCTGGATTCAGAGGGGTTTCTCCACTTTGGACCATATTCTTACACTCAGAGCCATTATTGAGGAGGGTCGGGCACATGGGAGACGGATGTATTGTTGCTTTGTGGACTTCCGCAAGGCATTTGACACAGTGCCGAGGGCCAGATTGATGCACAGGCCACTGAAGTTGGGAGTACCCACAGAGATCATATGGGGGATCATGGCTTTATACGGCTCAGTGACTGGCCGGGTATGCACTCCTTAGGAAATTTCTGACATTGTTCATTCCACTATTGGAGTGAAACAGGGGTGTCCTTTGTCCCCTACACTTTTTGGTATGTATGTAGATGAGGTCTCTGACTACATTGACAGAGAGGGTGACAGAGGCGCTCAGCTGGCAGGGACATGGATCCCTTTATTATTATATGCTGATGATATTGTGTTAATGTCAGAGTCGCCAGAGGGCATGCAAAGACATTTGGATGCATTGCACAACTTTGCAGAGGATAGTGGACTGTCTGTGAACCTTGGTAAAACCAAGGTTATGGTGTTTAACACCACACCACAGTGGGTCAAGAGATCGGCACCTACACTCGTATATGATGAGGACACTGTGGAGTACACAGATGAATATACATATCTGGGGGTGGTATTCACGGGACCGAGGTTTACCCTGAGGAGAGCAGCAGAGACTAGACTATCCAGAGCCTATGCGGCATTAAGAGGGCTAGAGAGGATGTGTTCGCAGGTTCAGTTTCAAGAACCACGAACAAAACTATGGCTCTTTGATACTTTGGTTGCTTCAGCTATGCTTTATGGGGTCCAAGTTTGGGGACCATCTGTGAATCATGACAGTTGGAGGAACATGGAGAGACCCTTGGTATTTATGATATCCCGGATGATTAGAGCCAAGGCCTCTGTACCACATGCGATTATTCGAGCGGAGGTAGCCGCCCCTCCTATAGAGATTGAGGCTCTTACCAGATCAGTGTCCTTTATGCACAGTCTATGGGATACACATAGAGGTAGATATACTAGACTGGCTCTTGAGTCCTCTAGACAGTTAGCGATGCAGGGAGATGCATCATGTTGGTATGCACAGATGACCTCATGGTTTCAAAGGCATGGTCTCAGCATGGATAGATTGCCTCCCTTTCAGTATTCCCTGGATGCACCCTCCCTGCCAGTCACACGGACGGAGATCACTAGACTCATTCGTCAGGATCTTATACAGTTGGACACCAGGAGGACATGGGTAGAGCCGATACAGGAGTTGGGCACGAAGATGGCTTTCTACAAAGAGCACCTTCTCCAACTTTCAGGGGATGGGTTTGTGACTCGTCCGAACTACATGGACACTCATTTATCTCATGGTCTGCGATGTGCTATTGGTCAGATTCGCACATCCTCACACCAACTGGAGATTGAGACGGGTAGATTCAAAGGGATACCACCAGAGTCTAGGATATGTCAACTATGCGGCAGAGAGCCAGAGACAGAGCTACACTACATATGCCACTGCACTGTGTATTATGAGATACGAGGGCGCTTCCATTGCTTATTCAGGGAGGGTTTTGGACCCCTAGATAGAGTCATGAGGTATCAGGACCAGAGATGCCTTGGCTTACATCTACTTGAGCTACACCGACATAGAGACAGTCTATTGGGGAGACATGGAGTACGACAGTCACAGAGACAGATCACAGATTTCTTTGGATCGAGGGAGCCAAGAGACCAACCACCAGCACAGGGTTGTACTCGCATTCATACCAGAGGCACCCTCATTGACAAGGCGATTGAGCTCGGGAGATCGAGACAACCACGACCGAGACACAGGAGCACACTACATCGACGGAGACTCCAGCAAAGGATCAGAGGCATTCTAGCACGACACCCAGATTGTCATTGAGGGCCTATTCTACATTTTCACATTTCACATTTCACACTTCATTTCAGTTTTCATTTTTACTTTCAGTACTTTTTGTACTTGTACTTCAGACATTGTATTAGATTCACCACTTTGTATCTGATGGTCTCAGAGGTCATTTTGGCCTTTTGAAGACGTTTAATATAACATTTCATTTCATTTCATCTCTCTCTCTCTCTCTCTCTCTCTCTCTCTCTCTCTCTCTCTCTCTCTCTCTCTCTCTCTATATATATATATATATATATATATATATATATATATATATATATATATATATATATATATATATATATATATATATATATATATATATATATATATATATAGAGAGAGAGAGAGAGAGAGAGAGAGAGAGATGAAATGAAATGAAATGATATATTAAACGTCTTCAAAAGGCCAAAATCACCTGTAAGACCAAATTGATACAATCTTGGTGGATCTAATCCAATGTCTGGGTACAAAAATAAAAATGAAGTGAAGTAAAGTGAAAGACTAACATCATCATCAATGCCCGAGGATGCCCGGCATCGGGCGTTGTCCGAGAAGTACTACATCGGTCGCTGAAGAGCTTCGTCAATGTCCGCCTCTGTAAATAGTTGTATTGGGTGTCTCCCATGTCGTGCTAGAATAGTCCTAATCCTCTGATGGAGCCTCCGTTGACGTCGTGGTTGCCCTCGTAGAGGTGGGCGTCTAGCTCTCCCGAGCTCAATGGCTCTGTCAACTAATATACCTCTGTTATAAGTGAGCTCTGAAGTCTATTGTGAAGCATGCTCATTTGGTTGTTGAGACCGTCCTCTAAAGAAGTCAGTCATCTCCCTCTCTGAATGTCTCTCCCTGCCTAATCTCCTCAAGCGACTCTCCCTGTGTCTGCGCAGCTCTAGCAAAAGCAACCCGAGGCATCTCTGATGTAAGGTGCAGCGGAAGTGAATGTTGAACTTTGCTCAAAATGAGTGCTCCGAACCGTGCTCAAGGGTTTCTTTTACTTACGGAAGGGAGAGCCTTCCGTTCCTTAATGAGAGTGCAAGTGATCACAAACAAAGTGGATAAACACTATCAATGAAGGTACTGAGACTGAGAGATAGAGAGAGAAGAATACGACACCAGAATGTTGTCAAACCCTCCTCCGAAGGCCCCACTCTCTATGGGGAGAGCGGTCTACTATTGATTGCACAAATCTCTACAACGCTTGGACTTGCTGACGATGTCGACGACGATGAGGATGACGACGAGACGGGCTGAAATCTGAAAATGCTAATGGCTGAAATCTGCAAATCTTTATCTGCTGAATTCTGACTGTATGTCGGTAACGGTACGACGACGATGCGCTGAAAACTGAAAATGTTGATGCTTCTTGGTGTTCCGTCGCCGTGGATCTGCAAAACGCCTAGGGCTGATCTGCAACCAAAAACGCTAGGGCTGAAAACTGATCCTGAATGCAAAAACGCCTGCAAACGCTAGGTCCTACTGTGTCTGCCAACGCCGGGGCTGAACTGCAATGCAAAAACGCCAGGCTTGGGGGATGGCCGAAAACACCAAGCTTTGCAAATGCAAAAACGCTAGGCTGATTTGGGATCTTACTTCAAAAACGCTAAGTCCCTTGCTGTGCAATCTGCTAACGCTAGGGCTGATCTGTCTTTTGCTGGTTCTGCTACCACCGGTTTGGATCTCCAAAAGCAAAACGCTGGCTGATCTGATTGCAAATGAAAACGCTGGCTGATCTTGGGTCCTTGGCTGAAAACGCTAGGTTTACCGCCGGTGGGGGGTCTTGTTGAGAAGGTGCCTGTTGAACAAGTTCCTGCTGCCTCTTCTGCCAGAATTGCTAGCGCTAGGGTTTTCTTATGTATTGTCTTAGGCAAATCGCCCTACCCAGTTTCCCAACAAAAGTCACTTGAAATTAATAAGTGAAAAATGGCCAAAATAGGGAAAATAGGGAATGTACACTAGAAAATGCTCCTGATGGATTCTGATGGTAATGTTGATGATCATGCTGTGTGCAACCAGAGGATATGCATCTTATCTAAGTGTCTGGATATGTACGGTCTGCGAACAAACTCACAAAAATGGCAGTACACTTCCTAATCTAACTGAACTGAACTGAACCCAACCCAACCCACTTCATGAAGTAGCTTGTCCACGTACACATAGGGTTAGATGTGTCACGTGACATCTGATCCTGATATCTCATGACTCTAGCCAATGTTCCAAAGCCCTCTCTGAATAGACAATGAAAGTAGTCTCATATCTCATAATATACCGGACAATGACAAATGTGATGTAACTCTGTTTCTAGCTCTATATGACAACGCACTTTTCTGTCGCGGAGGACCCCCCTCCACCTGCATTTTTTTCAGATCAAGTCAGCGTTTTTACCAGCACTACACTTTCTGGGCAATTTTGTCGCTGAAAACCCCTCCAATCCATGAGGAATTTTGTTGTCTCTTGCATTTTTGGGATCTGCTGCGTTTTCAGCATGGAGGGGCAGCGCTCAGCTTCTCACGCACTGGTTCTTGCCTTCCACACTGGCTTGGCATCCGGTGCCTTGCCGGCCCATTCCACCAGATTTCCGCCATACACCTGCTGTTTTTTTTCTGTTTTCAGCCCACCTGGGGTCGTGACATTGATTCCCCACCCTCTGCATCGCTTCAGACCCCCACTTGGAGTATACAAGCACGCTGAAAATCGATGGACAGCAGCGTTTTCATCACCTTGCAATTGCGTTTTTGGGTGGACAGCAGCCTCTGGGCTTGTGTTTTTCACAGAGAATGAAGTTACCTCCTGCCAGGACACCATCCGATGGTGATCCGTGCGGTCTCTTGGTGACTGTTGCAGTACACGGTATCTTCTACATCGGCTTGATCAGCAACAAGCATACGATCCTTGGGAGATCCATTCATTCCAGCCATCATTCGGCGGTTTATAAGATTCCGACATTCCCCGAGAAGACACCACCATCTTTGGTGGACACACACTTACCACTTGACCTCGACAAGTCAGATCACTTGCTTACACAGGAGCATCTACATGGACTTAGGGAGAGGATCATGGATCTCTTCTTGGACAGGTTAAGTTGCTTGGATCTACACTCTGGAGTGGGACTTCAGTGCTTTGGACTCTCTTAAGAGAGTTTACCCGCAAGATACAGAAATCAGGCGACTACATCCGGAGTCACCCGGTGCTTGGCTTGGATGGTAGTGCAGTTGCTCTTCTACACTCCTGATCATTTGGATTGCTACCTTCAGAGTTGCTTAGAGTTACCCTCGGTAACCTTACACCAGACGTATCCCCCGACGTAGGGGGTAGGCCACTCCCAGCTCATTTGCATTGAGAGCGACACCGCAATGCGGTTTGGTGGCATTGTTGACACGGATTTTGTTTTGATTGACACCGGAGGATTGGAGGCAGGAGATAGAGGTAAGACGACGCGCACAGATTGATCTGGCCTTTCCTCTTCTCAGAGGTTCTTCACAGCGCAGACTGCTCAGTCTAGCTTTCCTTCTTCATATAGGAAGATTACGGAGCAGACAACTTGGTCTGACCACACCTCTTCCAAGAGGCCCTTCACAACGCAGACTGTTGAGTCTGGCTTTCCCCTCATCTTGGATTACCCTACCTACGGACAGGACACCATCTGGTGGTGGTCCGTGCGGTCTATCAGCGACTGTTGCAACTTACGATAACTTCTACAATGTAGACTACTTAGTCTGGCTTTCCTTGATTCGGAGGACGTTTACGGCGCAGATTGCTACATCTGGCTTCCTGGAGTTTTTCACGGTTTAGCCACCTGGCCCCCCTGGGTTACAGGTTCATGCATTGGCAGGCTTCCGATTATTCTCATGAAGGTTCCTGGGCTTCTCCATTTTCTCCAGACAGTTTGACTACAGACACCACAGATCCTATTGGGCAGGACACTTGCAGGTCTATTGGCACTTCTTTCACGACAAGGAGTTGTTTTCACACTCAGTTCTGGATCTTCACGCAATATCTTCACCCTGTATCGACAGAGTACAGCAGTTTGCTACACTGCTCATGACGGCAATTTTCCATGGAGATCTCTCGGAGGTTGGGACACCCCAGACTGCTGCTACACTCATCGAGTATCCTTAAGTGGCCGTCCAAATTTTAGAACATTGTCGAAGCCTCATAAACTAGTGTACATACCTCAGATTTCAGTGCCAACTGGCTCCAACACAAGCCACTGACCTGTCTCACACTGGCCATGCAATATCCTGGTACCTCTAAAAAAAAATAGGAGGATGATAAAACAATTGTTCACCAAGAACACTTGTTGTTGGGAAGCTGTTGATATTTTAATTACTAATTTTAATTTAGCCTTAAATATAATCCAAACCCAATCAATTTTATCATAAATCAAAGTCAAGAGTTGAAGTTAGAAAGCCTCTTGAAACGCACAGACAGCATGATTCTCACATACTTCCAAAAAAGACTAGTTGCTACCTTGTTTATCATCTACAGCTTTTAATGCCTAACAGCTGCATTCCTTTTTTGGTTGTGTAGCTGCCTATAAAAGCATTAAAGGCACCTAAAAACCAGGCTGTTTATAATAGATCAAAGTCAAGAGTTGAAGTTAGGAAGCCTCTTGAAACACACAGGCTGCATTCCTTTTTTGGTTGTGTAGTTGCCTATAAAAGCATTAAAGACACCTAAAAAACCATACTGTTTATCATAAAACATCTAAATTTATTCATAGATTTCAAGAAGACATTCATGTGTTACGTTGACATCCTCTGGTAGTAGTACTGTAAAGAGTAAAGAGTAAAGAGTAAAGAGTAAAGAGTAAAGAGTACATGAGCAGGGACAATGAATACACAGGGCATCAAATTTAATGGAGAACCATGGACACGGGGCAGTACGAGGATTGGAGAGGCTCACTATAACATGGTTGAAAGCCACTCACAATTGTTGGACCATTGATTGACCTCATTAAATGGGAGCCTAAAAAATGAATACCTCCCAAGTTACATTGAGCTGAGAGCTAAGGCTAGCCAGACATAGAAACCACAAAAATGTCTCCCAACTGCAGGACGTGCACATAGACACGAGCACACGTGAGAATAAGCTCTTCTACCTGAGGAAATAGGTTCCTTAATGGTCTATGAAAAGGGGTATTCAGAGTAGCTGGCAACGAATCTAACGCCTACAACTGTAAGAACATTGCTGGGGTGAGAAGTACAAACAAGCTGTGAGGGGATGCAGCCAGAGATAACTCAATGACAATAAAAAGGCAGCTCTACTAGTTAACATAAAGATGGCAATTCTTTAATTTTGTTGACCCAGGCTTACCTCGATCTCTTCAAACTCTTCATAAACATATGATACAGAATGAAAATCAAAATTCGTATTCCTCATTGACAACAAGGTAAGAGGGCTACGTGGAAGAGTAGAATGATTGGTGCATTGCATGATTGAACATACTTGTCAAGTTTCTGAAAACCCATGCATGCATTTACGCTCGACTAGGGGTTTATGTCTCCGGAGATTACCCCTTGCATGCATTGGAAGATGAGCATTAATGACCAGTTCATAATGTATGTATCGTTGCATGATTTGCAAAATTCTCAAATGAGAGTGACACTATCACACTGCTTTCGAACAGCCCTTAATACGAACGGAAACCTAGATTGGCATGCAACCTGCTATCCTCCCAAAATCAAGTGTCTTAATTTCTAAGGCCTGTCCAACCCCTGGACTCATAATCTTATCCCCCCAATATGAAGTTTCAGTTGTGTCCGATCTTCCAAGACTTGTCCAACCTTGGGACTCACAATCCAAAATTTACCAAACGTCTTGCATGATTTTGCAACAATCTCATATACAATACTAGCACACCACTTTCTGTCTTTGACGGAGATGAAAATCTAGATCCGCAAGTGGAGAATTTAGCCATGCAAAGCACATAAACATGATAGAAAATCACACGGACCAGTTAATCGTATGCTTAGTACCATTTTCCCTTCAAAACAACAGACAAGCTCTCTCTCTCTCTCTCTCTCTCTCTCTCTCTCTCTCTCTCTCTCTCCACTTTTCATTTTCTTTCATTTCTCTCTTCAGAAATGGCGAAGAATCATGAGACCAACCAGAAAGCCCCCATGGCCAGGCAGTAATAATTGGTTTTGACCATGCCTGAGGAGAATCACTGTGGAAATCCAATCTCGGGCGCTCCTCTCCAGGACTACTCAATTTGCATTAAATCGGGAGATGTATTATATAAATCTGATGCTTGCCTGCTACAGATTGCGAGTATGCATGCAAACATGGCGAGAAGGAGACGTAGCAGCAAAATTTCGTTACCTCCGAAGGCAGAAGTTAAGGCGAATCTGCAGGAAGGATTGGCCCAATTAGAAGCTGCCGCAACACACTAACACATTCAACGCACACGCGCGCACACACACACACACAGACAGAGAGAGAGAGAGAGAGAGAGAGAGAGAGAGAGAGAGAGAGAGAGATCACCTCACATGATGCTCGAGAAATTTGGGTTGGGGATCATGTCATCGGAAAGATGGAGGGGAGAGAACTCGCAGTGAGTCAAATTGCAAGTTGTGACGCCTGGCAGTCGTGGTGGTGGGGAAGGAAACGCGGAGGCGTCGACTGCTCGATAGCCCCGCAGCAGCGGCCAAGTGTACTGTGTGTAAGAAAAATGGCATAGGGCTTAATGGCATGACCTTAAGTATGGGCCATTAATCCTCCTTGAGTAAAGTCGTGAGGAACTTCTCTCGGAGAGTCCTTCAAAGTAACAAATGACACAAAGCAAGTAAGAAGTCATTGCCTACATTTGATCTTGAGAAGTTTAATCTATGCACTAGCTCGATTGGGACCCTTAAAATCAATATTCCAGCACAGTCAATTGTATGTGCAAGGGAATCCCATCTACAATGTGAACCCTAAACCATGAAAGTCATGCATTGATGGGACCTTGACACATATTTTGGCCACTGATACATGATACATGGTCACCTCAATGTAATAATGTCTTATGAGACCTCCATAAAATACTACCTCATATTAGGCCCAAGAGTATGTGGTTGTTATGCTACAAGAAAATCAATAGGAACTTAGCTTTAGATGTGACAATTTTAAAGTCTTAATGATAACAACTTCTCCTATGGAGAAGTATATAACTTTATGAGCAATTTTATAGCATTTTGGTACCTAATGTATATCATCGTTGTTTGATAGAAGACACACTGTTTTATCAATTATAAAAGAGAAGTGCTCACCTATCCCCATTTATCTTGTAAATTTTCCTGTTAAAAATCTGTAGTTTACTTCCTTGCGATTTTTTTTGGCTTTTTAAAACAAGCCTCGGAGTAGAAATGAGTTAAGAGACATTTGAAATTTTATTACTTTTTACATTGAATATTGGACCTATTTTTTCATGTGAACTATTGAAATCTGCTTCTCTGTTTTTAGTTTGTCAATGGGTCCATTGTCGACTTGTCACTCCGTTCATTTTGAGAGCTTTGCATTGCTTTCATTTTATTGTTTTAGAATGCGAACTTGAACTTTCACCTTGTTTCTTATGGTGAAAATATGAGCATTATATTTATGAATCCCCATTGTAGGCTTATTTTTTGTATACATATTTTTTTGCAAAAATCGAGACTATCATTATGTTTTAATTGTGTAGTGAGTAAAAGGATGATTTGCCATGCAAAGAGCAAAGCAATTTAACCATTTAGAACCAAAAAATCAATATGCTACTTTTCTTTTCTACATGTTCAATTGACAAGGGAAACAACCCAACATCTCTTCACCTCAAACTAACAAACACTATTGGTTTGCAAGAAAGTAGGTCTTAGAGGAGAATCATGAAAGGTGCACATTCTCTTGGAGTTGACACACGTCCTTCTTTCTTTAATGGAAAGAGGTGTAGGTACAATACGAATGCCACAAGTGCTACCCTTGCAAAAGCACGAAAAAGTTGATGTTGAGCTCTCTGTCCAAAATGTCGTGTCTTGGAATGCTTTCATTTTGCAGATATGCCCAAGTGGCAACATGGTTATGGCAAAGAAGCTCTATGATGTTTTCACCAGATGCAAAGAGAATGCCTCTCTCTATATGCACGCATCTATGCCACATTTGGTGCCATTACAAAAGCACAAAGGGTGCTTTGATGAACTTCATGTAACTAATGACGTCTCTTGGCACAGGTTGGTTGTAGGATATGCCCAACATGGTTGTGGCAAAGAAACTCTATGCTGTTTTCACCAAATGTAGACCTCTCTCCAAAGACAATCACCTATGCTTGCACCTTGAAGGCATGTGGCCTTACACAATAACTTCACACAAGTGAGGGAATTCACTATGAAATTGCATCTCATGGGTTTTGGGAGAAACATATCGTGCTTGGTAATGCATTGGTCACTATGTGTGCCAAATCTGGTGCCCTTACAAAACTACAAAAAGTTCTTGATAAGCTTGTAAGAAATGTAGAATACAATAAGGATCTAGTAGCAAGGAGAGTAGAGAGAGATATGATGCAAAGTAGATTAGTGGAAAATCAAAAACTTTAGATTAGCACACTATTACAAGGTGATGGCGTCATCCACCCATGCGCTCTCAAGGTAGAGCTTAGATGGCAATTTAGACAACTAGAGCAAGTAGGAATACAAAGGACCAACAATCCTTCAACAAGGATGTGTTGTGTGCGTCAAGTGTCCACTTCATTCTACCGAATTACTCATGAGAAGACCTCCTTATATAGATGCAAGGGAGCCTCTAAACGCCCATGTGCACCCTCCCTTAGATAGCCAAGTCCAAGTAGGACTCTCCCATGCGCTCATGTGTAGCCGCTTTTGGGTAGACAAGTCCTCCTAGAACTCGGCCACCGGCCAAGGATATCTTGCCACCGGCCAAAGACCACCGCCTGCCGACCACCGGCCAAAGACCACAGACAACCGATCACCGACCACCAGACGGCCATTTTCCAATTGTCTTCCGGCCGTCATTATGTCAAGATATTCCGGCGAAAAGGAATATTTCAACGAAGGGAATAAAAAGTCTCGAGGGCTTCCACCCCCGAGTCCCCAAAGTTTGCCTTGAATGTGCTTTGTACCATCCACAATCACAAATAGAGATCTCATCAGCGTGCAAAGCTGGAATCCACCGAGTATATGTGCACCATTGACTTCTCCTCATATGGGGGCCTTACAAACTGTGCAGCATATATTGTGGTGGCAAAAGTGAGAGAGGTGGGCATTGCAAGTATACCAACAAAGCTTCTTGTCCGAAATGTTGTGTCTTGGAACACGCTAATTGCAGGATATGCCCAACACTGTTGTGGCAAAGAAGCTCTATATTGTTTCCATTGGGTGCAAAGGGGAGTTCTTTCATTAGATGCTGATAGCCGTTTTTCGGCTCTTTGTAATTGCCACAGTGAGTTACCTCACTCTACCAAAATCACCCAAACACTGTGGCTATCCCTACCATTTCACTGTACATAGGCGTGCGTGAGTCACGGGACTTTTCCCATATCTTCTTTAAAAACCCTCAATTAGCTAGACATTGGGCTAGTTGAGCAAAAAAAAATATATATATATATATATAAAAGTATATTATGGCCCATTTGTGTGTAAATATTGCATTGTATATAGAGCCTAAATAAAAAGATTTTTCATAATTATTTTGGTATTTATTTAAATATTTCTACCTAGGTGTGTGTTATTTATGCTCTGTACATTGCCTCACTATTACCATAATTTTTCTTACCATTTTTCATACTCTTTATTCTATATAGAAATATTTTCATGTAAGCTTCTTTTATATTTGGTGTAACTCCACCCCAACGAAAATCCCAAAAAACTAGTTTTATTTATGTGTATATTTTTTCACTATTGTGATTTTTCCCTTCCTACATCTATTTTGTTTTTTTTCTAAAAAATTAGAACACCAAAAATATTTATCTTTTTATGGTAGCCTCATAATGAGAGAGATTTCTTTTGACCCCTTTATATTTTTTCCACTTATATTATTTATATTTGACATGTACATATTTTTTAGACCCCTCAATATTTGATTTTCTTAGTTGTACTATTCACTTATATCATGATCTCAACAATATCTTCAATTATAGACCTACCAAATAAGGTCAAGGGTAGGTGGCATGCATACATGCACTATGGAAGGCTCACTCTTGGAGGAAATCAAAAGAATCATCCAAAGAAGGACCCCACAAGGACCTTGTGCAGTGGAAAAAAAACGGTCGGTTTTGCTGAATTTTTAAAGTTCACTTGCTCTCGGAATTTGAAAAGGTGATACAAACAAAAGTTGTATCTCGTGGGCTGAACTTTTGCCTCAAATTTTTTCATATTTTTTTGAGCTACGAGCTGTGAGCTATGATTTTATTAGTGGAACCCAGTTTTCCCATGCTATGCAGCCACACTCTCTCTTCCACTTTATCATTTTCCTCTTTCACACACACTTCTCCACTCATCATCTCCACCTCTCTCACCACTCCTCTCTGCACCCTACTCACCTTCTCCTCAACCTTGAAGAATAAGAGAAACCATGGTGAACTCATACCTCCCACACACAATTCCATTCCAAAATTGACCACCTAGTCTCATTTTTCCTCCTCCAAATTACCCATATCTATCAAAAAAACCACAAAATTCAGCCTCTTCTCTTAAAAGAAAGCATCATGGTGGTTGATTACTCAGCTTCAATTACCTTGTCTCTCAAGGAAGGTCAAGAGTGGAGAAAAAATGTACCGTCAAAGCTAGTGGACCGTCAACAAGCATCAAAATTGGCCCTACTCAAGACACTTGGAGCATCAACCTTGTAAGAAATCCACCTTTTCTTACCTCTTAAGAGTTTTTCTTCCTTATTTGTATCCTACATGGATACTCCCATTGTAAATATCCAATTCCATTTGTAAATTAATACTAACTCTACTAACACTAACCCACTATGAAAAGTCCTATCACCTCCATTTCTCTCCTCTCTCTTTTCCCCACCAACTTCTTGATAATTCCAAGCAAAAGAAATTAGATAAATTGCTGAAAATCTAACCCAACCATGGTTAGAGGAGTAACCCTAGCCTTCAAAATTGCTATAAAAGGAGGGTGTAGCTAGCACAAAAGGGGGAGCCATAAGCAAGAGCACTATGCTATAGATTGAGAAGCCAAGCTCAACCTCTCTAGAAGGAGCTCTTGAGTGGAAGCTCATTGTCTTATGCATGTGCATGTGTTGTAATAGGGGATTAGCAAGGGAACTCTATGCCATTGTAAGAGAGAGAGTGATCATTCAATTGAGAGTAGGAAATCTATCATTTCTCCTACTAGTGTAAGCCCAACATTCGCTGAATCAAGGAGGGTGGATTTGGACTAAGCTTGGATACTTTGTCTCCCTTCCAATGTGAAGTAATGGACAACAATGATGCGTAAGTGTCTTGGTGTTTTTTGTTAAGTTCTTGATAGCTTGTCTCTGGTGTTGTCATCAATCTAGCCATAAATCCCACATACTGTAAGAGGGCGACAGGGTGGAGAGGACTCCGCTGGCCTTAAGACAGTGATTGGGGTGGCTTTTCTTGTGATGTGTTGTGGTGAAATTTACGCAAGCTATGTTGAACAAATACTAATCTCACTTTGATTTGTCATGACAGATTTGTAAGAAGGTATTAATGCAACAAGCACCCCCTCCCCCTTTCTCTCTCTTTCTTAAATATATAGTTGTGTTTGCTTGATCATTGCTGATACGTTTCAAAGCAACCCGAGCTCTCTCTCTCTCTCTCTCTCTCTCTCTCTCTCTCTCTCTCTCTCTCTCTCTCTCTCTCTCTCTCTCTCTCTACGCGTCCTAGTTCGCATCCAAAACTAGGTGGTGCCCCAAATTTGTGTAGGGTTAGGTTGCGGATTTGTGTGTGTGTGTTTGTTGTTTTTTCCCAACCCCAACCCAATTGAGCAGCATGGGAGCCTAGAAGAGTGCTTGGAGGCCACTCTTCTTGTTGCCCGCCCCAGACCGCCTCAAATTGGTGCCCCCACTGAGGAACGGCTTGTGTATTTTTGTGTAGAATCAACCTTTAGCATAGTCAAGTAGTTTTCATGAATCACGAAAATTTGTATGATCCCTTCATTCCCATTGCAAGGCAAAAGGTACACATAATTGTTAGTACTAAGTTGCAATTTCAACGTGTCATTCGTAGAATTTTAGGTCCTCTTAGGTTGGCCGAAATAAACGCTTCAGTAAATCCTTTTATTTTGCCTCTCATTAGGTACGACCTTAGTTTGGACGTCTATATTTTTGTTTTGTTTTAAGCATTAGGTCATGCATAGACCATGGATAATGGCCCAGGAATAGAGGTTTTCCCCTTCCATTTCACTCCACACATTAGAATAAACATTGCAATTAGTAGGAAAATCCATTTTCAACAACGTATGGTGTTCATGTTTGGTGCCCAAAGAGTAGGAGAAATTCTTGCATCACCAAACCCTGTCATTCTACCTCTCATCATTTACCACACTTCTTTTGATGTACATGTGTTCATTTTATTTTAAAATGAAGTGCAGCCTGGCAAAATAGTGTGTATGTTTGTTTTTTCTTTGTCCAAGTTGTTACAAGAAACAAAAAACAATCATTTGTTCTAACTGGGAATGTGTGTGCAGTGAAAGTTCAATCCTTAGAGATCTAGCTCTATTACCAATTGAGTTGCAGGAGCAAGTAGTAAGGCGTCTCCCTCATAATAAGAGGGTGGTGAAGTTAAGACGGAAGGTCCTACGCGTGGATTCCATTTTCCTCTTGTTGTTGGGCACTAAGGAAGACCGCGCATTCATCCAACTAGTGTGTGCCCTAAGATTGGTAAATAGAGTGAAATTTGGCGTTTGGTGAGTGCATTTCACCATTGAGGAAGACTCTTCAGGAAACTTGCGGCCAGAGTTCATGCTTCATAGACTCACATTTGGTGAATTTTTCCCTCATTTGTGTCTTATTAATAGTCTTCCTTTCGCTTTCAACAAAGGAGATAGGGAGCTATTCAGAGCTTGTCTTAATAAAGAGAGCATAGAGAAGATTGCAAATTTGTATAAATTCTCATCCTTCTCTACTTTCTATGACAATTTGTTCATAGAGACATTGTAAATCTCTTTATGCTTTTGAATGATTTAACCATAATCCTAAGGAGTTTTTGTCTAGGAATTTTGTAGCACAAGTGGAGTCTTTAAGTCTTGCAAACTTGATTGGACTTGATGAGGATGTTCTTTATGAAATTGTGAGAAGGTTGCCTCACTCCGACTGTGTGGAACTTGAAGGAAAGGAGCTCCTAGTCAATTGTTACTTTCTCACGGCCTTCGACGAGCATGAAGATCTAGTTTTTATACAAACCACTTGTGCGTTGGGAATTGTAGAACAAGTGCAATTTATCACTTGGGACGTGGTTGCTCTTTTGGATCCAGAAAATGAAGTTCTAGAGATTTCTGTTTATCGCCTTAGCTTTGAAGAATTTCAACCCTTCTTAGAGCTCATCAATAGTCTACCTTTTTGTTTTGATCAAACAAATCGAGACCTCATTGAAGCTTGGATAGCTGAAGAAGAAAACCTAGAGTGGTATTTTCTTACTTCTTCATTTGCAGGAGAGTGGTTCTAAATCTCTGTTGTATCCCTTATTGTAACTCGTGTTGTAATCTTTCATAATAATGGACAGCCAATGCCAAATGTCTGGATATCCTCTTTTCTTTGGAGAGCCGGGAGAGGATGCAGAATTATTTTTAGCAAATTTCAAGATGTCTTGCCGTATCAAGAGGATAGTAACCGATCAAGAACGTGTAGAAATGTTTGAGGTGGTCCTTAGGGAAGATGCTAGTACTTGGTTTGACTCTTTGCCTGAGGAAGTTAAGGGGAATTACACAGAAGTTTTGAATCGTTTTAAGAGATACTTCTTTGATCCCCAAAACACTCAAAAACTATGGCAAGACATTGTTTCTCATAAGCAAAAAGACTTAGATGACTACTACTTGTACAAGCAAGAGTTTCTACGTCTTTGGGCTCTATGGATACGAAATGTTGCTAACCCTGGTGATGGTGCAGAATTTTTAAAGAAGGAGAGGTTCATAGCCGGACTCTTTCCTGACCTTAAGGTAAAAGTTGAGGCGGGTGCACCTACTACTTTTGATGCAGCTGAAACTAGGGCTGCTGAGAAGTATAGGAAACTCAAGTGCTTAAGGGGAGAGGTTCCAATAGAAGGTCTTAGACCCAAAGGTAAGTCACAAGCATCAACATCTAGGGAGCTTCCTGAGGTAACGGCTGAAGTGATTGAGAAGTTAAATGAATCTTTAAGCAGCCTGTCAATTCACCTTGCACAAGCTGTAGGTCCAAAGGGACAAGCAAAGAAGTCAGAAGAGAGAGAGCCACGAACTAGGAGAGTCTTGCAATGTTGGAATTGCGGAGAGTCTGGACATGGGATGTATAATTGTCCTGGCCCCGTGGAGAGCCAGGGAGACCTAACTTGAATTACCCAGTGATGAATGCAGGAGAAGGAGCTGGTCAACAACCGAGGCTTCTACAAAGGCCAAATGGACCAAGACCACCTCCACAAGGGGTAGAAGGAGTTCCACCTTTGCCAGATCCAAATGTGCATGTGGTAGAGGTGACAAATTCAAATGAGTTTGACATGGAAGCCAATGGCATTAAGCGTGGCCGAGGAAAAGGTAAAGAGAAAGAGGGTGTCCCATCACAGAGTGACCATGGACAAGGCAAGAAGGCAAAGGAGACCAAGGAAGCTAAGAGGACTCGACGTCGTATCAATCTCCAAAACTTCGCTCTTGGACATGGTATGGCTCCATACAACCTGTTGGAAGACATACGAGGTAAGGGTCCTGATATCTCATGGCCTCAGTTTCTTGCATTATGTCCACAAGTTAGGAGGGATTTAACAAAGGTAGTTAGCACTAGGAGAAAGGTAAAAGAGAGTTATCCTGTTGTAAAAATTGCACATGCTGAAATGAACGAGGATATTACGCCTGTGCTAGATTGTTACATAAAAGGAAGATTGGTTAGGAAAGGTCTAGTGGATGGGGGTGCACAAATTTGCATCATGACAGAACGGCTCATGCAAAGACTAGGCATGCACATCCATGAGACACCTGAAATCAAAGTGAAAATGGCAAACAATAGCAAGGCTAGGTGCGTAGGCATTTGTAAAAATGTTTTTGTGGAGGCCTTTGGCATTAAGAAGGCAGTGGATTTTTATGTTATGTCGACCAAGGGAAGTGGTTATCCATTTATCCTAGGAAGACCATGGCTAATGAAAATGCGAGCTTTGCAGGATTGGGAGAGTGGGAAATTATTTTGCAGGAATGACAATCATAAGAAGGTTGTCTTTGACATGAAGGAGCAACGCCAAGAGGAGCTCCATGAAGAATCATCTCAAAGTGAGACGGAAGAAGGTTGGACCGATAGCACTTCAGAAGAAGAAAGTAGCAGCAGCATTACTGAAGAGGAGTCTTCCATCGAAGTCATGGGGGTAAGGTTTAAGCCAAGCAACCAAGAGACCTCTTGTCGAGGTTTGGAAGAGGTAGGTTCCCAAGAGAACCAAAAGGTGGAAGATGAAGGAATGTTAGAAGGTATGTTGTCTACAACACTTACAAAGGATGAAAGAGAGGAGTTCAAATGTGTGCTAAGGAAATTTTCGAGGCTTTTTTCTAAAGACTACACCGATGTGCGTGGAGTAGATGTTGTTCAACACAAGATTGAGTTGAAGCCAGAGGCCATACCTAAGGCTCAAAAGCTACGAAGGCTAGGAGTCATTAAGGAGCAGGCTCTACTCAAGGAGGTAAGAAAGCTTCTAGCAGCAGGTTTCATTTATCAAGTGGAGAATTCAGAGTGGGTCTCTCCTGTTGTTGTCACTCCTAAGAAAAATGGCAAGTGGAGGGTGTGTGTGGATTACCGTCCCCTCAATGAGGCAACAAAAAGAGATCACTTTCCCCTCCCATTCCAGGATGAGATACTAAATGAGGTAGCTGGTCATGAGAAGCACACTGTGTGCGATGGTTACTCAGGTTACTTTCAAATAGGGATTGCATTGGAGGATCAATTGAAAACAACCTTTATCACTCCTTGGGGTTGTTATGCTTTTAGAGTCATGCCATTTGGTCTGACAAATGCTCCTGCAACATTCCAACGTTTCATGAATATGGTGTTTCAAGCATTCTTTGGAAAGTCAATTAGGGTGTTCATTGATGATTTCTGTATTCATAGCTCAAAATCATTGCATCTACAAAGGGTAGAAGAAGGTTTAAAGAAGCTCTACGACATGGGAGGTCAACTCAACCCCGATAAGTGCCATATAGGTGAGGATGAAGTAATCTTGCTTGGTCATAAAGTTTCTTACAAAGGCATTGAAGTGGATCCTTCAAAGGCAAAGGCTCTTATTGAGCTACCATCACCCAAGAGTCTTAAGGAGGTCATCTCATTCATTCAAAAGGTGAAGTATATGTCACGCTTCATTCACTTAGCCTCGAAGTTGCTTCATCCTTTGCAAAAGTTGACACAACAAGTAGAATTTGCATGGTCTGATGAGCTTGAAGAGTATTTTTGTAACATTAAAGTCATTTTGTCAGAGGTACCAACACTCATGCCTCCTTGTTGGGAGTACACATTCTTTGTTAGCTCTAGTGTTGGAAGGGAAACAATTGGTGTTGTGTTGCTACAACAAGATCCCCACAGTACAAGGATGCGACCCATCTACTTTGCTAGTAGGGTCATGAATGCTTTGGAGAGAGACTACACAGAAGCAGAACTCATGATGCTTTCTCTCATGTTTGCGGTGAGAAAGTTTAGATCCTACCTGCTACCAAAACCTTTTGTAATTCTCACTGCAGAGAATTTGTTCCCTTGGGTGTCATCTCAAATGAATCTTAGTACTAGGATCTCAAAGTGGATTATGGAGTTGCAAGAGTTTCAATACTCTTTCAAGGTAGAAGATAGTGTGCGTGCACAATTGGCAGGGATTCTCACTTATAGGGTGCATGAAAAGGAGATTAAGGTGCCTGAAGTAAAGACCCTACCATTGCCACCACCAAAAAGTATTCCTAATGCTTTTACCTTGTTCTTTGATGGAGCTTTTCGTCGAGCCACAGGAAAAGCAGGGGGAGGGCTAGTGTTGCTCAACCCAAGTGGAGAGGTGGTCATGAAAGAGAAGTTCAATCTACCAAGTTCAGCTAGCAACAATGAAGCAGAATACGACACACTAATTCATGGTTTGAAGATGTGCATTGGCCAAGGGATACAACGCCTCATGGTAAAGGGAGATGCACTTCTCATTGTTAAACAGATTTTAGGTATTTGGGCATGCAAGAATGAAAGCTTACGGACAAAAGTTCATGCCATTCGTAGATTGTTTAATCAATTTAAAAAAGTGCAACTATATCATATTCCTAGGAAACAGAATGAAGATGCCGATTTACTTGCACAGCAAGTAGTTACATGTGTTGAGAAAGAAGTGCAGGTCATCATGGTGGCAGCAACTGTCAAGCAACCGAGATACCAGGGATTGGAGTCATTGACTCCCATTATTAGCTACATTTTGGAGGGCGAGTTTCCACAAGACTTCACGAAGGCTCAGAAGAGGAGACTCATGAAGAAGGCAAGCGCATATCTCTTCCTAGAAGGCTCCCTCTATCAAAGAGGGAGGGATCAAGTATGCAGAAGAGTGCCAACTATTGAGGAAATTCCAGCCATTCTAAAAGGTTTGCATGAAGAAGCATGTGGTGGTCATTTTGCCCAAGAATTAACTGTGAAGAAGATTTTGCTTGCGGGGTATGTTTGGCCAAGTCTGCATGTGGATGTCCAACATTGGTGTAAAAGTTGTCACAATTGTCAGGTAAATGGGAATAGAAGATTGGTTTATGGTCCAAGGCAAATCGTGCTTGCAAATGGACCGTTTGAAAAGTGGGGCATTGATGCTATGGGTCCTCTGCCTAGGACAAAAAATGGTAAACTCTACATTCTAGTGGTTGTAGACTATATGACTAGGTGGGTGGAAGCACAGAGTGTGGCAAAGGTAAATGAGAAGACAGTGAGCAAATTCGTCTACACTCACATTTGTTGTAGATTTAACACACCTTTGGAGATTGTTTCTGATAATGGTCCAGGGTTTAGAAAGGGATTGCTCACAGAAGTCTGTGAAGAACTTCACATTCTACATCGTCACAGTACACCCTACTATCCCCAATCAAATGGTTTTGTAGAAAAAGCTAATGGTGTCATTGCAGGTATCATTAGAAAGATGGTGAAAAACAAGACAAAGTTGTGGGATGACTTCTTGGATGGTGCCTTGTGGGCGTATCGAACCACATATAGGGAAGCCACGGAGTTCACACCATTTCACTTGGTCTATGGTCAAGAGGCTTTACAGCCAATTGAGTTAAGCATTCCAACAATGCGACTTCATGGCAAATCAGCACAAGATGATCAAGAAGCATGGATGGATCGACTTCTTACCTTAGCTGAGCTTGAGTGGAAAAGAGAAGCAGCATACGAGTGCTATAAGAGGAAAGCCACACAGACAAAGGAGAAGCTTGACAAGAAACTGAAGGACAAAGGCATCAATGAAGGAGATCTTGTGCTAAGGTATGACAATCGACTCGATAATCGTTTTGATGCCAAATTTGAAACAAGATGGCAAGGGCCATACATAGTCAAGAAGGCTTTCAATTCAAGTTACTATCAGCTTATGGACTTGAATTGTAAAGAGCACTCCAGGAAAGTAAACGGGTATCGCTTGAAGCCCTATTTGAGTCGCCTTCTACCAAAGGATCTACCAAAGATCTGTCAAAAGCCCACTGTCTCATGTAAGTATTGTTACATGAAGCATGAGTGTAACTCTAGCCAAAATTCTGAGGGGCCAAACAATAAAGATCTCGTCAAGGACTCTGAAGCACTCTCTTTGGAAAAGATGCTCTATGATGGTACATGAATATACCATCATCCAGGGGGAGGGCTAATGATAGCCGTTTTTCGTCTCTTTGTAATTGCCACAGTAAGTTACCTCACCCTACAAAAATCACCCAAACACTGTGGCTATCCCTACAATTTCACTGTACATAGGCGTGCGTAAGTCACGGGACTTTTCCCATATCTTCTTAAAAAACCCTCAATTAGCTAGTCATTGGGCTAGTTGAGCCAAAAAAAAATAAAAAAATAAAAAATATAAGTATATTATGGCCCATTTGTGTGTAAATATTGCATTGTATATAGAGCCTAAATAAAAAGATTTTTCATAATTATTTTGGTATTTATTTAAATATTTCTACCTAGGTGTGTGTTATTTATGCTCTGTACATTGCCTCACTATTACCACAATTTTTCTTACCATTTTTCATACTCTTTATTCCATATAGAAATATTTTCATGTAAGCTTCTCTTATATTTGGTGTAACTCCACCCCAACGAAAATCCAAAAAAACTAGTTTTTATTTATGTGTATATTTTTTCACTATTGTGATTTTTCCCTTCCTACATCTATTTTGTTTTTTTTCTAAAAAATTAGAACACCAAAAATATTTATCTTTTTATGGTAGCCTCATAATGAGAGAGATTTCTTTTGACCCCTTTATATTTTTTCCACTTATATTATTTATATTTGACATGTACATATTTTTTAGACCCCTCAATATTTGATTTTCTTAGTTGTACTATTCACTTATATCATGATCTCAACAATATCTTCAATTATAGACCTACCAAATAAGGTCAAGGGTAGGTGGCATGCATACATGCACTATGGAAGGCTCACTCTTGGAGGTATTCAAAAGAATCATCCAAAGAAGGACCCCACAAGGACCTTGTGAAGTGGAAAAAAAACGGTCGGTTTTGCTGAATTTTTAAAGTTCACTTGCTAAAGAAATTAGATAAATTGCTGAAAATCTAACCCAACCATGGTTAGAGGAGTAACCCTAGCCTTCAAAATTGCTATAAAAGGAGGGTGTAGCTAGCACAAAAGGAGGAGCCATAAGCAAGAGCACTATGCTATAGATTGAGAAGCCAAGCTCAACCTCTCTAGAAGGAGCTCTTGAGTGGAAGCTCATTGTCTTATGCATGTGCATGTGTTGTAATAGGGGATTAGCAAGGGAACTCTATGCCATTGTAAGAGAGAGAGTGATCATTCAATTGAGAGTAGGAAATCTATCATTTCTCCTACTAGTGTAAGCCCAACATTTGCTGAATCAAGGAGGGTGGATTTGGACTAAGCTTGGATACTTTGTCTCCCTTCCAAAGTGAAGTAATGGACAACAATGATGCGTAAGTGTCTTGGTGTTTTTTGTTAAGTTCTTGATAGCTTGTCTCTGGTGTTGTCATCAATCTAGCCATAAATCCCACATACTGTAAGAGGGCGACAGGGTGGAGAGGACTCCGCTGGCCTTAAGACAGTGATTGGGGTGGCTTTTCTTGTGATGTGTTGTGGTGAAATTTACGCAAGCTATGTTGAACAAATACTAATCTCACTTTGATTTGTCATGACAGATTTGTAAGAAGGTATTAATGCAACAAGCACCCCCTCCCCCTTTCTCTCTCTTTCTTAAATATATAGTTGTGTTTGCTTGATCATTGCCGATACGTTTCAAAGCAGCCCGAGCTCTCTCTCTCTCTCTCTCTCTCTCTCTCTCTCTCTCTCTCTCTACGCGTCCTAGTTCGCATCCAAAACTAGGTGGTGCCCCAAATTTGTGTAGGGTTAGGTTGCGGGTTTGTGTGTGTGTGTTTGTTGTTTTTTCCCAACCCCAAGCCAATTGAGCAGCATGGGAGCCTAGAAGAGTGCTTGGAGGCCACTCTTCTTGTTGCCCGCCCCAGACCGCCTCAATGCAATCACCTATACATATTTCTTGAATAGTCCCTAACTAGAGACCTCATTAGAATTTTCTCATCCATATGAGGTCTTGCATAAGGCCATGCCTTCAAGCTGCAAAATGTTGTTTCTTGAAATTCGCTCATTGTAGGATATGCTCGACATGGTTGTGGCAAGGAATCTTTGTGTTTTTTTCAGTGATTGTGAAGCAAATACCTCTCTCCATATGCAATCACTTATGTGAGCACCTTGAAGGCCCGTGGAAAGATGTGTTCACATTGCATCTATTGAAAATAGTGAACAAATCATCTATGACCCTATGTTTATGAGTGAAAAACCAAATAGTTGGAAGACCTAAGACCTCTGACCACCTATGCTTGCATTTTTAAAGAATTGTGGCATTGCGCATTGCATTGGTCGATATGTATGCCAAATGAGGTACCCTTACAAAAGCTCAAAACGTTTTGTCCAAAATGTTGTCTCTTGGAATGCGTTGAATACAAGATATGTTTGCATAGCTATAACAAGGATGCTCTTAGTTGTCTCAACCAAACACAAAGGGAAGGCCTTGCTCCAAATGCAATTACCTATTCTTGCACCATGAAGGCATGTGGCCTTATGCAAGACCTTCATATGGGTGAGAGAAATTACAATGAAATTGCTCACCATGGGCTGTTGGAGAAACATGTTGTGCTTGGCAATGCATTGGCTGATATGTATGCCAAATGTGGTGCCCTTGCAAAAGCACAAAACTTCTTGATGAGTTTTTTGTCTAAAATGTTATATCTTGGAACATATCGATTGCAAGATATGCCCAGCATGGTTGTGGCAAGGAAGCTTTGGATATACTCATTGAATGCGAAGAGAAGGCCTCTCTCCGAATACAATCACCTATGGGTCACCTATGTTTTAGGAAGCTCTTGACTATCGTCAACCGATGCATATGGAGGGCATCTCTCAAATGCAATGGCATTCACTTTGGGTTGATTTCAATGCATGTGGATGAAGGGCTTTTCTCAAAATGTGATCACTTGTGCTTTCATTTTGTTGCCATGGCCAAGAGATTGTGTACTTTTTTAGCAAATGTGGAGGAAAGGTTGTTATCCAAATGTGGTAGCTATGCTTGCATGCTTAGGCATGTGGATTATTCAAGATGCTTGCTCAACAATCATCATGTTGTCCTAGATGCAGTTTCATGGCGTAGATGATTGTGGGATATGCTAAATAGGGGAAACCTCAGGAAACTCTGGACTATTTTTAGCAAATATTAAGAAGGGTTTTCTTCCCAAATGTAGCCTCTTGGACATATAGAAGGACATGTCTTGTAGGGGCTATGCCAAGGAAACTTTGGCCTATGTTTGTTTTGGAGAACAAGAGAGCAAGATTTGTTATCATCCATGCTAGCTTTCTTGAAGGATTCTAAGCTTGCCAATGCTTTGATTGACATATACGTTGTATTTTGGATAAATTGGAGTGAATCAATTTCAGGGTATCTGCAATAGGAAGTTGGCATGGAAATAGTTTCTTAGGTTTTAAACTGGATGAACCATCATATTTTTTTTGTGGACGTGTATACTAATGTGTATATCTAAAAGCATCATTTGAGAGCCATAGTCCTCCTGCAAGCTATGGGGATTTAGAAGTTTGTTTCATACCATTTTCTAGGTTGTCTACATGAGTATGTACAAGCTTTGTAGAGTTGCTAGGATTACCATTTGTTTTCTCAAGTTCAAGATTTTACATTAAAGAAACTAACAATGACTTAGAGGATTGTCGCTTGAAACCATCATTACATTATCTCCATAGCTAAAAATACATACCTACAAGAAAGCCAAAAAGTCATATTGAACCTATTTTCCTATGTTGACATCTTGCCTAATGACTTCAAGGTGATAGCACAGGGGATGACATCTTTAGAGAGACCCTTGCTTGTCAAATCAATGGTGCATATCAGAGTGGACAAGGTGTATGTATGCATGTACATATATGGGTGTAAATTGAGATCTTCAAACACATCTTAAGCACACTATGGTCTAGGAATACAAGGATGGCTTATGCACGTTCTTTTGTCTCTAGCTTGCAAATTACAAGTCTCTACCTTGGATTGCATTAGGTCATGAACAACTAGCTTGCCCACCTTGATTATACAAAATAATAACACCATTTTCTCCAACCATTTTAGTGTGTATTTCTTCCTTCCATCATAATGAAGAATCTCTCAATGTTGGCAGACTATGCTTCACCACCACTCACCTAACATTGCTTTTCTTTAGCAAGCCATTGTGATGCTTTGCCTTGTTTTTTAATAGAGAAACAAGCACGAGTGAGGAAAAGTGATCTTTGAATTTGCAACATCCTTGAGACCCCATTAGGACTCTATATGCCATGGATGTTTTGAAGTATGTTTGGGAAGTGTCAATTTGGGAGAATACACTGTGTAGGAGCACAACATGTAATGCAAATCACATCATTTACCATACTACATTAAAGAGAGAATTGTATACAAAAAAGAGAGAGAAGAAGACTAGAGAGTAGATTGGAGAAGGAGGGGCTTTCGTGTATTGATATCAATGGTTATAACAATAGAACACAATCTATATTTATCAAAATATGGTGGAAGGTTTATAGGCAAGACCGATACAACGTGGCAGCATGGAGAAATAAGGGCATGGAAATTGAGGTGTGAATGAGCCAAGAGTGATCCGGGAAAGGGTATGCGGGCTAGAGACTCCTCATGCAATAGATCTGCCAAGAAGACGTGCAACTTGTAGCTTGCTTCTAGGAATAGAATATCCATAAGTGCCAATTGCCAATGCCAAGGACATCAATGGAGAGGCATCTCACCCTTTTCTATAGGTTTCTTTCCCTACCATCGTAGTTTGTGAGTCACCTTTTTTGTTTTGAGAGATAAATTGCAAGATGAGTTGCCTTCTACTCCTTCTCTTTGTAGGTGATCCACCGTTTTGACACTTTTCTTGTGTGGTGCATTTGTTATAGTTGACACCTTGGTTCTCTCTCTCTCTCTCTCTCTCTCTCTCTCTCTCTCTCTCTCTCTCTCTCTCTCTCTCTCTCTCTCTCTCTCTCTCTCTCTCTCTCTCTCTCTCTCTCTCTCTCTCTCTCTCTCAGGGGCTACAGGCCACACTAAGCAAGACTGCAATTTAGAAGGGAACAATGTGTAAGAGGGCCTCTTTATTTGCCATGGAATTAAAAATGGGGATATGGAATGGGCAAATGGATAGATTCCATGTGGACTAAAATGGTGGGTATGACAGAGTCTAAAAGTGAGTGGACAAACTTGTAGGCTTAGAGGTGGCAGGAAATAAATCTTTAGTACTATAATGAGAAAATCTCTTATAAAATAAAGAAATGTACCTTTTTCTAAAAAGTTGGGATGAAAACCAATATTTTCTCTTTCTAGTGACTACTAGATTCTTCCCCTGTCTCCTAAAAGGGGGTCCCTCAAAAAATGTGATGGTCATTCCCTCCCTCTCGCTCCATTGTACCATCTTTATCCTCTCTCCAATCCACCCTACAAGTTGCATCTCCTTATTCAATGCCACTTTTTCTTGCCAAAAGGCTCTTGCAAAAAAGGTTTGAAACCTCCTTTCCCTCCTCAAGCTTGCTGCATTCTCCTCAATGGTAGCCACCACCTATTAAATCTGTTTATTGATCTATGAACCTCACTTCACACCTCTTTCTAAATCTTTAGATCCGAACCTTATCCTATTCCTAAGGCTTCTCTCGTGTGGATTTACTTTCCTCAACAACTTCTATGCTCTTAAATTGTATTCCCTCATAGCACAACTTCTCTTTGAAGATTTAATCTCTTCTTGTGCACCAAACCATTCTTTGATAAGACCATTAAGATTCCTTGGGTGCTCAAATAGGTAAGTACGGTCCTATTTCCTATTTGCAATTATTCATAATGTCCTTTAAGATTTTTTTTACGCTCTATACCATGTTGATAAGTTTGCTATGTGAGTTGGAGGCTCTCGAGGAGGCTCTCACAACATGCTCCTTATGCCACTACCTGAGCTACCTCAGACCATCCATTCTTCAAGTTGCTCACAAAAAGTTCTCAAGGCATGGTTTTGTGGAGCTACTTAAGTGCAAGGCATTGAGTGTTGTCCTTATTGAAGATTCTCTTGTGAGGAAGGGGTGTTCCCGTGCGCACCCATGCAGGATGGGGAAGAAGAAGAGAAGCTTAATTGGGGGAAATAGCACAAAGTGAGAAGTCACTATGTGTTTTCTTTATTGTGTATACACTTAAAGAGTAGATCAAGTTAATGAGTTAGTCTGTAGAGGGTGTTAGTCACGGGCAGACACACAAGGAAATGGCACTTTGATTATCACAATGCAAAACTAGAATATGTTGAATGCCTAAATCTCCCACTAAATTTGCCAAACATATAGCTTCCTTGCTAGTATCTAACATTGCAATGTACTCAGTCTTTGTAGTGGAAGAAGACATAAAATCTTGGAGAGATGATCAGCAAGAATGGCTCCTTTTTGCAAATATGAAAATATAGCCAGATGTAGATCTCCTAGTATCTTTGCAACCCGCATAATCTGCTTCCGTGTAACCAACAATAGATGCATCACTGTTACCAAAGTGTAAGAACTTGCTCATTTGAGGATGTGTTTCTCCCCTATCCAATATTGCTTGCCAGGATCAGCCATGTATCAACTAACCACTCCCACTGCAAATGCAATGTCTAGCCTCGTAGGTACCATAGCATGCATAAGACTATCTACGCCTTGGTAATATGGTACACTAGCCATTTCTACTTTTTCAACATTTGACTTGGGAGAATCTACCTTGCTTAGATTCAAATATGATGATAGTGGGGCACTGACCGCCTTCCCCCCTACCTATTGAAATGTTGCAATACCTTGTGGATGTTAGATTTTTAGGACAAATCAAGACTTTCCTTTTTCATGTATTCCTTGATACACATGCCAAGAAATTGATTTGCTTTGCCCAAATCCTTCATAGCAATATTTTGCTCATCATTTGCTTCAATTTGGCAATCTCCTTAATGGAATTTCTTGCAATGATAATGTCATCTACATATTAAATTTGAATGGCCAAAGAACCACCATGGAGTTTCTTTTTATACAAGCAGTGATCCTCTTGACTCCTTCAAAAACCTTGGAACCGCATAGAAATGTCAAACTTTTGATACCATTGCCTTGAACCCTGCTTTAAGCCATAAAGTGCTTTTTTGAGTTTGCATCCTTGTTAGGCTATTCAAAACGTTCGGGTTGCTTCATGTATGTTGGGTTCAAGCCCGTCTACTCGTAAGAGTAGTCCTTTAGGTAAGAGCACACACACACACCACTCTTGTTTTTAGGTACATGCATACAAAAACTCTTGTAGAGTTGTAGTTTGTGTATATATATATATGTAAAAGCTTATTGAATTAAAGATGGGTGCTTGTTTTTTTTGTTTGGGGTCATTCTCTCTCTCTCTCTCTCTCTCTCTCTCTCTCTCTCTCTCTCTCTCGACCATGTCTTCTGTGCATCTCCATCTGTCATAGCTTCAACCTCAATAGTGGTATCAAAGCGAAGACAGGGCAAGAAGATATTTATCATTGCATCTCAAGACGGCCTTATCAACAAGCCCTACCTGCACAAAGAGTCTTGAAATGTTGATGTTTTTTGCTTCACCACGTTGCCCTACTATGTACTATCCCATGCTTGCAAAATTTTTGCATTACTAAATGATGTTGTTTGTGAAAACCTACGTGACTACTTTACTTTTGCTTGCATCTCAGACATGCATGTAGCTAAAGCTAGTGTGCTTGAGAGTGAAAGATCTGCAGGCATTTTGAAATGGTATGTTGGATATGACAAGCAATAAAGGCCCTTGCTACATCAATGTCTTTTAACTTTGCAAGAGTAGCACAAGGTCTTTGGTGCAAAAAACATGACGTTTTGAGATACTAAGTCAGAAAAGCTTCTATTTCGAGTAGCATATTGAGAAGCAAGTTTTTTTTATAGCAGTTTTTGTAGTAGCCAATTTTGTATAGATTCAATTTTTCTCATCAAACATGGCACCCAAGTTTGACAAATTTGACAGGTCTGGATTTTATACATGGCAAATCAAGATCAAGGGATACCTCATGCAAAAAATATATTTGGAGCATCATCAAGCCTCTTTCAATAGATGAAGCGAGAACAACGTCTACAGTCGCTCGAGCTTTATCCATCGAACAACAAAAGAAAGATGAATAGGTCCTTCACATTATTCAGACTTCTCTTGAGGATGATTTTATTCATTATTTAGATGATGTCAAATCTCCGAACAAAGCCTCGATAGAATTAGAAACTCTATTTGATGCCAAAGCTAAATATTCTAAAATGAGCTCGAAAATGTTCCTTCACCATGAGTACTTAAGAAAATATAGTAGCATTAGCCAACATGTTAAATAGCATCATAACCCAGTTAGTATATGTTGAAGCTCCAATGTCTGGTGAAAGATCTTATTGCAATTCTACTCAATAGTACCTATTGAGTTTCATCAAATTGTGACCGTCTTGAAGGGATAAGATCTTATACCTTCTTTGGATGGTATTGCAAATTCTTTTTATGAAGAAGAGAAAAGAGCATCTCGGGCTACTTTTGCTATGGTTCCATCTTCAACATATGCAGTATTGTTGAAGCTCCAGTGCCTGATGAAAGATCTTATTGCAATTTTACTCAGTAGTTTACATATTGAGTTTCATTAAATTGTGGCCATCTTGAAGGGATAAGATCCTATACCTTCTTTGGCTGGTATTGTGAATTATTTGTAGGAAGAAGAGAAAAGAGCATCTTGTGCTACTTTTGCTATGATTGCATCCTCAACATATGCAGAGAGTGGATGCACTACTACAACAACTTCAACAAGGCCGTCCACTAGATCTTGTGCAATTTGTGGTTGAAATAATCATCAAACAAGGACTGCTTCACCAAAACTCCTTCTGTTCATTGTGGAAAGACTAACCATCCTTCCAACAAGTGTTTCAAGAAGAATGAAAACCAAAAAACGTTGTTGATGGTGATGTTGAAGAGCAAATGGTCATAGCCAAAAGTGATGCCCTTTAGTTTTCTAGTTTCTTTATGTCTTCACAGTCAATAAAAGCTTGTACTGGTATAGACGCTACCATGTTGATAAGTGGTAAGACCTCCCTATTTGTCGGTTTTGGTTGAGTCTTGTTGTCCCATCCCGATTGTTGTCCGAGGGAAGTACACGCACACCTGTGTTGTTGTCCGGGGGGGGCGGGGGGGGGGGGGCGCTTTTATTCATGTTTCAGGTAGTTTGTTAAAATCTTCCATGTCACAAGCATATCTCTGTCACAAGCCTTTTGTCAGTAGTTTGGGCTTGAGGGGAGGAATTTTGGGTTTAAGCCCCCCATATGCTTTGTGGCAGTAGTCCTTTAGGTAGAAACACACACACACACACACCACTTTGTTTTTTTAGGTACATGCATGCAAGCACTCTTGTAGAGTTGTATTTAGTCTCTCTCTCTCTCTCTCTCTCTCTCTATATATATATATATATATATATATATATGTGTGTGTGTGTGTGTGTGTGTGTGTGTAAAAGCTTATTGAATTAAAGGTGAGTGCTAGTGTTCTTTGTTTGGGGTCGATCTCTCTCTCTACACTCTTTGCTATGTCTATTGTGCATCTCCATCCGCCATAGCTTCAACCTCAACAATGTAAACATCCTCTTCAAGATCCCCATGAAGGAAGACTATCTTCACACCATAACCATGTGACAATATCCCATCTCTCCATCCACACCATAACCAAGGAAAATGCATGTGTGACTTTGGGCCTATCTTTTTCTAAATCTCTTTGGGAACATATGTATATGCCTCACATCCAAAGATACGCAAATGATCATAATGTGGCTTCTTGCTGGACCACAAATCCTCTGGAATTTGGTAATTCAATGACATACTTGGTGATATATTGATGATTTGATGTCAGAGTTGCCTCTATCCAAAAACTCTTGAGTCAAATTTGCCATAGAGATTATGGCTATGACTCACTTTTGAATCATTCGATTCATCCTTTCTGCAACTCCATTCAGATTGGGTGTGTAAGGTGCAATAAGCTGCCTCTTAGTACCTCTCTTGTTCTAAAAATTCTCAAATTCCTTGGAGATGTATTCTCCACCATTTTCAGTCCTCAAGCTTTTGATCTTCTTGCAAGACTGATTCTCTACCAATGCTAAGAATTTCTAAAAAGTAGTGACTTGATCTTTATGTCACAAAGGATAAACTCACACCTTTCTAGTGGACCCATCTATGAAAGTCACAAAATAGCTACCTCCCCTTAGATACTTGGTCGACATAAGACCGCAAGCATCGCTATGAAATAGTTCTAGTGGTTGCAAGTGCTTCCTATTCAATGGAGATAAGGTTTTCCTAGTTTGTTTTCCATAAATACAATGCTCACTTATAGAAAAATTGAAATAACTTAACACAAGAAAGTAACCAAAATGAGCTAGTGTTTTCATTCCCTTTTGGATCAAATGGCCTATTATTTGCTCCATGTGTGAGACTTGAGCAACTTTTGTTGGAAGCTCAAGTATGAAGAATCAACATGGATTTCTATTTGTTTAATCAATATGGTTAATAGAAATTTATTGTCGTAACTTGGATGAAAGTGTCATGAAGTGACGTGTATAAGGCAAAATATTTTACCAACCACAAATGAATAGATGGCAGCTCATCTATGGATATAGAATCCTCTTTTACACACGAAACAAACATGGAGTAAGGCATTCCATGCTTTTAACCTCTGAGAATCACAAGATTTCCCTTCTTGATTGTCTATGATCCATTCCCAAAATTGGTTGTGTAACCCAAATCATCTAGTTGACCAACAGATTCAGACTCTTGCTAACTTGGGAACATGTCTAAATTCCATGAATTCCATGCCATTATGCAAAACAAGCTTGATATCTCTAGTGCCATGGATCTCAAGCTCATAGACATCATCGAGCTTCATATTGTCACAAATATGTACAAAAAAGTGCCAAAAGTAATGCAAGCAAGGCGTTAGATCCCAATGGTAATATTGCTCTCAAAAGAACTCTATGGCATAAGTGCTAAAAAGGAAAATGCATTTGTCAATGCATAAACCTCCCACCGAAACCAAAAACTATTGTAAAACCTGAATAAGAAAACCTATAATCCCTATGTCTGTAGAAGCCGAGAAGCTATGTACAAGCAATGCGCAAACAACATCCCTATGAGTGTAAAACTCCACCTACAATGTCGATGCATAAAACGACACCTCAACCGGAATAAAATCCTCGATCGAAACTCCAATGAACTCTACCTGTGATGTCAATCTTGATACTCCACCTTTAAGTAGTATGCTAGGAAACTGGTCTCTCAAGAGACCCCAAGGAGAGCCAAAAAGTATGCTCCCACTCCAAAAATCACTCATTGTGAGTGTCAGCAGTCCGTAGGTGTGTGTCAATGGTAAGTCAAAAAAATCGTCGATGTCGAGGATGCCATTGAGTCAAAGTGAGTTGGTGTCCTCTTTTGTCTCGCCAGATGAAAGTGCCGAGCCTCGATGCAAATGTCGGGCTTGTTGAGACTCAAAATTGTTGAGATGTGCAATTGCAGGCTCATTAATTCTCAATGAAGCGAAGCCACAATCAGATGATGAAACTCATAGAATCTGTTCTCAAACTCTGAAGTTTGATCTTTGGAGGGAGAGTATGATGGTCACTGCCGATGTTTGAGCTCTCGTGAACTCTTTTGTGTGTATGTGTTACAATCTCTTTATGGTGTGTGTGCGTGTGTGTTATGTACTCCCGTACCAAAAACCACCGATGTTAAGGCTTTGATGCAAGGTCTCCAATGTCCAAGCTCACACACAAGCTCCTTGACTTAATGTGTGTGTGTACGTGTATCTGCATACACTCTCCCCAAAAGCAGATGCAAATCAATGATCTTAGTTTTTGCATAGATCCAAGAAGCTTCATCTTTTTGCTTTTAAATTTGTCAGAAGTCGAAAGCTTTTGCAAGCCCAAAGCCTCCAAGAGTTTTGCTTGGATTGATTTCTCCCAAAAGCTTCAAAAAGAAGAACATTGATTTTCAACACAGAACTCAAAGAACTCAGAAGCTAAAGTTTCAAGCTTCACATTTTCTTCAAAATATTTACTTTTCATATTTTCCAAAGCAATGCACCTTACATCTCTAAGGGTATCTACAATGGGCAAGTTATGTGGATAACTTGTATGATACGCTTTGAGAGAGAGAGAGAGAGAGAGAGAGAGAGAGAGAGAGAGAATTATCAAACAAACATCTAGAAGCTAGCATTCCAAACGTTGATGTGGTATTGGATACTTTGTAGACATTGATGTTCATACTTTGTCTTGTTAGATATTCCCCAAAATTCGAAAAGAAATTGGTAGCAACCACCCTATTTCTCCTTAGTCAAGCCTCCAAAAAGGAGGCTTCACTAAAGAGCAAGACACCTCTTTTTGGTACCACCAATACATGCTTTGACTCTACTAGGAGGAGGTTGTGGAGTCAATGATACCATCCAATTTGTGAGGAGAGATTTTCATTGCACTAAATTAAATCCACTGCAAGCTCTAGATGGGTCCTTAATGTCACAAAACGGGAGCGTACACGAGCACTTAGAAAATCTCAAAATTATAATACTTTGCAAACATGAGAGAAGGGAGAAGATCGACACAGTATTAGGGACCAGAAGATGGGCTGGTCCCCCCCCGTTAAGAGTATTCTTTTATTTAGGGAGAATTCGTATACAGGCACGAGAACCCGAGGAAACCCCTCCGTTTTGTAATCTTAGACCCGAAGGTCGTGCTTTCCCGTAAAGGGCTTGGGCACAAGGCCGTTCCTTCCCGTAAGGGACTTAGACACAAAGCCGTACTTTCTCGTAAGGGACTTAGGCGTGAAGCCGTACTTTCCCGTAAGGGACTTAGGCGTGAAGCCGTACTTCCCGTGAAGGGCCTTCCCGTAAGACGGGAGATTCCTGCAAAACAAACCACAGAAACACACGACAACAATTCGTATGTCGAATTCACAATAGATACCTGTCGCTCTTGCGCGGGGAAAGCGACTTCCGTGCTTCGTAGTCTCGCGATCTCTTGCGACAGAGTCTTCTCTTGCTGATGTTGGTACCTCCTGTGAGTGAGGGCATGTGGTGCTTTTATAGCTCCCTGGCCACGGCACGAATAACTGCTCGCGTAGAGATCGCGGCCGTTTTTTTTTTTTGGGCGCTGTTCTAGTTGAAATAGGGAGAGAGAATTCGCTGGCTGGTTTTGTTGCTTTATCTTCTAAGTGGCTGCCCACTTATTAAGTGGACGGCCGGCATATTTTAAAATTGGTCTGAACCTGCCCAAAAACTCAATAAAACCTTATAAGTTAAAACCAATGCATTAAAAACACTTCCCAGGCGACCCTGGATACAACCACATGCACGAATGCAATGCAAACATAGATTCCTCGCGGGAAAGCGTCTGCCTTTCCGCGATTGTTCCTGCTTTTCGTAAAAAGCTTCATTGAACCCATCTTTATTCTTGTGCTTGCGTTCTTACGCGTATTTTCTTACTCAGTTCGGATTTCCTCCTTAGACCCTTAGTGTGTCCCCTTAGCGATGAACCTGTCACCCATCTTGTGACTCATCAGGGACCACCATTACCTGGTCTTCTCCCACCGAACTAACAAGCCAACTCCTTCACGGTGCTTCTTGTCACCCATCATATGACACACCAGAGTTGTCTGTTTCCTGATGGCTTTTCTTACAGATCTGTGATTCCTTAACTTATTAGTTAACTTGTGCACATTTCTCATTAAAGTCCTAATTCTAGAAAATAGAAATTAGAAACAAAATAGTCAAATTAGTTTCATCCCTCTCACTTATAAACAGTTGTCGTCCTTGCGCATAATCCTGCGATGTTAGTCCAGAGGGTATTAAACCTCTTGTGTCCTCCCACATAGGGAATGCCCAAATCATAAGAGTATTAATTTTGATATCTTCTGGGTTCTGAAGTATCTTGAGCATTCCGCTTCTCAGATTCTCTAAAGAGAGGAGACCATGCTCTGATACCACTGTCACAAAACGGGAGCGTACACGAGCACTTAGAAAATATGAAAATTATAGTACTTTGCAAACATGAGAGAAGGGAGAAGATCGACACAGTATTAGGGACCAGAAGATGGGTTGCCCCCCCCCGTTAAGAGTATTCTTTTATTTAGGGAGAATTCGTATACAAGCACGAGAACCCGAGGAGACCCCTCCGTTCTGTAATCTTAGACCGGAAGGTCGTGCTTTCCTGTAAAGGGCTTGGGCACAAGGCCGTTCCTTCCCGTAAGGGACTTAGGCGTGAAGCCGTACTTTCCCGTAAGGGACTTAGGCGTGAAGCCGTACTTTCCCGTAAGGGACTTAGGCGTGAAGCCGTACTTCCCGTGAAGGGCCTTCCCGTAAGACGGGAGATTCCTGCAAAACAAACCACACAAACACGCGACAACAATTCGTATGGCAAATCCACAATAGATACCTAAAAGCGACTTCCGTGCTTCGTAGTCTCGCGATCTCTTGCGGCAGAGTCTTCTCTTGCTGATGTTGGTACCTCCCGTGAGTGAGGGCATGTGGTGCTTTTATAGCTCCCTGGCCACGGCACGAATAACTGCTCGCGTAGAGATCGTGGCCGTTTTTTTTTTTTTTTGGCGCTGTTCTAGTTGAAATAGGGAGAGAGAATTCGCTGGCTGGTTTTGTTGCTTTATCTTCTAAGTGGTTGCCCACTTATTAAGTGGACGGCCGGCATATTTTAAAATTGGTCTGAACCTGCCCAAAAACTCAATAAAACCTTATAAGTTAAAACCAATGCATTTAACAACACTTCCCAGGCAACCCTGGATGCAACCACATGCACGAATGCAATGCAAACATAGATTCCTCGCGGGAAAGCGTCTGCCTTTCCGCGATTGTTCCTGCTTTTCGTAAAAAGCTTCATTGAACCCATCTTTATTCTTGTGCTTACGTTCTTACGCGTATTTTCTTACTCAGTTCGGATTTCCTCCTTAGACCCTTAGTGTGTCCCCTTAGCGATGAACTTGTCACCCATCTTGTGACTCATCAGGGACCACCATTACCTGGTCTTCTCCCACCGAACTAACAGGCCAACTCCTTCACGGTGCTTCTTGTCACCCATCATATGACACACTAGAGTTGTCTGTTTCCTGATGGCTTTTCTTACAGATCTGTGATTCCTTAACTTATTAGTTAACTTGTGCACATTTCTTATTATAGTCCTAATTCTAGAAAATAGAAATTAGAAACAAAATAGTCAAATTAGTTTCACTTAAGGGTTGCTTTGTGTTAGCAGCAAGCTAACTCAGATAACATTTATCGGAGCTTTTATTGTAAAAACACTTCTTATTTTGATAAATCGGGGATGTTGTAACTTTTACTTTCCAGATAAATAGTGTAATTGATGAGCCGGGGCTACAAGCTTCCAGATTGTATCAACCTATCTTTAGTTAGAGCTCCCAGATTATTAGTTTTGACCACAGAAACCTTGGCTAAGGTGTAAAAGCCAATTTTTGTAAGTATTTTTGTAAGTTTTTGGATAATAGAACAAAGTTGTTTTAGAGTCGACAAGAGTACAAAGTGATGCTGACATGATTCATTTTAGGACTTGTTTTAGATGTATTAAAGATGTTTAGGTCATCAAATTGTCAATTCTTGCAAAAAAAGTAACTGCTATAAATAATCGTGATTATCTACTTTTATACTTGTTTGGCTTGAATTTCATATTTTCACTTCATCTATCACTTGTACACATCTATTACATGCCACATGTCAAGTATGAGCCAAAATGATCAAGAAAAACTTCGATTTTGCCAAAAAATGCACCAAAGTCTTTTCAATCCAAACTTTGAGTTAACTGTCACATTTTTCATCCAAATCACCCCGTATCTCACAGACAGACTCTACATCATGCCTAGAACCAAGTTGCAACAAAAAAAGTTCAAATTGATGAAAGAGTTAATAATCGCGATTTTTTTCTTTTTTGCCAAAATGGATGCAATTTGCAACTTTGACCTTATGGGACCAAAGAACATGATGTCCCAAGCCCACTAATCAAGATGTAGGACAATTACTACGTACACTCCAACTGAGCTAATTGCTACTTGGGGTTGTTGCAAATTTTTCCTGAACTGCATGATTTTGATCTCTACATGTTTTTATGCATCTATGCATGCTCCAAAATTGATTTGAAGCAAAATGGACATTATTTGCCAGCAATTCAGACTCAAGGAATTTCAGAGCGGAATTCACAAAATTTCCTAACTTTGACACTGTATTTACTTAACAGGAGCAATGCAAGCGAATGAGAAGGCAAAGAAAAGGGTGTCCCAGGAAGATAACCTGCAAGAGTTTCCACCGTACTAGTTAGATTCAAGCTAAGTGAAGACAGCAAGGGCAGCCTACTTGCCTAAAGAACAACTCGAAGAAAACAACACAATGATTTTCACTTGCAGATTCAAGAGTGAAGAAGGACAATAGGTAGAATTACAAATGCTACCTAAGGAGGTTTATGATGTAGCGGCAAAGCCAGACACCAAGGAAGCCAACAGAAGGCTGGGGCTTCGAGAATCTACGACCAGGAACCATGCGGACTGGACTTCTAAAAGGCATATGAATTGCTATCCTCAATCAAGGAAGATGGGTCGGCCCAAATGACGAACCAATAGGGGAAAAAGGTTGAAGTGGTGATCACTAAAGAAATAGTGGCCGAGGCAGTGAAGCTACCAACAGGAGGTATGACTATGCGGACAAGAGATAGAAAGACAGTAGGTACTTTTACCAAAGATACTACTTCTGTCACATTTTCTGATCTCATCCAAAGGCAAGTGGAGGATCCTTCTCGCCTCTACCATCAACATTTCCACTTTCTCTCAAAGAGGACGCCACGATACACAACTCCAAACCATACATTTGCGACTACTTTCACTCAGGTAAGCAATAGATCACGCGTAGTACCTGCTTACAACACTGAAGGGCACAAAGAAAGAGGAAAAGATCACATATCTGGGCACTCTAGAAGTGCTAAAAAGAATAACATATCATGCTATTGGAATGGATGACAATTTGTCGCCAGCCTCAGATTTTGTCTGTAATAAGATAGGAGTGAGGTTAGACACCAGTCCCACATTTGGCGCAGCCTCAGATTTTTGTATGTAATAAGATATGAGTGAGGTTAGACACCCGTCCCACATTTGGCGCCAAATGTGGGACGGGTGTCTAACTTCACTCCTATCTTATTGCAGACATAGCGAGAACCACAAACATAATTGTCAATCCATGGGATGCAACTGATTCGATTAGTGCATAGAGGCTACAAGAGGTTGTCAATCTCTTGGAAAACAACAAACAACTCGCATCTAACTCAAGCTACACTCAAATGACAGAAATCACCAAAAGCTAGTTGTCAATCGACAAACAAATCATAACCGTTATAGCATCAGACGACATCCAAACGTTACAAAACTTCTAGGAAATGTTTATAAGACCTAAACACACATGCTTATGGTTTCAAATCTCACTTTAGGTCAAGTGCAAAAATCGGGATTATTAACAGAAGTGAGTTTTTGACCTAGTTGTTTTTGACCCAGAATGCATCTAAATGCTTAGCAATGATGCTTCAATATCCCACCTATACTTATTTATGATTTTCTAGCTTAAATTTCTACTTATGATGAAATTAGTCCGCATATCAGCAACGTCAAAAGCTACGGTGTCGTGATGTAACACATACATAGTGGGAACGAATGCTACAAGATCTATCTTGCATCTTTTTAGATACATAAGTATATTTCCTATAATGGTACATATGCATATCTAAGTATAATAATAAGCTTTTTATCTCATCCTATTATTTATTTCAAGGGTAGCATATTCTTACTTTACCGTCAGAAAATACTATGAAAAAAGAGTCAATAGTTCCGTCTCTTTAACTTGAAGCAAAAAGCATTGGTTCTTTCTTTCTATTATCTCATTATTATCTCACACTGTAGCTAGATCCTATATCTAGGGTAACTTCAATATATATATATTCTATGTGTTTTTTATATTTTTCTTATATTTCTTTTTAATAGCTAGTAGGCAGAAATCAAATCCTAGTGGGACATTAGCTTGCATGATTCTCAAAGATACACCTATTGTAATGCATTATTACAAGCATGATTACAAAACTTTGTCAAGGAGCAACGTCATGCTTTCATATGGCATGAGGTGTCCATTGGAATCAAATGAAAGTTTAAGATAAGGGGACCACAAGAAGATTTTTGTTGCCAAACTTGTACCCTATTTTGATGATATTTTTACGCAAGGCTTCAATGCAAATTGGAAAAAGTACCTAAAATGCGAATCGTAGCTAATGAGCTTAAATTTTTATCCCTATTTTTACTTTTTTATTTGGAGCCACGGTTGAGGAGATATAATCAAAATACTGGACCCGAGTCTATCCATATCATGCAGGGACAACTCATTTAAAACTTTGCCAGTTCCGTTCACACTGGCTCTTCTCTTTCTTGTGTAAACCCTTGGGGGTTCCCTTCACCTATAAAAGAGGACCTCTTCTTCCTTGAAAACCATTCAAGCCATTCATGAGATGAATTCATGAGGGAGTGAGAGTAGTAATGCCTAATTGTACTTAGCCATAAACATAAGCCTAAGTCTACACTTACTCCTAGAGGAAGACTAGACAATCTTGTAAGCTATCCTTGGAATATAAGCTCTAATCATAGAAAGAATTGAAGGCTTAAAGTCTTCCCTCTTCTTCTCCTCTCCATCAAAAATGGTGAATAACTCCCGAAGGGTTTGTCAAGTAAGATGTGTTCTACTTTGATATTTTGTTGATTTCTTGTTGTTTTCTTTTTCATCTCTAATCCAATATATATGTCTAATTTCATCTCCCTCTCTAACCAAACCTACCTCTCTCACTCTAAAAATTCATTCTCTCTACATATTCTAGGTTCTCCTTGCTATAAATACATCTCTCCCTGCAGTATCCTTATTGCCTACGGGCAAGAATAGGGCTTGGGAGGGAAACTTCTCATCTCTTCATTTCTCTCATATCTAAATCCCTCACATACTATCCTAGATGAATAATCCAAATGATGTGAATTTCTATCGCTTCCACTTTGTGCGATCTATTAGACTTAACGTATGGATTAGCTGTAAAACACACTTTCAACAACGTATAGTGTTTCTCTTTGGCCCACAAAGGCTCAATGACATACTTCTTTCACCGGATCCCATCATACTACCCCTTATAAACTATAACTTTTCTTTTGATGTAAGTGTAGTTATCTTGCTATGAACCAAGATAATTTGTACACACAATTAATCCCAATTGCTAGACAAAACATATATATTATGGTAAGCACAAAATTACAATTTCAAAGAATAATTTCGTAGCCTGTTTGGTGGGAAAAGATTGAACTCCATTAACTCATTTATTAACCCTTTCATATTAGCCATGATACGATATGACCATAGCCTTGATGTTTTCATCTTTGTGTTGTTTAGATATTCTCTTTTGTGTTCTTTCTTTGTGTGTGTGAGTGCAAGAGAGAAAGAGTGGGTCTTCTTTGATTGTACTTTCTTCCAAACCCTAGACTTCTTTCATGGAATCTATGGTTTAACTCCTTCATATAGTTTTTGGAGTTCTATCACAAACTCTCACAGCCAAAAGCCCGGTGCTTTCCTAGCAAGACCACAAATTTCTTGACTTATTTTTTGTGAACCCGATGCAAATCTGCCGGGGTTAGAGTTTTTGGGTAACCATGGGTGATCATGTTGAACATCAGAGTATGCACTTTGACCCAGCAACAATGCAGATGTTTCAAGCATTTGCAATTTTCATGCAGCAACAACATGCCACTAAAAGAAGAGAGATTTCAACATCCAAGGCCACACAAGCGGTTGTCAACAGAATGAACCAGTTCAATGGAAAAGATGTAACCAAGTACTTACATGAGTATGTGAAGGAGATGGAGTTCCATCGCGTGTCCGAAGTTCAAAGCTTTGAGCTGGTTGTTGCTCCAAAAATCAGGGACCATGTTAGGGGAATTAAAGATGGGCATGGGAGAAACTGGGAAGAACTCAAAGTATCTTTAAAGGAGGAATATTTCATAAAGAACTATGAGAGAGTGACCAAAAGGACATTCTTAGAATGGGTAGTCAAGCCAAAGCAAGGACTATTAATAACAGAGCTACTAATTAGGAAATATGAGTGACGCTATGCACAACTCATCAGGACAGAAAGGGCCACACTAGATGTAGAGAAGACAGATATTTTCTTACAAGCTGCAGGTAAAGAGTTTCAAGAAAATTTGAGCTTCTTCTTGAAGGTAAAGATACTGACCAAGGACTAAAGACCGCGGCTGGAATGAGGTTGAAGGTGCTGTCTCACTGCTTCCCAAATGACAAAGAATAAGGAACAAGATGGTAGTAAAGAGTTTCAAGAAAATTTGAGCTTCTTCTTGAAGGTAAAGATACTGACCAAGGACTAAAGACCGCAGCTGGAATGAGGTTGAAGGTGCTGTCTCACTGCTTCCCAAATGACAAAGAATAAGGAACAAGATGGTAGTAAACACTACAAGTCCTTCCATCTCAACTTCTGATAAAATGGTAAAGCCTACTTTTATTGATCCTAAGTTTGATGAGTCAATGCTAGATGATCTTGTGTTGGGAATGTGTGACTTGAAGATGAAGCTTGCAAAGCTTGAAAAAAAAGGCCAACCATCAGGACCAGTTCCTAGGCAAAGACAACAGCCCACAAAAGGTATCGTTAATAGATGTATCTGGTGTGATAGTACAGACCATGTAAGAAGGGATGGGGATGGTTTTAGTGATGCTTTGATAAAAGATGTTGTCTTTTTTAAGGATAGTAAATTCCACTTAAGAGAGACTGCTCTACCCTTGAGAAATAACTTTGGGAAGGGGGAATGCAAACCTTAGTTGAAGATATGGCAACTAACCATGCCACCTCTTCAGTTGAGGCAACTACTTATGTAGTAAAAATTGAGCATCTTAGTGATGAACATCATGGTCAAATTTGGCCAAATGTCATACAATTATCTAAAAGGAAAAGCTTACAAAAGAGATTCTACATGAAGCAGGTGATTGCATACATCTAGAAACATGATGGAATGATCCAATGGACTCATTGTCAGTGCATGCCTACATTACAAAATGCCAACAAAATGAGGCTATTGTAGAAGAGAAGCGCAGACGTGAGAATGCTAATGAAGGACCATAAAAAAGAGCTTCTAGAAGTGGGGAAAGAAGTGACTCAATGCCTTCCCAAACACCCCCGACACAAGGAGCATCTCCACCTGAAGTACTCATGGAGGAGTCTACAACATGAAAGAAGAAAGAGCCAACACAAGGTAAGACAAAAGGCCCAACTTATAAACGACAATCTGATATTGAGGTTGCTAAAGATTTAAAGAAAGTCTTGGAGGATAGGATTTTGAATAGCAAGATTGAGTTTACTCTGGGAGAAGTTCTTGGCTTGCAAAGCGTGAATGCCATGAGGAGATCATTGACATCATCAAGAGAAAGAGGCAAACTCTTGCTGAAGATTCTCATCCACAAGTTGAAGGATAAACCTTGAAGACACAAGGGCTGCAGTTGCAAAATAAGGAGGATGATGGAGGTGCGGTAGGATGCTACCAATCTAGTGGGAGAGTGAAGCAAGTGCATTTATCAAATGATGATGAAGAAGTTGAAGATATTCCTAGGAGCTACTATTCACAAAGTCATTGGGCAAGGGCTAATACAAAAACTTTGGTCAAGGTAGGTGATCTTGCATAGCCATTTGTTGCCTTGATTGACCATGGTTCAGAAATAAACATAATGTGAAAGAGTCTCTACAACAAGTGCAAATGGCCAATGGACACAGATCATGGTTGGATGGTAAAAATAGCAAACAATTTATCTGGTGAATTGTATGCAGCATGTTCAGGTGTGAAGGTGACAATAGGTGATGTAAAAATTGACCAAAACTTCTTTGTACAAGATATATCTTCATATCATCTCATCCTTGGATAGCCCTACACTGTGGGAGTTTGAATGGAAACAAAGTAGTGGACGATGGATCAACATATGCTAAGATACACAGCAAAGATGGTATACGTGATGTCCGATTTCTCACAGTTTGTATAAACCATGAAAGAAATCGTGACAACCTCAGAGAACATCGTCTATCAAAAGTGAGCAAAGATTTTCATGATCGTAGGGAATGAAGGGGATCGGGGAGCACCACAGACGGAGAGTGTGAGAGAGAGAAGGAGACACACACACAAATGTGGGTGGGGAGACTGTGAAGTGGCAGCTTCCCCTATACAATATACTCACTATAAGTATAGGGTAACAGTGGGCGGGCGCCCATGACCTGGGCGACCGGTCAAGGCACATAGGCCTTAACCCCAACAACCTCCCACTTAAAGGCCAATGTGCCTTTAAGCAAGATCTACTAGTGTACAAGTAATAGAAGGTGAGATATTCTCTCAACCTATGTCCACTGACTCTCGATGAGCTAGTGCATCCAGCTCTACTGATAGACAAACATCCTGCTGTGGAAGCCACACAGAGCTAGCTCCAAGCTCTGCAAAGAGTCTACAAGAGCTCATGCACTCCTGCAAGTATTGGTCCAATACCTGCAAACCTCCCCTATGCTCTATGCCGAGATCAGTCATCGAACAACTAATCAACCCTGCTGCAAATGCTCCCACTGCAGCTACTATGTCGGGCCTCGAGATCAGCATCTCGTACATGAGGACACCGAATGTTGATGCAACCCTGGCAACCTCTGCCACCTCCAACTCAGAACTCAACTCATGGCAATCCTGTCCCCTATCATAGAGACCATGGCACTCTGACTTCGAGCTTTGGAGTGACTCCTCGTGCCCACAACATATCACATGTGTACCAAGAGTATCCATCTGTCCTGAATCTGCATCAAGCTCTGGCATAAGCATATCAAGAAATGACTCCACAATAGTCGACATCTCAACATCCATGTGAGTCATCTCTGTCATCACCTCTGATGACTCATCCTGCTGTGACTCACTAGAGTTGTCCCGCTCTACCTGTGCATCCGTAGATGCAACCTGCACAACAAGGTCACTGCTCTGCACTCCATGCAAAGCATTCTGCAACCCACAAGCAAAAGAGACTCGCCTGCTCTCTCGCTCTCTACCTGGCTGCATGATCACAGAGACAACACCGTCTCTCCCGTGATCCACACGCAATGGGTAACCTGGGCTACTCTTGGCAACTCTCGCAATCACTAGCGAACCCAAATGCATCACAAAATCTCGCTCTCGAAGCGAAATCTGACATCCACAATCTCTAAGCTGACCAATCGAGATCAAACTCACTGTCAAATCTGGTACATAGCGCACATGTCGTAACAAGTAAGATGCACCACTCGGTAATGACAGTCTCACATCTCCTGCACCTGCTATCGCATGCACCGATCCATTGGTCAAACTTACACTGCCAAGCATCCCTCTAGAATAGCTACAAAACCATTCACGATGCGGCGTGACATGAAACATAGCATCTGTGTCTAGCAACCACTGCAAAGGGAGTGCACTATCCACATGTATAGCATCTCGTGCATAGCTCGAGGTAAAAGTGACATCCCCTTCACTAGTATACTCCGACACTACATGTGCCTCAACTGTCAAAGCAACTGAGTCCATGGCATCACTACATACATCTCTGAGACTGCCATGTCTCCTACGATGTCGCATACAACAAAAACAACGCCGTTTAACCTGTCCAGAATGACCACAATACCAACATGTCACATGTCGGCGTGCTCGTGAATGTACATGTCTCACAGGAGTCTGTGATGACTCATATCTATCATACATATCATGTAATCTGCGCCAAAGTGCTCTCAAAGTAGCCTCATACATAACAAGAGCACATACAGATTCCGTAAGGTGCAAAGAGAGTGTAGATAGTGCCATCTCCTCTAGCTCCTGCCACTGATCGTCAGACATGTTTGAAGGTCTACCTGCATCACCACTCAATGGTCGATGCAACCCTCGCTGTGTCAATGCGTGAAGCATACACTCTCTCCATGCTGCAAAGTCTGACCCATCAAACATGCGCATCTGTGAGAGGTCACAATCTGATCGATCACCTATCTCTGCCATGAGCACAATGTAGCAAACTAGAAAGCAAAACCACCTCACCAACAACACCTGGAAACTGTCTACATATATGGCCAGAAACACAATGTAAAACCTGTGAGACACACTCCAAAATAGAGCTCCCGCAATGTCAATACAAGCCTCACCTGCTCTAGTATCACACTACAATCTGTGAGCTAATCACCAAGCCCACACTGTGCGGTATCGATGCATACACACGCACAAATCTCCCACCTGCAGAGAACACCGCACGCAAATGCTGAGTGCAACCCGCAATCTCTACCTAGATCGCATAAATGATGCGCATAAAACTCCTGGGAAAATTTCGCCAGAGTTTCGACGCACAATGGCTATCAACACAAAATAACCATTGTCCTGCAAGCTCAATACAATGAGCAATCAATGCGCATCAAACTACACTCAACATACACGCATAAGCTCTGCAAAACTATGGCAAACAATGCTCGAGATCACAAGACTCTCCCACCTGAGAGCAAACCACTGTCTCAAGCAAAGAAAGATACACAACTCCTCACTCTTGCGAGAGTGGATACAAAAAACACAAAACTGTGTCCAAACTGACAAAACCTGTCAAAGTGAGAGTAAACACTCGATCACAAACTATGGCGAGAATCTGGGAAAAATCCGACAGAATTTCCCCTGAAAACTGAGCAAAAAACTCAAGTACAATCTCTACCATAAACCATAACACTACTCAATGCCAATGAGTAGAATGCCAAAATGGCTCCACATTTTCACATACAATGGCATCCGCACTCAATGTACATCAACGGAGTGACCGCGCATAAGCAAGCGCCAAAAGATTTGCAATCCGGAAACTTGATCAATGCGAAAACAATGCTCTCAAGAGAGCTCACCGGCACTTGAAAGTGCTCGCCAAAATGCATGTATGATGGGCATCAACCATGCGCCATAACCATATGCAAACCATTCACAAAGACCATGAATCCAAGCACAAAATCACTGCCAAAGTATCCTGTGAAAACCAGTGAAAGAAGCGCCACCTATGTGCTCCAAAAACTTGCGTCTCTCAAGAGACCGCTTCGGTGGTGTGTAAACGCCTCCGTACTTCATTGCCCAAGTCTACCAAAAAACCCTCAAACCACAAGCTTAACACAAGCCGCAATTGCATCTTCAGCTCAGAATTTATGCACTCAACTTCAAGCATCTCCCGTGCTTCCAAAAGTGCATCAAACTCGCACACAATGCGACAACAGAAAATCTGGAATTTCTGTATACAGTCAGTCTGAGCTGAATATCAGCAAAACGGTGAGGAATTTGCAAAAAGTTTCTTCTGCAAAGTTGTAGACCACGTCAAAATGGATGGGTGCGATGGACAGAATTCTCAGATCTTCATTCTGCAAGGAGAAAAACGAATCTGAAAACTGTGCTGCTGCGCACACAGTTTTAGGACAACACCTTACACACAATCTTCCACACTCTTTTCTGAGCTTCCACAAGAGCATACATCACTCTCAACTGAGCTCACAAGCTCCCATTGCATTCTCACAAAGCTTCCAAGCTTTCTTAATCTCTCTACCGTCGAGAGCGAGCGAGCTATCACCTCGAAGCTCTCAAAGCCGTCGTGCTCTCCGCGGTCACCATAGCTCTGATACCAATTGAAGGGGATCGGGGAGCACCACAGACGGAGAGTGAGAGAGAGAGAAGGAGACACACACACAAATGTGGGTGGGGAGACTGTGAAGTGGCAGCTCCCCCTATACAGTATACTCACTATAAGTATAGGGTAACAGTGGGCGGGCGCCCATGACCTGGGCGACCGGTCAAGGCACATAGGCCTTAACCCCAATAGGGAAATGATGGGTTTTGGCCAAGTACCATTGTAAAGCGGGATTGTAGTGGTACAGAAAGAAAAAGGGTTTCGATTGATCCAAAAAGAGGTGAAACTTTCTCAACGGGCTCCTTGGTAACAAGAAATGGATCAGTATGTTTTACAAAACTTGAAGATTTGAAGAGATGTGAGAGGCAATATGTACATAATGTACAAATAGACATGAAAGAGAGTGGGTTGCTAGAGCCTACTGAAATGTTTTGGGTTTGTGTGAGCAAGTTTATTTTGTAGATACTATCAGTGAGCTTGATGCTATAATGGAGTCTAGTTTGCATCTTGAAAATGAAGTTGTGGAAGTATGCTCTATGGAAATGTATCAAGTAATAGAAGCCTTTAAAGAAAACCAAACAGTTGACCCAGAAGTCCATGTTGAAACTAAATACAAAAGTGTATCAAAGAAGGTGAAACTAGTAGCTTCACCCTTACCACCCAACAACAGGGAAAAGATTGAGCGAGCTGCTTTGCAGCCAAGTTTGAGGAATCCTAAAAAGATTGGGCACACCTTCACAAAGGAGTCTTTTCAAGAGTTGCAGATTGGTTGCGAGGAGTTTCTAACACAGGAGGAGACAAAGTTCTTTAAAGAGATGCTTTCAAAGCATGGTAAGGCTTTTGCGTTTGAGCCACATGAGATAGGATGTGTTGATCCTTCTATTCTAGCTCCTATGATAATTTTTACAATACCTCATATGCCTTGGAATCTGCGGCCTATTCTGGTTCCAAAGGCTCATTTGCCCAAGTTAGTAGAGCTATTGAATAAGAAGATCAAAATGGGAATGTTGGAGCCTTCTTGTGCTCCATACTCAAACAGATGGTTCACAGGTCCAAAGAAGAATGGTGCTCTACGCTTCATCCAAGATATGCAACCAGTCAACAAGATGACAATTAGAAATGTAGGTACATGACTGATTGTGAATGATTTTGCAGAGGCATTTGCAGGGAGGGCAATCTACTCAATGGGGGACCTCTACTTAGGGTATGATCAATTTTAGCTTGCAGCAGAAAGCAGAGACTTGACAACCATGAGGACATCTTTGGGTTTGGTAAGGATGTGTACCTTGCCACAGGGAGCAACCAACTCGGTTGCACATATGATGAATGGGATGAATAAGGTCTTACGTGACTTTATTGCTCAAATCATAATGCCTTTCATTGATAATTTGCCTATCAAAGGATGTGAACAAAGTGACAAAGATGAAGCTTTGGATCTCAAGGGATGTTGCAGGTTTGTGGTGAATCACATAAATGATCGTGATAAAATTTTGTCTAGGTTGGAAGAAGTGAATCTTACGTTGTCAAGGAAAAAGTCTATGTTTGGTGTCAATCAAGTGCTCATTGTGGGGCACATGTGCGGGCCATACGGTAGGAAATCTTGTCCAACAAAGGTAGATGCCATCCAAAGAATGAAAGAAACATGCACTAGCATCATTGAGGTTAGAAGGTTTTTGGTAGCATGTGTCTTTTATGTTATTTGGATTCCACATTATGCACATGTAGCTGATCCTCTTTATCAATTGCTTAGAAAGAATCAAAAGTTTAAATGGACAGAAGCACATATAAAAGCCATGAAAAAGCTAAAGGAGTTGCTCCAGTCAGCACCAACTTTGAGAAAGGTAGACTATGAGTGTCAAAGGTCAGTAATTGTGACAGTAGACACCAGTCATGTAGGAATTGTATGGGCAATAGGGCAAGATGACAAAGAAGGACACAGGTATGTGGTGAGATTTGGAGCAAAGGTACTAAGTGCTCACCAAAGAAACTATCCACATATAAAGAGAGAGGTATGGGGTATGGTTACAACCTTGAAAAATGGGAAAGAGTACCTAATTAGTGCATGTGTGGTTGCAGAAACATATTGTCTACTTCTTGGGATGATTACAAGTTACTCAACGCCAGACATTGCTATGTTGCGGTAGATTGCCTACATTAAGTCCTTAAATCCTGAGTTTAAGCACATTACATGTAAAGACAATACAGTGGTAGATATGCTATCAAGGGCAAGGTATGAAGATGAGTCACAGATGATTGACAAGGGAGATGATGTAGGCACAAAGTTCTATTCTATCTCTCATGTCAAAGGTAACAATGTCTGCATGACTAATCCACTTGAATTGTTCTTGAAAGAGCTTTATGAAGGTGATTGGCTTCTTATTGGAAGCTACTTGAGTACTCTAGCAAAACAGGATGATTGGTTTGAACAAGAATTCAAGAGGCTACGCAGGGAAGCATATGGGTATTTTTTGAAGGATGGTTACTTGTGGAAGCATCCTAAACAAAAGGGTGCTACACCACAAAGGGTTATATGTAAAAAAGAGACTCAAATAAAGCTCATGCAAGAGTTTCATGAGACTCTATGGGCTGGACACAGGGGTGTGTGGGCAACCTTCTCCAAGTTGAAAGAAAAATACTGGTGGAAGGGTATGTATAAAGATGTATCTAAATTTGTAGAGTCGTGTGTAACTTGTCAAATGTATTCAAATGTCCAACATTGTGATGGATTTCACCCTACATATCCACTAGCCATGCACTATAAATGGGTTGTGGATCTAGTACAATGCCTTTAGGACTTTGGCAGATGAGATACTCGGTTCTTGCACGAGAGGACCTAACTAACCAGGTTGAAGGAAGAGCATTAAGAGCTAAAACCAAAGAAGCTGTGTGCAAATTCCTTCTTGATGAGGTGATTTGCCGTTATAGTTGTGTGGGGAAGATCATTGCAGATAGAGGTGAGATGGATGCCAAGAAAGCAAGGGAGTTCTTTTCCAGATTAGGAATCAAGTTTCTCTTACTACAACTTACAACCCTGAAGGAAATGAAAAGAGTGAAAGAGGGCATCCTCCTATCATCAAAGCTTTGGCCAAGGCTTGCAACGGAAGAGTAGGTGAGTGGCCAAAATTGTTCCCATATGCTTTATGGATTGATCGTACAACCCATATCTTAGTAATAACTGGCTATATGCTTGCGGAGCTAATGTATGGTCAAAAGCCAGTGATGCCGATTGAAGATACAATTCCCACATGGAATGTACTACCTTGGCAAGAGGGCCTTAGCAAGAAAGAGCTCCTTGCATTGCGTATAAGGCAACTAGAGAGAAGACCTGGAGACATTGAGGCTGCAAAAGAAAGACTCAAAAATGCAAGGTTGAAAAACAAGGACTACTTTAATAAGCGACATTGGCTCGGGAGCAAAGCAATTGACAAAGGTGATTGGGTTTTAGTGTATGATAGTAGCCTTGAGAACTAGCACACAGTCATGCGTAAGTTCTCAAAAAGATGGTTTGGATCGTATGTTGTAAAGCATGTGCATGAAAATGCTACTTACAGCTTGTTTGAACTAGATGGTACAGAAGTAAAGGTTCCCATTGCAGGAAAAAGGATCAAAATGTTTAAGAGAAGAGGAGCCAATGATCCAGAAGATGTTGACAAGGAGGAAGAGCAAAACACAGGTGAGGATCAAAGTAAAGATAAAGCTTTGGAATCATCCAGTGAAGAAGAAAGCAAGGAAGATGTACAAGAGGGCTGAGCTTACAAAGAGAAAATGTGGTACATACCGGAGGATGTGCAGGTTTAGAGGGGGTGGATGTTGTGCTATGACACGTACATAGTGGGAACAAATGCTACAAGATCTATCTTGCAACTTTTTGGATATATAAGTATATTTTCTATAATGTACATATGCATATCTAAGTATAATAATAAGTTTTCTATCTCATCCTATTATTTATCTCAAGGGTAACATATTCTTACTTTATCGTCAGAAAATACTATGAAAAAGGCATCAATAGCTCTGCCTCTTTAACTTGGGGCAAAAGCATTGGTCTTTCTTTCTACTATCTCATTATTATCTCACACCCTAGCTAGAACCTATATCTAGGGTAACTTTCAATATATATATATTCTATGTAGTTTTTATATTTTTCTTATATTTCTTTTTAATAGCTACTATGAAGGAATCAAATCCTAGTGGGACACTAGCTTGCATGATTCTCAAAGATACACCTATTTTAATGCATATTGCAAGCATGAGTACAAAACATTGTAAGGAGCAATGTCATGCTTTCATATGGCATGAGGTGTCCATTGGAATCAAATGAAAGTCTAGGCTAAGGGGACCACAAGAAGACTTTTGCTGCCAAAACTATACCCTATTGTGATGATTGTTTACACAAGGCTCCAATCTGAATTGATAAAAGTACATAAAATGGGAGTCATAGCTAATGAGCTTAATTTTTTACCCCTATTTTTACTTTTTTTTTTTGGAGCCACGATTGAGGAGATATGACCAAAATATTGGACCCCAGTTGGACCCCAGTCTGCCCACATCATGCAGCGACAACGCATTTCAAACTTTGCCAGGCTGGGGGTTCCCGTCACCTATAAAAGGGGACCTCTTCTTCGTTGAAAACCATTCAAGCCATACATGAGGGAGTGAGAGTAGTAATACCTAATTGTACTTAGTCATAAACATAAGCCTAAGCCTACACTTACTCCTAGAGAAAGACTAACCAATCTTGTAAGCTATCCTTGGAAAGATTTGAACTGCTCTAATCAAAGAAAGATTTGAACTTGGTGCATCAACTAAGGCTTGAAGTCTTCCCTCTTCTTCTCTCTCCATCAAAAATGGTGAATAACTCCCGAAGGGTTTGTCAAGTAAGATGTGTTCTACTTTGATATTTTATTGATTTCTTCTTGTTTTCTTTTACATCTCTAATCCAATATATATGTCTAATTTCATCTCCCTCTCTAACCAAACCTATCTCTCTCACTCTAGAAATTCATTCTCTCTACATATTTTAGGTTCTCCTTGCTATAGGACATCTCTTCCCGCAGTATCCTTATTGCCTACGGGCAAGGATAGGGTCTGAGAGGGAAATTTCTCATCTCTTCACTTCTCTCATATCTACATTTCTCACATACTATCTTAGATGAATAATGCAAATGACGTGAATTTCTATCGCTTTCACTCTGTGTGATCTATTAGAATTAACATATGGATTAGCCGTAAATACACTTTCAACAACGTATAGTGTTTCTCTTTGGCCAGAAAGGCTCAATGAAAGACTTGTTTTGCTGGATCCCATCATACTACCCCTTATAGACTATAACTTTTATTTTGACGTAAGTGTAGCTATCTTGCTATGAACCAAGAGGATTTGTACACACAATTAATCCCAATCACAAGACAAAACATATATATTATGGTAAACACAAAATTACAATTTCAAAAAACAATTTGTAGCTTGTTTGGTTGGCAAAGATTAAACGCCATTAACTCATCTATTCACCCTTTCATATTACCCATTATACGATATGAACATAGCCTTGATGTTTTCATCTTTTTGTTTTTTTAATATTCTCTTTTGTTTTATTTCTTTGCGTGTGTGAGTGCAAGAGAGAAAGAGTGGGGCTTCTTTGATTGTACTTCCTTCCAAACCCTAGACTTCATGGCATCTATGGTTTCTCCTTCACATAGTTTTTGGAGTTCTCTCACAAACTCTCACAGCCAAAAGCCTGGTGCTTTCCTAGCAAGACCACAAATTTCTAGAGAACGGACTACCATGAAATGTTTACTTCAACGCGTAGAGGTCTTACCTGTGGTTACAACGCAATAGACGGCACTGCAATGTGACAACCGGGGAGGGAGTAGGAAGCGTGAGAAGGAGAGAAGTGAGTACCGTTAGCTCATGTTGTGTTCTATTATCCAAAAACTTACAAAAATACTTACAAAAATTGGCTTTTATACTTTAGCCAAGGTTTCTATGGTCAAAAATAATAATCTAGGAGCTCTAATTAAAGATAGCTTGATAAAATCTGGAAGCTTGTAGCCGGGCTCATCAATTACACTATTTATCTGGAAAGTAGGAGTTACAAAATTCCTGATTTATCAAAATAATAAGTATTTTTATAATAAAAGCTTCGATAAATGTTATCCGAGTTAGCTTGCTGCTAACATTTCCCCCCTCCTTGATTGTGTCGTCCCTTGACACAGCTTCATGGATTGAAGTAGTCTTTGGGTTGACGACTAGCGAGGCGGTCTTTAAGCACATGTAAGTCTCTTTCATATCTGATTCGTCTTTCTTTGTTAGGGACTTGCAAAAACTGCATGGTGACTCTGTTTTTAAGTTCAATGAATGAATAGCCAACAAACTTTGATGTAAGGTTGCTGATCACTAGCCCAAATATCTTTGTCCGCCATGTGAAGAAACCTATATATAATGCCTCTTCAAATGCCAACATATTGTTAGATGGTAGAAACATACGTCTGGCGTAGAAGCCGTAGAGGACTTTTTCTGAAGGCTGTCCACTTAAATCATAGCATAGACCTTTGTTGCCTTTGAGGACACTCACTAGCATCTATATACATGTTCTTTCCCCTGTAGGTGAAGTAGATTCTCCTTTCAGGGAACCTCATATTGGTAGCCATGTGATCAAACCATGGCGCCCGTAGGATAGCATCCTCATGTTGGAGAGGAGAGATGAATAAGTCTTCTTTGTCAACATAGCTTTGGACATGAAGCCTAAACTTCCCAATCAAGGGAGTAACGGAGGCTTGCTGTCCCTTGAAAGCTGCATCAGCCATTACCATATCTCCCATCTTGAAAGCTTGAATGCCCAACTTGGGGGCCAACTCCGTTGATATGAAGTTGTGAGTAGAGCTAGGGTTAAACAAGATGAAGGCATCATGCTCTCTTACCTTTCTCCAAGCATAGGAAAGTGATGATCCTTTGCAATGAGCATCCTCTTTTGGGGATTCGATGGTGGATGCCCTAGGAGTCTCATTGCCAATATTCTTCTTGGGGCAAGAACGATAGCCATGGCCTTGCTCCCCACACTTGAAACACTTATGGTCCTTGCAAAAAGCTTCAAGTTCTTCAGGAGAGAGTTTGTTTTTGACTTTGTAAACTCCCTTCTCCTTGACCGATTGTTGTTGTTGTTGGTAGTGCCTTGGGAAGAATTTTGAACATTGGTTTTCCCCTTTGCATCATTTTTTCTTTGTTTTCCATGGGCTTGACATTCCATCTAGCCCCTGGATGGAAATTGATGTGTGAAGCAACCATGGTGTGATGGATTACTTCACTAATAGTACCAGGCCGTTGAGAGTTGATGTATTCGGCCATGTCTTCAGGTAATCCCACACAAAATTATTTCCTTTGCTCGGCAAAGTATATCTTTTGAAAGACAGTAGCCTTGAGATGTAAATTTAAAAACTTGTCTATATACTTGTGGATAGGCTCATGAGAAAGAAGCTTCAAGCTACGCCATTTGGTAAGCACTTTCTCCTTTGCATTGCTTGCAAGGAATTTCTTCATGATGGAAACTCGTAGAGTTTTCCATGTCTTTGGGGCTTCGTCGTTGCCACGAAGGATAGCCCACCATTGATGAGCTGATTTTTGGAAGTGCATAGCAACATGGCGTAGCTTGGAGGACTCTATGAAGCCCTCGTCTCTAAAGGCCACATCAAATTGCTGGATGAAGGCCAACACTTTGTTGGTAGCACCAAAGGTGACATCATAGGTGAGAAAAGAGAGACTCTTTCCTCTCTCCTTGAACTTCTTTAGCTTTTGTGACCTTCGCCATGCAGGAAATGATTTGCGATGTCCTCCCCTCTTGTATTCTCTAGGAGAATAACCATAGGTTTCATCGAAAGAGGAGGAAGGTGAAGAAGAAGGAGAAGACGGTGACCTCTTCCTAGCCCTTTTTATTCCTTTGTTTCCTCTCTTCCCTTTTGGAGTGACGAGGAGAAGGACTATGTGTTGATCTTTTCCTCTTGGGAGGAGTGGGCGATCGTCTAGACCTTCGTCTTTGTGGAGCGACATCTTTGGAGGAACTTAAACTTTCATTGCCCTTCGTCTATGATTCCTCCTCTTGAATAGGAGAGAGTCTTCTTTTGGGGGTCTCTTCAAGAGTCCTCCTAAGCTCTCTCTCCTCTTGGAGAGGAAGGGAAATTCCATAAGCATGAAGTTGTTGAGTAACTTCGGCTTGCAAAGCAGGGTTGCCCATAGCTAGCTGCAACCTAGTGATGAGATAATTCACAAACATGGGAGCATCATCATTAGCACCTTCATGTGCAAAATCAAATCTATCAATGTTCATTCTACTCTCTTGATTATTGTCATCCATGTTAACAAAATTTATGTATGTACTTAGTGTATGCTTTGGCAATTCAAAACCTTAGTTGCCACTCCTCTTAGCCTTTGAAAATCGGATCTTAAGTATCTACACCCATGGCTCGAAGTGGTTAATTATAGAGAGTAGAGGAGTAGGTCTAACATAGCAGAGTTGCCAAGGGATAGCTCCTTTCGGACTTTTTATGGCTCAATAATGGTAAAGCCGTAGGCAAGTCTAAAAAGACTCCATTAGCTCCCGAGGTGTGCACCATATCCCACATAGTGGGCTCAACAAAACCGATAATAGATCCCAGTTCAACTTACCCTAATAGAATTAACAACATCAACCATTTATAGGCTACTTAAGGACCTCTCTTCTTAAGCAAGAAAAGAGAAACCAAATGCTCTGATACCAATGTAATGAAATTGTCTTATTTAACTTGAGAGTAGCGAAAACGAATGAGAGTACTTTTGAGAAATGACTTTGTGAGCATAGCGGGTGAACATAATTGAAGATAGCAACATAATCATAGCCATTAGTTAACTTGGAATGAGAAATAATTTTGCAAGAGAGATAATTTAGAGAACATGACAACAACTGAGGACCGGATTTATGTGGAGCCGATCCCCCCTCCAATAGGGATTTGTATTATGATTTCTTCCATTAAGAGAGACTTGTTACAATTCAATCTTTGTGTTCTTTGTGACCTAGGTGATGCAATGAAGATGGAAAGATTCATGCATCACAAGCCTAAAATAAACTAAAGAAAGCTTTTACTATCCCAAGCCTCAGTCCCAAGACCTCAAACACCTTCGAAGGTGGAGAGAGCTAGCAGGGAATGAGGGTAGGGAAGAGGAAGAAAAAACAATTCATACGAGAAAGAATTCGTTCCTCACTTATCATAAATCTTCTTGCTAGCATACATAATAGCATAGTAATGAAGAAGAAGGAGATGGAAAGCTTGAGCACTGAAGCATGGCTCTTGGTTGGATTTGCACTCCATAGCCAAGAGTGTTGGTATAGGCTCTCAACCTCCACTTGCTTGGAGAAGGAGAGGGGGCTCTTGCACTTTGCATAGCACACAATGAGAGTGTTTGTGAGTGTATGTGGGTGAGTATATCCCCTAAGCAACCCCTTAGATTGTTTGGGTCGACCCCCCCCTTGTAGCTCATGCTTGAAGCTCATTGGACCCCTCCAAACCTAGCCAATCATAAGCAGGAGGCATTACAAGCAGCAAGGGTAGCCTTGGGACTATTGTCCCTCTTTCCCCTTTGAAAGAGAGAACTTGATAAATGCAAAATCAATTAATCAAATCTCCTAAATTATCATTGGACCCCTTGGGTGGCCAACCAATAGGCTTCAGACACACCATGAGGGCAACATGAGGAGGAACTTGACAAGTGTCCCTTTTGCTTTCTTTGTACCATGCATGCATTGTGTGAGTGTGTGGGTGTTCTCTCTCATCCCCCCTCTTGTAGGGCTCACCCCTTCCTTGTAGGGATTGAATCTTGACCTTTTGACACCTCAAGCCCCTCATGCATAGGCCCAATTCCGACCACAAGCTTGGCCCTTAAGCACTTTAAGCTTGGGCTGGGTTCTCACCTCAAGTACAACCCTAGCATCTCAAGCATGTCAAGCACCTCAAGCATCTCAATCATCAAGCACCTTAAGCATCTGAAGCAACTCAATTATCAAGCACCTCAAGCACCTCAGTCATCAAGCATGACAAACAGGACAAGCACCTAGAGTTGGGTCGGATTCCAGTCTCAAGCTCAGCCCTAGCTTACCTAAGGTCAAAGGACTTTTATACACATTATTGGAGGTCTTCAATGAAGCTAACCCTAAGGTCTTATGCTCCATTGGTTAGCCTTGCTCTTTGATAGAACAACTCTCATTTGGGCCCCTTTACCATTGACCCCTTGTTGAGATAGATCTATAAGCACATGTCTATATCTTAACCCTTGTTCTTGTTGATTCTCCCATATTAAGTGATCAATTTAATATGAGAAAATCATTTGGGTTGGTTAGATATTAGATATTAGATTTTATGAAATATTTTAAATGGTAGTGTCCTTACTACTTGTGGTACACACTTAAGCAGAGCTCATTGTGTAGAGCATATGCATTGTTCATTTCAAGTTTATCTAGACACATCCATGGGTCTCACCACCTAACCCGGACTCAATCCTATTGAATCCCATTTCTAGGACATTGAAAGAGCTCGAGTTAAAAAATCCTAGCAAAAAAGGACCATCCCTTGCTGCATCCCACAGATAAACACCAGCGCCGACATTTTCCAACCATGTAGGACAAAGTTCACACTTAAATCTTCTATGTTATGCTAGGGCTATCCACGTCAAATCTTCTCGGTAAAGTTTTAATTCTAGTTGAAACTTAGAGTTGGTTCCTTGAGTTATAATCTCTTAGTTCCTATTTCCTTTTAATGTCTACTCAAGTAAGATCTTAAGAAATACAACGAGTACATTGGGAGTTTAAGGTTTTGTCTTAACGTAAGTTTCAAGCTAACCGCGTCTTGTGCGATTCACATTTTTTTTCATTGCACCATTTTCCATCCATGGGGCATCTCCATGGAAGCTATGGGAGTTTTATATTCAAGCAACATGGTCATTACTTCCGTGGTGAAGCTATCCCCTTACTCCCCCTTCTTTGTAGTTGCAAAAAAAACCTAAAAATAATCGGCCTAGTCTGGGTAGGCTTGATGCCAATGGGAAAAGGAGGAAGGAAAATGGATCCATGAAGGGATCAGATAAGGGAGGAGGATGTGATCTAAACTCTTCTATTGTTTGGTAAAAAGGAACCTTGGAAAGGTTAGGAACCTAAATGGGCTTTTTCGCAATTGTCCTCATCAGTCGGACCTTTGTTTTTCTTCTCAAATTATTGATTTGAAAATAATCTAGAGTAGATTATCGTTGAAAACTTTCCCACAAAAGATAAATAAAAATAAGGATTGGAAATTGTGTAAAGGCACCGCATCCACATGTGGCGGAGGAGACCGAATACCCAAATCATGGAATGATGATAGGGATATTTCTGGAGAAGTGCATGTGATTGATTGAAAGATAACTAGACAACTTTAATAATACGAAAGGGAAAGGAACCTAAATGGGTTTTCTATAATTGTCCTCATCAGCCGGACCTTTGTTCTGCTTCTTGAATTTTTGATTTAAAAAGAATCTAGAGTAGATTTTATTTGAAGAAAGATAAAGGAGAATAATAATTGGAAATTGTGTAAAGGCACCACCTCCACACATGGCAGAGGAAACATGATATCCGTATCATGGGAGGAGGATAGGGATATGCCTAGAGAAGTGTATGCAATTTCTTGAAATATAACTAGATAACTTTAATAATACTTAATACAAACGAAAGTAAAATATTCTATAGAGAAAAAAGGTGGGAACGAGTTGATAAATGCACACTTGTAAGGGTATGCAACAATTTGCATGCTGCTTGAAATGTATTCGTGGTTTTGTATAATTGGAATACTATTTTCTAGCATCATAGTCCTACCTTGGAAAGGTGAATTGTTTGATGGGACGGTAAATTCTGAAGGGTTGATTGTTGGGTGAAAAGTTGAACCCAATTTTATGTTGCCTGTTAAGTTAATTCAAAAAAGGGGAAAGGGATTTTGACCTACGGAGCAAGAATCAAACTTGGCAATGAGGGATTTCTATAGTTAGTAAATACACTCATCTTAGGGGAACGCACTGAAAACTATGCTTGGTTCTAACCAGGAAAAAAGCATCAGTGACTTTGCACCAAGGGTTAATTAGCGAACTCCCACGAGTTGTCCTTGGATGGTTGAGTTCAAATTTAGTTTGATGAATTTGATTGGAAAGTTAAACAAATAGGAAAAGGTGTTTTTGGGTCAAGGGTTCCATATAAGAAAAGTGAGGAATTATGGTGTATCCATTTGGAGATGGTGCAATTGTTTAGTGGTCCCTGGTATGGCCCTCACACAAAGGCCAGATGAAATGCTTATATAATGTGTTTTTATGGGTTAATAAGGCTCCAGGAAAGGTCAATTGGGATGGTAGGTCCAAGTGTCTGGAGTGCTATACTAGTGCATGGAAATGTAGTGCTTAAGATGTTGTGGAAGTCGATCCAGATGGCTCCTCAAACGGATCCACGATGTGGAAGATATTGAAGCTCAAAATTAGAAGTCTTTGTAGACCTCTGATGGATAGGGCAGTTGGGGACATGTGGTAAGAGATAGTTTTAGCGAGTAAATGTGAAATACTCAAGTTGTGGGCCGGGTCAACCCTTGCAAATTAAGAATCAGATCCTAGATGAGCAAGTTATTGGCAATAGAATGTTTGTTGGGGTCCAGCTATGGGCCAAATTACCCGCAGGGAAATACATTCTTGTTGATAGATTTGAGCCTCGACCAAGTTTTGGGATGTCATGTGCACTATATGGGGCTAGCTAGAATTGATGGCGTGTCAAATGGAATCATGAGGGCCGAGATGTTGCAGTTGGAAGTTTGTGCTAAAAGACAGGGGGAAGTTACCAAATGATTTTTTTTTGTTTTTGTGGCCTTGAATGGAGAGCCCCATGAAATTGAAATGCGGTTAGGATTGGCCAACTTGGAGTCAGGGTTGTCAACTTTTGATGCATTTCACGGCTTGGGAATTGAGCATGTCAGCAGAGAGTTGCACAGCATTGAAGTTTGAGAAAAAAACAATTTTTTTTCCAAGCTCCTTGAGGTTTTTTGGGGGCTTATGGGAGTTCTTGGAGGGGGAGGACTCTTGAGCTGACACATGGCAAGCCAATAAACTTTGCAATTAATCGAGGTCACTTTACTCCTAGGTTCTCTCTCAGATGCATGATACATATTTTTTGCAGTAGATCAAACTATCATTTAAGCAAATTCTGCCAAATCACATATGCGAGGAGGTATGGCCGATGGAGACACTCCTAAAATCATATGTGGGACATGGGTGGTTACTAGCCTTGGCATATATGTAGCCGACTAGGATATGGATTATGACTTGGCATAGGCCCACTCAGATAAGGGCTCAAGAATGGCACTCTCGTGAAGCATATGCTATTGGTACAGTCGGAGGTGGAGGAGCCATGTGTGCATAAGTGGCTACAGGTACGTATGGTCGAGTCCCAGTGGTAGGTACTATGCCACTAGGTAGTAGTACTACACTAGACCTACATGCCATGGGTGCATTCTTTGTCAGGTCCATCACTGGAGTAGGCACCGTGGTTCCCCTAAGAGGAAGTTGAGACAAACTAGGAAAAGTAAAGTTGTTATTCGTGGGCTCGAACTGCATCGGGACTCCAGAAGAAACGACATATGAAGGGTCCATGTGACTCATCATAGGAGTATCCACTTGTGATCGAGTACGATTTTTGGCCTTGCTCGTATCCAAAAATCTCATGGGGCCAGTTGAGAGTACGTTTACGCCTTGATTTTGCCTCTCTGAGTGGATGATTCCATGTATGGCATTATAGATCATTCTTTGTTGCTCCTCAATATTAATGGCACTAAATGTGGATTGTACAATCTCTACCCAACCTACATGGTAGAAGTGACCAGAGTATAGATCCGTCAACATCTCAATGTGGAGGTCATATTTCCAATTTTCATTAAGGAATACCCCTTCTAGACTTAACGTGCTAGAGGTCCCTTGTGAGGTGGAAGAAATGTTACTCCTCGTGGTTTTGTATTTTGTGGTCGGTAATTTAGAGGGAACTTCCAAGGGAGATAGCTCGATAGGGCCTACATTGAAGGAGGTAGGCAGAATATCCACATGAACACCACTAGCAGCTAGGTGGGGGTCTTGGGTAGTACTACCTTGGGTTCCCGTTGAGAGCCTAGAGCCTAATGTGGAGGGATAATGGGTAACCATGTAGATAGAGGCACTCTCTATATGATCTTGCTCTAGCACACAACCAGAGCATAGGTGCATGTGACGTTGACACCCTATAAGTGCTGGTGAGTGCCCGTGAAGGCCGCTCACCTAGTTTTTTGGGTGTTTTGCAACCCGGTTTTACTCTCAAATTTTTGATTTCTTGGTCCTTTTTTTTGACCAAGCTATGGAATATAGCGTGTGATAGCTCAAAACAAACATCATAGTCAGAGGGACGTGGCATGATTTAGAATCCAAGATCTGGTTACTTTACGTCCTCAGAATCCTCAAAACAATCTATTTCTAGTTGGGAACAAGGCTTAAAATGGAAAGTCCAAGGGTGTAAGTGTGAAGAGGTGGGTGGAGGACTTGTCCCACATGCCTTCACTCCCTCTTGTGGGGGTAGACTATATACATAGTCTTGGGTCTATAATATATCACAAGACTGAGGACCGAGGCCTTGGCCTGTGCTTGGGGAATGATCCCAATCATTCCTTTTGATACTCACTTTTCTTTCTTTTCCCTTTAATATTTTTCTTTTCTTTTCTCATTTTCAAAATTTTTTAAAGTCACTGCCACATGAAAATTTGACTACACATGGAACAACGTAACTAAGTAGCCGTGCACGTGGACCTAGCAGAACCATGATAGAACGAGCAGCAGAACAAAACTACAATGCAAAACTAACAAAACAAATCAAAATAAAGCATAACATCAAAGAGCTTGAATGAACAAAAATAGCATAGAGCATAACAGAACAAAACTGTTATTCCTAACAGGCTTGTATCGAAAGAACACACATGCAACTTCCTCTACCTCTTCTACTGCACTGAGTGACTTTACAATTTCACGAGACATCATAGAGTGCTTCTCGAGCTTGGTGCAACACAACTCTCCAAAAACAGCGCCAAAAAATGTGTGCTTCTACCCCATGTGTCAGAGGAAGCGTCCCATGTGTGGACTTGAGGAGCACCGTATGCGAGCCACGAATGGTTGCAAGCATAGAACCAAGTGAACCTAGCAAGCTCAAAGAGAGCCCATTCTTTGAAGGGTTATACTCTTACACAATCATGCATTGACTCTTGCATAATCACTCAAAAGAAGGTTACTATAGTAAGTTTGTGCACTGTAAAGTTCTATATTTGAAATTCATGACCCACTCTAAAGCAAGGATTATCATAAAGAGCATATGCATTGTTCTTTTCAAGTTCGTAATCTTTCAGATTTGTTTTGGAATTGCAATATGGGAGGGAGTAAGGGGATAGCTTTGCGGAAGTGATGCCCGTGTTGCTTGAACATAAAACTCCCATCGCTTCCATGGAGCTGCCCCATGGATGGAAAATGATGCAAAAGGACCAAAATGGGATTCTCGAAGTCGAGGTTAATTTGAAACTTACGTCGCAACCAAACCTTAAGCTCCCAAGGGACTCGTTGTATTTCTTAAGGTCTTCTTTGAGTAGACACTAAAAGAAAATAGGAACTAAGGGATTATGACTCAAGAAACTCACTCTAAAATTCAACTAGGATTAAACACTTACCGAGAAGATTTGATGTGGATAGCCCTAGCATAACATAGAAGCTTTAAGTGTGAACTTTGTTTTACATGTTTGGAAAAGGCCAGTGCAGGTGTTTACCTGTGGGATGCAACGGGGGATGGTCCTTTTTGTCTAGGACTAATAACCGTTGGTCTATGTTTTGAGCGCGGGTTCATTCATTGCCCTAGAAATGGGATTGAATGGGAGTGAGTCCCGATCTGATGATAGGGACCCGGGGATGCGTCTAGAAATCGCCTAGTCCGAATAGGCTTGATCCCAACGGAAAAATGGAGAAAGGAAAAATGGATCCATGATGGGATCAGGATAAGGGACGAGGATGTGATTTAATTAAGGAACTCTTTGAATTGTTTGGTAAAAAGGAACCTTGGAAAGGCTAGGAACCTAAGTGGGCTATTCCGGAATTGTTATCATCAATCAGACCTTTGCTCTGCTTCTCGGATTATTCATTTAAAAAGAATCTAGAGTATATTATTTTTATAACCTTTCCCACAAGATAGAAAAAAATAGGAATTGGAAATTGTGTCAAGGTGCCGCCTCCACATGTGGCGGAGGTGACAGGATACTCAAGTCTTGGGACGAGGATAGCGATATTCTTGGAGAAGCATATGCGATTGCTTAAAAGATAACTAGATAACTTTGATAATACTAAAGAAAAAAGTACGTAAAATATTCTATAAAGGAAAAAGGTGGGAGCGACCTCACAAATGCACACTTGCAAGGGTATGCAATAGTTTGCATGCTGCTCTCAAATGCTTGAAGTGTATTCTTGGTTTGAAATGATTGGAATACTCTTTTCTCTTATCATAGTACTACCTTGGGAGATGCATTTACCAAACGGTTCAGTGGGTGGCTGGATTTTCGAGGGTTAATTTGTTGGCCAAAAAGTTGAACCCAATTTTATGTTGTCCATTAAATTAAGTCACAAACGGAAAAATGGATCCCGATCTATGGAGTGGTGATCAAACTTGGGAACGAGAGCTTTTTTTGTAGCTATTAAATACACTCATCTTAGGGGAACTCTTTGACGGCTGTGCTTGGCCATAACTGAGAAAAAAGCGTCAATGACCTTGAACCAAGGGTGAAATAGAGAACACCCACCAATTGACCATAGAAGGTTGAGTTCACATTTAGTCTGATGACTTTGACTGGAAATTTCAAAGCAATAAGGAAAGATATTTTGGGGTTAAGGGTTTTGTAAGAGAAAAGTCAATGTTATCACCCCCCCTTGAGTTGGCATCGAAGAGCGGGAGGAGCCCTGTCTTGATGTTAGTCTCAAGCGGGAGGAAAATGTCAAGAATTGTGGTGTATCCATTTGGAGATAGTGCAGCCGACAGTCCCTGGTATGGCCCTCACAAGTGGTATCAAAGTGTAGTTTCTATCCTTGGCCAGATAAATATTCTAGTAGAGCTTCTGTAGGAAGAGAGTGAGGTATAGACAGGAAATGGCATTGAACTCTAAAAAAGGAGAAGTTTTTGAAAACATTGTGCAAGAGAAAATAAAAATAGAAAATGGAAAGGAACTCTTGAAGGGAGTTCTTGATTTTCTACAAGAAGAAAGGGAAGTAACTTCTCTAGAAAAGAAACAAAAACCATGCTAGAACATTTTGTCCCTCTCATCTTTCCTACAAAAGGGACTATTCATATTTAAAAAACTCAAATGGTGAACAAAATTTTAGTACAAGGTAAAGCAAGAGAAGCTCCCTTGAAAGTACTCAGACCAATGATCTTTGGTAATAAATTTTTGTAACAAAACATCAGAGTTAATAAGGTTGCTTTGAAAATTAAGATTTTAAAGAAACAAAGAAGACTTTTCAAGGTAAGTTCAAATATAATTTCATCACTGAGAGACTACAAAGGCTTGAGGCTCGGTCCATGGATAAGGAGTTGAGAGCATCATTGGGTTAGTAGGTCCACTATTTTCATAGACAAGAAAGGGATAGACCTTCATTACAACTAAAAAGGTCCTTCTAGTTCTCATTGAATATTTTGTGTGTATGCAAGATGGAAACATTATATATATAGTAGAAATTATAAGATGATGTGGTTGAGCAAAAAACTCAAGGTATTGCAATCAATGGAATGGAACCATTTGTCTACTATTAAAGGGGACCAGATACAAGTACAAGGAAGAAGAGTAGTTAAAGTTAATCAGTCAATCAAGAGACTTAAGAAACGTCTATTCAAGTATTCCATCAGCTTAATTCAACCCAAGAAGGAATCACCAAGCTTAGAATCCAAAAAGATATCAAGATATATCTCCAAAAAAAAAAGAGAAAAAACAACTCGTGATAAATTTCATTCAAGTCTATAATATTGTATTTTTCATGATTGTTAGTCCTAGGATTTTAAGGATAGTCCACTCAAAAGCATGAAATGGGAGAGCTTAGCATACAAAATGCTAAAGAAGGGTTTTTATTGATCGTTAATTATTTACCCAAATGTAGTTTTGGATGTGATAAGAGAATCCATCTTTTGAAATTTTTGACTTTTTAAGAGACCTTGTGTATTTGTGATATGTATGAACCTATCACTGAGAGGAAGTGTTTTTGGCCACAGTTAGAAAACATATGCCACGTAAACTCCCAAGAGATAGAGCTACTCGGGACTTGCCTGTACCTAACACTTTGAATTAGGTAGTTCCTGATACATGAGCATCACTAGAGCACAGGAAGTTGTCCATGTATGAAATCATTTGTCGCTTGCTATAGCACTCATGGAAGATTTTGGACGTGACAAGGATCTGAAGGCCCTGCTCAAATCTGTGCAACCACGTTCATTTTTGGGGATAGGTGATGATGTTCCTACCCAACTAGAAGAATGGATTATTTAGATGGATGACTACTTTGCTCTTGCCGGATACAATGCAGTTGCTCAGGGGATAATGGGGAGAGGTAAGTTAGAAGGACCAGCAAAAACATGGTGGAAGCTCAACTACCAATCTCGCCAAGTAGCAGAGGTGACCCAAAGCTGGGATGAGTTAAAGAATCATCTCAAGGAGAGATATCTTCCCCTAGATTATTCCACCACTAAGATGAACAAATTTATTTCTTGCAAGTGTTAGGATTTAAACCTATTTTCATCCTATGCCTATATGAACAACCCCTTACAGTGCTACTCTCACACACTCTAGTAGGAAGTGACCCTACACTTTGCATGATTATCTTTATGCCACCTACATACCACTATCTCTCACCTAAGAGTGCTACCTTATATGCCATGTATTAGGATATGTGGCTTAAAGCTACACTCTCATAACTGCTATATAAGCACATAACTCATTGTACAAATATGCATATTATCAACCTACCTATTTTGTGCTGTTTTGTACTTGACTTGCTTGCATCATTTTAATTAGCTTATTTTTTGTGTTCTAATTATGAACGCAACTAATTATTATCCACCATATTTACTAGCATTACAAGTGGTATCAAAGCAATTGTGAAGCTCACTATAATTATTATGAGTATTATTACCCATTTTAAATATCTTACTTTGAAGTGTCAACTTTAAAAATAAGCTAGATGTCCTCTTCCATGAATGTTAAGTGTAAAGTCTGTGCCTCGTGCGCTTGACACAAAACCATGAGCTTTTAATGACTAAAAGTCATTTATTTTTATAAGTTTTTTTTGTTGTTTTGTTATTCTTGCTCACTATCATCTCTGTAAAAACTAAAATCGTGTCACGTTTTCTCTTTCAAGCTTCGCCCATTGGAGGCCTACCATCACTTGCAGCCTATATTAGCCTAAGCCTTGTGAATTCTCAGCTCGCAATTCTTATTTGGTCTTGCTTAAGAGCACCTTACCCGAGCAAGCAAGTGGATAGCAGTGCTACTGCTTATCTTCTCAACATCACCGACCTAGCTCAAATTGCAACGGTTAGGAGTTCAACATACTTCCATCAAAAGTATCTCCACAAAAACTAGTGCTTATGCATTCACTACTACGACTACCCCTACGGCCTCTCCTCCAGCTTGTGTAGAGCCCATTACGACTTGCACCATCACTTGAAAATTGTCACCTGTTTAAGAGCGCCCTGCCACTTGAAAATCTTTTGAGCTTGTAGCGAGCACTATTTGATTTTGCTGAGGTAATCAATGCTATTGGTTTAAGTCAATCAGCCATTTCATTAATCTGTTCGGACTCACCTGTTCCAGCGGGCGTACACACCCTCGGCCAGACTCGGCTTCCCAAGAGCACTACCTGCACAACACCTGGGTGTATCTGTTGCCCAACTGAGTGCGGCAGTCATCAACTGCAAACCTGCAATTCATCTACTATGATTTGCACCTGTAAAGACCCCGTACAAGCACCTACTGCAGTGCCATCGGCTTTTTCACTCTTCACCTACGCAACCTACCTGGCTGTCTTCTGCTCGTCACATCATCTGCTCGACAAAACGAAGTTTGACAAAACCTTTCTTTTTTTAATTTTATTAAGACTTGTTCCCGCGGCTCAAATTAAACATAAGGGCTCCCCTTGTTAAGCCTTATCTCACGGCCCAGCCACATCTAAGCCCTGAGCAGTCCTTTCACATGCATCTTTGGCGCCTAAAGCCATTGAAGGCACAAATCCATAAGCACTAAAGCTACCAACCTTTGCCATCAAGAGAGTCTGATTCCTGCAATGAGCAGCATATGGACTAGAAAAAGGTCACTACACATTTTTTTGACATTCAAGTATAAGAGTGACCACTATGCACATACAAAGAATATTGAAATGTATGCACATATACATGCTTTGGCATCTATGTACACTTTTGTAAATGGGTATAGATAGTGCCTATACGACATGTATATGGTAAGACCCCTCGTCATGAAGAGTATACACGAGCACCAAATTTGGTATGTATGTGTATTTTTTGTTGTTAGCCACATGAGGGCTGCAAACCAGTCCAATGAAGGAGAACGACATCACCAACAACAACCAACATAAAGACTACAACACGATGAACAAAGATCACAGTACGCTAAAGATGAACCGTTAGTCCCTACACATTAAAATTACCCCGCGTACACTTGCATGATGCATACGAATGTGAGCAAAACATGATGTATCCAGTATGAGAACCATGTAATTTATGCATCCAAATGTGAACCCATGCACCTACCTAAGGACGCCTTGTATGAACCATGACCTATTGAATCCATTGAGATCCAAGCATGATGTATCTTAGGCAATCCACTACAAGAGGTTGATGTGCTTTTGTGACGTTGTTAGCGACGAAAATACATTGGGTTTTTATAACCCCCGGTGTCGCTAAGACCGTCGCTAATAGCGTCGATACGGGAACGTCGCTATATGCTTCACTATATAAACGTTGCTATATAGCGACGCCTATAGCGATGATTATAGCGACATTTGCAGGCCATCTATAGCGACGTTCATAGCGATGCTACAGAGCCTTATATAGCGACGCTCGAGAGGAAAAATTTTTGGTGGCAGGCATTCAACCATATTGAATGTTTCATTAATTGATTCACCTTTGAAAAAAAGTGCAAAGGTAGATATAGACCCAAAATAGTCACCTACAAGACAATATAACCATTAACTCTATCATCCATAGTACATATTGTCTGCAAAATAAAGATACAAAACTGACAAGCGTGAATTGATGAAAGTAAAATCAATGACAATTGTACACATCATAGGCAAAATCACTTGATTGTTAAACTTTGCAAATGTAATAGTTACAACACCATTGTCATTATTGAAAAAAGATACATGGTTTTCAAAAAGACGTATAAAAGTCGTCTCATGATACATAAGCTATGAGAAAAAGAAACTAATGGTATCTAGCTACGGCTAGATTGACTCGTCTAATCAGACGTCTCATCACGTCCAAGCGGCGTATCTGTCGGATTCTGCAAAAAAAACAATAAGACAGCTTTTTGTAAGTATAAACATATAGGGACGTTTATAAAACAATACAAAAAATAGAAAAGAGTAAACCCTAATACTAACCATGTCGTCGCGAGTACTCAGAATGTCCATCAGGGCGTTTAAGCCCTTCCTGCCTGCGTACTCGCGCTCGTACGGTGTGGGACCATTGTCAAAACATACAAAGAATCCATTATGTTAGAATTTAAAAACCCATAAACCCTAAACTATCAAACATAAAGAGCAATGTGAAAACACTTACAAAATTGGCCTCAAATGATGCCCACCCGCCGCTCCCCAAGTGGTGCGAGCTCCCTGCCTCTACTCACGCTCTGGCTGCCTCCTTTGTCTTCTTCGTCCTCTCCCTTGATATTTTCATACCAAGCATCCTCTTTGCAACACCTAAATCTTTCATTGAAAAAGATTTAGACAGCTCCTCTTTTAGGTCTTTGATGTCCTGCATGTTAGCACTTGCAATCAACATGTCATCAACATACAACATTAGGATGATGAAGTTCCCATCTCCCAAATTCTTCGTGTAGACGCAGTGATCCGAGTTGCATCTTGTGAATCCATGATCCAACATCCATCGATCAAACTTCAAGTACCATTGTCTTGATGCTTGATTTAAACCATACAAGCTCTTCTTTAATCTGCAAACCATTTTCTCCTTACCTTTTACTTCACACCCCTTTGGTTGAAGCATGTAGATTTCCTCCTCTAAGTCACTGTGAGGGAATGCCGTATTTACATCCATTTGCTCAAGATTTAAATCATGAGCAGCCACAAGGCTTAAGACAAGCCTAAATGAGTTCATTTTTACAACAGGAGAAAATATTTCATTGAAGTCAATACCTTTCTTTTGAGAAACCCCTTTTACCACAAGCCTAGACTTGTACCTTTTCTTCCCACCTTCTTCTTCCTTCAGCTTGTGCACCCATTTGTTTTGAAGTGCTCGCTTACCTTTAGGCAACTCAACCAACTCCCATGTTTGGTTGCGATGTAGTGAGTCCATCTCCACTTGCATGCTCTTCATCCATTCTTCTTTGGATTCATATTGCATAGCTTCTTCGTATGATTCCGGCTCTCCAGAATCTGAGATCAAGAGATGGTTGAAGGAAGGAACAAACCTTTATGGAGGTCTACTTGCTCTTGTAGATCTTCGGGGAATAGGTTGAGGCTCCTCATTTGGTTGACGTTGTTGCACATTGTCACCGTTTGCAGTCCTTGAGTCTTCACCGTCCTCAAGCTCCATGTACTCATCACCTGTTTTTCTTTTGTTTGTTTTCTTTCCAAGTAATCTTTGTACATATTTTGTTTGTTAAAAATTACATCCCTACTCCTTAAGATTTTACCATCTTCAGGATTCCATAGGCGATACCCAAAGTCACCTTCTCCATAGCCAATGAAGAAACACTTTGCATCTAGCTTTGATCTTAGGCTTCTATCTATGTGCATGAAAGCTTCACACCCAAACACTTTGAGAAATGCATAATTCACCGGTTTACCTATCCATGCCTCTTCTGGAACTCCCCCATCCAATGACGTTGAGGGTGACCGGTTGATTAAGTACACAGACGTACTTACAGCTTCCGCCCAAAGCTCAAGCGGTAGGCCTGCATGTAGCCGCATGCTTCGTGCTCGCTCCATGATTGTCCTGTTCATCCTTTCCAAAATCCCATTTTGTTGAGGTGTCCTTGGGGTTGTCCTTTGCCTCCGAATGCCATTGCTAGCACAAAAGCTTTCAAAAGCTTGGCGGCAATATTCGCCTCCATTGTCGGATCTGAGGCATTTAACCTTGGTACCTGTTTCATTCTCCACAAAGGCTTTCCACCTTTGAAATATGGAAAATACATCGGATTTATTCTTCATGACATAAACCCATGTTTTTCTAGTCGCATTGTCTATGAATGTTACATAGTACAATGCGCCACCAAGTGATAGTGTACTTGCAGGACCCCAAACATCAGAATGAACCAACTCAAGTTTTTTATTTTTTCTTTCATTTCCTGATTTTTGAAATTTTACCCTCTTTTGTTTACCATAAACACAATCTTCATAGAACTCTAAGTCCACTTCCTTCAAACCTGGTAGAAGCTTCTTTGTTTAAAGGATTTGCATTCCTTTGGCACTCATATGCCCAAGTCGGTAGTGCCATACCGCACTGTCAACTTCTGTAGTTGCTGCACAAGCTGAAGGTTGCGTGCTAACAGTACACAAGTAAAGTGTACCGACTTTTTCTCCTTGGAAACCACCAAAGATCCCTTTGAGATCTTCCACCTTTTGTTTCCGAATGCAATGTTGTGACCTTCATCATCCAATTGTCCTGTAGAGATCAAATTTTTGCGAAGAGAAGGAACATGCCTAACATCTTTAAGCTTCCACTCATTTCCATTAGCAGTTTTGACAGAAGATGTACCTTTGCTGACAATCTCACAAGCTTCATCATCTCCCAAGTATACATACCCAAAATTACCTTTGGTGTAGTCTTGGAAATGTTTCTTGTGTGGTGTCGCATGGAATGAAGCCTCGGAATCTACTATCTAGGAATTAGACATGTTGTCTAATGAGAGAATTAGAGAATCTTGCTCTACTTTACCTACCACATTGGCCTTCGATGTTGGCTTGTTGTCTTGAGACTCTGTCTCCTTCTTCTTCTTGGACCAGCAATCCTTCTTGACGTGGTCCTTCTTGCCGCAGTTCCAACATTCAAGAACTGACTTTGTGCGTGACTTGCTCCGCATTGAGCGATCACGACCCTTTTGGTTTTTGAACCTCTCCTTAGGCCTTCCTCTTGTTTCTACTGAACAGTGCAGCACTTGATGATTCTCCTGTGCTTCTCCTTCGTAGTTCCTCGCTTAGGAGAACACCCACAACATCATCAAACTTAAGAGTATTTGTGCCAGAAATAGAATTACTTACAACCATCACAAGGCTATCCCAAATATCCAGTAGAGATGATAGTATAAGGAGAGCTCGCACTTTGTCATCGAAATTGATTTTCATCGATCGAAGTTGACTTATGTTTGTGTTAAAGTCATTTAGGTGTTCTGCAACTGAACCATTCTCTGCCATCTTTAGATTGAACAAGCGCTTCATAAGAAATACCTTATTGGATGCTGATGGTTTCTCGTAGAAGTCGTCAAGTGACTTCATCAACTCCTCCGTGGTCTTCATCTCCGAAACATTGAAGGACACTGTTGACGCCAAGCTTAACCGAATTGTTCCCAGTGCCTTTCGATCAAGGACAATCCATGCTTCATCTGCCATTGTTGCGGGCTTCTTCGCAAGACCGCCTAGTGGCAAATAGAGGTCCTTCTGGTAGAGATAGTCTTCAATCTGCATCTTCCAATGTTGGTAGTTTTTGCCATTGAACTTCTCAAATTTGAGCTTCCCTTCCTCCGCCATAACTCCCACTCAATTCAAGGAATCCTTTCCTTGGGATAATTTAGCTACGAGCAAACCTTGCTCTGATACCAGTTGTTAGGAAATAAGACGTAGCTAAATAGATATTTGAGTAGATAACTTAATGGAGAGAGATAGATTTCACACACAAGAGATTATAGAGTAGAGAGAGAGAGAGAGAGAGAGAGAGAGAGAGAGAGAGAGAGAGAGAGAGAGAGAGAGTACACACGATATACGTGGTTCACCCAATGTGGGCTACGTCCACGGGAAAGCAGCCACTCAATGGCTTTAGCACTTCAATAGAAGAAGTAGTTTACAAAGGGATTAAACCCTTAATAGAGCTCCTGTCTTGCTTCACTCTCACCACCTCACACTCACCTTGTTGCATCAACTTCACACTATGAAATATGTGTAGAAATGGCCTCCTTTTATAGGCCAAAAGGGCTGCCCTCTCTTATGAGAGGCAGCCATGTGTAGCCGCCCTTGTGCGAATAAGTCCAAACCGGACCCTCCAATCCGCCCATGTGTGGCCGCCCTTGAGAAGACAAGTCCGCTTTTGAATTCGGCCACTGGCCATTGAATTCGGCCACCGGCCATTGGCCATTGACTTTCGACCACCCGCTACCGGCCATTGACTACCGGCCACCGGCCAAGCAACGGTTGTTTTCGGACCACTTTCCGGCCGCCGTCGAGCCATAATATTCCGACGAAAAGGAATATTCCGGCGAGGGAAAAAAAAAGTCTCAGCGGCTTCCGCCCCCAAGGCCCCTAAAGTTCCCCTGATTCTTGGCTATGAAAATTTTGGTTTTCGGTGAGTGATTTTCCTTCACGCACAATGGCTTCTCCTCATAATGGGGGCCTTACAAATGTATGCTTTTACCACAAAAATTACAAGGGTAAATCAGGCTCCATACTTAACATGAAGATCATCTCGTCGACATCGAAGCTTCAGAGCGCGCTGAATGCTCTGAAACAGAGGGAGATGCGGCTGGAGTAGGAACGTGCGATGGTGCCCCAGAGCGATGACGCTCCACGTACCACTGTCTCTGCTGGGGTGACAAAGAAGAAAGAAACTCCTCATTATCCATACCTGCATTAAACACACAAACATTTAAAGTTAATATTGAATGAATGGAGTATAAAACATGGACAAGTATATATATATATATATATATATATATAGATAGATATATATATAGAGAGAGAGAGAGGAGGAGGGATTCCTGTGTATAGGGTTTTCCTTGAATGAGGGTGAATTTATAAAAGCACTGCGCTCCGGGTGCGATGGAGACTAAAGCTGCAATCGCGAAGAAAGTCCGTATTTGCTAATAGATGTTGCTTGCCCCACCACTAAATATAGTTGATCGGGTGAAAGAGACGCTAAGAAGCAATAGTAGTGCTTCTTAGCGTTGTGAGCGGGATGAAAACACACACAGCGCCTCTATAACGACCCGACACACACTCTTGGGAAGATACACACACACACTATGGGGCACCACTCGGCTTAGACAACACACCTGGCCGAGACAGGGAACACACCTCTGGAGTGAGAGGAGAGAGACTATCCACTTACCCACTCCACACAGACACACACACACGCATACCCACACCCAAAAAACTCAGCTCAAAAGAGGAGAATTTCTGATGTTTAGATACAAATGAGCTTGGGCCAACACCAATGGGGCAAACAACTGACACAATATGGGTAAAAGATACCAGATACAATCACAAACTGGAGCAGAAACTTCGCTCATAGGAGAAACTTACACAAAAAAACAGCAGGAAAAGAGTGAGGAATTTGGAAAAATGGACAGCTCCATCGCGTCCGGAACGGCCCAAAACCGCAGTCTACAATGTCAAAGTGCTTAAATCCGACCTCGGATGAGCAGTTTACGGCCAAAACAGGCTCCAAAATGGGCAAAAACACACCTGCGGCTGTTCCTCCTCTCTTCTCCACGTTTTTTCTGGTCTTCTCTCTTGTTTTTCAGTTCCCACACTTAGATTTATTAGTTGGGCACCCTTGGCCTTTTAGATGACCTCAAACGGACCCCGAACAGGCCAAAAACTGACCTCGCAGTGCATAGTTGTCACCTTTTTGCATCATTCGCACACCTGGCACTCAGCTTTTTTCCAATAATGCATCTCGCCACCACGTGAAGTGGCCCCAAAAAAAGGTCCTCATGATGACCTTTCTGCATAATTCTCACAAGCAAACACCCATGTTGTGTCCGTCCTCATCTGCGTGCAAATATTGACCTCGTTCGCCCTCCTGACGCCACTAGATGCCATCTGATGCACCTGCTGACCTCACATCGTCGGCCCGCAGATAGCTTCCTTGAGAAGTTTTACGCGCTACCAACTCCTCCTTATTGTAGAAAAAAACAATGGTACTAGTAACGATGAAAATTGATGCACTATGTACACCCTGTCCTACCTGTACACATGTGGGCCCCACATAACCACCTGGCTCTAGAAAATGGGCAATCCTTATTTGATGCACCATGCATGTGTATGTACATATGCGCAATTCCTTGCTCGAAAAAACTCCTGACATAATTTGCCCATCCCCTAGCCTGCTAGATCATTCATGATCAGCAACAGCAAACTAGTAGATGCTCATTCCACCTGGATCCCACACAAAAACACTTTGCATTCCTTGCATCAAAAACTTAATCAAGCTTCCACCTGGTTCCCAAGGAAAACATGTAGAGATTCCATATAACAACCTTGCATCAAGAAAACCATCAATTACTTTGGCATCAACCTGCATGTGCAAATTTATCTCCTTCTCCATAGCTGAGAGGTCTCCACTAATCATTTGCGTCATTAATTCCTGCTTCTTTGACAACTCAACCTTGGTTTGCATCAGCCCTTCAATCACTTCATAAGGCCCTTCACTTTCATCTTCAACCTCATTCGCAAATGCAACTAAACCAATCTCCTGGATTTCTTTGTCCATCAAAAGAAATGCAACATCAGCATCCTCATCACTGTTGGTAGTGCTATCACTGTCCTCATCTGTCACCGTGGAAGAGTCTTCATCACTAGACTCATCCTCATCTTCATAAAGCTCCTCTAATCGTTTCCTTGTGTCCATATTATAAAGCTTCTTGGTACCTGTCTTTCCATAGAGGCTAATCGTACCATGTCGCCAATCTTGAACAGCTCCCACTGCACGTTACCATGGTCTTCCCAGTATAATAGGATATGTTCCCAACCTTGCTGGCATCACATGAAAATCAACCACTGCCTTTGCATCATATGCCTCCACTTCTAATCTCTTTACAACACCTAAGCATTTTACTTTTTGATGGTTTGCCAATCTGATCCGAAAACCTGACACCCCAGCCACTGTGAGACCCATCTTCTCAACGCATGAGTGTGTTATGACGCATATTTGGGCTCCGCCATCCACATAACCTTGTCCCAAATTTTTCCTTTTATGCCACACATCTACAATTGGACAAATGTCTGGTAGCTCATCCATTGCCAACACCTTTACTGAACCTCTCTCTGGCTCTTTCTCCATTGGGTTAACCATCCTCTTCCACTGTCGCTTTAGCTTAGGTACCATCTCTATAAGCTGCCCAAAACTAACATCTGCCTTCCTGCTCGTCAGATCCTCCTTCAAGTCATAGCTTAATTGCCCATCCCCTAGTGGAAAATCTGAAACATGAAACTTTCGACGAGCTCTCCTTTTCCTCTTGGCCTTGACATCCTCGCCTTCATGGCTCTTTCCTTTCTTCTTACTAGGACCTGGGGCACATCTTCCTTCCTTATCCTCTGTGGTCCTCTTCCCAATAGGCATCACTAATGTATCCTCTAGCTTTGATGCCTTCTCCAAGGTGACTACACTTAGCACTTTTGTCTTTCCCTTTTCCTCCTGGGTCAGTCCACTCGTTCCTTCGTCTCCCTTAATTTCGATGCCATAATCATTTGACCTAGTTAGCACCTTATCCTCTGTGGTCCTCTTCCCAATAGGCATCACTAATGTATCCTCTAGCTTTGATGCCTTCTCCAAGGTGACTACACTTAGCACTTTTGTCTTTCCCTTTTCCTCCTGCGTTAGTCCACTCGTTCCTTAGTCTCCCTTAATTTCGATGCCATAATCATTTGACCTAGTTAGCACCTGTCTTGGCAATGGATACATGTCTCCCCCCATCCTTGGTGGCTTATCACATTGCGGGCTGATGTGGCCCAACTCTCCGCAATTATAACATGTGGGCGTCTGCCTCCAAAACCTACCATTGCTTTGTCCAACACCATTCCTAGGCCTTTCTTCACCTCCTGGCTGATTTGCAAACCTCCCTCGACCTCGATTATTTCCCACTTGACCTAGCATGTTTAGGCTGAGATTCTTCATCAAATCTACCATTTGCCTCATGTCTTGCCTTAGCCCATCATCTTGCACTGCTGTAGTGACCACTGCTGGCATAACCTGAGTAGTAACAGGAACCACTGGTTCATGATGAGCCCCTGACATGCGCCCTTGTAAAGACTCTGTAGGTTGAAATTCAGACCTCATTGGCAAAGACTCCACCCCTAACTGGCTCATTTTCCTCAGCTTCCACTCTTTGTTCCTTGCTACCTCTAGTGCATCTTCATATGTCCTAGGTTTCTTTAGCTCCACTCTCCAACGTATATTCTCCCAAAGACCAGCTAAGAACCTGTCCTTCTTCATCATGTCAGGCGGGGGTACCTGTGGTGCTAAGGCCTTGCACATTTGCTCCCATTCCAATGAAAACTTACGTATGTACTCATCTACTGGCTCACCTTCCTTTTGCACCAAATCCTGTACTTCTTGCCACACTTTGTCAGGATCTTCTATCTTCACAAACTCCACTTCCAACCCATGTCGTAGATTGTCCCAACTCAACCTTACAGGTGGATCAGCCACACGCAACTCCTCTTCAAATGCTTTGGACCAAGCTCGTGCATCACTCTTCAAACAAATTTGGAGAAGACGTAACATTTGCGCCGGTTCATTAATCTGGTTGCTAATGCACGCAACCTCCATCTTTTCCAGAAAGTCCTCCACATCTTCATCACTTCTTCCATGAAACTCTGGATAAGAGAAAGCCATGGCTAGAGGACCCCTTCAAACACACGTGCAAGAACCCAAAACTTTTCACTACCCAATCCCCAGAAACTTCAATGGAGCTCAGCTTTAGATGAGAACAAACACATGCACATCAAATGAGTTTTCATAGTTGATCATCGGAATTACAACAGGCAAAGGACATTCCAGGATCTCTCTCAATCTTCTTGGCCCAAATATAAAGACTATGCGCAGCTGGAAAAAGATCTTCCTGGACACATGAACATTAATCTGAATTCTTTGAGTTAAATGAAAAGGAGTGAACTGAGGGCCATTTTGATCATCCATTAAAGCCAACCATGAAGCTCCCAAGAAGGCACACCTGACTCAACCTCTGATTTTGCCAAAATTTCAGCAGCATAACAACATAAATGGCTCAAAATACCAAAAAACCAGCCATCATAACTTGGGAAAATTTCGACATAGTTTCCCCAGAAGTAGAGCAGTAGGAACCCAAAATATAGACTGTATCTGTATGCATAAACTGCCAACAATAGAACTCGAGCATCAAATAGGACTCACTAGTACATAGCCTATGGCGAGGTCACAAAAAGGGTGCTCCAGCTACCTGTATCACCGAAAGGATCTCTACATTTGAGAATCCCCCAGCTCAATAAAAACCTCACGCTATCGACCCTCACACGAAGGCTAATGCAAATCGCGTATAGTCAAGTCTCAGAAATGACTATCTTCCAGACCAAGTCTCAGAAATGGCTGGGACTGCCAAATACAACCAAGTATGGCTCCACAAATGCGTACAATGGCAGTTTCCACAAGTAACGTACAATCCAGCAGACAATGCGCTCAAACAGGCGCCAAGTGATGCATACCCACAACAACTGCAAGTGACATCACTGCTAGTATATCACTGTACTCCAGCTACCTGTACCTGTGTGAATCACCTATACCTGTACCTGTAACCTATAACCTGTAATCTGCAATCTGCACCCTGTAATCCCGAATCTCAAAGCTCGAAGCTCGAAGCAGAAGGTACTCGAAGAAGATCCTCCGTGGGGGCGCCAAAAGAATGTGAGCGGGATGAAAACACACACAGCGCCTCTATAACGACCCGACACACACTCTTGGGAAGATACACACACACACTATGGGGCACCACTCGGCTTACACAACACACCTGGCCGAGACAGGGAACACACCTCTGGAGTGAGAGCAGAGAGACTATCCACTTGCCCACTCCACACAGAGACACACACACACACACACACACACACACACACAAAAACTCAGCTCAAAAGAGGAGAACTTCTGATGTTTAGATACAAATGAGCTTGGGCCAACACCAATGGGGCAAACAGCTCACACAATATGGGTAAAAGATACCAGATACAATCACAAATTGGAGAAGAAGCTTCACTCACCGGAGAAGATTACACAGAAAAACAGCAGAAAAAGAGTGAGGAATTTGGCAAAATGGACAGCGCCATCGCGTCCAGAACGGCCCAAAACCCCAGTCTACAATGTCAAAGTGCTCAAATCCGACCTCGGATGAGCAGTTTACGGCCAAAACAGGCTCCAAAATGAGCAAAAACACACCTGTGGCTGTTCCTCCTCTCTTCTCCACGTTTTTTCTGGTCTTCTCTCAGTTTTTTCAGTTCCCACACTTAGCTTTATTAGTTGGGCACCCTTGGCCTTTTAGATGACCTCAAACGAACCCCGAACAGGCCAAAAACTGACCTCGCAGTGCATAGTTGTCACCTTTTTGCATCATTCGCACACCTGGCACTCAGCTTTTTTCCAATAATGCATCTCGCCACCACGTGAAGTGGCCCCAAAAAGTGGTCCTAATGATGACCTTTTTGCATAACTCTCACGAGAAAACACCCACGTTGTGTCCGTATTCATCCACGTGCAAATATTGACCCCGTTCGGTCTCCTGACGCCACTCGATGCCATCTGACGCACGTGCTTACCTCATGTCGTCGGCCCGCGGATAGCTTCCTCAAGAAGTTTTACGCGCTACCAACTCCTCCTTATTGTAGAAAAAACACAGTGGTACTGGTAATAGTGAAAATCGATGCACTATGTACATGCTGTCCTACCTGTACACATGTGGGCCCCACGTAACCACCTGGCTCTGGAAAATGGGCAATCCTCTATTCAATGCACCATGCATGTGTATATACATATGCGCAATCCCTTGCTCCAAAAAACTCCTGACAGCGTCTCTTTCACCACTAAATCTAGTTGATCGGGTGAAAGAGACGCTAAGTAAGCTGTAGTAGTGATTCTTAGCGTCTCTTTCACCCGATCAATTAGATCTAGCGGTGAGACGAGTTGCATCTATGAGCAGAGACAGATCACTCTCTTCGTGATTGCATCTTCAGTCTCCATCGCACCTGGAGCACAGTGCTCGTCGTCCCTGCTTTTGAGAACATACCTAGAGCATACGTACCTGGAGTGGATGCAAAGACCATTAAATACAATGACTCAATGACACATATAAATAGAAAGGTACAAAAAGCCACGCGAACACAATATATATTAAAAAACGGAGCAAAATTGTTCAAAACGGAGAATCATACAAGAATCCCAACTATCTCTGTCTTTTCTGACGTAGAACTTGAAGGTGCTTGTAGCTTTGGAATGCTCAAAGGCTAGCAGCAACAGAACGCGTTCTTCTTCTATTCAACTTGAGTGATGGAAGAGGCAAGTTGATAACTCAGAATTTTCAATTGAAAGAGAGAGAGAGAGAGAGAGAGAGAGCGCGCACACAATCAAATCTTGCAGTCGGAAAACCAGGTGGTGGAGCTGCATGTGGCCATGGATTGCCCAGGATGTGAGCGCAAAATCAAAAGAGAATTATACAACATGGAAAGTACTTAGAGAGCCAAAGTTTTTACAAAACGGAGCAAAATTGTTCAAATACAACATTTATGGCTTTAAGAGATCTCTCTCTCATCCTCGCATAGCTGAGCATAACTTCCTATATCTATATAGAGCTCTTCGTTTAAACAGATGTCCTCCATTTCATTTTGTAGATCCTCTGCATGCATCCCATAGAGAGTAGCAACTTGATGTTCGTCTAGCACCACCTCAACGGCTTCTGACTGAGCATCTTCTCCGATTTCCTCCATTGATGCCACTGTGATTGTCACATGGTAGCCTTCATACGTCCGTGCACTACGAGGGGCTACCTCTATGACGTACCACGAGTTTGATGCAGACTTTGTAGGATGAAATATCACCTGCCAGAGCCATAAAACTTACATGAGAGCTTCCAAGCACATAAATTCTAAAATGGGATGTTAACTATTTACATACTTACTTGTTCACAATGCTCGGGTAGTACGAAAGTGTCTCTTAGGTCAGTTCATTTCTTAGTTGAATCCAACTCAAAAAAACCAGACTCTCCCCTATGCACAGTAGCGTTGCGACCCTCCATGATTATCTTAAACCATTGCACGTCGAACAAGTCGACAAAAAATCCTCTATAATCGATCCTCAAAATCTCTTGTAGCGTGCCGAAGTAAGTGAGTTTCGCCACCACAGGATCTGCATCAAAGGACCTTCGTCGAACACTGTTCAAATTTTGCCATGATTCCACAATCTTGAGTAAAACGCTTTTTGTCAATCCGTTCCACCCTAAAATGTCAACCTTTACACCATGCTGTTGTGTATGACTTATACTACAATGAACAAAGATTATGAGTGGCCGTTCAAACATCTAGAAAGTCACTAGTTGTACATTGCAAACTTACCTTGGTCGCGCAACCCCGAGATTACTCCCACTCTTCCTCAGTCACTTCTTCACCGCACTGTTGTGCGCTTTTCAATTGGTTGTGCAACCATCTTAAGCTCATAAATGTTGGTAGACTCTCCAGACCCATCGGATAGTGCATTGGTGGTCGTCTTCCCCGTCTCCACTCGATTCGTGCCCTTTGTCACTCTTGCTTTGCATCCTTATATTGTGAAATCCACTTTTGCATCACTGGATTGTGAAGCATGCAAAATCAGGTGATTTTAGCCTCTAGATCTTCCATCATCTTCTTCTCAACACCGAGATTGCACATGACAATCCCAAATATGCGCTCATCATCTATGGTTCGCCATAGCGTGTCCCGGGCTTTATCAAATCCGTCTAGACACTCTCCAATGTACACTAGGACTCTGATACCAGCTAACCTTCTACCATGATACCTTGCGGACGTGCTTTCTGACGCACATATCCCTTGAGCGTTTTCATGAAACGTTCCAAAAAGAACATCCATCTAGAATGTACAGTGCCAGCTATTTCCACCTCATCAACTATGTGAACAAGAAGATGCACCTGAATGGTTAGCATGGTAGTAGGAAAATGTTTCTCAAACATGCACACAACCTCCGCAGCATTTAGTTTGGTGAATGGTATAGAGTCTACGTTGATCTCCTTTTGTGAGATCCATTGCACCAAATTTGCAAGTTTGTAGATTGTGTTACGGACGTCAAGAGACAAACATCCCTCAATGTCAACCGGTAAAATAAACTGCAAAACACGTGCAACAATGATATTAAAGTCCACACACAAATTTGTTACACAATTCCCACTGTGATATATTCCACTATGAACATACCTGACACATTTTATGCCAGTCGTGTGACTTCAAACCGGTAAGCTTTCCTTCTTTAGTAAAACACGTTCGAAGTGAGTGTATTACGCCAGTGGGGGTCCGCAAAGATTGAATGGTCTCTTTTACTTTGCGTTCTTGGGCTCCTGTGAAAATCCATGGTGCTTTAGGGAGTTTTATCGATCCATTGGATGCTGTTTGCAACCAATATTTCTCCATACGCACGATCCACATTTCTAAGGTCAACCCTGGCTCCCAAAGTATCTTTCTTGCCGGTCAGATGGTCCCATAGTAGATTACCCACATTCTTGAATATGTGCATTGGATTGAGCAAGTGATTCATCATGAGTCGGGTCCAGTATGGTAACTCGTACCATAGAGATAGTCTCTTCATCCCTGGGGGCAATCCGTCATCACACATCTCCTTCTGCTCTAACCATGCTTGTGAAGACATTCTCGGTGGCTCTCTTCCCAAAAAGTCATCGCGTAACACATGATTCTCTAGAAGATACGCTTGATGATCTTTGTAGATTTGCTTCTTCAATGAGGGTGCCCTACATGCATTTAGTCTAGGTCCACATGTGACACATGCTCTGTATCTGCTTGTTTGAAGCCCTGCATGTATATACATGATAATAGTTCAGCTTGAGAAAAACCAAGATTCATAGTGTTTGAGTGAGGAGTGTAAATCACTTGAGCATGTTGTTAGTCCGGGATAGTCATGCATGGTCCACATTAGAATGCCTCTGATCAAAGCATTCTGTAGACCTATGTGTCGGCTCATATCCACCACTTCTATGCCAATCCACAATTGTTGTAGCTCTTCCAATAGTGGACGAAGATACACATCCATATTCTTCACTTTATCTCGCCCCGACACAATCAAGCTTAGCCATAGGTTCCCCTTCTTCGTAGTCAACCACGGGGGAATGTTGTAGTTGACGATGACAACGGGCCATACACTGTAAGATGTTGATCTTTGACCAAATGGATTTACTCCATCCATAGCCAAGCCTAAGCGCAAATTTCGAGCTTCTCTGGCAAAATCCGAGCATGTTCCATCTATATGTTTCCAGACTGCGCACCATCCGTAGCACACCATCCGTAGGACACCATCCGAAGATTTATTCTCCTCATGCCATGATGCTAGGGCGGCCATGGACTTCATTCAAAGAAATGCTTGATGCAAGGAAGCAGAGAAAAATGTTGCAAAACCTTTTGCGGAATTTTTGTTCCGTGGAGATCTACTCGATATCTCTCGGAATCACATTTCGGACACTTCTCCATGTCTATGTATTCCCCTCTGAAAAGAATGCAGTCATTAGGACAAGCGTGGATCGAATTTTAATCCATCGCCAAGTTTTGAAAAATCTTTCTTGCTTCCTCTTTGGAATCTGGCATCACATTATCAACTGGCAGTATGTGCTCTTTGAGCAATCTATACAACGAAAAAATGCGGTACAATTGTGTAAAAATCTATCAGATCATTATACATCTAGAGTTTTTTATTAAAGTAAACACATTGTAATAGATCACGTGAAAAGCGCTGTGATGCTAGTGTCACTCCATCCAAACTTTGTCTGCATGTTGAGAAGAACCAGGAGCGCCTTCAATTTAGACACACATGCTCCATCATATAACGGCGTATCGACTTCACTTTTCATATCATCATAGATAAGCCTTTCCGAATCCATGATCGTTTCGATCATTTCATCAATCTCGGGCTCAAACATTGCCTCGTTGGGAATGTGGTCTACATGATCATCCCCCAAGCTGTCAGAGGCTACATCTTGTGGCCTCACATATGCTGCTTGACAAAAGCGCCTGCAAACACGTCTATTGGGTTACAAGATTGCTGCCTGTTGGCGAGCGTTAGAGTTCGACGAGTTATAATTGGCAACAAATCGATCTATAATAGATGGATTGAACTCGCCAAATTTGTAAACGTGCTAAAAAGAAACGCGTCTTGTCCGTTGCACAACATGCTTGCATTGATTACAAGGACATAACATCCTCGTTGAGAGATAGGTGTTTCGGTTGGACGGCCCCACATCCTCGTAACTACTCATAATGAGGCTAAAAATCTTATAACCTAGACAACAAATTTAATCTTCTATTAACATTCTTCATCTTTTATATCTCTCTCTCTCTCTCTCTCTTTGTTCACACTGTAAACTACCTCACATTCTCTAGTCATGTCTAATCCCTGCACACCTCGGTCTAGAGGTGCACGGAGATCAGAACCACCAGGTTATAATCTCGTCTTTATTGGTCAATGCCTATATTTGTGGGTACAAGAAATCTACACACCCACGTCTACATGATAGTGCATGTAGTGGAAAAAACCCCTTTGCCTCTTCTCTACCTGTAGCATTTCACAGCATCTTAACATCTTTTCACAGTAGATCTTTTCACCGTTCTTCTAGCTCTAATTTTTTTACTGTAATCTCGAAGGTAGACTCTGATATAAAAACTCAATCCAAAATATTATATTAAATGTAACCTAATTGAACATGTGGTGATTCGCTCCATTGAAGGGTAAAAGACATACTAATGGGGCTACTAGCTGTGTAGATGTGAATGGGGCTCACATATATAAATACTTCAATGCAAGAGTTTAATACTCTCACCTCTCCACCCCGTCGATCCATGACCCAGGTGATGGGACAAAATCCTCCTTGAAGCTGGCCCAGCCGCCACTCCCCAGGTGATGGGATAATCCCGTCTTGATGCAAACTCTTGCTGCGTCACTTTGCTGCCACCACCTATCTAGATTGGTCATCCTCTCCTCCCTGATACCCCTCCACTCCTCTCTTTCACGCGAGTCAGGTCTGGCATCTGTGCATCTGACCTCCGATGCTTCATGCAGTTGCGCATGCGTCTCCTCATCCGAGCATCGTCAAATATATTCTCCAGAGAGCGAACTGGAAACTCCCGATGCAGCATCGCAATAAGATAATCCTTAGAGTCTTTATCCTGATCCCTCTAAGAGACCATGACAAACTACTGTGTGTCAAAAAACCTATTCTATGCGGCCCATTACTTGCTTCCCCTTACGGGTCATAATGGTCTCATCAGACATACGATTGATGAGGTAGCTAGGCGTATCACTTTGGCATGTCCCTCTCGTGAACTATAGCAACCCTGTCCGATGAATGCTCATCATCCAGGCCTCTAGGTGACCCGTCGGGTCACTCCTCAGCATCTCCAACACAGTGGCCAGGACACCACTCTCAAACGCGTAGGCAGTATAATCCTTTGGTGTACTCAAATAAACCTAAATCTAATCTAATATAACCTAAATAAACCTAAATCTAATCTAACGTAAATATAAATCTAACCTTATCTTAAACGGTAAAAAGAGGAAAATGGTATAACCTTTCTATCACCCAAGTGTGGTAGATTGGTTATGCCATTTTCCTCTTCAATAACAAGTAAATAACGTAAATAAACCTAAATCTAATATAATATAACGTAAATCTAAATCTAACATAAATAAACCTAAATCTAATCAAACGTAAATCTAACTAAAAATAAACCTAAATCTAATCTAATTTAACTTAAATAAACCTAAATCTAATCTAACATAAGTCTACATCTAATCTAATCTTTAACATCTTTTGGGATAGTTTCCTACGACGTTAAAACTCTCTTCTTCTCGTGTGTGTGTGTGTGTGTGTGTGTGTGTGTGTGTGTGTGTGTGTGCCAATAAAAAGAGAAAAATGGTATAACCTTTCTATCACCCAAGTGTGGATTGGTTATGCCATTTCTCTCTTGAATAACAGGTCTTGAGCTCAACTCCTCGTCGGCTAGATCTTTAAGGTCTTGAGAGGCGGAAGTGAAAAATAGACCCGGTGGCCTCTACACCAAGACTATGCACAATGGCCTCATCATGGGGGATACACAATAGGGGCACCACCTAGCAAGATATGCGGCTAGGACGCATACATATACACAATGAAGCATGCCATGGAAAACAATTTCAAGATCCTTGTCCAAATGTGGAATGGGGTGGTCGGAGAATAAGGTGAGAGGAGTGGTGAATGAGTGAGAATGGGCTTGCTACTCGTGCATGTTAGTAAGGAAGATAATGAGGTAGGGGAAACTTGCGAGTATGCTCACTTATCATACAAGAGGTGGCGAATCTGCACACCTTTACATAAGCAGAAAAAAAAGGCAGGGAACAAGCATATACCATACTCACAATGAGATGTATCCAAAGCGACACAAAGTATGGCACCAAGATGGAGTGTGTTGATTGCTTGCAAAAGATGAATACAATAGGTAGCGTATGGCGGGAAAATGAGAAGGGGACAAGATCGTAGGAGGCATAATGGAGAGATGGGAGTTGATGGCGAGGAATATCATGAGTGTGTCCACCCTTGTTCTTCTTGGAATTGTGCCTTCAACCCTTAATTACAAGTGGTGTGGAGGTATGGTGCTCATCTTTTGTGCATGGTGATGGTGATGATGATGGTGTTGTGATTATGTGATTAGGGTTCATGCTACAAGCATGTAGCACAAGAGTGTGTATGGATAGGTGTGTGTGTGTGTGTGTGTGTTTATTTCAAGTGAGCTCTCATGGCCTCCTTATATAGGGAAGGAGGGAAGGATTTAGCAATATTTCTATTTGAGGTGAGTGTCCCACTTTGGTGACTAGGAAAATGGGGTGCATCTGACTGTGGCTCCCATATTGTCTCCTCATTATTTAAAATACCAGAGTCAATAGAGAGAGAAGATGAGAGAATGTGGGTAGGATGTAGAGGATAGGAGATATTTATAATAGTTTAGCTTTGGCTAGACATAAACTTATTAGGGAGAGAAGAGAGAGGTAAGAAATGTACAAGAGAGATTGTCAAAGGTGGATAGTTGTTGATGAGGATGGATCCTCAAAAAATGGTGATAGAATCACTCTAAACTTGCGAAGACCTCATTAAAAGAGCCTTGTCTCTTGTAATCATACTTGAAGACTTGTAGAACCATAGCCATTCTAGAGGGAAGAAAATTGGGGATGGCCTGTGTCACCATTACACGAGAAAACTGGGGTCCACTACAAAACTCATATCTCCGTGTTCGTAACTCCAAAAATTCTGAAAAAAATTGAGCTAAAAGTTGAGATCACGAGCTACATCTTTCATGCTGAACGCTCCTTCAGATTCGGGGTTCTTCTCTACTTAAAAAATTCAGCCAAATAATGTATTATTTGTGGTTGCAAAGGTCTTTTGGTGGTCCCCTTTGAGTGGACTTCTCTCTTGCCTTCAAGTGTAAGCTCCTTTATGTGTATGAAAACATGACCTAGAGTTTTGAAAAGATTGGCAATCATCTAAATGGAGGTATTATTGAAATTTGAAAGTGGGGTTGAGGTTTGAAAATGAAAACTAGTGAATAAAATATTTGGTAGAGTGGAATAATATATATACATGAAAAATATATTAGAAAATACTAAACTATATAATGTAATTTAGAATATATATATTTAATATTTAAGGTCAAAAGAGATATCAACAAAGAAAGCTTACTTATTTATGCTACATCGTGATTGATTAGCATAAATCTTATTTATTTAATAAAGGCTAAAACTTTTGTGAAAAAGGGAAGAAAAATCAAAAGTAACTTATATAATAGGAAATATTTTGGTAAAAGGGCAAAGATATATGGGGGGGTTCCCATGCATGGAAAAGCTTGCCTCAGTCTCTTGAATTAGTTTCCTAGGACGTTAAATTAAACTCTCTTCTTCTCGGGTGTGTGTGAGTGGGTGTGTGTGCACGCCAATAAAAGTAGAAAAATGGTATAACTTTTCTATCACCCAAGTGTGATAGATTGGTTATGCCATTTCCCTCATGAATAACAGGTCTTGAGTTTAACTCCTCATCGACTAGATCTTTAAGGTCTCTTGGGATAGTTTCCTACAACGTTAAGACTCTCTTCTTCTTCTTCTTCTCTCTCCCTCTCTCTCTTTGTTTTATCTCTCTCTCTCTCTCTCTTTTCCTCTCTCAATGTGTGTGTGCACTCTTTGTTTATGCATGTGTGTGCGTGTTTTTTTGTTTATGCATGTGCTCTCTCTCTCTCTCTCTCTCTCTCTCTCTTTTCCTGTCTCAATGTGTGTGTGCATTCTTTTTATGCATGTGTGTGTACATTTTTTGTTTATGCATGTGCTCTCTCTCTCTCTCTCTCTCTCTCTCAAAAACACAATGTGTGTGTGTGTGTGTGAGAGAGAGAGAGAAAGAGAGAAGGAGAGAGAAAGAGAGGAAGGGAACATGAGAGTGAGGAGAGGGAAGGAGCATACCTGGCTCTCCTTCCTCTACTCGTGTGTGTGTGTGTGTGTGGAAAAGAAAGAGAGAGAGAGAGGGAGAGAGCGCGTTACCTTTGCTTGATTGAGCGCGCAGCGAAAACTCAGATCTGAGATCTGAGTTTTTGGATGCTCTCGATTATTGTTTACCCCCTGACGGATTCTCTATAGGCGTCGCTATGAGCGTCGCTAAGTTACTCATAACTTAGCGATGTGCATAGCGACGCCGTGGGTTTTCACATTTGAGCGTCGTACTGCGAGCGTCGCTAATATTAAGTACCTCTTGTAGTGATCCTAGGATGAAATCAAGTTTAAGGGAGTGATTGTTAGGATTTAAACCTACTTTCATCCTATGACTATGTGAACCCCTTACGGTGCTACTCTCACACACTCTAGTGGGAAGCGACCCTACACTTTGCATGACTATCTTTATGCCACCTACATGCCACTACCTCTCACCTAAGAGTACCACCTCCTATGCCATGTATTAGGACATGTGGGTGGCTTAAGGCTACACTCTCATCAGTGCTATATAAGCACACAACTCATTGTACAAATATACATATTATCAACCTACCTATTTTGTGTTGTTTTGTACTTGGCTTGCTTGCGTCATTTTAATTAGCTTGTTAATTCCGTGTTCTATGAACACAAATAATTATTATCCGTGATAGCTACTAGCTTTGCAACAAGATGGTGAATAGGTTTATTGAAGCTTCCTATGAGGAGTTTGTCCGACTTTGATGATGTGCTCCTCTCATGATAGAGGAACAAAAGTCGCTTCATCCTTGGGTTTGGAGAATATTTGGCTCCCTAAGTATAGTCCCTTTGACTTGCCTCACTCGCAGGTGCTCTAATTCGGGCCAAGTCAAAACCTAAGAGCCTTTTTCATAGTGGCACTACAACCAATAGGAAGCGAGAATTTCCTTCCTACCCCAGTCAACCCTGACAAGCACCCAAAGTTCCACGTATACCAAATGTAGTCTCCAACCCCAATAACCATTGCACTTTGTTTTTGTGAATGCTCTTCCAATCACATCAGAGTGGCACTAAAAGAGGTTGTGTGCACTTGTGATGCTGTTAGCGACGGAAATACATTGGGTTTTATACTCCCCGACGTTGCTAAGATCGTTGCTAATAGCGTTGATACGGGAACGTCACTATGAGCGTCGCTATAACTGCCGCTATATGCGTCCCTATAGCTGTCTCTATATAGTGATGCCTATAGCGATGATCATAGCGACGTTTACATGCCACCTATAGCAACGCTGTAGAGTCTTATATAGCGATGCCCGAGAGAATGTTTTTTTGGTGGCAGGGCATTCAACAGGGCATTGAATGCCCTACCACCCATCAACCATATTGAATGTTTCAATAATTGAGTAAACCCAAATGAATCCAAGATAAGCCCAGATTCACCTTTGAAAGAAAGTGCAAGCTTAGATATAGACCCAAAGTAGTCACCCACAAGACAATATAACCATTAACTCCATCATCTTGTTTGCAGAATAAAGGTCAAAATCGACAAAAATAAATTGCTGAAAGTAAATCAATGACAATTGTATACATCATAGACAAAATCACTTGATTGTTTAACTTTGCAAATGTAATAGTTACAACACCATTGTTATTATTGAAAAAATATACATGGTTTTCCAATAGTTACAAAAAGACGTATAAACGTTATCTCATGATACATATGCTATGACAAAAGAAAACACTACAAGAGGTTGTGTGCTCTTGTGACGCTGTTAGCGACGGAAATACATTGGGTTTTTATAACCCCCGGCGTCGCTAAAACCGTCGCTACGAGCGTCGCTACGAGAGCGTCGCTATAGGAGTCGCTATCAGCGTTGCTATATAGCGACGCATATAGCGACGCCTATAGCAACGTTTACATAGAAGACTATAGCGACGCTCATAGCAACGCTACAGAGCCATAAATAGCGACGCTTATAGCGACGCCCGAGAGAATATTTTTTTGGTGGCAGGGCATTCACCCATCAACCATATTGTACTTGATTCACTTTTTTAAAAAAGTGCAAAGGTAGATAATAGACCCAAAATAGTCACCCACAAGACGCATTGTTTGCAAAATTGACAATTGTACACATCATAGGCAAAATGAATTGATTGGCAAATGTAATAATGACAATTGTACAACATCATAGGCATAAAGAATTGATTGGCAAAAGGAACTGCGGTGACAAATGTAATAATATACATGGTTCAAAAAGACGTATAAAATCCCTCTCATGATACATAAGCTATGAGAAACCCTAAACTAATGCTATCTAGCTACGGCTAAACTGACGTCGTCTAGTCAGACGTCTCATCGCGTCCAAGCGGCGTATCTGTCGGATTCTGCAAAAAAAGACAATAAGACAGCTTTCAGTAAGTATAAACATATAACGACATTTATAAAACAATACAAAAAATAAAAAAGAGTAAACCCTAATACTAACCATGCCGCCGCGAGAACTGAGAATGTCCATCAGGGCGTTTAAGCCCTTCCTGCCTGCGTACTCGCGCTCGTACGGTGTGGGATCACGTCCTGTCATCGACCACTGTCAAAACATACAAAGATTTCATTATGTTAGAACTAAAAAACTCATAAAGCCTAAACTATCGAACATGCATAAAGAGCAATGTGAAAAGACTTACAAAATCGGCCTCAAATGATGCCCATCCACCGCTCCCCAAGTGGTGCGAGCTCCCTGCCTCTACTCGCGCTCTGGCTGCATCCTTTTGTTGCTTCCACTTGTCGGGATTCTCGCGCGCTGCTTTCTTCGCATTCTTCCAATCTTCTTTGGCCAGCCAATCTGGCCTATTCCACCCATTCTTGATTGCTTTTTGCACTTCGGAACGCTTGTGTTTGCAGTATTCGCGCATTCGAATCTTCATCAGGTCTTCATTGAAGCTCTGATCCCGTGTTGGAACGGGAAACTCATCATGAAGTATGCTGATGACTTTGTTTTTTAAATCACTCGGTACTTCACTCCATTTGTTTAGTATATAGTGTCTAAACAGCTGAGAGCAAAGACCACGCATGCGCGAGATCACCTTCTTGCCGTCATCATCCATGATGATGCCGCCGCTGATGTCGACGGAGTAAGGCAAGCCCTCTGGCCGGTGACGCGTGAACCTGGGTGTCCCTGCAGGGGTCTCTAGCGGCGTGTCGATGGGGGTACGGACGTCAGGTGTCTCCACCGGCGTCTGGGCCCCGAAGCGAGGAGTGTCGAGTGGGGTGGCTCCTGGCGGAGTAGGTAGAGGTGTGTAGCTTCTAGGAACAGTCAGCCGTGCAAAACCTGGCGTAGATGGCGATGCTGTGGCTGGTGTGGGGGCGGGCAAAGAAGGGGAGGGTAAAGAGCCTCGTCGAACACGAGGCGGTGTGGAGGCATCGGTGGCGGAATCCCCACAACAACTGCCACCGCCACCACTAGAGCGCCGGTGTCTAGACGAGTGTGAAGCTCGTCTCGTCGACGCCGAAGCTTCGGAGCGCGCCGAATGCTCCGAAAGAGAGGGAGATGCGGATGGTGTAGGAACGCGCGATGATGCGCCAGAGCGATGACGCTCCACGTACCACTGTCTCTGCTACGATGACAAAGAAGAAAGAAACTCCTCATCATCCATACCTGCATTAAACACTCGAATATTTAAACTTAATATTGAATGAATAGAGTAGACAATGACGCAAAGACCATTAAATACAATGACGTAATGACGCATATAAATACAATGACGCATTGAATCGAGTGATAGAAGAGGCAAGTCGAAAACTCAGAATTTTCAATCAAAAGATGTGAGCGCGAGTAGAAAAGAGCGTTATACACCATGGAAGGTACTTAGAGAGCCAGAGCTTTTACAACACGAAGCAAAATTGTTCAAATACAATATTTGTGGCTTTAAGAGATCTCTCTCTCATCCTCGGATAACTCAGCATAACTTCCTATATCTATATAGAGCTCTCCGTTTAAACACATATCCTCTGTTTCATTTTGTAGCTCCTCTGCATGCACCCCATATAGAGTAGTAGCATCTTGATGCTCGTTTGGCACCACCGCAGCGGCTTCTGATTGAGCATCTTCTCTGATCTCCTCCATTGATGTCGTTGTGATTGGCACATGGTAGCCTTCATACGTCCTTGCACTACGAGGGGCTACCTCTATGACGTACCACCAGTTTGATGTAGACTTTGTAGGATGAAATACTACCTGCCAGAGCCACATAACTTACATGAGAGCTTTCAAGCACATAACTTGTAAAAGGGGGATGTTAACTATTTATATACTTATTTGTTCACAATGCTCGGGTAGTACGAAAGTGTCTCTTAGGTCAGTCCATTTCTTAGTAGAATCCACCTCAAGAAAACCAGACTCTCCTCTACGCACAGTAGCGTTGTGACCCTCCATGATTATCTTGAACCATTGCACGTCGAACAAGTCGACAAAAAATCCTCTGTAATCGATCCTCAAAATCTCTTGCAGCGTGCCAAAGTAAGTGAGTTCCGCCACCACAGGATCTGCATCAGAGGAACGTCGTCGACTAGACTGTTCAAATTTTGCCATGATTCCACAATCTTGAGTAAAACGCTTTTTGTCGATTCGTTCCACCCTAAAATGTCGACCTTTACACCATGCTTCTGTGTATGACTTATACTACAACGAACAAAGATTATGAGTGGCCGTTCAAACGTTTATAAATAAAGTCACTTGTGATTGATCATGAGTCGGGGCCAGTATGGTAACTCGTACCATAGAGATAGTCTCTTCATCCCTGGAGGCAATCCGTCATCGCACATCTCCTTCTGCTCTAACCATGCTTGTGCAGACATCCTTGGTGGCTCTCTTCCCAAAAAGCCGTCGCGTAACACATGATTCTCTGGAAGATACGCTTGATGACCTTCGTAGATTTGCTTCTTCAGTGAGGGTGCCCTACGTGCATTTAGTCTAGGTCCACATGTGACACATGCTCTATATCCGCTTGTTTGAAGCCCTGCATGTATACACATGATAATAGATCAACTATGGGAAAAAACAAGATTTACAGTGTCTGAGTGAGGAGTGTCAATAGATCACCTGAGCATTCTGTTAGCCCGGGATAGTCATGCATGGTCCACATTAGAATGCCTCTGATCAAAGCATTCCGTCGTCCTGTGTGTCGGCTCATATCCACCACCTCTATGCCAATCCACAATTGTTGTAGCTCTTCCAATAGTGGACGAAGATACACATCCATATTCCCCACTTTATATCGCCCTGGCACAATCAAGCTTAGCCATAGGTGCCCCTTCTTCATAGTCAACCACGGGGGAATGTTGTAGTTGACGATGACAACGGGCCATACACTGTAAGATGTTGATTTTTGACCAAATGGATTTACGCCATCCATAGCCAGGCCTAAGCGCAAATTTCGAGCTTCCCTGGCAAAATCCGACCATGTTCCATCTATATGTTTCTAGGCTGCGCAATCTGTAGGAATTTGTAGCACACCATCCGAAGATTTATTCTCCTCATGCCATGATGCTAGGGCGGCCATGGACTTACATTCGAAGAAATGCTTGATGCGAGGAAGCAAAGGAAAATGTCGCAAAACCTTTTGTGGAATTTTTGTCCCGTGGAGATCTACTCGATATCTTTCGGAATCACATTTCGGACACTTCTCCATGTCTGTGTATTCCCCTCTGAAAAGAATGCAGTCATTAGGACAAGCGTGGATAGAATTGTAATCCATCCCCAAGTTTCGCAAAATCTTTCTTGCTTCATCTCGGGAATCTGGCATCACATTGTCAGCTGGTAGTATGTGCTCTTTCAGCAATCTACACAACATAAAAATATGATACAGTCGTGTAAACATCTATCAGATTATTATACATTTAGAGTTCTATTAAAGTAAACTAATTGTAATAGATCACCTGAAAAGCGCTGTGACGCTAGTGTCACTCGATCCAAACTTTGCCTGCATGTTGAGAAGAACCAGGAGTGCTTTCAATCTAGACATACGTGCTCCATTATACAATGACGTATCGGCTTCACTTTTCATATCATCATAGATAAGCCTTTCTGAATCCATGATCGTCTCGATCATTTCATCAATCTCGGGCTCAAACATTGCCTCGTTGGGAATGTGCTCTGCATGTTTATCCCCCGAGCTGTCAGAGGCTACATCTTGTGGCCTCACATATGCTGCTTGACCAAAGCGCCTGCGAACACGTCTATTGGGTTGCAAGATTGCTGCTTGTTGGCCAGCGTCAGAGTCCGACGAGTTATAATTGGCAACAACTCGATCTATAATAGATGGATCGAACTCGCCAAATTCACGAACGTGCTGCAAAGAAACACGTCTTGTCCGTCGCACAGCATGCTTGCATTGATTACAAGGACATAAGACCCTCGTTGAGAGATAGGTGTTTCGGTTGGACGGTCCCACATCCTCGTCGCTACTCATAATGAGGATAAAAAACTTATAACCTGGACAACAAATTTAATATTCTATTGGCATTCTTCGTCTTATCTCTCTCTCTCTCTCTCTCTCTCTCTCTCTCTCTCTCTCTTTACCTCACATTCTCTAGTCATGTCCAATCCCCGCACACCTCGGTCTAGAGGTGCACGGAGATCAGAACCACCAGGTTATAATCTCGTCTTTATTGGTCAATACCTATATTTGTGGGTACAAGAAATCTACACACCCACGTCTACATGATACTGCATGTAGTGGACAAAATCCCTTTGCCTCTTCTCTAGCTGTAGCACTTCACTTCATCTTAACATCTTTTCACAGTAGATCTTTTCACTGTTCGTCTAACTCTAAACCCTAAACCGTAAGTAATTCTTGCGTGGACTCGATCTAACGTAAATAAGCGTAAATCTAAATAAACGTAAATCTAACTAAAAATAAAGCTAAATCTAATTTAACGTAAGTCTAATGACTAGAGATTGTCTAGATGGTCATTGTGTCGGGGATGTAGTGACTCTTGCCACCCTGAAGATCCACCTTCTTCCCTATCTTCTGAAGACATTTCACCAGTACTTTTGGATCGACGGAGCCCACCATGAGTGAAGGCAGCAATACCCTATATTCCATTGAGGGCTTTCTTCACCCGCTTCATGCAGGCATCGCAGTCTATGGAGACCTAAATCTAATCTAATATAACGTAAATCTAAATCTAGCTTAAATAAACGTAAATCTAGTTAAAAATAAACCTAAATCTAATTTAATGTAAGTCTACATATAACCTAATCTTTAACGTCTTTTAAGATAGTTTCCTACGACGTTATAACTCTCTTCTTCTTGTGTGTGTGCGCGTGTGTGGATGTGTGTGCCAATAAAAAGAGATAAATGGTATAACCTTTCTATCACCCATGCCAAGTATGATAGATTGATTATGCCATTTCCCTCTTGAATAATAGGTCTTCAGTTCAACTCCTCGTCGGCTAGATCTTTAGGTCTTTTAATTTTAATTAGTTTCCTACGACGTTAAATTAGTTTCTCTCTCTTTCTCTCTCAATGTGTGTGCGTTTTTTTGGATCGTATGCATGTTTTCTCTCTCTTTTCCTCTCTCAATGTGTGCGTTTTTTGTTTATGCATGTTCTCTCTCTCTTTTCCTCTCTCAATGCGTGCGTTTTTTGTTTATGCATGCTCTCTCTCTCTCTTTTTCTCTCTCAATGTGTGTGTGCATTCTTTGTTTATGTATGTGTGTGTGCGTTTTTGTTTTTGTTTGTACTCTCTCTCTCTCTCTCTCTCTCAAAAACACTATGTGTGTGTGTGAGAGAGAGAGAGAGGGAGAGAGAAAGAGGGGAAGGGAACATGAGAATGAGGAGAGGGAAGGAGCATACCTGGCTCTCCTTCCTCTCCTCGTGTGTGTGTGTGTGTGTGTGTGGAGAAGAAAAAGAGAGAGAGAGAGAGAGAGTGAGGGAGAGCGTTACCTGCTCCTTGCTTGAGGGCGCCGAAAAACTCAGATCTGAGATCTGAGTTTTTGGGCGCGCTCGGTTATTTTTTTTACCCCAGCCGGCGTCGCTATGAGCGTCGCTATAAGCGTCGCTATGAGCGTCGCTATAAGCGTCGCTATGAGCGTCGCAAATTTATTTGTAAATTTGCGACGCTCATAGCGACGCCGGGAATTTTTTTTTTGAGCGTCGCTGTCTGAGCGTCGCTAATATGAAGAGCCTCTTGTAGTGAAACTAATGCTATCTAGCTACGGCTAGAATGCCGTTGTCTAATCAGACGTCTCATCGCGTCCAAGCGGCGTATCTGTCGGATTTTGCAAACAAAAACAATAAGACAGCTTTTTGTAAGTATAAACATATAATTTATAAAACAATACAACAAATAGAAAAGAGTAAACCCTAATACTAACCATGCCACCGCGAGAACTCAGAATGTCCATCAGGGCGTTTAAGCCCTTCTTGCCTGCGTACTCGCACTCGTACTGTTTGGGGTCACGTCCTATCATCGACCACTATCAAAACATACAAAGAATCGATTATGTTAGAATTCAAAAACACTTAAACCCTAAACTATCAAACCTAAAGAGAAATGCAAAAACACTTACAAAATTGGTCTCAAATGATGCCCACCCGCCACTCCCCAAGTGGTGCGAGCTCTCTGCCTCTACTCGCGCTTTGGCTGCCTCCTTTTGTTGCTTCCACTTGTCGGGATTCTCACGTGTTGCTTTCTTCGCATTCTTCCAATCTTCTTTGGCCAGCCAATCTGGTATGTTCCACCTAGGCTTAATTGCTTTTTGCACTTCCAAATGCTTTTGCTTGTAGTATTTGCGCATTCAAACCTTCATCAGGTCTTCATTGAAGCGGTCATCCCGTGTTGAAATGGGAAACTTGTGATGCAACATGCTGATGACTCTATCTTTTAAATCACTTGGTATTTCACTCCAGGTGTTTAGTATGTAGTGTCTAAACACATGAGAGCAAAGATGGCACATGCGCGAGATCACCTTCTTGCCTTCATCATCCAAGATGATGCCGCCGTTGAAGTGGATGGAGTAAGGCAAGCCCTCTCGCCAGTGACGCGTGAACCTGGGTGTCTCGACAGGGGTCTCTAGTGGCGTGTTGATGGGGGTACGGACGTCAGGTGTCTCCACTGGAATCTGGGCCCCGAAGTGAGGAGTGTCGACTGGAGTGACTCCTGGAGGAGTAGCTAGAGGTGTGTAGCTTCTAGGAACAGTCAGCCGTGCAAAACCTGGTGTAGATGGTGATGCCGTGGCTGGTGTGGGGGTGGGCAAAGAAGGGGAGGGTAAAGACCCTCATCGAACACGAGGCGGTGTCGAGGCATTCGCGACGGCATTCCCACAACAACCGCCATCGCCACCACTAGAGCGCCGATGCCTAGACGAGTGTGAAGATTGTCTCATCGATACCGAAGCTTTGGAGCGTGCTGAATGCTCCAAAACAGAGAGAGATGCTAAAGGAGTAGGAACGCGTGATGGTGCTCCAGAGCGATGACGCTCCATGTACCATTGTCTCTGCTGGGGTGAAAAAGAAGAAAAGAACTCATCATCATCCATACTTGCATTAAACACATGAACATTTAATCTTAATATTGAATGAATAGAGAAGAAAACATGGACAAGTAGAGAGAGAGAGAGAGAGAGAGAGAGAGAGAGAGAGAGAGAGAGAGAGAGAGAGAGAGAGAGAGAGAGAGAGAGAGAGGGCTCATAAAGGGGGAGGGATTCTTGTGTAGATAGATTTCGTTGAATTTCTGTGAATTTGTAAAAGCATTGCACTCTGGGTGCGATGGAGACTGAAGCTGCATCGCAAAGGTCTGCTCATAGAAGTTGCTTGCCCCACCACTAAATCTAATTGATCGGCTGAAAGAGACACTGAGAAGCAGTAGTAGTGCTTCTTAGTGTCTCTTTCACCCGATCAACTAGATCTAGCGGTGGGACGAGTAGCATCTATATTGAGCAGACCTTTGCGATTGCAGCTTCAGTCTCCATTGCACTCAGAGCACAGTGCTCGTTGTCCCTGCTTGTGAGAACATACCTAGAGCATATGTACCTGGAGTGGACGCAAAGACCATTAAATATAATGAGGCAATGATGCATATAGACAGAAATGAAAAAACAGCCACGTGAATACAATATATATCACACATCTCCTTCTGCTCTAACCATGCTTGTGCAGACATCTTCAGTGGCTCTCTTTCCAAAAAGCCGTCGCGTAACACATGATTCTCTGGAAGATACACTTGATGACCTTTGTAGATTTGCTTCTTCAATGAGGACGCCCGACGTGCATTTAGTCTAGGTCCACATGTGACACATGCTCTTTATCTGCTTATTTAAAGCCCTGCATGTATCCACATGATAATAGATAATCTTGAGAAAAACCAAGATTTACAGTGTTTGAGTTTAAGTGTAAGTCACCTAAGCATTCTGTTAGTCCCGGATAGTCATGCATGGTCCACATTAGAATGCTTGTGATCAAAGCATTCCGTTGACCTGTGTGTCGACTCATATCCACCACTTCTATGCCAATACACAATTGTTGTAGCTCTTCCAATAGTGGACGAAGATACACATCCATATTCTTCACTTTATACCGTCCCGGCACAATGAAGCTTAGCCATAGGTGCCCCTTCTTCGTAGTCAACGACAAGGGAATATTGTAGTTGATGATGACAACGGGCCATACATTGTAAGATGTTGATCTTTGACCAAATGGATTTATGCCATCCATAGACAGGCCTAGGCGCAAATTTTGAGCTTCCCTGTCAAAATCCGACCATGTTTCATCTACATGTTTCCAGGCTGCACAATCTGCAGGAATCCGTAGAACACCATCCAAAGATTTATTCTCCTCATGCCATGATGCTAGGGCGGCCATGGACTTATATTCAAAGAAATTCTTGATGCGTGGAAGCAGAGGAAAATGTCACAAAACCTTTTGTGGAATTTTTGTTCCGTGGAGATCTACTCGATATCTCTCAGAATCACATTTCGGACACATCTCCATGTCTATCTATTCCCCTCTGAAAATAATGCAGTCGTAACGACAAGCATGGATCAAATTGTAATCCATCCCCAAGTTGCGCAAGATCTTTCTTGCTTCCTCTTTAAAATCTGGAATCACATTATCAGCTGGAAGTATGTGCTCTTTGAGCAATCTATACAGCGAAAACAATGCGGTACAATTGTGTAAAAATCTATCAGATCATTATACATCTAGAGTTTTTTATTAAAGTAAACACATTGTACTAGATCACCTGAAAAGCGCTATGATGCTAGTGTCACTCCATCCAAAATTTGTCTGTATGTTGAGAAGAACCAGGAGCGCCTTCAATCTAGACACACATGCTCCATCATACAACGGCGTATCGGCTTCACTTTTCATATCATCATAGATAAGCCTTTCTGAATCCATGATCGGCTTGTCATTTCATCGATCTCGGGCTCAAACATTGCCTCGTTGGGAATAATGTGGTCTGTATGATCATCCCCCGAGCTATCGAAAGCTACATCTTGTGGCATCACATATGCTGCTTCACCAAATCGCCTACGAACACGTCTATTGGATTGCAAGATTGTTGCCTGTTGGCCAACATCAGAGTCCGGCGAGTTATAATTGGCAACAACTAGATCTATAATAGATGGATCGAACTGGCCAAATTTGCAAATGTGTTGCAAAGAAACGCGTCTTGTCTGTCGCATAGCCAACTTGCATTGATTACAAGGACATAAGATCCTCATTGAGAGATAGGTGTTTTGGTTGGACGCCCCCACATCCTCGTCACTACTCATAATGAGGGTGAAAACCTTATAACCTGAACATAAATTTAATCTTCTATTGGCATCCTCCGTCTTTTATCTCTCTCTCTCTCTCTCTCTCTCTCTCTCTCTCTCTCTCTCTCTCTCTTTGTTCACACTGTAAACTACCTCACATTCTCTAGTCATGTCCAATCCCCGCACACCTCAGTCTAGAGGTGCACGGAGATCAGAACCACCGGGTTATAATCTCGTCTTTATTGGTCGATGCCTATATTTGTGGGTACAAGAAATCTACACACCCATGTCTATATGATAGTGCATGTAGTGGACAAAACCCCTTTGCCTCTTCTCTAGCTGTAGCATTTCACAACATCTTAACATCTTTTCACAGTAGATCTTTGTCTATAGCATGCAAGTACACCATTCTTGCAATGTAGGTGATGCCTGCTCAAAGCACTAAATTCTTACTCTAGATTTGACGGGCTGTGTAGTGTGTGTGTGTGTGTGTGTGTGTGACCTTGGAATCGTTATCTTGCATCACTAATTTCTGTGTAGGCTCAATTTGCTCTTCCATTGGCTAATCATGACGACTTATTGTACGGCAGCAGCCGTCGAACATGCAGGTGGAATTGCTGGTCCGCATGGACTGTCGAGGCTGTGAGCGCAGGAAATTTTCTCATGTAGAAAAACGGAGTCTTTTTCAATGTTTTTCATATGAGCAAGTGTTTCTCCTACAATGCTTAACATCATGAGCGCACCTTCATTGACATGCACTAAAATCTAACCTAAATCTAAAAAAAGCTAGTCCATCGAACATAAATCTAGATTTAATTTAATCTTAAAATCAAAATAAACCTAAATCTAATCTAATCTAACGTAAATAAACTTAAATCTAATTTAACGTAAATCTAACCTCAAAATAAACCTAAATCTAATTTAATGTAAATCTAAATCTAACCTAATCTTAAACTCAACATAAACATAGATCTAAATGTAATCTAGCCTAATCTAATTTAAATTTTAACATAATCTCTTTCTCTCTTTGTTTTCTCCCCTTACCTCTCTCTTTCGTCTTCTCCCCCCCCCTCTCTCTCTCTCTCTTTGGTTTCTTATTCTCTCTCTCTCTCTCTCTCTCTCTCTCTCTCTCTCTCTCTCTCTCTCTCTCTTAGTTCAACAGGTCTTGAGTTCAACTCCTCGCCGGCTAGATCTTTAAGGTCTCTTGGGATAGTTTCCTACGACATCAAAACTCTCTTCTTCTCGGGTGTGTGTGTGCCAATAAAAAGAGGAAAATAGTATAACCTTTCTATCACCCAAGTGTGGTAGATTGGTTATGCCATTCCCCTCTTGAATAACAAGTCTTGAGTTCAACTCCTCATCGGATAGATCTTTAAGGTCTCTTGGTATAGTTTCCTACGACGTTAAAACTCTCTTCTTCTTGGGTGTGTGTGTGTGTGTGTGTGGGTGGGTGTGTGCGCCAATAAAAAGAGGAAAATGGTATATCCTTTCTATCACCCAAGTGTGGTAGATTGGTTATGCCATGTCCCTCTTGAATAACAAATCTTGAGTTCAACTCCTCGTTGCCTAGATGTTTAAGTTCTCTTGGGATAGTTTCCTACGACGTTAAAACTCTCTTCTTCTCATGTGTGTGTGTGTGTGTGCGCCAATAAAAAGAAGAAAATGGTATAACCTTTCTATCACCCAAGTGTGGTAGAATGGTTATGCCATTTCCCTCTTGAATAATAGGTCTTGAATTCAACTCCTCGTCGGCTAGATCTTTAAGGTCTCTTGGGATAGTTTCCTACGACGTTAGAACTCTCTTCTTCTTCTTCGCTCTTTTCTCTCTCTCTCTCTCTCTCTCTCTCTCTCTCTTCCCCTCTCTCAATGTGTGTGTGTGTTTTTTTGGTTTGTTTATGCATGTGCTCTCTCTCTCTCTCTCTCTCTCTCTCTCTCTCTCTCAAAAACACAATGTGTGTGTGTGAGAGAGAGAGAAAGAGATAGGGGGAGAGAGAGAAAGAGGGAAAGGGAACATGAGAGAGAGGAGAGGGAAGGAGCATGCCTAGCTCTCCTTCGTCTCCTCGTGTATGTGTGTGTGTGTGTGTGTGTGTGTGGAGAAGAGAGAGAGAGAGAGAGAGAGAGAGGGAGAGGGAGAGTGCGGGTTAACTCTTTGCTTGCTTGAGCACCAAAAACTCAGATCTGAGTTTTTGGGTGCTCTCGATTTATTTTTTACCCCTATCGATGTCGCTATGGGTGTCGCTATGAGCGTCGCTATGTTACAAATAAACTAGCGACGCCGTGAATTTTCACTTTTAAGCATTGCACTGCGAGCATCACTAATGTGAAGTACCTCTTGCAATGTGGAAGGAAAATTTAGTGCTACGAGAGCCTAGAATTCGGTCATAAGAAGGCCCAACGTCCTAAAGGAAATGACGCTAGTAATTCAACTGCCTATGTTAACTTTTAGAATCACCCCAATCAAGGGGAACAATCTAAAAACCTTAGAACCAAAGGAAAAAATCCAACCCAAGCAAAAACTCCCCCTACCACTCATTTTTATTCTCAAAGACCAACCGTCCATCCACCTAGATCAGCAACAGTAAACTTTGTCTCACTAAAGGATGAGATAGATGAACAAGCCAATGTTTATGCTACCTTGGATACTAGGAATTGAAATCGATAATTCCCCATTCTCAAGACTAAAGAAGAATATGAGTACTGAGCTAGAGAAAACTTTAGACATGAAGGAGCCAAAGCTGCTACATAAAATGGTTTAGGAGGTTTTGGTCATGTGGGAGGGCTATCCCACTGAAGGTACTTCCTCAATGGACTAGGAACGCCTTATTTCTTAGTTTCCTCACATTTTGTAATGAGTTCTCCCTTTTGTGATCGTATCAATCCTCCCTAGCTAATGTAATTGATGAATAGAAGCTCCATACTTGTTACCTTTTTGTGTCACCCCAAGCAATGTAACCTGGTTGTTTTTGCTACATAATAACAAGATTATTGTTATCCTTTATAACTCGGATCACTATATGTAATTGCAATATAAATATATAAAATAAAGTTAAGCTAAGAACAAATTTAATTGGATGTGTAAAGAGAAATTAGAGAAAGAAGGATTTCAGACAAGAACCAAGATCGTAATTAACGACGATGAACTTGTTAAAAGATACAATGAAGATGGATTTTTTGTTTTAATTTAATAAGCCCATCCATCATATGATCACAAAAGCAACCATCACAAGCGAGACATATATTAAGCCTTTCATCCATAGGAAGAATTTTCTATGAAATTGCTGCACTGATCTCTCGAGTATAAGGTGAGAAGTTAAAGGGCCGTCTAAGAGGTAAACCAAAGTGAGGGTAAAGATATATATTTTGATGAGGATAAAAATGTGCAAGCAAAAAGACTCACTTGGAGAAACCATGATACATCACACGATAGCATCAAGGACCGAAACCCATTGCTTCAATTACCATAGCCAAGAAAACATTGTTGTGAAAGTGATCCCAATCCCAAAGTGTCACCCTTGTTATGTCTCAAAATGTCCACCATTTGGTTTGAGTTATTGAAGTTCACAAGTGAGGGAAGAGCAAGCCCTCATACCAGCTTAGAAAATCTCTTTTGATAGATTCACTTGCTTGTTGTAGATGAGGAATGGCCACATATAAAACTATTAGGAAATATGATGTATCTAAGTAGATAATTGAGTAGATTACTTAATGGAGAGAGGTAGATTTCACACACAAGAGATTATAGAGTAGAAAGAGAGAGAGTACACACAATATACGTGGTTTACCCAATGTGGGCTACATCCATGACAAAGCAGCCACTCAATGGCTTTAGTACTTCGAAACAAGAAGTAGATTACAAAGGGATTATACCCTTTTGGAGCTCCTGCCTTGTTTCACTCTCACCACCTCACACCCACCTTGTTGCATCAACTTCACACTATGAAATGTGTGAAGAAATGGCCTCCTTTTATAGGCCAAAAGGGCTACCCTCTCTCATGAGAGGCAACCATGTGTAGCCGCCCTTGTGTAGATAAGTCCAAATCGGACCCTCCAATCCACCCATGTATGGCCGCCTTTGAGAAGACAAGTCCTTCTTTGAAATCGGCCACCGGCCACTGGCCATTGACTTTCAACCACCAGCCACCTGCCATTGACTACCGTCCACCGGGTACCCGAGCAAACGACCGGCCGTGTTTTGACCAGCTTCCGGTTGCGCTGTTCGATTATAATATTCCAGTGAAGCCAGTCTTGAGCTTTGTTCTAGACTGGCCGTGAAAATTTGGTTTTTGGCGAGTTATTTTTCTTCACACACGATGGATTTTCCTCATAATGGGGGCCTTACAAATGTGTGTTTTTAATACAAAAAATTATAAGGGGTAAATCTCCCACTCGTATGCACCTTTCCTACCTTTAGTTGTACCTCTTCCAAAAGAGTGCGTATGAAGTGATATCTCACCTCAATGTGGTTTGTCCTTGAATGAAAAGCTTAGTTCTTTGCAAGATGGATACTGCTTTTTCTATCATTGTACAAGACACAATTGTCTTGTTTGAATCCAAGCTTATCTAAGAATCTATGAGGCCACATGATTTCTTTTCTTGCCTCTGTCATTGCTACATACTCTGCTTCCGTGGTGGAAAGTGAGACCACTTTCTACAGCTTTGAAGCCCAGTTTACTAATGTGCCTCCAATCGTAAAGACATAGTCAGTAGTGCTCCTTCAAGTATCTTTGTCACTTGCCATATCTGCATCAGCATAGCCTTCTAGAAAAATATCAGTTCCTCCAAGATACAAAGCATTTTTTGTTGTCTCTTTTAGATACCTAAGTTTCCACTTCACAGCTTGCCAGTGCTCTTTACTTGGATTTTCTATGAACCTAGTTACAACTCCCACTGCATGTGCAAAGTCTAGCCTTGTCCAGACCATAGCATACATAAGAGAATCTACCGCTGTAGCATATAGAACTTTAGACATATAGGCTATCTCCTCTTGTGTCTATGGACACTTATCCTTGGTGACCAGCCAAAGATGTAGAAATCTTTTTTTGCATTTTGCATTGCAAATCTTTCTAGTACCTTCTTGATGTAATCCTCTTGAGATAGCTTAACTGTCTTCTTCGTCTTGTCCCTTGATATCTTCATACCAAGTATCCTATTTGCAACACCTAAATCTTTCATTGAAAAAGATTTAGACAGCTCCTCTTTTAGGTCTTTGATGTCCTCCATGTTAGCACTTGCAATCAGCATGTCACCAACATACAACATTAGGATGAGGAACTTCCCATCTCCCAAATTCTTTGCGTAGACGTAATGATCCGAGTTGCATCTTGTGAATCCATGATCCAACACCCATCGATTGAACTTCAAGTACCATTGTCTTCATGATTGCTTCAAACTATAAAAGCTCTTCTTTAATTTGGAGACCATTTTCTCCTTACCTTTTATTTCATACCTCTTTGGTTGAAGCATGTAAATTTCCTCCTCTAAGTCACTGTGAGGGAATGTCATGTTTACATCCATTTGCTCAATATTTAGATCATAAGCAGACACAAGGCTTAAGACAAGCCTAATTGAGTTCATTTTTACAACAAGAGAAAATATTTCATTGAAGTCAATACCTTTGTTTTGAGAAAACCTTTTACCACAAGCCTAGACTTGCACCTTTTCTTCCCACCTTCTTCCTCCTTCAGCTTATACACCCATTTATTCTAAAGTACCCACTTACCTTTAGGCAACTCAACCAACTCCCATGTTTGATCGCAATGTAATGAGTCCATATCCACTTGCATTCTCTTCATCCATTCTTCTTTGGATTCATGTTGCATAGCTTCTTTGTATGATTCCGGCTCTCTCGAATTTGAGATCAAGAGATGGTTGAAGGAAGAAAGGAACCTTTCTGGAGGTCTACTTACTCTTGTAGATCTTTCGGGAATAAGTTGAGGCTTCTCATTTGGTTGACGTTGTTGCACATTATCACCATTTGTAGTCCTTGATTCTTCATTGTCCTCAAGCTCCATGTACTCATCACCTGTTTTTTTTGTTTGTTTTCTTTCCAAGTAATCTTTGTACATATTTTGTTCGTTAAAAATTACATCTCTACTCCTAAAGATTTTACCGTCTTCAGGATTCCATAGGCGATACCCAAAGTCACCTTCTCCATAGCCAATGAAGAAACACTTTTTGGCCTTTGCATCTAGTTGTGATCTTAGGCTTCTATATATGTGCGTGAAAGCCTCACACCCAAACACTTTGAGGAATGCATAATTCACGGGTTTACCTTTCCATGCCTCTTCTAGAACTCCCCCATCCAATGCCGTTGAGGGTGACCGGTTGATTAAGTACACAGACGTACTTACAACTTCTGCCCAAAGCTCAAGCGGTAGGCCTGCATGTAGCCACATGCTTCGTGCTCACTCCATGATTATCCTATTCATCCTTTCTGAAGTCGTATTTTGTTGAGGTGTCCTTGGGGTTGTCTTTTGCCTCCAAAGTCCATTGCTAGCACAAAAGATTTCAAAAGCTTGGCTGCAATATTCACCTCCATTGTTGGACATGAGGTATTTAACCTTGGTACCTACTTCATTCTCCACAAAGGCTTTCCACCTTTGAAATATGGAAAACACATTGGATTTAGTCTTCATGACATAAACCCATGTTTTCATAGTCGCATCGTCTATGAATGTTACATAATACAATGAGCCACCAAGTGATGGTGTACTTGCAGGACCCCAAACATCAGAATGAACCAACTCAAGTTGTTTATTTTTTCTTTTATTTCTTGATTTTTGAAATTTCACCCTCTTTTGTTTACTATAAACACAATCTTCAGAGAACTCTAAATCCACTTCTTTCAAACCTGGTAGAAGCTTCTTTGTTTGAAGGATTTGCATTTCTTTGGCACTCATATGCCCAAGCCGATAGTGCCACACCGCACTGTCGACTTTCATAGCTATTTCACAAGTTGAAGTTTGCGTGCTAACAATACACAAGTAAAGTGTACCGACCTTTTCTCCCTTGGCAACCACCAAAGATCCCTTTGAGATCTTCCACCGTTTGCTTCCGAATGTGATGTTGTGACCTTCATTGTCCAATTTTCCTATAGAGATCAAATTTTTGCGAAGATAAGGAACATGCCTAACATCTTTAAGCTTCCATTCATTTCCGTTAGCAGTTTTGACGCAAACTGTACCTTTGTCGACAATTTCACAAGCTTCCTCATCTCCCAAGTATACATACCCAAAATTACCTTTAGTGTAATCTTTGAAATGTTGCTTGTGTGGTGTCGCATGCAATGAAGCCCGGGAATCTACTATCCAAGAATTAGACACATTGTCTAATGAGAGAATTAGAGCATCTTGCTCTACTTTAGTTGCCATAGTGACCTTAGATTTTGGCTTGTTGTCTTGAGACTTTGACTCATTATTCTTGTTGGACCAACAATCCTTCTTAACTTGGCCCTTCTTGCCGCGGTTCCAACATTCAAGAACTGACTTTATGTGTGACTTGCTCCGTCTTGAGCGATCACGACCCTTTTGGTTTTTAACCTCTCCTAAGGCCTTCCTCTCGTTTCCACTGACAGTGCAGCACTTGAGGATTCTCCTGTGCTTCTCCTTTGCATTTCCTCACTTAGGAGAATACCCACAACATCATCAAACTTAAGAGTATTTGTGCCAGAAATAGGATTACTTACAACCATCACAAGGCTGTCCCAACTATCCGGTAGAGATGATAGTATAAGGAGAGCTCACACTTCATCATCAAAATTTATTTTCACCAATCAAAGTTGACTTATGTTGGTGTTAAAGTCATTTAGGCATTCTGCAACTGAACCATTCTCTCTCATCTTTAGATTGAACAAGTGCTTCATAAAAATACCTTACTAGATGCCGATGGTTTCTTGTAGAAGTCGTCAAGTGACTTCATCAAGTTCTCCGTGGTCTTTATCTCCAAAATGTTGAAGGCCACCGTTGATGCCAAGCTTAACTAGATTACTCCCAGTGCCTTTCGGTCAAGGACAATACATGATTTATCTGCCATCGTTGCGAGCTTCTTTGCAAGACCGCCTAGTGGCAAATAGAGGTCCTTCTAGTAGAGATAGTATTCAATCTGCATCTTCCAATGTTGGTAGTTTTTGCCGTTTAACTTCTCGATCTTGACCTCCATTCCTCCGCCATTACTCCCACTCAATTCAAGGAATCCTTTCCTTGAGATAATTTAGCTACGAGCAAACCTTGCTCTGATACTAGTTGTTAGGAAATATGACTCGTAGCTAAGTAGATAATTGAGTAGGTTACTTAATGGAGAGAGATAATTTTCACACACAAGAGATTATAGAATAGAGAGAGAGAGAGAGAGAGTACACACGATATACGTGATTCACCCAATGTGGGATACGTCCACGAGAAAGCAGCCACTCAATGTCTTTAGTACTTCAAAACAAGAAGTAGATTACAAGGGGATTATACCCTTTTGGAGCTCCCACCTTGCTTCACTCTCACCACCTCACACCCACCTTGTTGCATCAACTTCACACTGTGAAATGTGTGTAGAAATGGCCTCCTTTTATATGCCAAAAGGGCTTCCCTCTCTCATGAGAGGCAGCCATGTGTAGCCGCCCTTGTGTAGATAAGTCCAAATCGGACCCTCCAATCCGCCCATGTGTGGCCGCCCTTGAGAAGACAAGTCCTCCTTTGAAATCAGCCACCGGCCACTGGCCATTGACTTCCAACCACCGGCCACCGGACATTGACTACCGGCCACCGGCCAACTGGCCAAACAACTGGCTGTTTTTTTTACCACCTTCTGGTCGCCGTCTGGCCATAATATTCTGGCGAAGCCAGTCTCAAGCAAAGCTCGAGACTGGCCGTGAAAATTTTGGTTTTCAGCGAGTAATTTTGTTTTCTGGTGAGTAATTTTTCTTCACGCACGATTGCTTCTCCTCAAAATGGGGGCCTTACAAATGTGTGTTTTTAATACAAAAAATTACAAGGGGTAAATTAGGATCCATACTTAGCAATCTCCCACTTCCTACCACTGATCCATAAAGTAAGGTAATGAGGAAAGAGACAGCAGAAAGGATTATAAGAGATAATCCTAAGAAGTTCTTGACAAGGATATGGGAAGAAAGACAAAGATGAAGGTAAGAATACTGTAAGAGATGAGGATAGATTGCGTCTTATATAGATGAATCAGCTAGAGAAGAAAGAATTAGTGTTACCTACAATCTAAAGGTGTAACTTGCGGTCAATGATTTATTACCTTCCTTTATTGTTTCGAGATGAGGACAACTCTTTCTTTTTATTGAGGATTTTGTAAGGGCCTTCTCCTAGCTCTTATGCAAGGCCAATACATCTAAGCCACCGACTTTAAAATATGTAAAAGAAAAAATAGAAAAAAAAATATTTGAGTAAAATTTGAGTTCAATTTAAGCACCAAGGTATACTCGCAAGCCACTCCCCGCTTACACCATGGGAATAGTGGCATAATCAATACATGGAAAAAATAGCTTTTCATTTCAATAAAATTAACATAAAGAAAAAGATAAGGAAAAGGAAAAAGATAAGACAAGGATAAAGGAAAAGAAAAAGATAAGAAAGAAAAAGAAAGAGAAGATAAGGATAAGGATGAGGTGAGTAAGTAGATTGTTGAGAAAGTTTTGATTAAGTAAGATAAGTTATAATAAAAAGAAAAGTTATCAAGATAAGGAAGATAAGCTATCAAGATAAGTGAAAACACCTATAAAAAATGTGCATAAAAAGAGGACTTCTCTTCTCATTTTATACTTCCCCTTCTTATTTTTTGAAGTGCAAGCTTAAGAGTAAGCTTGGGAAATCCCTAGCCAAAGCTATTTCACACACCACCTTCCACACACACACACACACACACCCACCTTCAAGTGAATCCATGGCTAGAACCCTAATCAAGTTTGTAAAAACTTAATCTTCTTCTTCACATTACCCTCACCCTCTCCTCTCTCCTGATTCTCAATCCTTCCATAGCTTGAATTCCTTTTGCGTCTTGCCATACTCTAATTCCAAGTGGTCTAATTTGGTGGTCTCCAATCAAAGTTAAGAGAGAAAGAGTCACCTACATCAACATACTTCTTCAATACTCACTCCTAATATCCTTAATTATCCCTTAAGCTCTCGCAAAAACCTTTTTAATTTATTGATTTCTAAGCTATTTTATACTCTTACCTAAAGCCATAATTCAAAGGCAACTAGGTAAAGGAGTTATTTTGAAACTAATCTTATTTTTAGAGAAGAGGAATTATAATTTTCCAAAAGAGATGCTCTTGATTTTGCATAAAATAATATGTGTAAAAGTTTAAGTGGCATACTAGGTTAATATCTAATTTTTAAAAGGAATTTGAGTTTTGAAGGGTAAGTTTATTATAATTAAAGAAGTTTTCTTTGAGAAAGAAGATTCACATTTCAAAAAAGGTCATTCCCTCCCTTCTCTCTTGCTAATTGAAAAAATCCCAAATCTTTAAGCCTCTCCTATCCGTGTGATTAATCCTCTCCACGGAAGCAAGAGGTAAGCCTCAAACCTATCTTGAGTAGAATTTGTTGATCATTCATAATTCATTGCATGTGCATTTCTCAATACACTAACACGTACAATCTTAGGAATGTCACATTTTCACTCTTACACTATCTTCTTTGAAGGGTTCTAATCTTACACAATCAAGCATTAACTCTTGCATAATCACTCAAAAAAAGGTTACAATTGTAAGTTTGTGCACTCTAAAGTTCTATGTTTGCAATTCATGACTCATATGTATTGTTCTTTTCAAGTTCTCATTCTTTCAAATTTGTTTTGAGGGAGTAAGGGGATAGCTTCGCAGAAGTGATGACCATGTTGCTTGAACATAAATCTCCCAGTGCCTCCATGGAGATGTCCCATGGATGGCAGATGATGCAAAAGAACAAAAATGGGATTCATAAAAGTCGAAGCTAATTTGAAACTTACGTCGTGACAAAATCTTAAAATCCCAAGAGACTCGTTGTATTTCTTAAGGTCTTCTTTGAGTAGACAATAAAAGGAAATAGGAACTAAGGGATTATACCTCAAGGAGCTCACTCTAAACTTCAACTAGGACTAAAAACTTTACCGATAAGATTTGACATGGATAGCCCTAGTATAACATAGAAGATTGAAGTGTGAACTTTGTCTTACATGTTTGGAAAAGGCCGGCGTAGGTGTTTACGTGTGGGATTCAATGGGGGATGGTCCTTTTTGTCTAGGACTGATAATTGTTGGTCTACCCGAGCGGGTGATAAAGACCTATGGATACGTCTAGAAATCAGCCTAGTCTCGAGTAGACCTTATGCTAACGAGAAAATGGAGGAAGAATAAATGGACCCGTGAAGGGATCAGGATAAGGAAGAAGGATGTGATTGTATTAAGGAACTGTTCTAATTGTTTGCTAAAAAAGAACCTTGGAAAGTCTAAGAAACCTAAATGGGCTATTCTGCAATTGTCCTCATCAGTCAAACCTTTGATCTGCTTCTTGGAATATTGATTTAAAAAGAATCTAGACTAGATTATTTTTGTAAGCCTTTTCCACACAAGATAAAGAAAAATAAGAATTGGAAATTGTGTCAAGGTGCAGGCTCCACACGTGGCAAAAGAGATAGGATACCCAAGTCATGGGACAAGGATAGGGATATGGTTGGAGAATCATATGTGAGTGCTTGAAAGAAAACTAGGTAACTTTAATTATACTAACTAAAAAAGGAAGTAAAATATTCTTTAAAGGAAAAAGGTGGGAACGACCTGATAAATGCACACTTGCAAGGGTATGCAGTAGTTTGCAAGCTTCTTTCAAATGCCTGAAATGTATTCTTGGTTTCACATGATTGAAATACTATTTTGTAGTATCATAGTACTACCTTGGGATTTGTGGGAGAGGTGTCTAACCTCACTCCTATCTTATTGTTGCAGACATAGCAAGAACCACGAATATAATTGTCAATCCATGGGAGGAAGATGACTCGACTAGTGCACAGAGGCTACAAGAGGTTTTCAATCTCTTGGAAAACAACAGACAACTTGCATCAAACTCAAGCTACACTCAAATGACAAAAATTACCAATAGCTAGTCGCTAATCGGTAAACAAATCACATCTGTTACAACATCAAATGACATCCAAACATTACAAAACTTCTAGGACATGTTTATAAGACCTAAGCACACATGATTATGGCCTCAAATCTCACTTTAGGTCTAGTGAAAAAATCGTGAGTATTAACAATAGTGAGTTTTTGACCTAGTCATTTTCGATCCAAAATGCATCTAAATGCGTAGCAATGATGTCCCGATACCCTGCCTATACTTATTTTATGATTTGAAAGCTTAAACTCTAACTTATGATGAAATTAGGCTGTGGGTTGGTGACACCAAAATCTACGGATTACCATGAAATTCTTACATCAATGTGTAGTGCTCTTACATGCGGTTGCAACGCAATAGACGGCACTGCAATGTGACAAAATTGGGAAGGGAGTAGGATGCACGAGAAGGAGATAAGTGAGTACTTTTGGATCTCATTGTGTTTCTATTATCCAAAACTTGTAGAATAATTACAAAATTTCCTTTTATACCTTAGCCAAGGTTTTTGTGGTCAAAACTAATAATCTGGGAGCTCTAACTAAAGATAGGTTGATACAATCTAGAAGCTTGTAGCCCCGGCTTATCAATTATATTGTTTATTTGGAAAGCAAGAGTTACCACATTTCTGATTCATCAAAATAATAAGTGTTTTTACAAAAAATGTTATCTGAGCTAGCTTGTTGCTAACATTCCCCCCCTCCTCAACTGTGTCGTCCCTTGACACAGCTTCATGGACTCAAGTAGTCTTCGTGTTGACGACTGGTGAGGCGGTCTTTAAGCGCATGTAGTGTTGTTTCATATCTGATTCTTCTTTCTTTGTCATAACTTGCAAGAACTGCATCGTAACTCTGTTTTTAAGTTTAATGGCTGAATAGCCAACAAATCTTGATGTAAGGTTCTTTATCATTGGCCCAAATATCGTCGTTCGCCATGTGAAGAAACCTATATAGAATGCTTCTTCAAATGCCAACATATTGCTAGAGGGTAGAAACATGCATCTGATGTAGAAACCGTAAAGAACTTTTTTGAAGGTTGTCCACTTAAGTCCTAACATAGACCTTTATTGATTTTGAGAAAAGACATCCATGGTGCTCCTGATTGCTTAGGCTCATGAAAAGTTTGAATGCAGTTGAGTAGAATTCTGCAAATCTTATACAACATTGCACATGAGAGGTGAGGGAGGCTCTTGAAGAAGGTCATGGCACCCGTTAGGGTTTTCACCATGTATTCTTTCGTTGCTGGTCCGTACTCTGGAGCTGGTAGACGTTGGTAATTCAACCATGTCGACCTCTTCTTTTTCAGTGCATTATACGCCTGCCATGTCCTTACTCTTGGTACAAGACAGAATGTAGGGTCTTTTTGTAGGGTTGTAGGTGCTCTTGTGAACATAATTAGATATCTCAAATTCTTGTTCAACCAGCTCTTTCTCCAGGTGGGGTGGATATCCTCTGAGACTTCTGCTTGCATATCCTTGTATAGTCTTTCCTTTACCTATAGTAGCTCCACTTTGATCAATGTGTATGGCAGTGATTGATGATGCCACTCAGCATTGATTTGGTAAGGAGTGAGTTGAGCTACATTTGCTGAGTGAAGAACTCTCAACTCCCAATCCATTACTGCTTTCCATTTAGCATCTGTTGGATCTTCCTCAGCTTTAGAAAGTTGGACATGGGCACCTGCTCAGCTTCAGACTAGTCCTTCTAACGGTTGAGTTTCAATCTCAGCAAATGAGACTGAGGGTATGTTGATGGTTGGTTGTTCGGAGGGTCCTGCTTCATCCTAAGTTTTTGGTTGTCCCTCTCTCAACAGCTTGACTCTCTTTAATTCTACTATCTCTTTGAGCAGTTTCTCTTCTCTTTGGATTTGCATCAATGCAAGGTCTCGTTGTTGCGATTGTTCAAGATTTAGCTCTAGCTCAAGGTCCTTGTTCCTCTTTTCTAAAGTCTCATCTGTTCCCTTGATTGAGACGACAATAGGGTTTTCTCTTATCTATTTTAAAAATGTTGCTTGATCATGAATCCGTTGCTCAAAGTACTGCAAAGAAGCATTAGCTACATCGAGTTGCACTTGGATCTTTTGTACTGACAGAGTAGTGGTGAGAAGTTCATTGGTTACTTCTGTCATCTACTGATCTTCGCTTTTGCAGGCATTTGATAATTTAGTCAGAAGCTCTCCTAGCTCTTCCATCTCTTTCTATTGCTTCTCCTTTGATATTTGGTGTTATTCTGCTTCACTTTTCAGCTCTTCTGTTCCTTTCCTTGCAAGGTTCTTGGTTCTTGGTCCCCTTATATCTCTCGTACTCCATCTTTCAGGGTCCTCACCTTCAACTTGGTGGCTCCTTTCATATGTTTGCTTTTCTCTTTCAAATCTCGCCTTCTTTTGCTGAGGTTCCTCTTGGTGTGCTGCTACTACTACTTTCTTTTTCATTTCTTCAATTCTTGCTCTTCTTTCTTCATTGTCCGAGATTTCACTGCTATGAGCTTCATGGGAACTTTCTGTAGATTCCTCATCTGACTTGTACACTCTCTTTGTTGAACCTAAAACAAGATGGATTTGGAGGAAAAAGGAGCAGTTATCTTCTCCACAAACTGTAAAACCGATGAAGCAGTGGAGATTTAAGTCTCAAGACACTAAACCACAATATTTCATTGAAGACAAACCAAGATACCAATGGCTAGTTAAAGCTGAATAACTATCATTATTGATACTGAAAACTCAGGAATCAATGTTCCAAAGCATTTTGACGGTAGAATAAAGCAAAGAGCACACAAGCTACAAGACTTTCTCTTTATCGACAATTTCTAATGTTGTGTCTTTACTTATATTGATTGGATTTTCCATTGAGATAATCACACATTGAGCTATGTAGCTACTCACATGAGCCGAGATGCCTTGAGTTAATGAACAACAATTTGTAAGTACTTTGTTAACCTTACCAATGTGGTGTCAAACAAGTAGTAAAAGTTTTTCTCTTTTTATGTTTTGTCTAGTCTATTGGTCACGTTGTTAGCATGCAAATGATAAGAATAACGAGAGCCTCTATAGACTTGCACAAGTCACATTGTCTGAAAGAAGAGCTATTACACTGCCGAAACCACCTGTGATAAGCACCGGTAAATATTTATGAAGAACCCTTCTATCAAGAAGCACACTTGAAATTAGGAGAAACCAAGGACATAAAGATGTATCTCGTCTTGAGTAGATTTTCATAGAGCATCCATATGCTAAAAATAGATAAAATATGAGAGAGATATGGCCATTCAAAGTTGGGGGTGTACTCTCTTATGCTAAAAAATGAGCTCTTTGGAAACTTTGTAGGTGTTGTAGCTATTAAAAAGGGCCTCTCCTTATCCTCTTTAATCAAATTTCTCTTTTCTCTCTCCTCAACCGACATGGTCTCTTGGGGTTTTCATTTTATTGGTTCATTTTGAGTGGGCAGGTGTGAACAGCTGGAAAAGTGCACCCATCTCCTTGGAGTCCAGGAGCCCTCTTCCCCAAGCTCCTCACCAAGTGAATCAAACAATGAGAGTCCCCCACTTCCCCTATATACCCCTCATCTTGTCTCCACACACCTCCATGTGGGATTTCTTAGTGCCACATGGCATCCTCCTCCCACACTTCTCCAACATCCTACTCTCCCCACAGAAAATTCTCAACGCAACCTCTTCTCAAGGCCAACTTCCCAGGAGCATAGTGCACCGTTCTGGCCAGCAAATGTAATGATGTAAAGGATCCCATTACTTTGGTTACTTCCAAAAAATTAAAATCTTAGCATTTCTAATTTAAATCATCAAGTTGGCCAAGTTGCCTTTTTGTCACATGCATCTGCAACCACTTTCTAAGTCGAGACCACCCACTTGAAATGCTCATAATGATGTACAAGTCCAATTCACAATCTATAAAGCAAGGCTGAAAATACATAGTGAAAACCATCTTTCGGGGACTGAAACAACCCAAAACTCTCGTAAACAAGCCCGGAAAAACCAAGCCTTTGTACATGTATTTCTACATGGTCACTCCCAAGACTCAAAGCACTATGTACACATATATACATGAGGCTAGTGAGCAAGAGTTTTGGCATAATTTATTGTCTTTATGCTCATCCTAAAAATGCTTGACATAGCTTTCCAGCCCTTCCTAGCATGCTTGACCATTCATAACAACCAGAGCTATCTAGGGTGAACAACTGTCGTAGTTCATTCCAGAAACCCTATTCACATTTTCAGATATCTTCGCACAGTTTTCCTCCATTGATAGCATCTCACTGTCACAATTGTCATCAAACGTGCCATATACTTCTTCAAACTATAACAATTAACACGGTATTTATGCTATGCACCACCCACACCTACTAGCTGATACATTCCATTGTCAAACTTATTTACAATAGTAAAAGAACCTTCCCAATTGATTTGAAACTTTTTCTAAAAGGTATTGTCCAACTGAGTGTTGTATCGCAACACAAGATCACCTTTTTTAATTCCCTTATTCTTCACACACTCATTAGTCTTTATCTGAGCTTTCTTTGACACTTCTTCAACTCAAAGCCAAAAATTTTCTCCAATTGCAAACACTGTAAATCCAACAATATTTTTTGACAAGTATCTCTTTGCTCTTCATCCCCCAATGACAACAATTTAAGTGCAAGAATCTCCACTTCAATTGGAAATAAAGCTTCATTGTGTTACTTTATACATGTGGTAGCGATGTGTGTGAACACACTAGGACCGCCGGGGCATTTTTTCCCTCTTTAGGAGGTTTTTTCCCCCGTGCATTGTATATACGCCCATCACTCTAGGGCTATCTATCTTTCCATTGCACACTAAGTAACACACTCTCTATTGTGTGCCTTGAGCTTCCTTCATCTTCTCCAAGCTGTGTGTGCTTCTCTGCAACCCTAATTCCAACAATTGTTATCATAGCAGGTTACGACGTCCCCGGCTTAGTCACGAGCAGCTCCAACACACGCCTTCTCATTTCCTTTGATTTCATTGAGATTTGGCGAGCGTTCGCAGGTCGACAAATTTTTTGGGTGGGCCGTTTCCAGCCCATTTCAGCCTCCGTTTCCCAATTTTACACAGCACCAACAATTCTCAACCAGGGTCGTCCCAAAATGAGAGGAGAATCTCTCAGGCCAGTTGGCATAACATGAAAGTTCACCATAACCTTCACGTTGGAGAGGGGGAATGGGGGACGACACCCGACACGACCAGAAATGCCTCTCTATAGCCTAGGGTCAACACAACACCCCAATCCACTCGAAAACACCTTCACAAACACGACCTGCACACAATCCGGCTCCACCTGGCACACTTACCAAGCGCACACGTGCTTTCCAAAACCACGAATGAGCTTTCCCACTTCGCCGCACTTTGCTTTACCTCCCTCTGCACACACACACACACTCTCTCTCTCTCTCTGGGCAAAAGGCCAGCGGTCCGGACACACACGCGCTCCGACGGCACCGCGGCTAACACCAGACGAGACGGGGAAGAGAAAAGGGGAGGGGGGAGCGACACGAGGCCAAAGACGAAGAGGGTTGCCCATTGATAGCTCCAAAACATCCTTACACAGCTCAAACGAGCTCTCTCTCACACTCTTGCCTACTCCTCTTGAGCGCACAGACCCCCAACAACAAAAAGAGTCCCCCCCATACAAAAAGTTTTGCTCCTTTACTGGGCCTATTTTTGAGTTTTTTAGGCATTTTTCATGGTAGGCCGACATGTGGCACTTCCCTTGGGAGGCTCAGCTGGACTTTGACTAGCTTGGTGTTCATCCCGAGGCTTCACACTTCACTTTACACACAAGCACCCTCTAGGGAGCAACGATGGCGCCGTCGTTGCCCCCCTAAGGGCTCACATTGCCTTCTAAAAGGTTTTGGACCAAATTTGTTTGTGGGAAACGCCCTCCCCATGGGCAGGATGCCATGTCATCACCTTCCTCGCGTGGGCGGAGCCGCCCAAAACCACCACCTACCGCCAGCGGCCGCCAGCGCAGCGCCTACGGCGCTTTCCGCCATAGCCCACACGGCACGGAGCTCGAAGAGCTCCTTGCTTCCCTTTGTGATACCTATGAGGCCTCACGACCCTGCCCAAATAGCCCGTGGTCTTTAGTTTCGGCACCGCATGTGGGACCTCCCAGTGCGCCACGTGGTGGCCCATAGGGTGATGGCCCTTCGGGCTCCCCAAATTCCTTCAAAGACATCCAATCGTGACAATAAAAAAATGCTTTTCCTGGCTTTCTTCCCCAGATTCCCTTTCACTGCTCCATTGTCCAATGAACGAGCCATAAAACCGTACCGGATTCTCACTAAGTTGGCTCTTGTGCCGTGCAAACCCCACTGCATTTCGGATTCTCTGAGCTAGCTATCTGAGGCCGCCAAAAACCGAGAAAAACATCTGCCAACCTTTCACTATCAAGTGATCCCAACTTCGTCTAGTTGTATCTGACTAACCGAGCGTGCAGTCAACTCGTGCTAGCTCCACATGGTAAATAATCCCACCGAGAACCTTGGTGAGACTCAAAAGACGCCAGATGGCACATTTTCCAATGCGGTCAAGTGGGCTTAGACCCGGCCCCCGGAAAATATTCAAATGGCCATAACTTGCTATCCAGAGCTTCGATTCACATCCGAGAAGACACGCATGCTCCACAACTCGAGCACTTCACGCATATGCACTCACATCATCTTCCGCCAAGCACTTGCACCGCCCAATCCGGTGAGGATCTGCAATGCACCCCATTTCAAACTGCCATATCTTTCACATACGGGCTCTGTGTGAAGAGGCGTCTGGACCTGCTCGAAAAACACACCAAGGGCCACACTCTGGCATGCAAAACCACCACTTCGGGCATATAGGGCCATCTCCCTGTTTGGACATCTGCAGCATGCCATCGGCCTAAAAAGCCGCATCAAGCATACATCTCCACTTCCACCTAGCTGCAGCCGCCCTTCACAACTGTATTATCACCTGAGCCTGCACCTGCTCGATCACATAGCCCCGCTTGGGCTTATTTCTACCATCGACAGCATTTGACTGTACCATCATTTCCCACCCCCTCGTTGAGCATTTATGCTCAACCAAAAGCATACCCATTGTAGACCAAAACGGCATAACCACACCAACACTGAGAAAACCTCAAACCACACCACAACCTCTATGTACAATATATACATAGCTCCTGCTGCTGCTGGCCTTCCTTTAGGCAGGTCGCCCAACCCCCTGCATTATGTGCTATTATCCTCCAGGATCAAACACCTGGCATTGGTCATTTTCATCTACAATCAACAACTCCCTATAGAACTGCTCCCAAACGCCAACCCAATAGTGCATATAAAATGCACCTAACATCTCCTCACTGCTCCATGCAGCTACTGGCATCCAAACATCCAAAAGAGCACCATCGTGCTCACCACTCTGTTTAACAGCCACACCAACGGACATACCAGCATCGATGGACAAACCAACATCGACGGACAAACCTGACCCTCCCACCCAACCATGTAAAGTGGAGGACTCCTCCACAGACTCCTGTAACTGGCTGCATGCCCACTGCACTACTGCACTGACAAGCATAGCCTTCAAGACCCAATGGCACATCTTGCTCAATGGCCTAGCCGCATCCATAGTCTGCTCTTCCTCTTCACCCATGGCCAAATGCACCTGTTCATCACCCAAAGGCCTCTCTACCGGCACCATCTCATTGCACTCCAAACCTGTGGTGGCCTCGACCATTGGCTCCTCAGGCTTATCCATACAAATAGAGCCACATGGCTCAACCAATGCCTCCTGCAGACCATCCTCTATAACCTGCTCACTTTCCACAACCATGGCAGCTTCCTCTTTGTCCAAGCTCCTCACCTGTCTCACGACCAAAGCCCACTGCACGGCCACTTTAACCAACATCACCATTACATGGTGCCACACAAGACTTTTATCTGCATACCATCATCCCCAAGCTTGGGCACTTCCACCTGCTCCTCAGCCATAGTGGCAACCATCACATCTTTATATACCAAACCAGGCAGCTCTACCTGTACCATCTCAAGCTCACTGGAGTGTGTCTCTTCGCCATAGGACGTGGACCCGTCCTCTTCACCTGTATCCCACAAAATCGAGCTCAAACTCTCATCACCATCACTGCCATTGGCCGAATCGGCAGCTACATCTTCACTCTTGAACTCCAGAAAGGCTTGACCACTGCCAACTTGGCCCTGCACACTTTTATCATCAAGCTCCAGACTCTTGGCATCTCGGCCACAATCTGCCACTTTCTCAAGCAAACCCTCCACAAGAACAGGCTCTACCATCTCCTCAAGCTGCACTTGGCACTTGGTTTTTGCTATCTTTTCCACACACAGGCTCTCCTCAACACATGGATCGCCCTCCTTGGCAAGCTCATCCACCATTGGCACTAGCATCCTGCAAACAAGCACTTCCACACAAGCAAAACTGGCCATCGGCCTTACCTCCACAGGCTGCACACTTCGTACCATTGGCACCATCCTTGACCTATCCAAAGAACATCCTGCTGCTGCCACAATCGGTGCATACTCTATCGGCTTAAGCAAGCCAAGCTCCACTTTTCTTCTCACCTTGCGGCTCTTTAACCTGGCAACTTGGACCGCTTCACCATAGCACCTAGGCTCGTCATCATCCACCTTTTCCCTAACCACAGGATGTAAACATGCAAGAAACTTTTCCATCTTGAAGCAATCCCCATTGACCACATTGTTGATAGCCACCAATTGCTTCCAACGAGCTTCGAACTCGGCCACAAAAACCTCAAAATTAGCACTCACATCTTGCCGCAAGCCTTTGATCTGTGCTTCCACTTCATCAATCGATAACACCTTACGAAACCGCATTAGAAACTGCTCTCTAAAACTCTGCCAAACTTGTTTGTCTCCCGCTCGCACACCATCAAACCATAGCTTCGCTTTTCCTCACAGCACCAAGGGCACCGTACGCACCTTGTCATCATCATCTGTCATCTGCAATGATAGCAGGAACAACTCAAAATCTACTAGCCAATCGTCTGCATCCTTGCTTCCACTAAAGATCGGGCCACTACTTTGCCACATCTTTACTTCAAATCACATCACCGAGGAGCTATCAGTGCTCTCCTCAATGGGGGCACCAGAAGATGGAGAGGGGGAATGGGGGACGACACCCGGCACGACCAGAAATGCCTCTCTATAGCCCAGGGTCAACACAACACCCTAATCCACTCAAAAACACCTTCACAAACATGACCTGCACACAATTCGGCTCCACCGGCACACTTACCAAGCGTACACGCGCTTTCCAAAACCACGAATGAGCTTTCGCACTTCGCCGAACTTTGCTCTACCTCCCTCTGCACACTCTCTCTCTCTCTCTCTCTCTCTCTCTCTCTCTCTCTCTCTCTCTCTCTCTCTCTCTCTCTCTCTCTCTCTCTCTCTCTCTCTCTCTCTCTCTCTGGGCAAAAGGCCAGCGGTCCGGACGCACACGCGCTCCTACGGCACCGCGGCTAACACCAGACGAGACGGGGAAGAGAAAAGGGGAAGGGGGGAGCGACACGATGCCAAAGACAAAGAGGGTTTCCCATTGATAGCTCCAAAACATCCTTACACAGCTCAAACGAGCTCTCTCTCACACTCTTGCCTGCTCCTCTTGAGCGCACACACCCCCAACAACAAAAAGAGCCCCCCCATACAAAACGTTTTGCTCCTTTACTGGGCCCGTTTTTGAGTTTTTTAGGCATTTTTCATGGTAGGCCGACATGTGGCACTTCCCTTGGGAGGCTCAACTGAACTTTGACTAGCTTGGTGTTCATCCCGAGGCTTCACACTTTTTTTTACACACAAGCACCCTCTAGGGAGCAACGATGGCGCCTTCGTTGCCCCCCTAAGGGCTCACATTGCCTTCAAAAAAGGTTTTGGACCAAATTTGTTTGTGGGAAACGCCCTCCCCATGGGCGGGATGCCACGTCATCACCTTCCTCGCGAGGGCGGAGCCGCCCAAAACCACCACCTATCGCCAGCGGCCGCCAACGCAGCGCCTACGGCACTTTCCGCCATAGCCCACACCGCACAGAGCTCCAAGAGCTCCTCGCTTCCCTTTGTGATACCTATGAGGCCTCACGGCCTTGCCCAAATAGCCCGCGGTCTTCAGTTTTGGCACCGCATGTGGGAACTCCCAGTGCACCACGTGGCAGCCCATAGGGTGATGGCCCTTTGGGCTCCCCAAATTCCTTCAAAGACATCCAATTGTGACAATAAAAAAATGCTTTTCGTGGCTTTCTTCCCGAGATTCCCTTTCACTGCTCCATTCTCCGATGACCGAGCCGTAAAACCACACCGGATTCTCACTGAGTTGGCTCTTGTGCCATGAAAACCCCACTACATTTCGGATTCTCTGAGCTAGCTATCTGAGGCCGCCAAAAACCGAGAAAAACATCTGCCAACCTTTCACTCTCAAATGATCCCAACTTCGTCTAGCTCTATCTGACTAACCGAGCATCCAATTGATGTGCAATCAACTCGTGCTAGCTACACATGGTAAATAATCCCACGGAGAACCTTGGCGAGACTCAAAAGATGCCAGATGGCGCATTCTCCAATGCGGTCAAGTGGGCTCAGACCTGGCCCCCGGAAAATCTTCAAATGGCCATAACTTGCTATCCAGAGCTCCGATTCACGATCCGAGAAGACAGGCATGCTCCACAACTCGGAACTTCACGCATATGCACTCACATCATCTTCCGCCAACCACTTGCACCCGCCCAATCCGGCGAGGATCTGCAATGCACCCCAATTCAAACTGCCATATCTTTCACATACGGGCTTTGTGTGACGAGCCGTTTGGACCTGCTCGAAAAACACACCAAGGGCCACACTCTGGCATGCAAAACCACCACTTTGGGCATCTGCCTGTTTGGCCATCTGCAGCATGCTGTCGGCCTAAAAAGTCGCATCTAGCATACATCTCCACTTCCACCTAGCTGGAGCCGCCCTTCACAACTGCATTATCACCTGAGCCTGCACCTGCTCGATCACATAGCCCCGCTTGGGCCCATTTCTACTATCGATAGCATTTGGCTGTACCAACGTTCAAGACTTCAACTTCCAAATTCGTAATATTAATCAACCCCAAACAATTTACTTTGGCATGGTTTGCTAGTAGCTTCTGCATGTAGTGAGACCCAATCTCTCTACATATGTGATCACACAAACTTGAGCACCTCCATCGATGTAGGCCTCTCCCATTGCCACACTTTTGTGCCAAATGTTCACCACATGAAAAATGTCGGCGGGTAACTCTCCTAAAGCTCGGGCCCATTTATCCCATAAACAAGTAAACTCCATGACAAAATTATCAACACTTTGATTAGCCTTCTGAGTGTATTTCAAAATCTCATGCCAAAATTCATCAGGTACTTCAATGCTCCTGTATTGTTCCAGAAAAAGCCTTCTTCACATGATTGTAGTCCAAAACCACCCTTGAAATTTGTACCTGTACCACCTCTTCATAATTTGTGACCAAACTTTTTCCTCATCCTATAAACTATATTGCAGGAACCACAATAATTTAGCTTGATCTAGTATATTCCACAATAAGAAATTAACTTATAGTTTCTCAATAAAAGCCCGTGCGTTCTCATTAGGGAATCCATGAAACTATGGAAACTCGTCTGCCATGTTCAACTGCCACAAAAACACTTACATGTGAAGTCGTAAGTTCAAGGGATGTCGATGGATCACTCTAGTACCTAATCCACCTCACACTGGGTAACCAGACCCCCAGTGCTTGTCTTCACAAAACCTCACGACCCTCCAAAGGATGCAATCCAATTAAATGACTTCCTCAAATGACGTCCACAATTTGCACATACATAGGTGGTTGTCCATAACAACCCACATCCCTCTTACATTCTCTACCTGAAGAATATACATATTTCTCAAGAATCAGAGCACATGAACATGTCTCCTCAATGGGGGCACCAAAATGATGCTAGCATGCTAACAACAAGGAAATTGAGAGCCTATATAGCCTTGCATGAGTCACATCGTCTAAAAGAAGAGCTCCAAAACCACCTGTGATGATAAGCACCTGTAAAGATTTATGAAGAACCCTTCGAGAAAGAAGCACACTTGAAATTAGGAGAAACCAAGGAAATAAAGATGTAGCTCATCTAGAGTAGATGTCCATAGAGCATCCGTATGCTAAAAACAGATAAAATATGAGAGAGATATGCCCATTCGAAGTTGGGGGTGTACTATCTTATGCTAAAAAATGAGCTCTCTAGAAACTTTGCAGGTGTTGTAGCAATTAAAAAGGGGCTAGTGGATGTGAATTTGAGAATTTTCTCTCGGTACAAGGGAAAATTTGGCAAAAAAATTTCATGAAGTTATTGAAAATTTTTGTAAACTCTTACATTGTTTGTACATATAAGGTAGAGGGGTCATGATAATACTCTAGAGACCATAAGTATGGGTCTATCTTAGCATTTCAATCTCCATAGATAGGGGGATGGGTTGCCACGTAAGGATTGTATTTAAGGGCGGTTTTCCTAGTAAAATGCATGCAAGTGGCATCCCCTCCCCAATATTAATGAATCCCATGAGGTGCCCCATCCTACTCACTTATCTGAGTATTGACATGAGTATATTAGTGATAGAAGGCTATGCCATGGACATCTGTCACACGGTGATCCGCTAAAATTTGCACCATTGCCTGGGAATGACCCCTAGGTGGTGAGCGATCGAGTGCATATTTAGAGTTTTTGTTATCCCAAAGATTCATCCTCCATTTTTACACATTAGCAGCAAAGCAGCTAGATGTGGTTTTAGTGCTTGATAGAGTCTAGACAAAACAAAACTGAAAGTTTTAGCAAATTTTGTGGTAGAACATGGATCGTGATCCATGCCCCCAGAGACGTATTAGTGTAGAACTAAGACTAGCTGAGAAACACTGACTTTAATCAATTGAATCCAAAGTTTGGGAGCTAATGTGACCAAGAAATCAAAAGAGGAAAATTATGGAAACACCCTCAAAGTTAGTCCACCTTACCAAAATCTGGGGGTTTCCAAAATTTTCTTATCCAAATCCAAAAAGATTTTGGGAATAGGCTACAAATAGCAAAGCCTACCAGGTGACCAAATTTCATGACCATAAGATATGGAACATTGATCTCGATCTAGGTTCTCCATCTAAGAATTTGGATAGAGACCTATGCAGTTTGTAGCAGAGACCTCTAGAAACATACTTCCCAAAACAAAATTGCAATAAAGAAGCCAAAAGAAGACCAAAAAGTCCAAAAACAATTCATGGTGAAAAATTGCAAAGTCGGACTTAGGGTTTGACTTTCAGCTGGCCTTCACTAGTCCACCAACTCACACAAAAAGCATATATAGGCAAGCTGTGAGAAACGTTTTATCACATTTAGCCACTGAAGTGTATGGATCGTGATCCATGTTTCCTTATTGCAGATTGAACGTAGAGTGATACTCTGAGTTCCCTGCCCCCGTTCGAGGAGCGAAGTACCTTTGAAAGGTCTCCAATCTTGAGAAGAAAATACCAACGGACATTGCCTTAGTTACTACATAGCCACAAGCATGAATCGATAGTGAAGGAATGGTCTTGTCTTGCTATGGCAGAGTGTGACCAACATAACCCTATCTAAAACCTATTTATAATCAATGCTACCTAAGAGTATAAACTTAGAGTGACCGACCTTTTTGCTTTTTTCCCCACATTTTGAAATCATAGCCGCCAAGGCCCATCTCTTTTAAGGTTAATGAATAACTACAAAGAAAAAAAAACTCCTAGTGTTGAAAAGTTACCCAACTCATCGGGTCAACCGGTCCATATAATGATATCATCAAGGTATCATTCTTCCACTTTTCACACCGCGCTCACCCAAATTTTGTTACCTAATTACTATCACATTGTTTAAACATACATGTTTCTTTACCTTATTTATAGTACTTGTTCATTAAAACAATCCTTAAAATAGTATTATAAACAATAGTCAAAAAAGAAGTAGTCCATTTTGTTAACCAACAACTTTGGATTAGGTTCACTTAACAATCTCTACTTGCGCCATTAGGTTCAATTTGTATATACATTATTCATAAAAAACCTTGTCATCCTAAGCGTCCCATATTTCTTGACAAGTACTTGCTCTGCGAACTTGGGCGTACTCCCACCACAGCAACAATGGTGCTAACCGAGATGTCATTCTCACACCATGGAAAAACATAACTGAAATATCCAATTGGACCATCATGGGTGTACTCCCACCGCAGTATCGGTTGTTCCATCCTAAGTATCACCTCATGCCTCAGCAACTGGCACCTTTAATAAGGAGAGAGTCTTGAGAGAAACTATACCAAAAGGTATTGGACACACATTCTCTCCTATGACAGACAGTTTAACCAGACATTCTTTCCTACTTGTCATACATATGCCGAGTTTCTTGGGGTTAAGCCTCTTGGTTTCGGTCCGTGTTTTTCTTTCCTAAGGTGATTAATATATCTTTAAGGTCTCGTATATGGAATGATGCATAACTTGAAATTACATTAATAACATGTACCATAGTTGCGAGTGGTCTGATTAGTGGAGACATAGCATGTTCGGTAGAAGTTCCCACCTTACTTGTACAAGCTTCATGATCATAGCGCCTTGGGTTCAAGCACGGTTTGGAGCCATTTTTTTGTACTACATTTAGGTTATACACTTCGAACTTTGAATTGGTTAGTTTCTCTAGTAATTTCCTTGAGAACTAAGGCCATTTTACATAAAAGTAACCTTGTTATTTTTCTTGAATATTACTTTAATAAAATTTTTCCAAAGAGAGACTGTAATTTGAACCCTCGCCAATTCAGATTTGCACTTAGTATTTCTACGCTACACCTAATTCCTATATATCAAAATTTTCCTAATCTTAATTAATAAAAAATTAAGTGTGTAAACTGGGAAATTGAAAGTTTAGAAATGAATTACTCTTATGCATGACATTTCAAATTCAATTCTAAGTTCAATTTCTATACTTCTATAATTAGAGAGTAGGTAAGGATGTTATATTCCCTTTCAATAAAGATGTCATGTACACCATGCTTGTTAGTTTCTTAATTATAGATGAGGCTAACAAGAGGAGATTATGCGGTAAGTGTATGAGTTGGTTGAGAAAGGCATGGTTATGCCTAACTCATCTGCATTTTATTCACCAGTATTATTAGTGCAAAATAAAGATGCCACATACCCCATACCGTATGTATGTCGACTATAGAGTACTAAAAATAGGATCACTATCAAGAATAGGTTTCCTGTTCCACGGGTAGAAGACCTATTTGATAAGCTACAGGGGTCGACCTACTTCAATAGAATTGACCTAAAAAGTGTCTACCATCAAATAAGGATAGTTGATCAAGACATTGGAAAGACCGCATTTCGCACTACATTTGGTCTTTACGAGTACATTGTCATGTCTTTTGGCTTATTTTCGGTTAATTCCATGAAAAATTGATACCTTGCGATCTTTATGAGCTATTTTGAATGTGTGTTTTTGGCTTGATTTCAAGCGCAATTGAGCTTTTGTTTGCCAACTTTTGAGTGTCTTACTATTTTTGAGGACTAGGTTGATGATTTTGTCGGATTTGGCATTTTCTATAAAATCTGCTATTTTTGGTATGCTTTTGCATGTCGTAAGTGTTTGATTGTGAATGCCGATGATTTTTTGAAATTCCTAAATTTTTTTGGGACTTTTTTGGACTTTTTTGGAAAATTCTAGGATTTTCTGGAGTTTTGGTTAGTTTTCGGCCTATTTTTGGCATTTTTGTATGTTTGGAAATAAAAAATTAATAAAAATTCGGGTTTGAGTTCGATGTCCATTCCTTTTGGTGCATAAAATTCTCCACGGCGGATAGATCTTTACAATCCGCTGGGATAATTTCCGCCGACATTAAATTTATTTTCTTCTTCCCTCTCCCTGTGAACCCACCCCACACCCTCACCCTCTCTCTAACTTCCTCTCTCCTCCCCACCCCTTCCCTAGTCCGATTATTAACATTCTCTTACTTCTCCTTCTCACTCTCTCTCTAACTTCCTCTCTCCTCCCCACCCCTTTCCCGGTCCGATTATTAACATTCTCTTACTTCTCCTTCTCACTCTCTCTCTAACTCCCACTACAAAAGTGCGATTATTAACACCTTTCTCTCTTCTCTCTCTAACTCCCACTTTTCTCGCCAAGGTCGTACCCACAAACTCTCTCTCTCTCTCTCTCTCTCTCTCTCTCTCTCTCTCTCTCTCTCTCTCTCTCTCTCTCTCTCTCTCTCTCTCTCTCTCTCTCTCTCCTGCGTTATCTTCCTTGTCCTATTCTCTCCTTCTGCCGCCGCTGACAAACCATGCACGTGCGGCCTACCTCCCCGCTGCCAAAGTTTACATACCCACACCTGGTCGACTCCTTTTGCTCGTGCCTGCCATGCTGGCCCATCGTCCTGCCCTGCGGGCCCACTGACCCGTTGAGTGTGCGGTGTGCTCGATCTCTCTCCCTCACGGATTTCGCTGCGCAACAGTGCGTGCACCCAGCGCGCGCCAAGACCCCGCCAGCTGCTGTCAGCCTCGAAATCCCCACCATGCGAGCGCCTTCACGCCCGCCATCACTGCTGCTGCAAATCCTAGAAGTAAACCCGCCACGCGACCCGCCAGGTAAGTCTAGGTAACAAAAGCTTTATATTTATTTTATTTTTTGTTTTTATTCAATTTAGTTTATTCAAAAATAAAAAACATAAAAAGAATAAAAACTCATAAAAACAATTTAAAACCCAAAAAATTCAATAAAAATTTAAAAAGGGTATTAAAAAATCACAATTTTTTTATAAAAAAATAAAAAAAGAGTTTAGGAATTACCAAAAAAAAAGAAAAACATAAAAAATGCACAAAATAGAAAAAACCTCATTAAAAAAAAAGAGTTTTAAAAATTTTCAAAAAATAGAAAAACATAGAAAATTCACATAAAAATAAAAAACTCATAGAAAATCATTAAAAAATAAAAAATTGACATAGATAAATCTCTAAAAATTGTAGAAAACTCATAAAAATTCAAAAATTGATAAAAAAAATCCCAATAAATAAATTTTTTTATAAAACCTTCAAAAAAATAGAAAATTATCGAAAAAATTCATTTAACATCAAAAATTTCCCAAAAAATCATAAAAATACTAAAAAAATTAGACAATTTAAAATTTCACAAAAAAGTTAATAAAAATAAAAAGAAAGTCGTCAAAAGTGCCAGAAAAAGTAAAAAAAAGCAAAACCAAGAAAATTACACCACGCAAAGCAAATCAAATCAACTGAAAAAAGCGAGAAAAAAGACCAACTCGAAGTAGTGGAGCGTTAGTCAAATTTCAAAAAAATTGCATGGTAAAAATTGGCTAGTGCAAGCAATTGTATTGCAAATTAGCTTTAAGTTGGACGAACATGGGCCACTCACAGATGATTGCAGATTAGGCTAGTACGAGAAGGAAAGATTTTGCTAATCGATACCAAAATCTGCTAGGAGACAATTTTACAAAACAAGTCCACATGGACTCAAATCAAGCAGAGAGTTTAAGTCAAGCAGAGCAAGCTAGTAGCAGTGGAAACACATGCACAACTGCAACAGAGAAGCTTATACAACTATATGGCTACAATGGAGATAAATTTTTGTACACAGATTCAAAAGGTCATAGGTATCTTATGAGCTAGATTTAGAGAACTCCCAGATGTTCATAGACTTCAGTGGAGCCAGGTATTGGAAGCTCAAAGATCAAGTGCAAAGTCAACCCAAGTGTTCATCCAAAAATTTGCACAAGCTAGCAAAACATACAGTTGGTGCATATGCAATCCGGGTCATTGTACATGGATTACAGTGGTTAGATCTATAGCCAAGAACCAAAAATGACAGATCCAACAAATCAACCAATTGAAGCCAATCTAATTGGAGAACCGAGCCAAAGACGGTATAAAGGTCTAGATGGAGCAATCTACAACTTGATGCTTAGTGTTTTAAAAGAAAATGCCGACAACTTGGCAAGCACAAAAACAAAATCTCCTCACTAAGAGATTAACATGACAGAGCCGAGTGAAATACCACCAGTCATGGCGTATTGCTCAGATTGTGGACGAAAAGGTGGACATTTTTTTGAAGATTGTCCAAGAAATCCTGACAATAAGGACACATCAACTGCCAAGCAAGGCACATAGCAAATTGGAAATGCGAATCTCGATGTAAGTGCATTTAACTCATCACTTTTGATGCAATCGGATGATTCTGCATTACCGTTAGAAGCACCAGTAAAAGCACTGCAAGTTCAAAATCAGCATATAGATGTGTCTTCACCTGAAAAGATTAAAATTGATTCTTTGAACAACAAATTCCTACATAAATTTAGTCAAGGTGTCCAGATATCACCGAATGTTGAAAAGAATGTTAGGTTTGCAAATGATTTTGCATCCATTGCCACAAGTATGAAATCATTCACGAGTCTAAGGAACACATCAAACAGAATGATGTTAGCTTTGTATGGTACACATAGTTCATATGCACACTATGTAGACCAAAAAGGGAAACTGTACAAAAAAGATCAACCAGTGTTTGAACGGCCCACATACCAGCTCATAGAAGTACGTCCAGTGATAGATCAGAAAGGATGATTCATTTCAGAAGAAAGAATCTATTATAGCCAATCCTCTCTAGAGCTGAAGGATGTTACTCGAGTGAACCCAGAAATCTGTTTAGAACCAAACTCTTCTCCATCAAAAATCAAGCTTCGATGTTGTAACGCAACGAGCATATACTTTGACCAAAACAGTCGTAGATATAGATGAGAGTCTAGCATCTATGATGCCTTGGGTGCTAAAACCATAGAAGCTCATATCATAGGAGACCCATGGGATAGATAATATCAAGACAAAGATAATGCTATTTATAGCTTGACTTGGGAAATAATTTGTCATGTTTCAAGGTGATACATAGGAAACTATGTAGAAGGTTTACAGATGCCAAACATCAATAATGCTACCCAAAGTGTACCTTCACAGTCCCAAAGGCTGAGACTAAACCAGAGCCAAACAATTTTTAACTCTTACAATGAAGCACGCTATAGTGATCATTCTAGAAAGGGGGGAGCTGTAAATCCATCAAGCTTAGCTTACGTACCAAGAAATGCTACACCAGTTAGAAGCCCTATAGCCTTTAACCGACAGACCCCTTCAAGGTAGAAACAATTGAAAGATCATATGGTTGTTGGAAGTTTCCAATTGACCCAGATTCCATCAGAGTCTATAGCTAAATGTCTCTATGAAGATCATCAAGGACAGAAGTTTCAGCTGATCTCCACAAATCAAAGTCAAAAATTGACAAATCCAATAGTGTTCAAACAATAGTGTGTGACCAAGCTCATAGATGCATATTAAGATGCACATAGTAACGAATATCAGCAAGATCAGGATCTTGTACAAACCCCTATGGATGGTACGATTGAATTCAAAGACTATCTGAAGATGATGCAAAGCCTCAAGCTGCCAGAACAGGTCACAGAAAGTTCAAAATCAATGGGAGCTAAAGTCCAGAAAGATACACAAATGTGACCACCAAAATCTCCTCCAAAGAGACATAATTTTCCGAAAAGTACAATAAATCTATTAGGATCAAGAGTTACTTAGATGCAGGTGGACAATGCTCAACAATTGCAAAAAAGTGCAATGTTACAATCAATGGAGTCAACATCAATTGAAACAGGTGATCAAATCAAAGAAAATGTAGATAAAACTTAACCAAAGGATACTGCCAAAACAAAAACAGTCAATATAGAAAGAAATCTTGAGAAGATCAAGTGCAACATTGTTGGTGAAAATGAAGAAAAGCTGTCAAGAGAAGTAAAGCTAGATTTTCAGCTAGACAAGAACTTCATGTCCTTTTGCACTTGGAAAAAATGTGGCCAACCACAGTTGGAAGATGCTCCTGAATTTGTGAGCATATCAAGAGACAAATGAGCACAATGCTGGGGAATGATCTCCACCACCATTGAAGTAAGTTCAAAGATCATCATAGCTCAATTTCATGTGGTAACAACAAAGGATATGCTAGACGACATCAGAATGGGAATGCCAATGGCCCAAAAAATGTTAGAGATACAGAATGCAAACATGACAGAGTCATCACAGACAACAAAGAATGAAGACCAAGACTGATCACCATGGACGACAACACAAATTGCTCAAGCACAATTAGAATGGAGACTTATATCAAAGCAGATCTTATTGAAGATGATTCATCTCCATCGAGCAAAACTTTAGAAGAGATTAAAGCAAATCAGGCACAAAAATTCAAAAGAGCTTAAAGCAAATCAGGCAATAGCAAGTGCATATCAAATAGAACAAAAAGCAACCATGGAAGCTATTAAGCAAAGAATTCCACCAAAGCCAGAAGTTAAGAAGAATGGGGTTGCAGACAACCAAGGAGCAATAAGAAGTCCAAAGCTCAATCACTCATTATTTCCAGTTGAATCAGCTGATGAAAGTCAGATTGCAAAACAAAGTCTCAAGCCACCCTCCATACAGACACAGTTAGATCAAGACAAGACCATGGAAAAAGCAGAACAGAAATCTTCAATAGAACCTCCACTAAGAATAGCTGTAATTCTCAGTAGTACAAAAGGAGCAAGTGTCAGATGCAATGCTCTACTAGATAAAGAAACAAAGTGCAATATGATTGTAGAAACATTTAGAGAATTCTACAGATTACTTAGGGCAAGCCAGGTAACAGAGAAATAATGGGTAAGGCTACAAGTCAAACATAAATGGTTGCTACCCTTAGCATCCAACAACATGAAGAGCAGGTAAAGTTTCAGGTTAAGCCTTCAAAGGAAATGCTTGCAGATGTCATCCTTGGACATCAGTGGCTAGACCAACACAAGGCCAGGCCTACAAAGAAGATACAATGTTAATGCTCTCTTTTCCAAGAGGTAGCCAACAACATGTATAGGTACCGTTAATGCTAGATTTAGAGCTACAGAAGTCACAAGAATTGAAGACAAATATTGCAGACAAAGGTAAAGCTAAAATGGACCCTCCACCGATTAGCAAAGAAGGTGTGACAGAATATGCCTCTACATCAAAGAGCCCTCATGAATTAGCTTCTTCAAGAAAGTTAGGCTTTCAAAACTTCAAGTCAATTTGCTGACCCAACTAAACCCTCTAAGGAGACACCCAGAAAAGTAAATATATATTAGCCAAAGTACTCAAGAAAGAAAAATATAGCAAGGCAAGTGTTTGTTCCGAGCAATTTAGTCAAAGTCGATGATCCACTTTGGATTAAGGACGAAAAATCAACATAGAAAGACAAACTCATGGGATGGATAGCATCACAATGGAGCTTAAAAGAACAGGAGTACTATAGAGGTAAAAAAGAGCTATGGGTACCAAAACTGCAGGTTAGAGCATATAAAGTGAAGTCAGGACCCTCCCAAGAAAGAAGACCCAGAAGGTATCAACCTCGACAATATCCTATGATACCTAAGAAGCAGGTATACAACAAAACAACATTGAAAGATGCTAAAGTCTACCATAACTCTCAAGAGAATACAGAACAGAGATGGATCTCAAAGAATATTCCTCTTAGACAAGGATTCTACACAGGTTATACAAAGATTTGGCTACAAGTCAACCACAAGCCAACTGCAACTACACCAGACCTGCATGAAGATCTCAAGAACTCAACAAGACCTAGAGTGAAGCAAAGTCAACAAAGAAGATACAAAGGTCATCAAGAGATTTGGATTCCTAAGTCTTCCAATGCTCCTACCAAATGCCGATAGTAAACAGAGGTCTACAACAACATCAAAGACTCCTATCAACAAGCCTAATTGGAGAATCAAACAGATAATGGAGTCTTCATAGTCAACAACAACTCTTGGCTATGGAATGCAAATCCAACCAAGAGTCAAGTATGCTCATCTCCTCTACCATGCTAATTACTAAGCTAAGCTGAGCTATTAAAATTATTTTATGTGAGGAGAATACTTCTTTCTCGTAAGATACATCTTCTTCCTCTCAATCTTTCCTCATTCCTTGCTAGCTCTCACCATTTTGAAGGCGTGTGAGATCACACAATGACTTTTGTAAGACTTGATGATGTGGTAGCTTAGTATGGACCCTCGCATTTTGCGTTGATCTTCTAAGCAAGCTTTCCCTCAACTCTCAACAACCCAATTCTTCTAGCCCCTTAACTAAGCTATATTTGCACCATGGCCATGCCTACCATAGCCAAGTGTGAGTGCCACGTGTTGGATGTTTACACCACACCGCCATGTTGCTTTTGACACCCTTAACTAAGCTATATTTGCACCACGACCATGCCTGCCATACCCAGGTGTGAGTGCCACGTGTTGGCTCTTTACACCACACCGCCAATATTATTGGTGGGAGGCTGCAACGCAAGAAGGGACCATAGCTATTCTCCATAGCCACTACAAGAAGAACCTACTTTCATTTTTTTGCAAAGGACTGCTCCTTGTCCAACCTCCGCTTCCATGTTGTTCAGACTATAGCTGATTGCTGCTCACCATGCTGGCCATGTCAGAAGGCTTACTCATAGCACACACCTTAACTGAATCTCAAGTTGACCTTGATTCCCACTAACAACCTTTGAGACTTCCTCTACAATACTCAAGGATGGGAAAACCTTCAAGACCTTTAATGCACAAGACCTTCATAAGTGCTCAATTTAATTTGGAACGTGACATTGAAAGTGTAAGATACAAAGAAATAATTAGACGTTAAATGAATTGTGGAGAGGAGAAGGAGAGAGAGAGAGAGAGAGAGAGAGAGAGAGAGAGAGAGAGAGAGAGAGAGAGAGAGAGAGAGAGAGAGAGAGAGAGAGAGAGAGAGATGGAAATAACAAGTACAATGTGGGCTTGAGACACATAAATCACATTAAGCAAGGTAATACAGATATGGAGGTCAAGAGAAATTTTATTCAGACTCATTGCACTCATTTTGAGAGGCACTTGGAAATTCTTTGCTTTCTATAACATCATTGGGGAGCACAAGCTATATCTACATCTGCTCGAACTCATTGTACATGAACTTTGCAAGAAGGGGAACATATTGAAAAGAGTTTCCCATGTAGAGGCAATGGCCCTAGCATTATCTAAAGGGGAATAAAGGTGCCCCCAGTCTATCAAAGTTTATTCAAATTGTAAAGGGAATGCAACAGAGGTCAAGAAGGTCAAAATCAGCACCCATGGTTCAACTTTTGGAGGTTCCACTGAGAGCTACCAATAAAAGGAAGCATAATACAACACCAATAAAGGGAAGCCTAAAACAACAAGTAATGAAGGTGTTGGGAAGCCTAGGCATATGGTGACGAGACACAAGTCTGATGAGGAGCCGACAGTAGCCAAGGGTAGTCATGTAAAGCATGTGAACATAGTGACGACTACTAATGAAGGAATTAATTTAGGACTTAAATAAGGCAATCAAGAGCAAACAGAGTAAAGGGAGGGTGCAAGGCAAGAAAGGTGGTGTTTTGCAAGATGATCCATTGGAATTCCCGAAAGAGGAAGTTCATGTTGATAATGATGATAAAGGGAACCTTGGTGAAGTTACTACAAATGCCAATTTTGGTGCTTACATAAGAGAAGAAGGGGAACATATTGAAGAGAGCTTCCCATGAAGAGGCAATGGTAGCAACTGATGAGGGAAGTCAACAGCTTGTAGAATGTGTACCTCAATAAGAAATAGCTAGCTCACCTAAACAATGATGGAGTCACCATTTGTTGGGAAGGAGATGGGGAGAACGGTTGCTTCCAATTTTCAATCTTGCTTGCACACTTTCTTGTCAACCTCTCACCATCTCTCCCAATTTCCAAGTACACACACACCTAGACTAAGGCATCACACACACACTAGCCTGATAATGAAAGAGTGTAAGAGAGTAAGAGAGGAAAAGAGAAGATGTAGACTTGATTAGAGAGTACACAACATAACAAATCATAACATAAGAGAGGAGTAAGGAAAAATTGAGAGCATCTACACAAGAAAGTGCCAAAGATTGTACCCCAAACTCCACTTACACCTCTTGTGGAGTTTGGTATTTAATATTTGATATTACTTGTTGGTGCCAAAAATTGAAGGCCCCTTTTTTTACACTTAGTGCACTTTAGTTATAAGTGGAACCTATCACATATTGCATGACCCTCTTAGGGTGAGTTCTCACTATCCCATTTACAAAGCAGTCATAATGGCTTATTTATAAAAGATCTAAAAACACTGTGCACATATAAAATTGTCAATGAATTTGTTTTCTACAAAGCCTTTTTGTCAACTCCCATGACTCCTATCTACAAGTCATCAACTCACCATTAGTAACAAATTAAATAGAAAGACATCATAGTAATTACCCATTACGCTCTAACTATCCTAGTTATAGTTAACTACATACAATAGGAGGGTGCCCAGTCTCGTAACATCCCTCCCTCCAGGGATAGCAAATGTCCTCAGTTGCTCAATACATAATCATCTCGACCGTGAGTGATGAAATGTGTGGAGAAGAGCAGTGGGAAGTTCCAAAAAACAATTTAGGCATCCATTTAGCATCTTCTCTAGGGTGGCCTTTAAAAGTCAAAAGATAACAATTATAAACCATGCCACCATTGACTTTAGACAGTTAGAAACAAAGACTCAATGATCCAATTTCTAGATCACTTGTTTTAATGCTAACTTTCTTCACAAGGAGGTTAAAATTTATGTTCTTTGTGTTTGTGTGATGGCATGAACACACTTTGCTATAAGTAAGATGATTATAATTTCCTTAAGAAAAAAAGATGGAGAGAGAGAGAGAGAGAGAGAGAGAGAGAGAGAGAGAGATTTTTATATATTATGTGCACACACACACACACACACACACACACACACACACACACACACACACACACACACATGTTGTCACTATACTTGGTCTGATCTAATGACCTATTGAGATAGGACTTTCCATATGGCTTGTAAAGAGTGCTTATCAAAGATTTCCCTATGGATAAACAACATGTATAGTTCCTTTGTGCTCTCCTCTATAGGAGAGACTGATTTATGCTAATCTTGTTGGAGCTAATAATTATATTGTATCTTTAACCTAGATTTGATTGCTTCTTTTCTTTGACCATTATGGCACTCATGATAAGTTATTGCTTTTGCCCACTATCTTGTAGCTTTTATAATTGGTTTTCAACATGCCTGATATAGATGATGGATATATTTTCCATTATCTTGTAGCTTTTATAATTGGTTTTTAACATGCTTGATAGAGATGATGGATATATATTCCACTATCTTGCTACTTTTATATTGTCTTGTGGGTGATTACCTTGGGTATTTAACTTGCTATTGCTTCTATGGGAGGATTTGGCTCTATTATGTATGATGGAGTTGATGGGTATGATTGCTTCACTTGGATGTGATTCCTACATCCGACTACAATCTGCCAATTGTCTACACATGTTGTTATACTTGTACTGAATACCTGCTTCAGCCTGCTATCCTACAACTATTGTAGTTGTCTTTTAATTTACTAGATAAGGAAAATGGTTATACTGGCTTGTGAGTGCTCACATTGAGTATTTAACTCGCATTGTCCTAATGAGACAATCTCGCTAATGAAGTTGATTGGTTTCTTTTTGTGGTGTTTACCATGACCTATGTGGGGCATGCCTGGGCTCCTATTCCAACCCCCCCCCCCCCCCCCCCCCCCCCCCTCCCCCCCCCCTTCCTTAAAATCGCCCACTTGCTATGGGAACCTACTTGTGTAAATTTAAGTGATACCTATTTTGGACATTTGATGGCCTTGGTAGGACAAATAATTTTTAGTGCTTTATACCTCCTTTGTGGGGCCAAAACACCTTTGTGTTGGGCTGTCCTCATTTTGTCTCACCTCCCCCATGCCAATTGTCTGCTATATCCCTCTACTGGTGGAATTGAGTGCCTAATGTTTTGTGTGTTTCTTTTTCCTCTACCTACTTTCCTCCTCTCTCTCTCTTTCCCCTATGCCGAAGGGTAGGCTTACTTACTATGTAACCTATTAATGGAATTTGTGTTGAGCTCCTCTGTGCTGCTACTCTTTGCACCCAATTCATAAACTCTGTATGGTGTGGGGTTTTTGTAGCTGGCTGTGGTGAATGCTCTACACTCACAGGGGATGGCTGAATTGACTCCATTTGCAAACATACTACCTATTTAACCAGGTGAGGGTTGGTTTCATACCCTCACTTAGCCTTGTTGTTGCTTTTTTCACTGAAAACTGAGAAAGAGAGAGTGGTGTGGTGGTGCTTATTGTGCATATACCTTGTTGTGCAAAGATGAAAATGAAAATTGTTGGGGGAGCCCCCCTTCTCAGGCTACCTTCTAGACATAATGTTTGGTTTACGGATGAGTATAATAAACCTCTAATCATAAATAAAACCTTTGTGCTTGGCTCATTGATAGTGTTGTATGCCTTGATCTTTCCAATAGTTGTACATGTTATTATTGTTTGGCATGGGCATATTTAGGAGTTCAACAACACTTTCAAATTTTGTAGAAACAATGGCGTGGTGTGGTTTTTCTTGGCTTGAGCTAATTCTTGAACCATGTATACTTGCATTAGTTGAGAAATATGCAAAACTTGGGATAACTATTGGTGGTGATTTGTTGTAGTTCTCCATGACTGATGATTTTTTAACACAAGCCATAGCCTACCATGGTTTATACTTGCCCTTGTTGAGCTACAATAATTGTAATTAAATGCTTGTCAGCAAAGTGGGACATGCAGATTTCCAAATGAATATGAAATTTTTACCTTTGATGTTGACTTTACAGGTTATTGTGAAAGTTTTACCAAGATTATTTGGTTGAGAGTAGGTGTTTTTTGCTGTTGTGTAACCGTTACCTACCTACTTTTGATAAATGCTGCGATTGATAAACTCTAGTCTCATACTTGAAATGAGCTTTGCTTGCTGTTTGTTGTCCTAATCAAGATAAACATGGACCACTGAAAATCTTACTTGTGGAAAATGGCCTATTATCATCACTCATTTCTAATTTAAAAAACAACAACAAAATACATCAAAGTGTTATGGATTTTAAGTGCTTTTTTTTTGGTTTACAATAATGGTAGGTGAAGTAATTTGATATGTAAACCGGCCCCCGTAACCAAGATCTGGTCTTCTTGGTACAGAGAAATACTTCTTTCTAGTGTTAATTTTGTCCCTCTCAGTTGCTTGTGTACTTGAGGATACTCAGTTCATGGTGAATAAAGTTGGTATCTTTGTATAATGGTGCGGAATATTACTGAAATTACAAGTGATTGACCATTATTCTTGTAAGGTTTTCAGGTTACTTCTTCATTAAGCTTAGCATTGACATAAAAAAGTAGCTCTACTTGGAATTGACTCTGGTTGTATACACTATTTGAGCTTTAACAAACTTTAGGCCTGGTGTATGGCTTTAAATACAAAATTATGAAATTATGTTGAACTTGCTAAACATTAAATAAAGAAAAAGAAAATTGAATTTCTTTATTTCAACAAATCCTTTTTAATAAAAATTAGATAGAAAAACTATATAATGAGTTTGAAAACCTCATAACTTGGCTAAAGTCCTTAAATAGAACATGGTACATAATTGGGATGCTTATTGAATCTTTGACTGGGTTATTGTATACTTTCACTGATTTGGCTTGAAAAAAGGAGTTGAGCCTGATTGTGGATTGGAAAATAAATATGACCTACTTGATAAAGATCCGAAAGATATCTCTTGGAAAATATGGTTCAACTTGGATACTTCATACTTCAAATCACTTTTTAAGGAATGTCAAAACAAAAAAACTAAGATTTTAAATATATTACACACCTAATGGCACTTAAATCAAAAGGCTTGATGGCCTTTTAATCTTGATGATACCATTTGGAAAATATGATTGAAGTTAAAGAAACATACTCAAGATTTGAGCCACTTACATCAAAAGGGGTGTAGCCTTCTCATGCTTTTCACTATTATATACTCTAAATTTATTTTGGATAATAGTTTAAGTTAATTTTTTTAAAAATTAGGACAATTTTAACAATTAATAAGTTCTTTGACACCTGTAATACATATTCAAAGCTAACAAATATGTGGTCTTGTTTATATGGATGCCAATGAGAATGATATCTTTACTTAAAAGTTTTTTTGGCTTAGCTGATGTCTGTCTTTAAAGATCTTTATCTTTAAAATCCTTACTAATTCAAACCTGGATGACCTCCACAACTCTATATATTTTGCATAGGTTAATTGGAATGATGCCTCATTCTTATTATATTATACAAAAGTGAGTCTAAGACTGAGTCAATTCTGTACAAATCCTTGTACAGTTATCTAAAGCTAGTTGTCTTCTGAATGTTATTTTCTTTTGTGTATATGTACTAAGTTTAATACAGCAACACACATGTCCTAAACACAAGAAACTCCAAGTTATCTGGGTGGAGCGGTACACTGTCTTTATATTATTTATTGTCTAGAGGATTTGATTCACCCACTGTCTATAATCCCTTTTTAGTTTGACAAGTGTTAGGTGGTCTTTCCTTGTCTATAGACTGGGTATTTCTTCTGATTTTAGTAACTTTTTACCTTTAAACTAACTCCTCTTGTGAGGATTATTTATGACCCTGAGAAATATGCAAAAATTATGGAAAACATAGACTACATACGACATCTACACTATTTTCTTTTGGCTCACAAAAAGCCTTAAAACTCCTAATGAAGTCCCCCAAGTAGGAGAACTTCTCGAACAACCTTCCCAAAAGCATAACTTGCTACTCCGGTCACCGAATGACACACCGTAGCACACGGCTTCAATCCCATCACCTCGACCACTTCTAGAAACCTCAAATCTCAAAAATTCCATTTCAATTAGCAAGTTGTCCCAGTTGCCTTTGTCGCACGCACCTGTAATCACTTTCTAAGTTGAGATCGCCCACTTTGGATGCACATAACTCATGATGCATAAGTTAGATTTACTAGCTATAAAGCACGACTAAAAATATTTATTAAAAACCATGTATTTGTGACTTGAACAACCCAAAACATCAGCACCAAAGCCTGGAAAAACCACACCTTTGTACATAAAGTTTTACATGGTCACTTCCAAGACTTGCAGGGCTATGTAGACATATATACATGAGGCTAGTGGGCAAAATTTTTGGCATGATATAAAGACTTTATTCTCATCCAAAAAATGCCTAACAATGGTAGAAAAATTTAGTTACTTTAGTATAGCTGTTGGTGCTTGAGTGGTTGTGGTGTTGCAAAAGTGTTTACTAGTCCGTGTGTGACAGTAAAGTGTTTTTCTATCCACAATTGCAAAACCCCACATGATGAGTAGGAGTATTTGTAGATAAGACATGTGATTGTGATCTAAATCTATTTCTTTTGAGTTATTTTCTTGTATGCTTGTTTGCATTTTGCCTCTGAAAAGTTTATTTTTAGGGATAGCATGCAATAAACAAGTTTTAGTAGACAATTCTGCATGGTTAGATGATGCAGGGCATAAAAGAACACATATCCAAGAGATCTCAATGAGAAAACTGCAATTTTGCATCAGTAGATATCATACATGTATGATGTCTGAGGGCCTAGTAGGAGACCAAATTTGCCAAAACAAACTGCACCAGAGTGTTCGAAAGGGGTGTTTTACCCTAAGTACACCTTGAGACTAAAGTTTTGACCAACATTTGGTCCCCAAAAAAAAGAAGCCGCGTGTTGACAACGTGAAAAATAGGAAACTTGTGATTCTGTGTATATTTTTGCAGAAATATGGGTAAAATTCTAGAAAAGCAGAGTTGGAGACTTGTGGATGCTTGTAGATGAAACCTGGCTAAAAATTCATTAGTAGACATCATACACGTTGTCATGCATTTTTTGGATGAGCATAAAGTCACTATGTCATGCCAAAAAGCTTGCCCACTAGCCTCATGTATATATGTGTATAAAACCTTGTAAGTCTTGGAAGTGACTGTTTAAAAATTCATGTACAAAGGTGTAATTTTTGCCAAGATTGAATGCTGATGTTTTGGGTTGTTTTAGTCCTAAAGACATGGTTTTTAATGAATATTTTCAGCCGTGCTTTATAGCTCGTGGATCGGAGTTGTACATCATGAGTTATGAGCATCCGAAGTGGGCGGTCCCATCTTAGAAAGTGATTGCGGGTGCATGTGACAAAGGAAATGGGCCAGCTTGATGATTGAATTAAAAAATTCTGAGATTTGAGAATTCTAAAAGTGTCCGAGGACTTGGTATCCAAGCCATGTATTATGGTGTGTCATTCGGTGACCGGAGCAACAACTTATGCTTGGGGGAAGTTTGTTCGAGAAGCTCTCTTGCTTGGGAGGATATCTTGAAATTTATTGGGCACAAGCGGTTTTGGGAAGATTGAGGAGGAAGTGCCGTGTGGTGGAGGGATTATCCCACATGGAAGGAAAAATTGGGAAATGGGAGTATATAGGCTAAAGGGGGAGCCCATTATGGGTGTATAACCATGTGTAGAGCTCTCAAGGCTTGCTCAGGAGGGGCTGGAGAAAGAGCCGAAGCATGGACAAGTCTGAATGTTGGTTGTGGGAGAGTTACCCGACATTTGTCCTATGGTGAACGTTTGGCACAAAGGTGTGGGAATGGGAGAGGCCTACATTGATGGAGGTGCTCAAGTTTGTATGATCACACAGTCATGTATCGAGGGACTGGGTCTCATTACATGTGGAAGCTTCGGGATTCAGATTTGACTAGCAAACCATCCCAAAGTGAAGTGTTTGGGGTTCATTAAGAATTTGGAAGTCGAAGTCTTTAACATGAAGGTTTTTTATATAGGGTTTTTCACTTACAGCAACAAAAGTTTTGGACCAACGGTGAGCATCGGCAACATAAGATATGAATCATATTTGGAAATGATTAAACTTCCTGGTTCTATTGAGCAAGGAATCAGCCAAATCACTAAGAGACAAAGACCCGTCATGCTAGGGACGACATGGACGTGGAGGGGGGGGGGGGGGGATTGATAGATGAACATGGGAAAGCTGCACCATTTTTGTATTATTTAATTTGATGGACTCAGTTGTAATTATTTTTGGGACTCAATCAAGTTTCCAGATTGTAACTTATTAAATATGCGGATCAACTGAACCCATGGTAGAAAGTAGGAGGTAATTTTGATGAGTTAATACCTCCAAGGCTGAGGTATAGAAGCTAATTTTTGTAACCCTAAGAACAAATTTTGAATGAATCATCTTTTTGAGCTCAACTAAGCATGCCATGATTGTGTATTTTTTGTGAGAGAGTGATTGAGGTCTTCTTCTATTATCTACGCACACTACGGAAGCTACATTGTGAAGGTGACTACACCATTGCATTAGCAATGGCAAGAGCTACACCTCAATGCCAAGCTTCACAATTCCGGTCTCTTTGCAAAGATCTCTCCCACAAGCTTTGAAGCCAATTTTCTATAACAGTGTATCCGTTTTGTGATTGATTGATATCATTGCGTTCATGACAAGTTAAACTACACTTCAAGCCTAAGTACGTCGAGAATCAAGGTACTCAAATCTGTCAACAACTTCAAGTGTCTCATTGCTATATACAATGCATGGCTTCTCTTATGATTGGTTTTGGCAAGCATAACAGTTTTTTTTGATTCATTCACAATTAGTCCACTATGCAAGCAAAATTTATCAAGAACAACTATAAGCTTTTGTGCATCCTCTAGAGTGTGTGCTAGAATCACTACATCATCCGCATATAGAAAAAGCATGATCACCGCATTGGAAATAGTAACCAATGCAATGCCTTCTTCTTGCATAAATTCAAGAACCATTTGTTCAAGCATAACTTGCTGCTTTGGTCATTGAATGACACACCATAACAAATGGCTTGGAGCCCAAGTCCTAGCTACTTTTAGAATTCTCAAACCTCAACATTTCTAATATCAATCTTCAAGTTGACCCAATTGCCTTTGTCGCATGCACCCGCAATCACTCTCTAAGTTGAGACTGCCCACTTTGGATGCTCATAACTCTATAAAGCACAGCTGAAAATATTCATTAAAAACCATGTCTTTGGGACTCAAAAAACCCAAAACATCAGCATTCAAGCTTGGCAAAATCACAGCTTTGTACATGAACTTTTACATGGTCACTTCCAAGACTTGCAGGGCTGTAAACACACATACATGAGGCTAGTGGGCAAGCTTTTTGGCATGACTTAGTGAATTTATGATCATTCAAAAAATGCTTGACATAGCTTGCCAACACCCCTAGCATGCTTGATCATTCATGACAAGCACAGGTTCCTAGGGTGAACAACACCCCTAGCATGCTTGATCATTCATGACAAGCACAGGTTCCTAGGGTGAACAACACCCCTAGCATGCTTGATCATTCATGACAAGCACAGGTTCCTAGGGTGAACAACTGCTCCAACTCATTCCTAGAAACCTCATTTACATTCTCAGATGTCTCCACACTTTCTTCCTCTATAGATAGCATCTCATTTGTCACAATTGTCATGATATTTCTTCAGTCTGACATGACATTTATGCTGTGCACCACTCAAATATGCCAACTGATATGTGCCATTATCAAACTTCTTTACAACAGTAAAAAGACCTTTCCATTTGATTTGGAACTTTTTTTGAAAGGTATTGTCCAACTTACTATTGTATCGTAACACAAGATCACCCTTTTCAATTCCCTTATCCTTTACTCATTCATTAGATTTTAGTTGAGCTTCCTTTGACACTTCTTCAAAGTAGCTCAAAGCTAAAACTTTATCGAATTGCAAACATTATAGATCCAACAACCTTTTCTACCAAGTATTTGTTTGCTCTTCATTTCCCAATGAGAATAGCTTAAGTGCAGGAATCTCCATTTCAATTGGCAATAAAGCTTCGTTTCCATAAACCAAGTGGTAAAGAGAAAATCGTGTGCTCGTTTTGATAGCAGTTTCCTAGGCCCATAATGCACAAGGCAACTCTAGATCCCAAGTCTTCCCACCTGTCTGGGTCATTTTTGTTGAGATCTTCACTAACTCTCCATTGAACCTCTCATTCAGACCATTGCATTGTGGATAATAATGAGAATTGTACCTATGCTATATATTGAGCTTCTTGTATAAGAAATCAAACAGATCTCCTCTAAATCCTGGTCCTCTATTAGAAAGTAGCTCTACGGGCACACCTAATTTGCAGCATATATGCTCATAAACAAACTTCCCCATTTTCTTACTGGTAATCTGTTTGACAGTCTTGGATTCTAGCCATCCTGACAAGTAATCCACTGTTACCAAAATGTAAGTATTTCTTTTGTTAGTCATAGGTAAGGGTCCAATAGCATCAAGACCCCATTTTTCAAGCACATCATCAAGCATTTTTTATTTCCTGGATTTTCTTATAAACTCATACTTTTTGGAGGATGGTAAACCTTCACATAGAACACCTGTCAACAAAAATCCATCTCCTTTGATAACACTTCCCTCCCATGATATAAAGGGGCATTTGACTTCAGCACAAACACACGAGTGATCATTTCTTGAGGAACATCATGAGCTTCTTCATTTTGAGACCTCTCAATATGTTGCAAACTCCATGCTTCAAACTTTTTGAGCAATGATTTCACCTAGAAGCATAAATTCTTTAGTTTAGGATTCTTATTCTTCCATGCTTAAATACTTGCTTTACGACCAACAAGGCATCTCCTTTGATCTGTAAGCGTCTAATTTCCAATTGTAAGCAAATGTGCAAACCACCTTCAAGAGCCATGTACACCACTTCATTGTTACTTTTGCATCAAGTTTCAACCCTTTCTTCATTACAAGTTTTGCTTTTGCATCATAAATGACAATGCCTCCCAAAGTAGCATCATGAATTCTTTGATAAGAGCCATCAAAATATAATAGTGAAGCATCAGAGATGGCAAGCGTCTCGACTTTCTTCTTCCACACCACCTCTTCCTTAACCAAAAAAGGAGTCTCTTTATAAGTGAGTAAATTTTCCAGGGTAGCCCGAGTTCTCTCTTCCACCAAAAAGGTGAACTGAAACTCCTGAAGTTCAATAACCCATTTCATCACTGTTTTTGATATATTTGAATTATTGAATAGCTCAAGAAGTAATGAATAACTGGCGAGAAAGGTGAATGACTTTTGCAACAAGTAGTGTCTGAATCATTTGCAAGCATAAACCATACTGGTCATCACCAATTCAATTTTAGATTAATGTCTTTCATGAGGAGTCTTCGCTCTACTAGTGAGGTGGTCCGGGGTGGGCTCCCGTGCTGCTCAATTCGGTTGGGGTTGGAAAAAACAGCAAACACACACACAAACCCGCAACCTAACCCTACAAAAATTTGGAGCACCACCTAGTTTTGGATGCGAACTAGGACGCGTAGAGAGAGAGAGAGAGAGAGAGAGAGAGAGAGAGAGAGAGAGAGAGAGAGAGAGAGAGAGAGAGAGAGAGAGAGAGAGAGAGAGAGAGAGAGAGAGAGAGTGCTCGGGCTGCTCTGAAATGTTCAACAGTGATCAAGCAAACACAATTATATATGTAAGAAAAAGAGGGAAGGGGGAGGGGGTGATTGTTGCACTAATACCTTCTTACAAATCTGTCATGACCAATGAAAGTGAGATTAGTATTTGCTCAACATAGCTTGAGTAAATTACACCACAACACATCACAAGAAAAGCCACCCCATGTTAACCCTCATGGCACACGGACACCCTATGATCTATAAACGTTGTATTATTTAGAGTCAAGTACCGGGCTTGTCGGACCAATAGGGAAAGGTAGAGTGATCGCCGATGAGAGGCGCACTCTAACTTGGACATTCAAGGGATTAGTTGGCTAAGCATGGGCGCCCAAGTGTGAATGGGGTGAGCTCCTATAAAAGCCAACTAAACCTAATTTTTACTCATTCTCTCATTTGTGCAATAGAAGAGTGCTCTTGCTTCATCTCCATCTTCTTCTTCTTCTTCACCTCCTTGTGTGTGTGTGAGAGAGAGAGAGAGAGAGAGAGGGAGAGTGTGTGTGCGATCGAGCATTACGAAGGCACGACGGCGGCGAAGCGGTTGAGCGCGGCACGACTGCAGCTTCTTCTTCATCGCGGCGAGGAATCCACCACGAAGGCGAGCGTAGAGCGGTGAGTGACACACCCTTTGTTCTCTTGAGCTTGCTAGTTTAGGCTTGTTGTGTGCTTGGAGCCGTTTGTGGCTCGCACACGGTGTATTGGCAAGTCCCTTGCTTCGACAGTGCGGCAAGGAGCGCACATTTTTGGCGCCGCTGCCGGGGATATGCCCTACACTAAGCTCGGTTAGCACTTTACGCTTTCTTGTGGTGCAATTTCTATCATAGGAAAGGCAGGGAAGGAGTGTGTGGAGATTTCTGTTTTTTGCGTTTTCTGCATTTTCTGTCAAGTTTCAATTTCTGCTATTGTCTGTGCTTTTTCAATTTTCTGCATTTCTGCGTTTTTTCAATTTTCTGCAATTTCTGCATTTTCAATTTCTGCGTTTTCAATTTCTGCAATTTTTTGCATTTCTGCGTTTTTTCAATTTTCTGTATTTCTGCGTTTTTTCAATTTTCTGCATTTCTGCATTTTTAATTTCTGCGTTTTCAATTTCTGCAATTTTCTGCATTTCTGCATCAAAAAAAAAAAGTTTTTTTTGGGAAAAAAAAATATTCTGAAAAAAAAAATATTCAAAAAAAATAAAAAATAAAAAATAATTCGAAAAATAAAAACGCGAGCGAGCTGGCGGCTAAATTTTTCGAAAATAAAAAACGTGACTCTTAAAACGGACGGGTTGGTTTGTATAAAAGATAGATCGGGATCGGGATCATTTGCCCAAGCCCAAGCCCAGGCCTCAGTCCGCAATCTTATGATATATACTAGACTCACTCTTATATATATACCCTACTCCCTCAAGAGAGAATGAGAGCATGTGGGACAAGTCCTCCACTCTCCTCCTTTCTCTTCCCACTTGCACCCTTAGACTTTCTAGTTTGGGCATAGTTCCATACTGGAAATTGACAGTTTTAGGAATTCCGAGGGCATAGAGTGACCAAACGGAGGGCTGTAAAGCACGGCACGACCCTCTGACCGATACGCTCGTTTCGACCTATCACACGGCCCATTCCACGACACGCTCTAAAAAATCTAGCAAAAAAACAAACAAAAAACACGCTAAAAACTAGTCACAAGGCCTCCTAGAGCAGCTTTTTGACACCTTAGGGTATCAAAAGCACATGCACTTACGCTCTGGGCGGGTGCTAGAACACGAGCATATTGGTAGTGCCTCTGTTCATACGGACACCCATTACCCATTACCCATCCACGATAAGCTCTAGACCCTCAGCGCGGACACAAGGTAGCACCACCCAAGACCCTAAAATAGCCGCTAGTGATTCCTCCTCCGACTCAGAAATCATGGAAGCATACCCTACCCAAAACACTGAGAGAGAAGGCCATGCACCTCCCGAAGCTCCACAGCCTAGTACTAGTATGTTTAGCCGTTTCATGGAAACATTAGGTAGAGCTACTCGCTCGGAACCTGATGCAAATGAAGCACACGAAGGGGGTGGGGAAGTGGAATCTCCTTTCACATCGCACGTGGACCCCACACCCCCAAAGAGTGTCCATGTGGATATCCTACCAACTTCTTACCAAGAAGGCCCTGTTGAGCTGCCTCCTTCAGAAGTTCCCTCTAGAGTACCGTTGGTGACAAGTAAAACCACGGGGAGCAACATTGCTTCTACCTCACAAGAAACCGTTAACACGTCGACTCTAGAAGGATTGTTCATTAATGATCATTGGACAAACGACCTCCACACTGAGGTGTTGACGGATCTACACTCTGGCCACGCCTACCATGTAGGATGGATAGAGATTGTACAATCCACCTCTAGTGCCACGAGCATCGAAGATCAACAGAAAATGATCTGTAATGTTATCCATGGCATTATTCAATCAGAAAGGCAAAACCGAGGGGTAAATATACTCTCAACTGGCCCCATGAGATTTCTGGATACGAGCAAGGCTCAACAGCCTACTCTATCACAAATGGAGACTCCTCTAATGAGCCCCATGGACCCATCTTACGTCATTTCACCTGGGGTCTCTATGCAATCTGAGCCTCCGAGCGAAAACTTTAGCTTCCCTAACTTGGCTCAACCCTCTATTAAGGAAAACAAAGTGCTCACTCCAGGGATAAGCCTGACAGAGAATGTACCGATGACATCTACGGTTAGCGCAGTGCCACTACCTAGTGTCGTAGTACCTAATATGGGGCCTCGACCATATGTGCCTCTAGCCCCTTATGCACACATGGCCCCCACACCTCCAATTGTACCACTTGCTTATGCTCCTCGAGTGCCGCTCCCTAGCCCTTATCCGAGTGGACCTATGCTCAGTTATGTTCCATATCCTGCATCATCCACACATATGCCAAGACCGGTACCCGTTCCTCTCCCACATATGATTCCAAGAGTACCTCCACCGGCCCTGCCTCCTCACATAGGTGACTTGGCAGCGTTTGCTCAAACCATAGGTCGATCTATCGCGGAAAATATGCGTCACGCATCTGATAGAGAGCCTAGAAGTAAGGCAGTACAAATTGCCAAACTCACGCAAAAATTCAATGGGGACGAAGATGCTAGGAAACACATTGAAGTGTTTGAACAAGTATGTGATTCCTTAGGGGAACGCAACGAACTACATAAGTGCAATGCCTTAAGCTTGACATTAAGTGGGAAGGCTGGAGATTGGTATAGGACCCTAAGGGTGGACGAGAAAACAATCTACCCTACACTTTGAAGGTTGTTTCTAAAGGAGTACATACGAGAAGGTGTGCTTTGGGGTGTAGCATCTCAGCTACAGAAGGCCGAACGTAAGGAAGGAGAGTCAGTAAGGGACTTCATTAGTCGTCTAAAGCACTTAAACTCTCGCTGTCCTGTAAATGAGCGCTTCAACAATAACCAACTGCTTGATCAATTCATTCGAGGGTTGAGGAATGAAGGAATCTATAATGGACTAGTGATTAGAGGTATCACAACCTGGGAAGATGTCACTGCCAATGCAATCCAATTAGAGGACAACTTGATGATAGCAGGCATGAGGGTGTCTACTGACACGAGATCCACTAGCTCACAAGCCATTGAGTATGAACCCATGACTGCAAAGCCCATTGCCAATGAGCCAAAGGTATTTGAGACATTCTTGACAGACCTCACCAAGGCAATCCAAGAGTCTCTTAAGGATAATCGACCCCCTCAAAATAGTCACATGTATCCAAGAAGGGAGCAACAATGGTGTTCCATTTGCTTAGGTCCACATAGCACTAGTGAGTGCCCTACGTTTAGAGTAAAATTTAATGGAGCTTGCAACGCATGTGGTAGGTATGGTCACCAAGCTAAGGATTGTTTAATGATCAAACGTATGATGGCAAATAGACCACCTGTAGCCTGGACGGATGCGCCTCGAGCTCCTGTATTGATGCCTGCTCCACCTGTTGAGCAACTACCGCAACACATGGTCCCTAGATCTCAAAATGTTGTACAAGCTACACCGCTACCACCTCTTGTGCTAGGACCGCAGCCCCCGCATCCAAGAGTTGCCCCTATGAACCAAGTGGGTTGCGAGCCATCAAATGCTTATCCAGATGGGTGTGAGGAGGAAATAGTTACTAGTATTGCCTACGGACTTGATACATTGGAAGAGTGTCCTATATACTACATGGAAGATTGTTGGGGACAAGTCAAGCCGGTTTATCAAGCTGCTGCTCTCGTATACAGAGGTCAAAATATCAACACCCAGGCTAGGAGGCCACCTCTTCAATGCTATGAGTGTGGTGGACCACATCGAGCAGCGGAGTGCCCTATTAGGCTGCAAAAGAATGCTGCACAGATGCAAATGAATCAAGGGAGCACGTCTGCAATGCCAATACTCACATGTAATCGTTGTGGCATAGATCACTTGATTGCCCAATGTCCCTATAACCCAAATGCGCCTAAAATCACACCCCTAAATTTGGTCGAAATTGCTAGTGTGACATCGCCAATACCACCCGTCGCACCCGCTTATGCGATTACACGGTCCATGCTTCAAGGGCCAGGACATATCCTCGAAGAGAGAGATACCGCGTCAGTTATCCAAGCAAAGAAAAAGAAGACACGAAGGAAGAAGTCGCAGAATACAGAAAATTCAAAGCCAAGTTCCAAAACAAACATAGGAACAGGAGATGACCCCGTGTATATGAATGACCTCGAGGATGATTCAGATTCAGTCGAGACAATGGAGACTAGAACCAATACCACAAAGAGAAAGACCGACAAAGAAAACCGTAACACGGAACCAAATGAAAACCGAATAAGAGAAAATCATAAAGAGCCTTTGAAAACACCACAAGTGTTTCCAAATCCAATCCAAGACCCCCAAGATAAACCGCAGGGGCAAAAAGGGAAGAATCGTAAAAAGAAGATTGGGACGTACCCAAACCCAGTAGACGAGATTGAGCAAGTGAAACATCTAAGAGGTTAAGTGGAGGAGACTCAAGGGGAACTAGAACCAGAACCCATGCATGTCAAAATTCATGACACAGTGTTTCCCACGCAAGTTCATCCACCCCACATGAACCATAGACCGTTAGCCATATCTAGTATCATCCAAGAAGGGAGTGAGGACGGGACATCAGAAAGTGAGCATACACCCTTCTTGTTGGAAAGGATGTTTAACGAAGGAATACCTGATCCCATTGAGGAATATGAGATTCCATCCTCACCAGTTCCTAGTCAAGGACCTACACCCTGCAAAACGCCAATGAATGTTGCCAAACTAGTGGACTTCATGTCTTCTGAGGTCCAAACCACGATCATAGCAAAGCTCTATGGAGATCCTGAGTTATTCCTTGCACTTCGAGCATTCCTTAACGGAGAGCTACGAACGGGATTACCGCAGTTTGCGCAACCAAATAGGCCTGACTCAATTATGATTGATGAGGAAAATCATGTGCAATCACTTGACTTAGATGGACACAAGTCTGTGATCGAGGTATCCATTAACGAATTAGGGCAGTATTTTGAAGGCGACGAGTCTAATGCGACCCTACCCATCACTACCAAGGGATTAACTATAAAGGGAATTCTTGATGGTGGTGCGGGAGTTAGAATCGTTACAAAAGATTGTTGGGAATCCATGGGAAAACCCCGCCTCAGTGTTACTAACATTCTGGTAAAGATGGCAAATGGTACCATAGCCAAACCTATGGGGATGCTCAAGGATCTTAAGATCAAAGTTCTAGGACACAAGGTACGACATACGTTCATTGTAATGGATTTCTCTAAACACCTTATGTCATATGAAATGATTTTAGGACGACCATTCATGAGGGAAGCACAAATGGTTCATGATTGGTCTAAAAATCATGTCTATTTGCAATTCCAAGACTCTGTCCTTAGATTGGATTTGGTGACTGGTAAGGTACACCCCTTAGGGAGTAAAACCATTATTGATCATCGCTCTGACACCATAGTTCACTCGGCCCCACTACAATATTGTTACACTTGTAAGAAGGATACAGACATTGGCCAAGATTCTCCTTACATGGATGTGTTACCGGGTATGACTGAGTCGGACAATGTGGATTGGGTCCACCTAGCATCAACCATAGAAACTTGGGGAAATAGGGGGACGACCTGGGTAACACCTGAGGGGAATGAAATTCCTGTACCCTTAAATATGCTACAAGCAATGCATATCGCTTCCGACAAGACTCATCCTAATGTAACGAAGAAAACATACAAGTGGGTCCCTAAAGCTTATTTAGTGACCATAGCTAGTGCTAAAAAATAGAAGCCTTGTAAGAAACGTACCACTCGCTCCAAGAAAAGTAAGAAAATGTTGCGATGGATCCCTAAACGACTATTGGAAGCCCAAGGCTACTATCAAGGAAATGATCAAATCTGGGTGCCAAAACGTAGATTGTGCTCTTACCTATCACCTGACCCAAGTGAGCCCAATCCCGTAGCTCCAAAACAAATCAATGATCGTGAAAAGAAAAAAATCACAGAATGCTACACACCCGCTCCCGAGCTAGTTTGGGTACCAAAGAAAGAACGATTTGTTCCACCTAGCTCAGGAAGGGGGGGGTCCCATGAAGATTCTAGCTCCTCATGTAATACATCCATAGAGGTAAAAGCTTCTACACAGCCTCCATCTATAGTAGTGGACCTCCATAAAGCTACAAAAGAATCCACACCTCCCAGTGTTCAAGAATCACCTGATGAACCACTTCAAGTTCGATCCTGGGAGAGTACCTTACCACCCTTGCAACTTGACGAGGCACCTAGGGTAATAGAAAACTACTGGCAAAAATACTCACCTATTACCCACTGGAACAATTGGTTTCAAAGGGTGAAAAGCTCATTTCAAACGGTATGATCTACCCAAGGAAGGGGGGAGTGTTTGTGGACATCCATTATTCACTTGCTTCCCTCTCAACCTTCCTCCCTGACCTCTCAATCACCAATCTTAAAGAATGTACATATAAAGCTTTATACTCACAAAAAAAAAAAAAAAGAGCAAGAGCAATTAGCAAACGTGTATGCACAATAAAAGTCAAAACATTGACTCAGACCTGCACATGTCACATCTGGTACAGTGAAACAGAAACCTATGCCATAAAACACCTTTGATCCTCATCACTTGAGTGATGGAGGGTAGGTAAGATTAGTACGATAGAGTGTTTCTGTTTTAGAGTTGAGGAATTAGCGAAGTTCTCTTTTCCCACTAATGTGCCTCCTGGAGGTATTCCTTTTGTTTCATAGTGTGTACAGGAGCGTGTTGCTATTGATAGGATTTGGACCTTCATGGAACCTTTCTCTCGTTCACACTTCAGATCAAGCGCGACCATCAACACAAACAGGTGTTTCTTGTCCATTAGCATTGCCCTTATCTTTTTGCATCCATGTTTGTTTGCTTTGATTGTGATTGGTAGCATAATATTCACCGCATTGGCTTAGTATCAAACATTTAATTCAATGTAATGTTTTGTCATAATCACTTGTCTAGGTGTAAAAATCAAGCAGCCCGACTAAGCTAGTTTGACCAAGCTAGGTATTATAAATCTTCTCTTAATACCATGGGGAATGCCTTTCTAATAAGCAATGGTTACTTAGGTTCTTAATCCGATTTAGGCAGCATTGTATGAAATGTACTAGGGCTTTCTAGTGGGCTTAACCCTAGTGACCTTTATCTTAAGTATTATAAAGGGAGTTTACTAATGTGATGAGCCTGGGGAGGGTAACAGTGTTATATGACCCCCCAAAGTTACAAAATTTAAATGTTGAAAATGAACAAGCAAAAAATCAAAGTGCCACAATGTAAAATTTTAAGCTGGAAGAGAAATCTCAGCTTGATTTGGTACTTCACTCACATGTATAGCCTATGGTACTAGAGCCCTAGAGGTTCCCAGTGTGGGCGCTTTTCCTTCAAAAGCAAAAAACCCAAGGCATACAAAATAAGCACACACATCAAAATTGAATCAATGTGAAAAGACTTTGAGGGGTCAAAGAAAAAGTAATCAGTCAGGCGATGATTTCATGAGAAATTCCTTTTATAATAGCTTAACTACAAGGTTTTCTAGATATAGCCTCTAGTCAGCCCTCCAACATGAATACTTGGCTCTCGCGATTAAACAACTTAATTGACCACAGATAATTAAGAAGCTTACCCATGGTATTAATATTCGATCTCTAGTGCTTTTTGACTGTCAAATTAGCGACCCCAGACTTGTTTAATTTTCTACCTGTACATCTGCTTTTGCATTTGATTACATTGCAATTTAATGTTCATTGCTAACAAATTGTTTGAAATTCTTTGACCAATCAATTTTTCTACCTAAACCTGCATATGCTTTTTAAGAGAATGCAATTACTGTGCCAATGTTGTTTGATTTTGCAGTGACTGAAGAAGGCTAAGGACATTCATCTCAAATGCTCTTCCACCTCGACGAACCAGCTTCAACTCAATAGCTTCCGAGGACGGAATCTACATCAGGAAGGGGGGCATGTTAACCCTCACGGCACACGGACACCCTATGATCTATAAACGTTGTATTATTTAGAGTCGGGTACCGGGCTTGTCGGACCAATAGGGAAAGGTAGAGTGATCGTCGATGAGAGGCGCACTCTAACTTGGACATTCAAGGGATTAGTTGGCTAAGCATGGGCGCCCAAGTGTGAATGGGGTGAGCTCCTATAAAAGCCAACTAAACCTAATTTTTACTCATTCTCTCATTTGTGCAATAGAAGAGTGCTCTTGCTCCATCTCCATCTTCTTCTTCTTCTTCACCTCCTTGTGTGTGTGTGAGAGAGAGAGAGAGAGAGAGAGAGAGAGAGGGAGAGTGTGTGTGCGATCGAGCATTACGAAGGCACGACGGCGGCGAAGCGGTTGAGCGCGGCACGACTGCAGCTTCTTCTTCATCGCGGCGAGGAATCCACCACGAAGGCGAGCGTAGAGCGGTGAGTGACACACCCTTTGTTCTCTTGAGCTTGCTAGTTTAGGCTTGTTGTGTGCTTGGAGCCGTTTGTGGCTCGCACACGGTGTATTGGCAAGTCCCTTGCTTCGACAGTGCGGCAAGGAGCCCACACCTCAATCACTGTCTTAAAGCCAAGGGAGTCCTCTCTACCCTGTCTCCCTCTTACAGTATGTGGGATTTATGGCTAAATTGATGACAACACCCAGAGACAAGCTATCAAGAACTAAAAAAAAACACCAAGACACTTACACATCATTGTTGTCCATACTTTACATTGGAAGAGAGACAAAGTATCCAAGCTTACTCCAAATCCACCCTCCTTGATTCAGCAAATGTTGGGCTTACACTAGTAGAAGAAATGATAGATTTCCTACTCTCAATTGAATGATCCCTCTCTCTTACAATGGCATAGAGTTCCCTTGCTTATCACCCCTAATACAACACATGCATATGCATAAGACAATGAGCTTCCACTCAAGAGCTCCTTCTAGAGAGGTTGAGATTGGATTCTCAAGCTATAGAATAGTGATCTTGCTTATGGCTCCCCCCTTTTTGTGCTAGCTACACCCTCCTTCTATAGCAATTTTGAGGGCTAGGGTTACTCCTCTAACCATGGATGGGTTAGATTTTCAGCACTTATCTAATTTCTTTTGCTTGGAATTATCAAGAAGTTGGTGGGGATAGATGAAGAAGAGAGAGAGGAGAGAAGTGGAGGTGATAGGAGTTTTCGTAGTAGGTTAGTGTTAGTAAACTAGTAGAGTTAGTATTTTTATTGATTTACAAATGGAATTGGATATTTACTATGGGAGTATCCAAGTAGGATACAAATAAGGAATAAAAAACTCTTAATAGGTAAGAAATTATGGATTTCTTACAATGTTGATGCTCCAAGTGTCTTGAGTAGGGTTAATTTTGACGCTTGTTGACGGTCCACTAGCTTTGACGGTACGTTTTTTGTCCACTCGTGACCTTCCTTGAGAGCCAATGTAAGTGAACATGAGTAATCAATCACCATGATGTTGTCTTTCAAGAGAAGAGGCTGAATTTTGTGGTTTTTTTGATAGATATGGGTAATATGGATGAGGAAAAATGAAACTAGGTGGTCAATTTTGGAATGGAAGTGTGTGTAGGAGACATGAGTTCACCATGGTTTCTCTTATTCTTCAAGGTTGAGAATAAGGCAAGTAAGGTGCACAGAGGAGTGGTGAGAGAGGTAGGGATGATGAGTGGAGAAGTGTGTGTGAAAGAGGAAAATGATAAAGTGGAAGAGGGAGTGTGGCTGCATAGCATGGGCAAATTGGGGTCCACCAATAAAATCATAGCTCACAGCTCATAGCTCAAAAAAAATTTGAAAAATTTAAGGTAAAATTTCAGCTTACGAGCTACAACTTTTGTTTGTATCACCTTTTCAAATTCGGGGAGCATGTGATCTTTGAAAATTCAGCAAAACCGACTGTTTTTTCCACTGCACAAAGTCCTTGTGAGGTCCTTCTTTGGATGATTCTTTTGAATACCTCCAAGAGTGAGCTCCCCATGGTTCATGCATGCATGCCACATACCCTTGACCTTATTTGGTAGGTCTATCATTAAAGATATTGTTGAGATCATGATATAAGTGAATAGTACAACTAAGAAAATCAAATATTGAGGGGTCTAAAAAAATATGTATATGTCAAATATAAATAATATAGGTGGAAAAAATATAAAGGGGTCAAAATAAATCTCTCTCATTATAAGTCTACCATAAAAAGATGAATATTTTTGGTGGTCTAATTTATGAGAGTAATAGAGAATAGATGAAGGAAGGAAAAAATCACTATAGTGAAAACATATACACATAAATAGAACTAGTTTTTTTGGATTTTTGTTGGGATGGAGTTACACGAAAAATAAGAGAAGCTTGCATGAAATTATTTTTATATGGAATAAAGAGTATGCAAAATGGTAAGAAAAAATATGGTAATGGTGAGTCAATGTACATAGCATAAATAACACACCATAGGTAGAAATATTTAAATAAATACCAAAATAATTATGAAAAATCCTTTTATTTAGGCCCTATATACAATGAAATATTTATACACAAATGGGCCATAATATTTTTTATTTTTTTATTTTATTTATTTTTTTGGCTCAACTAGCCCAGTGACTAGCTAGCTCACACACGCCTATGTACAGTGAAATGGTAGGGATAACCAAAATGTTTGAGTGATTTGATAGGGTGAGGTAACTTACTATGGCAATTATGGAAAGCCAAAAAACGGCTATCATTAGCCCTCCCCCAGGATGATGGTATATTCATGTACCATCATAGAGCATCTTTTCCAAAGAGAGTGCTTCAGAGTCCTTGACGAGATCTTCATTGTTTGGCCCCTCAGACTTTTGGGTGGAGTTACACTTATGCTTTATGTAACAATACTTACATGAGACAACTGCCCTTTGACAGATCTTTGGTAGATCCTTTGGTAGAAGGCGACTCAAATTGGGCTTCAAGCGATAACCATTTACCTTCCTAGAGTGCTCTTTCCCATTCAAGTCCATAAGTTGATAGTAACTTGAATTGAAAGCCTTCTTGACTATGTATGGCCCCTGCCATCTAGTTTCAAACTTGGCATCAAAACGATTATCGAGCCGATTATCATACCTTAGCACAATATCTCCTTCATTGATGCCTTTGTCCTTCAGTTTCTTGTCAAGATTTTCCTTCGTCTGTGTGGCTTTCCTCTTGTAGCACTCGTACGCTGCTTCTCTTTTCCACTCAAGCTCAGCTAAGGTAAGAAGTCGATCCATCCATGCTTCTTGATCATTTTGTGCACCTCTGTCATGAAGCCGTATTGTTGGGATGTTGAGCTCAATTGGTATTGTTGGGATGTTGAGCTCAACATCCCTGGTATCTTGGTTGCTTCACAGCAGTTGCCACCATGATGACCTGCACTTCTTTCTCAACACATGTAACTGCTTGTTGTGCAAGTAAATCGGCATCTTCATTTTGTTTCCTAGGAATATGATATAGTTGCACTTCTTCAAAATGATTAAACATCCTACGAATGGCATGAACTTTTGTCCTTAAGCTTTCATTCTTGCATGCCCAAATACCTAAAATTTGCTTCACAATGAGAAGTGCATCCCCTTTTACCATGAGACGTTGTATACCTTGGCCAATGCATATCTTTAAACCATGAAGTAGTGTGTTGTATTCTGCTTCATTGTTGCTAGTTGAACCTGGTAGATTGACCTTCTCTTTCATGATCATCTCTCCACTTGGGCTGAGCAATACTAGCCCTCCCCTTGCTTTTCCTGTGGCTCGTCAAAAAGCTTCATCAAAGAACAAGGTAAAAGCATTATAAATACTTTTAGGTGGTGGCAATGGTAGGGTCTTTACCTTAGGCACCTTAATATCCTTCTCATGTACGTTATAAGTGAGAATCCGTGCCAATTGTGCACGCACACTATCTTCTACATTGAAAGAGTATTGAAACTCTTGCAACTCCATAATCCACTTCGAGATCCTAGTACTAAGATTCATTTGAGATGACAGCCAAGGGAACAAATTTTCTACAGTGAGAATTACAAAAGGTTTTGGTAGCAAGAAAGATCTAAACTTTCTCACTGCAAACATGAGAGAAAGCATCATGAGTTTTGCCTCCGTGTAGCCTCTCTCTAAAGCATTCATGACCCTACTAGCAAAGTAGATGGGTCGCATCCTGGTACTGTGGGGATCTTGTTGTAATAAAACTGCACCAATCGTTTCCTTTCCAGCACTAGAGCTAACAAAGAATGTGTACTCCCAACAAGGAGGCATGAGTGTTGGTAGCTCTGACAAAATGACTTTAATATTACAAAAATACTCTTCAAGATCATCAGACCATGCAAATTCTACTTGTTGTGTCAACTTTTGCAAAGGGTGAAGGGGAGCTCCGAGGCTAAGTGAATGAAGCATGACATATACTTCACCTTTTGAATGAATGAAGCGTGACATATAATTCACCTTTTGAATGAATGAGATGACCTCCTTAAGACTCTTTGGTGATGGTAGCTCAATGAGAGATTTTGTCTTTGTTGGATCCACCTCAATACTTTTATAGGAAACCTTGTGACCAAGCAAGATCACTTCATCCTCACCTATGTGGCACTTGTCCAGGTTGAGTTGACCTCCCATGTCATAGAGCTTCTTTAAACCTTCTTCTACCCTTTGTAGATGCAATGATTTTGAGCTATAAATGCAGAAATCATCAATGAACACCCTAATTGACTTTCCAAAGAATGCTTGAAACACCATGTTCATGAAATGTTGGAAAGTTGCAGGAGCGTTTGTCAGTCCAAATGGCATGACTCTTAAAGCATAACAACCCCAAGGAGTGATGAAGGTTGTTTTCAACTGATCTTCCAATGCGATACCTATTTGAAAGTAACCCGAGTAGCCATCACACACAGTGTACTTCTCATGACCAGCTACCTCATTTAGTATCTCATCTTGAAATGGGAGGGGAAAGTGATCTCTTTTTGTTGCCTCATTGACTGGACGGTAATCCACACACACCCTCCACTTGCCATTTTTCTTAGGAGTGACAACAACGGGAGAGACCCACTCTAAATTCTCCACTGGATAAATGAAACCTGCTGCTAGAAGCTTTCTTACCTCCTTGAGTAAAGCCTGCTCCTTGATGACTCCTAGCCTTCGTAGCTTTTGAGCCTTAGGTGTGGCCTCTGGCTTCAACTCAATTTTGTGTTGAACAGTATCTACTCCACGCACATCGGTGTAGTCTTTAGCAAAAAGCCTAGGAAATTTTCTTAACACACCTTTGAGCTACTCTCTTTCGTCCTTTGTAAGTGTTGTAGATAACATACCTTCTAGCATTCTTTCATCTTCCACTTTTTGGTTTTCTTGGGAACCTACCTCTTCCAAACCTGGGCAAGAGGTCTCTTGGTTGTTTGGCTTAAACCTTACCCCCATGACTTCGATGGAAGACTCCTCTTCAGTAATGTTGCCTCTACTTTCTCCTTCTGAAGTGCTATCGGTCCAGCCTTCCTCCGTCTCACTTTGAGATGATTCTTCATGGAGCTTCTCGTGGAGTTGCTCCTTCATGTCAAAGACAACCTTCTTATGATTGTCATTCCTACAAATTAGCTTTCCACTCTCCCAATCCTGCAAAGCTCGCATTTTCATTAGCCATGGTCTCCCTAGGATAAATGGATAACCATTTTCTTTCGACATAACATAAAAATCCACTGCCTTCTTAATGCGAAAGGCCTCTACAAAAACATTTTTACAAATGCCTACACACCAAGATTTTCTATTTTTTGCCATCTTGACTTTAATTTTAGGTGTCTCATGGATATGCATGCCTAGTTTTTGCATGAGTCCCTCTGTCATGATGTAAATTTGTGCACCCCCATCCACTAGACCTTTCCTAACTAATCTTCCTTTGATGTAACAATCTAGCACAGGTGTAATATCCTCATTTATTTCAGCATGTACAATTTTCACAACAGGAACACTCTCTTTTATCCATGATCACTTTGTGACATGACTCCTTCTTTCTCCTTCCCTTTTCCACGGCCACGCTTAATGCCATTTTCTTCCATGTCAACCTCTTTTGAATTTGTCACCTCTATCACATGCACATTTGGGTCTAGCAAAGGTGGAACTCCTTCCACTCCTTGTGGAGGTGGTCTTGCTCCATTTGGCCTTTGTAGAAGCCGTGGTTGCTGACTAGTTCCTTCGCCTGCATTCATCATTGGGTAATTCAAGTTAGGTCTCCCTAGCTCCCCATGGGGCCAAGGACAATTATGCATCCCATGTCCAGACTCTCCGCAATTCCAACATTTTAAGACTCTCCTAGGTCGTGGATCTCGCTCTTCAGAGTTCTTTGCTTGTCCTTTTGGACCTACAGCTTGTGCAAGGTGAATTGACAAGCTGCTTAAAGATTCATTTAACTTCTCAATCACTTCCGCCGTTACCTCAGGAAGCTCCCTAGATGTTGATGCTTGTGACTTACCTTTGGGTCTAAGACCTTCTATTGGAACCTCTCCCCTTAGGCACTTGAATTTTCTATATTTCTCAGCAGCCCTTGTTTCAGCTGCATCAAAGGTAGCAGGTGGACCCGCCTCAACTTTTATCTTAAGCTCAAGAAAGAGTCCGGTTATGAACCTATCCTTCTTTAGGAACTCTGCACCATCACCGGGGTTAGAAAAATTCCGTATCCATAGAGCCCAAAGACGTTGAAACTCTTGCTTGTACAAGTAGTAGCCGTCTAAGTCTTTTTGCTTATGAGAAACAATGTCTTGCCATAGTTTTTGAGTGTTTTGGGGATCAAAGAAGTATCTCTTGAAATGATTCACAACTTACGTGTAATTCCCTTTAACTTCTTCAGGCAACGAGTCAAACCAAGTGCTAGCATCTTTCCTAAGGACCACTTCAAACATCTCTACGCGTTCTTGATCAGTTATTATCCTCTTGATACGACAAGACATCTTGAAATTTGCTAAAAATAATTTTGCATCCTCTCCAGGCTCTCCAAAGAAAAGAGGATATCCAGCCATTTGGCGTTGGGCCTCCATTGAATCAGTTTTAAGGTGACAACACGTTTTTGTTTGTTTGTTTGTTTTTTTTATATAAAGATTTACACATTAATATTTTCTAAATTGCAATCTATTCTACAACAAAATAAAATTATTTACATCAAATGACCTATGATAATAAATAAGAGGCAGGATGACACGGTTTGGTGATGCCAGAATTTCTCCTACTCTTTGGGCACCAAACATGAACACCGTACGTTGTTGAAAGTGGATCTTCCTACTAATTGCAACGTTTATTCTAATGTGTGGAGTGAAATGGAAGGGGAAAACCTCTATTCTTGGGCCATTATCCATGGTCTATGCATGACCTAATGCTTAGAACAAAGCAAAAATATAGACGTCCAAACTAAGGTCGTACCTAATGAGAGGCAAAATAAAGGGATCTACTGATGCGTTTATCTCTGCCAACCTAAGGGGACCTAAAATTCTACAAATTACATGTTGAAATTGCAACTTAGTACTAACAATTATGTGTACCTTTTGCTTTGCAATCGGAATGAAAGGATCATACAAATTCTCGTGATTCATGCAAACTACTTGACTATTCTAAAGATTGATCCTACACAAAAACATACACAAGTTGGTTCCTCCGTGGGGGCACCAATTTGAGGCGGTCCGGGGCGGGCAACAAGAAGAGTGGCCACTAAGCACTTTTCTAGGCTCCCGTGCTGCTCAATTGGGTTGGGGTTGGAAAAAACAGTAAACACACACACAAACCCGCAACCTAACCCTACAAAAATTTGGGGCACCACCTAGTTTTGGATGCGAACTAGGACGCGTAGAGAGAGAGAGAGAGAGAGAGAGAGAGAGAGAGAGAGAGAGAGAGAGAGAGAGAGAGAGAGAGAGAGAGAGAGAGAGAGAGAGAGAGAGAGAGATAGTGCTCGGGTTGCTTTGAAGTTTTCAACAGTGATCAAGAAAACACAATTATATATGTAAGAAAAAGAGGGAAGGGGGAGGGGGTGATTGTTGCACTAATACCTTCTTACAAATCTGTCATGGCCAATGAAAGTGAGATTAGTATTTGTTCAACATAGCTTGAGTAAATTACACCACAACACATCACAAGAAAAGCCACCCCAATCACTGTCTTAAAGCCAGGGGAGTCCTCTTCACCCTGTCGCCCTCTTACAATATGTGGGATTTATGGCTAAATTGATGACAACACCCAGAGACAAGCTATCAAGAACTAAAAAAAACACCAAGATACTTACACATCATTGTTGTCCATTACTTTACGTTGGAAGAGAGACAAAGTATCCAAGCTTACTCCAAATCCACCCTCCTTGATTCAGCAAATGTTGGGCTTACACTAGTAGGAGAAATAATAGATTTCCTACTCTCAATTGAATGATTACTCTCTCTTACAATGGCATAGAGTTCCATTGCTAATCACCCTTGATAAAACACATGCATATGCATAAGACAATGAGCTTCCACTCAAGAGCTCCTTCTAGAGAGGTTGATGAACTTGGATTCTCAAGCTATAGCATAGTGATCTTGCTTATGGCTCTCCCCTTTTTGTGCTAGCTACACCCTCCTTTTATAGAAATTTTGAGGGCTAGGGTTACTTCTCTAACCATGGTTGGGTTAGATTTTTAGCACTTATCTAATTTCTTTTTCTTGGAATTATCAAGAAGTTGGTGGGGATAGATGAAGAAGAGAGAGAGGAGAGAAGTGGAGGTGATAGGAGTTTTCGTAGTAGGTTAGTGTTAGTAAACTAGTAGAGTTAGTATTTTTATTGATTTACAAATGGAATTGGATATTTACAATGGGAGTATCCAAGTAGGATACAAATAAGGAAGAAAAAACTCTTAATAGGTAAGAAATTATGGATTTCTTACAATGTTGATGCTCCAAGTGTCATGAGTAGGGTTAATTTTGAAGCTTGTTGACGGTCCACTAGCTTTGACGGTACGTTTTTTCTCCACTCGTGACCGTCCTTGAGAGCCAAGGTAAGTGAACATGAGTAATCAATCACCATGATGTTGTCTTTCAAGAGAAGAGGCTGAATTTTGTGGTTTTTTTGATAGATATGGGTAATATGGATGAGGAAAAATGAGACTAGGTGGTCAATTTTGGAATGGAAGTGAGTGTAGGAGACATGAGTTCACCATGGTTTCTCTTATTCTTCAAGGTTGAGAAGAAGGTGAGTAGGGTGCAGAGAGGAGTGGTGAGAGAGGTAGGGACGATGAGTGGAGAAGTGTTTGTGAAAGAGGAAAATGATAAAGTGGTAGAGGGAGTGTGGCTGCATAGCATGGGCAAATTGGGGTCCACCAATAAAATCATAGCTCACAGCTCCTAGCTCAAAAAAATATGAAAATATTTAAGATAAAATTTCAGCTCACAAGCTACAACTTTTGTTTGTATCACCTTTTCAAATTCGGGGAGCATGTGATCTTTAAAAATTCAGCAAACCCGACTGTTTTCTCCACTGCTCAATGTCCTTGTGAGGTCCTTCTTTGGATGATTCTTTTGAATACCTCCAAGACTGAGCTCCCCATGGTGCATGCATGCATGCCACATACCCTTGACCTTATTTGGTAGGTCTATCATTGAAGATATTGTTGAGATCATGATATAAGTGAATAGTACAACTAAGAAAATCAAATATTGAGGGGTCTAAAAAAATATGTATATGTCAAATATAAATAATATAGGTGGAAAAAATATAGAGGGGTCAAAATAAATCTCTCTCATTATAAGTCTACCATAAAAAGATGAATATTTTTGGTGGTCTAATTTATGAGAGTAATAGAGAATAGATGTAGGAAGGAAAAAATCACAATAGTGAAAACATATACACATAAATAGAACTAGTTTTTTTGGATTTTTGTTGGGATGGAGTTACACGAAAAATAAGAGAAGCTTGCATGAAATTATTTTTATATGGAATAAAGAGTATGCAAAATGGTAAGAAAAAATATGGTAATGGTGAGTCAAATGTACATAGCATAAATAACACACCATAGGTAGAAATATTTAAATAAATACTAAAATAATTATGAAAAATCCTTTTATTTAGGCCCTATATACAATGAAATATTTATACACAAATGGGCCATAATATTTTTTATTTTTTTATTTTATTTATTTATTTGGCTCAACTAGCCCAATGACTAGCTAGCTGAGGGTTTTAAGAAAATATGGAGACAGTCCCTAACTCACACACGCCTATGTATAGTGAAATGGTAAGGATAACCAAAATGTTTGAGTGATTTGATAGGGTGAGGTAGCTTACTATGGCAATTATGGAAAGCCGAAGAACGGCTATCACTAGCATAATGAACAACATGGCCCCAATAGCATCAGCTCCCACTGATGGGTTAACATAAAACTCCTTTTCCCAGTCAAGAGCTTGCATAATGGGTAGTGTACTCAGAACCTCTTTGACTCTGTCAAAAACATCATCACAATCACGAGACCACTTCAAGGGATCATTTTTAACTGCTTGTTGCAATGGATACAATAGTTGTGACGCCAAAGGTATGAAATGAGACATATATCTACCCTTTTATATGAAAGTGTCCAATTTTTTGGTATCTTTTTGGAGATGACAACAACAACAAAGCCTCCACTTTCTCTCGATCCACTTCAATCCCATTTTCTAAAATCGCATCCAAGAAGCTTCACCGGTGGCTGTGCCAAATGATATTTCTTAGAGTTCAACTTACCCCCATACTCATCATACCTTTCAAAAGTCATTTCAAGCTTTTGAACAATCCTTTCAAAAACTTCCTAAGGAATGTGGCAAGGACCCTATCCACTTTTCTTTCAAAAGGTCCACACCCATTTGTCAACCTAAAAGGAAGGAAGCAAAAGCAAAAACAACCCCATGGCATGATAAAAGTAGTCTTTTTTCGGTCTTCAAGAGCAAGGATATTATGAAATTATCCTGAATAACCATCATAGACACTATATCTTTTATAGCCAGTCACTGCATCTAAAAGTTGATCAATGAAAGGCAAAGGGTAAGGTTCTTTCTTGGTCACTACATTTAATGGCTTGTAATCAACACAAACTCTCCAATGCCCATCTTTCTTTGGAGTGACCACTATAAGGCTCACCCATTCAGCTTATCAATTTGCACAATGAACCCTACATAAAAAATTTTACCCACTTCTTCCTTTAAAGCATTCATTTGCTCCTTACCCATCCTTATTAATTTCTCTCGTAGTGGCTTTGCCCCTTCAACTAGTTCAATTTTCACAGGATCTCCAACAAAACCCCTTATTTCTTGATATGAAGTGATAAAAATATTTGGAAACATGTCCAACATTGCTAACTACTCCCTTCTTTCTCCTTGTGTCAGATGGGAACTCAGCATATTTTGAATCAACTCTTTCTTCACTGGCAATTCTTGTTTATGATGCATCAACTCCTCAAGTTGCTCTAAATGACTGGAAACATTTATATTCCCTGACACTTGCAACATTTCATCCACTTCCCTCTTCTCCTTGTCCAACAATAAGAATGACACTTCACCCTCATCACTGGAACTCGAAGCAGAGCTACTTTCTGAATCTTCAGAACTATCTTCACTAGTAACTTCAGATTCATCATTCTCACTCACATTTTTTAGTGCCATAGGTTGCTTGGTAGTCATATCAAACACCCTCTTTTCACCCTTCCTGCCATACACAGAGATTGTTCCCTTGCCCCAATCTTGTGCAGCACTAACAACTCTCAACCCAGGTTGTTACAAAATGAGAGGAAAAGCTCCCATGCCAGCTGACATAACATAAACGTTTACTATAACCTTCACGTTAGAGACTTCAACTTCCAAATTATTAATCAACACTAAACACTTTACTTTGGCATGGTTTTCTTTTCGAATCCAAAACCCAGAGCTTCTGCATGTAATGCGACCTAGTCTCTTGACACATGACTGTGTGATCACATCCATCAATGTAGGCCTTTCCCATGCCCACACCTTTGTGCCAAGTGTTCACCATGGGACAAGTGTTGGGTAACTCTCCCAAAACCAACACTATGACTTGTCCATGCTTTGTCTGTTTCTCTAGATTCACTAATGACTTCCACTATTCATCCAATTTTCAAAAGTACAATCTACTGTCCTCCCAATCAGGTCTTCCTTTAAACTGTAAGCTGTTTGGCCTTCTCCCAAAGATAGTTTTTGCTACTTTAAACCGTTTACGAGGTTTTCTCTTCCTCTTGGATTTTACATCTTCATCGTCTTTCTCCTTCCCTTTCTTTTTGCTGGGACGTGGAGAGGCATAGCCCTCCGTCTCTCTTTTGCCTACGGGCATCATATTTGCTTCTTTCTTTTCAATCGTACAATACCCACATGACCACCAGAGGTTGAGGCCTGATTTTCTTGTTCAGTACCTTGATCTCCCCATATATCCAATGCATAATCATTATCCCTGTTAGGAATATGCTAAGGAAGTGGAAACATATCACCTCCCATTCTTGTTGGCTTTGAACAATAAGTGTTGATATGACCAAGTTCACCACAATTGTAACACGTAGGGATGAACCTCCACTGTATCTCAAAGACACCTTATCCACGACCCCCATTAGCATTAGGCTGAGCTTCACATGCCTGGGCCATTCCTCTACCACGTCCATGACTATGACCACCACCTCCAAGAACACTGAGTCGCAATTCCTGCGTCATGGTTATTATGTGTTGTAGCTGTTCAGTATTAGCAACCCTTTGAGCAGGTTGGAATCCATCCTCTGCATGATTTCCCTCATTTTGGCCCCCATTACTTTGCACAGAGACCGCTTTCCCATCCTCATTACGTCTTTGAGCCTTCCGGCCATTCTTTCTCCTTAGCAATAGTGATGATTGCTTCCTTGAGGGTAGCGGGCCTTTTCAGCTCACCTTTTAACTTCTGAATTTCTTTTAAGTTTTCCACAAAATGTTCCTTCTTTAACATGGATGGAGGGATTTCATTTCCCGAAGCTCAGGCTCATTTATGCCATAAACGAGTGAGCTGCATGACAAAATCATCGACACTTTGGTTAACCTTTTGAGTGTACCCCAAAATTTCATTCCAAACTTCCTCAGGCACTTCAATGGATCTGTACTATGCCAGGAAAGATTGCTTCATATAATTGTAGTCCAAACCCACCCCTGGATTTTGTGCCTACACCAATTCTTCATGATTGTGTAACCAGACTTTTGTCTCATCCTGTAAACTGTATTGTAGCAGCCGCAACAATATAGCTTGGTCTAGTATATTTTGTAGTAAGCAATCGACTTCCAATTTTTCAATAAAAGTATGTGCATTCTCATTGGGAAATCCATGAAACTGTGGAAACTTGTTTGCCATGTTTGATTGCCACAAAACACTTACATGTGACATCAAAAGCTCAAGGGATGTCGATGGATCACTACAGTACCTAATCCACCTCACACTGGGTAACCATGCCCCCAATTCTCGGCTTCACAAAACCTCACGACCCTCCAAAAGGCTGCAATCCAATTACATGACAGCCTCAAGTGATGTCCACAATTTGCAGATATATAGGCGGTTGTCCATAAAGACCCACGTCCCTTTTACATGCTCTGCCTGCAGAATAGACATATTTCACAAGAATTGGAGCATGGGAGCACTTGCTCCTGTGTGGGGGCACCAAAAAGCACGTCTCTATTTACGTTCATAAGCTTCTCCACCGTCGATCCAACCGCCTAGACTTCATTTAATATCCCATGTCGAATAGTTCTGATGGAAGCCTATGAAAAGTTTAGCATTGGTGAATGCAATCTTATTGATGTGTGTAAGGGTGTGACACTTAGTTGTGACATGGCTCTTTGAAATTAAAACACTATGCCAGCTTGGGTCACTGACACATGGCTATCAATGCATTATAATGTGCCACATAGTTGCTTTTTTTAGGGTGTGAGATGCCATATATTTACTCCCCTAAATTAATGCCTCACACTCTTTATCAAACCATCCATTCATTTAAAGGTATAAATATGTCGCATCTCACACCCTTTAGCACCTCCATATTGCATCTCACACTCTTTATCACACCAGTTTTCAACGGTTACTTTTTGGACTACATAAGTAGTCCATAGTAAAGGGTTGGATTTTGGGTGCAGCTATAGACCATTGGATAAAGCTTGAGGATGATTGCCATGTGGCAAACTAATGATAATAAACTTTTTTCCTATCACTTCTTTTAGGCCCTTGTGAGAGGGTGTCCATATGTCCTTAAAGAAGGGCATTGAGTATTGCGTCAAACATTATTTTTTATGCTTTTGGAATATATTGTAATCAAAATAGTTCATTGTTACACTTTTGATACCACATGTTTTAAAATACTGCTGTCACTTTCTATTTTTCCTCTCATAAAGAAGCCAGGGTCATCAATTCTTTGAATACAGCTAAGAGACCCGTTGGCGCTCACAACGTATTTTGTCACCTTGCATGGGAGTTGTGCGCTGTTTGCCAAAATAGAAATTCTTTTCAATAGCCTTATGTAGGACATAATGAAATTTCACCTTGTTTTTTTTTTTAATATCGCCTCTCTATCACGCTCTTTCTCTCTCTCTCTCTCTCTCTTTATCTCTCTCTCTCACACACACACACACACACACAAAGAAAGCTATATAAATAGCACTTTATAGCATCTCTCTCTCTCTCTCTCACACACACACACACACACACACACACACACATTGATTTAGTGTTGCACATGCTACCCTATATGGCTTCTCTTCAATAGTACTGGCCGGTAGAGGTTGCAAGCTTTACTCAATTCTAATGATGTTTTAGCATGAAACTATTTATTTTGTGGTAATTCCTTTTCAATCATGCAGACTCTTACCTTCAACTAGAGATGTTGGTTAGGCTCCCTGGTGGGCTTTGTGGGTGCATTCAGGGCTTGCTTGCACTGGTGGGGCCAGGCATAGCCGAAGGAGAATACTCATTCCTCTACTAAATTTAATCCTCCAATTTGATTCAAAATCATCTCTTGCTGTCTTCAAATGTAAGTTTTCTTATTTTTCAGTGTGTGCACGTGCATGTGTGTGTGTGGAGAGAGAGAGAGAGAGAGAGAGAGAGAGAGAGAGAGAGAGAGAGAGAGAGAGAGAGAGAGAGAGAGAGAGAGAGAGAGAGAGAGAGAGAGAGAGAGAGAGAGAGAGAGAGATATTACACCCACAGGTATATCATGCATGTATAATTATTATATTGATATATGTCTTTGAATGATGTTTAATAAACCATTCTTCTACTCAAGTTGAACATCATGCATGTAGGCTATTGTAGAGCAAAACTAAGTTAAAAAAGTAGTTTATTGAACATCGTTCAAAGACACATGTCAGCATAATAATAATACATGCATGATATACATGTGGATGTACGCCAAATTTCAAAATAAGTGGTGATAAAATAAAATCTCCACCAAGCCCAACCATGCCAACCATTGTACCTCTAGTGTGCGATCTATTGCACTAATGATTATTATCTTTAACGGTTCTTCAATTTCTTAAAAGTATTGTAGATCTTATTGACCACCAAAATGAATGTAAGAACTGCTATTAGAACCTAAAGTGAAATTATACACAAAAGTACATCATCCTTTGTTGTCAATAGTAATTAGACCGAGAAATCGACACTACCTACGACCTCAAAAAGATTTTAATGCTTTTTTTTCAGTGCTCTTGTTTCCAATGCTCACATCTCCCACTCCACAAAGATCCACTACTTGATTCTCTTCAAGATTTCAAGCTCACAAGCTTTGTAGCTACTTGATTCTGTAGTTCTATCCGATCTACTCTTTCTCTGCTTCTCTTGCTCTACTAAGCTTGACACAATTCCTCCCAAGGTGCCATATTGAACGCAAGAGGATCTACACACAAGCAGATGTGGGAGGGTAGATGCAAGGTTCCTTGTGCTATGATACTAGTTGTGGGGTTGAGGAAGTCGTGCTTGAGTGCATGCAAGAATCGAAAAGGAGGAGATAAGAGGAGAGAGACTCAATAGAGGGAAACACACAACTTAGAAGAAGATCTGTGTGATTTTTTTTTTCTATGTATATGAGAAGAATACAAAGGTTAGTGATATAGTGAGGGTAAGTGTGTCCAGGTGGTTGTCCATAGGGCCTTTATCCACCATGATGCATGTGTGTCTAGCATGTGGGAAAGGTTTCAAGTGGGAGATAATGCCTTAGGCTCATTAAATGGGCCTCATGCATGTAATGTGCTATGATTAATGGATGGCATGTATGCCTCATGTCATGAGAGAAGAGTGCAAGCCCATGTGGCCAGAGCTTACCCTTACAAAGTCCCCCTTGAACCTAGTCATGGGAAATACTCTACAATATGAGTCCTCTAGGGTCATCGTGATTCATTGATACATCATGGCTAGCTCTCAATGGATTCATTAGCTCATGGTTCACAAGATCAATCACTTTTTCTTCCATAGGATCAAAAGCCAGAGTCTATCATCATAAAATCATGTAAATACAATGACATGATCCAAAAGATGCAAAAATAGAGGGTTCACTGGCATAGTCATGGTCATGATTTTGTTCCTGAACAAGATGAACTTGTCCTTTGACTTTGTCTCTTTCATTATCGTTGTGAAGGCTCTCTCCCTCAATCTTGAATCTCCTTCTTGGTCCTTCTTGAAGTATCTAAAATGTTGTTGCCTATTTTTTTTGCCAATACTACAAGAATTAATTATATAACACTCTTGTACAACAAGGTTGGTTCTCCCACACTTCCTGCACGTGTGGGATGAAACCACAAATTCTCCTCCTGTTTCCTTATGTTTGGATCTCCTCCTACTCATAGTCTTGAGTTGATGGTGTCCTCCAAGCTTGGTACTTAGTCCTTCTTGATGAGCACTATTAGTATTTGATCAAAGGTACTATCGGGTATAGCCACTTTATCTACATCATCAATAGGGAATTGGATGCATTGGTACAAATTCTTTTCATCCTATGTTATGATCTCATCCAGTTACATCTTAAGTATGGACACTTTATCTTCATTATCAATAGGATATTGGATGCATTGGTACAAATTATTTTCATCCTATGTTATAATCTCATCCGGTTACATCTTGAGTGCAATTTTGGACCTTTTAGCCTTTGATCCAAAGTGCCTTTCTAAGGTAAGCCAAGCTTCATTAGAACTTATGCAATCGTCCAAATAACGGATATATTAATTTGTCATCAAGGGAATTGAGAAGTATGCAATAGGCTTGCTCATCCTTCTCTTGGAAGTGGGCTTGGCTAGTCTTAGTTTCCAATTTCTCATTCTCTCCTATCAATTTTACAATTGATCACAACTTTTTTTTAATGAGGTAGCCTTTCACCTTGGCTTGTCAAATATGATTTCTATTCCCATCAAACTTAGGTAGGGATTCTTTGCCCATCCTGATAATAGTAGGCAATCAGATTAATTAAGAAAATGGTGAATAGATTATATCATATTATCCAATAAATTACAAAACATAAATTAAAATTAAAGTGAAGTGAAAAAATAAATTTATAACTTAATTACACTTTAAATTTAAAATTTAAAATTAATTTAAATGAAGATTTGAATCTTGCATTGATAATGAAATAGTTATAGCAATCAGATTAATTAAGAAAAATAGCTATAGAGTTTTTGATATTTCAATCAATTTAACTAATCTATCAATTAATTGACAAAAAATGATTTTTACTCTATTTTTAATTTTTTAAGTTTACATGTTTGTATTTTCTTATGTATATACAAATCTACACATAGAGAGATATGAAGTGTAAGTGTGTGCACATCAAAGAGAAAAAGAGAGAGAAAAAGGGGGGGAGAGAGAGAGAGAGAGAGAGAGAGAGAGAGAGAGAGAGAGAGAGAGAGAGAGAAGAAGAAGAAGAAGAAGAAGAAGAGGATTTTAACGTTGTAGGAAACTATCCACAAAGTGCTAGAGAGAGAGAGAGAGAGAGAGAGAGAGAGAGAGAGAGAGAGAGAGAGAGAGGATGCGTGAAGAGAGAGAAAAAGAGAGAGTTCGATATTACCTAAAGTAATTTTGGAGAAGAGGAAGCTCTGTTTTCTACTACAAACATCTCAAAATAAGCTTGCAGCTTGATTTGAAGTTTTTTCCTATTAAGTAGCATTGATATAAAAAGTTGGTATTTGCAACACTAATACCAATGCTGAGGATGTTGCCCAAAAGCATTGTACAATTAGCATCGATACGTTGAAGACCCCTAGTAGTATATGTAAACATGTACATACTGAGATGGTGCAAGGATGTGAAAAAGGGGACTAAGGACTTGAAAATACCTTATTTGTTTTGTCAAAAAGGCTAGGGGAAAGAGTATACATTTTACTATTGTTAGAAGTGCACGCTAGGTCTACGGCATTGCATACATTTTTAAGACCAAAATTTCTTTGCAGTCACTAGCTTTGAAAATGCTCCAATAAGTTTAATAAATTTCAATGCCATTATATGATAAGAATTGTTTATCATAGTATTCTTTGTTACCTGTTTTGCAGGCATGATGTTGGGTACTTCTATATCAACAATATTTTATAACTTTTTCCAAAGGCACCCAACCAATAATGTGTCTCTTGTAAACTACCTATTAGGATTTTTATTGATGTCCATGATATTGCTTCGGATATCAATAAGAGTCAAACTCAACATTGTATTTTGCGGATTTCTTATAACTATCATTCTTGTGGCAGTTACATTAGGTGATTCCAATCACTTAATTTACTAACGTTACTATATAGGATTGAAAAGTGGGTTAGAGACATGAATCTAACTTTCAATTTTTACTTAGTGACCAACTTTAGGGTGCTTCAAAAAGCTAGGAACAAATGGATAGACAAAATGAACCAAAAGTTGTCTACACAAGATGGTTTGTATTTTATTTTTTCAAAATAGAAGAACATAAATTTTATAGCTTTTTACCTAGTAGACAATTGACTTTGGGCAAGGTCTTGATTGCCGAGAAAAATTGTGATGATTGTTTGATAACTCCTACACGTAAGAGGATTCAAAGACAATTTCCTCGAATTTGGTAAGCTATTTTTTGACTATAAGTTTGGGTAAGTAACCAAGAATGGCTGATTGTGATCATGTATATGTTTATTTAAAGTATATTGAAACAAAACCTCTCATGGATGATAGATTTTATGATCTCGGTATCACAAATATTTCATGTATGTCACCTTTTTTATGTGAGACAAAAAGGGAAATTTTTTGTTTAATGAGCCTTTATACAACTATCACAAAGGTGTTCAAATACACAAAGACCTTGCTCTACAGAGATTTTAGCAATGTTTGATATAGTATCACAAATAAATACACACTTTATATTTATTTTCTACTAAACGTATGAAGAATTATGTGCGTGAAATTTGCCTACCAGCAAAATCAAATATCCTAGACCCCTATATTGCATGTTTCAATTTGGAACAAACCAAAGTTTAAATCCATCAAAAAACCTAACATATGATCCACCTCCAATTTTTGTAAAAAATGTTGAAGCTATAAGGACGCTTACTTCCTAGCTAGCTTGGTAGGTAGGCTCTTAGACACAAATACTACGTAGCTAATGGAATAGTGAATCCCTACATGCATATAAGCTATTTACACCAGATACTTAGATACATTGAAAATCACACTTCATAATTGTATTCTAGCATCTACAAAATATCCAAATGGACATATTGTGATGACGAGATATTAGTAAAAAAGTATCCGTAAGAAATGCTTATTATCATAATAAGATTCCATCCTAAAGAAGCCCATATACTAACTTGGTCACTCAAGTGATGATAAAATTAACAAAAATTTTAAGTCTAAGATTTACTACATAGACAATGAAGGATGTTACTATTTTTTGAGACCCATAATATTCATTACAACTTGTAGGTCTAAAATCAAATATATTGTCAATGGTATTGGGTATTCAACTCCTTACAAGTATTGATTACACACTGACCACGTCGACTTCTTGGTTTGATTATTATTGACATCAAATGATAATATACTTTTGTGCATAATTTCACCTCACATTCTAATATCAGCTCTTGCATTCATTTTGGTGGCCAACAAGGTTTACAATACTTCTAAAAACAAAGAAACTGAATAATTGTTAAAGTTAATAGTCCTTAGCGTAATAGGTAGCACACTAAGAGCACAATCGTTAGCATGGTTGGGCTTGGTGGAGGTTTTATTTTGGGACCACTTCTTTTAAAATTTGGCATAAACCCACATGTATATCATACATGTATAGCTAGTATGTTGATATATATCTGTGAATGATGTCTAATAAACTATTCTTCTACTTATATTGAACGTAATGCATGTAGACTGTTGTAGAGAAAAATGAGTTAAAAAAATAGTTTATTGACCATCATTCAAAGACACATATCAATATAATGATTATACATGCATGATATACCTATGGATGTATTCTAGAAGAAGTGATCCCAAAATAAAACCGCCACCAAGCCCAACCATGCCAATGATTGTACCTCTAGTGTGCTATTCGCTGCGCTAATGATTATTAGCTTTAACGGCTCTTCAATTTTATTATTATTAAAAGCATGGTAGACCTTATTGGCCACCAAAATGAATGTAAGAACTGCTGCTAGAATCTAAAGTGAACTTATACACAAAAGTAATCATCATTGTTGTCAATAGTAATTAGATCAAGAAGTTGACATACTCAGTATGTAACCAATACTTGTTAGGAGTTGAATATCGAAAACCATTGACTACAAGGTTGAGTTTGGATCTGCAAGTCGCAATGAATATTATGGGTCTCAAAAAATAAAAACATACTTCATCAGCTATGTTGTTTATGGGCTTATCTAGAAAAGAATCTCTTTTGATAATAGGCATTCCTTATTCAGAATTTTTTATTAACATTTCATTATCAAGATAAGTCCATTTTGATATTTTGTAGATGCTAGCTTATAATTATGAAATGTGGCTTCTATTTTCAATGTATCTAAGTAGCTAGCATAGAAAGCTTACATGCATGTAGGAATTCACTATTCCATAAGCTACTGAGAATTTGTGTCTAAGAGTCTATCTATCGGGCTCGCTAGGAAGTAACCATCCATAATAGCTTGAACTTTTTTTACAAAAAATGGAGGTGGGTCATTTGTTAGGTTTTCTCATGGATTGAAACTTGCATTTGTTCCAAACTAAAATGTGAAATGTAGGGGACTATTGATTTTCCTAGTAGGTAGATTTCACATATATAAGTCTTCATAAAACTAGTAGATTAAACCTCTAAAGTTAGTATTTATTTGTGAGCCTATATCAAATATTGTTAAAATATCCCTACAGAAAGTTTTTTGTATACTTGAACACCTTTGTGATAGTTGTAAAAAGGCTCATGTAAACAAAAAAAAATCATTTTATTTTCTTATATAAAAAAGATGACATACATGTAATACTTGTAGAGTGACAAGTACCACCCACACCAAGATAATAAAAACTATCATCTATGAGAGGTTTTGTTTCAATATACTCTAAAGAAACATATATATGATCATAATCAGCCATTCTTGGTTACTCACCCAAATTTATAGTCAAGAATAGCTTTTCAAATTTGTGAAAATCATCTTTGAAATAATTCTCGTACGTGGAGGAGTTTTTAAACAGTCGTCACAATTTTTCTCTATAATGAAGATCTTGCTTAGAGTCGGTAAAAAGTTATAAAATTTGTATTCTTCTATTTTGATAAAAAAATATAAACCATCTTGTGTAGACCAGCTTTTGGTTGGTTTCGTCTATCCATTTGTTTCTTGCTTTTTGAAGCACCGTGACGCTAGTCACTAAGTAAAAATTAAAAGTTATATAGATTCATAGAGTCTAAACCACTTGCCCAATCATATATAGTGAACATTAGTAAATTAAGTGATTAAATTTTCCTAGTGTAACTGCCACAAGAATGGCAATTAAAAGCCATTTAAGAAATAGAACGTTGAGTTTGACTCCTATTGATATTGGAAGCAGCATCATGGGTATTGATAAAAATCTTAATTAATAGACATTTTACAAGGAACACATTATTGGTTGGGTACCTTTGAAAAAGTTTATAAAATATTATTGATATAGAAGCACCTAATACCATGCCTGCAAAATAAGTAAGGAATGAAGAATATGCTAAACAATTCTTATCATATGTTGGATTTGAAATTTTTTAAATTTATTGGAGCATTTTCAAAACTAGGGACTAGAAAAAAAATTTGGTCCCAAAAAAGTATACATTGCCATAGACCTAGCGCACACTCCTAGCAATAATAAAATGTATTCTTTTTTCTCTAGCCTTTTTGACAATAAAATTATGGTGTTTCCAAGATCTTAGTCTTCTTTTTCATACCCTTGTACTATCCTCTTAGTAAGTACATGTTTCCATATCAATGCTAATGGTGCGATGCTTTTTGAAAATATCCAAACGTCAATATCAGAGTTGCAAATACCAACTGTGATATCGATGCTACTTAAGGGAAAAAAAACTTCAAATCAAGCCGCAAGTTCATTTTGAGTTGTTTGCGGCAAAAAAAGAGCTACCTCTTCTCCAAAATTGATCTAGGTAAGATTGGTCTCTCTCTCTCTCTCTCTCTCTCTCTCTCTCTCTCTCTCTCTCTCTCTCTCTCTCTCTCTCTCTCTTTCCTTTTTCCCTCTCTTTTTCTCTTTGATGTGCACACAATTACACTTTAGATCTACACTATGTTTGTATAAATCTGCATAACGTAAGAAACTACAAGAATGAAAATCTAAAAAATAATTTTTTATAGAGAAGACTGTTTTTTGTAAATTAACTAGTGAAATTGATTAAAATGTCAAGAATGTGAAAGATTTTTTATAATTAATGTGATAATTATATATATTTTAATTATCAATATATGATTCAAATTTTGATTTAAATCTAAATCGTATATTTCAAATTTCAAACTTTAATTTATATTTAATTTGAATTTATGTTTAAAATTTTAATTTTAATAATAATTATAAATTTATATTTATAGTTTATAACTAGATTTAAATTTATGTTTATATTTAGGATTTGAGTTTAAATTTATATTTAAAATTTACATTTAAATTAAAGATTTAGATTTAAGTTTAAATTTAGGTTTGATTTTAAATTCAACATTTGATTTTAGTTTAGTTTTGGGTTACATGTTCAAGTTCAAATTTAAATTTAAGTTTAGCATTTGAGTTTTGATTTAGTTAAAGTTTAACTTTGTAAAGTTTGTGTATAGATATATCTGTAAGATTTGAGTTTAGATTTAGATTTAAAGAATAAGTTTATTTTTAAATTTAAATTTTAAGTTTAAGTATAGTTATAAAGTTTGTAAGTTAAGTAATTCTCTTCAAATTTTGTGTCATCTTGCAGTTTTCCAATTATACTGGCGTTCGTCAATTTGTTATTATTTTTGAAAGTTTAGATCTATTTACTATGGTTGCCACCCCCAAATTTTTTCACTTGCAAGCATCGTTATGTACGTCAATATTTATGGTAATGTAGTGTCGATATCACAACCGATACAAGTGAGGATATGTGCGTCGATATATAAGTTAATATATAAGCATAGTGATGTGTATATCGATGACTATGTAGATGTTTTAATTGTGACACTAATATCGATATCTCGAAGAGGAAAAACCAAGTTCATCTATGTTGATACGAACATCACAAGTGTGAAGAGCCCCTTATAGTGATATCTTCTCTCTATAGACCAATGTTAGTGCACGTCATCCTTGATTCATACCAATTAATTACACAACTATAATTTGACTTTATATCAAAGCTTTCATACCTTACTTCTGGAAATTTTCTATGTGCAAAACATATGTATGTATACCTTTCAGGTTGAGTGCATTGGCCAACATCATTGGATCGTTGGATCCTTCCCAACACACATCAACACTATCTGCTCCTTTGGGCTCCAATAGGACTGTAACATATCAACCTTTGGATTTGTATTCTAGCATTTTGTAAGAATCCTTTCGTGTAGATATTGTGGGGTTTTCTTACAAAAATTCTTGATTTCTCCTCTTTGAGCGAAGAAGAATCCAAAATTCACAAGGGGCCCACCACTAAGCTTCAAGTTCCTAGCCAACCCCCCCCCCCCCCCCCCCCCCCCCCCCGCCTCCCCTCCCTCTCTCTCTCTCTCTCTCTCTCTCTCTCTCTCCCTACACACACACATATTGCAGGGATGTAGGGCGGATATTGATAAGAGTTGTTCATATTTAAAGCATGATAGTTAACTATTAAACCAACTCAAGAAAAATAGTCAAATACAAATGCAAAATGGATACTTGATAATAATTGAAGTTTGTACAAAAGTGCTCTAATATAGAGTTACACATGCCACACAATATTGACACACAGGCTAACACATGGTTATACATGTAGGCTGACACATGGTAGGCAACACAACACACACATGTAGTTTGACTCATGGAGAGCAGTTACACATGGGAGTTGTTACAAAACCCGCAATCCTAACAATCCTCCCCTTTGTGGGTTTTGGATACACAAAATAACACTCACATATTTTACAATCACCTCCTCTCAAACAACAAACAAAGCTGAAGGAACATAAATTTGCCTCTCCTTGACACATAGGGTGTAGGCACACAAAATGTCTCCTCGCACATCAAGATATAGGCACACACAAGCCTCCCCTAGCACAAAAGTAGGATATGGAACATTAGATCCCCCAAACACACAAGGTGAGATCACACAAATCCTCCCCTACATAAAGGGTGGAATTGACACACAAATGAGTGCCTTACAAAAATAGGGATCAAAAGTTTAAGACTTTATTGACCAAACTATGTGCATAAGCTTTATTTGCTTGGTCGAGATCATTTTTGCCAACTTTTTCCACAGGTTTAGAGATCGGCATTGGTGCAACAATGGGAGGTCAAGGATTTCACAAATGTATGCACTTTGGAATTGGTTGTCTATGCGAGATGGATTTACCTCTCCAATACATTGCATCAAAATCTTAGGCTTGTATCTGGTTGATTTAAGTGAGCTTTTCAGCATTTTGAAGTACTATTGTTGGTAGCCATTCGAGCTATTCAATTATTAGTCTTTAATGTGAAGCACCTCTTCACCTACAGTGAAGCCACTCTTCACAACAAATCTTTGGTTCTTCAAGACTTCGCTTATTGTGGAAATTTCCTTTAGGTGGTGTGGGTTCTTGATACCACTGCTAAAAGGATGCACTTTGTGAAGCCTTGATGCCTTCAATCTTGAAGTGTGCGAGGTTTTGGTGTGCAGTGAGCAACATTGGAGCTAAGTGAAAATGGGGTTTTAAACATAAACCTATGCCAAAAATAAAATGTCCAAAAAGATATGCAGTGGATCAGTGTCCTAGGACTAGAGAGGTTGCTTATGGAGCTACCCCCATCATCGGCATTGAAGAAATGTCAAACAGGGTCCAGCATGAGGTAGCAAGTGGCTATGGTTGCATGATAGAGCTTGATGGTGAGCAAGATTGCCGATTGATGGAAAAATGGCTTAGTAGTGCAATTGTAGGCCGTAGGCGGATTTACACAAGGGCTATTTAGGGGAAAAATTCAGCAGTAGGCAAGTTGAGTGCTCATCGGGCAATTGATAACCAAGGGTAAGTGTATGCTTGGGTGCCTTGGGATGATTGGTGGGTATGAAACAAAGTTTGAAGGCAGCCACACCGAATCGTGCGAGTGTTGATAATGCCAAACAAAATAAAAAGGACTAAAAAATTAACCTTTAGAATATCCTTCATTAAATGAAAAGAGGAAGATATTGACACCTATCTCATGCATGCAAAGAAAAACATTGAAGAGAGTAAAGAGGATATTTACAACAAAATAGCTATTTTGATTCTTTGAAAATAATCCTAATGATAATTAAATAGAACCATACATTATGCTCTGATACCACTTGTGGGGATCTAGGACGGATAATGATAAGAGCCGTTCATTATTAAAGCATGATAATTAACTATTAAACCAACTCAAGAAAGATAGTCAAATACGAATTCATAATAGATACTTGATAATACTTGAATTTTGTACAAAAGTGCTCTTATATAGAGCTACATAGGCCACACAATATTAACACACATTTTAACACATGGTTATACATGTAGGCTAACACATGGTAGGCAACACAACACACATCTAGTTTGACTCATGGAGAGCATTTACGCATAGGATTTGTTACAAAACCAGCAATCCTAACACATACACACGGGCTTCTAGATTACAATAAGGTGGTGAATATTTGGGGACATCTAGTAAGACAATCACATAAAAGATTTGCAAAGAAACTTGAACAAAGTTGAATAATCATTGAACACACAACTAAGCATTGCCGATGGAGACAAATGGAGGAGCAAAGTTCTCCTTCCAAAAGCGTTGCCCCAAGATATGGTATCCACATGGTATTTCTTCACTTGTTTTGCACTAGGATGTATAAAGTGGTTGGGACTCAAGGAAGCGTTGTGAGCTATACCTTATGATTACAAAGTGGCTCACCAACAATACTAAGTGGCACAAGGTATTTAATGAAGCTGGAGAGATGGGATCGATGGCGGCGGGCATTGATTCACACAGGTCTCGATGGGGATGGATGGCCCACAAAAGTTAGAAGATATTGACTTTCTCATTTCTCAGTTGGACATCGAGTTGACGACCTCCCCATTGGCAGGTTGATGTGCTAACCCACGAGTCCACATGGATTGGTGGTCCAATCCTCCACTTCATAGCCTGATAAAGTGCACAAGTGCAAACATACGTAAACTCGGTCCTAAAAAGTAAACTCGATTTCCATCCAACGGACACTCGTTGCCATGAAAATTATGCCCATGTTACTCGTCATCAATCCCATCTCTTGGGCTTCATTCAAGACCCTGTGGTCTTTAGTGTTGAGGGTGGGTGAGGGTGGGTCAAGCCCTTCATCTATACTAACTATAAAAGATATTGGTAAAAGGCACTTTCATGTTATATTAAAACTGTGAGCTTCATTTAAATAAGTTTCTTTATTCCAACAATATCCACTTTTGGCCCTTGTGTAGCTTTCGTGGGACTCCTACGCATGCTTTTCTTGAGTCCATCTCCAATTGAATTCATAGAGACAGATTATCATTGTTAACCATGAGTGTTTGAGAAATTACATTTTTTTAACCCATAAAAATTTCTTTTCTATGGTTTTTTAAGATAAAATATTGAGGTGACTTACGATTTTCACACTATTTTTGTTAAAATCTAGTCGGAACTATTTATTTTCCACTTTCTCTCAATCGGCAAGATTGTAAGTTGAGACACACTTTCCCTGAACCCTATTTACCATGACTACTTAATCTGTTTTAAAACTTGACAATGCTACCTCTGCTCAACCCATCATCTTTGGATGGACCGCTATGTGTTACGCATAGAGAAACCCATTTTTCTTCCTAAATTCAAGATCATAGCAGTCATGAAAATTTTGATCGCCTTTTGGTACATGGTTAACTTTATCACATAGAATTGTCGATCAACCTTTGCCCTCTTTTAGACGAGGAAGCTTAGTTGCCGAAGAGCTTTTGCCAAAACTGCTCTTATGAATAAATATAGTAGCGTGACTACATCATTACGAGTAGTTCACATGAGGAGACCGGCCATACGTTTTCTGACTATGATCTTGCGAACAAGTTGCTCTATGTGCTCAACTATTGTGGGCGATCTCACACACCAACATATGAGGTATGCGCTCTCTCTCTCTCTCTCTCTCTCTCTCTCAAGTTGGCGTGTCATAGATGAGTAGCAACGACTGCAGTTATGGAGCCAAGTGCAGGTGACAATCCATTGATCTCTACGTTTGTGTCAAAGGAACTTTGTTAGGATGTGATTGTTTGGATCCATGCATTGATCATACTATGTGCAAGAAGGTAAAGGGGCAACTACTCATATGCGTTAGCCAGATGCAGCATCACTGCAGTCGAATGGTGAGTAGATGGTCCAAAGACTGAAGTGGCTATTATATACACTCCGAGATTCAAGTGGATATAATTATACAAAGATCGTGTCAAACATGTGAGGATAATTTCTTATAGGAAAGCTCAAAATCTAGCCAAGATTTTGCAATTAGTTAAAACACACTACGCCTTGTTTTTTTGCAAACATTGCCACATTTTAGTACAAGAAGTTCTCAATGCATAGGGCTAAAAGCAAGGGATGGTGGTACAAAATTGGTTGTCCTTGATAGTACCTTTTGATGGTACATTGACAAATCTTTGCAATGCGATTTATCCAAGTCATAAAAGAAATTAGTTATCATATTATATATCATTGGATACATCTTTAAAAGAGGAACATCAAAATAGATGTCGGAGATCGTGTCAAACATATGAGGATAATTTCTTATAGGAAAGCTCAAAATCTAGCCAAGATTTTGCAATTAGTTAAAACACACTACGCCTCGTTGTTTTGCAAACATTGCCACATTTTAGTACAAGAAGTTCTCAATGCATAGGGCTAAAAGCAAGGGATGGTGGTACAAAATTGGTTGTCCTTGATAGTACCTTTTGATGGTACTTTGACAAATCTTTGCAATGCGATTTATCCAAGTCATAAAAGAAATTAGTTATCATATTATATATCATTGGATACATCTTTAAAAGAGGAACATAAAAATAGATGTTGGAGACCGTGTCAAACATGTGAGGATAATTTCTTATAGGAAAGCTCAAAATCTAGCCAAGATTTTGCAATTAGTTAAAACACACTACGCCTCGTTTTTTTGCAAACATTGCCACATTTTAGTACAAGAAGTTCTCAATGCATAGGGCTAAAAGCATGGGATGGTGGTACAAAATTGGTTGTCCTTGAGAGTACCTTTTGATGGTACTTTGACAAATCTTTGCAATGAGATTTATCCAAGTCATAAAAGAAATTAGTTATCATATTATATATCATTGGATACATCTTTAAAAGATGAACATCAAAATAGATGTCGGACAAGTTTTGACACAAACTACAAAAATTTTACCAGTCCCCACTTTTTCAGTGGTACCAATAAGGTGAAAACAAATTGGTCCTTTTTTTGTACCACCATCCCTTGCTTTTAGCCATAGGCATAGTTCACCAACTGTGACAACTCTTTTTTTTTTCCAACACACTAGAGGCCCACATGGAGAGGTGATTATCCCTTCCAAATATTAGCCATGAAACATGGTCAGGCATGGGCCACGGACCATCGAGCAAGAGCCACATGTAGACATCACTATGGCCATCTAATTGATGCACCATGTGTTGGAATAGCGGAGAGAACTCGTAGCAACAAGCTAGGACTCTTGGAAAATTTAAAATTTGACCTAACAACTAGAAGAGTTTTAAGTGTGCCCTTGTTTTCTTCGGTTAGGAAAAATGATTTTGGAAACCCTTGCTAGTATATGGGACGGAGCGCCAATGACTCTCTCTCTCTCTCTCTCTCTCTCTCTCTCTCTCTCTCTCTCTCTCTCTCTCTCTCTCTCAAGTGTGGTAGATTGGTTATGCCATTTCCTTCTTTAATAACAGGCCTTGAGTTCAACTCTTCTTGTCAGATAGATCTTAAAGGTCTGTTGCTATAGTTTCCTACGACGTTAAAATTGTTTTCTTCTCGGATGCGTATAAGTGTGGGTGTGTATGTATGCTAGTAAAAAGAGGATCAAATGAGTCATTTTTCGTCAGGTGGATCAGTCTAGACTTCTCAATACTATACTTTAACCCCGAAGCCACAACAAATGTCTGCACAATCTCTAGCACCTTCATGAGTATGTGAGGGCACTCTTTCAAAAAGAGGAGGGAGTCATCTGCGAACATCTTGGCTAGGAGCTGGTCGTTGTCATGCAAAGTTAAACCTTGAATTTCAGCTGAAGCATCATTATTAGAGGATATGGACAAAGGAAAAAGAAAATAGGTGTCATAAAATCTAATATCTAACCAACCCAAATGATTTTGTCATATTAAACTGATCATTTAATGTGGGAGAATAAACGGGAACAAGGGTTAGAATATAGACATGTGCTTATGGATCTATCTTAACACGGTTCCAAGGTTAAAGGGGTCCAAATGAGAGATGGTATGTTAAAGATAAATGCTACCTAATGGAGCTTAAAGACCTTAGGGTTAGCTTCATTAAAGACCTCCAAAAGTTAGCGTTAAAAATTCCTTTGATCTTAGGCAAGCTAGGGCTGACCTTGAGGTAGGAATCCTACCAAAGCATGAGGTGCTTGTCGGCTTGCTAAGTGTTAGTGAGAACATTGCCCAAAAGCTTGAGGTGCTTCTCACATACTTAAATGACTAAGTTTCTTGAAGTGTCCAATTCAAAAAACTCTTAAGAGGCATCAACATTTCTATGCTTGAATGATTAAGTGCTTGAAGTATTCAATTCAATCCAAATGACTTAATAAGCATAAAAAACACATGTTCAAATGATCCTCCACATGTGGTCCTCATGATGTGCTTGAATGCTATTTTAAAGGGGCTCAATGAGAATTTAGATACATAAAAATAAATAATTAAGTTCTTTCTCTCAAAGAGGAAAAAGAGGACACATGTCCAAATGAAATAATTAAATAATACGAGAGAGAGAGAGAGAGAGAGAGAGAGAGAGAGAGAGAGAGAGAGAGAGAGAGAGGTGGATCAAGCATGAGGAGGGGGTATACTCTCCCCCACACACACACATTCTCTCATTCGTTGGAGTGCAAAGTGCAAGAGCTCCATCTCCTTCTCCAAGCTTGTTGAGAAGTGGAGAGCCTACACCAACACTATTGGCCATGGAATGCAAATCCAACCAAGATCCATGCTTCAATGCTTAGGCTTGCCATCTTCTTCATCTTCATTTCTATGCTATTATGCTATCCTAAGCAAGAAGAGTGATGATAAGTGAGGAACTGTTTCTTTCTCCTATGGATGATTCTTCTTCCTCTTCCCTACCCTCATTCCCCGCTAGCTCTATCCACCTTGGGACCAAGGCTTTGGTATAGTTAATGCTTTTTGAAAAGTTTATGGTATGCTTGTGATCCATGAAGCTTTCCATCTTCATTGCATCCCCTAGATCACAAGGAACACAAAGATTGTATTGTATCAAGTCTCTCTTGATGGGAGAATCTATAATACAAACGCCTTTTGGGGAGGGGAGACTGGCTCCAAGTAAATCCGATCCTCAACTATTGTCATGTTCTATAATACTCTCTCTCTTGCAAAAGTATTGTTCATGCCAAGTTAATTAAGTACAATGTTTATGTTGCTACCATCAATTAAGTTCATCCTCTATGTTCTCAAAGTAATCTCACAAAAATGCTCAATCTAGTTCTCTTAAATCCGCTATTCTCAAAGCTCATAGGCCATTTCCATTACATTGGTATCAGAGCATTTGGTTTCTCTTTCTTTCTTAACACTAGGTTGGTAATGGGACACTTTTATGTCCTGTTAAGTGATCATTTTCCTTGAATTATGTCAAGAGCTTCAAGATGGATTTTGGGGTGCTATCTGTCTAGAAAGTTGTCTTATGAGCTGAAAAAACCTTGACATTTTTTTGGAATATCAATTCCATCTTTAACCTTGTCCTTGCACAACATTCCACAACCTAAACTGTGTGAAAAAACGGGTCCTGTTTTTGGCTTTTTTCAACTTTCTGCAACTATACCACTCTAGAATTCATGTTTGTGAGATCTATAATTCTAGAGATCTATCTTTAGTAGTCCTCAACATGTCCTGATGCTTCTAGGGAGAAATAAATGTTAAAGTTGTAAGTTATGACCAAATTACAAAAATTGTCAAATCCTGTTTTTTAGCCAATTTTAGCTCTTCTATGATTTTTTTAGTGGCTTTCATGATATCCAAATGCAGTTTTGATTTTCTATGTCACATATTGTAACATAAATCTAATATTACTTGAGTTTTGGGGCACCTAATACCCTATTTTGCATAGTAGACAACGATGGTTGATTTTTTCAATTATAGAAGAAAACGAAACATTCTAGTATATCAAGTAGCTTTTTCAATATTGTTAGTTTCTTGTGACAACTACATGCATTTTGTAGGTAGTAACCATATCTAGTCATAAGGATCAAATTTGGCTAGATATTGAATAGTTTCTATGGGATTCTACAACTCATAATGTTGAACCCAGTTTTTTCATGTTTACTGTATTTAGCACTTCATCTTTGTCCCCAAGATTCCCCTTGGTAAGAGATGTATTATTCTTTTGACATGCTCCATGGCTCCTTATGAACCTAAAGGACAATAGGGAACTAATAAAAAATGCATATATTATTTGTATTGAGCGTGGCTATAGAAACTTTGATGATAGGTTTGCAGAATGGTAAAAATTCAACTTTTTTGTACCTATTGTTTTTGGCAATACAAAAAATAGTGAGTGAGAAGCAATCATATGTTCTGATCACCAACCCATTGAAATTAACTAGGGAATTTATCTCAAGTCCTACAAAAATCCCTAATCTTATTTTTATGCAACAAAACGTAAGAAATGACTGTTGTGATGAAAATGTACTGGTCCATCAACTTTGGAGGCTTGGTGTGACCAAAAGAAGAGAAATTTTATAAGTTTCTTATTTTTTCCATGTGTAGGAGGCCTTGAACTATAACCTCATGAAAAGATTTTACAAAATGAGTGGATCTACTATGGTTTTGGATGTTTTTTCAAAACCCTGAAAGGACACTTTTATGTCCTGTTAGGTTACCAACCTAGTGTTAAGAAGAGAGGTCCTTAAGTAGCTTATTAATGGTTGATTTTGTTAATTGCATTAGGGTAAGTGGGACTACAATCTATTATTGGTTTTGTTGAGCCCACTATGTGGGATATGGTGCACACCTTGGGAGCTTTGGTTTTAATAATGGGGTTTTAGACTTTCCTACGACTTTACCATTATTAGCCATAGGAAGTCCAAAAGGAGCTATCCCTTGACAATTATGCTATGTTAGACCCACCACACTACTCTCTATAATTAACCAATTCGAGCCGTGGGTGTAGATACTTAAGTGCTTATTTTCAAAGGCTAAGAGGAGTAGCCACTAAGATTTTGAATTGCCAAAGGATACACTAAGTAAACACATAAGTATAATTAGCATGGTTGACAATAACCAAGAGAGTAGAATGAACATTGATCACTTTGATTTTTCACATGAAGGTGCTAATGATGATGCTCCCATGTTTATGAATTATCTTGTTACTAGGTTGCATCAAGCTATGGGCAACCCTACTTTTCAAGCCAAAGCTACTCAACATCTTCGTGCTTATGGGATTTCACTTCCTCTCCTAGAGGAGAGAGAGCTTAGGAGGCCTCTTGATGAGACCCCAAAAAAAGACTCTCTTCTATACGAGAGCAGGAATCCAAAGAGCAAGAAAGTAATGAATCCCTAAGTTCCTTTGAAGATGTGGCTCCACGAAGACGGCGGTCTAAACAATCACCAACTCCTCCCATAAGGAAACGGTCAACACACAGTCCTTGTCCTCATCACTCCGAAAGGAAAGAGAGGAAACAAAGGAAGAAAAGGTCAAGAAAGAGATCACCCTCTTCTCCTTCTTCTTCACCTTCCTCCTCTCCCGATGAATTCTATGGCTATTCTCCTCGAGAATACAAGAGGGGAGGACATCACAAATCATACCCTGCACAATGAAGCTTACAAAAGCTCAAGAAGTTCAAAGAGGGAGGAGAGCGTATCTCTTTTCTCACCTATGATGGCACCTTTGGTGTCACTGACAATGTATTCGCCTTTATCCAGCAATTTGATGTGGCCTTTGGAGACAAGGGCTTCATGGAGTACTCCAAGCTACACCATGTAGCTATGCACTTCCAAAAATTGGCTTGTCAATGGTGGGCTAGACTTCTTGGCAATGGTGAAGTCCCAAAGACATGGAAAACTCTATGCGTTTCCATCATGAAGCAATTCCTTGTAAGCGATGCAAAGGAAAAAGTACTTACCAAATTTGATGCAGTTTGAAGCTTCTGTCACACGAGTCTCTTTGCAAATACGTGGACAAGTTTTGGGATTTACATCTCAAGGCTACTATCTTCCAAAAGATAGACTTTGCCCAACAAAAGCAACAACTTTTTGCGGGATTAAGTGAAGAAATGGCAGAGTATTTCAACTCCCAACGGCCTGGTTCTATCACCCAAGTAGTCCGCCACACCATGGTTACTTCCCACATCAATTTCCAACAAGGGGGTAGACGGAATGTCAAACCCATGGAAAACAAAGACAAAAATGTTGCAAATGGGGAAACCAATACCCTACATTCTTTAAAAGGCACTTCCTACAACAACAACTATAACAACAATAGGTCCAAGGAGAAGGGAGTTTACAAAGGTAAAAACAAACTCTCTCATGAAGAGCTTGAAGCTTTTCGCAAGGACCATAAGTGTTTTAAGTGTGGGGAGCAAGGACATGGCTATCGTTTTTGCCCCAAGAAAAATGCTCGCAATGAGACTCCTAAGGCTTCCACCATCGAAGCTCCAAAAGAGGATACTCTTGCAAAGGATCATCTCTCTTCTATGCTTAGGGAAAGGTAAGGGAGCATGATGTCTTCACCTTGTTTGACCCTGGCTCTACTCACAACTTTATATCAACGGAGTGGCCACCAAGTTGGGCATTCAAGCTTTCAAGATGGGAGATATTGTAACGGTTGACACAACTTTCAAGGGATAGCAAGCCTCCATTACTCCCTTGATTGGTAAGTTGAGGCTTCATGCCCAAATCTGCGTCAACAAAGAAGACTTTTTCATCTCTCCTCTCCAACATGAGGATGCTATCCTAGGGGCACCAAGGTTTGATCACATGACTACTAAGATGAAGTTTCCTAAAAGGAGAATCTACTTCACCTACAGGGGAAAGAACATGTATATAGATGCTAATGAGTCTGGTCGTACTATACCACTTGTAAGTTCACCAACTTTTGATAAGTCAATGAAAAGCTCAATTTTTGTGTACATGATTTTTGTCAAAGAATCCACTAACGACGTTAATGATTTATCAAATGAAAATGGTAGGAATCAAGAAGAGTTAGACTTGTCTACTTTTCTAAATGTATTCCAAGATGTTTTCATTGATGATATCCCTATGGACTTACCTCCAAAACGAGGGGATGATGACCATCAAATTGAGCTCCTACTAGGAAGCTAACCACCTAACAAGCCTCCTTATCGAGTTTCCCAAGCTCAACAAGAGGATATCATGAGGCAAGTACAAGAATTGGTAGACAAAGGGATGGTGAGGCCTAGATCCTCTCCCTTTTGTTCTCCAATCCTTTTAGTGCAAAATAAAGATGGTACATACCATATGTGTGTGGATTATCGAGCACTAAACCATATAACTATCAAAAACAGATTTCCCATGTCTCGGGTAGAAGACCTCTTTGATAAGCTACAAGGCTCTACCTACTTTAGTAGGATTGACCTTAAAGTGGTTATGATCAAATAAAGATAGTGGATAAAGATATCCTAAAGACCGCATTTCGTACAATGTTTGGTCTTTATGATTCTATCTAGTCATGCTTTTTGGCTTGACCAATGTACCAACCACATTCAATCGTTTGTTGGAGAAAATATGTAGACCCTGCCGCAAGTTCACTGGAGTGCTCTTTGATGATATCATCATCTACTCCAAGTCCTTGTAGGAACACAAGAAACACCTCCAAGTGATTTTTCAAGCACTGAGGGAGAACAAGCTTTTTCTCAACCAAAAGAAAAGTGAAATTTTCCTTCAAGAGATGCAATACTTAGGTCATATTATTTCTCAAGATGGTGTCCGTATGGATCCATCAAAGTTAGAGATACTAAAAGCATGGTCTAATCCAAGGAATCTACATGAGCTAAGAGGCTTTATTGGTAGGTGTGCATACTATAGACGCTTCATAGTAAAATTTTCTCAAATAGTAGGGCCATTACATGTCTTAACAAAGAAGAATGTATTCATGGATTCCTAAGAAGAAAAATGCTTTTGACAAGCTCAAAGAGAAGCTTACCTCTCAACCAGTCCTCATGCCTCTGGATCTCTCAAAGCCATTTGAGGTCCAATGTGATTCTTGTGGAGATTTCCTTGGAGCAGTCTTGCTTCAAGAAGGGCATGCCATAGCATATGAGATCCGAAGGCTCAATACATATGAACGGGTCTTGGGCATTTATGAGAAAGATCTTTTAGCTGTTCTACATGTCCTAGACACATGGAAACACTATTTATTGGGGACTCCATTTATTTTACGAATAGACCACCAAAGTCTCACGTACTTCATGATGCAAACCAAGCTTTCCAACAAACAAATGAGGTGGACAAATGTTCTTTCGCAATTTTATTTTCATATTGCTCATGTTGCTGGTAAGCACAATCAAGTTGCTCATGTTGCTAGTAAGCACAATCAAGTGGCCAATGCACTTTCATGACCACCAAAAGTCAAAGCGGTGTCTATAGCAACTCACAATGATCTATCTTCTATGATAGATGAGTATGCTACTGACCCTGACTTTAAAGATGTAATGTCAGACCTTGCTTTGGGGAAGAAAGAGGAACCATTCACCTTCCATGATGGTTATCTTCTGCATGGAAATAGGCTATGTGTTACCCACTCCCTTTGTGAGAAATTCATGTATGAATCCCATGTTGCTCCCTATGCGGGGCATAGAGGCATTCAACCTACTCTTCGAGAAGTAGAGACATACTTCTATTGGCCTACCATGAAAGTGGACATACAAGAGTATGTTTTAAAATGTGTGGTATGCCAAAAGACTAAGTATGATAGAGGGAAGAAACCTGGGATTACTCCAGCCATTGCCCATGCCTTATTCACCATGGGAGAGTATATCCATGGATTTTATCTTTAGATTATCCAATTCTATCCATGGGAATACAAGAATATGGACAATAGTCGACAGGCTTAGCAAGCAAGCACACTTTATTCTTGTCAAAAAGACTATTAAGACACACCAAATGGAAACCATCTTCATATCTCATATTTTCCAACACCATGGTTTACCAACATCCATCGTGTTAAATAGAGATCCTAGAATGATCAGTAATTTTTGGAAAGGTCTCTTTGAAAATCTAGGTACAAGCTTGAATTTCTTTTCATCCTACCACCCACAAACGGATGGCGAAAATGAGATAGCCAATCTTAGAATACTCGATCTACTAAAGGCTTATGTTACAGAAGTAGATCAATGATCTAGAATTACTTACCCCTCATAGAGTTTGCGTACAATAATATTTTCCATACTACTATAGGAAAAGCACCTTTTGAGATCATAGAGGGAAGACCTAAAAGTCCCTTGCTACTTAAAGTACATGGCAAGATCTTCATTGCTGATGAGTATAGCCGTGACCTACAAGAATCTTTTCAAAAGGTTAAGGAGGCTATATCCATCTCTCAACAAAGGCAAAAGGCTGCCTGCTGACAAGCACAGAAGGGCCTTAACGTTCAAAGAAAATGATTGGGTCTTACTTAAGTATCCCAAGGCTCGATTGAGGCAAACGATGGAAAAAAATCCTACGGGCCATCAAAAGTATTATTCTAAATTAGCAAAAAGATACTATGGTCCTTTTCAAATCTTGAAGCCAAGCAATGACATGGCTGACCAACTCAGGTTACCAAACCATTGGCTCATACACAATGCTTTAATTTCATGTGAGCCTATTTAAGCCCTACAAAGGAGAGCCACCAAGAGAAACAATTATTGAAGACCCTCTAGTGTGGGTGGACTCTGAAATCTATTGTGCCTCTGGTCCAAAAATCAAAGACCAAGAAGAGGTGCTACAATCGGAAGCTATCCTTTGGCACAAAGACTTGGTACTACGACATGGTAAGATTATCCGACGGTATCTTATTAAGTTCAAACATTATCTTTTTGAAGATGCTAGATGGATGCAAGGAATACAACTTAAGGATAGTATGAACCTTGCCAATTCTTACAATGTTGCACTAGAGTAAGAAAATGTAAACGCTTTCTAAGTGAACAATGTTTTTATCTTATAAGACTAATCCTCTTTTGTGCACAAATTTAAATAGTATGCATGCTTAGAATCATGTTTGTGATGAGGACGTCACTCAAACACCAAGTAGAATTTGTCAGTCTACTTTGGGAGTATGATATGGACTAAAGACCAGGTATGCTTGCGGCAGCTACGTCTCCCAAGCACCAAATGGACTAGTCATCCATTTTGGAATGATGTCACAGGGTGAAAAGAGATCCTCTACTCGCTAAGAAACGTAGACTAATGACTAAGATTTTGTCTCTTCTACCTCATAGTTGAGGACGACTATGATTTCAAGAGAGAGGCAATGTCATGAAATCTAATATCTAACCAAACCAAATGATTTTCTCACATTAAACTGATCATTTAATGTGGGAGAATAAATGGGAACAAGGGTTAGAATATAGACATGTGCTTATGGATCTGTCTCAACATGAGGCCAATGTTAAAGGGGTCCAAATGAGAGATGGTATGTTAAAGAGAAATACTACCTAATGGAGCTTAAATACCTTAGGTTTAGCTTCATTAAAGACCTCTAAAAGTTAGTGTTAAAAAGTATTTTGATCTTAGGCAAGCTAGGACTGACCTTGAGGTGGGAATCCTACCCAAGCATGAGGTGCTTGTCGGCTTGCTGGGAACCTTGCCCAAAAGTGTGAGGTGCTTCTCACATGCTTAAATAACTAAGGTTCTTGAAGTGTTGAATTCAAAGAAATGTCTACACAAATCACTGAGATAGCCAAGACAAGACCCTCAATACGAAATCGGGTGTGCTAAATGCAGATCAAAGGACCATCTGTTGAATGAGTATTCCCAATGCACAAACTGCACAGCCTTTGGTCATGTCTATAAGAATTGTGGGATCAGGATCCATCATTTCAAAAAGGGAAAGACATGTCAATAATTACACTTACCAATCCAAAAGCGCCCAAGGTTGATGGAGCCAATGGGGCTAGAGAAAATGAATCCAGTACAAGCACTGGAGTGGGTGGGAGATGCTACCAAAATGGAGCTGGTAGAGGTAGAGGTAGAGGAGACTTCTCTAAGAGGAATGTGAGCTACTATGATTGTGGCAAGTACGACCACTTTGCAGCTCATTGTCTAGACTCATCGAAGCCAAAGGTAGCTGACCATAAACCACTAGAGCTAGTACCAGTAAGAGTGTCTACCAGAAGCAAGGGAGTTGTGATCAAAGAGATTCCCACTGAAGAAGAGAATCAGAATGATGAAGCCCAAAAGTGGGAACAACAAAATAAGGTTTGGAAGGATAAGGGTAAGAAGAAGATTGCAGATGAATGGCATGAACAGAGGGAGCTTGCAGCAAAGATCACTAAAGACTTGTCAAGGAAGCTTCTAGAAAAACCAAAGAGTTTAGAAGCTCAAATCATTCAGAAGATACCACCACAGTCTTCAGAACCAAGAAAGGAGAAAGCAACAGATAGACTAGAGGAGTCTATGATTGTTGCAATATAGAGCTTGGTTGATGAAACAAGGCAAGTCAGAGCAGACTTGGCTGAAGCTAGAAACACAGGTCTGGGAAAGAATCAAGAGCATTCATCACAGAGCCAGCCATCAACCAAAGGCAAACCAAGGAAATGAGACTGTGAAGATTCCCAAGAGGAGAAGTCTTCTGGTTCACACAATGGCAACTCACGCAATGAGCAAGATGAAATATATGTTAAGGTTTGTGAACAAATTCAAAAATTAATAGTGGAAATTAGACAAAATTAGATGCACATTGCCTAAGGTGGCCATGTTCATGAGACAGAAGAGAAAAGCCAAGGCATAGGCCAGAATAGTGGATCTCGCTGCCATTTGAGCATTAGGAAGAGGATGGGGTGTAGGAGGGTCTCTTTATTTTCCATGAGCTTATGAAGGTGATTAACATTTTGACAAGTAGGTGTACGCCATGTGTGCAAGAATGGTGGGTGTGTAAGAGACGTGTAAGAGTGGCCAAAGGATGCACTTCCCCCCCCCCCCCCCCAAAAAAAAAGGAGGTGGAAAATTTTATGATTTTCGGCCTTCCATAACTCCCACATATGATCTCTGATTTGAGTGGAGATCAATCTGCAATCTACGCATGGAGATCTTTCCATAGATATGCTACATGATATAATTTTACCCACTAGATTTTTAATTTCATTTTGGGAGGAAACTTTGAATTCAATTAAACCAGCCATTTTTCCTGTTTGAATTCAAAAACTGTCCTTTGATTACTTTCTTAATACAAAATGTTTGACTTCCTTAAACTACCAAATAAAGAGGTCCTCCCAGATCACATTCTCTTCCTAATGGATGATGAAGTTTTGGTGATCGAGATCGACTATAAGCTCAAAAAACAATGGGAACCATTATCCGGTGTCATTTGAGATGGAGGTGTTGGAGTAAACATTCTTGACGAGCATCTCAGACAAAAATTGGGAATAATTGAAATGAATCCAACTCCATTCAGAATAAATATGGATGACCATAGAGTAGTTCAAGCCACTGGTATTTTTAAAAACATGCAGATAAGGGTGAGAAAAGAGAAACTCAAAACCAAATTTCTAATGTTGGACGTTCAAGGAGCCTATGATATGTTGCTGGGAAGACTATGGCTCAAAACTACTGGGTCCATACATGACTAAGAAAACCAAACATTGATGATTCAAGGCTCTAGTAGAAGAATCCAGATAAAGACAAACAACACCTAGGAGGAACTTTATCCTAGACCATCTTATGCGTGCATGGAGTACCTCACCTTAAGCAAGAGAGGATATCATGTGCACATGGTTCTGTGTGCAGCATGGATATGATTTATTGACTTTCAAGAAAACAAACATAGCTTGGAGAAGACAAGGGAAGCTCAAGGCACACAATAGAGAGTGTTTTACTTAGTGTTCGATAGAAAGATAAGTTAGCCCTAGAGTGATGTGGGCGTATATACAATGCACGGGGGTAAAAACCACCTAGTGAGGGAAAAAATGTCCCGATGGTCCTAAGTGTGTTCACACACATCACTACCACATGTATATGGTTACAAGATGTTTCTAGGAAAATAGTCTTTGTGTTTTTGGAATAGTGTCTTGGCCTTGTCCTTGATCTCTAGATTCAAATGTTTGTTGATTTTAATCATTATGGGATTCTCCTCTAAATTGAGATTCCATTCTTCTAATTCTTGATTATCTGGAAGCAACCAATTTGACCCACCTCTCTTTCTCTTGGCCAATGACTGCTTTTTTGTCTGTATGAATACCAGCAGCATAGTCATTAAATGGATTGTTGAATTCCAGTAGATCTTTATGAACATCTGGTTGCAATACTACTGGAAGTTCTTCATCAGCAGCTGAATCATTTATTGAACTGGGTTTTGGTTTGAAGTTAAGATTTTCTAGAGTAGACAAATCTGGTACTCAATAATCAATCTGGATTGATCTTTCTCTAGTGTTCAATTCAAGAAATTGTTATAGGTGTTGCTACTTTTCTCGTTCAACATGTTTCATGTCCATCAATACTACACTGAGGTGAATCTCAGGTTGAGGGAAATATATTCATGGAGGATAGAATCCTCTCAATCTTCTTCATCTTGTAATTCTTACACAACCCTTTTGGTCTCAGTGCTTTCCTCCATGTGTGACTTTTGAGAGAGAGGCTCCCTTGGGTGATGTCTAAATGTCCAAAACACAAGGATGGTGATGATGCATCTACTCGCAAACAATGTAATGTCTCCTGGATCATTGATGCCCTTGTCAGCTAACCAAAACACAATAACCTTTGATGCCCCAACTTAGATGGTGTAAACCAAGGTTCTTCCCATCTAGATGCTTGTAGATGGAATGGCTAGATATGAAAAAGTCGATGTCCACGAAGGTTCCTAGCGAGCCTATGATGCCCCTACACGGGAAGATTGGCAAGAGCAATGCGGAATGGGAGATAAAGATGGATATGTCCTTTGGAATTCCCAGAAACCATAACAAGTCCTCTGTATGATGTCCCATGAAACCGCTAAGTTACTCCTTAAACTTGATAATGGCTCCTCTTGGGGCTTCGATTAGATTTCGGTATTGTCGAATCTATAGATGAACCCTCGTCTCTGCAATGGATGTGGCTACTGCGAATAAAGGCTCCCAATGCCTACGTATTCCCACGGCGGCTGCCTTGGATTGAAACCCTCTGGCTCCATGTTGATGGCTACCGATTGCTGAGAAGTTGTAGATGGTGTGGACCTCATGTGCTACCAAAGATGTGTATAGATCAATGATGATGCAATGCCTCTTTTGGAATGATGGAATTTTCCAAGCAAATAGGAGAGATCATTGTGTACACAATGCCAAGAATCCAAAGTTAAAAGGATAATCTAGACGGTGCCTTCCTTTGTCATCATAGGCCGCTAATACTCGTAATAAGCATCTTCATGTTTCCAATGCATGTGTTCAATGATACAATTTTCCATGTTGAAGAATTGATGACTGCAAATATCCATCCTAGTATTTTGTTATGTCGATGTAGTTGAGCGTGCACACCAAGTCAACTACCCTCTCACAAGTGCACCACAACTATAACCCCCACTATACTGTCAGGTGCAACGGAATTGAAATGGTAAAGATCTAGTTTTACACTTCCACAAATCCTTCGATTTCTTTCCTTGCGTTAGTGATTCCTTTTTACTTCAATGATGGTTCCTTTTACTTTCCCCTGAAGAGAGGGGATGAGAGAATGCAATAGAGATGTGTAGAGGGAGAGTGAAAGAGAGAGAGAAGAGAAGAGCGACACCCGATGGGGTCCCAATCAACCCTCTCAAGGGCCCTCCACATGGTTGCTAATGTGGTGTTTGCTTTTGATTGCGTAAATGGAATGTACACACAATGAAACACCTCCATGCAGACTCTATTGACTCGAACGATGACAATCCCCCGTGGTAACTCCTTAGGCTGAGGCACCTCTGGGGCTGATTTGATGCACCTTGGATCCTTCTCGATGTAGGATTGCAGATGGACACCAAGGGACTGATTTGCACTCCCGACATGAGAGGAATGAAGGTTTGAAAACACACATCTCAATGATTCAGATGATGGACAAAAATGGAGCTCTTGATGACGGTGATGGAATGGTCGAGGTGAGGACTGAATGGGTTGTCAAAGATCTGGATTGCAATCGTGATAGGCTAGCGCTAAAGGATCTTGCACCACCTTGTCAATGATGGACTGAAAATAAAAAACGATGGCCTAATTTGCAAAGGAGTTGAAACTATCGCACATCTCACCATCCCAAAAGATGGTCGATGCCGAAAATGGCTCGTTGGATTCCTCTAACCTAGAACTACATGTACGTCATGCTAGATGTCCACTGTAGCTTAATAACATCTATCAAAATGCATGTAAAAATCATTGATGCAAGAAAGTTTCAAAATTGAAAAACCTAATCTAATGCAGTTGTCCGGACATGCAGGTCCTAGGAACAGGGTCACAAAATTTCCGGCACTAATGCTCCTAGGATTCTAGAAATCCATATCTAAGAAGAAGGGAAAAATTGGCTCTAGAGGTCGATGAAGCCGTCCGACGTGGCACAAAAATCCATGTGCCCTCCTGCTTAAGGTGAGGTACTGGTACCGAACTCCATGCATGCCATAAGATGTTCTCGGATGAAGTTCCTTCTAGATGATGTCCTCCACGATGACTTTTGAGAGAGAGGCTCCCTTGGGTGATGTGGGAATGTCCAAAATACAAGGATGGTGATGATGCATCTACTCACAAACAATGGATTACCTCTTGGATCAACAATGCCCTTGTTGGTTACCGGCCAACAATAACCTTTGCAGTCCCAACTCAAATGGTGTGAACCAAATTGCAAACGACATGGATGCTCATAGAGCGACTGGCTGGATATGCAAACACCAATGTCCACGAAGGTTATCAGCCAGCCTATGCTGCCCCTAAATGGAAAGATTGGCAAGAGCAACACCGAATGGGAGATGATGTCCTTTGGAATGTCCACAAACCATAGCAAGTCCTCTGTAAGATGTCTCATGAAACCGCCAAGTAACTCCTCAAATATAGAGGCTCCTCTTGGGGCTTCGACTAGATTTTCGTATGATGGAAGCCGTAGATGAATCCTCATCTCTCCAACGGATATGGATGGGAGTGTAGGCTCATGATGCCTACAAGCTCCTGTGGTGCTGCCTCGGATTGGAATCCTTTGGCTCCAGATTGATGGCCACCGATTCCTAAGAAGATGCAGATGGTGTGGACCTGATATGCTGCCAAAGATATGTACATATCGATGATGATGCAATGTCTCTTCTGGAATGATGGAATTCTCCAAGTTGATGGGAGATAAGGTTCTTCAAACAATGCCAAGACTCCAAAGCTAACAGCCTAATTTGGATGGCGCCTTCCTTTGTCATCATATGCCGCTAACAAATCTTGATGCTTGCAATCAACATCTTCATATATACATGTCTTCAATCATGCGTGTCAAAGAAATTATGATTGCAAATATACATGCTAGGATTTATTTATGTCGAAGTGATTGAGCGTACACACCAAGTCAACTACCCTCTCGTAGGTGCACCACAATTGTAACCCATGGTATACAATGTTTGCATTTCCTACACTCAAGGCACACGGTCCTACGCACAATGGAATGTCTTTTTGACCCCTCTCAATGTGGAATTGCGAATGTCCACCAAGGGATTGATTTGCACTCCTCACGTGAGAGGAATGAAGGGATGAAAACGCTGATCTCCACGATGTCGATGATGGACAGCAATGGATCACTCGATGACAACAAGGGAATGGCCCAAGTGAGGACTCAATGGGCTCCAGAAGTACCGAACCGCAACCGTGATGGGCTAGCGCTAAAGGATCTCGCACCACCTTGCCAGTGATGGGTTGAAAATTGAAAACGTTGGCCTGATCTACAAAGTTACTGCAGCGCTAGGGTTGCATCTGCAAATCTCTGTCTGATCTACTCTCCAAGTGCTCCAAGTGCTCCAAGTGCTGATTGATATGTAGGCTTAAAAACATTGAGCTACCTTGCTCCTCAAGCTAGCGCTCTATAATCAGATTGAATGGCTAATTTGAGTGCTCCCTTTTTAGGTGAGGAATAGGCCTTATAAACTTTATTAGGCCTGGGTAGGGCAAGTGTCCACAAGGTTTTCCAACAAATATTTATTGATTTATTTTAACAATGACCAAGGGTATCCGGACCGGGTGAATCTATCGCACATCTCAACATCCCGGAATCCGATCGATGCCAAAAATGGCTCGTTACATGCACATCATGCCCGGTGCCCGTCGTGTTTAATAACATATGTCAAAACGCGTTGTGAGCGGGATGAAAACACACACAGCGCCTCTATAACGACCCGACACACACTCTTGGGAAGATACACACACACACTATGGGGCACCACTCGGCTTACACAACACACCTGGCCGAGACAGGGAACACACCTCTAGAGTGAGAGGAGAGAGACTATCCACTTGCCCACTCCACACAGAGACACACACACACACACACACACACACACACACACACACACAAAAACTTAGCTCAAAAGAGGAGAACTTCTGATGTTTAGATACAAATGAGCTTGGGCCAACACCAATGGGGCAAACAGCTCACACAATATGGGTAAAAGATACCAGATACAATCACAAATTGGAGAAGAAGCTTCACTCACTGGAGAAGATTACACAGAAAAACAGCAGAAAAAGAGTGAGGAATTTGGCAAAATGGACAGCGCCATCGCGTCCAGAACGGCCCAAAACCCCAGTCTACAATGTCAAAGTGCTCAAATTCGACCTCGGATGAGCAGTTTACGGCCAAAACAGGCTCCAAAATGAGCAAAAACACACCTGCAGCTGTTCCTCCTCTCTTCTCCACGTTTTTTCTGGTATTCTCTCAGTTTTTTCAGTTCCCACACTTAGCTTTATTACTTGGGCACCCTTGGCCTTTTAGATGACCTCAAAAAGACCCCGAACATGCCAAAAACTGACCTCGTTGTGCATAGTTGTCACCTTTTTGCATCATCCGCACACCTGGCACTCATTTCTTTTTAATAATGCATCCCGCCACCACGTGAAGTGGCCCCAAAAAGTGGTCCTAATGATGACCTTTCTGCATAACTCTCACCAGAAAACACCCACGTTGTGTCCGTCCTCATCCGCGTGCAAATATTGACCTCGTTCGCCCTCCTGACGCCACTAGATGCCATCTGACGCACCTGCTTACCTCATGTCGTCGGCCCGCGGATAGCTTCCTCGAGAAGTTTTACACGCTACCAACTCCTCCTTATTGTAGAAAAAACACAGTGGTACTGGTAACAATGAAAATCGATGCACTATGTACATGTTGTCCTACCTGTACACATGTGGGCCCCACGTAACCACCTGGCTATGGAAAATGGGCAATCCTTTATTCGATGCACCATGCATGGGTATGTACATATGCGCAATCCCTTGCTCCAAAAAACTCCTCACATAATTTGCCCATCCCCTAGCCCGCTAGATCATTCATGATCAGCAGCAGCAAAGAGAGATATGAGACTCGCCGCATCACAAGTCTCCTCATCCTTCACCAACATTTCTTGCTCCACCGACAACTCATCTTGCTCCACCATCATCAATCTAGCATGATACAATTTAAGACGCAATCCATTTACCCTTGACTTATGTAGAACACCATCCAGGTTAGCCAGCTGATATGTGCCATTTGGAAAACACTCTACTACCTTGAAAGGGCCTTCCCACTTAATTTGAAACTTCTTTTGGAAGGTGTTGTCCAGCTTACTGTTGTAGCGCAAGACCAAGTCATGCTTCTTGATTCCCTTACTTTTGACCTTTTCATTTATCTTTGCCAAAGCCTTATCCTGCATCTGCCCATAATGCTCCAATGCGCTCATCCTATCCAATTGGACCTCTTGCAACTGCAAGAGCCTCTCTTTGAATGCATCACTAGGCGACCCAAGCAACTTCTCTAACATCTTGACCGCAGGCAACTCTACCTCCACAGGCAATAGTGCTTCCTTTCCATACACCAAATGAAATGGAGTAAACCCTGTACCTGTCTTCACCGAAGTACGGTAAGCCCATAATGCACTAGGCAATTCCAAATCCCAATTCTTTCCTTGGTGCTCTGTCACTTTCGAAAGAATCTGTACCAACTCACCATTGAATCTTTCATTCAATCCATTACACTGCGGGTAATAAGGAGTGGTATGCTGGTGCCTAATCTTCATCTTTGCACATAAAAAATCTAGCAGTTTAGCTCTAAATCCTGGCCCCTTATCTGAAAGTAGCTCCAGTGGCACCCCAAACTTGCAACATATTTCATCATACACAAATTTTGCCACATCCTTTGCAGTGATCTGTTTTACTGCTATAGCCTCTGCCCATCTAGAGAGATAGTCCACTGCCGTCAAGATATAGCTTTTGCCCCTACTTGTGATAGGTAACGGGCCTATTGCATCAATCCCCCACTTTTCAAACACATCAAACGCCATAATGGTTTTTCGTAGCTCTGGCTTCAACACTCTCTTCCCAAATGCTTGACACCTATTGCAAGACCTACACCAATGGTGAACATCCTTGTGCAAACTAGGCCATACATACCCCTCTTGCAAAATCTTATGCAAGGTGATCTTTAGAGAAAAATGGCCACCACATGCGCCTTCATGATTCTCTTCCAACACTCTGTAAAGCTCCTCCCGCCAAGGTACACTTCTCAACACGAGATCAACCCCTTTCATGTATAAGACATCACCAATCAATTTGTACCTGTATGCTCTACGCACAAAGCCATACTTCTTAGACTTCTGAATCTCCTTTGGAATGATCCCTGTTAGCAAAAACTCCTCTTCTTGAGCCAAACTTTCCCGGCCATGATAAAGAGGTAAAGTGGTCCTCAACACAAATAGCTCCCCAATCATGCCTTGAGCTGCTTCATGTGCCTCTCCATTTAGAGCACGTTCAATGTGTCTGATACTCCATGCCTCAAAATGTTTTAACAGGCCTTTAATTCTGAAGCACATTTCCTTCAATGAGGTGTTCTTGCTCTTCCACACACCCAGCACTTGCTTCACCACTAACAAGGCATCACCTTTTATGCTCAACCTTCGAACCCCATGCTTCAAACAAATGTGTAATCCGGCTTCCAATGTAGCATATTCAGCCTCATTGTTACTATGCGCATCCAATTTGAACCCTCTCTTGCATACTAGCTTCCCCTCTGGATCATAAAGTGCTATACCCCCTGAAGCTACATCGTGGCTCTTTCTGTATGAACCATCAAAGAACAACACATGTGCATTGCTGATCTGTGGCACTTCTTCAACTACCTTTCTCACCACCTCTTCCTTAACAATAAGGGGATTCTCCTTGTAGGTCAACAAATCAGCTACGGTAGCCCTTGTACTATCTTCCACTAGAAAAGAGAACTCAAACTCTTGCAGCTCAATTACCCATTTCTTCACCACATATGACATGTTAATACCATTAATTAACTGTGGCAAAAAGGCATAACTCGTCAAGAAAACAAAAGGCCGTGGTAGCAAGTAATGACGAAATCGTCGACAAGCAAATATTACACTGGCCATCACTAGCTCTACTTCCGATAACTTTCTCTCCGCTACCAACTTCACTCGGCTTGCACAATACACTGGCCTCATATAATGGCTGCCCTTCCCCTTTTGCAATAGCATGGCTCCAATGGCATCATCCCCTACTGATGGATTTACATAAAAAACTTTCTCCCAATCAGGAGCCTGCATGGTTGACAACCCCCCTAACACCTCTTTTACCTCTTGAAACACTTCTTCACACTTGTCATCCCATTGCAATGGATCATGCCTTGACACTTGCTGTAATGGATAAAGAAGCTGCGAAGACAATGGAATAAACCGTGCCATGTACTTCACTTTGTGTATAAAGGTTGCCAATTGCTTTGTACTCATAGGTGATGGAAGAAGAATAATAGACTTCACCTTATCTGGATCAGCCTCAATGCCATTTTCTGACACCATATGGCCCAATAACTTCACCCTTGGCTGTGCTAGATGACATTTCTTTGGATTTAGTTGTCCTCCACATTCATCATATCAAACCAATACCATCTGCAGCTTCTCATGGTGATCAGCCCTACTGCTATAGACACAGAAGTCATCCATAAAAGCTTTAACACAACTACCAATGAATGGTTCCAACACCCAATTTGCTCTCTCTTGATAGAAGGAAGGTCCATTTGACAACCCAAATGGCAATACTGTGTAGCAATAGCAGCCCCATGGCATAATAAAAGTGGTCTTTGTGCGGTCTTTAAGAGAAATCTTCAATTGAAAATAGCCTGAAAAACCATCACACACACTGTACCTCTCATAACCTGCCACTGAATCCAAGATCTGATCGATGAATGGAAGAGGATATGAGTTCTTCTTAGTGGCTGTGTTCAAGGGTTTAAAATCCACACAAATTCTCCACTTCCCATCCTTCTTTGGACTGACTACAACTGGACTCACCCATTCTGTGGTCTCCACTGGAACTATGAACCCTACCTTCAATAACTTGTCCACCTCTACCCGCAAGGCTTCCATTTGCTCTTGACCCATCCTTCTTAGCCTTTGCCGCACTGGCTTAGCACCTTCTTTCAGCTCTATATGCATCTCTTTGCCCTTGAACCCTCTGATCTCTTCATATGAAGTAATGAACAAATCAGGAAAACTAGCCAGCATGTGCAAATATATATCCTTCTCCATAGCTGAGAGGTCTCCACTGATCATTTGTGTCATCAATTCCTGCTTCTTTGACAACTCAACCTTGGTTTGCATCAGCCCTTCAATCACTTCATAAGGCCCTTCACTTTCATCTTCAACCTCATTCGCAAATGCAACTAAACCAATCTCCTGGATTTCTTTGTCCATCAAAAGAAATGCAACATCAGCATCCTCATCACTGCTGGTAGTGCTATCACTGTCCTCATCTGTCACCATGGAAGAGTCTTCATCACTAGACTCATCCTCATCTTCATAAAGCTCCTCTAATCGTTTCCTTGTGTCCATATTATAAAGCTTCTTGGTACCTGTCTTTCCATAGAGGCTAATCGTACCATGTCGCCAATCTTGAACAGCTCCCACTGCATGTAACCATGGTCTGCCCAGTATAATAGGATATGCTCCCAACCCTGCTAGCATCACATGAAAATCAACCACTGCCTTTGCATCATATGCTTCCACTTCTAAGCTCTTTACAACACCCAAACATTTTACTTTTTGATGGTTTGCCAATCTGATCCGAAACCCTGACACCCCAGCCACTGTGAGACCCATCTTCTCAACGCATGAGTGTGTTATGACGCATATTTGGGCTCCGTCATCCACATAACCTTGTCCTTAATTTTTCCTTTTATGCCACACATCTACTATTGGACAAATGTCTGGTAGCTCATCCATTGCCAACACCTTCACTGAACCTCTCTCTGGCTCTTTCTCCATTGGGTTAACCATCCTCTTCCACTGTCGCTTTAGCTTAGGCAGCATCTCTATAAGCTGCCCAAAAGTAACATCTGCCTTCCTGCTTGTCAGATCCTCCTTTAAGTCATAGCTTACTTGCCCATCCCCTAGTGGAAAATCTGAAACATGAAACTTTCGACGAGCTCTCCTTTTCCTCTTGGCCTTGACATCCTCGCCTTCATGGCTCTTTCCTTTCTTCTTACTAGGACCTGGGGCACTTCTTCCTTCCTTTTCCTCTGTGGTCCTCTTCCCAATAGGCATCACTAATGTATCCTCTAGCTTTGATGCCTTCTCCAAGGTGACTACACTTAGCACTTTTGTTTTCCCTTTTTCCTCCTGGGTCAGTCCACTGGTTCCTTCGTCTCCCTTAATTTCGATGCCATAATCATTTGACCTAGTTAGCACCTGTCTTGGCAATGGATACATGTCTCCCCCCATCCTTGGTGGCTTATCACATTGCGGGCTGATGTGACCCAACTCTCCACAATTATAACATGTGGGCGTCTGCCTCCAAAACCTACCATTGCTTTGTCCAACACCATTCCTAGGCCTTTCTTCACCTCCTGGCTGATTTGCAAACCTCCCTCGACCTCGATTATTTCCCACTTGACCTAGCATGTTTAGGCTAAGATTCTTCATCAAATCTACCATTTGCCTCATGTCTTGCCTTAGCCCATCATCTTGCACTGCTGTAGTGACCACTGCTAGCATAACCTGAGTAGTAACAAGAACCACTGGTTCATGATGAACCCCTGACATGCGCCCTTGTAAAGACTCTATAGGCTGAAATTCAGACCTCATGGGCAAAGATTCCACCCCTAACTGGCTCATTTTTCTCAGCTTGCACTCTTTGTTCCTTGCTACCTCTAGTGCATCCTCATATGTCCTAGGCTTCTTTAGCTCCACTCTCCAACGTATGTTCTCCCAAAGACCAGCCAAGAACCTGTCCTTCTTCATCATGTCAGGCGGGGGTACCTGTGGTGCTAAGGCCTTGCACATTCGCTCCCATGCCAATGAAAACTTACATATGTACGCATCTACTGGCTCACCTTCCTTTTGCACCAAAGCCTGTACTTCTTGCCACACTTTGTCAGGATCTTCTATCTTCACAAACTCCACTTCCAACCCATGTCGTAGATTATCCCAACTCAACCTTACAGGTGGATCATTCACACGCAACTCCTCTTCAAATGCTTTAGACCAAACTCGTGCATCACTCTTCAAACAAATTTGGAGAAGGCGTAACATCTGCACAGGGTCATGAATCTGGTTGCTAATGCAGGCAACCTCCATCTTGTCCAGAAAGTCCTCCACATCTTCATCACTTCTTCCATGAAACTCCGGATAAGAGAACGCCATGGCTACCCAAATTATGATGCTTTGAGAACCCCTTCAAACACACGTGCAAGAACCCAAAACTTTTCACTACCCAATCCCCAGAAACTTCAATGGATCTCAGCTTTAGATAAGGACAAACACATGCACATCAAATGAGTTTTCATAGTTAATCATCGCAATTACAACAGGCAAAGGACATTCTAGGATCTCTCTCAATCTTCTTGGCCCAAACATAAAGACTATGCACTGCTGGAAAAAGATCTTCCTGGACACATGAACATTAATCTGAATTCTTTGAGTTAAATGAAAAGGAGTGAACTGAGGGCCATTTTGATCATCCATTAAAGCCAACCATGAAGCTCCCAAGAAGGCACACCTGACTCAACCTCTGATTTTGCCAAAATTTCAGCAGCATAACAGCATAAATGGCTCAAAATACCAAAAAACCAGCCATCATAACTTGGGAAAATTTCGACAGAGTTTCCCCAGAAGTAGAGCAGTAGGCACCCAAAATATAGACTGTCTATGTATGCATAAACTGTCAACAATAGAACCCGAGCATCAAGTAGGACTCACTAGTACATAGCCTATGGCGAGGTCACGAAAAGGGTGCTCCAGCTACCTGTATCACCGAAAGGATCTCTACATTTGAGAATCCCCCAGCTCAATAAAAACCTCACGCTATCGACCCTCACACGAAGGCTAATGCAAATCGCATATAGTCAAGTCTCAGAAATGGCTGGGACTGCCAAATACAACCAAGTATGGCTCCACAAATGCATACAATGGAAGTTTCCACAAGTAATGTACAATCCAGCAGACAATGCGCTCAAATAGGCGCCAAGTGATGCATTCCCACAACAACTGCAAGTGACATCACTGCTAGTATATCACTGTACTCCAGCTACCTGTACCTGTGTGAATCACCTGTACCTGTACCTGTCCCTGTAACCTGTAACCTGTAACCTGTAATCTGCAACCTGTAACCTGTAACCTGTAATCCCGAAGCTCGAAGCTCGAAGCTCGAAGCTCGATGCAGAAGGTACTCGAAGAAGATCCTCCGTGGGGGCGCCAAAAGAATGTGAGCGGGATGAAAACACACACAGCGCAGCGCCTCTATAACGACCCGACACACACTCTTGGGAAGATACACACACACACTATGGGGCACCACTCGGCTTACACAACACACCTGGCCGAGACAGGGAACACACCTCTGGAGTGAGAGGAGAGAGACTATCCACTTGCCCACTCCACACAGAGACACACACACACACACACACACACACACAAAAACTCAGCTCAAAAGAGGAGAACTTCTGATGTTTAGATACAAATGAGCTTGGGCCAACACCAATGGAGCAAACAGCTCACACAATATGGGTAAAAGATACCAGATACAATCACAAATTGGAGAAGAAGCTTCACTCACCGGAGAAGATTACACAGAAAAACAGCAGAAAAAGAGTGAGGAATTTGGCAAAATGGACAGCGCCATCGCGTCCAGAACGGCCCAAAACCCCAGTCTACAATGTCAAAGTGCTCAAATCCGACCTCGGATGAGCAGTTTACGGCCAAAACAGGCTCCAAAATGAGCAAAAACACACCTACGGCTGTTCCTCCTCTCTTCTCCACGTTTTTTCTGGTCTTCTCTCAGTTTTTTCAGTTCCCACACTTAGCTTTATTACCTGGGCACCCTTGGCCTTTTAGATGACCTCAAACGGACCCCGAACATGCCAAAAACTGACCTCGTTGTGCATAGTTGTCACCTTTTTGCATCATCCGCACACCTGGCACTCATTTCTTTTCAATAATGCATCCCGCCACCACATGAAGTGGCCCCAAAAAGTGGTCCTAATGATGACCTTTCTGCATAACTCTCACCAGAAAACACCCACGTTGTGTCCGTCCTCATCCGCGTGCAAATATTGACCTCGTTCGCCCTCCTGACGCCACTAGATGCCATCTGACGCACCTGCGTACCTCATGTCGTCGGCCCGCGGATAGCTTCCTCGAGAAGTTTTACACGCTACCAACTCCTCCTTATTGTAGAAAAAACACAGTGGTACTGGTAACCGTGAAAATCGATGTACTATGTACATGTTGTCCTACCTGTACACATGTGGGCCCCACGTAACCACCTGGCTATGGAAAATGGGCAATCCTTTATTCGATGCACCATGCATGGGTATGTACATATGCGCAATCCCTTGCTCCAAAAAACTCCTGACAGCGTGTACAAATAATTGATGCAAGAGTGTCAAGGATCCCCCACACAGTGACCGATGTGGTATTTGCTTTAGATTGCATAAATGGAATATACATATATGAAATACCTCAAGTCCAGATTTTAGCCCATTAGATCTCTTCAATTCAGCCCATTAGTGGATAGTCTTCTTCGCGAAAACTTTTGCAAAAGTAGTCGCCAAGAAATAGAGAGACCTGGTTGGCTCGGATCGCAAGCAACAAGGGTTTTTGGCGACCAATTCTCTGAAATGCCAGAGAGAGGGAAAGCTCATGATTTGCCTTTTTGGGGTCAACTTAGGTTTGGTTTTATAGTAAACTTATTGTGGTCGAGAAAACTATCTAACAACCCCACAAATTAATTCATTCAATGAAATAGTTCATAAGTTTTGGACCACGGCTTAGTTTCGAGTAAAACTACAGGCTACCACACATCTACCGATCGGAGAATTTGATTGATGCAAGGAATGGCTCGTTGGGTTCTCTAACCTAGAACTATATGCACGTCATGCCAAATACCCACTATAGTGTAATAACATCTGACAAAATGCGTGTACAAACCATTTATGCAAGAGGGTTCCAAAACTAGAAACCTAATCTAATGGACTCGTCTGGGCATGCAGATCCTTTAAGTTCTCTTGGGATAGTTTCCCACGACGTTAAAATGCTCTTCTTCTCTCTCTCTCTCTCTCTCTCTCTCTCTCTCTCTGTCCCTCTCCATACACGGGCGTTCACATGCTCAAAACTTAAAAAACTTACATTTGGAGAGAGCAACGGATGATTTTGAATCAAAGTAGAGGATTAAATTCAGCAAGGAATGAATATACCTCCTTTGCTTGCCTACCGAGTGCACCCACAATCGAAGCCCGCCACGGAGCCTAAGCAACATCTCCAGTTGAAGTTGAAGGTAAGGGCTTGAGCCTCTATCGACCCCATATTGGGTACCATGCGCAACACTGTGTGTGTGTGTGTGTGTGTGTGTGTGTGTGTGTGTGAGAGAGAGAGAGAGAGAGAGAGAGAGAGAGAGAGAGAGAGAGAGAGAGAGAGAGAGAGAGATCATCAACTCACAAGCCTTGCTTTCTTCGTGTGTGTGTGTGTGTTTCTATGAGAGAGAGAGAGAGAGCGCACATGGAACGTTCAGCCCTGCGTCCGATGGCACAGTGAATGCATCAGGCAGGTCGTCACATTGCGCACATGAGCTGCTCTAGCCAACGAGCGTTGCTAGCTGACATACAGCTGACGTATATGGTGCATAGCAACTAGCAACCAAAGAGCTCCACGTAAAGCTGTTGCAGCTTTTGCAGGCCTGGAAGTTCTTCAGGTGAGCTCCTGCCATGTGAACGCAGCAAACTACTACTGAACGGGTTGAAGGGGGGGGGCTCCATTGCGGCCACAACGTTGGCTAGCTGTTTCTATACGCGTAGGGGCGTGGTGGGCCTTGCTGTGCTGGAATGCCCTTTTTCATCGGACATCCTTCGTGAACGTCGTACATGCGCACCACAAGAGATGCGATACAAAAAAAAGAAAGCGTTGAACTTTGATTTCAACGTGTGCATGAGAGAGAGAGAGAGAGAGAGAGAGAGAGAGAGAGAGAGAGAGAGAGAGAGAGAGAGAGAGAGAGAGAGAGAGAGAGAGAGAGAGAGAATATTCCGATACTCTCCTTTTTCGTTGGTTCCTAAAACAGTTGGTGGTGAACAGTCACGACCATGGTGTGAGTAGGGTTGGGTTGGATGCGAGTAGTAGGTCTGCAATTTTGGTATGATAAAGAGTGGGACTCCTAACACAAGTGAAATCACGAGGCTTGCCTAAATATGCCACCAAGATGAGATTCTTGAAGAGATTTGATTATTGTGACACTATTATGTGCCAACTATGAAGCTTTTCTTTAAGAGATTTGATTATAGAGACTACTACTACTACTCGCTCAACTCTCCAAAAACCTATTAATTAGCTTCACAGATTCGTTTCGAACCTCCGTTCCTAAGGTAAGGTAAAATCAAAAGTGCCCGCAAGCCTGTTGTCCCCTCATGGCATGCTTCCTTATCACACTTGCAACATCTGGCCTGCACTGCAATCATCATCGTGCATCCTTCTCGGACGCCTGAGAATCCCAACCCACCCATTCCCCTTGCTATCCCCTAATGCACCTCGGTTGCAGAAAAACGAGAGACGCAGAGAGAGAGAGAGAGAGAGAGAGAGAGAGAGAGAGAGAGAGAGAGAGAGAGAGAGAGAGAGAGAGACTTTGTGCATTGTGATAATGGGAGCGATAGATAGGGATCTGGCCATCCCTGCATACAAACGGGAGAGAAGGAGTTTGCTTTCCTTGTAGGCAAACGAGAGAGAGGGAGTTTGTCAAGTGTGAGAGAGAGATTCTGTCTGTCCGCAACATGCCCACCTCAGCGAGCCCCAACTGTCCACAATTGCCTTCTGCTCACAAAGGCTTGCACTCATTGATGCCAATATTACATCAACCCTCCATTGATTATAGCACCCCATAGCTGCTGCTCTGCACAGATGCACCCAGAGGAGACGGAGAGAATAATCGGACAAACTTTCCCTCGTTTTTGTCTCCGTCTGTTTCCCTACAATCGATCGCTCTCCCACTCTCCCTTTGTGTTGCCAAAAATCAGTTTCTATGTGACCCACAAATCTCTTCATGCCTCTCGTCCGCCATCCTCACAGGCGCGCACCTTTTTCTCTCTGTTGGTCTTCGCCCTCTTGCTAACCTGCCGCATAATTCGAGCCACACATTATTTTGCAACACGACCAATTCTTTGCGCATAAGACGAACCCTTTGCTATGAAAAAAACATGGTTGTCCCCTCCCTGCTCGTCCTTCTCCCCTTTCCGCCTTATCCACAGTACTTTGGAGATTGGCATGTGACACAATCGCCTGACACGACCACCACCTGTCTCCTTGTGTACCTTGCCTTGCCCGCCATGTGGCGACTACGACCTTTTCATTATCATTCTCAAAATGCGCATCTCGCAAGATTCTTGCTAATACAATTCCAAACAAGGTGAGGACTCACGATGGCCTGTTGGAAGGTAAGGGGGGAGGAAAGATTTATGCAAGAGGGAAATGGCATAACCAATCTACCACACTTGGGTGATAGAAAGGTTATACAATTTTCCTCTTGAATAACAGGTCTTGAGTTCAACTCTCCTCGTCGGCTAGATCTCTAAGGTCTCTTGGGATAGTTTCCTACGATGTTAAAATTCTCTTCTTCTTCTTCTCTCTCTCTCTCTCCCCCTCCACACACACTCACATGCACACACACATATACATGGAACCTCTCTCTACTCTCTTCTTCTCGTTGATAAGTGCCCTTTTAATCTCTCTCTCTCTCTCTCTCTCTCTCTCTCTCTCTCTCTCTCCACACTCACTCACACACACATGTATACACAAATACACAAGCATGTATGCACGTGTTGAAATTGACCTATCTACCATCCCAAAAGCTGATTTACACAAGAAGATGTACTCCTGCTAAATCTAATAGTGGGTTGTCCACAAAATTCCTCTCTTTGTCAACTCTCTCTCTCTCTCTCTCTCTCTCTCTCTCTCTCTCTCTCCGGTTACATACTTGAGTTGCATCGAGATCTACCCCATGGATGTCCGAGCTTTGTCATAAGCAGGCAAGCCCTCCTCTCTTTATAAAATATACTCAATGTTTGAGTTTTCTAAATGTCTCTATCATGTGCATGTACATACATACGTGCACTCACTATAGTAATCGATAAATTGAGAGAAGGGACACCAACACAGGTGCCCAATGCCAACAATTTTTCAAGCACTTTCAAAAAGGGTATAGAAGTGTCTCTTTATAGTTATTTTTAAAATTTTGAAAATACACTTGTTTGTTTTCAAAATACACGAATGCCGTTGTGGCAAGGTATTGTAAGTAAAAGTTTGTTAGTATAGTACACCTAATTTGTTCTTGGTAGCCTTTGGGAGAGAACAAATGTGTAATCTTCAACACCTCAAGGCTCGGCTAAGCTTGAGAGATTTAAATACATTCACTTACTATTGTGATTTTGGCCAAATTTTTTTATTTGAAAATACACTTTCACAAATTGTTAAAAGATATCAATATTGATCTTTAAAAAAACCCTTTGAAAAAATAAAGGCAATTTTATCTTTAAAAATTAAGTTCTCATAAAACAAAAAATATCCACAACAATCGTCTTTTTTTTTGTTATGTGCAGTTAAGGTGGACTATTTACTTTATATAAAGTAGAAAGGCTTTTGACTTTACATTTTCCAAAGTCTTTTTGCTATGTGTACTTAAATGGTTCAGTTACTTTGTGTAAAGTAGAAAGCCTTTGATTTTCAATTCCCAAAAGTCTTTTCATTTTTTGCAATGTTACTATTCACTTTTGAATTTTAAATCTTCCTACCCTTGAGTTTTGCATTTTAAAATAGAGGTCTTATAAGGTTTTTTCTTGAATGAAACAGGGAGTGACACATGGAGGGTCTCTCCTTCTTTAAAAAATTTAAGCGGCTTCATATATAATATAGAAGTATAGAAGTCATTTTCAAGCATGCAAACAAAGTAAATGCGGCCTTAGTTTAAGCTTTCTATTCAGAAGACTTTTGAATCCCTTAAGGACACTTGTCTCTCAAAGAAAGTGATGTAAGGAAACAAAAGGGACAACAAAGATATTTTATAAAGAACCTTGCCATGTGACGCTCATCTAGCCAAAGAATCCAATGGCCTCAATTTTGCAACAACTTTGCACACTTAACCCTATGGCCTTCCACAGGCCAAAAAACGTTTGTGGAACCTACTAGCTAGTTGTGCTCCATCATCTTCAAAGTTCACACAAAGGGAAGGCGAGAGATGCTTACATAGAGTCGAGCATAATTCTTTGCAATGAAATGACATTGTCACCCAATCTATCTGTGGTAGATACCTTTCGCATCATTGGTGTGTGCACACTTTCACCAAGGGTCATAACAATGTTATTAAGCCTCCAATAAAATGGAGAGATCTGTTAGGGTGATGTCTATTGAGCGGAAAAAGATTCAACAACAAAGAGCTACACAAAAACTACCAAGGGTTAATTTATACTATTATAAAAGGGGGAGGGATTCCGGCTCCCTCCCTCGGACACATGTCTCTCCCACCTCAGTCCCGCCAGTGTGCTCTGAACCCAATGCGCTCAATGAGAGAGAGAAGGCCTATGCGAAGTGAGAGGAAGAGAGGCGGCCGAAGGCTGTCGGCAATACTAGTAATCATAATGAACATTCTTGTCTAGAATTCAAAATATAAGATGAAAACATCCCAATAGTTTCAAGAAATAAATTTATGTTATTCAATCGACATAGTATTCATGGCATGGCCAATGTGTGAAGCAGAGGTAGTGGATCCTTCCCCCCCCCCCCCCCCCCCCCCCCTCCCTCTCTCTCTCTCTCTCTGTCTCTCTCTCTCTCACTCTTACACACACACACACACACATCTCAGACTCGTCAATTCCTAGACTAATTACCATTGGAAGACCTTTCTTCTAGCATGACCAGTCTTGTCCTCTAGTAGCCTTCCCTAGTCCATATGTCTAGAACATATATTTTCTAGAGCACATATCAAATTGACTTTTTTTTTTTGCAAAACTCACAATTTGTGAGTGGATTGTATTAAGCAAAACAAAGAATATACAAACCAGCCTTGAGGTGATGAAGATTACAAAACAGACATCTACAGTCGCTCACCGACGCTAATCATAGTCGATGAACTATAGTTCTAGGCTTTTACTGCTCGTAGGTTGACGGCATAGCATGGGTAGCCCTAGACCAATCTCCCGAGTCTAGCTTGATTCCGAGCATATAGATAATCACTCTGATTTCCTGTATAATCTCTAAGAAGCTTGCTACATCAAGGTCTCCCTCAAGCACACGATGATTCCTTGCCTGCCATATATGGTGAAAGAACAAGTACACATAATTAAGAAGAGCAGGGCTTCCCATCTTCTTGCCACCAAGGAATAGATTAGTCTTGAAGAACCCGATCTGCCATGTCCTTTGAATCCACTTGCAAATTTTTCCTATCAAGCCTCTAATCACCTAACATTAGTAGCTATTCTGCATCCCAAGCAATGATCGAACCCAATTCCTCTTTCTTGGATCTTTACACCCATCGGTAGAGCACCCCACATCACCTTCCATAAAAATATCTTCATAAACTGCAACACTTTGGCTTTCAGATGTTCTCCATGACTTCCTCCCATCGTTATTTTGTCCATTATCTCTTTCGTATTTTGTTGAGGGGGATAGACCAATTATTCTCATGCATTAATGCATGATAGATGCCTTTAGAATGGGGCTTCCAAAAAAGACTACTTCCAGGCCATCTCGAGGCGTTTCACTCAAACTCGGATTCACAGATCGGCATTACAACCTTGTCCAACTCTTTCATCACTCTATTGACTAACAATAACTCATAGTCATTTAGTTGATATTGGGTTGCCATCCAATCAATGGTTTTCAAGATCTTATTGCTACTGTCTCAAAAGTGAACAAGCCGACTCAAAAGCTTAGTACTCACTTTCCTAACAGTTTCTATGTTGAGATGTCGAGCTCTACACCTTGAGCTGGCATCCACTACGGGTCTTGGCCGCTTACGGCATTTACTCACTAGCGCGTTAGGTGACCGACACGGAGGATCTTTTCCAGTGATTCTATAGCTGGACTACACTTATAGTGCCAGCCTAGTACGCTTCTAGCAAGTTCACACTTAGTGACCGCATGTACATATGTACTACTTTTCAGCTTTAGCACTTAGTCATTTTGTACTCTCTTTTCTGTAAAGAAGAAGAAGAAGCTTTCCATCTTTGTCTGCTTTGTGCTTGTCTTGTGTAGCTCTCTTGCATCCTCATTCTTTACATGGTATGAGAGCCTGGTGCAGGCAAGAGAGGCTAAGAGAGCAAGAGCATCACAATCCCTTCGTTCGCAATCCACGACCAGATGCACAAGTTTCTGAATAGGTCTCCAAAGTGCAGTATACAGAGATTTACTGTACAAGTACAGTGGTTGTATGTACGCTTGATTGTGGACACTCGTTGAGTTTAGAAAGCGTTACAGGTACCACGATAGCAGGTTCAGCAGATTTGCAGGTTTTTACAGATTGCAACTATTTTGTCTTAGTGCTTCAAGATGTCTGACGGTTTCAGTCAGATTGTTATTGAGAAGCTTGAGAAAAATAACTACCCTGCATGGAAGTTCAGAATAACAAATTTCCTAAAAGGAAAAGGTTATTGGGACTATGTAGAAGGAGACAATGAAAAGGAACCAGAGATTCCCGAGGCAAATGCTACAGTAGAACAAAGGAAAGCTTTGAGGGACTGGCAACAAGGCCAGAGCAAAGTGATGTATTGGCTTTCTATGAGCATCACATATGGCATGATGGGCTATCTTCAGGATACTGAAACCCCCGCCATTGCATGGAGAAACTTAGGCAGAGTGTTCGAGGTGAACACCAAGGCCAGGAAGCTTCAACTAAAGTCGGAGCTAAATCAGGTTAAGAGGAACAACCTCTCAATCAATGATTATGCCTTGAAGATCAAGAGTATCATTGAGGCTCTTGGATCTATTAAAGTCTCAGTGGAAGACGATGACATTGTCCGTGCATGCTTGGATGGTCTAGGAGATGAGTATGTACATTTTAGGTCTTCCATGAATACAAGAGACGATATCCGCGTGTTCCAAGATTTGATTTCTATGCTTATTCTTGAGGAGAAGAACACATCTTCTTCTCATGGCAGAAATAATTCTGAACAGGCCTTCTATTCTAACTCCAACAGAGGTAGAGGTAGAGGTCGTGGTCGAGGCCCAAGGGGTTGCAGGGGCCAATTTCAAGAAGGTCAATCAAATCAAAACAATACAGGTGGAGGGGAAACTAGTCTCAAGGTAGGGGGAGTCAAAGAGGTCGTGGTGCAGGATCAAGCAGGCAGCAACATACTCCAGATAGCAGAGAATGTTGGACTTGTGGTGAAAGAGGTCACATGTCACGTGACTGTCCAAAGGGAAAAGCAAGTGGAAAGAGAGAACAGGGTAACTATGCATCTACTAGCAGAGATGCAGATGACAGCAAAAACGAGCGCATGTTTGTTATGCAGTATGTAATGAATACAATGATTGCAGAGAATTCCACCCAAGATGATGTTTGGTATGTGGATTCAGGTGCCTCTAATCACATGACGTCTCGTGGAGAGTGGTTTAGAGATATGTGCAAACCAGATGTGTCAGGCTATGTGCAGACAGGAGATGACACAGCTCACCCCATTGCTCATGTAGGGGACATACCTCTAAATACGAAGAGTGGGAAATCAAAGTACTTAGCAGATGTACTTCATGTCCCAAACATTACAAAGAATCTTGTTTCTGTTGGACAAATGGTTGAGCAGGGTTTGCAGGTTCGCTTCAATCCAAATGGTTGTTATGTAGAAGATTTCCAGAACGACTGTAAGCTGATCACAGAGGGAAAATGTGTGGGTAGAATGTTTACGCTGAATGTAGACATCTCTAAGGTAAAAGATGCATTATTTGCACAGGGCACAGGTGTTGTGGCTGATGTTGACATTTGGCACAAATGCATTGGCCATGTCAATGAGTTGAGATTGCGCAGCATGCAATCAAAACAGATTGTAAAAGGTTTGCCCAAATTCAAGGTGGATGGTATGCATAAAGTGTGTGCAGCATGCCAGTTTGGAAAACAGTCAAAGGGCTCATTTCCACATGAGCGCAATGTATGTAAAAAGACACTTGAGGTGGTGCACACAGATGTTTGGGGTCCAACCGATACTGCAAGTATACATGGTTGTAGGTATTATGTCTCTTTCATTGATGACCATACAAGGAAAGTATGGGTCTACTTCATGCGTAACAAAAGTGAAGTGTTTGTTCACTTTCAAGACTTCAAAGTCATGATTGAGAAGGAGACAGATATGCAAATCAAGACATTGAGGTCAGATGGAGGGGGAGAGTACTTCTCCAATGATTTTTCAGATTTTCTACAAATGCATGGTATACACAAGCAGTTTACATGCAGATATACACCACAATGAAATGGGGTCGCAGAAAGAAAAAACAGGCACATTGCAGAGGTTGCACGTGCATTGATGAATGAGAAGAACACGCCTCATCATTTCTGGGCTGAAGCCATAAATACAGCTGTGTACATTATGAACAGGACACCTACAGCTGCGGTGCATGATGTAACACCTGAGGAAAAGTTTACAGGTACAAAGCCTAATTTGGCACACTTGAAAGTGTTTGGCTGCATAGCTTACGTGCATGTACCAGATGAGTTTCGTAGGAAATTGGATCCTAAAGCAAAAAAATGTATTCTTGTGGGATATTCCCTTGAACAAAAGGGGTACAGGTGCTACAATCCTACTACACGAGAATTACGAGTGAGCAGAGATGTAGTCTTTGATGAGATGAGCAGCTGGTACAGTAATGCACATGGCACTATTGGGGCTGATGTAAAAGATGATGTGGTTGTACAAAATGTGAGGCCACAGTCACAGGTTTTGAGTGGACCACAAGAGTCCTCTTCTCGTAGCTCTGTTGAGAAACCATGGAATGGTAGACTATGTACGCAGGTTACTCCACCAACAGGTATAGGGAATGTATCACGAAAAGGAAAGGAAAAGGTTGAAAAACCTCCCTTTATGGCTGATGCATCATCCGGTTTTTCACATGTAGACATGGATTCAAATGGTTTTGAACAAAGTCTTGATGAGGAATTTGGAATTGTGGCTGTCAGGACACCTGGTGTAAGGAAAGTACAAGAAGATGCTAGAGAGCAAAGGAGTGACCCAGGACTGCGCAGATCTAATAGAGTCAGAAATCCAGTTCAGAAATTGACTTATGATGGGTATCTAGCGCATCACCAAGCCTACATGGCTAAGGTGATACAGGATGTGGAGCCCACATGTTTTGAGGATGCAGTTGGAAATGTGCATTGGGATGATGCAATGAATGAAGAGATGGCTGCATTGGAAGCAAACGACACATGGGAGTTGGTGCCATTGCCAAGTGGCAAGAAAGCTATTGGCTGTAAATGGGTGTATAAAACCAAGAATAAGGCTGATGGTAACATTGAGCGTCACAAGGCAAGGCTAGTCGCAAAGGGTTATGCACAGACGTATGGCATAGACTATGAGGAGACCTTTGCTCCAGTGGCAAAGATGACGACTGTGAGAGCTGTCATAGCAGTGGCTGCATCTAGAGGATGGATTATGCATCAAATGGATGTAAAGAATGCCTTCTTGAATGGTGAGTTGCAAGAGGAAGTGTATATGGATCAGCCACCTGGTCATGTCGATCCAGGTTACCCAGATTATGTATGCAGACTTCTCAAAGCTTTGTATGGTTTGAAGCAGGGCTCTAAAGCATGGTATGACAGGATTGCCAAGTATCTTGTCAGTATTGGTTTTAGGAGAGCTCATGCTGATCATTCACTCTATGTACGTGAGAGTGATGTGGGGATTGTGGTCATTGCCATATATGTAGATGAACTTATTATTGTTGGTGACAATGCTATGGAGATTGACCATGTGAAGAGTCTTCTCAAACAGGAGTTTGAAATGAAAGATTTAGGCAAGTTGCGCTACTTTCTTGGCATTGAGGTGATCACGACTCCAGAGGGTGTATGGCTATCACAGAGACAGTATGCTTTGGACATGTTGTCAAAGTATGGTATGGCTGATTGTAAGCCAATTTCTATTCCCTTGGATGTGAATGCAAAGCTGAGTGCAGAGAAGGGTGATGTTGTTGAGGATGTCAACATGTACAGGAAGATTGTGGGTAGTCTAATCTACTTGACTATCACGAGGCCAGACTTGAGCTACACAGTAGGCTTGGAGAGTCAGTTCATGCAGCTTCCGAGGAAGCCACATTTGGATGGAGTATGACGCACACTTAGGTATGTGCAAGGTACTCTTGACTACGCATTGTTCTATGCAGCAGATGCACCATTAGAATTGTATGGGTATACAGATGCAGATTGGGCAGGTAGCATTGTTGATAGGAGATCTACGAGTGGCTTCATGTTCTCTTTTGGGAGTGCTGCTATTACTTGGAGCAGCAAAAAGCAGCCTACGGTTGCTTTATCGAGAACAGAGGCCGAGTACAGAGGTGCAGCAGTTGCGGCGTGCGAGGTAGCTTGGCTACGCACATTACTTGAGGACTTGGGAGTGCAGGTGGACCAGCAGATTTTCATCCATTGTGACAACCTCAGCAGCATGCAGTTGGCTAGGAACCCAGTGTTCCATGCCAGGACCAAACACATAGAGGTCCATTACCACTACGTTCGAGAGCCAGTGTTGGCGGGCGTCATCGACTTGGTCTACGTTAGCACAGAGGAGCAGATAGCGGATATCTTTACCAAGGCCCTCGGAGCTGAGAAGCTTTGACGTTTCCGGACTATGCTTGGACTCTGCGACATGCAGAGCTCGAGGGGGAGTGTTGAGATGTGGAGCTCTACACCTTGAGCTCGCATCCACTACGGGTCTTGGCCGCTTACGGCATTTACTCACTGGCGCGTTAGGTGACCGACATGGAGGATCTTTGCCAGTGATTCTACAGCTGGACTACACTTATAGTGCCAGCCTAGTACGCTTCTAGCGAGTTCACACTTAGTAACCGCATGTACATATGTGCTACTTTTCAGCTTTAGCACTTAGTCATTTTGTACTCTCTTTTCTGTAAAGAAGAAGAAGAAGCTTTCCATCTCTGTGTGCTTTGTGCTTGTCTTGTGTAGCTCTCTTGCATCCTTGGCAATTTGTGACCAGCCGGCTAGTTTGTAACCAATTTGACCATTCAAGAAATCTATATAACAAATACGTGCAAGAGGGAAATGGTCACTCTTGCACGGGGGGAGATTGCACCCAGTGTCTGTGTATTCTTCTACCCTCTCCTCTCTTCTCTCTCGCCGTGCTGGCGTAGCACTCCACATAAGGAGGTGCGCCTACACGTGCTCTTTTTCTCTATTTGCAGTCTCTCTTGAATGGTCAAAGTGAGTACAAACTGGCCGATCGGTCATAAATGGCCAAAGCTCATAAAGAGCACTTGAATAATAAAATGTACATAAAATATGATATCCTTTTGCAATAGCTTAGCTCGGTCAAGCCTTTTCCACCTGTCACAGATGCAATAAATAAGAAGATATCAATTCCATAACATACCTCTCCGTTGGAAACAACAGAAAGGGTCACCACTCTTTTGCTATCTTTATTATGCATACTAGCGCCTAGTCTTGAACGCAAGAGCCGCTCTTCTCTCGCTCTCTCCTACCAATCAACTCCAGTCCGACTCATTCTCGCTCTGTCTTGCCAACCTGAAGTTGATTGGATCAGACGAGACGCATCCCCCACGTACCCATGCAATCACATCTCTCTTTTTGGGACCAAATTCTGGTCGCATCATCGCATGCCGCAGCACAAGATAATGCAATGCGTTGGCAATACAAGCTGTGCTTGCATATTACGATGGAAAGCACAATAAGAAGCAAACGTGGTAGGGACTGCCTACAGAGGCGGACATTGAGGAAGCTCGACAGCGGCCGCTGCAAGACTCAAACAACGTCAGAGCATTGACGATACTGCTCGATGAATTTTTTTACTTTGCTTCATTTCAATTTTTACCTAGATTCCATGAGTGAGGTCCCATAGGCCTTTGCAAGATGGTTAACATACTATTTCATTTCATTTCGCTCTCTCTTCTCTCTCCTCCTACGACTCCTTATAGCAGCGGACATTGAGGATGCTCTCTGGCGACCACTCCAATACTTTCTTCGGATGCCATACATCCACGGGCATTAATGATGATGAAGATGATTTCATTAGATTTCAATCTGACGCTTTTCAACTTTTAGTTTTAATTTTTTCACTTTAGACATTTTATTTCAATAACCAAGCACTGGTTTAGATCCACAATGATTGTATCAACTCGCATCACAAGTAATTTTATCTTTTGACGACATGTAATGTACCCAAACACTGGTTTAGATTCACAAGGATTGTATCAACTCGCATCACAAGTAATTTTACCCTTTGATGACATGTAATGTACCCTTTCATCTCACCTTGCTCTCCCTTTCTCCCTCTTCCTGCTCTCCCCATACCACTACTGCAGAATTAATGGACATTGAAGACGCTCTTTTAGAGACTGATGTTCTACTTCCTGCGACAATGCCCATTGCCGAGCATTCTCAGGCATTGACCATGATGATGATCCTTTTAGTCTGATGTTTTTAAACTCTTAGTTTTTACTTCATTTTAATATTGTACCCATATATTGGATTAGATCCACCCGGGTTCAGTCCGTTTTGATCTCATCATTCTAAATGTTTAATTTCTACTCTCACATAGTCAAACATCTCCCTCTGTGAATGTCTCTCCTCGTGTTGCCCCACTCTAGCATAAAGAACCTGAGGACTCTCATAACTCTAATTAGTGGTCTGACTCACTAAATAGACAATGCAAGTGGCTTCATATCTCATAGTATATTGGACGATGACATCTGTGATGTAGCTTTATCTTTGTCTCTATACCCTAGCCTCTACTCGTATATCCCCCCCCCCCCCCCCCCCCCTCAAATTACATTGACGATATTATGCCCCATCGACGATTACAATGTGACTAGATGATAATGAATGCACAAATTCGACTAGAAGCATACTGAGGGATATCGACGAATGGTACAAATTTGCGGTGAGTAACAACACTAATTCGGGCAGAAAGTATTTCGAACACAACTACAAAATGATATGTTGGATGTAGAGTGCGCAGTGCGCAGGTGATGGAGAAGGTAGGAAAGAAGACTACACACACACACCAACACACATCGAGACACACACACACACAATCATTACCCTGCAACAGCCATTCAATGAGCTGCTCTTCTCTTCTTCTTCTCTTTTTCAACTATTATCCAAAGTATATTTACAACATAGTATAGTCAGTGTCCAGCCGCCCATACTACAGTGGACATATTCTTTAACATCATATTCTTTAACACTCCCACTCAAGCTCAGAGTGAGCTTGCATATGATGGATTCCCAATGCTTCACGAAAGTAGAAAAAATTCTCCTTTACAAGATCTTTTGTGAATATATTTGCAACTTGATCATTTGTCTTCACATACACCAAATCAATCTCATTTGCCAAAACGTTTTCTCTAATGAAGTGATAATGTACCTCAATGTGTTTAGTGCGAGCGTGGTAGACTGGATTCTTTGCCAACATGATGCTGCTAATATTGTCACAATATATAATGACACTGTCAAGATAGTCAAAACCAAAGTCTACTCTAAGTACTCTCAACCATGACTCTTCACATGCTGCCAAAGCTGCTCCACGATATTCAGCTTCTGTACTTGATAATGCTACAGTTGATTGCTTCTTGCTACTCCAACTTATCATACCATTGCCAATGGAAAATGCATAACCACTTGTAGATCTTCTATCCATAAAATCTCTTGCCCAATCTGCATCTGTGTAACCATAAAGACAAAGCTTCCCATTCTTTTCATAAAACATTCCATAACTGACAATGGCTTTCACATATCTCATAATCCGTCTCACTGCATCAAGATGACTTTTACATGGATTTTGCATGAATTGACTCACAACACCCACTGCATAACTCAAAGATGGCCTTGTTATTGTCAAGTAAATAAGGCTTCCAACCATCTTGCGATACATAGTGACATCCTCAATGTAATGTCCATCATCAAACAACTTCACATTTTGATCAAGAGGTGTATCAACCGGTTTGCACGTTGTCATTCCATACTTCTCAAGCATATCCAATGAGTATTGTCTTTGTATCATCCAAATTCCTGATAAAGTATTGACAATTTCAATTCCCAAGAAATATCTCAACTCACCAAGGTCCTTCATGTTGAATTCTCTCAACAAACTCTTCTTGACATGCAAAATTTGCTCAGCATGACTTCCAGTGAGAATCAAGTCATCAACATAGATAACAATAACGACGATCTCTCTATCAACATGCTTCAAAAATAATGAGTGATCAGCAATAGATTGTTTAAATCCAATCTTCTTCAATAATCTAGTTATCTTTTCACACCAATCTCTAGATGCTTGCTTCAAACCATACAATGCTTTCTTCAACTTACACACATAATATGGAAACTCTGGATGTTGATAACCCTCTGGCTGTATCATATAAACTTCTTCTTCCAAGTCACCATTCAAGAATGCATTATCCACGTCCATTTGCCGTAACTTCCAACCGAACATACTTGCCATTGCTATCACCAATCTGACTGTTGTCATCTTTGCAACTGGACTAAATGTCTCATCATAATCAAGACCTTTTGTTTGTGCTTAACCTTTAGCAAAAAGCCTCGCTTTGTATCTTTCCACACTACCATCTAACTTGCACTTGACTTTGTATACCCATTTTGAACCAATTGCTTTCTTTCCACTTGGCAAGGGAACCAAATCCCAAGTGTCATTCTTCACAAGAGCATCCATCTCATCATCCATAGCTGACTCCCATTCTAATTTTCCAATTGCCTCTTGAAAACATGTAGGCTCTTTATGTTACACACGTGAAACCATGTATGCATAATGTGTACGCATGTAACAGTTGTATATCAATCTATCGACTGGATAACGCACCCTCTCTGATCTTCTCAACTGTGGTGTACTCTTCTCTTCAACTCTTGCATATGGGGGTACATATTTCTCAATATGCTTACTGCCAGGTGTCCTCAAATGTGGTAAACCATGCTCTTCATCGAGGCTTTCATCTCCAGAACTCTCTTCAACCACTTTCTTCTTGCCTTTCTCGTCTTGCTTCTTATCTCCCAAATGACCGCTCCATGGGTTGACGCTTCCTGTACTCTCCTCTGCCATATGTGGTCCTGAAATAGTTCTTGTTGATGGTCCTGGCTTATCAACAGCAGGACGCACATTCTCTTGCTCTTCATACTCATCTTCTATCATCACTGGCTTTGGTTTATACCATGGTTCATGCTCACAAAATCTGACATCTCTACTGACATAAACTTGTCTTGTCATAGGATCATAGCACTTGTAACCTTTCTTTTCAACTGGGTAGCCCAAGAATATACACTTCATTGCCTTTGGCTCCATCTTCTTTCTTGCTTCATTTGGCACATGAACATAGCAAACACATCCAAAAACTTTCATGTAGGAAACTGTTGGCTTGATCCCATAAAGTCTCTCATAAGGTGAAATTTCATGAATGGCAGCTGTTGGTGTTCGATTCATAATGTGTACTGCTGTATGAACTGCTTCATCCCAATATGTTAATGGCATATTCATCTCATTCATCATGGCTCTTGCAATCTCTGCTATGACTCTATTCTTTCTCTCAACAACTCCATTTTGTTGTGGTGTGTATCTGCAAGTAATCTGTCTTCTTATGCCTTGTTCACGTAAGTAATCATCAAAATTGTGTGACATGTACTCTCCCCCTCCATCTGTACGTAGGCATTTAATTTGACAACCATTCTCTTTCTCAACCATAACTTTGAACTCCAAAAATACTTCAAATGCCTCTGACTTTGCCTTTAGAAAGTAAACCCATGTCAATCTGCTGTAATCATCCATAAATGTGATAAAATATCGACAACCATTTGGTGTAGCATGATCACAAGGTCCCCAAATATCTGAATGAACAATTTCCAAAGGACTTTGGCTAATTCTCCCCCTCTTTGGAAATGGTAAATGAGATTGCTTTCCAAATTGACAAGCTTCACAAACATGATCAAAATCCAATCTGCCAAACTTTGGTAATCCACGTACAATTTGATTTGATTGCATATGCTTTAGTCTTCTAAAATTGACATGACCAATCCTCTTATGCCATAACTCTGCCCAATCATCTTGAGTGACTGATTTGTTTGCATACATACCACTGTGTAAACATGGATCTCTAGCTTCCAATGAGAACAAGCGACCTTTCTTTCTTCCACGTGCCAATATCTTGCCTGGTCTGCCTTTGTGAAACTCCTCTATGAAGCAGCCATAACGATTAAAACGAACTTGCAACCCTTGATCTGTCATTCGTCCAACTGATGCTAAATTCTTTGTGATCGAAGGTACATATAGAACATCTCCCAATGTGCCGTATGTCTCGTCTTTTTCTAGCAATGGAACTGAACCAACATGTGTAATCCGATGCATAGTATCATCACCTGTAGCGACAAACTCATCCTCTTCTAACTTCTCTTTTCTGTCAAATGATTCACCATGATATGTCATATGATTTGTGGCACCACTATCTAAATACCAATCATCTGTATGATGTCGCTCCACCATGCTTCCAACAACATGCTCCATAGGAAATAAATGTCCACTCGACCTATTGTCATATATATTTTGATCATGAGGATTGTATCCAACAAAGTTTCCTCCATGTCTGTCATAACCTCGGCCTCTTCCACCACGATCACGATTTTGATTTAGCCTTGTGTACCATTCTCTTTCAAAGTGACCATAAAAGCCACATCTGTTACAATATCCATCTCTTTGAGGATGTACAAATCGTCCACCTCCACGTCCACGAGTTCGGGCTCTCCCCCTGCCTCTTTGGCTATAATCGTTGTAACTTTGACTTTGTTGGTTTTGCCATTGACCTCTTCCAACATTGTTTCCATGACCATAGTTTCCTCTTCCACCTCTATTGTTTCCACGACCTCTAGAGTAAATAACCTGATCTCTGGAATTGTTATTTGATGTAGAAGGACCTGACTTGCCTAAATTCACCTCTTCTTGCAATCAAAGGTTTACTAACTCTTCAAAATCAGGCATGTGTCCTCGAACAGATATAGATGTATCCAATGACTTGTATTCCGGTTCCAAACCATTCAATGTCACTGAAACTAAGACATCATCTGGAACTTCAACATTAATGCTCACAAGATCTTCCTGTATTTGCTTTATCTCTGTCACATAATTTGATATGGATCTATTTCCTCGCCATACACAATGTAACCTTTGCTTCAAGTGAACTTTTCGTGGTTCTGTATTGGAGCTATTCATTCTTGCTAGTATCTACCATGCTTCCTTTGGAGATTGAGCCTTCTTCACATGTGGTATAAAGAAGTCACTAATGCATAGTGAAATCCAATGCATCACTTTCCTTGAATTCTCGATCCACTTCTTGTAAGCTTCTACTCCTGCTTGCCATGTTTTATGTGCTTCAACATTCTCTCTATTTGGTTCCAAACCAACCTCGGGACACTCTTGTTCACCTGTAATATAATCCCATAAACCTTTGCCCATGATAAAGTTCTCCATCCTGTAAGACCATATGCTGTAGTTCTCTCTGGTCAGCTTCTCTCCAACAATCTGTGTGACTTGAGTTGAACTTTTTGCCATCTTCACTCTCTCAATTTCTTTCAAAGAATTTTGATAAAATTTCGGCAGAGTTTCGTTTGTATTTGGACAATATCTCAAGTGACAATCTCAACCAAAGTGCTCATAAACACTGACAGAAAATCTCTCACTGCCAAGGGAAAATCCACTGACTCACTTTGCCACAGACTGACTCGGTAGTATGCATAAATACTCTAAAACAATTTCCACATGGACCTGTATGCAAATGCAATCCATACGCTGTCTTGTACCACATATCCATACATCCACCTTCTTCCCATAGTCGTAAACGACATATGAGGTCTTTCGAGGGGCTAGTCGGAGGTTCGCTCCAGTACCTAATCCACCTTACCAAGGTACCAAAGCTGTCAAGGAAAGGCTTCAAAAAACCTCACTGGACCCTCACAAAGGCTGCAGTTTTCCAAAATACATTGACCGCATATCCATACATAACCACAAAGTACTCAATCTGACAATATAACCGCCTCAACTTCTTTCCACAACCTTTCTTACATAGGCGGCTGTCCATAACGGACCCACAACAACCAAACATAATCTTCGATAACACAATATCATGATGCAAAAGCTCTATGTCGCTCTCCAAAACCTGTGTAAATGCTGAATTCTTCACCTGTAACCTGTAAATCTACTTCCGAGTGCAAAACTGGACATCTCCTATGCTTGTGTGAGTTGGCTGTTTGCTGCAAAAAGTTGCATATTTTGGCAAATCTGAGTATGCCAATGTGTTTGGAACACCCAAAAACATAAAAACAGACTCCTGGATCACTGTATTCCGAGTTCGGGTGAGGGAGTTATGACCAAAAAACCTCTCTTTTTTGCTATTTTCCAGAGCTGCGAAAACCTGTGTATTGACTGTAGCTCCTCAAACTGAGCTCTGATACCACTTTGTAGAGTGCGCAGGTGATGGAGAAGGTAAGAAAGAAGACTACACACACACACCAACACACATCGACACACACACACACAATCGTTACCCTGCAGCAGCCATTCAACGAGCTGCTCTTCTCTTCTTCTTCTCTTTTTGAACTATTATCCAAAGTATATTTACAACATAGTATAGTCAGTGTCCATCCGCCCATAGAAAATTGGACATATTCTTTAACATCATATTATTTAACATTGGAGACGTCCACACTCAAGCTTCATAAAGTGATCATAAGACCTAGGTTTATATAACTCTTATATCTTTAATGGATTCCATCACACTATTTGCAGAGATTTTATTTTATTTATAATCTGTGGATTTTTATGGCATGATTTGCATGATCTTTTTTCGGTACGTAGCACAAAATTTTAAATCCTTTGCGATACCTAGCAATGTTGTGAGAATTTTATTTTCAATTGGTTAATGTTTTAATTAGTACAAGCTGGTACAAAATATTCTATGCTCATACTACTGAGGCGGTCCGGGGCGGGCAATAAGAGAGGCGACCTCTAAACACCCCTCAAGGCTCCCGTGCTGCTCAATTGGGGCTGGGGCAACCACAAGCACAACACAACAACAAACCCACAGCCAAACCCAAACAAGATAGGGGCACCACCTAGTTATGGTATGCGAACTAGGACGCAAGAGAGATTTTGGCACAACCAAGAAGATGCACCACACAACACACACAAGCAACCTCACACCGAGACACACATGAAATGGACCAGAGAGAGCTAGAGCAAAGGGAAGAGAGAGAGGAAAGGATCTTGCGTGATACCTTATTTGTGACTTGCAAATGGAGATGGTTCGTTATGATGCTATCGTAGAACTTGTACAAAACTCACTCAATGCTTAGTGATTGCTACTCATTGCCAAAACACACACACACTGTCTTAGGGTGTGGGAGACCTCTCACCACAATACCCTCTTACAATGGACACAAAACTGGCAATGAAAAACACACCAAAACACTTTCTAAAATCAAGATCAACCGATAAAAACTCAAAATACAAGTCACCTTGAATTCACCAAACCGTATTGCACAAATGGAAGGACGAAGATTTGAACGTCGAATCACGCCTTTGATGCACCAAACCTCAATTTATTGATGATGAAGGAGCATGTACAATAGTGGTTTTGAGATTTATGGAACTCACGCTCTCTCACTTGCAATGTGTAGCTTGAAAGCTTCTCTCACACCAAGAGTGAAGCTCACAAGTGGTTGCTACACCTAAGTCTCTCCTCATGCATAGAGTGTTGGGGTGCTATGTGAGATGTTGGAGGTTGGTTTACAAGAAGGAGAGGGGCCTATTTATAGGTTGGAGACCCCTCATTAAGATTATTGGAAATCCTAATTTACAAGCTAACAAATCAAGATTATGATTTTTTTGAATATCAAAACATTGTGGGCCTTCTTTGTCTGCTTGAGTCATGGGTGTGGGCTCAAAAGAGAGCATTATTGATGGTAGATAAGGTGAAAAAAGGTAAGGAGAGAGAGAGAGAGAGAGAGAGAGAGAGAGAGAGTGAGAGAGTTACTTTGTACATGTCTTGAGGTGAGGTGTCTTTTATGGTTAGGTCAATGATATTTTGTGTTAGTATGTTAGTGGTTAGTGTTAGTAATCACTAGAAAGTTAATGATATATTTACAATGGGTAGAATGGGGTGGATGGTTGGAGTAAGATGGTTGAATGAAGTGAGCAAATCCTTGTGATGGTGAAGCTTGAAGAAGTTTTGGACTTACTTGTGTAAGTTCTCAAAATGACTATCGATCTTCTTCTTCGTCTTCTCTTCTTTACGCCACCGCCGCCAAGGTTGATCATCGTGATGAAAATGGTTATTCCGTTGATGAGATCTATTGATTTGCAGAGGTTAAGCATGGTAAACATGCTGAATTTACGTATATATATAAGGAGTAAGATGGAATTGTACTTTGGAGATAATAGAGAGAGGCATAGAGATGGTGTATGTACATGGAGAGCTCATATGAGAGCTATGGGAGTAAGTGGGGAGGTTAATGGTGAAGAAGGTGAAAAAACAATTGAAGGTGCAGGTTTGAGTGAGGGATTGAAAGAAATGTGTGTGTGTGTGTGTGTGTGTGTGTGTAGAAGTGTGGAAAGAGGTGAGAGAAGACTATGGACTACTTGTGAGAAAAGTGGGCAGACTGGGGTCCACTCAAAAAATCATATCTCACCGCTAGTAGCTCCAAAAATCATGAAAAACTTTGAGGTGATTATTCAAAGCGTGGGCTACATTTTCTCCTCTGACCACCACTCCAAATTCGGAGTGGAGATGGATATTAAAAATCCCACCAAAAGACCTATTTTTTCTTCACAAAAAATCTTCAGTGGCCCCCTCCTTTGTTGAATTTGTACAATGCATCCAAGAGTGAGCCCCTCCTTTGTCATATCATAATACAAAGCATCCAAGTTGCCCTTGACACATGCATGGATGAGGATTATTGGTGAATAAAGAAATATATACATGGTGGGACTAGTGTATGGACTATTCATGGACTTTAGCTCAATGAGCACATGGTGTTAGAATAATGAGTAAAAATAATAATAAAAATATGGAGGAGTTATGGATATGGAAAGATATTGGAATCATATGATATGGTCCCTCTTTGAATTATTTTGGGTGAAAGAGAAAAAGGTATGCAAGTAAATAATATAATAAACGTGACCAATGAGTAGAAATCAATTTTTTATTTTCACGAGGGTGAGGGTGAAAATGTGGGAGTGATTTGTATAAAGGAAAAATATAAGGTTAGAGTATGTACATATTGGCAAAAAATATACTTATGGTGTAAGAGGATGAAAGAAGGCATACACGGGTTTAATAAAACACACACCTAAGTATAAATATTTAAATAAAATACCAGAATAATTAAAAAAATCTCTATATTTAGGCCATAGATATAATGCAATATTTACACACAAATGAGCCATAATATATTTTATTTTTTTTATTTTTTTATTTTTTTGACTTAACTAGCCCAGTGACTAGCTAGCTGAGGATTTTAAGAAGATATGGGAAAAGCCCCCTAACTCGCACACGCCTATTTATAGTGAAATGGTAGGGATAGCCATAGTGTTTGGGTGATTTTGGTAGGGTGAGGTAGCTTACTATGGAAATTATGGAAAGCCAAAAAACGGCTATCATTAGCCCCCCCCTTAGATAATGGTACATTCATGTACCATTTATCCGATCATACAACATGTAGATTGTGTAACGTGTGTCTTTGTCTGCTCTCATCTTTGAAGAACCTTTTTTGTATGATTAAAAAACCTTGTGTGATATGAAAGGTTCTCAAGCCAATAGCATGATGAAATGAAGTGACAGAGTAAACCTCCTCCATCAAGAAAGTTTCCATAAGCACCCCCCAGGATCAAAGATCTTGAAATATCTTTCCCAAAGCGAGATGTATGGTATGGAATCACTTACTGATTTTGATTGAAGAAACTTGTAGATTTTACTGTTGTCCATCATTGCATCTATCACTATGAATGTGATATAGAAGATTGGTTGCTCTTCCTCTTGTGTAAAGTTGATGTATCTGCTACGATCTTCAAGATCTTGTATGAGAAAATTCCTGAACTGTAGCTCATAAATTTCATTCAACGTAGGTAGGCTCATCAAGTAAAAAATTCTATGACCTTTATGATTTAGGAAAGCTTGATCCATGCTTCCAGCTGCTATTGGGAGATATTGCAGATAGTTTACCACATAAGTAGATAATAGATGAAGGTTTCTATTGATTCCAACACATTGGAAGAGAATAGATTTTGGTACTGATTGATGAAATATCCACATGTAGCAATCAACAAGTTTTTCATCTATGATGAAGACCAGAAGCATCACAATGTGCGACCTCCATACACCAAAGAACCAAGTGAAGAATATTTGGAAACATCCGTTTATCACCAAGTATTCATGTCCTCTTCCACTTAAGAAGGTATGGTGTCCCCGATGAAAGGTATATGTGAAGAGAGGAGAAGTTGACCTTGAAGAGGTGAAACCCAATGTGAAGATGATTGGGGCTTCAAAAGCTTGGATTTTCTTGCTAAGAGATTGTCCCATGAATGAAGAGCCACCCACTAAAACACCATTGGAGAGAATGATACCCTTCTGATAGTTTCCTTTTATGATTTTATTTTTTACTACTCTCCCATGTTCTTCATCCCCTTCTAAGCCCCCCCTTTGGCAAGGTTGTAACTCCTCACATTGTACCACCTCAAACGTTGATGGAATACTGCTTGATTTTGTGAAACATTTGGCTTCTTGCATGATAGGTTTCTCTATGCTTAACATACATGGGTCATACCAATGCTTTTCAACATCCTCAAACACTTCTTCAAGATTATCCTCACCTGGATTCAACTCACACTCTTCTACTTTGTTTTGGAGTTGGCATTCCATGTACACAATCATCTCTTTATGATCAATGTGGTCTATGATCTCTCCACCTATGATTTCATCTTCTTCTTCACTCTCTTCTTTTAGACAAGATACACTCTCAGAACATTCCATAAGATCAAGGTTACCTTCAAGTTCTTCATTCTCCATAGAGTCATGTTGCACAAAAGCTTCGTCTGCTCGGACTAGAAATTGATCCTCCGCCAAAAGGTTGGATGTATCCATTATTGAAACAGCAATGCCATTTGAGATATCTTGTGTCGATTTTTGCATGCTTGTGATAAAGGTAGAAGAAAGAGATTCCACATTTGAATCTTGGCCACACACTTTAGCACTTGAATAATTAGTTGGCATGTAAGTAACTTCTTCAACATTTGTCGGAGTAGAAGGAGACAAGCATGGCAAAGGAGATGACTCCTTGATAGAAACACTTTCATGATGGTTGGTTCTTCCAGCATGATGGAAACCATTTTTGATGTAGAAGTACTTGTGAAACTTACTTCGGGAAATAGTGACCGCTTCTTCAAAGGTAGAGGGTCCACTACAAGTAACCTTAGTCTTTAGGAAAGGAGACAAACCCGAAATAAATTGATCCATTTTTACATAATCTGGAAATGTAGAACTAAATCCACATCCTTCCCATTGACGAGAAAAAATATCCTCATAAGCATAGTAGTCTTCACCATGTTGTTGAAGTCTCCGTAGTGAAGCCCATGCTTTCTCCGTTGTTGGAACTTTCGAGAATCTGGCCTTCAAAGCTTTGGAAATTTGGGTATATCCATCTTCAATCTGAGAAGACATACTCCAAAACCATTGCTCAGCGTTGCCTCTAAGGCATAGCAATAGAAAATCCCCTTTTTCAATGTCATCCCTTTTACCAAGGATATGACAAACCATTCTAAAATCAGCAAGAAAATCATCAACATCTTCTTCTGGATTTCCGAAGAAGATTGGGATATCATCAAAGGTATAGCGTGTCATAGTCTCTCAATGCTAGAACCACACAAAGACTAGTTCCAAACAATCATCAACTAACTACACAAAGTTTTGAAAGGTCTTTCAACATGAATTCTAGATTCTTATGTGAAAATGTTTTTTTCCTTTCTTATGTTATGCATAATCCGAACCATATTCTAGATCAATTTTTGTTTCTTTGAAATTAAACTCGGTCATACATGTTTTCATGATTCATACAATCTACTTGATTATGCTGAAATTCAAGCATTCATGCAATACAACAACAATAAACACAAAGTCAGTCCTCAGTGGGGGCACCAAAATTGAAGCGGTCCGGGGCGGGCAACAAGAGAGGCGACCTCTAAACACCCCTCAAGGCTCCCGTGCTGCTCAATTGGGGCTGGGGCAACCACAAGCACAACACAACAACAAACCCACAGCCAAACCCAAACAAAATAGGGGCACCACCTAGTTATGGTATGCGAACTAGGACGCAAGAGAGATTTTGGCACAACCAAGAAGATGCACCACACAACACACACAAGCAACCTCACACCGAGACACACATGAAATGGACCAGAGAGAGCTAGAGCAAAGGGAAGAGAGAGAGGAAAGGATCTTGCGTGATACCTTATTTGTGACTTGCAAATGGAGATGGTTCGTTATGATGCTATCGTAGAACTTGTACAAAACTCACTCAATGCTTAGTGATTGCTACTCATTGCCAAAACACACACACACTGTCTTAGGGTGTGGGAGACCTCTCACCACAATACCCTCTTACAATGGACACAAAACTGGCAATGAAAAACACACCAAAACACTTTCTAAAATCAAGATCAACCGATAAAAACTCAAAATACACAAGTCACCTTGAATTCACCAAACCGTATTGCACAAATGGAAGGACGAAGATTTGAACGTCGAATCACGCCTTTGATGCACCAAACCTCAATTTATTGATGATGAAGGAGCATGTACAATAGTGGTTTTGATATTTGTGGAACTCACGCTCTCTCACTTGCAATGTGTAGCTTGAAAGCTTCTCTCACACCAAGAGTGAAGCTCACAAGTGGTTGCTACACCTAAGTCTCTCCTCATGCATAGAGTGTTGGGGTGCTATGTGAGATGTTGGAGGTTGGTTTACAAGAAGGAGAGGGGCCTATTTATAGGTTGGAGACCCCTCATTAAGATTATTGGAAATCCTAATTTACAAGCTAACAAATCAGGATTATGATTTTTTTGAATATCAAAACATTGTGGGCCTTCTTTGTCTGCTTGAGTCATGGGTGTGGGCTCAAAAGAGAGCATTATTGATGGTAGATAAGGTGAAAAAAGGTAAGGAGAGAGAGAGAGAGACAGAGAGAGAGAGAGAGAGTGAGAGAGTTACTTTGTACATGTCTTGAGGTGAGGTGTCTTTTATGGTTAGGTCAATGCTATTTTGTGTTAGTATGTTAGTGGTTAGTGTTAGTAATCACTAGAAAGTTAATGATATATTTACAATGGGTAGAATGGGGTGGATGGTTGGAGTAAGATGGTTGAATGAAGTGAGCAAATCCTTGTGATGGTGAAGCTTGAAGAAGTTTTGGACTTACTTGTGTAGGTTCTCAAAATGACTATCGATCTTCTTCTTCGTCTTCTCTTCTTTACGCCACCGCCGCCAAGGTTGATCATCGTGATGAAAATGGTTATTCCGTTGATGAGATCTATTGATTTGCAGAGGTTAAACATGGTACACATGCTGAATTTATGTATATATATAAGGAGTAAGATGGAATTGTACTTTGGAGATAATAGAGAGAGGCATAGAGATGGTGTATGTACATGGAGAGCTCATATGAGAGCTATGGGAGTAAGTGGGGAGGTTAATGGTGAAGAAGGTGAAAAAACAATTGAAGGTGCAGGTTTGAGTGAGGGATTGAAAGAAATGTGTGTGTGTGTGTGTGTGTGTGTGTGTAGAAGTGTGGAAAGAGGTGAGAGAAGACTATGGACTACTTGTGAGAAAAGTGGGCAGACTGGGGTCCACTCAAAAAATCATATCTCACCGCTAGTAGCTCCAAAAATCATGAAAAACTTTGAGGTGATTATTCAAAGCGTGGGCTACATTTTCTCTTTTGACCACCGCTCCAAATTCGGAGTGGAGATAGATATTAAAAATCCCACCAAAAGACCTATTTTTTCTTCACAAAAAGTTTTCAGTGGCCCCCTCCTTTGTTGAATTTGTACAATGCATCCAAGAGTGAGCCCCTCCTTTGTCATATCATAATACAAAGCATCCAAGTTGCCCTTGACACATGCATGGATGAGGATTATTGGTGAATAAAGAAATATATACATGGTGGGACTAGTGTATGGACTATTCATGGACTTTAGCTCAATGAGCACATGGTGTTAGAATAATGAGTAAAAATAATAATAAAAATATGGAGGAGTTATGGATATGGAAAGATATTGGAATCATATGATATGGTCCCTCTTTGAATTATTTTGGGTGAAAGAAGAAAAGGTATGCAAGTAAATAATATAATAAACGTGACCAATGAGTAGAAATCAATTTTTTGTTTTCACGAGGGTGAGGGTGAAAATGTGGGAGTGATTTGTATAAAGGAAAAATATAAGGTTAGAGTATGTACATATTGGCAAAAAATATACTTATGGTGTAAGAGGATGAAAGAAGGCATACACGGGTTTAATAAAACACACACCTAAGTATAAATATTTAAATAAAATACCAGAATAATTATAAAAATCTCTATATTTAGGCCATAGATATAATGCAATATTTACACACAAATGAGCCATAATATATTTTATTTTTTTTATTTTTTTATTTTTTTGACTTAACTAGCCCAGTGACTAGCTAGCTGAGGATTTTAAGAAGATATGGGAAAAGCCCCCTAACTCGCACACGCCTATTTACAGTGAAATGGTAGGGATAGCCATAGTGTTTGGGTGATTTTGGTAGGGTGAGGTAGCTTACTATGGCAATTATGGAAAGCCGAAAAACGGCTATCACTACTACTTCCAGCTTGCTCGGTGACCCCTTTTCGCAACTTCATCTATTGCGACACAGCTATATAGCATGCTCTTTTTTCGATTCCTTCTGTCAACCGCGGTTGTCAAATGTCCTGCATTTCTCATTCCGAACTTAAAATTTGTAGGACTTACCAAATTGTGAAGATTTTATGGGTTTCTCTCCTCTTCGAATGGCTCGTCATTTAATGAACAATAGCACTGCTCAACCCCCCTACCTTTATTCGTTTACCATATTCGTCTTGCTTGACTTCAATCAAATGATTTTTTTCATAATCTTCACTTGTTTTTGTTACATTCCTCTAACTCATTTAAGGATTCACAAAAACCGGTGCAGACCATAATGCGAGGACGTCAGATATATAATCTTTTAACGTTTTTTTTCAAATTCATTCTTACGGATTTCGTAATCATCTTCTCACTATATTTTATCAAGTTTTATGATACCTCCTACTCTGTTATCGATCCAATATCTATCCTCACCTAAACCTTACTACCTCCTGCTTGATTATATTAACTCTGTCATACTAGATTCTGCCAAGCTCGTAGTTATCTTTACTGATACCATTCCAAGAGACAACAAAACTTTCTCGATATGCATAATCAAGTAGCCACTCTAGATCCTGCTGGTATTACCTCAACTACGTCACTCCTCTTTTTCTCTACATTATATTTAAGGTGAATACTCAAACACTGCGAAGATTATGCCCTCTAATTGAATTCAAATTTTTTTTTGTGAGATAATTGTGTTGAGATGCTTTGTCAGTAAGCTATGCAGCTACTCCTGCGACCGAAGGTGCTCTAGGATACTGCACAACCATTTGTAAATCCTTTGGTGATATACTACACTGTGATGCCGGCAATGTAGTAAATATACTTATTTTTTTTCTCCTTTATGTATTGTCTAGTCCATTGGTCACAAGCACACAGATTCGTCGGTTTAGGAAGTGTGTAAATGCTCATCCTAGTGCAGATTCGCCGATTTAGGTAGCACATTGATAAATTGCAGATTCATGATTTTTAAACTTATACAAAATGCAGATCCGCCGGTGTAGGCAACATTAGTGCAGATTCGCCGATTTAGGCACCACGTCTTATTGGTGTAGATTCTCCGATTTAGTCAACACCAATCACAAAATCATGCTGCAGTGGCTGGCCACCACTGCAACTGGTATGATTTTGTTACCTGGGTATAGAAAATGAAAGATATTTTGGATTTGGATTTGGAATTGGTATATGATGATTTTTTGTCACGACAGTATTTATGGAAGTGAACTTGAGATTGATGAGAATTGATTTATACAATGATGAGTGTGACCAATGATATCCTGATTCATCAGGGTATGGCATATACTGCTTATTCTAGAGGTATGGGACACTAGAATAGGTAGTATGTGGATGACGACAGGCAAAAGCAATGTTGACTAATATAATGGATTTTTCTTTTATTATTTGATACAGATTTCTAATCATTGTTTTTGACAAGTATTGTTTGCAGATTTTTATCTTCGCAACTCAGGACAATTGCTTTCCAATGGAGAGGTATGTTATAGAATTGACATTTTATTATTTATTGCAGCTGACACGTGGAAAAGACTAGACCAAGCTTGGACTATGTGAATGGATTTTTATATCATGTACATTTTATTATTCAAGTGCTCTTTTATGAGCTTTGGCCATTTATGACCGGCCGGCCAGTTTGTAACCAATTTGACCATTCAAGAAATCTATATAACAAATACGTGCAAGAGGGAAATGGTCACTCTTGCACGGGGGGAGATTGCACCCAGTGTTTGTGTATTCTTCTCCCCTCTCCTCTCTTCTCTCTCGCCGTGCTCTTTTTCTCTACTCGCAGTCTCTCTCTGTTCGCATACGTCACGGTTTATATGCTATGGGAATTGCTAGGTATGCAGGTTTGTCAGTTTATGCTAGATATTGCGTTATCTTGGGTATTTTGCAAGGCAGCCATGTTTCCGTCTGTAGCATAGGCTAGACCACGTCGGGGATGAAATTTTATCGTGAAACTCTATCCCTTTTCACTTCCCACTTTTTGAACCAAATTTTGTCACTTGCACATCTAACCCTATGTGTATGTGGACAAACTACTTCATGACATGGGTTCAGTTCAATTTAGTTAGCCTAGCTTAGGAAGTGTCCTAGCACTTTTGTGAGTCTGTTCGCAGACCGTGCATGTCTAGAAACTTAGAGTAGATGCATATCCTCTGGTTGCACATAGCATGATCGTCAGCATTACCATCAGATTCCATCATGAGCATTTTACAGTGCAGAAAACTTATTTTCCATATTTTAGCCATTTTTCACTTATTATTTTTAAGTGAATTTTGTTGGGAAACTGGGTAGGGCAAATTGGCTATGAATATATATATAAAAAAGCTAGTGCTAGCATTCTTTGGCAGAAGAGGTAGTAGGGACCAAACATCCCACAATGCACCTTCTTAGCAAGACACCCCCCCCCCCCCCCGTCCCCCCCATCAGTTTACCTAGCGTTTTCTGTAGTAGACCCTAGATCAAGCCTAGCATTTTCATCAAGACAGCCCTGGCATTTTGCAGTTGCAGATCATCCGTGGCGGTAGCCGATTCCAACATTCAGCTTAGCATTTTTGCATCAAGCATCAGATCAGCCCTAGCGTTTTTGGAGCATGCGACGGATTCAGCATATGCATTAGCATTTTTTAGTTTTTAGCAGTTAGCAACCGTACCGCAAGTCCTAAACCTCCTAGATCTCACCTTCCCGCAACAAATCCTCGCTGCATGGTTTTATCAGTCCAAGTTGGTAGATTCAGCCTCGAAAACATATTTCAGCATCTACATTTTCAACACGTGATTGTCGCATCGTCGTCACCAACATAGAGTCAAAATTCAATAGATAAAGATTTGTAGATTTCAGCCATTAGCGTTTTCAAATTTTAGCCCATCTCGTTGGTGTCCTCATTGTCGTTGACATCGTCGGCAAGTCCATTGCATTGTAGAGATTTGTGCAATCAATAGTAGACCGCTCTTGCCATGGAGAGTGGGGCCTTCGGAGGAGGGTTTCACAACATTGTGGTTTCGTATTCTTTTCTCTCTTTCTCTCAGTCTCAACACCTTCATTCACAGTGTTTTCCACTTTGTGTGTGATCATTTGCACTCTCTCACTAAAAGAACGGAAGGCTCTCCCTTCCGTAAGTAAAAGGAACCTTGAGCACAGTTCGGAGCACTCATCTTGAGCAAAGTTCAACATTCACTTCCGCTGCACCTTACATTGGTATCAGAGCTTTGGCAGTGTTCTGTATCACTCAAGGAAAGAACCACATAAATTTTTTTTTCTTGTTGCGGTCGCACTTTAACTCAAGTCCGGTTGAGCGTTGTCAATTCCTAATCGTGTTTTTGAAGACTGACAAGAAACCCACGAAAGAAGGGCTTGCCCAATCTTCCCTTGTGCCTCTTTTTACTTATTGAGAGCGGATCGAGCACCTAGTGGCCGGCCAATTGACATGAGATGGGAAAAAGCAACCTTGGTGTGAGCGCAAGGTTGGGCCAAGGGTGCACCCGCGGGAAAGAGAAGAGCTTGGGTAAGATAAGATCCTTCTCTAACACAAATTGCAAGCTAAAGAGGAACCTTAATAATCTCAAGACTCTAGAACCTCAAGAACCTCAAGACTCAAGAACCCAAGAACCCAAGACCCGTGAACTTAAGAACCCAAGACTTCAGTGTATGGTCATTACACGAAAGGGAATGGATACTTCGCATGGGGTGAGGAGCATGGAAGTGGCGAAGAAGAATTTTTCCCACCAGGAGGTTTTTGGACCCTCCCCCTTCTCCATCTACGCCAAGGATTGCAATAGATCCTATGGAGGCTTTGGTCAAGACGATGATGGACAAGAAGAAGTTACAACAAGAAGTGCAATGCGCGGCCTTGGAGCTTGAGCGCGAAGAGAGAAAAGCAAAAAGAAAGACAACATTTGATCGTGAACACAAAGAAATTAAGAATGGCAGCCATAGCATGTGAACACAAAGAAAGAATGGTAGTCCTAGCACGTGATCACAAAGAAAGAAGGTCTTGCCGCACGGTTAGATTAGCCTAAGTTTGCAGATTCAGCCCAGAAAATGCAAATTTCAGCATCTCCGTTTTTAGCGCATCGTCGTCATCATCGTCGTCACTAACATAGAGTCAAAATTTAGTAGATAAAGATTTGCAGATTATAGCCATTAGCGTTTTCATATTTCAGTCCGTCTCGTCGTCGTCCTCATCGTCTGGACATCATCGATAAGTCCATTGCATTGTAGAGATTTATGCAATCAATAGTAGACTGCTCTCGCCATAGAGAGTGGGGCCTTCGGAGAAGTGTTTGACAACAATCTGGTGCCGTATTCTTCTCTCTCTATCTCTCAATTTGAGCACTTTCATTCATAGTGTTTTCCACTTTGTTTGTGATCATTTTCACTCTCTCACTAAAGGAACGGAAGGCTCTCCCTTTCGTAAGTAAAAGGAACCTTGAGCACCGTTCGGAGCACTCATCTTGAGCAAAGTTCAACATTCACTTCCATTGTACCTTACAAATTTAGTTGCATCTATCACATCCTTGGTCATGATAGCCCAAGCTTGATACTGTTTAGCCAAGGAGGTCTGAAATTTGGTGCACATGGCCTCATCATGGGCAACTAGGTTAAGAATTTCGAAACCTCGTTGGTCCATTGGCCGAGAGACTGACTCCCATTTGGCCCACTGCCATAGTTTGGAGTTTTTTGTACTGTGTTTCCATAAAAACATTTTTATTGGTTTTAAGAATTCTTTCCAGTGACACACAGTCATCTTGAGAAGTGGGTTGGTGAAGGCAATACAAGGGAGCATAAATAAATTTATCACTTCAATACGGCTCGAGAATTGGAGAAGATAACATTCCCACCTTTTCATTTTGGTTCTAGCTTTTTCAAGAACCCAATGAAATCTTTTCTTGTGAGTTACATCCACTCGGAAGGGGGCTCCTAGGTGCCTAAAGATATTCCCTTTTGAGACAATCTACCCCGTCCGATCAAAAAGGTCGAAGGAGTCATGTTTCAATAGGGAGATCAGTCTTGACTTCTCTATATTACACTTGGAGCTCGAAGCCACAAAAAACATTTGCACCATCTCTAGAGATTTCTTGAAACTTTGGGGGCACGCCCTCAAGAAGAGGAGCGAGTCATCTGCGAACAGCTTTGCTAAGAGCTAGTTATTTCTGGGTAAAGTCAAGCCTTATATCTCCCCTTGTGCAGCACTAGCTTCAAGCATTGTGATGAGAGGATGCGATCTCATGGAAAAAAGCAAGGGAGCTAGGGGGAATCCTTGCTTAATAGAATTTTTGACCTTGAATGAGCCCACAATTCTATCATTAAACAAGAGCTGTGACTGGCTACTATCACCCAAAGTGTGAATGAGGTGACATAAGCATGGCCCAAATCCCAGAGCTTCCATGATATGTTTTATGTATGACCACACGATTCTGTAATAAGCCTTGTCAAGGTCAAGCTATAGCCATGAGACAGAGAGAGAGAGAGAGAGAGAGAGAGAGAGAGAGAGAGAGAGAGAGAGAGAGAGAGAACTCGTGTTATGTTTCCCTTTCGTATTGGAGTCTCATTGGTTCTATAGACAGAATAGATTCATAACACCTTTTGAGCCATGTTCACTACGTCTCCTCAATAGAGTGTTGCATCATCATTCCTAAGCACCATCAATTCTTGTTGAAATCCACTCTCTAACTACATCTTGCACCAGTTAGTAAGTCATCTGCATTTTAAAAGTTGTGGAATTTTTGAATTTATAGCAAGAATATTGAGATCAACAAACATGTGTGTGTGTGTGTGTGTGAGTGTGTGTGTGTGTGTGAGAGAGAGAGAGCGTGAGTGAGAGAGAGAGAGAGAGAGAGAGAGAGAGAGAGAGAGAGTGGGAGCACAGACCAGTCACCAGTTGGTGGTTATGTGCCACTCACTCCTTGGATTCAAGGCATTCGTAAATTGGGAATCGCGTTGTCGCGAAATTTGCGGTCTTGCCAGGAAAGCACCGGGCTTATGGCTGTGAGAGTTTGTGAGAGAACTCAACAAAAAATATATGAAGGAGTTAAACGATACATGCCATGAAGACTAGGGTTTGGAAAGAAGTGCAATCAAAGAATACCCACTCTTTCTAGCTTGCACTCACACACACAAAGAAAGAACACAAAAGAGAGTGTCAAAACAACACAAAGATGAAAACATCAAGGCTATGGTCATATCCTATCATGGGTAATATGAAAGGGTTAATAGATGAGTTAATGGCATTCAATCTTGGTTGACCAAATAGGCTACGAATTGTTCTTTGGAATTGTAGTTTTGTGCTTACCATAATATATATATTTTGTCTAGTGATTGGGATTAATTGTGTGTACAAATCCTCTTGGTTCATAGCAAGATAATTACGCTTACGTCAAAAGAAAAGTTATAGTCTATGAGAGGTAGTATGATGGGATCCGGTGATAGAAGTATTTCATTAAGCCTTTCTGGGCCAAAGAGAAACACTATACATTGTTGAAAGTGTATTTTACGGCTAATCCATACATTAATTCTAATAGATCGTACAGAGTGAAAGTGATAGAAATGATCATCATGTGGGTTATTCATCTAGGGTAGTATGTGAGAAACGTAGATATGAGAGAAGTGAAGAGATGAGAAGTTTCCCTCCCAAGCCCTATTCTTGCCCGTAGGCAATAAGGATACTGCGGGGAGAGATGTACCTGTAGCAACGAGAACCTAGAATATGTAGAGAGGATGAATTACTAAGAATGAGAGAGGTAGGTTTGGTTAAGGAGATGAGATTAGATATACATATATGTTGGATTAGAGATGAAAAAGAAAACAACAAGAAATCAAGAAAACATCAATATAAAACACATCTTACTTGACAAACCCTTCAGCACCATTATTGATGGAGAGAGAAGAAGAGGGGAGAACTCCACTTTGATTGATACGCCAAGTCCAAGCCCTTATTTGATTAGAGTTGATCTTCCATGGATAGCATGCAAGAATGGCTAGTCTTCCTCTAGGAGAAAGTGTAGGCTTAGGCTTATGTTAATGGCTAAGTACAATGTGGCATTACTACTTACTCCCTCATGAATTCCTCTCATCAATGGCTTGAATGCTTGAGTTATTTTCAAGGAAGAAGAGGTACCCTTTTATAGGTGAAGGGAAACCCCAAGGGTTTACACAAGAAGAGAAGAGCCAGTGTGAACAGAAACTGGAAAAGTTGGAAATGAGCTGTCCCTGCATGATGTGGGTTGACTAGGGTCCAGTATTTTGATCATATCTCCTCAACCGTGGCTCCAAATAAAAAAGTAAATGTTTGGGCAGAAAATTCAGCTCATTAGCTACGATTTTCATTTTAAACTCGTTTTCCAATTCGGATTGTAACCTTGTGTAAAAAAATCATCAAAATAGGATCCATTTCTGGTAGCAAAAGTCTTCTTGTGGTCCCCTTAGCCTAGACTTTCATTTGATTCCAAAGGACACCTCATGCCATATGAAAGCATGAAATTGCTCTTTGACAAAGTTTTGTAATCATGCTTGCAATAATGCATTAAAATAAGTGTATCTTTGAAATCATACCACCTAGTGTCCCACTAGGATTTGATTCCCTCCTAGTAGATATTTAAAAAGAAATATAAGAAAAATATAAAAAATACATAGAATATATATATATTGGATTTTACCCTAGATATAGGATCTAGTTAGGGTGTGAGATGATAATGAGATAGTAGAAATAAAGAATCAATGCTTTTTGCCCCAAGTTAAAGAGGCAGAGCTATTGACGCTTTTCCGATAGTATTTTTTTTATGGTAAAGTAAGAATAGGTTACCCTTGAGATAAATAATAGGATGAGATAGAAATCATATTATTATAATTAAATATGCATATGTACATTATAGAAAATATAACTATGTATCTAAAAAGTTACAAGAAGATAACTCTTGTAGCATGTGTTCCCACTATGTACGTGTCACAGCACGACATCCACCCCCTCTAAACCTGCACATCCTCCGGCATGTGCCAGCCTCATGGTAACTTGTGAAAGCAATTGTATCCCATGTCATCCCATGACCTCCTCCATGATCATATGGGTAACTCAAAAACTTGTATTGTACTAAGCATTGAGATTCTCCACATCTTTTAGTTCCTCTCGGATCAAAAGGAATTGTTATATACATCTGTCTCCAAAACATCTGTCACAAATCTCCATTATGCGCAAAATCTTCATGATGAAGAGACATAAGTTCCTCATCCTCCTCTTCAAAAAACACTTCGAGGCTTCCTGTAATATACTCAAAAGATTTTTGAAACTGCACTTCAACCTTCTCACCAATCTCTAAATCCATATGTATGTCTTTCGCATAGAAGTCTGAATCTTCATCTTCATTCTCAAAAGAATCCTCTAGATAGCCTTTCTCAACATCGAGAGAAACCTCATAAATATGCATGGTAAACCTCTCATCAATTCTCTCACCTTTTACCAAATACCTCTCCAGATTTACATCATAAAACTTTGCATACCTCTCAAATATGGTGTCTAATTCCCTTTCCAAATCATCCTGGTAGGTATGCTCCGGGTCACTTGTAACCAACTGCTCAAAAACCTCCTTGGAGTTAGTCTCTGACACAATATCTTCACCTCTTCTTCCTTTTTGACCCATCCCTAAATTATCTTCAACTAAATCATCTCTCCACTCATCTAGGGAGAACCCTTCTTCATTACATGACTCTGGTGTCAGCATAGAGCTAGCATCCTCTTCTTGCTTCAAGGCATCACCATGTATACCCTTCATATGCATAGCAGATAGATGCTCACAAACCTGCTTGCAATTTATACCCTGTGACACAAGACCTAAATCCCTTTTATGCCTCAGATATTGTTTTCATACCTACAGGCAACCGAAATTCTTAAAACCCTGTATAATAGGCACTTTATGGCAAGCATCTTTATTTGCATCTTCACACAGATCAAAAATATCACCCCAATCATAGACCATATCCGAAGAGGTTTCTTGGTCTTCTACTCTATCCTCTGATGTCACTTCAACCTGTATAGCATTCCCAGACGCTTCTCTATCTTTGATTTGTGAATCTTGAAGATTCATAGCTTCATCCGTAGAACCCCAATCCTCATGCAAAGAATCTGCATCTGTCATTCCTTCCTCTACCATGGAATTGTGAAAGCTTGTTGCATCTAGCTCTAAATAAGGCACAATTTCATGAGTCATCTGCATCACATCTGCTACCCCATATATACAAGACATACATATTACTTTGTCAATGCACTCCTCTTCTTCCACCTTGTCTAGCTGAGGTACTTCACAATCCGCAATGCTACTAGCAGAGCTATACTCACAAAGTAAGAGATTTTCAGTCACTCCCTATAAATTAGCACCTTCGCAGCTAGGCATATCCATTTGGGTATTACCACATGCATCAAACTCGCATAGGAAAGCATTGATAATGACTTCTTCATCCTGGTATATGTCTTCAGCATAGGCATCCAGCTCTTCTAAACTTGGTAAAAGTTTCTGGATCTGCTCAAAAGTAGATTGTAGTACATCACTAATATAGCTGTCTTCCACCTGTTTTCCCTTCACATCCTCTGTCAATCCATAGCATCCTCATCCTCATGTGCATCTTCAAACGAATCAAAAGGAGCGTCCAAACCATCTACCGACGAGTTTGCATCATCCTCTAAGTTGCTTTGAGCCGTTTCAGGCGCTTGGATAGCATCATGAGAGTCATTATCTTGAGATACGAAGGTTACAAGACCCAAACGTGCATAAATAGCTTCCACTATGTCTGCTTCATCTGCATACAATAAATTTGCCTCTTGCAAAAGATATGCATCTATTACTGCTTCTAAATTAGCCTGTATGGATGTGTTGACACTTGCATGGATTATAGAAGACACCAAATCTAGCTGGTCACATCCACTTCCACTCTGCTCCATCTCTTGGTCTTGATGTTCCAAGCATACCTGTGTTATAGCTGTAGAAAACTCACCCCAATTGCTTGCATATACACTTTGCATAGTCTTGAACTTGGTGCTTGAAATCATCACTCACAAGTTCAAAAAATGCTGCAATCATCGGAGCTTCTGGAATTGCTTGAAGCCTCATCTCTGTCACATAGAACTCAAGATATCCTTGTGGATCATAGCCTTCGAATATATTAAGCTCATTATATACGGATTGCCTAGCGCTTTCAATCGCTTTTTGAATCTGGTCTTCTTCTTCAAGCCATTTGCATCTGTCTGCAAGCTCTTTCATTTCATCATATAGCTGCTCCACTTTGCTAGCCATCTTTACGTACTCTCACCCCAGCTTGTTTACGTCGACTTCATCAAAAATATGTCGAGAAATTTGCGGTCTTGCCAGGAAAGCACCGGGCTTATGGATGTTAGAGTTTGTGAGAGAACTCAACAAAAACTATATGAAGGAGTTAAACCATAGATGCCATGAAGACTAGGGTTTGAAAAGAAGTGCAATCAAAGAAGACCCACGCTTTCTCGCTTGCACTCACACACACAAAGAAAGAACACAAAAGAGAGTGTCAAAACAACACAAAGATGAAAACATCAAGGCTATGGTCATATCGTATCATGGGTAATATGAAATGGTTAATAGATGAGTTAATGGCATTCAATCTTGGTTGACCAAATAGGCTACGAATTGTTCTTTGGAATTGTAGTTTTGTGCTTACCATAATATATATATTTTGTCTAGTGATTGGGATTAATTGTGTGTACAAATCCTCTTGGTTCATAGCAAGATAATTACGCTTACTTCAAAATAAAAGTTATAGTCTATGAGAGATAGTATGATGGGATCCGGTGATAGAAGTATTTCATTAAGCCTTTCTGGGCCAAAGAGAAACACTATACGTTGTTGAAAGTGTATTTTAGGGCTAATCCATACGTTAATTCTAATAGATCGTACAGAGTGAAAGCTATAGAAATGATCATCATGTGGGTTATTCATCCAGGGTAGTATGTGAGAAACGTAGATATGAGAGAAGTGAAGAGATGAGAAGTTTCCCTCCCAAGCCCTATTCTTGTGCGTAGGCAATAAGGATACTGCGGGGAGAGATGTACCTATAGCAACGAGAACCTAGAATATGTAGAGAGGATGAATTACTAAGAATGAGAGAGATAGGTTTGATTAAGGAGATGATATTAGATATACATATATGTTGGATTAGAGATGAAAAAGAAAACAACAAGAAATCAAGAAAACATCAATATAAAACACATCTTACTTGACAAACCCTTCAGCACCATTATTGATGGAGAGAAAAGAAGAGGGGAGAACTCCACTTTGATTGATATGCCAAGTCCAAGACCTTATTTGATTAGAGTTGATCTTCCATGGATAGCATGCAAGAATGGCTAGTCTTCCTCTAGGAGAAAGTGTAGGCTTAGGCTTATGTTAATGGCTAAGTACAATTTGGCATTACTACTCACTCCCTCATGAATTCCTCTCATCAATGGCTTGAATGCTTGAGTTCTTTTCATGGAAGAAGAGGTACCCTTTTATAGGTGGAGGGAACCCCCAAGGGTTTACACAAGAAGAGAAGAGCCAGTGTGAACAGAAACTGGAAAAGTTGGAAATGAGCTGTCCCTGCATGATGTGGGTTGACTGGGGTCCAGTATTTTGATCATATCTCCTCAACCGTGGCTCAAAAAAAAATAAAAATGTTTGGGCAGAAAATTCAGCTCATTAGCTACGATTTTCATTTTAAACTCGTTTTCCAATTCGGATTGTAACCTTGTGTAAAAAAATCATCAAAATAGGATCCATTTCTGGTAGCAAAAGTCTTCCTGTGGTCCCCTTAGCCTAGACTTTCATTTGATTCCAAAGGACACCTCATGCCATATGAAAGCATGAAATTGCTCTTTGACAAAGTTTTGTAATCATGCTTGCAATAATGCATTAAAATAAGTGTATCTTTGAAATCATATCACCTAGTGTCCCACTAGGATTTGATTCCCTCCTAGTAGATATTTAAAAAGAAATATAAGAAAAATATAAAAAATACATAGAATATATATATATTGGATTTTACCCTAGATATAGGATCTAGTTAGGGTGTGAGATGATAATGAGATAGTAGAAATAAAGAATCAATGCTTTTTGCCCCAAGTTAAAGAGGCGGAGCTATAGACGCTTTTTCCATAGTATTTTTTTTATGGTAAAGTAAGAAGCATATTATTATACTTAAATATGCATATGTACATTATAGAAAATATAACTATGTATCTAAAAAGTTACAAGATAGCTCTAGTAGCATGCGTTCCCACTATGTACGTGTCACAGCATGACAGCATACCATAACTAGCTCGTGCAAGCCATCAATCGTTAGTGCAAGACAAATGCCTTGACTCTTGAGTCTTATGTCTCAATCGTTTAAAAGGTGACCAAGTTCACTTTTGAGGATCAAGCTACCAACAACAATCTTCGCAGACCTGCTGTCACAACTATATTCACTTGGGGCCTATTTCCACGCTACACAAATGTGCACATTTGTGTGACTAGCCAGACATTTTCATGAGTTTTGGAGCTCCTCTTTTTCTGCACCCTTTCTTAATTCTGCCCTTAAAAGCAATGCATCACTTTTTGATTAGACAAGATCCTCTCAAAAGATGTGAAAACCATCTAAAACAAAGCAAACTTCAACTAAAATCTACTCATTGTCACTGAAACCACAATGGGAAAAGTGCAAGCGTGAAATGAATACTTAAGACACGTCCAATCACCTACTTTGAGGCCTCTTTTTTAGGGAGCATGTGACCTTGAGGCTTGAGCGTTGATGGCCACAAATGTGGAAATTTGGGCTGCATGGAAACCATTGGATGAAAAATCTTACATGCCGTCTCACTAGCCATCAATAATAAATGTCACTTGCTTCCACCGGTCATTGACACCAGGGATGTGGCATCATTTCATCGTGTGGCCCTTGTCTATTTCCACCAATCACAATATCAATTATCCGCTCAGGATGGTTTACAGATGCACCACCACTTGCAACTTTAGTAGTGTATCATCCATGAGGGGTCGGATGGGTTGGAAGGGGGGAGAGAGAGTTATGTGTGTGTGTGTGTGTGTGTGTGTGTGTGAGAGAGAGAGAGAGAGAGAGAGAGAGAGAGAGAGAGAGAGAGAGATTTGGTGGTGGGCAATTTAGGTGCAAAGGATGTACTCATGGAATTTATTTTATGCACCATCATGAGCATGAAGAAGAAGATATCTTATTTGGCAGAACAGTATAACCTAGAAGGTTAGAGTGGCACCAGCTTGGGCGTTCATGGCCGCATGGCGCATACCCAATTTGTTGTGATGACTATTGCGACAATCTCCAAACTCCCAAGTGGCAATGGAAACGTTGTTGACCTTGCCACGGGACTATTTGACACCACTTTGTCAGGTGAGATCTACGGTCCAGCATCTTCGAACGATGTGGACCGTCCATTTATTCTCAAGAATAAAAGGATTCCTACCGGTTGAGCCCCTGCGACTCGAACCCACCACCTACACAACCGGAGGCCACAACTCTCCCATTAAGCTATCGCGCGCCACTTGAAATGGAGGTGTGAACATAGAATCATATAGCAAAAATGACGGGGTGGAGATCACATGGTGTTCACTTGGAGATCACTTTGGGATGGACGGGGTCACACTGCAATCACTTTCGGATAGTCGGGGTCACACTGTAATCACTTGGTAATGGGCGGGGTCACAAGGTGATCACATGTTTCACATGGGGTTCACTTGGCAGTCACTTGATGTTCACATCAAATTTACTTGGGGTTCACTTTAATTGTGATCACATGGTGATCACTTGGAGATTAAACCGCAATTGGAGTGTGTACAACTCATCCCGCTGCCACCAAATAATAGGGACCGTAGATCCCACCTGACAGAAGTGGTGTCAATTAGTCACGAGGCTGACCTTGAGCAGCAATGACGTCCTCTACTTGGCGGCTCTGCATAGCCCTAACATGCCCCCTCAACTATTAGCAACCAGCCAGCTATTGCTGCAAACTTTCGTGCCACCCTAGTAGCCCCTCATTAAGTCCCGCTCTCATTTTCATGGGGCCCCCACTCAGCCTCAGCACACCGACTGCAGCCCGCTGTCGAGCAATAATCGCAACCTCTCTCTCTCTCTCTATATATATATATTTATTTATTTATTTTGTCTGTGTGTGTGTGTGCGTGTCTCTGTCAGTGCACTGCAAGCTGCTATTAGGTAGCGACATGTAGTAAAGCAATAAAGTAATGAGTTTTCTTTCCATGATTCAATGTCGATATGGAATTTATTTTCTTCTCTTGGTAATGATTTTACTGGAAATGAGCCAATGAAAAAACTATGCATTAACACTAAAAAAAATGGGTTTTTGAATAATTTGGTAGGTTTGGAAAGACCTCTGAAAAACCCTAGTGATGGGATGTTAAGCCTGTGAAGATGTCGAAGTGACAGTCTAGGGTAGAGGCTAGGGCGTGCCCTTTGAGGCCACGTCCCATCCACTCATTATGTCGAGCTCACCCTATTGAATGCACACCTATCCCCTAATGCATGGCACCCCCCGAATCTACTCCCTCATCGAACTCTCCCTACGGAAGCGAAGCCCTTAGACTTTCCCTGTTCCAAGAAGTGTTGTAGGCGCTCCCCCAAGGACTAGTGTAGAGGCTCAAAGACACCATAATTGTAGGAAGAGTGATGGAGACCCCGCGTCATCCCATCTCAAGACAGTAGCAGAAGAGAGTGGTGAATCTCATCTCTCAGGCTCCCACAAGCAGAAAGATATAGTGTCCGGAGACATTCTCGAGGACGAAAGCCTTGGACCAGCTCTGCATGAGGCCCTGCGCCAGGTCTCTGAGGTAAGCCCCATGTCACACTCCTTGCTCCTCAAATTAGGAAAAAGCAGAAGGATCTGGAAGAACGTGCCCTAATAGATTCGCTAACTGGACCCCACTCGCCTGTCAATATCCTCAAAAGCTGGATTAGAAACAAATAGGGTATCTTGGCTACTGCTGAGGTGGAAATTATTCAGTTTCTATCCAAAGGGCACTACCTATTGATAGTCGTTTTTCCGCTCTTTGTAATTGCCATAGTGAGTTATCTCACCCTATCAAATCACTCAAACACTGTGGTTACCCTCACCCTTTCACTGTATATAGGTGCGTGTGAGTTAGGGGACTTTTCCCATATCTCCTTACTGAAATAAAAAACCCTCAATTAGCTAGGCATTGGGCTAGTGGAGCCAAAAAAATAAAAAATATAAGTATATTATGGCCCATGTGTATAAAAATATTTCTTTGTATATAGTGCCTAAATAAAAGATTTTTTTATAATTATTTTGGTATTTATTTAAATATTTCTACCTAGGTGTGTGTTATTTATGCTCTGTACATTGCCTCACCATTACCACAATTTTTCTTACCATTTTTTATACTCTTTATTCCATATAGAAATATTTTCATGTAAGCTTCTCTTATATTTGGTGTAACTCCATCTCAACAAAAATCCAAAAAAAATAGTTTTATTTATGTGTATATTTTTTCACTATTATGATTTTTCCCTTCCTACATCTATTTTGTTTTTTTTCTAAACAATTAGAACACCAAAAATATTTATCTTTTAGCCTCATAATGAGAGAGATTTCTTTTGACCCCTTTATATTTTTTCCACTTATATTATTTATATTTGACATGTACATATTTTTTAGACCCCTCAATATTTGATTTTCTTAGTTGTACTATTCACTTATATCATGATCTCAAAAATATCTTCAATTATAGACCTACCAAATAAGGTCGAGGGTAGGTGGCATGCATACATGCACTATGGAGGGCTCACTCTTGGAGGTATTCAAAAGAATCATCCAAAGAAGGACCCCACAAGGACCTTGTGCAGTGGAAAAAAACGGTCGGTTTTGCTGAATTTTTAAAGTTCACTTGCTCTCCGAATTTGAAAAGGTCATACAAACAAAAGTTGTAGCTCGTGGACTGACCTTTTGCCTCAAATGTTTTCGTATTTTTTTGAGCTACGAGCTGTGAGCTATGATTTTATTAGTGGACCCCACTTTTCCCATGCTATGCAACCACACTCTCTCTTCCACTTTATCATTTTCCTCTTTCACACACACTTCTCCACTCATCATCCCCACCTCTCTCACCACTCCTCTCTGCACCCTACTCACCTTCTCCTCAACCTTGAAGAATAAGAGAAACCATGGTGAACTCATACCTCCCACACACAATTCCATTCCAAAATTGACCACCTAGTCTCATTTTTCCTCCTCCAAATTACCCATATCTATCAGAAAAACCACAAAATTCAGCCTCTTCTCTTAAAAGACAGCATCATGGTGGTTGATTACTCAGATTCAATTACCTTGTCTCTCAAGGAAGGTCAAGAGTGGAGAAAAAATGTACCGTCAAAGCTAGTGGACCGTCAACAAGCGTCAAAATTGGCCGTACTCAAAACACTTGGAGCATCAACCTTGTAAGAAATCCACCTTTTCTTACCTCTTAAGAGTTTTTCTTCCTTATTTGTATCCTACATGGATACTCCCATTGTAAATATCCAATTCCATTTGTAAATTAATACTAACTCTACTAACACTAACCCACTATGAAAAGTCCTATCACCTCCATTTCTCTCCTCTCTTTCCCCACCAACTTCTTGATAATTCCAAGCAAAAGAAATTAGATAAATTGCTGAAAATCTAACCCAACCATGGTTAGAGGAGTAACCCTAGCCTTCAAAATTGCTATAAAAGGAGGGTGTAGCTAGCACAAAAAGGGGGGAGAAGAAAGAGCACTATTCTATAGCTTGAGAAGCCAAGCTCAACCTCTTGACATAGAGCTCTTGAGTGGAATCTCATTGGCATTAGGCATATGTATGTGTTGTATTAGGGGTGATTAGCAAGGGAACTCCATGCCATTGTAAGAGAGAGTGATCATTAAATTGAGGGTAGGAAATCTATCATTTCTCCTACTAGTGTAAGCCCAACATTTGTTGAATCAAGGAGGGTGAATTTGGACTAAGCATGGATACCTTGTCTCCCTTCCAACGTGAAGTCATGGAAAATAATGATGTGTAAGTGTCTTGGTTTTTTATTTAAGTTCTTGATAGCTTGTCTCCGGGTATTGTTATCAATTTAGCCATAGATCCCACATGCTGTAAGAGGGCGACAGGGTGGAGAGGACTCCCCTGGCCTTAAGACAGTGATTGGGGTGGCTTTTTTCTTGTGATGTGTTGTGGTGTAATTTACTCAGGCTATGTTGAACAAATACTAATCTCACTTTGATTGGTCATGACATATTTGTAAGAAGGCATTAGTGCAACAAGCACCCCCTTCCCCCTTCTCTCTCTTTCTTGCATATATATATTTATGTTTTCTTGATCATTAATGATACACTTCAAAGCAGCCCGAGCACCATCTCTCTCTCTCTCTCTCTCTCTCTCTCTCTCTCTCTCTCTCTCTCTCTCTCTCTCTCTCGTGTTTTAGTGTGTGAGAGTGTTCCATTGGTGTTAGGGTTAGTGTAAATTCCTTGCTTGTTTGTGGGTTTCTCTAACGATTCTCCTCTTTTGCGTCCTAGTTCGCTCTTAAACAAGGTGGTGCCCCTTGTGTAGTTGGGATTTGGCTGTGGGTTTGTTGTTTTGGTTTGTGTTGTGTTGTGCCCCAGCCCCATTGAGCAGCACGGGAGCCTTGAAGGGTGTCTAGAGGTTGCTCTTCTTGTTGCCCGCCCTGGACCGCTTCAAATTGGTGCCCCCACTGAGGAACGGCTTGTGTATGTTTTGTGAAGGCTCAACCTTTAGCATAATCAAGTAGCTTGCATGAATCACGAGAATTTGTATGATCCCTTCATTCCCATTGCAAGGCAAAAGGTACACATAATTGTTAGTACTAAGTTGCAATTTCAGCGAGTAATTCGTAGAATTCTAGGTCCTCTTAGGTTGGTAGAGATAAACGCATTAGTAAATCCTTTTATTTTTCCTCTCATTAGGTAGAACCTTAGTTTGGACGTCTATATTTTTGTTTTGTTTTAAGAATTAGGTCATGCATAGACCATGGATAATGGCCCAGGAATACAGGTTTTTCCCTTTCATTTCACTCCACACATTAGAGTAAACATTGCAATTAGTAAAAAAATCCATTTTCAACAACGTATGGTATTCATGTTTGGTGCCCAAAGAGTAGGAGAAATTCTCGCATCACCAAACCCTGTCATTCTACCTCTTATTGATTATCATAGGTCATTTGATGTCAATTCAATGGAGAGCCAACGCCAAATGTCTGGATATCCTCTTTTCTTTGGAGAGCCTGGAGAGGATGTAGAATTATTTCTAGAGAATTTCAAGATGTCTTGCCATATCAAGAGGATAGTAGCCGATCAAGAACGTGTAGAAATGTTTGAGGTGGTCCTTAGGAAAGATGCTAGTACTTGGTTTGACTCTTTGCCTGAGGAAGTTAAGGGAAATTACACAAAAGTTTTGAATCGTTTTAAGAGATACTTCTTTGATCCCCAAAACACTCAAAAACTATGGCAAGACATTGTTTCTCATAAGCAAAAAGACTTAGATGACTACTACTTGTACAAGCAAGAGTTTCTACGTCTTTGGGCTCTATGGATACAAAATGTTGCTAACCTTGGTGATGGTGCAGAATTTTTAAAGAAGGAGAGGTTCATAGTCGGACTCTTTCTTGACCTTAAGGTAAGGTTTGAGGTGGGTGCACCTGCTACTTTTGATGCAGCGGAAACTAGGGCTGCTGAGAAGTATAGGAAACTCAAGTGCTTAAGGGGAGAGGTTCCAATAGAAGGTCTTAGACCCAAAGTTAAGTCACAAGCATCAACATCTAGGGAGCTTCCTGAGGTAACGTCTGAAGTGATTGAGAAGTTAAATGAATCTTTAAGCAGCCTGTCAATTCACCTTGCACAAGCTGTAGGTCCAAAGGGACAAGCAAAGAAGTCAGCAGAGAGAGAGCCACGAACTAGGAGAGTTTTGCAATGTTGGAATTGCGGAGAGTCTGGACATGGGATGTATAGTTGTCCTTGGCCCCGTGGAGAGCCAGGGAGACCTAACTTGAATTACCCAGTGATGAATGCAGGAGAAGGAGCTGGTCAACAACCAAGGCTTCTACAAAGGCCAAATGGACCAAGACCACCTCCACAAGGGGTAGAAGGAGTTCCACCTTTGCCAGATCCAAATGTGCATGTGGTAGAGGTGACAAATTCAAATGAGGTTGACATGGAAGCCAATGGCATTAAGCGTGGCCGAGGGAAAGGTAAAGAGAAAGAAGGCGTCACATCACAGAGTGACCATGGACAAGGCAAAAAGGCAAAGGAGACCAAGGAAACCAAGAGGACTAGACGTCGTATCAACCTCCAAGACTTCCCTCTTGGACATGGTATGGCTCCGTACAACTTGTTGGAAGACATGAGAGGTAAGGGTCCTGATATTTCATGGCCTCAATTTCTTGCATTATGTCCACAAGTTAGGAGGGATTTAACAAGGGCAGTTAGCACTAGGAGAAAGGTAAAAGAGAGTGTGCCTGTTGTAAAAATTGCACAAGCTGAAATGAATGAGGACATTACACCGGTGCTAGACTGTTACATCAAAGGAAGATTGGTTAGGAAAGGTCTAGTGGATGGGGGTGCACAAATTTGCATCATGACAGAGGGACTCATGCAAAGACTAGGCATGCACATCCATGAGACACCTGAAATCAAAGTCAAGATGGCAAACAATAGCAAGGCTAGGTGTGTAGGCATTTGTAAAAATGTCTTTGTAGAGGCCTTTGGCATTAAGAAAGCGGTGGATTTTTATGTTATGTCGACCAAGGGAAGTGGTTATCCATTTATCCTAGGAAGACCATGGCTAATGAAAATGCAAGCTTTGCAGGATTGGGAGAGTGGGAAATTAATTTGCAGGAATGACAATCATAAGAAGGTTGTCTTTGACATGAAGGAGCAACGCCAAGAGGAGCTCCATGAAGAATCATCTCAAAGTGAGACGGAAGAAGGTTGGACCGATAGCACTTCAGAAGAAGAAAGTAGCGGCAGCATTACTGAAGAGGAGTCTTCCATCGAAGTCATGGGGGTAAGGTTTAAGCCAAGCAACCAAGAGACCTCTTGTCAAGGCTTGGAGGAGGTAGGTCCTCAAGAGAACAAAGGTGTTCAAGATGAAGGGATGCTGGAAGGTATGCTATCAACAACACTTACAAAGGATGAAAGAGAGGAGTTCAAATGTGTGCTAAGGATGTTTCCTAGGCTTTTTGCTAAAGACTACACCGACGTGCGTGGGGTAGATGTTGTTCAACACAAGATTGAGTTAAAGCCTGAGGCCACACCTAAAGCTCAGAAGCTACGAAGGCTAGGAGTTATAAAGGAATAGGCTCTACTCAAGGAGGTAAGAAAGCTTCTAGCAGCAGGTTTCATTTATCCAGTGGAGAATTCAGAGTGGGTCTCTCCTGTTGGTGTCACTCCTAAGAAAAATGGCAAGTGGAGGGTGTGTGTGGATTACCGTCCCCTCAATGAGGCAACAAAAAGAGATCACTTTCCCTTCCCATTCCAGGATGAGATACTAAATGAGGTAGCTGGTCATGAGAAGTACACTGTGTGCGATGGTTACTCAGGTTACTTTCAAATAGGGATTGCATTGGAGGATCAATTGAAAACAACCTTTATTACTCCTTGGGGTTGTTATGCTTTTAGAGTCATGCCATTTGGTCTGACAAATGCTCCTACAACATTCCAACGTTTCATGAATATGGTGTTTCAGGCATTCATTGGAAAGTCAATTAGGGTGTTCATTGATGATTTCTGTATTTATAGCTCAAAATCATTGCATCTACAAAGGGTAGAAGAAGGTCTAAAGAAGCTCTATGACATGGGAGGTCAACTCAACCCCGACAAGTGCCATATAGGTGAGGATGAAGTAATCTTGCTTGGTCATAAAGTTTCTTACAAAGGCATTGAAGTGGATCCTTCAAAGGCAAAGGCTCTTATTGAGCTACCATCACCCAAGAGTCTTAAGGAGGTCATCTCATTCATTCAAAAGGTGAAGTATATGTCACGCTTCATTCACTTAGCCTCGGAGTTACTTCACCCTTTGCAAAACTTGACACAACAAGTAGAATTTGCATGGTCTGATGAGCTTGAAGAGTACTTTTGTAACATTAAAGCCATTTTGTCAGAGCTACCAACACTCATGCCTCCTTGTTGGGAGTACACATTCTTTGTTATCTCTAGTGCTGGGAAAGAAACAATTGGTGCTGTGTTGCTACAACAAGATCCCCACAGTACAAGGATGCGACCCATCTACTTTGCTAGTAGGGTCATGAATGCGTTGGAGAGAGACTACACAAAAGCATAACTCATGATGCTTTCTCTCATGTTTGCGGTGAGAAAGTTTAGATCCTACCTGCTACCAAAACCTTTTGTAATTCTCACTGCAGAAAATTTGTTCCCTTGGGTGTCATATCAAATGAATAGTAGTACTAGGATCTCAAAGTGGATTATGGAGTTGCAAGAGTTCCAATACTCTTTCAAGGTAGAAGATAGTGTGCGTGCACAATTGGCAAGGATTCTCACTTATAGGGTACATGAGAAGGAAATTAAGGTGCCTCAAGTAAAGACCCTACCATTGTCACCACCAAAACGTATTCCCAATGCTTTTACCTTGTTCTTTGATGGAGCTTTTCGATGAGACACAGGGAAAGCAGGTGGAGGGCTAGTGTTGCTCAACCCAAGTGGAGAGGTGGTCATGAAAGAGAAGTTCAATCTACTAGGTTCAACTAGCAACAATAAAGCAGAATACAACACTCTACTTCATGGTTTGAAGATGTGCATTGGCCAAGGGATAAAACGTCTCATGGTAAAGGGAGATGCACTTCTCATTGTTAAACAGATTTTAGGCATTTGGGCATGCAAGAATGAAATCTTAAGGACAAAAGTTCATGCCATTCGTAGGATGTTTAATCAGTTTGAAGAAGTGCAACTATATCATATTCCGAGGAAACAAAATGAAGATGCCGATTTACTTGCACAACAAGCAGTTACATGTGTTGAGAGAGAAGTGCAGGTCATCATGGTGGCAGCAGTTGTCAAGGAACCGAGATACCAGGGATTGGAGTCATTGGCTCCCATTATTGGCTACATTTTGGAGGGTGAGTTTTCACAAGACTTCACGAAGGCTCAGAAGAGGAGACTCATGAAGAAGGCAAGTTTCTATCTCTTCCTAGAAGGCTCCCTCTATCAAAGAGGGAAGGATAAAGTGTGCAGAAGAGTACCAACTATCGCGGAAATTCCAGCCATTCTAAAAGGTTTGCATGAAGAGGCATGTGGTGGTCATTTTTTCCAAGAATTAACTGTGAAGAAGAGTTTGCGTGTAGGGTATGTTTGGCCAAGTCTGCATGTGGATGTCCAACATTGGTGTAAAAGTTGTCACAATTGTCAGGTAAATGGGAATAGAAGATTGATTTATGGTCCAAGGCAAATTGTGCTTGCAAATGGACCCTTTGAAAAGTGGGGCATTGATGCTATGGGTCCTCTGCCTAGGACAAAAAATGGTAAACTCTACATTCTAGTGGCTGTAGACTATATGACTAGGTGGGTGGAAGCACAAAGTGTGGCAAAGGTAAATGAGAGGACAGTGAGCAAATTGGTCTACACTCACATTTGTTGTAGATTTGGCACACCTTTGGAGATTGTTTCTGATAATGGTCCAGGGTTTAGAAAGGGATTGCTCACAGAAGTCTGTGAAGAACTTCGCATTCTACATCGTCACAGTACACCCTACTATCCCCGATCAAATGGTTTGGTAGAAAAAGCTAATGGTGTCATTGCAGGCATCATTAGAAAGATGGTGAAAAACAAGACAAAGTTGTGGGATGACTTCTTGGATGGTGCCTTGTGGGCGTATCGAACCACATATAGGGAAGCCACAGAGTTCACACCATTTCACTTGGTCTATGGTCAAGAGGCTTTACAGCCAATTGAACTAAACATTCCAACAATGCGACTTCATGGCAAATCAGCACAAGATGATCAAGAAGCATGGATGGATCGACTTCTTACCTTAGCTGAGCTTGAGTGGAAAAGAGAAGCAGCATACGAGTGCTATAAGAGGAAAGCCACACAGACAAAGGAGAAGCTTGACAAGAAACTGAAGGACAAAGGCATCAATGAAGGAGATCTTGTGCTAAGGTATGACAATCGACTCGATAATCGTTTTGATGCAAAATTTGAAACAAGATGGCAGGTGCCATACATAGTCAAGAAGGCTTTCAATTCAAGTTACTATCAACTTATGGACTTGAATGGGAAAGAGCACTCCAGGAAGGTAAACGGCTATCGCTTGAAGCCTTACTTGAGTCGCCTTCTACCAAAGGATCTACCAGAGCAAAAGGCAACTATCCCATGTAAGTATTGTTCCATGAAGCATGAGTGTAACACAAACCAAAATTCCAAGGGGCCAAACAATGAAGATCTTGTCAAGGACTCTGAAGCACTCTCTTTGGAAAAGATGCTCTATGATGGTACATGAATATACCATCATCCTGGGGGAGGGCTAATGATAGTCGTTTTTCCGCTCTCTGTACTTGCCATAGTGAGTTATCTCACCCTATCAAATCACTCAAACACTGTGGTTACCCTCACCCTTTCACTGTATATAGGTGCGTGTGAGTTAGGGGACTTTTCCCATATCTCCTTACTGAAATAAAAAACCCTCAATTAGCTAGGCATTGGGCTAGTGGAGCGAAAAAATAAAAAATAAAAAAAAATAAGTATATTATGGCCCATGCGTATAAGAATATTTCTTCGTATATAGTGCCTAAATAAAAGATTTTTTTATAATTATATTGGTATTTATTTAAATATTTCTACCTAGGTGTGTGTTATTTATGCTCTGTACATTGCCTCACCATTACCACAATTTTTCTTACCATTTTTCATACTCTTTATTCCATATAGAAATATTTTCATGTAAGCTTCTCTTATATTTGGTGTAACTCCACCCCAACAAAAATCCAAAAAAACTAGTTTTATTTATGTGTATATTTTTTCACTATTGTGATTTTTCCCTTCCTACATCTATTTTGTTTTTTTTCTAAACAATTAGAACACCAAAAATATTTATCTTTTGGCCTCATAATGAGAGAGATTTCTTTTGACCCCTTTATATTTTTTCCACTTATATTATTTATATTTGACATGTACATATTTTTTAGACCCCTCAATATTTGATTTTCTTAGTTGTACTATTCACTTATATCATGATCTCAAAAATATCTTCAATTATAGACCTACCAAATAAGGTCGAGGGTAGGTGGCATGCATACATGCACTATGGAGGGCTCACTCTTGGAGGTATTCAAAAGAATCATCCAAAGAAGGACCCCACAAGGACCTTGTGCAGTGGAAAAAAACGGTCGGTTTTGCTGAATTTTTAAAGTTCACTTGCTCTCCGAATTTGAAAAGGTCATACAAACAAAAGTTGTAGCTCGTGGGCTGAACTTTTGCCTCAAATGTTTTCGTATTTTTTTGAGCTACGAGCTGTGAGCTATGATTTTATTAGTGGACCCCACTTTTCCCATGCTATGCAAGCACACTCTCTCTTCCACTTTATCATTTTCCTCTTTCACACACACTTCTCCACTCATCATCCCCACCTCTCTCACCACTCCTCTCTGCACCCTACTCACCTTCTCCTCAACCTTGAAGAATAAGAGAAACCATGGTGAACTCATACCTCCCACACACAATTCCATTCCAAAATTGACCACCTAGTCTCATTTTTCCTCCTCCAAATTACCCATATCTATCAAAAAAACCACAAAATTCAGCCTCTTCTCTTAAAAGACAGCATCATGGTGGTTGATCACTCAGATTCAATTACCTTGTCCCTCAAGGAAGGTCAAGAGTAGAGAGAAAATGTACCATCAAAGCTAGTGGACCGTCAACAAGCGTCAAAATTGGCCCTACTCAAAACACTTGGAGCATCAACCTTGTAAGAAATCCACCTTTTCTTACCTCTTAAGAGTTTTTCTTTCTTATTTGTATCCTACATGGATACTCCCATTGTAAATATCCAATTCCATTTGTAAATTAATACTAACTCTACTAACACTAACCCACTATGAAAAGTCCTATCACCTCCATTTCTCTCCTCTCTTTCCCCACCAACTTCTTGATAATTCCAAGCAAAAGAAATTAGATAAATTGCTGAAAATCTAACCCAACCATGGTTAGAGGAGTAACCCTAGCCTTCAAAATTGCTATAAAAGGAGGGTGTAGCTAGCACAAAAAGGGGGGAGAAGAAAGAGCACTATGCTATATCTTGAGAAGCCAAGCTCAACCTCTTGACATAGAGCTCTTGAGTGGAATCTCATTGGCATTAGGCATATGTATGTGTTGTATTAGGGGTGATTAGCAAGGGAACTATATGCCATTGTAAGAGAGAGTGATCATTAAATTGAGGGTAGGAAATCTATCATTTCTCCTACTAGTGTAAGCCCAACATTTGCTGAATCAAGGAGGGTGAATTTGGACTAAGCATGGATACCTTGTCTCCCTTCCAACGTGAAGTCATGGACAATAATGATGTGTAAGTGTCTTGGTTTTTTATTTAAGTTCTTGATAGCTTGTCTCCGGGTATTGTTATCAATTTAGCCATAGATCCCACATGCTGTAAGAGGGCGACAGGGTGGAGAGGACTCCCTTGGCCTTAAGACAGTGATTGGGGTGGCTTTTTTCTTGTGATGTGTTGTGGTGTAATTTACTCAAGCTATGTTGAACAAATACTAATCTCACTTTGATTGGTCATGACAGATTTGTAAGAAGGCATTAGTGCAACAAGCACCCCCTTCCCCCTTCTCTCTCTTTCTTACATATATATATTTATGTTTGCTTGATCCTTAACGGTACACTTCAAAGCAGCCCGAGCACCATCTCTCTCTCTCTCTCTCTCTCCCTCTCTCTCTCTCTCTCGTGTTTTAGTGTGTGAGAGTGTTCCATTGGTGTTAGGGTTAGTGTAAATTCCTTGCTTGTTTGTGGGTTGCTCTAACGATTCTCCTCTTTTGCGTCCTAGTTCGCTCTTAAACTAGGTGGTGCCCCTTGTGTAGTTGGGATTTGGCTGTGGGTTTGTTGTTTTGGTTTGTGTTGTGTTGTGCCCCAGCCCCATTGAGCAGCACAGGAGCCTTGAAGGGTGTCTAGAGGTTGCTCTTCTTGTTGCCCGCCCCGGACCGCTTCACTATTTGTCTTCAAGATAGCAGAGATGGCATTCTCTGTCCTTAGTCATGGCCAATGGATAATAAGGTCCTCTCCCTTGAGTCTGTTCCGCTGGAACAATGATTTTAATCCTGACCGCTCTGCCTTAGTGAACTACCCTGTGTGGGTTGAGTTCCCTAATCTCTCGATGCACTATCACTCTCATCTGGCCGGAATAAGTTCTCCATTGGGTAAAGTCCTAGATCGGAGGCAGAAGACCAATTACATCCCATCATCGCATCCTCAAGTCCTTATAGAAATGGACATTTCTGTTGACCTCCCCACCTCCATCGACATCTTCACACTAATGATGGGGAACTCTTCGAAGTGGAGATACTATACAAGTTTCTTCTAAATACTTGCTTCCATTGTGAAGCCAAATCTCACTTTGAGAGGAATTGTCTGATCAAATTCCCCTCGACTCCTCAGGAGTCAACGGCGGCAGATAAAGCAATACAGGGCAAAGAATGAGAAACTGCGGGCTTCACTATGGTAACCCACGCTAGAGGTAAAGCAACTTTGCAAAATAATGAGAAGGGAAGGGATAAACAGAGGGAAAAAGGCAAGAACTGGCAGCCAAATTGATTTTTTCTGCTTGCTCCCTTGACTGGCTTCGACGAGAACGACTTTCAAGAGTCAGAAATGTCTGAATCAGATGTAGAACAATCACTACCCACCAAGCTAGAAACCCAGGGCAACAAAATGGATGTTGACATGATCATCTACAACTCCCTCCTCCTCCTTGAATCAGGGTTGTAGAGTGAGAATACAAAGGCCTGGATAACGGAGCTACGAGCTAAACTTCAAAATGAAGAAGACATATCCCGTAAGCATGCCTCTATCTTCTTCAGAGAGTGGTGGGCAGGTAAAATTGACAGGCCCTCTAAGCATATGTTTAAGATCCTCAGGGAAAAGCAATTACAAGAATCCTCCCCGCTGCTTGTAGCATCCGATGGCTCTATTCAAAATGAAACTGAAAATCTTGAGTTCACTCGGGCCCACTTTGAAAAATTGTTTAATCCCAAGGAATCGATCTCCCCTCAAGTGTTACAAGCTAGAGATGAAATTTGTAAATACAGAGAGAAGGTGGTCCCTGAAGAAGATAGCTTTCAAGCTGATCTTCCCTTTTCAATATCCAAAATCAAGGCTGCAACACGGAGTCACTGGCTCCCAAAAAATCTCATGGTATTGATGGCCTGCCTGTTCAATTCTTTCAAGTATTTAAAGTTACCCTTGCCCCCTGTCTCTTGAAAGTTTGGGAGGAAGCAGTTCGGGTTCCACGCACTCCCTTTTTCTATCAACATGGGGATCATCAAACTTCTGCATAAGAGAGGTGCCAAGGATAACCTGTCTATTTGGAGACCTCTCACTATGCTCAACACCTACTATAAGATTTTTGCCAAAGTGGTTGCTCTTCGGATCACCCCCATCCTTATGAAATGGATTTGTACAGAACACAAAGGCTTTATCAAAGGAAGGAGAATCATCGAGGCGGTCATAGCTCTTTGGGAAGTAATTGAGCATGTTGAGGACTTGGCAATGGATATATGTTCATAAAAATGATTTGTAACCACTTTCTTTGGGAATGCGAGAGCTAGAGTTTCTCTTAATGGAGTTCTGTTTGATTACTTTGAGCTCAATAGGTCCATTAGACAGGGTTGGGCCCTCTTCTATTTGCTATCAGTGTAGATGGCCTCAACTGCCTGATCGAAGGAAAGATGGTGGAGAGAAGTATCAAAGGCATTCCTCTGCCAGAGAGCAGAGCAACCAGCGATGTCTTTCTCAGTTTTCTAACGACATTAATGCCTTGTTGAACAACGAAGGTAACTCTCTGCAAGAATTATGGGCTACATTTAAAGAATGTATCCCATCGACTACTCTGTCTGTTGGGTTGGTCGGTCAACTTTGAGGCTTTTGACTTATCCGCAACATCATCATAAAGCTACCAGTCAAATTTTGGCTCATTTGGAGTCAGTTTGGCTTCGTATGTCGAATTTGACGGTTTGTAACCTTCGAGCCGTTTTCCACTTTCGAGGGCTTTACTTGATGGATTTTTCCACACCAATCATATACATTGTATATGAAGCTCATTAGCAAGCCATCTGTGGAGTAAGGTTGGAATTCTGGCATTTTCCAAAAAACCCTAATTCTCTACCGAGGACCCCCTTGACCCCAGCCGAATGATCATCTAATGGTATGGAATGGTTCTATTATGTTAGGGAATGCTATGGTTCAAATCCCATCCGATTTGGTCAAGCTGGCAAGCCGCTATGGTCAGTTTTAGGCCGTAGGTATTCGTGCACTACTGGGCTTCTAGGGTTTTTTCTAGGGCTTTAGACTAGCTACTGGCTATACAAAATGGATCATTGATTAGTAAGAAACTTACCCCTCATGTCTCGTGTGAGACGGCGCTGAAAAAGATCAACTATGGGCTCCGGAAATGACGCGCGAAAGAAGTCGAAATGCTCTCTTTGCAAAGGCTCCAGGTGGAAATGAGGTGGTTTTAACCTACCCTGGCTATCTATACTCGGACTTCCCGAACCAAATTTCCCTAGATTCCCCAGTTAGTCCTATTAGGTCGTGAAATACATGTTAGGCTCCAAAATTTCCCAAATCGGATTCCTATAGCTTATTCTGCAAAAACTTTATAGAAGTAGGCCTGGCCGCCTAATTTAGGTTTCCTGCTTTCATCTTCTGATTTCGTTGAAAATTTTTGTGCTTTTCCGCCTTGTCTGTCTGATCACCATCGTGTCTTTCATTTTTCCATTTGAGCTTCCCTGCTAATTATTATTAATTTTTGACCATTTTATTTGAAAAAAACATAGAAAATAAAAAATGCTCTAAAAAAGAAAAGGGAAAATCCAATAATTAAGAAGATCCCTTGAAAAACACAGCTTTATTGTTTTTTGTTGGATTTCTCCATTTTTTAGCCTTCCTAGTAGCAAAAATGATGAAAAACACCCAAAAAAGAACTATTTTTGATGATTTTCTGATAGTATATACACTATTTACACTCACCGGGAAGATATGATCAGTGACTTTTCCCTTTTTGATGAATTATAAGGGCATTATTAGGTATTTTGCAAAAAATCACACGTTAACATGAAACGTTTTCCTCCCTCTTCAAACATTGCCCTTGATTACTCTTAGTACTTAGTACTCTTCCATCCCTCCTAGATAGTGTTCTTTGGGGTGACTACGTGCATGGGTTGAAAAATTGTGTCTATGCATAGCCATGATTGGCTCTACCATGATATGAAGATCAATGCAATTCAACTCAATATGCTGTGCAAGAGCTGGGTCTTCAGTAAATAACTCAAGGATTTCCGATGTCAAGGTTTGCTGTTGGTATCTTCCAAAGAGAAAATCTTGTATCTTTTGTGCCCTCTGTTTGATAGTACCATCAGGGAGTTTAAGCACGCTGATTGCTTGAGCTGCTAGTAGCACTTTAGACGGTTGTCGAGCTTTTTATCGCCATTGGTAGCTCGGTCTGCTTGGTGCATAGTGTTGGTTTGAGACTTGACTCGCCACTATTTGATTGGTTTCGCGTTGTGTGGAGAAGATAAGTGTTACTTTTTCTTCCAACCCTTTTCATGTTAGGTTCCGTGGTCATAGGTGCTCGATTCTATGCTCGAATCCTTGGAACCATCTTCTGCTTGTTTGGTGAAGTTTTAGGTACCCAGATCTGATTTGGTTTATCCACAAGTTGTGCTTTTGGTACCCAAATTTTCCTGACTCCTTGCATGCTACTTGTAGCATTTGTTTGTTGAGGGGATGGAGAAGATTTTCTGTGTGAATTGGTCCTCTGATTGCATCTTTTCCATTCCTCTTTTCTTGGTGCAATAGGAATAATGAGTTGTCCTCCTTTAAGTGATAGCTTTAGCTGATTCGTATTCCAATTTGGCACTGCTTTGTATGTACGCATCCAAGGAATGCCAAGAATCATCATCTCATTCATGTGTTCATCTAGCAAGCATAGAAGTTGATACGGACATGAGCATCCATGTACTACCACAATCAAGTTGACTACTCCCAATGTCGGAGTTGGATATTTGTTGCATCCTTTGATTGTCGTTATTCCTGCTGTCAACGCTTGACTTGTTGCTTTCTTGTATGTGGAATAACTGACTGCATTCACTCTAGCTCTCGTGTCTACCAAAGCATTGGTGCTATGATTGGATTCGTGTTGCATCCTTTGATTGTCGTTATTCCTGCGGTCAACACTTGGCTTGTTGCTTTCCTGTATGTGGAATAACTGACTGCATTCACTCTAGCTCTTGTGTCTACCAAAGCATTGGTGCTATGATTGTTGAGCCATACATTGATGCGCAGATCCATTCCATCTAACCAGTCGTCATCTGTTGAAACTACGTCTTTAGGTGATTCCCATTGTCAATAATCTAATTCCAAAGTGTTGATGGAAATTGGTATCCGTTGATTCTTGAGAGCGGCTTTACGCTTGAGTACCCAAAGTCTAGCTTCCTCTTGGGCTTCATCAATAACCTGCTGTCGTTTCATCTTCCTTTGTTTGGATGCATGCGTTCTCTCTAGCAAATCATCGGTTAGTGGAAAATTGTATTTGTTTAAATGACATCCACTAATTCAATTAGCCATTGGTTCACCATCTAAGGTTGAGAATTTTACTGCTCCACTTGGAGATACATCTTCAATGATAAATGGTCCATTTTCCTTTTTCTTAAACTTGGGAATGTGTTGCTTAAGGGAATAGACTAGAACTAAGTCCCCTTTCTTGAAAATTTTGGTGATTAAGTGGGAATCAAAAAACTATTTTTGTTTTCGCTTTTGTGCATAGATATGAGCTACAGCAGTTAGCCTTTGCTCGTCTAGCTTTTCCAAATCTTCAAGTCGTTCTGACAATTCATGTCCAGTCCATTGAAGAGTCTGTGCTACCCTTAATGTCGACAATAGAAATTCTATTGGCAGCATGGCATCAAGACCATAAACAAGGTTAAAGGGTGTAGCATTTAAAGTTGTTTTGAATGAAACTCGATAAGCCCATAGAGCAGCATGGAGATTCATTTCCCAGTCTATCCTTCATGAACTAACCACTTTGGTCAGTACTGAGGTAATAATTTTATTCGTATGCTCAGCTTGTCCGTCTACTTGTGGGTGATAGAGAGCTGATTTGTTATGGATAACCATAAACTCATTAAGAAAATACTCTATTGCCTCGTTAAGGAAATGAGTTCCCCGATCACTAAAAATCTCTATTGGCAGTCCATACCTTACAAATACATACTCGTATAAGAATGCAGCAGTGGTTCGGGCATCATTCTTTTGAATCGCTTTAGTCTCAGCCCATTTGGTCAAATAGTCCGTAGCCACAATGATATATTGAGCTTGGGTTCTATAAGCAGGTGGATGTATCGGTCCAACAAAATCTATACCCCATTTTGCAAAGGCTCGAGCCCCTATCATTAGTCTTAAGGGCATGCTGTCTACTTGTGTTGGCATTTTTTCTCGTTGATTGACAAGCATCATATCTTTGTACATATTATTTGGCATCTGCAAAAATTGTTGGCCACCATATGCCTGCCATCAAGATTGCTCTTCCAGTGGTCTCACTAGAAAAGTTACCTCCAGCTAATCCAGCATGTGCTTGTTCTATAATCGGAATATACTCGTTTTCATTTTCACAAAGGCGCAAATGTTGATCTTTACCTCTCCGATATAATTGGTTCCCAATGAGAGCATAGTCTCTTGCTTCCATTTGAATTGCTCTTTGACGACGTTTTCTCATATCCTCAAGAAATGTTCGGCTCGATAGGTAAGTAACCAGATAGTTACTCCACTTAGGAACATGTGATATTTGAAACAATGTTACATAAGGAATGGGTGGTTGTTTTTGACATTGAGGGCATTTTTTTACAAAAGATCTAACATCTCTCCTCACACTCAGCTAAAATACTCCAAGTCTTATGATTCGCTGCATAGTTTGGTTTTCCGCAAAATGAAGTCCTACTATGGTAACATGTGCTTGACCTAGGTATTGATCCTTTTCTTCAGGATTAATGCATAAAATAAATATCCCATCTTGATTTCTTTTATATAGCCTTCTAGCTAGTAATTGATACATAGCCGATTGCTCGATTAAATCAATTGTGATAGGAAGTGGTGAATCCACTTGAGCTATCTTCATTAATGACACAAATTTTTCAGATCAGCTAGGTATCATTTCCACGGAGAACAAATAGGCATCTGGTAGATCATCATCTACCCCTTTAGGTGATTTCCTTGAAACAATCATGGACAAATGATCTGCTCGTTGATGTGTAGTGCCTTTTTTTACAACCACAGTGAAATTAAATTCGAGAAGAATGATGAACCATCTCACTATCCTCCCTATGGTTTATTGACCAAATATAACAAATCTTGATGGTCCACAAAGAACACAAACTGGTTGGCTAACAGGTAATGTCTATACTTTTTAACGGCATAGATCAATCATAGTCCTTCTCTTTCAGTGGTGGTGTAATTCTTTTCTGCCATATTCAATTGTCGGCTAGCATACGAAATAGGAAAGTCAATTTTCCCATCTCCTGGTTGGGCTAGTATACAACCAATAGCAAAGTTTGAGGCATCTACGTGTACGTGGAATACCTATCCCAATTGGGTGCTTTCAATATTGTGTTGAGATGTAGAGAGAAAGAGAAAGGACGAGACAAGAGACACACCATATACGCTCCTAAAGACTGATTCATATTGAGGACAAGATACAAATATATAGGCGAGACCAAGTTTAGTAGAGTGAGCTATATATAGCTCCAACACCCCCACTCAAACAAAGGTCTCTAGCTTTGGATGAAAAAACCCTTGGGGAGTTCAAGGGAAAAACCCAAGCCCCTATACAATGTGAAAATATGAACCAGCGCGGTGATGATGTGAAAGCAAATTGTGCATCTATGTACAAATATTCAAGTGACTTAGATATCCCAATGTGAAAATGTGGAGTTTGCATAGTGCATGATACCTAAAAGATTACAATGTCATATGTACAAAGCTATTACAATAGCAAAGAAGCTAATCTAGAAAGAGTGAGGCCGAAGCAACTCCAAGCTCCGAGCGCAAGAGGATGAAACGTGACTCATTGAGGCCTTTGGTCAAAATGTCTGCAATCATCTAGTCACTTGGACAGTGTTCAACCATAATGGTTCCTTTGCTTACTTCATACCTGACATAATGATAATGGACAGCAATGTGCTTTGACTTATTATGTTGAACATAGTCTTTTGCAAGACTAATAGCACTTTTAAGTTCACACCGCAAGGGTGTGCTAGAAAGAGGAGAGTGACCAATATTAACCAGCATTTGTCGAAGCCAAATCAACTCACGAACTGCAACTAATGCCGCAACATATTCTGACTCAGTCGTAGAAACTGCAACACAACGTTGTTTCTTGTTGGTCCAAAAAACAAGACAACCATTTATAAAGAAGCAATTTCCACTAGTAGATCGCATAGATAAATGTGAGCTTGCCCAGTCTGCATCTGTGTAACCCAAAAGAGAAAGAGATTGCATAGAATCCGATGTGAGTTGTCGTCGATATACTAAACCAAAATCTGTAGTGCCTTTCAAGTATTTCAATACACGCTTTGCAGCAGACCAATGCTTAAGACAAGGACATGCAAGATGTTGTCCAAGATAATTAGCAGCGAACAGAATATCAGGACGAGTGTTCATGCCAACAAACTGAAGACATCCAATCAAGTTAGCATAAGGTTGATTTGTGACAAGTTGACCGCCATTGTCAGAAGTGTTCTTCGTAGAGCTCGCAAGAAAAGGTGTGTTGGCTGAATGTGCAGATTCCATACCAAATTTTTGAATAGTATCTGCAATAAACTTTGACTGTTGAAGGAATAAAATACCTTTTGCACGGTTCCGTTGGATTTGAATGCCAAGACAAGAGTGAATCTCTCCAAGATCCACCATATCAAATGCAGAAGACAATAACTTTTTCACTTGCTGAAGAAATCCCAAATCATTGGAAACAAGGATCGTATCATCCACATAAAGACCAAGAATCACAAAACTGCTACCTTGGTGTTTTATGTATAAGTTGGGTTCTGACGAGAAAGAGATGAATCCTTTAGAGGTGAGAAAAAGATCAAATTTTGTATACCAGGCTCGCGAAGCTTGTTTGAGACCATATAGTGCCTTATGGAGTTGAGCAAAAAGGTCTTCTTTACCTGGAATAACAAACCCTTCTGGTTGTTCCATATAAATTTCCTCTTCCAAGTCACCATTAAGAAAAGCAGTTCGCAGATCCATTTGATGAGCTTCTAAATCAAATTGAACAGCAAATGCCAATAAAACTTGAACACTTGTAATGCGAACAACTGGTGAACAAGTCTCTTGATAATCAACGCCAGCTACTTGGGAGTAACCTTTTGCAACTAAACGCGCCTTGAACTTATCAAAAGATCCATCTGCTTTTACTTTTGTCTTATACACCCACTTACATTTAATAGTTGTACGACCAGGAGGTAATTCAGTTAGTATCCATGTACCTTTAGAGATAAGAGAATCGTACTCTGCTTCCATAGCCTCTTGCCATTGATCCTTTTGTGGTGAAGAGATAGCTTCATCATAAGTAACTGGATCTTCAGAAGTAGAAAAATCATTATTAGTAATATCGTCATCATAAACATGACATGAGCCATGTTCAAAATCAATAGGCAGATCAACAAAAATATCAATATCATCATTGGCAACATTTGGAATGGATGGTTGTGAAGAGCAAATTTTCTCTATAGGAAGAGTTTCATCTTCTGAAAGAAATGGAAAAGCCTGAAGCAATGATTTAGTATCATCAAAATCATCCATGGACCATGAGCCTCCCATAAGCTGTTCGTTAAAAGTAGCATCACGATTCACAATTACTTTCTTGGAGGAAGGGTCATAGAATTTGTAGCCTTTGGAAGTGTCAGAATATCCAATAAAAATAACTTTAAGACTAGGAGCATCAAGCTTTGTTCGTGTTTCTTTGGGAACATGAATATAAGCAATACATCCAAAGGTTCGAAAATGAGATACAGAAGGAATGTCACCTATCCATGCTGTGATGGGTATCTTACCAGAGGGTGCAGTAGTAGGAAGATGATTCTGAATAAATGTTGTTGTCAAAGTATCTTCAACCCAGAAAACACGAGATAAGCCAGAATGAATCAGCATACATCTTACAGCATTGAGAATAGTGCGATTCTTTCGTTCAGCAACACCGTTCTGTTGAGGCGAATATGGAATAGTGTGTTCATGATGAATTCCAATGTCAGCACAGAAAATCACAAACTCTCAAGAAATATATTCACCTCCATTGTCACTACGAAGCTTCTTAAGGCGACGACCAGTTTGAAGTTCCGCAGCCTTGTGGAATTGTTTGAAAACAGATAAGGCTTCAGATTTTTGTCTAAGTAGAAATACAGTCGTATACCTTGAGAAATCATCAATGAACGTAATGAAGTAGCAATATTGTGATCTCGAAGAAGGTAGAGGTCCACATATATCAGTATGAACAAGATCCAATATGTCATGAGAATGAGTTGTATTTGAAAGAGGAAAGGGTTTACGATTGTGTTTCCCAAGAGCACAAAATTCACAAATTCCCATATGGGGACGGGCTTTAAGATCCATGCCATGGACAAGATCACAACGTTGAAGATCAAGGAGTTTTGAGAAATCAGCATGAAAAAAACGGTGATGCCATACATTGCAATCATGATCACCTGGAGCAGTGACAATATTTTCTACAGCATCGTTGAGAGAGAGTTCAAAAAAATTACCGTTTCGAGGAGCAGTGGCTATAGTCTGTCCATCTTTCTCAATTCGGCATTTGGTATGATCAAATCCAACAAACAGACCAAGATCAACAAGTCTAGCAATTGAAAGAAGATTACGTTGAAGATCTGGTACATGTAAACTCCTTGCAAAATTTGAGTGGAAGAAGATAAGGTACCAAGATATAAGTCTCCAATATCCTTTACTTGACAAGTAGTATCATCAGCAAGATAAACAACATGTTGAACTGGTAGTGGATGATAGTTATGGAGCCACTTAAACTGATATGTCATATTTCCTGTAGCACCAGAATCGACAATAAAAAGTCATCTATCACGTACATGAAGTATTCTGTCTAGAGCAACTGAACATAAGACGCAGCTTGTTTCTGGTACAATGTTGTTTCAATGTTCAGTAGTATATGCTCTATTCCGATCTGTGTCGAATCAACGCTTATAACACATATGAGTGGGATAATCAGATCGTCCACAATATTCACAAGAAGAAGAAGAAGAGTCTCTAGATAAACGTGGTTGTTTTGTGGTACTATTGTGTTCTTCATCATATTGACGTGCCCAACAATCATCTTCAGTATGGCCATTTCTATTGCAGTAAGAACATTGCTTATTAGAAAATTTGAGACAAGAGAAATTATTACCGCGACGGCCACCTCTGCGGTTTCCTTGTTGAAATGGACGCCTTCGAGCATAAAAAGCACGTTCCATCTGTTGTGAATCAGTCTCCTCTTGTGAAATCATAGCTGTATCGTGAGCAGTATTCTGACGTTCTTGACGTTGAGAGTATTCAATTAAAGACATGCAGGCTTGGTCGAAATCAAGACCATCTTTATTAGAGAGAATAGTAACAATGTTATCATAAGAAGAGTCCTTCACCGTATCAAGGAGAAGTGTAATCAGTTGCTTTTGTGGAACAGGATCACCGGCAGCAACAAGTTGATTAATAATAGATTTGAAAGATTCAATATGTCCCGTCATGGCAGTACCAACTTCATATTGAAACTTGTTAAGCAACCCTCTCAAATAAAGTATTTGTGTAACATATTTCTTCTGAAAGTTTGCAATAAGGTACTTCCATACGTCGTGCGAAGTAGGCAGTTCATACATATCGAGCAAAAGGGAATCAATAAGAGCAGAAAGAATATACCGACGAGCTGCTTTATCACGTCGTTGCCAATCCTTATAGGCAACATTCCAATCTTCAAATATAGGTCCTTCGGTGATAAGCACGTTATCATTATCCGTATCAGCAGGCTGAGGCGGACAAACACGATTTCCAAGAACAACATCGGAGAGTTCATCGCCTTCAAGAATTAACAACATCTTTGCTTTCCAGCCTAGAAATCCTTGACCTTGGAAAGGAGGAACATAACATTCATAAGAATATTCATAGCCATATCTTGTTGCGAGAAGACGTATAAGATAAGATCGCAGAATCTTCACACCATATATGGTGAAGGCCGCAAGTGAGAATGAGAGAGATATGAGTACTGCTTTCTGTAAACGCTAAACGTAAGAAGGATGCTCAAGGAACGTCCAAAGATGTGAGAGATGTCACCCAAAAAAGGAAGGGTAAAGGAGACGTTAATAATAAATGAGTCCTCAAAATAGAGTAGCGTGAGATGCAAGATTGACGGCCACAATACTAATAGCAAAAAGCTAAATCTTCTCGAAAAAGTTAACGCCAAAATAAGAAAAACGATCGCGGACGCTTCACGAAGAAGTAGGACGAAGAAAGCTGCGTCAAGTCAATTGCAGCAAAAACAACATACCTTTCTGCTGTGAACTTCGATTGACGCAAACCTAGAACTCAAATCGAAGAGCTCGAGGAGACGAACAAGTTTTGGATGAAAAGTGCCATTGCGCTTTTCTCGTTTCTCCAAATTTTGAGCAGAACAGCAAGAAAAATTGAGATGAAGTTCAGGGTGTCATCAACAAGAAAACGTAATCAACGATTAGAAATAAACGCCACATAAAACGATTAGATTGATTAGAAATAAATGCCACATAAAACACTAATCATATTCTTCTTAACACAAAACAACCACAATTAACAAGAATCAATGCTCAAAAAAAAAATTTGTAGCAATTTTGAATCTTACATGCGAATCGCATACACATACTGTTGTGTCACCATGAATTGAATCGGCGCGTGATCGTTACCGCTCGGATACCATGTTGAGATGTAGAGAGAAAGTTAGAGAGATGAGACAAGAGACACACCATATACGCTCCCAACGACTGATTCATATTGAGGACAAGATACAAATATATAGGTGAGACCAAGTTCAGTAGAGTGAGCTATATATAGCTCCAACATATTGGAGCTGAAGTGAGAGCTTGCTTACGTTTCATGAAGGATTCTTCACATGCCTCGGTCCATTCTAAGTGCGTAATCAAGCTATACATGGGTTTTACAATTATAGCATACATATAGATAAACCGTCGGTAATATCCACAATGTCCCATGAAGGCTTGTACTCCTTTGACTGTTGTTGGAGTAGGCAAATCAGCACTGACATGAATCTTTTCAATATCGGTCGAAGGATTTTCCCTTGTCTTTCCATGAATGTGCACTTTTCACGGTTTAAGCAAATCCTGTAAAGTCTACATTTCTCAAATACCTTTTTGAGGTGTTCAAAATGATCAGCTCAGATTGACGAATGTACGCATAAATCATCCATGTATACTTCCAAGAATTTTTGAAGATACTCTTTGAAAGCATGGCTCATCAATCTCTGAAATGTGGCTGGAGCATTAGTTAACCCAAACGGCATGACCCGATAGGCAAATATATCCCATTCTGTTGCAAAAGCAGTTTTATGCTGGTCTTTTGGGTCAACCAAAAGTTGATTGTATCTCGAAAATCCATCTAGGAAGCTGTAAGCTTCTTTTCCTGCCACTGTTTCTAAAATATGCTCAGTTATCGGAAGAGGAAAGTTGTCTCTAATGATAGGTGCATTCACTTTTTTGAGATTAACACACACTCGTAATTTCCCATTCTTCTTAGGTACTAACACAATTGGAGACACCCAATCACTGTATTGAATTTCGTAAATGAATTTTGCTTCCTTCATTTTTTCAATCTCTTGTTTGATCTTTCTAGCAAATGTTTGGTTATAAGTGTATGGTCTCTGTTTACTTGGTTTCGCATCATCTCTCATGGGTATAGTATGCTGAGAGATTTCTGGATGAACACGCTTGAGATCCTTGTAAGACCAAGCAAAGATATCCTAGTATTCCTTTAACAAGCTCAGCAAAAGCTTTTCTTCTTCTTCTGTTAGGTCATTTGCAATGTAAGCCGGTCTAGGCTCTTCTCCTTGTTCAGCTAAGTCTACCCTTTTAGCATTTTCAGGTCCTTCGTAAGACTTGCCTTACTTCCGTAGTTTCCCAATAGGTTGTTCGATAATGATTTTCCGATCTTGAAGAGTATACTTTTTGTAATGGGATGGAACATGCATTACATCTTTACCATCCTCTTCCGTTGTTTCCATTTCGGTGGTGTATATCTTCTTTAGAGCTTTTTTCAACTCTTGATATTTCTTTTTCCGCTCGATTTTGGTCATGAGTGGTTTTTTATCCTGATGTTCTTTGTGAGTACCCTTCCTTGTTTTTCTGAATGTCTGAGACATTTTTGAGCATCCGTTTGAAAGATATCTGCCAGTTATTTTGTCCTTGACACAATCATTAGCATCTATCTGCATCAGGAATTGTGTTTTATTGGAGATTGATGGCATAGGTTGTGCTTTCACAATTTTAGTGTCCCTCTTTCTTCTATACCATTTTTTTCTTCTTGATTTCTGGTTTGGAAAGTCAAAAAACTTTTCCTCCCCTCCCTTTAAGAGTAATTGAGCTCTGCAGATAGAGGTGTGGGAAACATCACTACAGATAGAGGTGAATTGGATGCCGAAGAAGCAAGGGAGTTCTTTTCTAGATTAGGAATCAAGCTTTCTCTTACTATAGCTTACAACCCTGAAGGCAATGGAAAGAGTGAAAGAGGGCATCCTCCTATCATCAAAGCTTTGGTGAAGGCTTGCGAAGGAAGATTTGGTGAGTGGCCAAAATTGTTACCATATGCTTTATGGGCTGATCGTACAACACATAGCCCAGTAATTGGCTACATGCCTGCAGAGCTAATGTATGGTCAAAATCCTGTGATGCCGATTGAAGATACAATTCCCACATGGAATGTACTACCTTGGCAAGAGGGGCTTAGCAGGGGAGATCTCCTTGCACTGCGTATAAGGCAGCTAGAGAGAAGACCTGGAGACATTGAAGCTGCAAAAGAAAGACTCAAAAATGCAAGGTTGAAAAACAAGGACTACTTTGATAAGCGACATCGACTCAGGAGCAAAGCAATTGACAAAGGTGACTGGGTTTTGGTGTATGATAGTAGCCTTGATAACCAGCACACAGTCATGCGTAAGTTTTCAAAAAGATGGTTTGGACCGTACCTTGTAATGCATGTGCATGAAAATGCTACTTACAGCTTGTCTGAACTATATGGTACAGAAGTAAATATTCTTATTTCACGAAAAAGGATCAAAATGTTTAAGAGAAGAGGAGACAATGATCCAGAAGATGTTGATGAGGAAGAAGAACAAACCACAGGTAAAGATCAAAGTGAAGATGAAGCTTTGGAATCATCCAGCGAAGAAGAAAGCAAGGAAGATGTACAACAGGGCTGATCTTACAAAGAAATAATGTGGCACATACCGGAGGATGTGCAGATTTAGAGGGGGTGGATGTCGTGCTGTGACACGTACATAGTGGGAACGCATGCTACAAGATCTATCTTGTAACTTTTGAGATACATAATTATCTTTACTATAATGTACATATGCATATTTAAGTATAATAATAAGCCTTCTATCTCATCCTATTATTTTTCTCAAGGGTAACCTATCCTTACTTTACCATAAGAAAATACTATGGGAAAAGCATCAATAGCTCCGCCTCTTTAACTTGGGGCAAAAAGCATTGATTCTTTAGTTCTACTATTTCATTATCATCTCACACCCTAGCTAGATCCTATATCTAGGGTAAACTCCAATATATATGTATTCTATGTATTTTTTATACTTTTCTTATATCTCTTTTTAAATAGCTACTAGGAGGGAATCAAATCCTAGTGGGAGACTAGGTGGCATGATTTCAAAGATACACTTATTTTAATGCATTATTGCAAGCATGATTACAAAACTTTGTCAAGGAGCAATGTCATGCTTTCATATGGCATGAGGTGTCCTTTGGAATTAAATGAAAGTCTAGGCTAAGGGGACCACGGGAAGACTTTTGCTGCTAGAGATGGACCCTATTTTGATGAATTTTTTACACAAGGTTCCAATCTGAATTGAGGAGATATGATCAAAATACTGGACCCTAGTCTGCCCACATCATGCAGGGACAGGTCATTTCCAACTTTTCCAATTCCTATTCACACTGGCTCCTCTCTTCTTGTGTAAACCCTTGGGGGTTCCCTTCACCTATAAAAGGGGACCTCTTCTTCCTTGAAAAGAAACTCAAGCATTCAAGCCATTCATGAGAGGAATTCTTGAGGGAGTGAGTAGTAATGCCTAATTGTACTTAGCCATTAACATAAGCCTAAGCCTACACTTTCTCCTAGAGGAAGACTAGCCATCCTTGCATGCTATCCTTGGAAGATCAACTCTAATCAAAGAAGGGCATGGACTTGGCGTATCAATCAAAGTTGAATTCTCCCCTCTTCTTCTCTCTCCATCAATAATGGTGTCGAAAGGGTTTGTCAAGTAAGATGTGTTCTACATTGATGTTTTCTTGATTTATTGTTGTTTTCATTTTCATCTCTAATCCAAAATATATATATATGTATCTAATCTCATCTCCTTAACCAAATCTACCTCTCTCACTCTTAGTAATTCATCCTCTCTACAAATTTTAGGTTCTCCCCGCAGTATCCTTATTGCCTATGGACAAGAATAGGGCTTGAGAGGGAAACTTCTCATCTCTTCACTTCTCTCATATCTACATTTTTCTCATATCTACATTTCTCACATACTATCCTAGATGAATAACCCACAAGATGATCATTTCTATCACTTTCACTCTGTACGATCTATTAGAATTAATGTATGGATTAGCCGTAAAATACACTTTCAACAACGTATAGTGTTTCTCTTCGGCCCTGAAAGGCTCAATGAAATACTTCTATCACCGGATCCCATCATACTACCTCTCATAGACTATAATTTTTCTTTTGATGTAAGCGTAGTTATCTTGCTATGAACCAAGAGCATTTGTACGCACAATTAATCCCAATCACTAGACAGAATATATATATTATCGTAAGCACAAAACTACAATTCCAAAGAACAATTCGTAGCCTATTTGGTCAGCCAAGATTGAATGCCATTAACTCATCTATTAACCCTTTCATATTACCCATGATACGATATGACCATAGCCTTGATGTTTTCATCTTCGTATTGTTTTGACATTCTCTTTTGTGTGAGTGCAAGAGAGAAAGAGTGAGTCTTCTTTGATTGCACTTCTTTCCAAACCCTAGTCTTCATGGCATCTATGGTTTAACTCCTTCATATAGTTTTTGTTGAGTTCTCTCACAAACTCTCACAGCCATAAGCCCGGTGCTTTCCTGGCAAGACCGCAAATTTCTCGACATATTTTTGGTGAACCCGACGCAAATCTGCTAGGGTGAGAGTTTGTGGGTAACCATGGGTTATCATGTTGAGCAACAGGGTATGCATTTTGACCCAGCAACAATGCAAATGTTTCAAGCATTTGCAATGTTCATGAAGCAACAACATGCTACTGAAAGAAGGGAGATTTCAGCAACGAAGGCCATACAAGCGGTCGTCAACACAATGGATCAGTTCAATGGCAAAGATGTAACCAAGTACTTACACGAGTATGTGAAGGAGATGGAGCTGCATCGCGTGTCAGAAGGTGAGATGATTCAAAGCTTTGAGCTAGTTGTTGCTCCAGAAATTAGGGAGCATGTTAAGGAAATTAAAGATGGGCATGGGAGAAATTGGGAAGAAATCAAAGTAGCTTTAAAGGAGGAATATTTCATGGAGGACTTGGAGAGAGTGACCAAAAGGACATTCTTAGAATGGGTAGTCAAGCCAAAGCAAGGACTATCAATAACAGAGCTATTTAGGGAATTTGAGCGGCGCTATGCACAACTCACTAGGACAGAAAGGGCCACACTAGATGCAGAGAAGACAGATCTTTTCTTACAAGCTGCAGGTAAAGAGTTTCAAGAAAATTTGGAGCTTCTTCTTGAAGATAAAGATGGTGAGCAAGGACTAAAGACCGACTGGAATGAGGTTGAAGGTGTTGCCTCACTGCCTGCCAAACGACAAAGAAGAAGGGACAAGATGGTAGTAAACACTACAAGTCCTTCCACCTCAACTTCTGACAAAATGGTAAAGCCTACTTTTATCGCTCCTAAGTTTGATGAGTCCATGCTAGATAAGCTTGTGAAGGGAATGCGTGACTTGAAGGTGAAGTTTGCAAAGCTTGAAGAAAAAGGCCAACCATCAGGGCCACTTCCTAGGCAAAGACAACAGCCCAAAGAAGGGTTTGTTAATAGATGTATTTGGTGTGATAGTACAGACCATGTAAGAAGGGATTGTGATGATTTTAGTGATGCTTTGTCAAAAGATGTTGTCTTTTTTAAGGATGGTAAAATCCACTTAAGAGAGACAGGTCTACCCTTGAGAACTAACTTTGGGAAGGGGGGAATGCAAACCTTAGTTGAAGATATGGCAACCAAGCATGCCACCTCTTCAATTGAGGCAGCTACTTATGGAGTAAAAATTAAACATTTTTGTGAAGAAGAGGTGAGTGACCATCATGGTCAAATTTGGCCAAATGTCATGCAATTAGCTAAAAAGGGAAAGCTTACAAAAGAGATTCTACATGAAGCAGGTGATTGCATACGTCTAGAAACAGGATGGAATGATCCAATGGACTCATTGTCAGTGCATTCCTACATTACAAAATGAGGCGATTGTAGAAGAGAAGCGCAGACGTGACAAGGTTGATGAAGGACCATCAAAAAGATCTTCTAGAGGTGAGGGAAGAAGCGACTCAATGCCTTCTCAAACACCCTCAACACAAGGAGCATCTCCACTTGAAGTACTCACTGAGGACTCTACAACAGAAAAGAAGAAAGAGCCAACAAAAGGTAAGACAAAAGGCCCAGCTTATACACTACAATCTGCTATTGAGGTTGCTACAGATTTAAAGAAAGTCTTGGAGGAAAGGATCTTGAATAGCAAGATTGAGTTTACTCTGGGAGACGTTATTGGCATTGCAAAGCGTAAATTCCATGAGGAGATCATTGACATCATCAAGAGGAAGAGGCAAACCCTTGCTGAAGTTTCTCGTCCACAGGTTGAAGGGGAAACCTCAAAGACACAAGGGATGCAACTGCAAAATAAGGAGAATGATGGAGCTGTGGTAGGATGCTACCAATCTAGTGGGAGAGTGAAGCAACTGCATTTCTCAAATGATGATGAAGAGGTTGAAGATATTCCTAGGAGTTAGTATTCACGAATTCATTGGGCAAAGGCTACGACAGAAACTTTGGTCAAGGTAGGTAATCTTGAAGAGCCATTTGTTGCCTTGATTGACCATGGTTCAGAAATAAACATAATGTCAAAGAGTCTCTACAACAAGTGCAAATGGCCGATGGACACAGATCATGGCTAGATGGTAAAAGTGGCAAACAATTCATCCGGTGAATTGTATGCAGCATGTCCAGGTGTGAAGGTAACAATCGGTGATGTAAAGATTGACCAAAACTTCTTTGTACAGGATACATATTCATATCATCTCATCCTTGGACAGCCCTACATTGTGGGAGTTCGAATGGAAACAAAGGTAATGGATGATGGTTCAACATATGCTAGGATACGTAGCAAAGATGGTAAACGAGCTGTCCAATTTCTCACAGTTTGTGTGAACCATGAAAGAAATCGTGACAACCTCAGAGAACATCCTCTACCAAAGGTGAGCAAAGAGTTTCATGATCATAGAGAAATGATGGGTTTTGGCTAAGTACCATAGTTAAGCGGGATTGCAGTGGTACAGAAAGAAAAAGGGTCTCGCCTGATCCAAAAATAGGTGAAGCGTTTTCAACGAGCTTCTTGGTAACAAAGAATGGATCAGTATGTTATACAAAACTTGAAGATTTGAAGAGATGTGAGAGGCAATATGTGCATAATGTACAAATAGGCATGAAAAAGAGTGGGTTGCTAGAGCCTACTGAAAATGTTTTGGGTTTGTGTGAACAAGTTTCTTTTGTAGATACTACATGTGAGCTTGATGCTATAATGGGGTCTAATTTGCAGCTTGAAAATGAAGTTGTGGAAGTTTGCTCTATGGAAATGTATCAAGTAATAGAAGCCTTTAAAGAAAGCCAAACAATTGGCCCAGAAGTCCATGTTGAAACTAAATACAAGAGTGTAGCAAAGAAGGTGAAACCAGTAGCTTCACCGTTACCACCCAACAACAGGGAAAATATTGAGCAGGCTTCTCTACAACCAAGTTTGAGGAATCCTAAGAAGATTGGGCATACCTTCACAAAGGAGTCTTTCCAACTCTTGCAGATTGGTCGCAAGGAGTTTCTAACACAGGAGGAGACAAAGTGCTTCAAAGAAATGCTTTCAAAGCATGGTAAGGCTTTTGCATTTGAGCCACATGAGATAGGATGTGTTGATCCTTCTACTGTAGCTCCTATGGTAATTTTCACAATACCTCATGTGCCTTGGAATATGCGGCCTATTCCGGTTCCAAAGGCTCATTTGCCAAAGTTAGTAGAGCTACTGAATGAGAAAATCAAAATGGTAATCTGGAGCCTTCTTGTGCTCCATACTCAAACAGGTGGTTCACAGTTCCGAAGAAGAATGGTTATCTACGCTTCATCCAAGATATGAAACCAGTGAACAAGGTGACAATTAGAAATGTAGGTACAGGTCCAATTGTGGATGAATTTACAGAGGCATTTGCAGGGAGGAAAATCTACTCAATGGGGGATCTCTACTCCGAACATGATCAATTTCAACTTGCAATCAAAAGCAGAGACTTGACAACCAAGAGGACACCCTTGGGTTTGGTAAGGATGTGTACCTTGCCACAGGGAGCAACCAACTCGGTTGCACATATGATGAATGGGATGAATAAGGTCTTACGTGACTTTATTCCTCAAATCACAATGCCTTTCATTGATGATTTGCCTATCAAAGGATGTGAAGAAAGTGACAAAGAAGAAGCTTTGGATCTCAAGGGTTGTCGCAGGTTTGTGGTAAATCACATAAATGATTGTGATAAAATTTTGTCTAAGTTGGAAGAAGCTAATCTTACATTGTGAGGGAAAAAGTCTATGTTTGGTGTCAATGAAGTGCTTATTGTGGGGCACATGTGCGGGCCATATGGTGGGAAACCTTGTCCAACAAAGGTAGATGCCATCCAAAGAATGAAAGAAACGTGCACTAGCATCACTGAGGTTGGAAGGTTTCTGGGAGCATGTGTCCTCTATGTTATTTGGATTCCACATTATGCACATGTAGTTGATCCTCTTTATCAACTGCTTAGAAAGAATTAGAAGTTTAAATGGACAGAAGCACATGTAAAATCCATGAAAAAGATAAAGGTAGACTATGACTGTCAAAGGCCAGTAATTGTGACAGTAGACACCAGTCCTACAGGGATTGGATGGCCAATAGGGCAAGATGACAAAGAAGGACATCGGTATGTGGTAATATTTGGAGCAAAGGTGCTAAGTGCTCGCCAAAGAAACTATCCATAGATAAAGAGAGAGTTGTGGGGTATGGTTACAGCCTTGAAAAGTGGGAAAGAGTACCTAATTGGTGCATGTGTGGTTGTAGAAACAGATTTTCTACCACTTCTTGGGATGATTACAAGCTGCTCAACTCCAGACATTGCTATGTTGCGGTGGATTGCCTACATTAAGTCCTTAAGTCCCGAGTTTAAGCACATTGCAGGTAAAGACAATACAGTGTTAGATATGCTATCAAGGGCAAGGTATGAAGATGAGTCACAAATGATTGATGAGGGAGATGATGTAGGTACAAAGTTCTATTCTATCTCTCATGTCAAAGGTAACAATGTCTGCATGAATAATTCACTTGAATTGTTCTTGAAAGATCTTTATGAAAGTGATTGGCTTTCTATTGGAAGCTACTTGAGTACTCTAACAAAACAGGATGATTGCTCTGAACAAGAATTCAAGAGGATACGCAGGAAAGTATATGGGTACTTTTTGAGGTATGGTTACTTGTGGAAGCATCCTAAACAAAAGGGTGCTACACCACAACGGGTTATATGTAAAAAAGAGACTCAAGTAAAGCTCATGCAAGAGTTTCATGAGAGTCTATGGGCTGGACACAGGGGTGTGTGGGCAACCTTCTCCAAGTTGAAAGAAAAATACTAGTGGAAGGATATGCATAAAGATGTATCTCAATTTGTAGAGTCATGTGTAACTTGTCAAATGTATTCAAATGTCCGACATCGTGATGGATTGCACCCTACATATCCACTAGCCATGCACTATAAATGGGTTGTGGATCTAGTCACAATGCCTCTAGGACTCTGGCAAATGAGATACTTGGTTCTTGCACGAGAGGACCTAACTAACCAGGTTGAAGGAAGAGCATTAAGAGCTAAAACCACAGAAGCTGTGTGCAAATTCCTTCTTGATGAGGTGATTTGCCGTTATGGTTGTGTGGGAAAAATCACTGCAGATAGAGGTGAATTGGATGCCCAAGAATCAAGGGAGTTCTTTTCTAGATTAGGAATCAAGCTTTCTCTTACTATAGCTTACAACCCTGAAGGCAATGAAAAGAGTGAAAGAGGGCATCCTCCTATCATCAAAGCTTTGGCGAAGGCTTGCGAAGGAAGAGTTGGTGAGTGGCCAAAATTGTTACCATATGCTTTATGGGCTGATCGTACAACACATAGCTCAGTAATTGGCTACATGCCTGCAGAGCTAATGTATGGTCAAAATCCTGTGATGCCGATTGAAGATACAATTCCCACATGGAATGTACTACCTTGGCAAGAGGGGCTTAGTAGGGGAGATCTCCTTGCACTGCGTATAAGGCAGCTAGAGAGAAGACCTGGAGACATTGAAGCTGCAAAAGAACGACTCAAAAATGCAAGGTTGAAAAAAAAGGACTACTTTGATAAGCGACATCGACTCAGGAGCAAAGAAATTGACAAAGGTGACTCGGTTTTGGTGTATGATAGTAGCCTTGATAACCAGCACACAGTCATGCGTAATTTTTCAAAAAGATGGTTTGGACCGTACCTTGTAATGCATGTGCATGAAAATGCTACTTACAGCTTGTCTCAACTAGATGGTACAGAAGTAAATATTCCCATTGTACGAAAAAGGATCGAAATGTTTAAGAGAAGAGGACACAATGATCCAGAAGATGTTGATGAGGAAGAAGAGCAAACCACAGGTAAAGATCAAAGTGAAGATGAAGCTTTGGAATCATTCAGCGAAGAAGAAAGCAAGGAAGATGTACAAGAGGGCTGATCTTACAAAGAAATAATGTGGCACATACCGGAGGATGTGCAAATTTAGAGGGGGTGGATGTCGTGCTGTGACACGTACATAGTGGGAACGCATGCTACAAGATCTATCTTGTAACTTTTTAGATACATAATTATCTTTACTATAATGTAGATATGAATATTTAAGTATAATAATAAGCCTTCTATCTCATCCTATTATTTTTCTCAAGGGTAACCTATCCTTACTTTACCATTAGAAAATACTATGGGAAAAGCATCAATAGCTCCGCCTCTTTAACTTGGGGCAAAAAGCATTGATTCTTTATTTCTACTATTTCATTATCATCTCACACCCTAGCTAGATCCTATATCTATGGTAAAATCCAATATATATATATTCTATGTATTTTTTATACTTTTCTTATATCTCTTTTTAAATAGCTACTAGGAGGGAATCAAATCCTAGTGGGACACTAGGTGGCATGATTTCAAAGATACACTTATTTTAATGCATTATTGCAAGTATGATTACAAAACTTTGTCAAGGAGCAATGTCTAGGATAAGGGGACCATGGGAAGACTTTTGCTGCCAGAAATGGACCCTATTTTGATGAATTTTTTACACAAGGTTCCAATCTGAATTGGAAAATCATTTTAAAACAAAAATCGTAGCTAATGAGCTTCTGTTTTTGCCCATATTGTTACTTTTTTATTTGGAGCCACGGTTGAGGAGACATGATCAAAATACTGGACCCCAGTCTGCCCACATCATGCAGGGACAGCTCATTTCCAAATTTTCCAATTCCTATTCACACTGGCTCCTCTCTTCTTGTGTAAACCCTTGGGGGTTCCCTTCACCTATAAACGGGGACCTCTTCTTCCTTGAAAAGGAACTCAAGCATTCAAGCCATTCATGAGAGGAATTCTTGAGGGAGTGAGTAGTAATGCCTAATTGTACTTAGCGATTAACATAAGCCTAAGCCTACACTTTCTCCTAGAGGAAGACTAGCCATCCTTGCATGCTATCCTTGGAAGATCAACTCTAATCAAAGAAGGGCGTGGACTTGGCGTATCAATCAAAGTTGAATTCTCCCCTCTTCTTCTCTCTCCATCAATAATGGTGCCGAAAGGGTTTGTCAAGTAAGATGTGTTCTACATTGATGTTTTCTTGATTTCTTGTTGTTTTCATTTTCATCTCTAATCCAAAATATATATATATATGTATTTAATCTCATCTCCTTAACCAAACCTATCTCTCTCACTCTTAGTAATTCATCCTCTCTACAAATTTTAGGTTCTCATTGCTACAGGTACATCTCTCCCCGCAGTATCCTTATTGCCTACGGACAAGAATAGGGCTTGGGAGGGAAACTTCTCATCTCTTCACTTCTCTCATATCTACATTTCTCACATACTATCCTAGATGAATAACCCACATGATGATCATTTCTATCACTTTCACTATGTACGATCTATTAGAATTAACGTATGGATTAGCCATAAAATACACTTTCAACAACGTATAGTGTTTCTCTTCGGCCCTGAAAGGCTCAATGAAATACTTCTATCACCGGATCCCATCATACTATCTCTCATAGACTATAATTTTTCTTTTGATGTAAGCGTAGTTATCTTGCTATGAACCAAGAGCATCTTTACGCACAATTAATCCCAACCACTAGACAAAATATATATATTATGGTAAGCACAAAACTACAATTCCAAAGAACAATTCGTAGCCTATTTGGTCAGCCAAGATTGAATGCCATTAACTCATCTATTAACCCTTTCATATTACCCATGATACGATATGACCATAGCCTTGATGTTTTCATCTTCGTATTGTTTTGACGTTCTCTTTTGTGTGAGTGCAAGAGAGAAAGAGTGAGTCTTATTTGATTGCACTTCTTTCCAAACCCTAGTCTTCATGGCATCTATGGTTTAACTCCTTCATATAGTTTTTGTTGAGTTCTCTCACAAACTCTCATAGCCATAAGCCCCGTGCTTTCTTGGCAAGACCGCAAATTTCTTGACAACGCTTGTCATTCTCTTTAGCCCAATCACTCAATTTCATCTGCATTATGCACCGAAACAACTTTGCGATAAGAGACCCAATCATTATAGTCCGGTAGTTATTTACATTCTTTACATCCCCTCCTTTATGCAAAGTCTTAACCCAATTAGTACTCCAATCATAAGGCATACCATATTAAAGTGCAAGGTTGAATATATCACACATACTCATGGGTAAAATCTCCCGTCCATTTGATCATCTCCGGCTTGATACCTTGAAGATCTCCCGCTTTGCGAGTGGCCAACTTTTCAAGCCCACCGCATACATCCTCAATAGTATAAAAAGAGGGCATACATGGAAGTGAACCATAAATGGTATTTTTTTAGCATTTTCTTGCTCATATAATTTCTTACAATGTGTGTACATATCCACTAGAATCAAGTTACCAAAATTCTCAACCCGCTTGCCCCTCAAGTTTCTCCAAAATCTTCCACATGCATGTGCCTTTTCTTGGACTTGAAAAACTTGTTGCTTTGCTTCCCATCTTCTTCTCTTCTTTTGAATCAATGCCTTGTATGCATGCAAATGACTTTGATAGTTGTCTTTGTCCATATTTTCATCAAGCTTCATCAAGGACTTTCGAGCATCTTGACATTCTTTATCAAACCACCTTTTGTGTGATCTATCTTTGTTGATACCATGGAGATGCTTTATAGCAAAGAATTCTTACGCACAAGAATAAATAGCTTTCTTGAAAGCTTCTCATTTAGTTTCCAATGGTGTATCATATTGAAGCTTTGTCATCCATAGTTTTTTCTCAACCATTTTAATGTATATTGGTGCCCGTTTGAAATCCATACATAGTAATAACTTCTCTTTTTTTTGGCTGAGATTATCATGCTTAGTTGCTTCTCCACATGAAAGTTCAATACATAAGGTGCGATGGTCTACAACTTTGCAGAAGGAAGTTTTTTCAAATTTTTTACCGATTTTGAGTTATCGTTCGCGGACTGCGTACATGCCTGAAAAGCAACTTTCTCTTTTTTTTTTTGATTTTTCTGCTAATTGAAAATGGATTTGCAGAAACTACTCATGAAGTGGCCGGAATCGGTGTGGTCTACAACTTTGCAGAAGAAAGTTTTTTCAAATTCTGCACCGATTTTGAGTTATCGTTGAGACAGACTGCATACATGTTCGAAAAGCAAGTTTTTTTTTATGTTTTTTATTTTTCTGCTAATTGAAAACGATTTTGTAGAAACTACCCGCCAAAGGGACCGGAATTGATGTGGTCTACAACTTTGCAGAAGGAAGTTTTTCTAATTCTGCACCATTTTGAGTTATCATTCACGGACTGCGTACATGTCCGAAAAACAAGTTTCGTTTTATGTTTTTAATTTTTTTTCTAATTAAAATTGATTTTGCAGAAACTACCAGCGACAGGGACTGGAATCGATATGGTCTACAACTTTACAGAAGGAAGTTTTTTCAAATTTTGCACCGATTTTGAGTTATCGTTCGCGGACTGCGTACATACGTGAAAAGCAAGTTTCGTTTTATGTTTTGATTTTTCTGCTAATTGAAAACGATTTGCAGAAACTACCCGCGTGAGGGATTGGAATCGATGTGGTCTATAACTTTGCAGAAGAAACTAGCTGTTGCAGGCATCGAAATCGATGAGAAACTATTTGCTTGAGCCATTGGAATCAATGTGGTCTATAACTTTGCAAAGGAAAGTTTCTCTAAATTTTGCACCGATTTTGGGTTATCGTTCACAGACTGTGAATATGTTTGAAAAGCAAAATTTTAATTTTTGCTTTTGATTTTTCTCATAATTGCCGTAGAAGCTAGTTACGTATCATTCCGATTCAGTCGAGCCGTTGATGATCGTCCAAATTCTATTGAGCTACTCTTGGTACATGATCTTTTGTTATATGATATACTCATTCATTGATTCTCGTATAATTATTCTTTTAGAGATATAGTTTACGCCGTTTTATTGATAATTTTTCGTTGATACCATAGTGATTTATGGTACCATGATGATATTTTGTTAGTACTTTGGTCATGGTGATTTTTGTTGATAGCATGATGATATTTCGTTGATGCCATGGTTATTCTCGGTGATTTCATGATGATATTTTGTTGATTCCATGGTGATTTTTTCTGATACCATGATGATTTTTCGTTGATACCATGGTTATTCTCGGTGATACCATGATGTTGTTTCGTTGATACCATGGTTATTCTTGGTGATACCATGATGTTGTTTCGGTGATACCATGGTTATTCTCAGTGATGCCATGATGTTGTTTTGTTGATACAATGATTATTCTCGGTGATATCATGATGCTTTTCATTGATACCATGATGATTTATTCATTTTTATTGATACAATAATGATGTTTTGTTAATACTTTGATGATATTCATTCATCACTACGTTGATAAATGTTGTTTTATGTAGTATATACACATATCATTTGCATCACGTAATCACACATCTTGTACTTTTACATTCATATTTATGTACCATATGTTGTCGTACATATATATGTTGTCAAAAGAGTGGCGTCACGAACCATCTCTTATGGCATTGTGAATGTAATTTTTTCACTAACGATGCTAATAATTTCATGACTATGTTTGTTTGAGTCTATGATCTATGTAGGATTGATCAAAGAATTGATTTTATGAAGACAAACTTGGTGACAGTAAAATATTTATGAAGATATGTTTGGTGATGCTATATTGAAGACAACATGAAGACATTTTTGGTGATGCGATATTGATGACAAGCTACACAGCAGATTCACGGAGACACTTTTGATTACAAGCTAATCGATAGCCTTTACACCTCTTTATTGAACCTTTGTATTCATTATTGTATTTGATAGGATAGGAGTAATGTAACTCCTCATAAAAACACCTCTTTATTGAACCTTTGTATTCATTATTGTATTTGATAGAATAGGAGTAATGTAACTCCTCATAAAAACACCTCTTTATTGAACCTTTGTATTCATTATTGTATTTGATAGAATAGGAGTAATGTAGCTCCTCATAAAACATTCATTGTAAAAGGAGTGATGTAGCTCCTCATGAACATTTGTATATTCAATGATTTTTATAATATAACGGTGGGTGTATATAGAGCTGTGGGTTTTTCCCTTGATCCCCCAAGGGTTTTTTCATCCACAGTTAGGGACCCTTATTTGAGCAGGGGTGTTGAGCTTATATGTGAAGCTGCTCAATATATGGCTTCTCTATATATGGCACCCAGGTCCCCTCTATATATACATCATCTCATGTGTGTATTCTACACACTTTGGGGTTCTACTTCTGTGCTCTCTCCTTCTCTCCCAAAAATTACACATGTGTAAAAGTAACTTTCCACAGTGATGTGGCTCTTTCTCATCCATTGAAGTACAACCATACAAGTGAACTTTTTCCAACTTCCTTGAAATGTATGGCATGTCAAATTGTTGAGTATCATGTTGCAATGTTTTTGTGCGAGCATTCATATCCCCAATACAATAACATCAACTTCACCTTTGAAATAAGCAATGTACTCTTCTTAATCATGAAATGGTTGATCTCTATCCATGCAAGCATAAAAGGGAGAATCATGATGACGAATGTAGCAACCAGCTACAAAAATGGGTGTGCTTTTTGGTGTCATAATTTTCAGCCATACATAACGTTTGTACTTGTTATCTTTCACAATTGATATAAAATCTTCCAATCCTTTCTTAACCGTATATGCTACCCCTCCTTGTCCTCTTCGTTGCTTGAGATTCTTTGACCACATCAATGAATGTACATTGTAATTCTCCAAGCCATTAACCTTTGTGTATCAGGCCCCCTAGTTTCAACAAGAAGTACAACATCGGCTTTGCTTGTTAGTTCATCAATGCCAACCCCCACATTCCATGGGTATCCATTACAATTCCAAAAGAATATTTTCAATTGTAACTTGGTCTCATAGGTCACTCATTCCTATTTGCTCGAGGGACTTGCCTCCTCCTTGGGCACATTTTCTTCATGAGAGATCTCCTTGTTTTTATTATTCTTTTTCTCATATGCCTTGCGACGCATATTTTGTTTCTTAATAGTGAGATCTTCACATGCAAAACATTTTGTATCCCTAAAATAGATCCAAGTATTATCAAGGATAATATTTCGCTTTGTCTCATCTCGAATGGTGCATACAATTGGCTGTTCTCCCGAGCGAGGAGCTCCTTGCTTTTCCACTCTATGTGCTCCATAGACCATAACTCCGGACATGCCAAAGTGGGTTTTGAAGAAATCTTCAATAACAATGGCAAGAGAAGGAGGTGTCTCTAACTTATCTTCGGTAAAATTCCACGAATAACAATGTTCTTGGAATGTCGCTCCCGTTTCTTCAACTCCTCCACATCCACATTCTCAACATTGTTTGTTTGAACCATAGCTTGCATGAGTGACGAATTAGAAACCGCATTGATATCACATAAATTAGCCCAAGATTTGTTTGTGCATACATGTTTCATGTCACATACATCCCGGCTCATAGTGTCAAATTTCTCCTCTTTCAATACATGGTCATGCTCAACTTTGCTCATCCGCAAAGCATTCAAGTCCACAAGAGAGCGTTTACATTCCTTGAGTTCCTCTTCAAGTTGCATCAAACGTGTTGTTTTCATCTCAAGTGCCCTCTTGAGATTCTCATTCTCAACCACAAGTACCCTTAGTGTGCCATTCTCCATTGCAAGTGCTCGTAAGTCTTCGCCTTGTTTGGTTATGGTCTCTTGCAATGATACCAAGTACGCCATGATCATGGTTTCCAATGTTATTGGTTGGGTGGTTGTGTTTCTATCTCCACACTTAGGAGATTTTGGATCATTTTCCACAATGGTTGTGGACCTTGTTGAATAAGAACAACCCTTGCGAGTGCCGAAAGACATTGTATGTAAAATAAGAGATGAGAGACAATTTTCTTGAACTTGTTCACTTCGAAAATGCTGCTACAGAAACGCCTTCCATAACTCTAAATTTTTTTGTCTTTACATCAACGCGTAGAGGGCTTTGTGCTCTTTGATTGAGGCTATAGATTACTCAAATGGGAGTTCAGAGAGAGAGAGAGAGAGAGAGAGAGAGAGACCATAGTGCGTCCTCTGGGTAAATTTCATGTGTACAAAGATCTAGTCTTGTGCATAGTGACCCTTGGAGTGAGTGTATGTGCATGACTTCTCCTTCAGCTGCTGCTGACTCTCCCCGATAGTGACCTCTGAGTGCTCTTTTATAGGTGCATGCACGTTAGTTTAGTACAAACTAATTAGGTTTATGGCCCTAAGCTAGAGAGACAAAGAAGACAGCCTGGTCTCGATGGTTGACTGGTGCTTTGTTTTGGAGAAATAACAAAACGATATTCTCCTAGGTGGGCCTTGGTGACCATCACCTAGAAAGAGGTGGAATATACAAATGTTTTTTACAAAGTTTGGCTTTGGAAAACGAAAAATAAATTACCCTACGGATGTTTACTGAGAGAAAATGCTTCATGGATGCGATGCCAGCAAATTGGAGGCTTGACTTGTGCCTTGGTGTAGTGCACTTGTCAATATCGGTGTCGGTTGGTGCATGCCTTTTCCGTCTTTCTTGGAATTGTTGTCGCCACTGCATGTTTTTGGTGTCTCTTGTCGATGCATCGATGTCCATTTTCATTGCTTCTTTTCCTTCTTGTGTGTGTCATGTGTGTGCTTATGCGTGTAGGGTATGTATGTGAGTGTGTGTGTGTGTGTGTGTGTATGGAGAGAGAGAGAGAGAGAGAGAGAGAGAGAGAGAGGAGTATGTGTGTGTGTGTTTGTGAGTGTTTGTGAGTGTGTGTGTGTATGGAAAGATAGATAGCTCCAATGACCAACAAAATTATCAATCCGGAGGGATGAGCTACTCGGCTAGGGTATGGAAACACTCACACGGTTAGTGAGCTAATTGTGGCAACACAAATGGTTAACTCTATGAGGTCAGCTTCTTGTCCTATGGAGGAGCTAAGCCACAATGAAGTGAAATCTCCATATCCACTTCTCTTCACCTCTAATCAACCCAATCACACACTACGATTGCAAGACGCACACAACACTAATCCTATCATGCAACACACTAATTTCAAGCACACACACATAGATCTATCGAGCACCACACTCCAATCAAACTTACATGCACACACAAGCAAAAGAGGGCAATGACACAAGATTAGATAGGGATTAACCACTAATTAGTTAAGATCTATTTAATCTAAGTATCCCTAAAAAGAGGAAAAAAGGGGCTTTTTACTAACGACGCGCGAGGAGGCATTCCAAAAATTTGGAATGTCCCCTCGCGCACTGGTAGTAAAATGTTCTTTTAGGGGTTTTTGATATTTTTTGCCTCTTTGAATGTCGGAGCGACGCAATTGGACATTCATTTCTAGGATATTTGGGCGTTCCAGACGCATTGACAGTAGCAAAAGTTTCAAAATCTTCCACCACTTGATAGTTTTGTAACTTTTTGAGTTCTAGTGATGACGTAAGCCGTATCAAATGCACCGCATCTACCTTCTAAAAAAGGTGCTCGCATTAAATAAAAGAGAGTGATCCTCTTCAAGGACCACTAGATTATTAAATGAGGAGAGGGACACCTTTTATATTTTTGTTAATATCAATCTATTTTTCTAGGTAACGTAGGCTCTTCTCTCATTGGAGGAGCTTATTTTCCTCTCTCTTCCAAAAGGCCCTCCAAAAGACCTCCGAAATCTCCTAATGCAAGAAGTCAACCTTACTGATCAAAATTGGTGTATGCAGAGATCTATCTTTCTCATTGGAGAGCTTCCTCATTCTTTCTCAAACCTAACATTTTGATCACTGGTTACGTATGCAACTCCACCTCGTTTTACATGAAATGCAACTCCACCTCGTTTTGCTGGAATTTATATTGCGGGTGTCCTGGAATTTTCATAATTTTTTGCTTCAAACATGAGGAACAACTTAAACCAATAAACTGTGTCATCAATTGCCCATGGCACCATTGCAGGTTGTCCCTGATCTGATCTAATTAGGGCATGCTATTGCACCACGACATCAATTTCGTAGGGTCCCCCACCCCATGCAGCCGAGCTTCGTAGTCTAGTGGTAGAATACTTGGGCCGCTCACCCGAGAGACCTAGGTTCGAATCCTAGCAGGGCGGTCTATATTTTTCCAACCCTTAATGACAAAAGGAAATTTGTTTTGACACTGGACCCCTTAGCTTAACAACAAAAAAAGGACTAGAGTGCTTCGTTAGCTAGCTGTGAATTCCGTTAGCTTAGGAGCTTACAAAAAGAAAGAAAAAGTAGAGTGCTTCCTTAGCTAGATGTAAGTTTGCATGACTTCAATCAAGGCCATCGTCTCTACCATTCATCCTCCCACACCATGTTTGGCCTCGACTTGAATGCTCTCTTTTGTCGATGTACGGCCCATTTTCTACAAGAGCCTTCACAGCATTCTTAGCGCAATTGACTCATGTTGTCTTACAAACTCTCTTGTGTTACGTGTGCATCCATCCACCTCCAAGGTAGAGAGAATCCTGAGAGCCGGTGTTTCCCCTCTTCTTGCCTCTTCTTCTCCTTCCCTTTAATTGTATATTGATATCCCCTCCACTCCTGCAAGTTGATCCTCCTTTAATTTTTAGTAGCTTTTTGTCGTTGCTTTTTCTTTAAGATGCATATGTCCGACTTCGACTGCAATGTGGAAACCCTTGCTATCCTTCATTTTGTATACCCGGGTAGAAAAAGCATAGCATCTGTAGTGGTGGCTAGCCACTGCAACATGATTTTGTGATTAGTATTGTCTAAATCAACGAATCTACACCAGTAAGACGTACTGCCTAAATCGGCGAATCTGCACTAATGCTTCCTACATCGACGAATCTGCATTTGATATTATTTTAAAAAGAAATCATAAATCTGCAAGTTATCAATCTGTTGCCTAAATTGGTGAATCTGCACCAAAATGAGTATCTACACGCTGCCTAAATCGGCGAATTTGTGTGTCCCTGACCAATGGACTAGGCTCGGCGTAAACATATAGAAGGGTACTTACAAACTGTTGTTTAGTGTCCCAGAGCACCTTAGCTCACATGAGTAGCTATATAGCTTAATTTTACTGTCGTCTCCAGCATCTCGGATAATCCTTGGCACTCGATGAAAATAGACCAGCTCCTTACCGTAGCCGTGTTGGGCATTCCCCGCAATCATTGGAGTCCAAGAGACGTCATTTCGGACATGATACCCCTAAAGCAATGAATCTTCTGCTAGAGTTTTAAACCAACAATCCAACCCAGATGGCAGTGTCATAAGTCTGAGTGGCTCTGCAAGCTCAAGTTTGAGTACTGGAGCAATTGCTGGAATTTCTATTGCAGGTGTCCTGGAAATTAGCACGTCTGTGGCGTTCATTATCATAATTTTCTGCTTCAAACCTCAAGAACAACTCAAACCAACAAACTATGTCATCAATTGCCCATGGCCGTCGTTGCAGGCTGTCCCTGATCTGATCTAATTAGGGCATGCTATTGCACCACGTCATCAATTTCGTAGGACCCCCCACCTCATGCAGCAGAGCCCTGTAGTCTAGTGGTAGAATACTTGGGCCACTCACCCGAGAAACCTAGGTTCGAATCCTAGTGGGGCGGTCTATATTTTGCCAACCCTTGACAGTGGACCCCTTACCTTAACAACAAAAAAAAACTAGTCTTGCTTGGTGGGCCTTGCTATATCTATAGAATATAACAAGACATATGAAAATTGACTTTTAACAGCTAGCACTAAACAGAACTGTTACCATATACATGTGGTAGTGATGTGTGTGAACACACTAGGACCGCCGGGGCATTTTTTCCCTCTTTAGGAGGTTTTTTCCCCCGTGCATTGTATATACGCCCATCACTCTAGGGCTATCTATCTTTCCATTGCACACTAAGTAACACACTCTCTATTGTGTGCCTTGAGCTTCCTTCATCTTCCCCAAGCTGTGTGTGTTTCTCTGCAACCCTAATTCCAACAATTGGTATCAGAGCAGGTCACGTCCTCCCGGGCTTAGTCGCTAGCTGCTCCATCACACGCCTGCTCACTTTCTTCGATTTTAGTGAGCTTTGGCGAGCGTTCGCAGGTCGACAAATATTTTGGGATTTGGGCTCATTTCGGCCTCCGTTTCCACTACAGGCAGTACTGCACAGGCTATTTTGTCATTTTGTGCAGAATTTTTGTCAGTGCCGTTTTCTGCGTAACAGGTGCCTTATAGTCTTCTACGGTTTGTGCTATATAGCACAGGTTGTTCCCGCTCTATTTCTCCTATTTTCGAGCAGTTTTCACATTAGGTGCATCATTTACCATGGCTGCCAACAACAACACAGATGTGTTCAAGATGTTTGCTGTTGAGGACAGGTTGGATGGGGACAGCTACCCTATGTAGGCTTATATGATGCAACATGTTCTTGTGTCAAAAGGTGTATGGAACATTGTGCAGGGCATTGATGTACGTCCTGGTTCTGAGGATGTAGGCGATTTTGAGGATGTTGCAGGTCTTGCTGCAAGGATTGCAGCTGTTAGAGTTGTTTTGCACCATTGTTTCTCACATCCGTTCTGCAAAATCTGCAAAACAGGCTTGGGATATTCTAGCAGGTCTTTATGCAAGCCGCAATGAGGCTAAAATTGCTTTGCTGCGTAAAGAGCTGGAGTCAAAGATTATGCATGAGGAGGATGATATGGACACTTTACTTGCTAGTGTCAAGGATATCAATGAGAAGCTTATTTCTGCAGGTGAAGTCATTTCAGACAGTTCCCTTGTGCAGACTGTTCTTGATGCCTTACCAGATTCCTATCAGACTTTTGCTAGTACTTGGAGACTGATGACCCAAGGAAATCCAGAAGTTGTCAAGTTTGATGCATTATGCACATTGCTGTTGCAAGAGTCACTGTCCAGAAAAAACAGGACTAGACAGTGTGTAGTTGAACAGGTCTTTATTGCTTCTCAAAGAAAGGGTGGTAACAGGAATGCAGCCACTTCTTATGGTTCTGCTGCGAGTGGCAAAAATTATTTTCCTAATGCTTCTACTGGCAGTACTTCGTCTGGTAATTCTGGTGATAAGGGCAAAAAGAAGATGCGTTGCCATTATTGTAAAGCCAATGATCACTTGATCAAGTCGTGTCCTAAGTTGAAGGCCAAAGAGGCTAAGAAGAAAGAGGGTGGTTCCACTGCAAATGCTGGTTCCACTACAAATGCAGCCATTGTTGAGTCTTCTGTGAAAGGAGACTGTGTTGCTGATGTTGATGTAGAATGGGCTTTTAGCGCAGAGTGCACTTACAATCCTGTTGTCCATGATGCATGCTTGTTAGTTGCTGCAGATTCACATGTGTGGTATTTCGACCGTGGTGCTGCAAAGCACATTACCTCACATCGTGAATTGTTTACCTCTCGCGAGTCTGTCCCTCATGGGAATTCAGTCACTTGTGCCAACAACGCCTCTTATCCAGTTCAGGGAGTTGGAAAGATTGTGCTCACTGCTGCTAATGGTAGTTCCTTCACACTTGTTGATGCACTTTATGTAACTCGGATCAAGAAGAATCTCTTGTCTGTATCTGCACTTGCTAGACTTGGACTTGTAGTCAAATTTGTGGATGACAGATGTACAGTTCATGATCTCAGTTTTGGTGATGAAATTGTTGCATCTGGACTTCTGTGCCGTGGGCTGTATAAGCTCACTTTGTATGACAAGTGTGGACAAAATTTTGCAAATGCTGTTGCAGATTCAAGGGCTATTTCAGATGCAAAACTTTGGCATGCATGTTTTGGTCATCTGAATTTTGTCAGTTTGCTGCGTTTGTAGAAATCTGATATGGTTGCTTCTTTGCTGCCTCTTGAAGCACCTGTCAAACATGTTTGTGAAGGCTGTATTTTGGGTAAGATGCAGCGTTCTAAATTTCCAAAGGATGGTCTAGTTCGGGCCACATGCAGGTTGTAGCTTATGCATAGTGATGTTTGTGGGCCCATGCAAACTCCGTCCTTGGGCAATTACCTGCACTTCGTGACTTTCATTGATGATTACTCCAGGCATGCATGGGTATTTCCACTTAAAGCGAAGTCCGAAGTTTTTATGTGCTTCAAACAATTTCTGGCTATGTCTGAAAATGTCTCGAAATGTACTATGGGCACCCTCCGTTCCGATCGAGGGGGGGAGTATATGTCTCATGAATTTAATGCATTTCTGGCTATTCTTGGGATAAAACACCAATGTACAATGCCTTATACACCTCAGCAAAATGGTGTTGCTAAGAGGAAAAACAGGTCACTGACGGAAATGGCACGATGTATGGTCAAAAGTCAAGCTTTACCGCATTCTTTTTGGCTTGAGGCCATCATGTGTGCCACTTATGTACTTAACAGGTGTCCTATGAAAACTTTGCAGTCTATTACTCCATATGAAGCATGGCATGATAGAAAGCCTTCTACTGAGCACATGCGTGTTTTTGGCTGTTTGGCATATGTTTTGGTGCCACAAGTGCAGCGCAGAAAATTGGATGATAAGGCTGTAAAATGTATTTTTTGTTGGTTATAGTGCTGAAAGCAAAGGTTACAGGTTGTATCATCCGCAAACAAAACATATTTTGGTTTCTCGGGATGTAGTGTTTGTGGAACATTCTGTTCAGCCCTTGCTATCATGTACTAGAGACAGTAATGTAAGCTCACAGGACATTTATGACACTTTGTTGCCTCTTTTCAATGGTGGAAATACGAATGTAAATTCCAATGAGGAAAATGTACAACCTATGGGGGTTTCTGAAAATGTTTTAGATCAGCCTATTACTGATGCAGATGTACATGATGTACTTGATGAGGAAAGGGCTGAAAATGAGCAGGCTAGAGGTATGCCAAAATGGCTGGTGCACACTTTGCGTGACAGTAAAGTGGATGCACCTTTGTCTAGTCGTACTCGTTCAGGCTCTCGCCATGCATCTTATGCATCAGATTGTTATGCTTTGGCTGTGTCTAGTTTACATGATGATGAGGAGCCTCTGTCTTTTGATGAAGCACAGAATTCAGAAAATTGGATGGCTACCATGCAATCAGAATATGATGCACTTATAGAAAATGACCCATGGACTTTATGTGATTTGCCTCCTAGCAAAAAGGCCATTGGTACGAAGTGGGTTTACAAGTTGAAACGCAAGGCGGATGGTGAGATTGATCGCCATAAGGATCGACTTGTTGCAAAGGGTTATGCACAGCAAAAAGGCATAGATTATGAAGAGACTTTTGCTCCCACTTGTCGTATGACTACTATACGTTTTCTATGTGCATTGGCAGCTCATTTTGGTTGGGATGTACATCAATCAGACATTGTTACTGCTTTCTTGAATGGTGACATATTTGAGGAAGTTTATGTAACGTAGCCTCGCGGTTTTGTCATAAAAGGACAAGAGGACAAAGTGTGCAAATGTAATAAGGCTTTGTATGGGTTGAAGCAATCTCCTCGTGCTTGGTATGAGAAAGCTGACACTCATTTGGTCAAACAAGGCTTTCGTAACAGTCCAACAGAAAGCACATTGTATGTAAAGCGTGAGGGTGATGTATTTCTCATCGTGGTTCTTTACGTTGATGATTTGCTGATCACTGGACCAAATGAGAGACATATTGATGAATTTAAGGCTGATTTGAATGCTACTTTCAAGATGAAAGATTTGGGGCCGTTGCATCATTACTTGGGTATACAGTTTAAGCAGTGTGATGGTGGTATTGCCTTGTGGCAGAAAAGTTACATAGAGACATTGCTATGTAAGTTTGGACTTGAGGAGTGTAAACCTATTGACACTCCCATGGAAACAGGTTTGAAGTTGAGTCTACATGATGCTGGCAATCCTGCTGATGTCACTCTTTACCAAACTGCTATTGGTTGCCTCATTTATGTATGAAACACGAGGCCGGATATTCTGTTTGCAATCTCACAGGTCAGCAGATTTATGCATAGCCCAGGGTCTAAGAATTGGCAGGCTGTCAAGAGGATTTTCCGCTACCTTAGTGGCACTTTACATCTTGGCTTGTTTTATCCGAAGGGGGGATCATTGCCGCCAGACTTACATGCTTTTTCGGACTCAGATTGGGCTGGTTGTTTTGACACGCGAGTGTCCACAAGTGGTTTTTGTTTCATGCTTGGCAGTTCATGTATATCATGGTTGAGCAAGAAGCAACCTACTGTGGCCACTTTGAGTTGTGAGGCTGAGTACAGGGCAGTCTTCACAGCTACGGTTGAGTGTGTATGGCTCAGACGCCTTATGGCTGATTTGGGTGTTGGACAGGATACTACCAACACTATCTACACTGACAGTCAGAGCGCATTGGCAGTTGCGAGGAACCCAGTTTTTCATGCTCGCACAAAGCACATTGAGGTGCATTACCACTATGTCAGGGAGAGACTCTCAACAGGAGAGATCATCTTGGCCTATGTGCCAACACAGGACAACCTTGCAGATCTTTTCACAAAGGCATTGTCTCGTGAGAAGCTTGAAACTTTCCGCAAAGATTTGGGCTTACTCCCCTTTGTGGACTGATCCTATCCTCAGGGCATGGCACTTCCCTTTACTCATGTGCCAGCTCTCGTTAACCGCGTCACTCCAGGGGGGATTTATTACCATATACATGTGGTAGTGATGTGTGTGAACACACTAGGACCGCCCGGGCATTTTTTCCCTCTTTAGGAGGTTTTTTCCCCCGTGCATTGTATATACGCCCATCACTCTAGGGCTATCTATCTTTCCATTGAACACTAAGTAACACACTCTCTATTGTGTGCCTTGATCTTCCTTCGTCTTCTCCAAGCTGTGTGTGTTTCTCTGCAACCCTAATTCCAACAAGAACTAGAGCAAGACTAATTTGGGAACGGCGGCATTGCATGAAAGGGATATACACTCAAAAAATTCTATAATGTTTATGGGAGGAGACAAACTTAAGTGCATCAATTATTAGAGATTATAGGGGTAGTTACAGTTGAGATTATATCCAAGCGAGGTTGCACTACTATGTCTACAGATGAATGTTTTTCTTTTTCTAGTATACATGCTACTTGTAAATTCTTGCAAACAGAAAGTATTTCAAAAAGAAATTTTTCATTGAATGGTACAATAGCGCAACACGTCGGCTTGCATTTTTGAAGGTGGATTAGAGTGTGTTTTGCCTTTCTTCTTTTATGGTTGTTTGTGTTTTTTCTTTCTTCTTTTGTAGTTATTCCTAGTATAATGAATGAGGACAATGATACATGTAACTTCACCTTCGGTGTTTTGTGCTATGGCATCAACAATTCATGTTGCACCGTTTGCCGCACCAATTGTCAAGTCAATATTTTCAGTGATCATGTAGTGCATGCAGATTGCGACCAAATCCAGCTCATTGAACCTAGGGTCTAGGATCCACTACTGTTGGACATTTATGTTACCCACGTTCGTTTTCATTTCAAGTTTTCTAATGTCATTTTGATTGTACAATTTATTCAAGGCAAGGTTGTTATAGTGTTGAACGTTTGACATGTGAGTACAAATTATCGTAGTAGAGTTGTTGATGTATTCATGCACATGCGCTTCATCTCATGTAAGACTGGTTTTCTTTCACGAAAAATGGTGAAAAATTGAAGGGATTCAGGGTCCGTTGAATGTCTTACAAAGCATGACATCTTGTACAAAACCAGTGGACCGAGCTTGTGATATGGGATGTGTTACAAAGCTCCCGTGAGTGACTACAAACTGGGGATAGTTGGGCAAGATCATCGAGCAAGAGAACACATTTTTTGTTGAAGGGATCTGCCAATTTATTGCTTGTTACATTGATATTTTGTCTTACGATAAGGTCAAAAATCGTTTGAATTATTATCGATAGCTCGTCTATACTTATAATATCTACCTCTTTTATGTCCAAATATCACTCATCGGTCTCACGAATAGAGAGATGATAATGTTGATTCATGGTTGGTATCTTGAACTGGTAATGGATTGTAGAAACAATGCTGCTAAGCCTTGTTGCTTCCACTCCGATAACAAAGCACCCAATAATAATACAGAAGTGAGGACAATAGGAGTGTCTATTTCATTTATCTATCGACCTCATTTATCGCTATATATGTGAGGTATGTTGTCGCGCATCAAAGACATATTTCTAGATTGTGAGTGAAGATGTCACATTCCATGCTCCAATCTTTAGACAATGCAGTGATTTCAAACCATGACCTATCATATGGATGGTAAGCTAGTTTCAAGCTTGTTGCAGTTTTCTCTTTAGCTTATTGATGCTTGGAATGTAATCTTCTAGGTATTGAGAATTTTATACCGACACCTAGTACGAGAGAAACGAGGACATATATAGTATGGCATCAATTATTTAAACACCTAGTATGGCATAAATTATTCAGAGATAAAGTAAAGATGTACAAGGTGAAATCACTACTGTGATACACCACATGCGCGCATTCAATACTTGTGTATTTACTACTGTAATACATCACAAACATTTGGCAAGCAGCCATATGCAAAAAGTTACGTGTAACTCACGTGCAGATGTTGATTGGCATTGAGTGTATAGTTCTGAAAGCGAGATCCAAATATACCAAAGAAAAGGAAGTAATGCAAAAAATTTTAAAACAAGTAGATAAAGCATGAATGAACTGCAACAATAAATGAGGTGCTTTACGAACCTGCAATGTGGTACTCCTTCCTTTTTATTGTTCAATCTATAGGTCGATATGTGATTCAAGATACAAAAAAGCAATGTGAATAGTTAAACATATCGTCTTTCAATGAAACTTCACACTGAAAGTGCAAAGTATATTGTGCACGTCATACAAAGGTGCCATACAAAAGTATGGTCGAGAGCTGGCACTGTGGTTTCTCCAAAAATTATAAGAAACGGAAGCCATGCTCATGACGTTGACAATCATCCGAAGTACCCTCCAGCTTGATGATCTACGAAATATAACCAGGGTTTGAAAGGTCTCCGATACTCCTTTCCGGTTTTGCCCGGGTTATTGCTGCACAGGCAAATTGTTTGGAAAAGAATTTGTGTGTCTTGAGAATTAGGCATGGGGACCTTCTGCATCAGGTTATATAATCTTGGAGCGGCATAATGCTATCCATAACTAGTTGCACCTGCAGAAATGAGCTGTGTAACGTTGTTGCACACAAAGCTGCTATGATTGAAGGATGGCCGAGGGCACAGGTTTGTTGAATCTCCTTCTGAGCTTTTCGCACATAGTTTTTTTTAGAGCTTTTCATGGCATTGATTTTTTTATAAATTTATATATAATGCCACGTGGTGGCTTCTGCGTTAAGGAATTGCAAAAAGAGCCTTGGGCTCACCAAGTAACTAGAGTGCTTCGTTAGCCTAGGAGCTTACAAAAAGAAAGAAAAAGTAGAGTGCTTCCTTAGCTAGCTGTAAATTCGCATGACTTCAATCAAGGCCATCGTCTCTACCATTCATCCTCCCACACCATGTTTGGCCTCGACTCACAACTGCTCTCTTTTGTCGATGTACGACCCATTTTCTACAAGAGCCTTCATATCATTCTTAGCGCAATTGACTCGTGTCGTCTTACACACTCTCTTGTGTTACGTGTGCATCCATCCACCTCCAAGGTAGAGAGAATTCCGAGAGCCAGTGTTTCCCCTCGTCGTGTCTCTTCTTCTCCTTCCCTTTAATTGTATATTGATATCCCCTCCACTCCTCCATATTGAGTATTTACAAGCTGCCTAAATCGGCAAATCTGTGTGTTCGTGACCAATGGACGAGGGTCGGCATAAACATATAACATTTATCACATGTGTGAGACTAATTTGGAAATTTTTTGAGTAGGAGGGTACTTACAAATTGTTGTTCAGTGTCCCAGAGCACCTTAGCTCACATGAGTAGCTATATAGCTTAATTTTACTACCGTCTCCAACATCTCGTATAATCCTTGGCACTCCATGAAAACAGACCAACTCCTTACCGCAGCTGTGTTGGGCATTCCCCGCAATCATTAGAGTCTAAGAGAAGTCATTTCGGACATGATACCCCTAAATCACTTGTTGCTCCCGCATATCAAAACTTGGATGAAGCTCAAAATTCCAAAATGGCACACCGATTGAGTAAACTCGACTGGCATGGAAACGGTCCCTGGGGAATCTTTATCGGCCAATATCATGGCGACCAGGACTCTGATCACTGATCTGAAAAGAGTGATGCGCTCCACAAAGTGAGCACTTCAGGCCCGTGCATTCATTTCATTTTTTTCACCTCAGTAGTTGCCCAATCCGGTACGGATCTGAATCAACTTAAACTTCAAAGTTCCATAACTTCTTCACCGTAGCTGCAATCGACGAGTCGTAAAGACAGATTGGTAGAGCACTTTAATCACTATAGTTCTAGATCATAATATCTCATATGTGCTTACTTCAAGCATAGTATTTTTTAGCATCATTAAGGCATCAATTGTCCTTTTGAAGCCGCATCGGGCATACATTAATCATTAAACTTGGCCTCTTAACAAGCCCTGATCACTGCTTTAGTAATGTGTAGGCTTCAAATAAGCTTAGCTTGCATTCCTCAAATATTTTTCTCTTCATGGCAGAGGAGCTGGACGAAAATGGGTGAACCAAAGACTAACGCACCTAGTTAAAAAACCAAGAGCAAACGAAATAGTTGGAAAGCTAGAAAGGCTAGGACGAAAGCACGTAGGAAACGAGAGTAGAAATCCCTGGATGAGAAGCTTACCCAAGCTAAAGAAAAGATAAGACAATATGAGGAAAGAATTTCACCTTCTCTCACAGAGGCAAATCAACCTCCAGAAGAACCATCCACATAAGAGAAACCAAGAAGTGCTAGTTCAAGATGATCACGTTGGTCAAGAAGGTTAATGAGGCATAAGATGCCCTCCTCAAAGCCTATGAAACATGGCTAAAAAACAACCAAACCCAAGAACATAGGTGGATGACATATCCATATGTGGAACTAGAAAACGACAGCCTTGAAATGTGCAAGAAAATGATTCAAACAGCCCAAGATTTACTAGAACCACAAGTTGGAAAACCTAAGGGTGTGATCCTTGTCCCACATACACCAATAATCCCACCAAACGAGGAGAAAAAAGAGCTAGATTCGAGTCACGAGCATGGACAAAAGCTCAAGGATCCCGCATTAGAGCCAAGGATAATGTTGAATACCACGGATAACGTTTTTGAGCGATGTCACATAGCTATACCTGAGAGTTGTAAAGAAATAGATGGTCTTGAAAACTTGTGGAAACAAGTCAGAGAGGCCAATGAGGCACGTGAGATAAGCAGTTGACTAAACCAAACGGGTGAAGGAAGAGGAGTGTCTCTTCCACCAATCAAGGAAATTGAGATTGGATCTCAAATCAACCTAGAAGTGAAATCATATTGGGGAGACAAAGGATCTGTATAGTCTATGGACAATGAACCCCATTCACTAAGAACACTACCGTCCTATACAAGAGAGTAAGAGGCCAAGTCAAAGGTTGTTGCAGTCCCATCACAGAAATTGTCTCCCAACAAGGTCATTGATTCAAAAGGATTGATAGACATTCTCTCAACACTAGTCACCTGTACTATAACGTTAACGGAGCTGCTCATAATACGACCAAACATGTGGGCTAATATGTAAAAATTCCTAGAGAGTTTGGCGTTAAAAAACCAATGACTCAAATCAAGGAAGGGATCAGAGAGCTAGTAAATCCTTAGCTAAATACTAGACCAATGCCATTAAACAAGGTCGGAGAGTATTATGAGGGAGAAGATGGAAACATTACTCTTCTCGTAGAATTCCAAGGTGTAAAACCTCGGCAATCCTTGATAGTGGAGCTAGTGTTGCCATCGCAACAAAAGAGGTCTATAAATAATGGGAAAAACTAGCAATGAGGGCTACAAGGATGAGAGTGCATCTTGTAGATGGACACATGGAAAGGCCCATAGGACTGTTAGAAAATGCATTTGTTACTTCTTGTGGCATTGAATATGAGCAAACCTTTGCTATTGTTGACTTTGGCAAGAAGAACAACTATGATATCATTCTAGGAAGACTATTCATGCGACAATTGAAAATGATCCAAGATTGGGGATGTGATTGACTATATCTACCTAAGACATATGGAAACCACGACAAGGATAAATCTAAAGGACCATAGTTATAGGTATGTGACGAGAAAACCTATGGAGGAGTTTGATTCCTCTATTGTAGCGAGATCAAAACTTCCAGCATGGTTGGGTAAGGCTCAAGAGTTGTGGACGTGCGGAGCTTTGCAATGCGGAAGTTGAAAGCACGAGGAAGGCATCCTAGAAAGGGAATTTGAAGACAAGGATTATATATTAGAAACCTTTCTTGATGAAGCATTAGAGCCACTTGAATGGGAACAATCCTTGGCTACTCTAGATATGTGCACTATTCAAGACGATCCAACAACGAATTTTTTTTAATGAAGATGGGTATGATGTCCTTCCTTACTTTGCAGTGAGTGTGATTGAGAAAAATGAAGAAGAAGAAGAAGATGAGTTCTATGACTCTGTAGAACTCTTGGAGCTTCAAGATGACGACAACAAAAATCCAGACAACCCTGCATGTGACACGAATAAAACTATAACTAATGCACAGTTTAATGAGTTTCCACAAGGGACCCATGAACCAATGTCACCACTACAAGAATAAAGTGAAACAAAAGTGGATTCCAAAATCCTCAGTGGAAACGTAGTCAAGAAGTGCATGGTGTGACTAGGAAAGCCTCGAGCCTCTGATTGTGAGGATTTTTAGCAAATTCAAGCAAGGCGTAGATGATTTGAGTCCAAAAACACACTAAAAAAGAAAAAACCTCCCTCCATGAAGGCTCCACTATGAAAATGAACCAAGATCAACTCAAAATTCTTGTGTGTGTGAAGATTAGGTGTAGTCTCGCTCCCAATTGCACAGATGCAGTGCTCATTCAACCTGTTAAAAACCCTAAATTTACGCTTTGATTCTTTGTCGTGAACATTTCATGAAAGATTAAATACTTCATTGAAGAAGCCCAAGTAGTTATTTGAGGAGGGGAAACCCTAATTGGAGGCCTCACAGCCTTGACCATGTAGTGGAAGCAGCACGGGACTGCACTAGCACCCTGTAAAGGAATGGCTGTATCTCCTTGCTCATGTGCCCAAATGAGCTCATTTTTGGCTCTAGAACTTCCCGCACAACTTGCGCAATGACACAACCATCGTTGATGTGGCATTTAGAGCTATTTTTAGCATATTTTTGACCATTTTAAGATCATTTGTTGCCATTTTTTGCTCCAAAATGCCCCTTTTGGTCCGTAAAAAGCCCAAACGAGCTACGAAAAACCCCTAAGTTTGTGGAAGAATCCTATTGGGCTCAAATTTCATGTTTAAAATTATTTTGACACTTGGCAAGCATTTTGGATATGTCTTTTATGCCCACGTATGAAACCTACTATTTTTGGTCTAGATTGCCCGCATTACTTTCTAGGCAAAACAAGTGTGCCACTTCAAAACACTTGACATTTGTACATTCCTAAAGAAAATTAGGCATGATTTAATGTGTTAAAACATGCGATGGTTCCACGTCCCCAGCCTCGCCTACCTGGAAATGTATGTATACGCCTGGAACTATGGCAACTATTTTCCCATATATCACACTATGTACATCATAGAATTTGGTCCCACATAACAAAATCATTGAGAGTGAGGTAGATATTTTGATTTCACATTATGGACGTTCCATGGCACAATATCCACCCCCTCTAAACATTCACATCCTTCGGAATGTGCCACACATATCTTTTGTAGGTTCATTATTCATTTAAGTCAACATACATATCAATTTCGTCATCACTTGCAACAAAATCTAACGCATCATCCTCTCGTTCTTCATCCACATCCATAACATTTTCATCAGAGCCTTCATTCTTACTTTTTTGTGAATCAAAGGTATCTATATCACCTCTTCTTTTGAATAACTTGATTCTTTTCTCTGCGATGGGAATCTTCATTTTTTTCCCATCTAATGCATGCAAGGTGTAAGTTGCATTCCCATCTACATGTTGAACCACGTAATGACCAAACCATCTCTTTTGAAAGCTTTCTTACTGTTGAATGCTGCTTGTCAAGACTATTGTCATACACCAACACCCAATCACGTTCCTCAATAGGTTTAGGTCTGAGCCTATGCCTCTTATCAAATTTGTCTTTATTCTTTAACCTTGCATCTTTCAACCGTGCTACTGTATTCTGAATATCTTGAGGCCTTCTTTCTAATTGTTGTATGCGCAAAGCAAGAAGTACTTCCCTACTCATTCCATCTTCCCAAGGTAATATATTCCATGTGGGAATTAAATCCTCAATTGGAATTATAGGTTTCTAACCATACATCAGCTCAAAAGGCATATAACCAGTAACTAAACTATGAGTTGTACGATCATCCCATAAAACATAAGGCAACAACCTAGGCCACTCTCCCATTTTACCTTCGCAGGCCTTAGCTAAAGCTTTAATGATAGGAGGATGCCCACGCTCTAATTTACCACTTCCCTCAGGATTATATGCAGTAGTGAGAGCAAAAAAATCCCTAATATGCAGAAAACTCCCTTGCTTTTTCCAGCATCCAACTCACCCCTATCCACTGTTATTTTCCCAACACAGCCATAACCGCTAATAACATCATCCAAGATGAACTTACACACCCCTTTTGTGCTTTTTGTTCTTAGAGCACGACCTTCAACTTGGTTGGTTAAGTCTTATCATGCAAGCACTATGTATCTTATTTGACATAAGCCCAATGGCATTGTAACTAGATCTACTACCCACTTGTAATGCATGGCCAATGGGTAAGTAGGGCGCAACCCATTATGATGACGTAAATTTGATGTAACATTTAATGGCCTTGTAACTTGTGTGTAGCGGAAATTAGCATAAACATAGTGATAATTTCATTACAATAGATTCCTAATGAGAATAACAAGAGTGCTTGGGTGGAAACAGCAACAAAAAGCATAACACCTAGTTAGATAGCATAAACAATACTTCAAAAGAGAGAAAAATTAAGATATTGACAAGAGTTGAGGACCGTATTTACATCGAGCCAGTCCCCCCTCCAAAAGGCTTTGTATTATTGTTTCTCCCATCAAGAGAGAAATTTTACAATACCAATTCTTTGTGTTCCTTCAATACTGGCTAGTGCAATGAAGATGGAAACTTCATGCACTAAGCACAACACTTATCAAACACAACATCATATCCTTGACGGTCTCAGACCCAAGACCTCACACACCTTCGAAGATTGTGAGAGCTAGCGGAATATGAGAGTAGATTGAGAGGAAGGAGTATTTTTATGAGAAAGATGTACATCTCCTCACATAATCTCTCATATTAGCATAGCTTAGCTTAGTAATTAATATGGTAGAGGATATGAGAATGCATTGAAGCTTGGATCTTGGTTGGATTTGCGTCACAAAGCCAAGAGTTGTTGGTGTAGGCCTCCCTTCTCACAAGCTTGGCGTAGGTGATAAGCTTTCCATTAAAGCTTGAGAAGAGAGAGAGAGAGAGAGAGAGAGAGAGAGAGAGAGAGAGAGAGAGAGAGAGATAGAGATTCTTCTTGTTCCACACATGAGCTAGTGTGAGTGTGTAGGTGATAATGCCTTTGAAAAACCAGACCCCTCTCTCCCTTGGTCGACCCCTCTCTCCCTTGGTCGACCCCTCTTGCTATTTTCTCTTGCTAGCATCCTATTGGACCTCCCTAGGCCTAACAAATGGCAATTAAAAAGCATAAGTGATAGCCTTCTGACATGTGTCCCCCTTTCCCCTTTTGTGAGAGCTTTAGGTAATTAATTAATGCAACTAAACTCTCATAGGACCCCTTTGCCTCCTGGCCAATAAGAACCAGGCAAGCCATTAGGCTATTGAATGCTCATTGGACCCCTTGGGAGACTCTCCAATAGTCTTCTAGAGAGCTTAATTCCCATTGGTTCTTTTAGTGAGTGTTTTTAAAATAATTAAACTAGATTTAATCTACCCTAATTCTCATTGGTCCACCTCCAAGGCCATCCAGTAGGATTTGAGTACACATTGTGGGCATTTGGGCTACGGAGCTAACATGTGTCCCTCATTTCCTTTGTGTGTGTGTGTGTGTTTCTCTCTCATCCCCTACTTGCAAGGCTCACCCCCTCCTATGTAGGGATGTATGAAGACTTTTGGGACACACACAAAGCATCCAATTTCCCTAATGTTTGACCTTTGGACACAACCTTTGAATTTTGGAACCTTAACATTTTGGAAGTCTTAATGGGCTGAACCTTAGGGTCGTTTAAGCCCATTGTTTCACGGTGTTCTTTTGCAGATGGCCCCCCCCTTTGGATCCCTAATGTGGCTGGCGGTCTGCTGACTTAACCAATATTCTAGCTTTTTCTCCCCTGGCACTTCCCCATATTAAATGATCAGTTTAACATGACAAAATAATTTAGGCGAATTAGATATTGATTATTATGACATTACCTCTCTCTTGAAATCATAGTCGTCCTCGACTATGATGTAGAGAAGATAAAGCATATTCATGAGTCCTTTTTCTTAGCGGGTAGAGGATCCCTACGTTACCCTAAGACATTGATACACAACGGGTGACTAGTCCATTTGGCACTTGAGAGCGTGAGGCTACCGCAAGCAGATCTGTACATTAGTCTTATCAATCTTCCATAGTAGAGTGAGAAGCTCTACTTGGTGTTCAGGAGACGTCGTATCCGCAAACATGATCTAAGCATGCATACTACTTCATTTTTGTGCACAATAAAGAAAAAGAGAGTCTTATAAGACAAAAAAAATTTGTTCATTTTTAGCATTTATACATTTGCTTACTCTTGGGAAGCATTGTAAGCATTGACAAGGTTTAGATTATCCTTTAATTGTATGCCTTGCATCCATCTAGCATCTTCAAAAGGATAATTCTTAAATTTAATAAGATATTGTCGGATAGTCTTATCGCCTCTTAATACCTTGTCTTCATGTCAGAGAATGGACTCGGGCTGCAACACCTCTTCTTGGTCTTCAATCTCCGGTGGGTCTTCAATAGTTGGTTCTTGATGTGGATCTCCTTTGTAAGGCTTTAGTAGGCTTACATGGAAATCATTGTGTATGAGCCAATGGTTGGGAAACTTGAGTTGATAGGCCATCTCATTGATTGGCCTAAGAATCTGGAAGGGACCATAGTACCTTTTTGCTAGCTTAGCATAGTACTTTTGGTGTCCCGTATGATTCTTGCCCATTGTGTGCCTTAATCGAGCTTTGGGAAATTTTAATAAGACCTAGTCATTTTCTTTAGAGGCTTGGGCTCTTCTGTGCTTATCACCAGCAGCCTTTTTCCTTTCGTGTGAGATAGAGATAGCATCCTTAATCTTTTAAAAAGATTCTTGTAGGTCTCGGCTATACTCATCTGCAACGAAGATCTTCCCATGTACCTTAAGTAGCAAGGGACTTTTTGATCTTTCCTCAATTACCTCAAAAGGTTCTTTTCCCGTGGAAGTATGTATAGTATTATTGTAAGCACACTCCACTAAGGGTAAGTACTTCTCCCATTGGGATCTTTGATCTACTTCCGTTACATAGGCTTTTAGTAGATAAAGAATTGTTAGGTTAGCTATTTCACTTTGGACATCCGTTTATGGAAGTTTAGATTTGTCCCTAAATTCTCAAAGAGACTCTTCCAAAAATTAATGGTCATTCTAGGATCTCTATCCGACACTATGGACATTGGCAAGCCATGGTACTTGAAAATTTGTGAAATGAAAAGGGTTTCTCTTTGATGGGCTTTGATAGTCTTTTTGGCAGATATAAAATGAGCTTGCTTACTAAACCTGTCTACTATCGTCCATATTCCCATATTCCCATGGATATACTTAGGCAATCGAAAGATAAAATCCATGGATATGCTCTCCCATGGTGAATTAGGGATTGGCAAGGGTTGAATCAATCCAGGTTGCAGCTCTCAATCAAATTTTGTCTTTTGACATACCACACATTTAGAAACATACTCGTGTATGTTTGCTTTCATGGTAGGCCAATAGAGATATGTTTCGATTCCCTTTAGGATAGAGTGAATCCCTCTATGCCCCGCATAAGGAGGAGCATGAGATTCATACATTACTTTCTCACGAAGCGAGTCACTAACGCATAGTCTATTGCCATAGAGAAGATGACTATCTTGTAAAGTAAATGGTTCCTCTTTCTTCCCTAGTGCAAGGGCTGAAATCACATCTCTAAAATCGGGATCAATAGCATACTCATCTATCATTGAAGATAGATCATTGTGAGTTGCTATGGAAACTGCATTCACTCTCGGCCGTCTTGAGAGTGCATCATCTACTTGATTATGCTTGCCAACAATGTGAGCAATATGAAAATGAAATTGCGAAAGAAAATTTTCCCAACTCATTTGTTTGTCATAGAGAGCTTGGTCTGCGTCATGAAGTACTTCAGACTTTGGTGATCCATTCACATAATGAAAGGAGTCCCCAATAAATAGTGCTTCCATGAGTCTAAGGCATGTAGAATTGCGAGGAGTTCCTTTTCATATATGCCTAGAACTTTCTCAAGAGGGTCGAGCTTTTGACTTTCATAGCCTATGGTGTGCCCTTGTTGGAGCAAAATAGCTCCAAGGAAATCACCACAAGCATCACATTGGACCTTAAATGTCTTTGAGAGATTTGGTAGTGTAAGCACAGGTTGAGAGATAAGCATTTCGAAAGCATTATTCTCCTTACCAGACCATGTATACCTAACGATTTTCTTTGTTAGGTCATGTAATGGTCCCCCAATTTGTGAGAACTTTTCTATGAAGCTTCTATAGTATGCACACATACCTATAAAGCTTCTTAGTTCATGAAGATGCCTTGGTTTAGGCCATCCTTTTAGTACCTCCAACTTTGATCGATCCATTTGAATGCCATCTTGAGAGATAATGTGACCTAAATACTGAACCTCTTGCAATAAAAATTCACTTTTCTTTCGATTAACATAAAGTTTATTCTCTCTTAAAACTTTAAATATTACCTGGAGGTGTTTCTCGTGTTCATCTAATGAATTAGAGTAGATGATAATATCATCAAAGAACACTGCAGTGAAGGTTCGGTGAGGCCTGAACAGCTTCTCCATCAAGCGGTTGAATGTGGCTGGTGCATTGGTCAAGCCAAAAGGCATGACAATATATTCGTAAGACCAAACCTCGTGCAAAATGCGGTCTTTACAATGTCTTGATCAGCTATCCTTATTTGATGATAGCCACTTTCTAGGTCAATCCTATTGAAGCAGGCCGATCCTTGTAGCTTATCAAATAGGTCTTCTACTCGTGGAACAGGAAACCTATTCTTGATAGTGATCCTATTTAGTGCTCTATAGTCGACACACATACGATATGTGTCGTCTTTATTTTGCACTAATAGCACATGTGATAAAAATGGAGATGAGCTAGGCCTTACCATGCCCTTCTGAACTAACTCATGCACTTGTCGCATAATCTCCTCTTGTTGAGCTTTAGAAACTCTATAAGGAGGTTTGTTAGGCGATGAAATTCCTCGAAGAATTTCAATTGCATGGTCATTATTGCCTCGTTTAGGAGGTAGTTCACAGGGGATGTTGTCAGTAAAGAAATCTTGAAACCCCTTAAGAAAATTGGATAACTCTAATTCCTTGTGGTTGCTTTTATTTTCTTTTGCTAAAGCATTAGGTTCATTTTGAAAATCTTTAACAAAAATCATGTACATGGAAATAGAGCTCTTTATTGACTTACTGAAATATTGCGTATGCACAATGGGTATGGTGTTAACCATTTCCTTAGCATCTATGTACATATCTTTTTCCTTGAACCTAAAGTAGATTTTTCTTTCAGGGAATTTAACATTGGCAGCCATACGTCCTCTTTGTCCACATAGCTTTGGACATGGAGCCTCAATTTCCCAATTCAGGGAGTGACTGAAGCTTCTTGCCCCTTGACAGCACTGTCTGCGGGTAGGACATCTCCCATCTCATAGGCTTGTATGCCTAGCTTGGTGGCCAACTCTATAGATATGAAATTATGAGTAGAACTAGGGTCAAAGAGAATAAAAGCATCATGTTTTCTTACCTTTCCCCAAGCATGGCATAGAGGAGATCCTTTGTGGTGAGTTTCATCCTCTTGAATTTCTACCAAGGTAGATCTAGGAGGATCATGGCAGGTGTTCTTTTGGGGACAAGCGCGGTACACATGCCCTTGTTCACCGCACCTGAAACCCCGGTTATCCTTGAGATAACGCTCCAGCTCTTCAGGAGAGAGTTTGTTTTTACCTTTGTAAACTCCCTTCTCCTTAGCTTTGTTGGAATTTCCCTTATGAGACTTTTGGACATTGTCCTTCCCCTTAGGCTCATTGGAACCCTTGTTTCCCGGGGGCTTAGAATTCCTCTTAGCTCTGTTTAGAATGCCTTTGGGAGTTGACATACTTTGCCATTTCTTTGGTTAAGCCCCCCACAAAATAGTTTCTTTTGCTCTCCAGAATCCAACTTTTTGAAGACATTGGCTTTGAGTTGTATGTCCCAAAACTTGTCTACATATTTGTGAATGGATTCATAGGGAGAGAGCTTCAAGATTCGCCATTCGGTGAGTACTTTTTCTTTGACATCGGTGGCCAAAAACTGCTTCATAATGGAAGCTCTTAAAGCTTTCCATGTTTCTGGAGCTTCATCGTTCGCCCGTAGGCTGGACCACCATTGTCTGGCGGACTTTTGAAAGTGCATAGCTACATGGCATAGCTTAGAGGACTCCGTGAAGCCCTCATCTCTGAATGCCACATTAAATTGTTGGATAAAGGCCAAGACTTTTTCCGTAGCACCAAAGGTGCCATTGTAGGTAAGGAAAGATATGTTCTTTCCTCCCTTTTGGAACTTCTTGAGCTTGGACGACCTCTTCCATGTGGCATAGTGAGAGCGGATTTTTTGAGATGGGGCTCAACTCAAGGATCCCACCAGAAAACCACTCCGTGAGACCCTACACACACATATTTCTTAGGGGCACCACCCTCTTTTATGGAGAAAGAAGGAAACCAAAACAAACCATATACAACACACACACACACACACACACACCTTCCTTATGTGCTTCAACACAAAATGCCCTTCAACCATTCAACACACACTCCTTAAGCAATCCCTTTGAACACTGCACAAACTCACATGCAAAGATTGACCTTCACCATATTAGTGCTCATATACTTCTAAGAAAAGAAAGCACAAAACCTCAAAACTCAAAACACCACAATGCACAAATACTTGACAACTCCTTTCCTTTCCCAAAAGAAGAGACTACTTACACACATAAGGCAGCATGCATAGAGATCTCTTCTCCATCTATGCAGCCCCAAGACTTACTTACACACAACATAAGGAGAGAAGCCAAGAAAATAGAAACCATGGTGCACAAAAAACTTTCTCAACAAACAAGCAACCCAATGAGCACAATATATGAGAAGCTGCCAAGATAGGCTTACCAATTTTACATGCGTTTAGAGCAAAAGTGTGATGACGACACCCCAATTGCAACAATTTGTTGATCAAACCATGCGATAGATCATTGAACTTGATATCCTTGCTCCCATATAGAATCTACAATCCTTATTTAGGGATGAGTATGGTAAGAGAAATGTTTGCAAGAGAATGATAGCAATAGCATATTGATGCTCTCTCTATGGTGCCGCTTATGATAGCGAGCTTAGGAAATGGATAGGAAGACAAGAGGAGAAAGAGATTAGGGCTTCCCTAACCTTGAAGGAGATTATTTGCAGCAATGGAGTAGGTGTGTGTGTTTTTGTGCTTGCCAAAGGGCCTTTTTATAGCTGTACAAGACCTTGGGTTAGGTTAAACTTGACTAGGGTAGGTAATTAACCATAGTTAGGTTCCCTTTTGACCATTCCTTCAATTATGCAAATAAGGGGCTTATTTTTCCATTAAAAATAGCCTTTTAGGTCGTGGAGGCTCCATAAAGGTTGATAATGTATGTGGGCCCCATCATGATGTCCCTCGAGTGGCTCCTGCAGAGTGTCCCCATCCTGTTTGTTGTGTCTCTGGAAGCATCTTGAGCCGACCCCTCCACATGCAAGTGGTTTTTAACTCCCCATTGGTATTTTAGAATGTTGAAGAAGTCAAGAAAACTTTTCACCTTTGTGGTTTACCTGATTGTAACTTTGACCTGCAGTAATAGTGTCCGCAGCACCTTGTTTTCACCATAACTTTCAGCCTGTAACTCAGAATTGGGTGCTGTAAAAGGCAAAGTTGACCTTCTCAAAGTGTTTAAGCTGATCTTGGAGTGTTCCTCAAGTATACCCACGAGCTAAGGCGTTCAAGATGCATCCAAAACACCTTTTGAACCAAGTCTCCTTGTAGGGGGCCCTTTAGCATGCATCCAAGGTGTAGCATGCTTTTTTCAAAAGGGAATCCACCTTAAACAAATGAGGTAGGCTCCAATAAAGTTTGATTTATTGGGGATATACATTATATTTAAGATTTGTTGACCAACACAAGTAAATGATCCAAGACTTGGGTCACATAGTGGTGGGGAAGGGAAGGCCTACAAGGTTAACCCTACCCTTGAGAGAAGATGGGTAAGATAAGTGCCCATAAATTATTTATTTACAAATTATGGGATGTAGATAGCTATTTAAATTAGTAAAGGTAATTAGTTAAAAGAATATAGAGTAAAAAAACTAGGAGAGTAGAATTAAGTTTACTATTTACATTTAGCATGAAGAGAGAAATATGATGTAAATGCATAAAGATCTAAGAAGGGTAAGGTGTTTGTATGGAAAAAGGCTATTATGGAAAGAGAGAATGAACACTAGGTTAAAACTTTGATAAAAAATATATACATTTGAGTAGAAATGTAGTGCAAATGCAAGGTTACCATTTAACGCTACTCAATAGGATTTCCTATGGCTTCTTCCTTTTGATGGTTCAAAGGTTGCACCATCACTTTCTTCAGAAGATGAAGAATTTGAGGAATATGGAGAACAAGGTGAACTCTTTCTTGCCTTTTTCTTGCCTTGATCTTCTTTGTCAGCACCATCACTTTCATAAGAGGAAGAGGATGAAGAAGATGGAGAAGAAGGTGTCCTCTTTCTCGCCTTTTTCTTCTCTTGCTCTTTGTCATCCCTCTTTGAATTATGGTCTGGAGAAGTGTGCGATGGTCTTCTCCATTTTGGAGGTGATGGAGAGCGTTTAGCCCGCCGTCTTCGTGGAACCATCGCCGTCTTCTTTCTCGTTCCTTCGGTGGAGGATCTTGAGTTCTCCTTTGGGAAGGAGATGCATCATCAAGAAGTAAATTCTTGAGCCCTTCTTATGGATCCTCTTCTTCTTCCCGAATCGAACAGAGGCCTCTTTTGAAGTCTCACAAGGAGGCTTTCTAGGGGCTCTCTCGTCATAGTGGGAAGCTTGGAGAGTCCCATGAGCACAAAGGTGCCGTTGCACTTCTCTTTGGAGTGATGGATTGCCCATGGCTTGTTGAAACCTAGAAACAAGATAGTTAACAAGCATCGGGGCATCATTAGTAGCTTGCTCATTAGAAAAATCAAAGTTATCAACATTAATTTCTCTCTTTACTATTGTCAGCCATTCTAACAACTTTTAGGTGTACTTTGGCACTTCAAGACCTAGTTGCTACTCCGCTTTACCCCTTCAAAAAAAGCACAGAAGCTATTGTACCCTTGGCTCGAATACCATTAATTGCAAGGAATAGAAGAGAGGGTCGTTCAACACAAAAACAACACCGGCTCTTGTCAAGCTTCTGATAGCTCAATAGTGGTTAAGCCATAGACAAGCCCCGTAGGACTCCACTATTAAGACCATAGCTCTCGACGGTGAAGCCCCGTTAACTGCACGAAGGCAAGCACAGTGCAAGGCTAAAAATTCCTATTCTACTTACTCATGCAATTAATAATACCAACCATTTATAGCTAGCTTGAGGACCTCCCTTCTTGAGCAATAAAAGAGAAACCTTGTCTTTGATACCAATGTAACATTTAATGGCCTAGTAACTTGTGTGAGTAGAAACTAGCATGAAGATAGTGAGCATTTCATTAGAATAGATTCTCAATGAAAATAACAAGAGTGCTTGGGTGGAGAGAGGAACAAAAAGAATAACACCTAGTTAGATAGCATAAACAATACTTCAAAAGAGAGAGAAAATAAGCTATTGACAACAGTTGAGGGACTGGATTTACATGGAGCCGGTCCCCCCTCCAAAAGGCTTCGTATTATGGTTTCTCCCATCAAGAGAGACATTTTACAATACAATTCTTTGTGTTCCTTCAGTACTAGCTAGTGCAATGAAGATGGAAACTTCATGCACTAAGCACAACACTTATCAAACACAACATCAATTCCCTCACAGTTTCGGACCCAAGGCCTCACACACCTTCAAAGATGGTGAGAGCTAGAGGGGTATGAGAGTAGATTGAGAGGAAGAAGGAGTATTCTTACGAGAAAGATGTACATCCCCTCACATAATCACTCATATTAGCATAGCTTAGCTTAGTAATTAGCATGGTAGAGAAAATGAGCATGCATTGAAGCTTGGATCTTGGTTGTATTTGCATCACAAAGCCAAGAGTTGTTGGTGTAGGCCTCCCTTCTCACAAGCTTGGAGTAGGTGATAAGCTTTCCATTAAAGCTTGAGAAGAGAGAGAGTCTTCTTAATCCACACATGAGCTAGTGTGAGTGTGTAGGTAATAATGCCTTTGAAAAATCATCTTCCTCTCTCGCTTGGTCGACTCCTCTTGCTATTTGGTCTTGCTAGAATCCTATTGGAACTCCTAGGCTTAGCCAATGGCAATTAAGCAGCATAAGTGATAGCCTTCTGACATGTGTCCCCCTTTCCCCTTTTGTGAGAGCTTTAGGTAATTAATTCCTGGCCAATAGAAATCAGGCAAGCCTTTGGGTTCATTAGGAGAAATATGAACCTTGCATGGGCCTTGTAAGGAAACCTAATTTTTAGGGATTAAGGCTAATGGTGTGTAGGGTTAAGGGGACATGGGCATTCAAGAAGCTAGTTTTGAGTAGGCTTTTCTAGCTTTTTTTCTAGACACATGTAGGATGTGGACCTAGGAGGTCACCTTCTCTGTCTAGCTTTTTAAAAGTGAAGGGAGTAAAGAGGTGTGGCCACATCATCAAAAACGTGGATCACTTAGAGTCAAAATTTGATTTTTTTTTATAAAAGTTATTTTTACTTATTTTTTACTTAAAACTCCCCCCCAACATATATCCATATCAAAAAAGTATTTTTGGACATTTTTTTAAACTTACAAGCACTAAAAGTCCAATTTTTGCAAAAAAAAACTCCCCCCCAAAAAAAAAACCTTTCTTCTCTCTTCCTCCTCCCTCCTTTCTCCCTCTCCTCTCCCTCCCTGCCCCTTCTCTCCTCCTCCTCCCCTCTCTCCCTCTCCCCCACTGTCCCCTTCTCTCCTCCCATGTTCCTCCCTCTCCCTCCCTGCCCCCTTCTCTCCTCCTTCTCCACTCTCTCTCTCTCTCTCCCACTACCCCCTTGTCTTCTCCCATGTTCCTCTCTCTCCCTCCTTCCTCTCTCTTTTCATCCTTTGCTTCCTCATGCAACAACTACCATGGTGCTCAAGGACATCACAAATCGTATGCATACATATTTGCTTGTTCGCAATGTTTGCACCGAAGGCCACACGTGAGGGTGAGCAGAGGTCATACCAGGAACGTCGTACCATCGGTGAGATGAATGTTGACGATTATTCAATATCTTGCCAATACCATCACATATTTGAATAAAACACCCCTTTATGCAAGGTAACAATATACTTCTTACTTTTGATTGTGTTCTTCTTATCATAAACTTTGAAGTCTAAGGTGTTGCCTCTACTTGTTTTGTAGTGCTTGGCACAAAGGTTTCTTTTATGCACAAATAGTGAGAGGCTGCAGGTTAGAGAGGCCAAGAGTCACCACTTTTCCTCTAAAACAGTCTTCTTTGTTACATCGTGCAGGTAGGTGCTTCAAATCCATGCTTATTAGGGGTGGTAGTCTCATCCTAATGTATATTTTTGTATTGTTTATTTCCACCTAGATAGAAATACTTGCAAATTTGTACAACATATACTTAACAAGTGTCTTCATTATATAGCTCGCAAATGTTGAATTCATACATGTTTTGTTTACAAGGTGACCTCTTGCTATGCTAGTTGAGTGGCGTTGTTTGCAAGAATGGCTCAAGAAACTGGCATAACATGAAGCTTTTACGGTGGCACAAAGCTCTCCTCAGCGGCAATGTGGCTCCCACTACACCAAAAATCATTATGCTGACATGAAGAGATCCCTAGTAGGACAATGCAAAAACTTTTCATCAGCAGCAACACACTCTTTCCTAACATGAGGTCACTCCTACCAAAGATATTTTTATGTGATAGGTCACCCCAGGAGCATACCATGTCATGGAATGGATGTAAGAACTATGACCGTACTACTCCTTGGAAAGTGTTCACAGATGTATGTTTATCAAAGTTAATGAGAAGAAATTTGGACTTTTTTGTTTGTTGATGTGTAAGAGCACTCTAGGTCTACCATATTTTAGATTGTTTGATAAGTTAAATAAAATTTGTAGTCATTTAAAGTGTAAGTTTGTTTTTGTTTGGTAAGATTTTACATGAGAAGACATAATAAAGTATAACAGATCTTGACGGAATAAGCCTCGATTAGATTCCTACCATGCACTTGTGACACCAGACCTCTCCTTGAACCTTTTGATTCTATCATTGTGGGAAGTCTAAGGGTGGTCTATTTTCAAATTTTTAGCAATAAATTTTTTTAAAAGGAAAATTTGGTTATTTTAAAGTTTGTACACAGTCTAGGAGTTCATTCTGATTGTTTTCCTTCAGTTTTAATTTTTGATCGAGGGCACTCCTTGGAATCCACTTTTGAAGGTGTTAGGGTGAGATTTTGAGAAAGTTTTGTATGTAGGAAATACAATTCTTAACATAATAAAAAACATTGGTTCTCTGAGTATTTTCAGATTCCATGGTTTTAATGCCCGTTCGAGCCCGTAGATTAAGGAAAAAGTAAGAAATGTCTGTTTTACATCATTTTTTAAGAAATTGCCAACTTGCACGTTGATTTTTGGAAATTTCGAGTAGGATATGATTTTTTTTCATCACACGATGGTCGAAGAGCGCGACGAGATGAACAAATTTATGTGAGACAAGCCCAGACAGATTCGGAGCCAATTGAACATTAGAAGCTCTTGAAAACAGCCTAAAAGGTCAACACTCTTTTGCCTTTGAAGAGACAACTACGCTCCCAATGATCTGTACTTCCACAATTATAGCACGGTCTAATTGGTGGTTGATTTTGAGGAGGTGGTCCCATAGGTTGTCCCGCCCTATTAGGATATCCTCTTGGTTTGTAGTTCTCATTCACAATGAACATTAGCGTTCTATCGTCCACCAAATATTGATCCCTCAAAGGTTGTGCTACATAGTTGGTGGTGCCATACCCTCGTTATTTCCCCACGGTTGATAGGCTTCGTCTGCGTACATGTGTGGTTCAGGTTCAGTTACATAAGGCTCATTTGGTTCCTCGTAATAAGAAATTTGAGGCATATTATTTGTTCCTGGTGATGCTTTGTAAGGTTGAGTATACCTAATCAGGGCCCTATTTTCCTGTGGTAAAGGAGGTTGTTGACCCAACACAGGTTGAGGTGTTTCTGCTCCTACTACCATATTCACATTTTGCCCAACTTGATATTTTGGAGGAGGTGGCTGGGGTGGTCCTGCTGGAGGTCCATACGGCCTTTCCCTCACATAGTTTGTGTTGTAAAAACACTCATCCGTGCCATGGTTCATCCATTTTTTCTCTATGGCGCACCATTTCAGTACTCGTCCATTTGCAACTGGTGCTTTTGACTGTTGTGTGCACCACGGTGTCAGGTAATCCCCCCCACATATGTCACATTTCCTCATCTGAGAGTGTCTCATCACCGGATTTGATCTCATATGTTGTTGCATTCTCTTCGTTACTTCCTCTATCATTTGGTTAGATATCAACATCAAAGAAGCCTGAGCATCTTTCTTGGTAGAGGGTTCACTCTTAATAGATGAAGAGCCACTGGTTCTTGAATCAGTATCCTCTGACACTTCCCCATATTCTTTGCAGTTATCAACAAGATATAACGCTTCCCTTGTAACCTGTTCAAATGTGCCACATGCTTTCAAGTGAAGGTCCTTTTTCAAGGTTTTGTTTCGAAGTCCTTCAATGTAGAGCACAGACAATCTCTCGTCCTACGGTAATTCTCTCCTTGGGCACCTCTCAATGTATTGCTTGAATCTCAAGGATGCTTCCTTCACTTTTTCGTTCTCCTTTTGTTTAAAAGCATATTTTTGTGATACAGTATTATGCTTTATACCCCGTTTTGAGAATTCTTCCACGAACTCCCACAATACATGTTCAATATTCGGACAAGTTTCAGGGTTCAAAGGTTGAAACCATGTTAAGGACGTCCCTTTCAAGGTCAACCCGAATCCCTCGCATTGAGTATGGAAATCACTGATCTGCTCTGCTCTTAAGACTTGCTTGAAGAGTGACACATGGTCATATGGATCCCCTGATCCGATATATTCTTTGGCATGCACTTCGCTACCTGGGATGGCCTCATCCGTCTATGGTATGCGACCAATCTCAATGCTCCCATGTCTTGAATTAATCGTTCTCATACATCATGGATGTCGTGGGTTTCTCTCGTTGGCTCCCCTACCACGAATCTACTACTAGGAGGCAAATGTTATGGTGTGGCTGCAAATGTTGGACCTACTGCGGTATGTGTAGAGATAGGAACCACACTACCTCTATTCGTAGCCATTGACTCTTTGGGATGTAATGTTCCCATGGGGTTTGGCATAGAATGTAAAGTGTGAGCTTTGTCCTAAGATGTGAGTCAAGGAGAGGAGGGTGGGTTTATCCCACATACTGTGGAGCAAGACTGTAGAGCTACTTAAAGCTCATTTCTTGAATCAATGAACAACAACTTCATTTTGCACTACATGCTTGTCTATGGTGAGCTTGTGCTAAGCTAAGTCAATACTCAAGATTGTGTTTATGAGTCCAAGCTAATCCTATCTTGGAACCTAATTCACTCAAGTGATAACCTTGATTACACACACTCACACACTTGCACCATGTTTCTCTTTCATCCACCATAGCTAGCACGATCCAAATCCTAACATTTGGTATCAGAGCCATGGTGTGCTAGCTAGGATTTCCATTATGCATTAGTGTGTGTTTAATCATTAGCATCTCCATTAGACAGATTAGCTTTTCATTATCATGGCCCATTAACATTCTTCATGATTAGTTGCATCTCACTAATTAGGCCTTAATCTAGCTATGTGTGGGAATGTCCTTGGCACACCCAAGAGGCCACTACCCTCCATGGCTAGGTAGAATTAATTAGGAAGAGGATTAGCATCATTTGAATTGCATTTTAGATTGCCCTTTTTTGCATCAATTTTTGCATCATTTGACCTTTAAATTAAACTCATTAAACTCGTAATTGAAAGGTCAAATGATGCATTTTTCACCTCATCTCGAAGCTCTCCTCGCAAGCTTTCCATAGAGCCTGCAGGCACTCAAATCAGAGCTCAAGAACCCCCTAAAACTCTTCCCCAATCTTGCCTAAAAATAGATGTGTGTGTGCCGGTTTGTGTGAGAAAGTGCCTACCGACTTTAGCTTAACACTCTGTTTTCCGGAGCCTTTCCACAAGCAAACACATGGGCTTGTTGGCTAGCTCAAATTAGTAAGTCCATTTGAGGCGAAGTCCAAGGCTAAAATCAAGCTGCCTAAATTCAGCAACCTGGGCGGACCCGAAACGGATTTCAAATTTCGTTTTTTGCATCCTTGTGAGTCCGCTGGGGGGGGTCCCACGCTTGACGCGCTAGCTTATGCACCTGCCCAAAAGGCGCCTGCTCGATCGGCTGCCTGCCTGCCCGCGCTTGCCCGAGAGCGCTGCCCGCAGCCCGAACTACCCGCGCCTGCCCTAACTGCCCGGAGCTGACCCCGCCTGCGTGACTGCTCTTGGGCCTTAAGAACCCCTTCCCACAATCTAAGGCTTTGAAGCCTTCCAAGCCACAAAAGGAGCTCTTCCCACGGCCCTGCTTCCCACGACCCTGTTGCATCAAGTTAAACCCCCTAAGAGGGGCCCATTCTTGTGAGCTTGCTACTATCAAGCCTCCGAGATCCTTCAAGGGCTTGCTCCCACCAAGCTGCAACAAAGCACCCTGCCAATCTTCAAGGGCTTTTTCAAGGCAAATAAGCCAAGTCTTTCAAGCCGAAATATTTTCAAAGCTTCTACACCGGACTTCAAAGGCGGTCATCAAACAAAGCATCTTCAAGCTTTTAAAAAGAGGAGTTCGAAAGGCATCCAAAGCAACCTTTGAAGGTAAATTCCAATTATCAAAGAACAACTCAAGGCTGTGAAGGGTGACTTCACCTCAAGTGAAGAGGTAATTCACATTTCATTAAGAAGATATTAAAATTTCAAATCTTGCAACCAAGCACAAAACTTTGCAAATAAATTTTCTATCATTGATTGTGCTCGTGTAAAGAGGCAGACACTGACTAGGAGAGTCTCCTAAGCTAAGACCCCTCTATTGGCACAGATAGGGGACAAGGGAATAGAGAAATTCAATGGGGAGGGATTTCACACTTGGCAAACAAAATTAAGAGGCTATCTTATGAAAAACTGTTTGTGGTCTGTCATTAGCACTACCTTAGAGCAACAAGCCGAACCCGATGGAGTGCACATTAGGGCATCTACACTCATAGCAAGTGCACAAAATTTGGCCAAAGACGAACAAGCATTGGGAATTACCATCACTTCTTTGCATGATAACTATGTGCATTTCATAGATGAATGTAAGCATGCACATGAAGCCTGGCATGTCCTAGAAAGTAATTTTGGAGCTCGAGCCAAAAGAAGCAAAGTAAGTCTCAAAAGACAGCTTTACAAAGTTACTATGCTTCAAGGGGAGGACATTGCTAGCCTAGTGAACATGCTTAAGAGCATTGTCACACAACTCACTTACATCCAAGTTGAAGTACTAGAAGATGACAAAGTGGCTATACTTTTAAGTGCACTTCCACCTTCTTATGACCACTTAGTCACAATTCTTGAAGAAAAATAACCGGCACCACCATTTCAAGATGTAATCAACTCAATCCAAACAGAAGAAAGAAAGCGAAGAGGTTCACTTATCCCATCAGGAGGAGTTTTCATCGCAACATCTTCAAGGGGAAGATATTTTCCATCAACATCGACAAACGAACGAAAGTGTTATGAATGTGGAAGAATGGGACACGTAGAGAAATATTACTACACAAACAAACCTTGCAACATGTGGTAGGAAGGTAAACCCTCCTTCTCGGTGCTACTCAAGTGGAGACAGTAGCAGTGGAGAAAGAAGCAGCAGTAAAAGCAACAACAGAAGTGACGAAGGCAAGAGACCTCACAGAGGATTAGCTCACATAGTAGAAGACAAAAAGGACGAAGAAAAAGGTAGTGTTTGGGAAGACCCATTTTGAAGATGCAGACTCTCTACTTGTAGGGGAGGACTTTTTCCTATGTGGATACCAACTTATCATCCTGTGTGGACATCACCATCCTTTGTGGATTGTTCTTATGTGGATTTTTACCATCCTATGTGGACTTTATTTTCATGTGTGGATATCACCATCCTGTGTGGATTTTGTTAGCCTGTGTGGATCATGCATCTTCAATATCTTGTCTTAGTCCAAACCTCAAGGGGAGGATTGTAAAGTGTGAGCTTTGTCCTAAGATGTGAGTCAAGGAGAGGAGAGTGGATTTATCCCACATATTGTGGAGCAAGACTGTAGAGCTACTTAAAGCTCATTTCTTGAATCAATGAACAACAACTTCATTTTTCACTACATGCTTGTCTATGGTGAGCTTGTGCTAAGCTAAGTCAATACTCAAGATTGTGTTTATGAGTCCAAGCTAATCCTATCTTGGAACGTAATTCACTTGAGTGATAACCTTGCTTACACACACTCACACACTTGCACCATGTTTCTCTTTCATCCACCATAGCTAGCACGATCCAAATCCCAACATAGAATACTGAGGTTGACTAAAAGAATTAGCTACATGAGTCCTCTCTCCACCTGTTGCCATCGGGTCTGGCATGACATTTGTAGGTGCTAGTCTCTGTGGGCTTGGAGTGACATAATACTATTGGAGTGGTCCCCCAAAGTACCTATATCCTTCCAAATCCTTTTTATCGATTGTTGCGTATCGTCTTCCATATTTGTCGTATGCGATGATTTTCATTTATGATCCCTCTATGTAGGTGAAGTCATAAAGTCTTTTCCGCTCTGTCAACTCTCCGACGTAGCGTTGCTCGCATCTATAATAGATATCTTGCTCTCCATTATTATACTTGTATCACCCCACATAGAAGTTGTCTGTGTTGACTCTCAAAGTTCCGTTCTTGCCTTAACCTCGCATCAAGGAAGCTCATTGTTGGTGCTTTCTCCTCAGGTTTCTCATCTACTTTCGCTTTCGTGCCCATCAATCTCCACTTGCCCAAAATGTTATGATTTAGGACTACCAAGTACATGATACCTTCGTCATCTAGGTACATATCTCCGCTATAGCTCACAGGCACTAAGTCCTTGAACTCACTTGGTCTATCTTCTATTTTCACACAGAAGCGGTCCATACCATCTTTGTAGATCTTGGCACCTTTCTTGTTGTCATACTGATACTTGATGAACAATAGCTTCATTGTGGCCGAAGGGTTTGATGGTCCTGCTGCCATGCTTTCTCTTTCGTTGAGGTTTAAATGTCCCAAGTGTTCCATGAAATACTCGTAAGATCTCTCTCAAGAAGTATCGGAAATACTTCCTTCAAGGATCGGCTCTAACGGTCGTAATACACCTTGGTTTACACTCTCCTCCGTTGATGGAACACTGGCTTGATCTGCTAAATTTCAGTTTTGGTTGTTGATTTGTTTTCTCAATCTCAAAAACATGAAGAATGTGGAATTTACCGATTGAATCCAAACCTCTTGCCTGGAGATGGAGTGATCTTCCAACTCACACGACTGCATGGATTGTTACTTGATCGGTCTCTGCAAATGAATACACTTGATGGCTATGAGATCACTGTATCATTCCAACTGTCAGCAGATTCAACAACTTCACAATGACTTCAACACAATTTTGCTTGCAGATTATTGACAATATGTCCAATTTGGGTTTTGACAACTCCTGATATCTTAAATGGTCTAGGTCTATGAATAGGTAAAAAATGAGTCAATTCTGGCAGAGAGGTACACCGATCCCGATCGTAGTACAGTGCCCAAATTTGATGAAACTTCACCAGCTTGTTCACTAGGCTTTTTGAAGGCTACCCACCAATACCTTTGTATTCAAACCTCAAAAAGTCAAGCTTTTACTAGTTCTTGGTTGGAAGTCTCTGTTTTCCCGAATCTGTTAGTTTGACTTGATTTTGGTGTTTGTTTTGGGATATGAAAGCTATTTGGGGTTGTCCTGTGTATAGGCTCTCCCTCTGTATAGTCTATACCCAATTTGATGTATATGATCCTGATGAAAGTCAATTTCTGTGTCAGTATATCAATTTCCGACTTGGATCAATACTCAGATGATTTCAGAGGTATTTTGAGGTTTTTGGCTCTTAGTCCTGTATACTTTTATGTTTATATACACCTGAGGATCCCACATATGAAATATGATCAAAATCTGGCACTAGATACACCGATCGCGATCATAGTACATGAGCCAAATCATATGAAATTTAGTCTGCTCCCGCTGACAAGTGTTTTACAATGTTTTGTGCTACCACTTGGTGATTTGAATTAATATCAACCCTGTTTGGTCAGATTTTCTAAATTTCAGAGTCTTATGGCCTTTTTGCCTAAGTTATGGTTTCCTGGTTTCTTGACTCTAACTTTTGCCCCAAATCTGACTCAAATGCGAATTACTTATCCTACACCCTAGGAGAGGCTTCACGGACCCTAAAACGACCCTTTGGGATCATTTGTTCATTGTTTTTGCTGACTTTGGAAAGAACGATCATGATCCATGTACCTCTCGAGAATGCTGTGACAGTGATAGGATAGATTGTAAATAGTCTTATGTAGCTCCCCTTCAAGTTTCATGCGAATCCGATATGATTTGCATGGTAAACGGGCGTGATGACTGTAGAGCTGTGTAGAAGGACATAGGTAGATTACTTGGCTTTAGTGTGTATGATTTGCTTGTAGAGTTAGTCGTTGCATCTCATCAAGTTCACTTCATTCGGAATGACACCCTAGTGAGTTTCCATGCCTCATCTTGATCACTTCCCTTGTATTGATATGTTATGTTGATGCATGAGAGCTATGCTATGGACGTCCATCACGACAACACGCAAACATTGGCTCCGGTGCCGAGGAATGCATCTTAGGTGATGAGTGACCGAGTGCGCGTTTAGATTCCTTAAAAGAAGATCAATCCACAAATCCATTTTACACTTCAATTAGGCTGCTAGATAGGGGTTTAGAGCTTAGTGGAGTCTAGAGTAAGTGGACCAGCTAGATCCTCTCTTAGGAGATTTAGGGAGCTGTGAGTGAGAGTGTTCAAAGCATTTTTTCTCTTAGGAGATTTAGGGAGCTGTGAGTGAGAGTGTTCAAAGCATTTTTTCTCTTCAATTTCTATTATTTGATTGAGTACTGAAATCTCACCCAAAATCCCTCTTTTTTGGTTTGTTTGATTCATTTCTTTACGTTCTTTCATTTCTGTACTTAGGACAAAACAACATAATATACGCATTTAAACACTCAAAACAGTGATTTAAGGTCTCAAACATGTAGTTGAAAACCTACACCGAATCTTGAATGTTTACACTTAAATGGAAGAGCAAAGTAAGAGGAACACAATGCAATAAACGAATCTGAATTTGGATTACCGTAGCCACAGTAGTGAAGATTACAAGTTGGAGCAAGAGGAAGCACTCAAACGTACGTTGTCTTCTTCAAAACTTGTGATAAAAGATGATGAGGTTCAGACTTACAAAACTGACCTTTATAGTTTAGGTCTTTACAAATGGCTTGTCCGACCAAAAAGTCATAAACTTCTAACTAGATCTCCACTATATAAATGCTCTCAGAAAAATAATCAAAAATTTCTTTACAAGTTCTCAAATTAGAGAAGCTCTTTTACAAAAGTATGAGATTTCCTAAAAAATGTAGATTCCCTGAAAAATGTGACTCTTTCTCTGGAGACCATTGCTTTGTCTGCTGCCAAATAGTACGCTTCCCATCCCTGCTCCTTATCCTTGCATAAGTTGACCCATCATCCAATACCTTGGTTTCCATGTGGGTAGCAGTGATGTATGGCTACCCAAGGATAAGAGAGTATGTAGACATCTCCTGTACAAAGAAATTTTGGTCATCTTTCACATGCCCTATAGTCACCTTAGCATTTGGACAAGCTCCGTACAGCTCCCTTGATGAGTTGCTTGCTGCAAAAATCATCCATCCATGATTTATATCAATTGGACATTTTTCTTTTTGATAAAGACTCATTGACATGAGGTTAATCTCTGACCCATGATCTATCAACACAATGTATGGCTCTTCTAAGACTCCCACTTTTACCAGGGTCTCAATAGTTTCTCTTGCTGAGTGAATCTTCAAGTAGTAACTCTTGTGAGTGGTCTCAACTTCATCTTCATCATCCAAGAAGCGAACGTGTTTTACTCCTCCCCTAGACGTGTAGCATCCAACAATAGTTTCATCACCTTGTTCGCCATAGACTTATACTCCCTGTGCATTTAAAGTTTCTCTTTCACCCTGTACATGGATAGATTCAGTAAGAGATTGTCGCTTCCTCTTTATGATATCAATTATTTCTTGGTGGAATTCCCGATTTGCTATACCACGGAACTCACATAAGGTAAATTCCACCTTGCTATTTATAATCCTCTCTTCCAAAACCTTTTTGAGATCCGTTGATGCCTCTATATCGGATTGAAGTTTGTAGGTCGGACCCTTTGCTTTGAATTTTGTTGCATCCTTCTTCTTTTCTTTAGAGGCTTCTTGCAGAGGCACTTCAGGGACAGGCATCTCTTGTGGGCAAGGTGATGTAGGAGGCACTGTGTCATTTCTACCTCCACTCCTCGTGGACCGCTTTCAAGGTCCTTCATCCCCATTCTCACGCATACGTTTATCTTCAACAGTATCCTCATTTTCTTGACATTTGGCAATGTATGCATGCACTGACAAAGAGTACACAGGGTCATTCCAACGTGTTTCAAGCCGAATGCAATCTCCAGCTTCATATAAAACCTCTATAGTCATTTTATCCTTCATAGAAAACTCTATAGCGCATGGCCATAACTCTCCAATACCATTAGATTTCTCTTCTCCAACTTTGACTAATCCTTTTTACTTACTACGATCCACCTTCAACCCATAGGTAGCTGCCTCAACCATTGAGATGGAATGGCTAGTAGCCATGTCCTCAACTAGTTTCTTCATCCCGCCTTTCCCAAAATTTGTCCCCAAGAGCTTACCTATTTCACTTAAGTGAATTTTTCCATCTTTAAATAAAATAAGCTCCTTTGTCAAAGCATATTTAAAAATTTCACAATCCCTCCTTCCATGGTTAGTACTATCACACCATATGCATCTATTTACAAAGCCTTCTCTGTTTTGAGGTCTTTGCCCTGTAGATTGTCCTGATGGTTGTCCCCTTTCTTCTAGCCTTGTAAGCTTTAGCTTTAGCTCTTGCATTCCCTTGACAATATCATCTAGAATGAACTTGTCACTCTTTGGAACCACAATAACAAGCTTTATGGGGCTCTCAGGAACACTTGGGACTTGAGTAGGGTTGACTATCATCTTGTCTCTTCGTCGTTGTCGCTTAATTAGCAACAAAATGGCATCTGCAACTTCATTCCAATTAGTCTTTAGGCCTTGTTCATCATCCTTATCCTCAAGTAGTATCTCTAACTTCTCTTGAATATCATTACCCGCGGCCTACAAAAAGAGCTTTGTCTTCACTAAGTTTAGGGTAGCCTTTTTAGTCCTTGAAAGTTGATCATAACTGCATTCGAATTCCCTTAGCAGTTCAGTAGGTGAAAGCCCCTCTTTTGGCCAAAATACCCACTCTTAAAAAGTCCTCTTTGTTACACTTTAGGAGTCCTCCATGAAATACTCTTCTTTTAAAGCTAGCTTGAATGATTCTCAAGCTGCCCCATGCTCATTTCTGATTCCCCTTACATGCTCTCTGATCTCGGGAACCAGAGCTAGTTCAAAACTTTGCACCATCTCTGCTTCGGGCACTAGATGTAGCTCCATCTCCTTTACATACCCACAAAGATACTTTGTTACAACTTTACCTTCAAATAGGTCCAATTTCTTCACCACAAATTGAAGCACCTTGGTTGAGGAAATCTCCCTCCTTTCCACAGCTTGCTGCTGCTACATAAACATTGAAAAGGCTTGAAACATTTGCATTGTGATTGGATCAAACCAAACCCCATGTTTCTCTTGTTGCTCCATAGCTTTAAAACTTTGTTTTGATACCTACTATGAAGCTTTTGAACCCTCACCGTAGCCTACTTCATGTTGGGGCACCAAAAATGTGTCAAGAAGTATGTAGAGCGACTAGGAAAGCATCGGGCCTCTAACTGTGAGGATTCGTAGCAAATTCAATCTAGCCATGAAAGCTCCACTTTGGAAATGAACCAAGATCAACTCAAAATTCTTGTGTGTGTGAAGATTAGTTGTAGTCTTGCTCCCAATTGCACTAATGCAGTGCTCATTCGACCTGTTAAAAACCCTAAATTTGTGCTTCAATTCTTGGTTTTGACCATTTCATGGAAGCTTCAATACTTCATTGGAGAAGCTAAAGTATTTATTTGAGGAGGCGAATCCCTAATTGGAGGCCACTGAGCCTGAACCATGTAGTGAAAGCAGCATGGGACTACACTAGCACCCTGTATAGGAATGGTTGTATCTCCTTGATGATGTGCCCAAATGAGCTCATTATTGTATCTAAAACTTCCCACACAACTTGAGCAACAATGGAACCATCGTTGTTGTGGTATTTAGAGCTATTATTAGGCCAATTTTGACCATTTTAAGGTCATTTTTGCCTAAAAATGTCCCTTTTTGTCCGTAAAAAGCACAAACGAGCTGGGAAAAATCCTATTGGGCTAAAATTTCATGTTGAAGCCCATTTTCCCACTTGGTAAGCACTTTGGACACGTCTTTTATGCCCGTGCATGAAACCTACTATTTTTGGCAGAGATTGCCCGCATTGAACTTTCTAGGAAAAACGAGCGTGCCACTTTGAAACACTTGACATTTGTACATTCCTAAAGAAAATTATGCATGCTTTAATGTGTTAAAACATGCGATAGTGCCACGTCCCGGACCTCGCCTGCTCGACGAGTATGTATACGCCTTCAACTATGGAAACCGTTTTCCCATATATGACACTATGTATATCATAGCATTTGGTCCCACATAACAAAAGCATTGAGAGTGAGGTGGATAATTTGATTTCACACTATGTACGTGCCATGACACGACAATGAAACTACAACAAGCATCCTCATACGTGGCTCCTATTCATGAAGAAAAACCTCAGTCGAGAAGAACACAACCATGTCAACGAGCTTCCAATGCGCTAATCAAGTGGATAGAATAGTCATCCCAGAAACAAAAACCAAAGAGAAAGAAAATAATAACTTTCCATAACCAGCCAAACCACAAAGGGATAGTGCTAGAATGCAACCTTGCTGAGGATAGCAGCGATAGTGATGATTGTTATGAAATTCCTTACCAGAAACTAAGGTCGTCACTATCACTAGTAGCTTTCGTAACAACCAAAGAAGACCAAAAGCAAAGAACAACGAGTCAGAACCAAAAATTTTGACAAATCGAGTTCGATTGGCTAAAAGCAGGCATGGATCAAGAAAACAAAGATCTCTTAAGAAAAATCACAAGATCCAATGCCAACATAAACACTCGAAGTGTACAAGAACGGCTATGAAAATCACAAAGTCGCAAGCGTTTGCAAATCGGATTTGGGTTCCAGATAAGTTGACTCAAGCACAAAGAGGTCGAGAGTTATATGGATTTTGAAACGATTAAATTGTAAACTCCCAAAGTTTGAATCTCGTCGTCAACCAAGCGTACAAGGACTCAAGCAACGACCACTGAAGTCTCACACAAAGACAAGGTGGATCCCAAAGAAGTCTCTGTAATGACAAATGAAGCAGGGACAAGTATGGGTTCCCACACAAGAAGCATCAACAAAACAACCAATAATCAGGAAGAAGTGGGTCGCAAAGGAAATCAATAAAACTACTATTACTGCATCGCCGCTTGAATTTTTTCAATTCCTCCTACGATTATAGTACACTTAGAAGAGAACCCACTCTGAGTAACAATGCCAAATACAACAAACAACCACAGGGCTAAAATGGATTCCAAAGAAGCATCAAACAAATAAGTAAGCCTTCAAAAAAGCTCTACAACCTTCAATCAAGCAAACGACACACGGGCTTCAAACACCAGCACATTGCTCATAATAGAAAGCCTTGCCAGAAAATGCCAAAAAAAAAATTGCTTATACCCACGTCTTGCACATCATAAAATTTTTCATGCATTGACTGTGTATGCGTAACAGGGCTACATTACAAGGCTTGCATAGGCCCAATTTCTGATTGCCCAAGCACAACACATATCCTTGGCGATACCCTATTGTAAAGGAGGACTCCAAAAAGGAAGGGGGGGGGGGGGGGGGGGGGGGGAGGCATTATAAATGCGGACCTAGTATTATGAATATTAGAGGGAAATGTTTTGTGAGTTGTATTGAATTTTTTCATTTGATTGTGATGATTTTGAGACAAAATTCAGAGTATATTTCCTCATAATAGAGATACAAGAGAAGTACGGGAACAAAAGCCACATATGAGCCCCTAGGGACATGTGTAGAGTGTACATAGCATTTAGAATTCTATTAGAACAGTTTTTCTTTTTCGGATTGACTTGATTTTTGGTTTTATTTTGTTATTTTTATGATTTTTTTTAAAAAGAGAGAGGAAGAAATCCATAATCCAGATGAAGAAAAGACTGAAGAGATGTCGAGCCGTAAAAAGCAAAGAAGGTCGAAGAAAATGATGACACTTAACGAGCGAGGAATGTCTCAAAAGCCATATGCACAATGGGTAATGCGAGAGGTAAGAAAAGGTTGCCGATCAATCTTCCACAACAACATGAGGCCAAGCATGACTGCGAATGGTCATAAGACTCTGGGATGGACTAAAGGACAAAGAAAATGGGTGATGCAACCAAACAAAAGCACCCATCAAGTGTAAAGTTTCTTATCGAACATTTCATGCGACTACAAGGCCGTATACAGGAAGTAGATATTTATATTTTAATCTTCTATTTTGTATGTGACTTAATGAAGCTTAACAAACAAAAGGGACTAACAATACTCACAAGAACAAAAGGGGCAAAAATGACAATTCAGTTATCTATCATGATGGAGGTGTGCAGGAGCAATCAAGAGTCAAGCCAAATTCTGATCATCGCCATTGGTTCTACATAATTTGGCGTCCAAAAGGTGCCAAAGATTCCCATCATTCTTTCTCAAGACTGAAATCCAAAAAGTTAGTTTGTAAAGCCAAATTAAGCCACACTTTGCCACGAGGCTAGAAATAGAGGATACAAGCTAACGGTTTTTATTATTTAAAAAAAAAAACCTAGCTAGGCAAAGATGCAAATTTTTCAAATCTGAATCCATGATAGCCATCTACATACCCTATACATCATGTATATAAATTTTGGGGACAAATGGACCATGATATCTCCTAGATGGCCATCTATCGTGAACGGTGTTGGATAAGGCCATGTTGAAGCAATTTACTAACTTGGGAAATTAAGTGGGGTTTGGCGGGCTTTAATTAAGTCATGTATCAACTAGAAGTAGTATAATGATTTACATAGCACACAAAAGTAGGGAAAGTCCTCAATGAATAAGAGCAGACATCAGGGTAATCAGAGGATCTCAAAATCGTGTCCCTGATGAAGCTGATCCAATGCTTAGGTTTGGAATCTCAAATCAAAAAAAATTATCTCCAGGATTTGACCTGGCAGACAAATCTACATTGGCCTAAATAAGTTCAAGGTTTAGCCATACAATTTCTACAGAATCCTTACAAAGTTTTCATTGGTATACAAGATCCAAAATCCAATCATCAATTCTACACATTGTAGAAATTGTTTCTGAGAATGACAAACATTCAAAATTGGCAAATTTACTGGACCGTTTCATGAAATGGACATAAACCTCGTCATCAATTATGATTTTTCTAGATCATGTGAAGACTATGTACGTCGAATTGGACAAACAGGACAAGCTCGTGCAACGGCTAGAATCCATTATTGAACCAACAACTGCCAAAGTGTGAGGTTTGTTGATGTTTGGAAGATAATCGATCCAATGACTAATATTTTTTTTTGTTGTATTTAAGTACAGTCATCTTCTACTCAGCTCAATTTTTGGCAATTGGCTTTGAAGCTATCCGACTAAACTTAAGCAGTGTTTGAGAAGAAACAACCAATCCTAGTCTCTGATATATAAGTGTTTTATGAGTTTGGATGAGAATCTTCTAACAATAATCCAATGATTTAAGAAAATCCCTCATGTAGTTTTAGTAATTACAGATACCTCATGCCACAAATGTGAAATATTAGGATGCTAGAATGTGAAAAATACACGTAATGCGGACCAAATTTCTTGTCAATGAGCAATCCACGTCTGAGAAAGTATTTTACATCAAAAATAGCCAACATGGTGGAATATATCAGTCATGCCTCTTCCTATTCACAGGGATCAATCTCCGAAGATTCTATTGGAAACTGCCTTTTCCAAATGGTATCACTTTAAAAGACTAGGTAAATGGTAGTAGGTTTTTTTTTAAAGATCTCTCTCTCTCTCTCTCTCTCTCTCTCTCTCTCTCTCTCTCTCTCTCTCTCTCTCTCTTCACTAGGAGTAAAATGACTTTCATAAATCAGCTAAGTACATCTAGATAAAGTCTCACACTTCTATAATGGTGTTTACATTTTTCTAAACCAAATTCTATAGTGCCATAAACCATTCCAAGATTGCTATAGAAACTATAAGGTAATTCAAAACCCAATCAGACATTGCTAGAAAAAACCAATGTGATGTTACAAACTAGAAAAGGTTTCGTACAAACCAATTTTCTAGTTCCACAAACCATCACTACTTCGCTACTTGCAATGGCCTCATCCGTCTATTGTCTGCGACCAATCTCAATGCTCCCATGTCTCGACTTAATCGTTCTCGTACATCATGGATGTCGTGGGTTTCTCTCGTTGGCTCCCCTGCCACAGGAAAATGTGATGGTGTGGCAGCAAATGTCGGACCTACTGCGGTATGTGTAGAGATAGGAACCGCACTGCCTTGATTCGTAGCCATTGGCTCTCTAGGATGTAATGTTCCCATGGGGTTTGGCATAGAATACTGAGGTTGACTGAAAGAATCAACTACATGAGTCCTCTCTCCACCTGTTGCCATCGGGTCTGGCATGACATTTGTAGGTGCTTGTCTATGTGGGCTTGGAGTGACATAATACTGGTGGAGTGGTCCCCCAAAGTACGTATATCCTTCCAACTCCTTTTTATCGATTGTTGCGTATCGTCTTCTATATTTGTCGTATGGGACAATTTTCATTTCTGATCCCTCTGTGTAGGTGAAGACATAAAGTCTTTTCCGCTCTGTCAACTCTCCGACATAGGGTTCCTCACATCTATAATAGAGATCTTTCTCTCCATTATTATACTTGTATAACCCCACGTAGACGTTGTCTGTGTTGACTCTCAAAGTTTCGTTTTCTCACCTTAACCTCGCATCAGGGAAGTTCATTGTTGGTGCTTTCTCCTCAGGTTCCTCATCTACTTTGGCTTTCGTGCCCATCAATCCCCACTTGTCCACAATGTTAGGATTGGATTATTGTTGGAAGATTCTCATCCAAACTCATAAAACACTTATATATCAGAGACTAGGATTGGTTGTTTCTTCTCAAACACTGCTTATGTTTGGTCGGACAGCTTGAAAGCCAATTGCCAAAAGGTGAGCTGAGTAGAAGATGACTGTACTTAAATACAACAACAAAAAAATATTATTCAATGGATCGATTATCCTCCAAACATCAACAAACCTCACACTTTGGCAGTTGTTGGTTCAATAATGAATTCTAGCCTTTGCACGAGCTTGTTCTGTTCATCCAATCCGACGTACATAGTCTTCACATGATCTAGAAAAATCATAATTGATAACGAGCTTTATGTCCTTCATTTTCATGAAACGGTCTAGTAAATCTGCCAATTTTGAATGTTTCTCATTCTCAGAAACAACTTGTACAATGTGTAGAATTGATGATTGGATTTTGGATCTTGTGAACCAATGACAACTTTGTAAGGATTCTGTAGAAATTGTATGGCTAAACCTTGAAATTCTTTAGGCCAATGCAAATTTGTCTGCCAGGTCAAATCTAGGAGATAATTTTTCTGATTTGAGATTCCAAACCCATGTTTAGCATTGGATCAGCTTGATTAGCGACAAGATTTTGAGATCCTCTGATTACCCTGATGTCTGCTCTTCTTCATTGAGGACTTTTCTTGCTTTTGTGTGCTATGTAAATCATTACACTGCTTCTACTTTATACATGACTTAATTAAAGCCCGCCAAACCCCACTTAATTTCCCAAGTTAGTAAATTGCTTCAACAGGGCCTTATCCAACACCGTTCACGATAGATGGCCATGTAGGAGATATCATGGTCCATTTGTCCCCAAAATGTATATACATGATGTATAGGGTATGTAGATGGCTATCATGGCTTCAGATTTGAAAAATTTGCATCTTTGCCTATCTAGGTTTTAAAAAAAAATAATAAAAACCCTTAGCTTGTATCCTCTATTTCTAGCCTCGTGGCAAAGTGTCGCTTAATTTGGCTTTACAAACTAACTTTTTGGATTTCCGTCTTGAGAAAGAATGATGGGAATCTTTGGCACCTTTTGGCTGCCAAATTATGTAGAAGCAATGGCGATGATCAGAATTTGGCTTGACTCTTGATTGCTCCAGCAGACCTCCATCATGATAGATGACTGAATTGTCATTTTTTCCCCTTTTGTTCTTGTCAGTATTGTTAGTCCGTTTTGTTTGTTAAGCATTATTAAGTCACATACAAGAAAGAAGATTACAATATAAAGATCTACTTCCTCTCGTTTTCTAAAAAATCATAAAAATAACAAAATAAAACAAAAAATCAAGTCAATCCAAAAAAGAAAAATCGTTCTAAGAAAATTCTAAACGCTATGTACACTCAACACATGTCCCTAGGGGCTCATATATGGATTTTGTTCCCGTACTTCATTTGTAGCTCTATTATGAGGGCATATACTCTGAATTTTGTCTCAAAATCATCACAATCAAATGCAAAAATTCAATACAACTCACAAAACATTTCCCTCTAATATTCATAATACTAGGTCCGCATTTATAATGCCTCCCCCCCCCCTCCTTTTTGGAGTCCTCCTTTACAATAGGATATCGCCAAGGATATGTGTTGTGCTTGGGCAATCAAAAATTGTTCCTATGCAAGCCTTGTAATGTAGCCCTATTATGCATACACAGTCAATGCATGAAAAATTTTATGATGTGCAAGATCTGGGTATAAAAAATTTTCTTATTGGCATTTTCTGGCAAGGCTTTCTATTCTGAGCAATGTGCTGGTGTTTGAAGTGCCTGTGTCGTTTGCTTGATTGAAGATTGTAGAGATTTTTTGAAGGCTTACTTATTTGTTTGATCCTTCTTTGGAATCCAGTTTAGCCCTGTGGTTGTTTTTTGTATTTGGCATTGTTACTCGAAGTGGGTTCTCTTCTAAGTGTATTGTAATCGTAGGAGGAATTGAAAGAATTCAAGCGGCGATGCTCTAATAGTAGTTTTATTGATTTCCTTTGCGACCCACTTCTTCTTGATTATTGGCTGTTTTGTTGATGCTTCTTGTGTGGGAACCCATGTTTGTCCTTGCTTCATTTGTGTTTGAAGAGACTTCTTTGGGATCCACTTTGTCTTTTTGTGAGTCTTCAGCGGTCGTTGCTTGAGTCCTTGTACGCTTGGTTGGCGACAAGATTCAAACTTTGGGAGTTGATACTTTGGGAGTTTACGATGTAACCATTTCAAAATCCATATGAACTGTGGAACTCTTTGTGCTTGAGTCAACTTCCTTGGAACCCAAATCCGATTTGCAAAAGCTTGCGACTTTTTGATTTTCATAGCCATTCTTGTACACTTCGAGTGTTTATGTTGGCATTGAATCTTGTGATTTTTCTTCAGAGATCTTGGTCTTCTTGATCCATGTCTTCTTTTAGCAAATCTAACTCGATTTGTTCAACTTTTTGGTTCTGCCTCGTTGTTATTTGCTTTTGGCCTTCTTTGGTTGTTACGAAAGCTACTAGTGATAGCGACGACCTAAGTTTCTGGTAAGGAATATCATAACAATCACCACTATTGCTGCTATCCTCAGCAAGGTTGCATTCTAGCACTATCCCTTTGTGGTTTGGTTGGTTATGGAAAGTTAATATTTTCTTTTTTTTGGGTTGTTGTTTCTGAAATGACTTTCCTATCGACTTGATTAGCGCATTCGTAGCTTGTTGACATGGTTGTGTTCTTCTCGACTGAGGTTTTTCTTCATCAATAGGAGCCATGTATGAGGATGCTTGTTGTAGTTGCATTGTTGTGCCATGGCACGTACATAATGTGAAATCAAAATATCCACCTCACTCTCAATGCTTTTGTTATGTGGGACCAAATGCTATGATATACATAGTGTGATATATGAAAAAATGGTTGCCATAGTTGCAGGCGTATACATACTCGTCGAGAAGGCGAGGTCAGAGACGTGGCATTTTCGCATGTTTTAACACATTAAAGCATGCATAATTTTATTTAGGAATGAAAAAATGTCAAGTGTTTCGAAGTGGCACGCTCGTTTTGCCTAGAAAGTTCAATGCGGGCAATCTCGGCAAAAAATAGTAGGTTTCATGCATGGGCGTAAAAGACATGTCCAAAGTGCTTACCAAGTGTAAAAATGAGCTTCAACATGAAATTTGAGCCCAATGGGATTTCCCAACTCGTTTGCACTTTTTATGAACACAAAGGGACTTTTTGGGCAAAAATGACAAAAAATGACCTTAAAATGGTCAAAACTGGCCTAAAACTAGCTCTAAATACCATATCAACGATGGTTTCGTTGTTGCTCAAGTTGTGTGGGAAGTTTTAGATGCAAGAATGAGCTCATTTGGGCACATGAGCAAGGAGATACAACCATTCCTTTATAGGGTGCTAATGTAGTCCCATGCTGCTTTCACTACATGGTTGAGCCTCTGAGGCCTCGAATTAGGGTTTCCCCTCCTCAAATAATAGGGTGCTAATGTAGTCCCATGCTGCTTTCACTACATGGTTCAGCCTCTGAGGCCTCGAATTAGGGTTTCCCCTCCTCAAATAAATACTTGTGCTTCTCCAATGAAGTACGGAAGCTTCCATGAAATGGTCAAAACCAAGAATTCAAGCACAAATTTAGGGTTTTTAACAAGTCGAATGAGCACTACATAACTGCAATTGGGAGCGAGGCTACACCTAATCTTCACACACACAAGAATTTTGAGCTGATCTTGGTTCATTTTCAAAGTGGAGATTTCATGGCTAGATTTTTGTTCTTTTTTAGTGTGTTTTTGTATTCAAATCATCTACGCCTTGCTTGAATTTCCTATGAATCCTCACAGTTAGAGGCCCGATGCTTTCCTAGTCGCACTGCGTACTTCTTGACACATTTTTGGTGACCCAACGTGAAGTAGGCTATGGTGAGGGTTCAAAAGCTTCATAGTAGGTATCAAAACAAAGGTTTAAAGATATGGAGCAACAAGAGCAACATGGGGTTCGGTTTGATCCAGTCACATGTTTCAAGCCTTTGCAATGTTTATGTAGCAGCAGCAGGCTGTGGAAAGGAGAGAGCTTTCCTCAACCAAAGTTCTTCAATTTGTGGTGAAGAAAATGGACCAATTTGAAGGTAAAGTTGTAACAAAGTATCTTTGTGGGTATGTAAAGAAGATGGAGCTACATCCAGTGCCCGAAGTAGAGATGGTGCAAAGTTTTGAACTAGCTGTGGTTCCCAAGATCAAAGAGCATGTAAGGGGAATTAGAAATGAGCATGGGGAAACTTGGGAATCATTCAAGTTAGCCTTAAAAGAAGAGTATTTTATGGAGGATTCCTAAAGGGTAACAAAGAGGACTTTTTTAGAGTGGGTAGTTTGGCCAAAAGAGGGGCTTTCACCTACTGAACTGCTAAGGGAATTCGAATGCTATTATGATCAACTTTCAAGGACTAAAAAGGCTACCCTAAACTTAGTGAAGAGAAAGCTCTTTTTGTAGGCCGCAGGTAATGAGATTCAAGAGAAGTTAGATATACTACTTGAGGATAAGGATGATGAACAAGGCCTAAATACTAATTGGAATGAAGTTGCAGATGCCATTTTGCTGCTAATTAAGTGACAACGACAAATAGACAAGATGATATTCAACCCTACTCAAGTCCCAAGTGTACGTGAGAGCCCCATAAAGCTTGTTATCGTGGTTCCAAAGAGTGAAAAATCCATTCTAGATGATATTTTCAAGGGAATGCAAGAGCTAAAGCTAAAGATTACAAGGCTATAAGAAAGGGGACAACCATCAGGGCAAAGACCTCAAAACAGAGAAGGCTTTGTAAATGGATGCATATGGTGTGATAGTACTAACCATGGAAGGAGGGATTGTGAAAGTTTTGAAGATGATTTGACAAAGGAGCTTGTTATATTTAAAGATGGAAAAATTCACTTAAGTGAAATAGGTAAGCTCTTGAGGAAAAATGTTGGGAAAGGCGGGATGAAGAAACTAGTTGACGACATGGCTACTAGCCATGCCATCTCAATGGTTGAGGCAGTTGCCTCTGGGTTGAAGGTGGATCCTATTAAAAGAAAAAAGGATTGATCAAAGTTGGAGAAGAGGAATCTAATGGTATTGAAGAGTTATGGTCATGCGCTATAGAGTTTGCTATGAAGGGTAAAATGACTATAGAGGTTCTACACGAAGCTGGAGATTGCATTCGGCTTGAAACACGTTTGATGACCCTCTCAGTGCATACATACATTGCCAAATGTCAGGAAAATGACGCTACTATTGAAGATAAATGTATGCGTGAGAATGGGGATGAAGGGCCTTGAAAGCGGTCCACGAGGAGTGGAGGTAGAAATGACATAGTGCCTCCTAGATCACCTTCCCCACAAGAGATGCCTGTCCCTCAAGTGCCTATGCAAGAAGCCTCTAAAGAAAAGAAGAAGGATGCAACAAAATCCAAAGCAAAGGGTCCGACCTACAAACATCAATCCGATATACAGGCATGAACGGATCTCAAAAAGGTTTTGGAAGAGAGGATTCTAAATAGTAAGGTGGAATTTACCTTATGTGAGGTCCGTGGTATAGCAAAGTGGGAATTCCACCAAGAAATAATTGATATCATAAAGAGGAAGCGACAATCTCTTACTGAATCTATCCATGTACAGGGTGAAGGAGAAACTTTAAATGCACATGCAGTACAAGTCTATGGCGAACAAGGTGATAACACTAATGTTGGATGCTACACGTCTAGGGGAGGAGTAAAACACGTTCGCTTCTTGGATGATGAAGATGAAGTTGAGACCACTCACAAGAGTTACTACTTGAAGATTCACTTGGCAAGAGAAACTATTGAGACCTTGGTGAAAGTGGGAGACTTAGAAGAGCCATACATGTGTTGATAGATCATGGGTCAGAGATTAACCTCATGTCAACGAGTCTTTATCAAAAAGGAAAATGGCCAATTGATATAAATCATGGATGGATGACTTGTGCAGCAAAAAACTCATCAGGGGAGCTGTACAGAGCTTGTCCAAATGTTAAGGTGACTATAGGGGATGTGAAAGATGACAAAAACTTCTTTGTACAGGAGATGTCTACATACCCTCTTATCCTTGGGTAGCCATACATCAATGCTACCCACATGGAAACCAAGGTAATGGACGATGGGTCAACTTATGCAAGGATAAGGAACATGGATGGGAAGCGTACTGTTTGGTGGACAAAGGAGTGGTCTCCAGAGAAAGAGTAACATTTTTCAGGGAATCTACATTTTTGCAAAAATCTCATTCTTTTGTAAAAGAGCTTCTCTAAGCGGAGAAGTTGTAAAGAAATTTACGATTATTTTTCCGAGAGCATTTGTATAGTGGAGATCTAGTTAGAAGTTTAGGACTTTTTGGCCGGACAAGCCATTTGTAAAGAACAATTTTGTAAGTTTGAACCTCATCATTTTTAATCACAAGTTTTGAAGAAGACATCGTACGTTTGAGAGCTTCCTCTTACTCCAACTTGTAATCTTCGCTACTGTGGCTACGATAATCTGAATTCAGATTCGTTTATTGCATTGTATTCCTCCTACTTTGCTCTTCCATTCAAGTGTAAGCATTCAAGATTCGGTGTAGGTTTTCAACTACCCGTTTGAGACCTTAAATCATTGTTTTGAGTGTTTAAATGTGTATATTATGCTGTTTTGACCCTAGGAGAGTGTAGGGGCCCGTAATGTACCGCACATGACCGCATTGTATATTGGGAGTGCCTTTGTACCTTCATGTGGGAATGGACGCTTAGTAGAAGGGGATCTCAAAGGGTGTAACCAAAGGGCATCTCGATGGGTCACAATTGGATATCAAAAGGTGCCTTTATTTTATATAAGGGAGGAGTCTCCTTGTAGGCATCATCAAGAATTCTAAGTACAAGCATTAATGGAATCTGATGTCTTCCTTCTCCTCTCTTGACTTTATCTTTCTACATCTTGGTGAGCACGGTCTTGTAATAGGCAGCCATGCCTATAACACTTGGCGACCACGTGCGGAGCGGACTCCCCTTTGCTGATGAAGGAGGTGAGGGAGCGGGTGTGTCGACTGGTCAATGGAGAAGAAGATGAGGTGGGAGAATGCAATCGGTTTATCAGAGCGAATCCGCTATCTGCAGGAGTGGACTCTAGCTTTGCAGTGCTAGAAAATTGCAGAGCGGGCCCACTCCCCTTACGGCATCAGAAACGAGAGAAGCATGTCGAAGACCCACGCATGCAGCAACTGTTAATCGAACTTGCAAATCCATGCCGCAATAGTGTTGCTGCAGTTGCAGCCATCATGACTATTGGAAGTGGATCTGATCAGGACGCAGTGCAAACAAGTGGGGCTCCTCGAAATCATACGCCGAACAACCGACTGCAGCGCCATCCTGTGATTTTCCATACCAATCATGAAGGCCAAGGAGGTTGTCGACTAATGAAGAAAAGGTTGGGAAGGAGAGTGAGAGGCATTGTAGGAGATGGAGAGCCGGGGAACCACTGTGTGGCAGGCGAGACTGATATGAGAGGTCACCATACTAGCAGGCGGCCAGGCTACCGCCGGTTGCAGCAAGGCATCACGTGTTGGAGAGCGGAGCCGCTAGAAAATGCGAAAAGAGACCTTGCAGGTTGCAAATGAAGAGTCTCCTTGCAGGCTACCATTTGCAGAGGAGAGAGAACCAGGCCATAGCGGCAAGCATGCCAAAGGGGGGGGAGGACCCTGTGCTGTGAGATGAGCAAAAGGAAATGGACCAGATTGAAGAAAAAAAATGGGGATCGATGCAGGTGAAGATGCCCTTGCAAGGTGTAGTGCCACATTGATAGAGACCTGTCAGTCAATTGGTGAAGGTTGAAGTAGAGTAAAGCGAGGAATTAGAGCTGGATCCTCTGTGCAGGTTAGGGGCATCTTTCTAGAGAGCAAAAGAAAGAACGCACTATCTCTGACAAGAGAGAGAGGAGTCGTGACTGTGGCACGCAAGTCTGATCAGAGAGTAGCCCTGACCTTGTGTGGACGGGAGCATCACAGGGCGGTCTGCCGAGCGTGCAGCTAAATGGAACGAAGTGTGCAACCAAAGAAGCAGCAAAAGCAATGTAGCATATGTGTGGTCAGCAAGCATTACGGAATGTTTGCAGGCGCAGTCAAAGTCAAAGTGCGATGTTAGGAAGAAATGCGGTGCCAAATTGAGAGGTCAATTTTGCGGTGTTTTTCACGATTTTGGACCTTGGTTCAAATGCGCCTTGCGGGGTTTCTTGCCATGCAGACTGCAGTGCAGCACGCCGGTGTACGCATGTTTCAGAAACTCAAGAAAAGTCATCACAGCAAAGTATATTTGAGTTAGCAGTCGGATGCGGGGTCTGATGTGGTGTTCAATACTCAAATGAGTTGCGTTGTGCGATGTTCCAAGGTCAAATCTTTTCTGCATCCAGATTGCGGAGATACTCCAAGTGCGAGCAACAATGAAGCGGTGGGGAAATTTTTGTGCTTGCTCTTCATTGTGCAAGAAGTTTAATTGTACCAAGATTGGTGATGTTCAAGAGATAAAAGTTGATGCGGCATAGGGACATATCGACAAAGAGCGAATGGAGCGTCTATGACCGGGCATCAAATTCATGAAGGGACATCCAAAAGTGTTGCGGTTGCCAGTATGCTGTAGAAAAGACATAATTTCCTTTCATGTTCCTGTTATTGAAAATATATAAATTGTTTCATACTTCTTGCACTTGAGGTTCTCTACCTCGGCTATGCCTAAAAAGATTTGTAACACAAATTGTAAAAGAGCACTTGCACATAACCAGGGCACTTGACTTCTACTCAAGGGATGCATTTGAGGGTTTGCACAATCCACCGTGCGTGCCAAGTGTAGGGGCCCGTAATGTACCGCACATGACCGCATTGTATATTGGGAGTGCCTTTGTACCTTCATGTGGGAACGGATGCTTAGTAAAAGGGGATCTCAAAGGGTGTAACCAAAGGGCATCTCGACGGGTCACAATTGGATATCAAAAGGTGCCTTTTTTTTATATAAGGAAGGAGTCTCCTTGTACGCATCATCAGGAATTCTAAGTACAAGCATTAATGGAATCTGATGTCTTCCTTCTCCTATATTTACTTTCTCTTTCTACATCTTGGTGAGCACGGTTTCGTAATAGGCAGCCATGCCTATAACAGAGAGGCTTCAAAGACCCTAAAACGACTCTTTGGGATCATCTGTTCATTGTTTTTGCTGACTTTGGGACGAACAATCGCGATCCATGTACATCTTGAGAATGCTGTGACAGTGATAGGATATATTTTAAATAGTCACCTGTAGCTCCCCTTCAAGTTTCGTGCGAGTCCAATATGATTTGGATGGTAAACGGGCGTGATGACTATAGAGCTGTGTAGAAGGACATAGGCAGATTACTTGGCTTTAGTGCGTATGATTTGCTTGTAGAGTTAGGAGTTGCATCTCATCGAGTTCACTTCATTAGGAATGACACCCTAGTGAGTTTCCATGCCTCATCCTGGTCGCTTCCCTTATACTGATATTTTATGTTGATGCGTGAGATATATGCTATGGACGTCCGACGGCGACCCGCAAACATTGGTGGCGTTGCCGGGGAATGCACCTTAGGTGATGAGTGACCGAGTGCGCGTTTAGCTTCTTTAAAAGAAGATCAATCCACAAATCCATTTTACACCTCAGTTAGGCTGCTAGACAAGGGTTTAGAGCTTAGTAGAGTCTAGAGTCAGTGGACTGGCTAGATCCTCTCTTAGGAGATTTAGGGAGCTGTGAGTGAGAGTGTTCAAAGCATTTTTGCTCTTCAATTTATCTAATTCGATTGAGTACTGAAATCTCACCCGAAATCCGTCTTGTTTGTTTTGTTTGACTCATTTATTTATGTTCTTTCATTTCTGTACTTAGGAGTAGGATAAGTAATTCGCATTTCAGCCAGATTTGGGGCAAAAGTTAGAGTCGAGAAACCACTAAACCATAACTTTGGCAAAAAGGCCATAAGACTCTGAAATTTAGAAAATCTGACCAAAAAGGATTGATATTGATTCAAATCACCAAGTGGTAGCACAAAACACTATACAGATTTGGCTCATGTACTACGATCGCGATCGGTGTACCTAAGTGCCAAATTTTGACCAGACTTCATTTGTGGGATCCTCAGGTGTATATAAACATAAAAGTATACAGGACCAAGAGCCAGATACCTCAAAATACCTATCAAACCATCTGAGTATTGATCCAAGTCAAAAATTGATATACTGACACAGAAATTGACTTTCATCAGGATCATATACATCAAATTGGGTATAGACTATACAGAGGGAGAGCCTATACACAGGACAACCCCAGATAGCATTCATATCCCAAAACAAACACCAAAATCAAGTCAAACTGACAGATTCAGGAAAACGGACACTTCCAACCAAGAACTGGTAAAAGCTTCACTTTCTGAGGTTTGAATACAAAAGTATTTGGTGGGTAGCCTTAAAATAGCCTAGTGAACAAGCTGGTGAAGTCTCATCAAATTTGGCCACTGTACTACAATCGCGATCGTTGTACCTCTGTGCCAGAATTGACTCATTTTTTACCTATTCATAGACCTAGACCATTTAAGATATCAGGAGTTGTCAAAACCCAAATTGGACATACTGTCAATAATCTGCAAAGCAAAATTGTGTTGAAGTTGTTGTGAAGTTGTTGAATCTGCTGACAGTTGGAATGATACAGTGATCTCATAGCCATCAAGTGTATTCATTTGCAGAGATCGATGAAGTAACAATCCATGCAGTCATGCGAGTTGGAAGATCACTCCATCTCCAGGTAAGAGGTCTGGATTCAATCGGTAAATTCCACTTTATTCATGTTTTTGAGATTGGGAAAACAAATCAACAACCAACACAAAAATATAGCGGATCAAGCAAGTGTTTTATCAACGGAGGAGAGTGTAAACCAAGGTGTAGTACGACCGTTAGAGCCGATCCTTGATAATATTTTCGATACTTCTTCAGAGATATCTTACGAGTATTTCACGGAACACTTGGGACATTTAAACCTAAATGAAAGAGAAAACATGGCAGCAGGACCATCAAACCCTTCGACCACAATGAAGCTATTGTTCATCAAGTATCAGTACGACAACAAGCAAGGTGCCAAGATTTACAAAGATGGTATGGACCGCTACTGTGTGAAAATAGAAGATAGACCAAGTGAGTTCAAGGACTTAGTGCATATGAGCTATAACAGAGATAGGTACCTATATGACGAAGGTATCATGTACTTGGTAGTTTTGAATTCTAACATTGTGGACAAGTGGGGATTGATGGGCACGAAAGCCAAAGTAGATGAGGAACCTGAGGAGAAAGCACCAACAATGAGCTTCCTTGATGCGAGGTTAAGGCAAGAAAACGAAACTTTGAGAGTCAACACAGACAACATCTACGTGGGGATCTCTATTATAGATGCGAGGAACCCTACATCGGAGAGTTGATAGAGCGGAAAAGACTTTATGTCTTCACCTACACAGAGGGATCAGAAACGAAAATCATCGCATACGACAAATATGGAAGACGATACGCAAAAATCAATAAAAATGAGTTGGAAGGATATATGTACATTTGGGGACCACTCCACCAGTATTATGTCACTCCAAGACCACAGAGACCAACACCTACAAATGTCATGCCAGACCCGATGGCAACTGGTGGAGAGAGGACTCATGTAGCTGATTCTTTCAGTCAACCTTAGTATTCTATGCCAAACCCCATGGGAACATTATATCGCAGAGAGTCAATGGCTATGAATCGAGGTAGTGAGGTTCCTATCTCTACACATACCGCAGTAGGTCCGACATTTGCAGCCACACCATCACATTTGCCTCCTAGTTGTAGATTCCTGGCAGGGGAGCCAACGAGAGAAACCCACGACATTCATGATGTACAAGAATGATTAAGTCAAGACACGGGAGCATCGAGATTGGTCATAGACCATAGACGGATGAGGCCATCCCAGGTAGCAAAGTGCATGCCAAAGAAGTATAGCGGATCAGGGGATCCATATGCCCACGTGTCGCCCTTCAAGCAAGTCTTAAGAGCAGAGCAGATCACTGATTTCCATACTCAATATGAGGGATTCAGGATGACCTTGGAAGGGATGGCATTAACATGGTTTCAACCTTTAAACCCTGAAACTTGTCCGAATGTTGAACATGTATTGCGGGAGTTCGCGGAAGAATTCTCAAAACAGGGTACAAAGCATAATACTTTTAAACAAAAGGAGAACGAAAAAGTTAAGGGAGCATCATTGAGATTTAAGCAATACATTGAGAGGTGCCCAAGGAGAGAATTACCGCAGGACGAGAGATTGTCTGTGCTCTTCATTGAAGGAATTAGAAACGAAACCTTGAAAAAGAACCTTCACTTGAAATCCTGTAGCACATTTGAACAGGCTACAAGGGAAGCGTTATATCTTGTTGATAACTGCAAAGCATATGGGAAAGTGTCAGAGGATACCAATTCAGTAACCAGTGACTCTTCATCTATTAAGAGTGAACCCTCTACCAAGAAAGATGCTTAGGCTTCTTTGATGCCGACATTTGACCAAATGATAGAGGAAGTAACGAAGAGAATGCAACAACATATGAGATCAAATCCGGTGATGAGACAGTCTCAGATGAGGAAATGTGACATATGTGGGGGGGGCTCACCCGACGTCGTGGTGCACACAACAACCGAAAGCACCAGTTGTGAATGGACAAGTATTGAAATGGTGCACCATAGAGAAAAAATGGACGAACCATGGCATGGATGAGTGTTTTTACAACAAAAACTATGTGAGGGAAAGGCCGTATGGACCTCAAGCAGGACCACCCCAGCCACCTCCTCGAAGATATCAAGCTGGGCAAAATGTGAATATGGTAGCAGGAGAAGACATACCTCAACCTGTGTTGGGTCAACAAACTCCTTTACCACAGAAAAATAGGTCCATGATTAGGTATGCTCAACCTTACAAAGCATCACCATGAACAAATAATACACCTGAAATTTCTTATTACGAGGAACCGAATGAGCCTGATGTAACTGAACCTGAACCACAGATGTATGCAGACGAAGCCTATCAATCGTGGGAAAATAACGAGGGTATGGCACCACCAACGTATGTAGCACATTATTTGAGGTATCAATATTTGGTGCGACGAAAGAACGCTAATGTTCATTGCGAACCAGAACTACAAACCAAGAGGATATCCTAATAGGGCGGGACAACCTATGGGACCACCTTCTCAAAATCAACCACCAATTGGACCATGCTATAACTGTGGAAGTGCAGATCATTGGGAGCGTAGTTGTCCTTTCAAAGGTGAAAGAGTGAAATTTTTTGGTTTTTTTGACGGGTGTGGTGTGAATCACATATTGCCATATTGCACAAGGAATCTGGACAACAAGCGATAAGCAACTATGAATATTGTGGGGGTGTTACCAAGTGCAAGCAGTGGATCAGAAACCAAACCCATGATCCAAATCAATGCGGTAACCAGAGCCCAAACAAAGAACTTAGAGAAAAACAAGCCATTGGAAGAAAAGGTCGAGCTGCCAATACCCACAGAAAACGAGAGTTTATCTATGAGAACAGAGCGGAAATCCTGGAAGGAGAAACGAGACAGAATGAAAGTAAGAAGGATAAAAACCCAAATTGCCATGCAAAATTAATTACATGAAACAAAAGAGCAACTGAAACAAGAGAGAGATAGTAAAACTGCTGAGGACAACAACAAGCCGAGGAAAGCATCCTCAGGGGGATCAGTCTTGGTTGAGAAAGTGCTAGAGGCTTTAGATGCTCTATTACAAGCATATGAAGCAAGGCTGAAAACAAACCAAACCTTAGAGCAGAGATGGTTGACTTATCCTCAACCAAAAGTGGAAATGAAGCATTTGGAAATGTGTAAACACCTTATTGAAACAGCCCAGGCATTGATGGAACCTAATGCGATTAACACTAGAATGGTAGCAGAACACTTTTATGTCCTTGGACACTTTTGTGTCCTGTTAAGTGACCATTTTACTTGAATTATTTGAAGAGTATGAAAATGAATTTCTAGGTGCTATATATCCAAAAAGTTTCCTTATGAGCTGAAAAAAAATTAGCTTTTTTTTTTTGAGTATTGATCTCACCATTAACCTTACTCTTGCACAACATTTTTGAACCTAAACTGTGTGAAAAAACGGGTCCTGTTTTTTTGTTTTTTTCAATTTTTGGCAACTATACCACTCTAAACTTCATGTTTGTGCGGTTTATATGGCTAGAGGTTAGGCCTTCATGGTTTTCAACATGTTTTGATGCTTGTAGGGAGAGCTAAGTGTTAAAATTGAAAGTTATGACCAATTTACACGAATTGCATAATCCTGTTTTTTTGCCAAAATTAGCACTTTTATGATTTTTTAAGTGGATTTCTTGCTATCCAAATTCAATTTTGATTGTGTAAGTGCAATGTATAACATAAAGCTAATCTTCCTTGATTTTTGGGGGACCTAGTATGCTATACAACATAGTATATGATGATGGTTGAGTTTTTTGATTGTTGTTGAAGAATACGATACATTTTAGAGTAGCAAGTATAAATTTCTCAATATTGCTAGTTTCTTAGGCCAATTGTGTGTATTTTGTAGGTAGTGACCATATCTAATCATAGACTACAAACTTGGCTAGATATTGAGTAGTTTTTATGGGTTTCTAGAGGTCATAATGCTAAACCCAGTTTTTTCATGTTTTCTGTATTTAGCACTTTATCATTTCCCCCAAGGTTACAATTGTAAGAGATCCATTATCCTTTTGACATGCTCCATGGCTCCTTTTGCATCGAAAGGCCCAAAGGGAACTAAGAAAACATGTATATAGTATCTGTATTGAGTGTGACTATAGAAACTTTGATGATAGGTCTGCAGAATGGCAAGTATACAACTTTTTTGTACATATTTTTTTTGCCCAAAAAAAAAATTAGTGAGGTAAAAGAAACCATATGTTTTGGTCACCAACTCATTGAAGTTAACGGGGCATTTTATCTCATGTCCTACAAAAATCTCCACTCTTATTTGTATATAATCAACCGTAAGAAATTGTTGTTTTGGGCAGAATGCACTGGTCCATCAACTTTGGAGGCTTGTGGTGACCAAGGGATGAGAAAAATTACAAGTTTCTCATTTTTTCCATATGTAGTAGTTATTGAACTATAAGCTCATGAAAGGATTTTTCAAAATGAGTGGATCTACTATGGTTTTGGAATTTTTTCCCAAAACCCTGAAAGGACACTTTTATGTCCTGTTAGGTTACCATTCTAGTGTTAAACCCCGGAACAAGAAGTGCTGATTCACAAAGAACGAGAAAAACTGAAGATCAATGAATCAGAACAAGTAAACGGACCCTGGCCTGAAACTATATTGTCATTGGATCACCGAGTGGTCCCGAAAACCACTGATGATGCTAAGTCAATGACTATAATGCCAATTCCAGAAGTGGAAGAACCATGGCCACAACACTTATGGGAAACCATTAGAAATAGAAAGAACGGAAGCGCGACGTTATAGTCTGTACCAATTCCTGAGGTTAACATGGACAACGAATTTTATCCAGGAGATATACAATCGCTGTATGGAGATGCAGGAACAGAGTTTTAGATGGAAAGAAAAGCTCAATCCCTGAAAACCCTACCTTCATTTATAGGTGAACACGAGGTACAATCAGAGATAAGATTAGTTTTATCCTAGGTAAGAGCTATTCCACAAATGATTGACTCAAAAAGTCTTCAAGAGATGATGTTGACACCTATAACATGAACAATCACACTATCAGAACTCTTGAGAGTCATACCACACATATGGGAAGACATGGGGAAACATTTGGAGAACAAAGGAATAAAGATTCCTCTTCAGACAAACCCTACGATAGAAGAAAACAAACAGAAAGTTCAACCCAAAGCCCAACCTGTTCCCATAAACAAAGTCGGAGATTACTGTGAAGGTGAGGAAGGTAATACAACCTTACCTGTCGAATATCAGGATATAAAGACGATAGCTATCCTAGATAGTGGAGCGGGAGTTGCGATTGCTACAAAGAAAATCTGGGAGAAATGGGGCCGTCCAACTCTCAAAAAGACGAGAATGAAACTGCAACTCGCAGATGAGTATGTAGAGAGACCATTGGGAGTCCTGGACCAAATAGTTGTAACTTTGTGTGGAATTAACTATGAGCACACCTTTGCCGTGGTAGATTTCGGAAAAACGAACAACTTTGACATTATTTTGATGCGAGCAACCAAAGCTGGAGACAACCAAAAATTCAGCGACAATGATCGAATGGAGACCAAAAAGTCAACCCAAGACGCATGAACTAACAAAATGGCAATGGAAACCTAAGAAAATTCAGGAACCTACATTAAAATTTGCAAATATGAAAAAAACTGAATACAAATGGGTTCCAAAAATAGTTGCCATAAAAAAACCAACAATCAAGGAGAGAGCAATTAAACTGCAAGCTCTTCTGTTCCATAAAAAGCTAGCCTCGCGATCCAAAGCCACTGAAAATTACATTCAGTCCCTGCATCTTGCACAACACTTTGTTTCCCAATGTATTGTCTCAAACATGGGGATAGGGCCACATTACACGATCGTGCATAGACACAGATTTCAAAACCCATGCACAACCTTCGTCCGGGACGACTCAGTTTAGGAAGGGGGGAGTAATTGTTGAATCTAGTAGCAGTCAAGACCATTAAGGGGTCCAACATGTATATATGTACATAATGCGTGTTTTTTTTTTCATTTTTTAGAGTTCAATTTCGAACAAATTTGATCAAAATCTTGCATTTTTTTGCGTTTTTATCATCCAACCAGCATAATAATGAGCTGTAATGACAAAATCTGGAGCATTGGGATGCTTCTAGTGAAAATATATGCTTAGGAATGAGGATAATAATTTTTGGCTAATTTTCGCCAGTTAATAAGTATTTTCAATTTATTTTGCTTAATTTACGTTAATAAAACTTAGAAATATATCACCCACAGTGTTGGATTCAAGTTCTCGAAGAAAACGCCAAAGTATCATGATAGGGTCATCAAGCATGGAAGATATGAAGCTAATCTGAAGACGTCCAATTTCAGCCTTAATGATCATGACCACATTTTCCCAGAATCGCATCAATCGGTGATACGACGCCAGAATGACAAACAGTTCGACCCACAGGTGGTATAAAAATTATTTCGAGATCAAAGGTAAGGAAAATTAGCCCTATGTCACAAAAAGCTCGGGAAGATATGGGTCAAGTAGGCCAAAAATATAGCTCATTGTTCAATTTCCATTCTGAGAGAGAAGAGGAGAGCTTCTTGACCTAGAGCGAGCTGCCATATTTCTACTCCGTACGGACGATCGGAGCCGGCATTTCACACCAGATTCACAGGTATGTTCCTTGTCGAGTAAAGATCAAGTGTATTACACATGCAAGTGCGAAACATCGCACAAACGGGCGCATTGACCAAATCAAAGTCGGATTGAGTCGAATAGGTCAAAGGCCCTTAGAGGCATCATGAAAAAACTTTTTCAGGGACAGAACACATCAATGTGTTGCCCACAATGCTAGGAACAAAGCCATGTGATCAAATCTAAATTTGGTGGTGGTACACCGATCATGATCGGTGTACCTCACTGACCAAATTTGACACAGAAATTGCAAAAATCATTCTCTCAACTTCGCCAACAACCTGCAGGTGTCAAAAATCAATTTGGGATCTATTGTACGATCGCAATTGGTTCCCCCACTTTCAGATTTTAGAAATTTTGACATGGCCCATGCTTAGAACTCATGGAGGAGTACACTCTCTTGAATTTTTGTAAGAAATGCAAAAAGTTTGCTCATACAATGGGCCAAAATTGTCAAACACACCCGAATCGAGAAATTTGACCTACAACTACCAAAATTCAACTAAAAATAATGACGGATGGTTTGAAAGGCATACCCGTCCGACTAGGATTCAGCACGGTAGTAGAAAGCCCTAAATGGAGCTGAGAATCTCCTACAAGGATGGAGATGACCATTTCAGTCTCGAGTGATCACACAAGGGAAGAATTTGGCCGAACTAATGTCAAAGACTAAAAGGCGACTTAGAGATGCCCAATTATCCCATTGGTATCCAAAGAATGCCTGGAAAATACCCAAGTCTGGAAAATCTCCAAAGACGGGTTAAAAAGTGCCTGATCAAGTCAGAATCAGATAGGCGGAGTAGGCTGATAATAGCAACACATCATGGAAGCAGTAAAAGCTATAAAACAACATCAACTAACTCCAGGCTCCAACCAAAATTCATCAGGAAAACCAGATATGGTTAGACTTAGTAAAATAAGGTCAAACAAGGAAAAATTGCTCTAATTTGTTCATTTTAAGTCCAAAACTTGAAAATAAATCATCAGTGGGCTAGGCAGGCATAGTAAACTAAAGCCATCTAGTTTTCACCCAAAAAATCCTAGGTACTACGATCGCGATTGGTTTACCTCAGCGTCAAATTTTGACGAAAACCTAACAAATCTCTTGTACACATCTTGTTCAAGTCACACATCAAGCTTCAAGCCAATTGGACATCAAAAACCCATGAAAAATCAAAGTCTAGTCCAAAACTCCCTTGTTACCCAAAATTGGGACTTATAAACTCAAAAGTGGTTCAAATAAAAGAAAGAGTGGACCAAAACGACCCTCTAGCTATCAGCAAACCACTCATGTGATCAAATGTTATTTTGGTCATGGTACTACGATTGCGATCGGTGTACCTCAGACCCAGATTTGGCTCAGATTTCAATCAGTCATAGCTCTAGTCTTCCTAGTCTCATTGGTGAAATACGGACAAGAATGGATGAGCTTTGTTCAAGTTATGATCAGTTTTAACTTTTGAAATTCTTTTTACTAAAAGTCTAAATGCTACTGGTTGTTTTGCGAAAGAAAAATCCTGACAGCTTGTGATTCTAATGACATAGAATGCCTCGCCAAAAGCAAGCAAGGCAGTGGACGGCAGCACCATATGAAGTGGATGAGCTCTCTACGAATGAAAAAGCTCACATCTCGAATGAAACACTAGCTCAGATCCCTGCTCACATTTTCATCGCGAAGTTTAGGGATGTTGATGGTGACATGGTAAAGACGACCATCATGCCACGAGAAATATGGAATCTCCACCGAAGGCCGGAGGTCACCGAAGCCGTGCGGACTATTCAATTGGATCAGTTTTTCAGATTCCAGCCATGGGGAACAGACTACATGAGGGCCCACGAGCTCATGAGCTTGATAGAGTATGATGGGCAAGAGATGCTCACCGACAAGGATGCTTCAAAGGTGAAAGTAAAGATCACAAAAGACATCATCAACGAATCTTTGCACTTCCTTCCAGGGCAACACGACTTTCTGGAAAAGACCAAGTCACTGGACAACGAGAAGGCGTTTATCAAAGCAAAAGGAAACAAGTACAAGTACAGTGACATAATATACGATGAGCTGGAGTTACCATTGAGATTGATCTCTCAACATTTCAGGGTACAAAAGCCTCCTCGCTACACCGAGCCGATCCTGCACATTGTAGTGGTCATGGCTCTAGCAATAGCTGAAAACAAAACAATCCGATGAGATTATGGCTCTTACATCTTGGAAAGCTTGGTCGAAGCAAGCTTGAAGGGCATAAGCTACATGAGCGTAGGGCCAATGCTAACAAGAATAGCATACCAAGCTTTGGGAATGATTGAAGACCCGCTGGCGGCCAATTCCCAAGCGGCCTAGATTCAAAACGCAAAGCTGATTGCTCACTCAGTAAGGACAACCACTAGCGCAACATCATCGCACTTGGTCAAGGCATCCAACAAAAGCTCAAGTGATAAGGAAAAGAAGGATACTAAAGATGAGGGAAGCCCTCAAGGGTCAAAAGACGAAGGACAATCTAAATGTGAAGAAAGCGAGGAGGAAGACACCACCACACCACTCGTGAGAAGAGGAAGGGAAAGAAGTACAGTGCCGAGGTCCGAACTTCAAAACGTATATGCAGAGGCCCAAGAAAGAATTGAGGAAAGAAGGACAAAGTTGTGAGCTGAGAGAAAGGCAAGGGATGCTGCAACACAACAAACAGAAACACGAAGGTTCGAGAAGGAAAGACAAGCAAGAGTATAAAAGGCAGCTCGAATACGGGCTCAAAAACAAAGGTTAGCCGTGGAACAAAAGGCTGTAGAAGTGGAGGTTTCTTCTCAGTCCACTGAAGGAACAAGGAAGAAAGAAGTGGCTGAAGACACAAACCAAGCACAGCAACTAAAGAAAGCTCAAAGAGAGAAGAATGTGGAAGCACAACAGGCAGCAAAACTGACTCGCCAAAGAATAATAAATCTTTTAAGAAAAAGAAAAGCGAATGCGTCTGTTTCACAGCCAAGGGAAGATGCACCGAAAAAGAGGCACGTACAAGAAGTGAAGGAATTTATAGAAGAAGTACAAATGGATCCTACTCCTCCCGCACCGAAATCACCACCTCCTCCTCCTTCATCCTCAAACCCGGGACCACCACCTCCTCCTCCTCCTTCTTCATCAACCCAAGAACCACCACCTCCTCCTCCTCCTTCTTCATCAACCCAAGAACCACCACCTCCTCCTCCTTCATCCGCAAACCCGAGAGCACAACCTCCTCCTCCTCCTTCTTCATCAACCCAAGAACCACCACCGCATCCTCCTTAATCCTCAAACCCGGGAGCACCACCACCTCCTCCTCCTTCTTCATCAACCCAAGAACCACCACCTCCTCCTCCTTCATCCTCAAACCCAAGAGCACAACCTCCTCCTCCTCCTTCATCAACCCAAGAACCACCACCTCTTCCTCCATCATCTGCACACAAAGAGTCTATGCCCCCTCCTGAACCAATAGGGTACCAAGAATCTTGTCAAGCTATGGCTAATTTTGACTACAGAAAAACCTTGCAAGATCTGTAAAAATAGTTTCGATGCCAGCACGTGGTGCTACAAGAAAAGGAAAGGCTGGTATAGGAGGCTCAACACATGCAAAAAACTAGGCAAGAGGAGTTAGAGATCCTGCGGGCACAACAAGAGATCACAACAAAGAAAAGAGACACAAAGACAAGTTGCTCATTTAAGGAATGATGGCCCAAATGGAGGCCAACGAGCAAAAAGTAAAAGAGCTGGAATAGTAATTGGCAGAAGCGAGAGCCGAATTAGAGATGCAGAAGCAAATCAGCGAGACACTGCTGAAAGAAAAATAAGCACTTATTTCTCAACAACAAATCAGAACAGACGAAGCCCATGTGCAATCGCAATTGCTGCCTAGTCAAGACATGCCTGACTTGCTTGAAACTCCACATGAAGGAGAACAAGGACAGGGATGAGCCGAGGCAAGCCTAGATGTTTGAGATGAGCTCACCCAAATCATTAAGGAGATACCGGAAGGTCCAACCAAAGAATACATTCCCTATAAAGTAAAGATAATGGACTCAGCAGCATTGGCATTCTTACAGCCAAAAGAGCAAGTACAAGGGTCTGGCCATGACTACCTACCTTTTCCTTTGATATGCCACGAAGCCAATTTATGGAAGGAAAAGATGCGTCCAACCCTGCAACAAAACAAAGAAGGAAATTACGAAGGTGTACCACTAACAACAAAAGAAACTAAGGTTCTCATCGAAGATCACCCAAAATGGAGGCAGAAGTGGCTGGACAAGAGGCCGCAGGATCTAACACATTACCACAATGTTCCTCAACACATCCAAATAGATCCTACCTTCTGTCAAGTCCCTTGAAGAAGGCCATGGGAGGACTTTGCAGCATGGAGAGGCTCGAAGAGACAGAGACTGATCTACACAGTCCTGACAGCGCAAAACCCTCCTTCGATAGCCTACGTAGTAAACACTCTCAATTCGACAATCACTTTGTTGCTGGATGTCCCCGACATAGCCTGTCAGATGCTCATAAAGATAGCCCAGATGATCGTCACCTGCATCCAGGTGCTCAAAGACACTGAAGGCGACGATCATCCGTGGAATTTTTTCTTAGAAGGGCATAGAGGAATTTGTTGGAATTTGCAAGATTCAGCACCACGACATATCTTGATGGCAATGTACTCAAGACTTATGTAAGTGCCGTCACATTACTTGCAGACATTCGAGGAGGCCTTCGTCTCACAGGTTTTTTCAAAATCGACTCAAGAATCTTTCATCCTATGACGAAGGACCTCAAGGCACGGTACATAGCATACCAGCACACAGTAAGTGAAAACCCTTTCAAACGAAAACAAGAAGACCTCGATTCCCTTGTATTGATATTTTATGTTGATGCGTGAGAGCTATGTTATGGACGTCCGTTGCGGTGACCCGCAAACACCTACATTACAGTTTCTTACTGTTTGTGTGGACCATGAAAGGAATCATGAAAGTTTTAGAGAGAAACCCTTGCCAAATACGAACAAAGAATTCAAAGACTGCATGGATATGAGGGGTTTTGGCCATGTACCATTGTAGAGCGGGATTCAAGTGGTACAATAAGAGAAAAGTTCTCGCATGATGAATATGCACAGGAAACATTTTCGACAGGTTTTGTAGGATTAACAACCTATGGATCTATTGATTTTACAAACTGTGAGGACTTAAAGTGGGGTGAAAGACAACATGTAAATAATGTACAAAGAGGTTTGATGATGAATGGTTTTCTAGAAGATGGTCAATGCATTGCATGTGTGTTTGATGAGTGTTCGTTTGTGGATACTATGCAAGACTTGGAGGCTTTAGTGGATTGCAATTTGTGTATGGGAAGTGAGCTCGTGAAAGTATGCTCAATAGAAATGTACAAGGACATTGAGGATTTCAAAAATGCTCAATGTGTTGATGTACGAGTGGAGACTAAGTATAAGTCTGTGGAAAAGAAATTGAAACCAATGGCATTAGATCTACCAAAAGATTGCACAAAGAAGATGGAGCAAGCTGCTTTGCAACCTAGTCTTTGTGAAATTGGAAACAATATCACACAGGATTCTTTGAAGGAGTAAAAGGTTGGTTGTGAGGACAGTTCAAGACAAAAGCTGAAAAGATATGCTTTGAAGACATGCTTGCCAAACACGGAAAAGCTTTTCCATGAGATAGGGCGTGTTGATCCATCCACTGTTGCTTCTATGGTGATCTTCACTATTCCTCATGTACCTTGGAACATGAGTCCTATTCCGGTTCCAAAGGCACATTTGCCAAAACTCATTGAATTGCTTAATGAAAAGATCAAGATGGGTATCTTGGAGCCTTTTTGTGCTCTGTATTGAAACAGGTGGTTCATAGTTCCAAAGAAAAATGATTCTTTATGCTTTATTCTACAAGATATGAAACCTTCTGTAAATAAGGTGACAATCAGAAATGTGGGTATAGGGCTAGTTGTCGATGAGTTTGCAGAGGCATTTGCAGGAAGGGCAATATATTCTATGGGAGATTTGTACTCAGAGTATGATCAGTTCCAACTAGAAATGGAAAGCATGGCCCTGACTACCATGAGGACACCCTTGGGTTTAGTAAGGATGTGCACCTTACCTCAGGGGGCAACTAATTCACCTGCAGAAATGATGAATGGTATGAATAAAGTCCTAAGTAACTTCATACCACAAACTAGAATTCCTTTCCTTGATGATGTGCCAATCAAAGGATGTGATGTAAGTGATATAGATGTGGCTCTCAACTTGAGGGGGTGCCGCAAGTATGTGGCAAACCATATCAATGATTGTGATAATATCTTGTCAAGGTTGGAAGAGGTGAACCTTACCTTGTCCGGCGAAAAGTCAGTGATTGGTGTGAGCAAAGTTCTTATTGTGGGACATATATGCGGGCCATATGGTAGAAGGCCTTGTCCTGCAAAGATTGATGTATTTCAGAGAATGAAAGAGAAATGTAAAAATTTCACTGAGGTTTGAAGGTTCTTGGGTGCATGCGTGTTTTATGTTATTTGGATTCGACATTATGAACATGTGGCAGAACCTTTGTATCAACTTTTGAGAAAGAACCAAAATTTTCAATGGCAAGAAATGCATACTCATGGCATGAGAAAATTAAAGAAGTTGCTGCTTATTTCTCCAACTCTGAGGAAAGCAAACTATGAATGTGGAAAATATGTAAGTGTGACAGTGGACACTAGCCCCACAAGAATTGGATGGGCGATTGGGCAAGATGATGATGATGGAAAGCGATATGTGGTGAGATTTGGAGCAAAAGTCCTAAGTGCTCTTCAACGCAACTATCCACATGTAAAAAGAGAGTTATGGGGAGTAGTCACAACTTTGAAATGTGACAAAGAGTATTTGATAGGAGCAAATGTGATAGTGGAGGCTGATTTTCTACTCCTTCTTGGAATGATCACAAGCTACTCAACTTTTGACATTGCTATGTTGAGATGGACTGCCTACATAAAGTCCTTGAATCTAGAATTTAAGCATATTGCAGGGAAAGATAATCCAGTTGCAAGTATGCTTTCAAGAGCAAGGTATGAAAATGAAGAATACATGTTTGTCAAGGGCATTGATGTAGGCACGCAAATCTATAGTATCTCTCATGCCAAGGGTGATCATGTTTTCCTCTCATATGTACTTGAGTCATTTATAGAGGACCTATATCAAGGTGATTGTTTTCTCAGTGGACGCTATTTGAGCACATTGACAAGGCAAAAAGGGTGGACTAATCAAGAGTTCAAAAGAATAATGAGAAAGGCCTATGGATACTTTTTGAAAGATGGGTACTTATGGAAGTGTCCAAAACAAAGAAATGGAATGTTGTTGAGAGTCGTGAATAATCAGGACGCTCAAAATGAGCTTATGAAAAAATTTCATGAGAGTCTTTCTGTTGGACATAGAGGCGTATGGTCCACCTTTACTACAATGAAAGAGAGGTATTAGTGGAAAGATATGTATAAAGATGTATCTCACTTTGTGGAGTCTTGTGAAACCTGTCAAATGTCATCATAATCAATATCTAATTCTCCTAAATGATTTTCTCATGTTAAACTGATCATTTAATATGGGGACGTGCCGGGGGAGAAAAAGCTAGAATATTGGTAAAGTCAGGAGACCGGCCACAATAGGGATCTAAAGGGGAGAAAATAGGGATCCAAAGGGAGGGGGCATCTGTAAAAGAAAAATGTGCAACAATGGCCTTAAAAGACCCTAAGGTTTAGTCCATTAAGACTTCCAAAATAATTCAAAGTTCCAAAATTCAAAGGTTGTGTCCAAAGGTCAAACATTAGGAATATTGGATGCTTTGTGTGCTCCAAAAGTCTTCGTACATCCCTACATAGGAGGGGGCAAGCCTTCCAAGTAGGGGATGAGAGAGAAACACACACACACACACACACACACACACACACACACACACACACACACACACACACGCTCCCTTTACACAAAGGGAATGAGGGACACATGTCAGCTCCGTAGCCCAGATGCCGACAAGGTGTACTCAAATCCTACTGGATGGCCTTGGAGGTGGACCAATGAGAATTAGGCTAGAGTAAATCTATTTTAATCAATCTAAAAACACTTAATAAAAGAACCAATGGAAATTAAGCTGTCTAGAAGACTATAGGATAGTCTCCCAAGGGGTCCAATGAGCATTCAACAACCCAAAGGCTTGCGTGATTCCTATTGGCCAGGAATTAATTACCTAAAATTCTCACAAAAGGGGAAAGGGGGACACATGTAAGAAGGATATCACTTATGCTGCTTAATTTCCATTGGCTAAGCCTTGGGATGTCCAATAGGATGCTAGCAAGAGCAAATAGCAAGAGGAGTCGATCAAGCGAGAGAGGGGGATGATTTTTCAAAGGCATTATTACCTAGTAAACAAGCTTGTTTTATATCTGCCAAAAAGACTATCAAAGCCCATCAAAGAGCAACCCTTTTCATTTCAGAAATTTTCAAGTACCATGGCTTGCCAATGTCCATAGTGTCGGATAGAGATCCTAGAATGACCAGTAATTTTTGGAAGGGTCTCTTTGAGAATTTAAGGACAAGGCTAAACTTCTCTTTGGACTATCATCCACAAACGGATGTCCAAAGTAAAATAGCTAACCTAACAATTCTTGATCTACTGAAATCCTATGTAATGGAAGTAGATCAAAGATCCCAATGGGAGAAGTACATACCCTTAGTGGAGTTTTCTTACAATAATACTATACATACTTCCATGAGAAAAGCACCTTTTGAGGTAATTGATGGAAGATCAAAAAGTCCCTTGCTACTTAAGGTACATGGGAAGATCTTCGTTGCAGATGAGTATAGCCGAGACCTACAAGAATATTTTTAAAAGATTAAGGATGCTATCTCTATCTCACAACAAAGGCAAAAGGCTTCTGTTGACAAGCACAGAAGAGCCCAAGCCTCTAAAGAAAATGACTAGGTCTTATTAAAATTTCCCAAAGCTCGATTAAGGCACACAATGGGCAAGAATCATACGGGAAACCAAAAGTACTATGCTAAGCTAGCAAAAAGGTACTATGGTCCCTTCCAGATTATTAGGACAATCAATGAGATGGCCTATCAACTCAAGTTTCCCAACCATTGGCTCAAACACAATGCTTTCCATGTAAGCCTACTAAAGCCTTACAAAGGAGAGCCACCTCAAGAACCAACTATTGAAGACCCACCGAAGATTGAAGACCAAGAAGAGGTGTTGCAGCTCGAGTCCATTCTCCGACATGAAGACAGGGTATTAAGAGGCGATAAGACTATCCAGCGATATCTTATTAAGTTTAAGAATTATCCTTTTGAAGATGCTAGATGGTTGCAAGACATACAATTAAAGGATAACCTAAACCTTGTCCATGCTTACAATACTTCCCATGAGTAAGCAAATGTATAAATGCTAAAAATGAGCAAAGTTTTTTTGTCTTATAAGACTCTCTTTTTCTTTATTGTGCACAAAAATGAAGTAGTATGCATGCTTAGATCATGTTTGCGGAGACGACGTCTCCCAAACACCAAGTAGAGCTTGTCACTCTACTATGGAAGATTGATAAGACTAATGTGCAGACCTGCTTGCGGTAGCCTCAGGCCCTCAAGCGTCAAATGGACTAGTCACCCATTGTGGATCGATGTCTTAGGGTAACATAGGGATCCTCTACCCGCTAAGAAAAAGGACTCATGAATTTGCTTTATCTTCTCTACACCATAGTCGAGGATGATTGTGATTTCAAGAGAGAGGTAATGTCATAATAATCAATATCTAATTCTCCTAGATTATTTTGTCATGTTAAACTGATCATTTAATATGCGAAGTGCCAGGGGAGAAAAAGCTAGAATATTGGTTAAGTTAGCAGACCGCCGGCCATAGTAGGGATCCGAAAAAATAGGGATCCAAAGGGGGGGCCATCTGCAAAAGAACAATGTGAAACAATGGGCTTAAAAGACCCTAAGGTTCATCCCATTCTGACTTCAAAAATGCTAAGGTTGAAAAATTCAAAGATTGTGTCCAAAGGTCAAACATTAGGGAAATTGGATGCTTTGTCTGTGTCCCAAAAGTCTTCATACATCCCTACATAGGAGGGGCCGAGCCTTGCAAGTAGAGGATGAGAGAGAAACACACACACACACACACACACACACACACACACACACACAAGGTCCCTTTACACAAAGGAAATGAGGGACATACGTCAGCACCCTAGCCCAGATGCCCACAAGGTGTGCTCAAATCCTACTTATGGCCTTGGAGGTGGACCAATGAGAATTAGGCTAGAGTAAATCTAGTTTAATTAATTTAAAAACACTTAATAAAAGAACCAATGGGAATTAAGCTCTCTAGAAGACTATTGGATAGTCTCCCAGGGGGTCCAATGAGCATTCAGTAGTCCAATGGCTTGCCTGGTTCCTACTGGCCAGGAGGCAAAGGGGTCCTATGGGAGTTTAGTTGCATTAATTAACCTAAACATCTCACAAAAGGGGAAAGGGGGACACATGTTAGAAAGCTATCACTTATGCTTTTTAATTGCCATTGCTTAAGCCTAGGGAGGTCCAATAGGATGCTAGAAAGAGCAAAAAGCAAGAGGGGTCGACCAAGGGAGAGAGGGGGCTGATTTTTCAAAGGCATTATCACCTACACACTCACACTAGCTCATGTGTGGAGGAAGAAGACTCTCTCTCTCTCTTCTCAAGCTTTAATGGAAAGCTTATCACCTACTCCAAGCTTGTGAGAAGGCAGGCCTACACCAACAACTTTTGGCTTTGTGATGCAAATCCAATGAAGATCCAAGATTCAATGCATGCTCATCTCCTCTACCATGATAATTACTAAGCTAAGCTATGCTAATATGAGAGATTATGTGAGGAGATGTACATATTTCTCGTACAAATACTCCTTCTTCCTCTCAATCTACTCTCATACCCCGGTAGCTCTCACCATCTTCGAAGGTGTGTGAGATCTTGGGTCTGAGACTGTCAAGGAATTGATGTTGTGTTTGATAAGAGTTGTGCTTAGTGCATGAAGTTTCCATCTTCATTGCACTAGCGAGTATTGAAGGAACACAAAGAATTGGTATTGTAAAACGTCTCTCTTGATGGGAGAAACCATAATACAAAGCCTTTTGGAGGGGGGACCGGCTCCATGTAAATCCGGTCCTCAACTCTTGTCAATAGCTTAATTTCTCTCTCTTTTGAAGTATTGTTTATGCTATCTAGCTAGGTGTTATGCTTTTTGTTGCTCTCTCCACCCAAGCACTCTTGTTATTCTCATTAGGAATCTATTCTAATGAAATTCTCACTATGTTCATGCTAATTTCCACTACACACAAGTTACTAGGTCATTAAATGTTACATCAAATGTATTCAAATGTACCTCATTATGATGGGTTGCACCCTACTTACCCATTGGCCATGCATTACAAGTGGGTAGTAGATCTAGTTACAATGCCATTGGGCTTATGGCAAATAAGATACATAGTGCTTGCATGAGAAGACTTAACCAACCAAGTTGAAGGTCATGCTCTAAGAACAAAAAGCACAAAAGGGGTGTGTAAGTTCATCTTGGATGATGTTATTAGCGGTTATGGCTGTATTATTAGCTGGATGCTGGACAAAGCAAGGGAGTTTTTTGCATATTAGGGATATTTTCTCTCACTACCGCATATAATCCTGAGGGAAATGGTAAATTAGAGCGTGGGCATCCTCCTATCATTAAAGCTTTGGCTAAGTCTTGCAAAGGTAAAATGGGAGAGTGGCCTAGGTTGTTGCCTTATGTTTTATGGGCTGATCGTACAACTCATAGTTCAGTTACTGGTTATATGCCTTTTGAGTTGATGTATGGTCAGAAACCTATAATTCCAATTGAGGATTTAATTCCCACATGGAATATATTACCTTGGGAAGATGGAATGAGTAGGAAAGTACTTCTTGCTTTGCACATACAACAATTCGCAAGAAGGCCTCAAGATATTGAGAATGCAGTAGCACGGTTGAAAGACGCAAGGTTAAAGAATAAAGACAGATTTGATAAGAGGCATAGGCTCAGACCTAAAGCTATTAAGGAACGTGATTGGGTGCTGGTGTATGACAGTAGTCTTGACAAGAAGCATTCAACAATAAGAAAGCTTTCAAAGAGATGGTTTGGTCCTTATGTGGTTCAACATGTACATGGGAATGCGACTTACACCTTGCATGCATTAGATGGGACAAAAATGAAGATTCCCATCGTAGGGAAAAGAATCAAGTTATTCAAAAGAAGAGGTGATATAGATCCCTTTGATTCATAGGAAAGTAAGAATGAAGGCTCTGATGAAAATGTTATGGATATGGATGAAGAACGAGAGGATGATGCGCTACATTTCGTTGCAAGTGATGACAAAATTGATATGTATGTTGACTTAAATGAAGAATGAACCGACAAAAGATATGTGTGGCACATTCCGAAGGATGTGAATGTTTAGAGGGGGCGGATATTGTGCCATGGAATGTCCATAATTTGAAATCAAAATATCTACCTCACTCTCAATGCTTTTGTTATGTGGGACCAAATTCTATGATGTACATAATGTGATATATGGGAAAACGATTGCCATAGTTGCAGGCGTATATATACATTGCTAGGTAGGCGAGGCCGGGCACGTGGAACCATCGCATTTTTTAACACATTAAATCATGCCTAATTTTCTTTAGGAATGTACAAATGTCAAGTGTTTCGAAGTGGCACACTTGTTTTGCCTAGAAAGTTCAAGGCGGACAATCTAGACCAAAAATAGTAGGTTTCATACGTAGGCATAAAAGACGTATCCAAAACGCTTACCAAGTGTAAAAATGAGTTTTAACATGAAATTTGAGACCAATAGGATTTTTTCACAAACTTAAGGGTTTTTCCCTAGCTCATTTGGGCTTTTTACAGACAAAAATGGGCTTTTTTGGGCAAAACATGGCAACAAATGACCTTAAAATGGTCAAAATATCCAAAAAATAGCTCTAAATGCCACATCAATGATGGTTCTATCATTGAGCAAGTTGTGTGGGAAGTTTTAGACCCAAGAATGAGTTCATTTGGGCACATGAGCAAGGATATACAACCATTCCTTTACAAGGTGCTAGTGCCGTCTCGTGTTGCTTCCACTACATGGTCGAGGTTGTGAGGCCTCCAATTAGGGTTTCCCCTCCTCAAATAACTACTTGGGCTTCTCCAATGAATTATTGAAGCTTTCATGAAATGTTCACGACAAAGAATCAAAGCGTAAATTTAGGGTTGTTAACAAGTCGAATGAGCACTGCATCTGTGCAATTGGGAGCGAGGCTACATGTAATCTTCACACACACAAGAATTTTGAGTTGATCTTGGTTCATTTTCAAAGTGCAACTTTCGTGGTTGGAGTTTTGTTCTTTTTTAGTGTTTTTTTGGACTCAAATTATCTACGCCTTTCTTGAATTTGCTACAAATCCTCACAATCAGAGGCCCAGTGCTTTCTTAGTCTCACTGCGCACTTCTTGACAGCGTTTCCACCGAGGATTTTGGAATCCACTTTTGTTACACTTTATTCTTGTAGTGGTGATATTGGTTCATGGGTCCTTTGTGGACATTCATTAAACTGTGCATTAGTTACTGTTTCGTTCGTGTCACCTACAGGGTTGTCTGGATTCTTGTTGTTGTTAGCTCCAACTGTTCTACAGAGTCATAGAGCTCGTCTTCTTCTTCGTCTTTATTTTCCTCGATCACACTCACTGAAAAGTAAGGAACAACATCATAGCCATCTTCATTACAAAACTTCGTTGTTCTATCGTCTTGAATAGCGCACACATTTAGAGTAGCCAAGATGTGTTCCCATTCAAGTGGCTCTAATTCTTCATCAAGAAAGGATTCTGATATATAATTCCTGTTTTCAATTTCCCTTTCTAGGATGCCTTCCTCGTGCTTTCAACTTCCGCATTGAAAATCTCCACACTTCCACAACTCTTGAGCCTTACCCAACCATGCTGGAAGTTTTGATCTCGCTACAATAGCGGAATCAAACTCCTCCATAGGTGTTCTTGTCACATACCTATAACTATGGTCCTTTAGATTTATCCTTGTCGTAGTTTCCATATGTCTTACGTAGATATAGTCAATCATAACCCCAATCTTGCATCATTTTCCATTGTCCCATGAATAGTCTTCCTAGAATGATATCATAGTTGTTCTTCTTGCCAAATTCAACAATAGCAAAGGTTTGCTCATATTCAATTCCACAAGAAGTAACAAATGCAGTTTCTAGCAGTCCTATGGGCCTTTCCATGTGTCCATCTACAAGATGCACTCTCATCCTAGTAGCCCTCATTCGTGGTTTTTCCCATTTTTTATAGACCTCTTTTGATGCGATGGCAACACCAGCTTCACTATCATGGATTTCTGGGGTCTTTACACGTTGGAACTCTACGAGAAGAGTGATGTTTCCATCTTCTCTCTCATAGTACTCTTCGACCTTGTTTAACGGCATTGGTCTAGTATTTAGCTAAGGATTTACTAGCTCTCTGATCCCTTCCTTGATTTGAGTCATTGGTTTTCTAACGCCAAACTCTCTAGGAATTTTTACACATGAGCCCACATGTTTGGTTGTATTATGAGCAGCTCCGCTAACGTTATAGTACAGGTGACTAGTGTTGAGAGAATGTCTATCAATCCTTTTGAATCAATGACCTTGTTGGGAGACAATCTCTGTGATGGGACTGCAACAACCTTTGACTTGGCCTCTTACTCTCTTGTATAGGATGGTAGTGTTCTTAGTGAATGGGGTTCATTGTCCATAGACTATACAGATCCTTTGTCTCCCCAATACGATTTCACTTCTAGGTTCATTTGAGATCCAGTCTCAATTTCCTCTATTGGTGGAAGAGACACTCCTCTTCTATCACCCGTTTGGTTTACTCAACTGCTTATCTCACTTGCCTCATTGGCCTCTCTGACTTGTTTCCACAATTTTGTAAGACCATATATTTCTTTACAACTCTCAGGTATAGCTATGTGACATCGCTCAAAAACGTTATCCATGGTATTCAACACTATCCTTAGCTCTAATGCGGGATCCTTAAGCTTTTGTCCATGCTCGTGACTCGAATCTAGCTCTTTTTGCTCCTCATTTGGTGGGATTATTATTGTATGTGGGACAAGGATCACACCCTTAGGTTTTCCAACTTGTGGTTCTAGTAAAGCTTGGGATGTTTGAATCATTTTATTGCAAATTTCAAGCCTTTCGCTTTCTAGTTCCACATATGGATATTTCATCCACCTATGTTCTTTGGTTTGTTTGTTTTTGAGCCGTGTTTCATAGGCTGTTAGGAGGGCATCTTATGCCTCATTAACCTTCTCGACCAACATGATCCTCCTAACTAGCACTTCTTGGTTTCTCTTATGTGGATGGTTCTTCTGGAGGTTGAGTTGCCTCCGTAAGAGAAGGTGCAATGCTTTCCTCATTTTGTCTTATCTTGTCTTTAGCTTGGGTAATCTTTTCATCCTGGGATTTCTACTCTCGTTTTGTACGTGCTTTCATCCTAGCCTTTCTAGCTTTCCAACTATTTCGTTTGCTCTTGGTTTTTTGACTAGGTGTGTTAGTCTTTGGTGCACCCACTTTCGTGTAACTCCGCTACAATGAAGAGAAAAAAAGACGAGGAATGCAAGCTAAGCTTCTTTGAAGCCTACACATTTACTGAGCAATGATCAGGGCTTGCTAACTGGCCAAGTTTAATGATTAATCTATGCACTTTAATCTACGGCCTGTCTTTACGGTGATAGCCGTTTTTCGGCTTTCCATAATTGCCATAGTAAGCTACCTCACCCTATCAAATCACTCAAAAATTTTGGTTATCCCTACCATTTCACCGTACATAGGCGTGTGTGAGTTAGGGACTTTCTCCATATTTTCTTAAAAACCCTCAATTAGCTAGTCACTGGGCTAGTTGAGCCAAAAATAAAATAAAAAATAGAAAATATATAAGTACATTATGGCCCATTTGTGTGTAAATATTTTATATAGGGCCTAAATAAAAGGATTTTTCATAATTATTCTAGTATTTATTTACATATTTATACTTAGGTGCGTGTTATTTTATGCTATGTACATTGACTCACCATTACCATATTTTTTCTTACCATTTTGCATACTCTTTATTCCATATAAAAATAATTTCATGCAAGCTTCTCTTATTTTTGGTGTAACTCCATCCAAACAAAAATCCAAAAAAACTAGTTCTATTTATGTGTATATTTTTTCACTATTGTGATTTTTTCCTTCCTACATCTATTCCCTATTACTCTCATAAATTAGACCACCAAAATTATTCATCTTTTTATGATAGACTTATAATGAGAGAGATATATTTTGGCCCCTTTATAATTTTTCCACCTATATTATTTATATTTGACATGTACATAGTTTTTTAGACCCCTCAATATTTGATTTTCTTAGTTGTACTATTCATTTATATCATGATCTCAACAATATCTTCAATTATAGACCTACCAAATAAGGTCAAGGGTATGTGGAATGCATGGATGCACCATGGGGAGCTCATTCTTGGAGGTTTTCAAAAGAATCATCCAAAGAAGGACCTCACAAGGACCTTGTGCAGTGGAAAAAACAGTCGGTTTTGCTGAATTTTTAAAGACCACATGCTCCCCTAATTTGGAAAGATGATACAAACAAAAAATGTAGCTCGTGAGCTGAACTTTCACCTCAAATGTTTTCATATTTTTTTGAGCTACGAGCTGTGAGCTATGATTTTGTTGGTGGACCCCAGTTCCCAGTTCGCCCATGCTATGCAGCCACACTCCTTCTTTCACTTTATCATTTTCCTCTTTCAGACACACTCCTCCCTCTCCTTCCCATTCCCAAACCTGTAACTCCCATGTCCTTATTCACCCTCTTCACCATTGCCACTTCTCTCACACCTCCATAGCCTTCATCCTCCATTTCTACACCCTATGTGTCCCCCTTTCTCTCTACATATATGTCCATATTACCATACTCTCTTCAGCTTTGTAAAGAACTTCAAAAAATCAGAAAAAATCCAAAGATAACCTCTGCAAATGAAGGCTTTTATCATGAATTTTCCAAGGTTTGAAATAACATAGCTTCATCGACACGCGCTGCTTTGCCATGCTGACTGCTTCTTTTTTCGGTGTTGTAAAGAGGTGAATGTCAACTTCTTCAAAGCTTCAACCTCTCTTTACAAGCTCATCCCTTCTCTAACTTTTCTCATCATATACCTCACCATTTCGTGAATGATTTTGTAAATATTTTTTAGTGATAATTACTAACTACTAACCACTAACCTTATTGTAAAATGCACCCTCTACTAGAGTAGACACTCCCAAATTATTCACTCAATCCTCTCTCCTATCATCCTCAATAATTCTCTTCCCTTGAGCCCACATCCATGTGACTCAAAGGACAAGAGAGACCCACCCTCATTAAATATATATATATATATATATATATGCATAATCTTTTATTCCTTCAAATAAACTTGATTAGGCCTAATCCTAATCGGGGCTTCTAAAACCTATAAATAGAGCCCTTCTCTCCCTTATAAATCATCACATGATCACACTACACCACACCATTCTCAACACATAACACACCACTCTTGAAGCCTAGTTGTGTAGAGTGTGTGCATTGTGAGTGCTCTATTCCATCACTACACATAGGTGCATGGAGAAGCTTGAAGTTAGTTATGCCATCTAGAGGATTGGAGTGATACTATACTCTACAATCACACTTGTAGCCTACTCTTGTCCATAAATAAGATTCATAGTTTTGGGTGCAATTGTTTGTTGCAACTACGACTCTTCTCTCCAAATTGACTTGATAAGTTGGATAATCTGGTGGTTGAAGGTATATTGTCCTTGAAGTTTGTTGTGCCATTTCATGCTTATTGGTTTGAGGGCTTGTTGAATTGTTTGCCTAAAAGGTAAATTGTAAGAGGGTGCTCGGTGAGAGGGATCCGGTGACCCTAAGACAATTTGTGTATTGGCAACAAGGTCAAGTTTTGTGTTGTCCCTCTATTTCTCATCAAGCTTTGTGTGCATCTAGTCTTTAAGGCTAAGACTGAGTTTCTCAAGTTGATTTGTGCTCTTCACCTCTCTCTGGCGTGGTGAATGTTTGTGTTTGGTGTGTGTGGATATCTTGCATTCCCCTCTCTTTGTGCGTTTGAGTACAAGGAGATATTATGTGCATCCTAGTTCGCATCTACAACTAGGTGGTGCCCCTTTTCTTGTTTGGTTTCTGGTTGTGGGTTGTTGTTGTCTATGATTGTGCTTGCCCAAGCCCCAATTGAGCAGCACGGGAGCCTCGAAGGGTGTTTAGAGGCCGCTCTTCTTGTTGCCCGCCCCGGACCGCCTCAAATTGGTGCCCCCACTGAGGAATGACTTTGTGCTTATTGTTGTTGTATTGCATGAATGCTTTAATTTTGACATAATCAAGTAGATTATATGAATCATGAAAACTTGTGTGACCGAGTTTAATTTCAAGGCAACAAAAATTGATCTAGAATATGGTTTGGATTAGCATAACATAAGAAAGGAAAAAAAAAAATTCACATAAGAATCTAGAATTCATGAGACCTTTCAAAACTTTGTGTAGTTAGTTGATTTCATGAGAGAAAATAATTGTTTGGAACTAATCTTTGCGTGGTTCTAGCATTGAGAGACTATGACACGCTATACCTTTGATGATATCCCAATCTTCTTCAGAAATCTAGAAGAAGATGTTGATGATTTTCTTGCTAATTTTAGAATGGTTTGTCGTATCCTTGGTAAAAGGGATGACATTGAAAAAGGGGATTTTCTATTGCTATGCCTTAGAGGCAACGCTGAGCAATGGTTTTGGAGTATGTCTTCTCAGATTGAAGATGGGTATACCCAAATTTCCAAAGCTTTGAAGACCAGATTCTCTAAATTTCCAACAACGGAGAAAGCATGGGCTTCATTAGGGAGACTTCAACAACATGGTGAAGACTACTATGCTTATGAGGATATTTTTTCTCGTCAATGGGGAAAATGTAGGTTTAGTTCTACATTTCTAGATTATGTAAAAATGGAACAATTTATTTCGGGTTTTTCTCCTCTCCTAACGACTAAGGTTACTTGTAGTGGACCCTCTACCTTTGAAGAAGCGGTCACTATTGCCCGAAGGAAGTTTCACAAGTACTTCTACATCAAAAATGGTTTCCATCATGCTGGAATAACCAACCACCATGAAAGTGTTTCTATCAAGGAGTCATCTCCTTTGCCATACTTGTCTCCTTCTACTCCGACAAATGTTGAAGAAGTTACTTACATGCCAACTGATTATTCAAGTACTAAAGTGTGTAGCCAAGATTCAAATGTGGAATCTTTTTCTTCTACCTTTATCACAAGCATACAAAAATCGACACAGGATATCTTAAATGGCATTGATGATTCAATAATGGATACATCCAACTTTTTGGCGGAGGATCAATTTCTAGTCCGAGCAGACGAAGCGTTTGTGCAACATGACTTTATGGAGAATGAAGAACTTGAAGGTAACCTTGATCTTATGGAATGTTCTGATAGTGTATCTTGTCTAATAGAAAAGAGTGAAGAAGAAGATGAAATCATAGGTGGGGAGATCATGGACCACATTGATCATAAAGAGATGATTGTGTACATGGAATGCCAACTACAAAACAAAGTAGAAGAGTGTGAGTTGAATCCATGTGAGGATAATCTTCAAGAAGTGTTTAAGGATGTTGAAAAGCATTGGTATGACCCATGCATGTTAAGCATGGAGGAACCTATCATGCAAGAAGCCAAAGTTTTCACAAAATCAAATAGTAATCCATCAACCTTTGAGGTGGTACAATGTGAGGAGTTACAACCTTGCCAAAGGGGGGGCTTAGAAGGGGATGAAGAACATGGCAGAGTAGTAAAAAATAAAATCATAAAAGGAAACTATTAGAATGGTATCATTCTCTCCAATGGTGTTTTAGTGGGTGTCTCTTCATTCATGGGACAATCTCTTAGCAAGAAAATCCAAGCTTTTGAAGCCCAAATCATCTTTACATTGGGTTTCACCTCTTCAATGTCAACTTCTCCTCTCTTCATATATACCTTTTATCGGGGACACCATACCTTCTTAAGTGGAAGAGGACATGAATACTTGGTGATGAAGAGATGTTTCCAAACCTTCTACATTTGGTTCTTTGTTGTATGGAGGTCGCACATTGTGATGCTTTTGGTCTTCATCATAGATGAAAAACTTGTTGATTGCTACATGTGGATATTTCATCAATCAGTTCTCTTCCAATGTGTTGGAAGCAATAGAAACCTTCATCTATTATCTATTTATGTGGTAAACTATTTGCAATATCTTCCAATAGAAGTTGGAAGCATGGATCAAGCTTTCCTAAATCATGAAGGTCATAGAATTTTTGACTTGATGAGCCTACCCAGGTTGAATGAATTTTATGAGCTACAGTTTAGGAATTTGTTCATACAAGCTCTTGAAGATCGTAGCAGATACATCAACTTTACACAGGAGGAAGAGCAATCAATCTTTTATATCACATTCATAGTGATAGATGCAATGATGGACAACAGTAAAATCTACAAGTTTCTTCAACCAAAATCAGTAAGTGTTTCCATACCAAACATCTCTCTTTGGGAAAGATATTTCAAGATCTTTGATCCTGAGGGGTGCTTATGGAAACTTTCTCAATGGAGGAGGTTTACTCCGTCACTTTATTACATCCTGCTATTGGCTCTGAGAACCTTCCATATCACACAAGGTTTCTTAATCATACAACAAAGGTTCTTCAAAGATAAGAGCAGACAAAGACAGACGTTACACAATCTACATGTTATATGATCGGATAAATGGTACATGAATGTACCATTATCTAAGGGGGCTAATGATAGCCATTTTTCGGCTTTCCATAACTGCCATAGTAAGCTACCTCACCCTATCAAATCACTCAAAAATTTTGGTTATCCCTACCATTTCACTGTACATAGGCGTGTGTGAGTTAGGGACTTTCTCCATATTTTCTTAAAAACCCTCAATTAGCTAGTCACTGGGCTAGTTGAGCCAAAAATAAAATAAAAAAATAAAAAATAAATAAGTATATTATGACCCATTTGTGTGTAAATATTTTATATAGGGCATCAATAAAAGGATTTTTCATAATTATTTTGGTATTTATTTAAATATTTATACTTAGGTGCGTGTTATTTATGCTATGTACATTGACTCACCATTACCATATTTTTTCTTACCATTTTGCATACTCTTTATTCCATATAAAAATAATTTCATGCAAGATTCTCTTGTTTTTCGTGTAACTCCATCCCAACAAAAATCCAAAAAAACTAGTTCTATTTATGTGTATATGTTTTCACTATAGTGATTTTTTCCTTCCTACATCTATTCTCTATTACTCTCATAAATTAGACCACCAAAAATATTCATCTTTTTATGGTAGACTTATAATGAGAGAGATTTATTTTGACCCCTTTATATTTTCTCCACCTACATTATTTATATTTGACATATACATATTTTTTTAGACCCCTCAATATTTAATTTTCTTAGTTGTACTATTCACTTATATCATGATCTCAACAATATCTTCAATGATAGACCTACCAAATAAGGTCAAGGGTATGTGGCATGCATGCATGAACCATGGGGAGCTCACTCTTGGAGGTATTCAAAAGAATCATCCAAAGAAGGACCTCACAAGGACTTTGTGCAGTGGAAAAAACAGTCGGTTTTGTTGAATTTTTAAAGATCACATGCTCCCCGAATTTGGAAAGATGATACAAACAAACGTTGTAGCTCGTAAGCTGAAATTTCACCTCAAATTGTTTCATATTTTTTTGAGCTACGAGCTCTGAGCTATGATTTTATTGGTGGACCCCAGTTTGCCCATGCTATGCAGCCACACTCCTTCTTCCACTTTATCATTTTCCTCTTTCACACACACTCCTCCCTCTCCTTCCCACTCCCAAACCTGCAACTCCCATGTCCTTATTCACCCTCTTCACCATTGCCACTTCTCTCACACCTCCATAGCCTTCATCCTCCATTTCTACACCCTATGTGTCCCCCTTTCTCTCTACATATATGTCCATATTACCATACTCTCTTTAGCTTTGTAAAGAACTTCAAAAAATCAGCAAAAATCCAAGGATAACCTCTGCAAATGAAGGCTTTTATCATGAATTTTCCAAGGTTTGAAATAACATAGCTTCATCGACACGCGCTGCTTCGCCATGCTGACTGCTTCTTTTTCCAGTGCTGTAAAGACGTGAATGTCAACTTCTCCAAAACTTCAACCTCTCTTTACAATCTCATCCCTTCTCTAACTTTTCTCATCATATACCTCACCATTTGGTGAATGATTTTGTAAATATTTTTTAGTGATAATTACTAACTACTAACCACTAACCTTACTGTAAAATGCACCTCCTACTAGAGTAGGCACTCCCAAATTATTCACTCAATCCTCTCTCCTATCATACTCAATAATTCTCTTCCCTTGAGGCCACATCCATGTGACTCAAAGGACAAGAGAGACCCACCCTCATTAAATAAATAAATATATATATATATATATATATATATATATATATATATATATATATGCATAATCTTTTATTCATTCAAATAAACTTGATTAGGCCTAATCCTAAATCGGGGCTTCTAAAAACTATAAATAGAGCCCTTCTCTCCCTTGTAAATCATCACATGATCACACTACACCACACCATTCGCAACACATAAGACACCACTCTTCAAACCTAGTTGTGTAGAGTGTGTGCATTGTGAGTGCTCTATTCCATCACTACACATAGGTGCATGGAGAAGCTTGAAGTTAGTTATGCCATCTAGAGGAGTGGAGTGATACTATACTCTGCAATCACACTTGTAGCCTACTCTTGTCCAATAAATAAGATTCATAGTTTTGGGTGCAATTGTATGCTGCAACTACGACTCTTCTCTCCAAATTGACTTGATAAGTTGGCTCATCAAGTGGTTGAAGGTATATTGTCCTTGAATTTTGTTGTGCCATTTCATGCTTGGTGGTTTGAGGGCTTGTTGAATTGTTTGCCTAAAAGGTAAATTGTAAGAGGGTGCTCGGTGTGAGGGCTCCCGTGACCCTAAGACAAATTGTGTATTGGCAACAAGGTCAAGTTTTGTGTTGTCCCTCTATTTCTCATCAAGCTTTGTGTGCATCTAGTCTTTAAGGCTAAGACAGAGTTGCTCAAGGTTATTTGTTCTCTTCACCTCTCTCTAGCGTGGTGAATGTTTGTGTTTGGTGTGTGTGGCTATCTTGCATTCCCCTCTCTTTGTGAGTTTGAGTACAAGGAGATATCACGTGCGTCCTAGTTCGCATCTACAACTAGGTGGTGCCCCTTTTCTTGTTTGGTTTCTGGCTGTGGGTTGTTGTTGTCTGTGATTGTGCTTGCCCAAGCTCCAATTGAGCAGCACGGGAGCCTCGAAGGGTGTTTAGAGGCCGCTCTTCTTGTTGCCCGCCCCAGACCACCTCAACGACTTGTCGATTGGAGCTATGGTGAAGAAGTTATGGCACTTTGAAGTTTGATTTGATGCAGATCTATACCGGATTGGGCAACTACAACTGAGGTGACAGAAATGAAATGAGTGCACGGGCCTGAAGTGCTCACTTTTTGGAGGGCATCGGTCTTTTCAAATCAGTGATCGGAGTCCCGCTCGCCAAGATATTGGCCGATAAAGTTTCCCTCGGGACTGTTTCCATGTCAGTCGAGTCTACTCAATCGGTGTGCCATTTTGGAATTTTGAGCTTCATCCAAGTTTTGATATGCGGGAGCAGCAAGTGCTTTAGGGGTATAATGTCTGAAATGACGTCTCTTGGACTCCAATGATTGCGGGGAATGCCCAACACTACTGTGGTAACGAGCTGGTCTACTTTCATTGAGTGCCAAGGATTATACGAGATGCTAGAGACAAAAGTAAAATTAAGCTATATAGCTACTCATGTGAGTTAAGGTGTTATGGGACACTGAACAATAGTTTGTAAGTACCCTCCTACTCAAACATGAGGATGTAATCCTAGGGGCACCATGGTTTGATCTACTCAAGCATGAGGATGTAATCATAGGGGCACCATGGTTTGATCCTTTGGATGCCAATGTTAAATTCCCTAAAAGAAAAATCTACTTTAGGTTCAAGGAAAAAGATATGTACATAGATGCTAAGGAAATGGGTAACACCATACCCATTGTACATACGCAAGCTTTCAATAAGTCAATAAAGAGCTCTATTTCCGTGTACATGATTTTTGTAAAAGATTTTCAAAATGAACCTGATGTTGTAGCAAAAGAAAATAAAAGCAACCACAAGCAATTAGAGTTATCCAATTTTCTCAAGGGGTTTCAAGATATCTTCACTGACGACATCCCTAGTGAACTACCTCCTAAACGAGGCAATAATGACCATGCAATTCAACTTCTTCTAGGAATTTCACCGCCTAGCAAACCTCCTTATAGAGTTTCTAAAGCTCAACAAGAGGAGATTATGCGACAAGTGCATGAGTTAGTTGAGAAGGGCCTGGTAAGGCCTAGACCATCTCCATTTTTCTCACATGTGGTATTACTGCAAAAGAAAGACGACACATATCGTATGTGTGTCGACTATATAGCACTAAATAGGATCACTATCAAGAATAGGTTTCCCATTCCACGGGTAGAAGACCTATTTGATAAGCTACAAGGATCGACCTACTTCAATAGGATTGACCTAAAAAGTGGCTATCATCAAATAAGGATAGCTGATCAAGACATTGTAAAGACCGCATTTTGCACTACGTTTGGTCTTTACGAATATATTGTCATGCCTTTTGGCTTGACCAATGCACACGCCACATTCAAGCGCTTGATGGAGAAGCTATTCAGGCCTCACCGAAAATTCACTGGAGTGTTCCTTGATGATATTATCATCTACTATAATTCATTAGACGAACACAATCAACACCTCTAAGTAATATTTAAAGTTTTAAGAGAGAATAAACTTTATGTTAATCGAAAGAAAAGTGAATTTTTCTTGCAAGAGATTCAATATTTAGGTCACATTATCTCTCAAGATGGCATTCAAATGGATCCATCAAAGGTGGAGGTAATAAAAGGATGGCCTAAACCAAGGCATCTTCATGAACCAAGAAGCTTTATAGGTATGTGTGCATACTATAGAAGCTTCATAGAAAAGTTCTCACAAATTGCGGGACCATTACATGACCTAACAAAGAAAATCGTTAGGTATACATGGTCTGCTAAGGAGAACAATGCTTTCGAAAAGCTTAAAGAAAAGCTTATCTCTCAACCTGTGCTTACACTACCAAATCTCTCAAAGCCATTTGAGGTCCAATGTGACGCTTGTGGTGATTTCCTTGGAGCTGTTTTTCTCCAAGAAGGGCACGCCATAGGCTATGAAAGTCGAAGGCTCGACCCTCTTGAGAAAGTTCTAGGTCCATTAGATTTATCCTTGTCAAGGTTTCCATATGTCTTACGTAGATATAGTCAATCATAACCCCAATCTTGGATCATTTTCAATTGTCACATGAATAGTCTTCCTAGAATGATATCATAGTTGTTCTTCTTGCCAAATTCAACAATAGCAAAGGTTTGCTCATATTCAATTCCACAAGAAGTAACAAATGCAGTTTCTAGCAGTCATATGGGCCTTTCCATGTGTCCATCTACAAGATGCACTCTCATCCTAGTAGCCCTCATTCGTGGTTTTTCCCATTTTTTATAGACCTCTTTTGATGCGATGGCAACACCAGCTTCACTATCAAGGATTTCCGGGGTTTTCACACGTTGGAATTCTACGAGAAGAGTGATGTTTCCATATTCTCTCTCATAGTACTCTCCGACCTTGTTTAACGGCATTGGTCTAGTATTTAGCTAAGGACTTACTAGCTCTCTGATCCCTTCCTTGATTTGAGTCATTGGTTTTCTAACGCCAAACTCTCTAGGAATTTTTACACATTAGCCCACATGTTTGGTCATATTATGAGCAGCTCCGCTAACGTTATAGTACAGGTGACTGATGTTAAGAGAATGTCTATCAATCCTTTTGAATCAATGACCTTGCTGGGAGACAATCTCTGTGATGGGACTGCAACAACCTTTGACTTGGCCTCTTACTCTCTTGTATAGGACGTTAGTGTTCTTAGTGAATGGTGTTCATTGTCCATAGACTATACAGATCCTTTGTCTCCCCAATACGATTTCACTTCTAGGTTCATTTGAGATCTAGTCTCAATTTCCTCTATTGGTGGAAGAGACACTCCTCTTCCATCACCCGTTTGGTTTACTCAACTCTTAGCTCACTTGCCTCATTGGCCTCTCTGACTTGTTTCCACAATTTTTCAAGACCATATATTTCTTTACAACTCTCAAGTATAGCTATGTGACATCGCTCAAAAAAGTTATCCATGGTATTCAACACTATCCTTAGCTCTAATGCGGGATCCTTGAGCTTTTGTCCATGCTCGTGACTCGAATCTAGCTCTTTTCGCTCCTCGTTTGGTGGGAGTATTGATGTATGTGGGACAAGGATCACACCCTTAGGTTTTCCATCTTGTGGCTCTTGTAAAGATTGGGCTGTTTGAATCATTTTCTTGCACATTTCAAGCTTGTCGTTTTCTAGTTCCACATATGGATATGTCATCCACCTATGTTCTTGGGTTTGGTTGTTTTTGAGCCGTGTTTCATTGTCTTTTAGGAGGACATCTTATGCCTCATTAACCTTCTCGACCAACATGATCCCTCTGTACTAGCACTTCTTGGTTTCTCTTATGTGGATGGTTCTTTTGGAGGTTGAGTTGCCTCAGTAAGAGAAGGTGCAATGCTTTCCTAATGTTGTCTTATCTTGTCTTTAGCTTAGGTAAGCTTCTCATCAAGGAATTTCTACTCTCATTTCCTACGTGCTTTCATCCTAGCCTTTCTAGCTTTCCAACTATTTCGTTTGCTCTTGGTTTTTTGACTAGGCGCGTTAGTCTTTGGTGCAGCTTCGCTTCCATGAAGAGAAAAAGAGACGAGGAATGCAAGCTAAGCTTCTTTTAAGCCTACACATTTACTGAGCAGTGATCAGGGCTTGTTAACAGGCCAAGTTTAATGATTAATGTATGCCAGATGTGGCTTTGAAAGGACCATTGATGCCTTAATGATGCTAAAAATAACTATGCTTGAAGTGAGTCAAGATGAGAGATTATAATCAAGAACTGTAGTGATTGAAGTGCTCTATCGGCCTGTCTTTACAGCTCATCGATTGGAGCTACGGTGAAGAAGTTATGGCACTTTGAAGTTTGAGTTGATGCAGATCCGTACCAAATTGGGCAACTGCAACTGAGATGACAGAAATGAAATGAATGCACGGGCCTGAAGTGCTCACTTTGTGGAGCAAATCGGTCTTTTCAGATCAGTGTGATCAGAGTCTCGGTCGCCAAGATATTGGCCAATAAAGATTCCTCGGGGACCGTTTCCATGCCACTCGAGTCCGCTCAATAGGTGTGCCATTTTGGAATTTTGAGCTTCATCCAAGTTTTGATATGCGGGAGCAGAAAGTTCTTTAGGGGTATCATGTCCGAAATGACGTCTCTTGGACTCCAATGATTGCGGGGAATGCCCAACACGGCTGTGGTAAGGAGCTGGTCTATTTTCATCGAGTGCCAAGGATTATACGAGATTCTGGAGACGGCAGTAAAATTAAGCTATATAGCTACTCATGTGAGCTACGGTGCTCTAGGACACTGAACAACAGTTTGTAAGTACCCTCCTACTCAAACATTTTCCAAATTAGTCTCACACATGTGATCGATGTTATATGTTTATGCCGAGCCTAGTCCATTGGTCACGGACACACAGATTCGCCGATTTAGGCAGCGTGTAGATACTCATTTTGGTGTAGATTCGCTCATTTAGGCAACACATTGATAACGTGCAGATTTATGATTTATTTTTAAAATAATATCAAATGCAAATTCGCCGATGTAGGCAGCATTAGTGAGGATTCGCCAATTTAGGCAGCACGTCTTATTGGTGTAGATTCGTTGATTTAGACAACACCAATCACAAAATCATGCTGCAGTGGCTAGCCACCACTACAGCTGCTATGATTTTTCTACCCGGGTATACAAAATGAAGGATACTTGGATTTGGATTTGAAATGGGTACAGGTTGGCATAGGTTTCGATTTGAATTTGGAATCGATATATATGATGATTTTCTATCACGATAGTGTTCAACTTGAGATTGATGAGAATTGACTATTGCATGATGAGTGACTGTGATTAGCAGTGCTTTGGACGATACGTGAGCCGAATGTGGTGTACTTTAAAGGGTTGGGCCATGGGATTCTTGGCCATAAAAGGGACGTCCACCAAGCTTGGTAAGAAAATTAAATTGTTACCCAAGTTTTAAGGAAAAGGAAAAAGAGGAGCTAACTGGAACATCCGCAGTAAACAGAAGGCAACACATGAGAAGTTGGGGAGGGAGCATTTGGTAGAGGAGGACCCTTGGCAAGGCCATGGAGACGAGAAATGGTGTAGCATGCCTCTGCGCGATCTCTTTTAGCACATGAACTTGTGGGTCTGATGTGGACATGGAACGTCACTTGCAAGGGTTTCCACATTGCAGTCGAAGCCGGACATATGCACCTTAAAGAAAAAGAAATCGCCAAAAGCTACTAAAAATTAAAGGAGGATCAACGTGCAGGAGTGGAGGGGATATCAATATACAATTAAAGGGAAGGAGAAGAAGAGGCAGGACGAGGGGAAACACCGGCTCTCGGGATTCTCTCTACCTTGGAGGTGAATGGATGCACACATAACACAAGAGAGTTTGTAAGACGACACGAGTCAATTGCACTAAGAATGCTGTGAAGGCTCTTGTAAAAAATGGGTTGTACATCAACAAAAGAGAGCATTCGAGTCGAGGCCAAACATGGTGTGGGAGGATGAATGGCAGAAACGATGGCCTTGATTGAAGTCGAAGTCATGAAAATTTATAGCTAGCTAAGGAAGCACTCTAGTTTTTCTTTCTTTTTGTAAGCTCCTAGGCTAACGGAATTCACAACTAGCTAACGAAGCACTCTAGTTTTTTGTTGTTGTTAAGCTAAGGGGTCCACTGTCAAAAGAAATTTCCTTTTGTCAAGGGTTGGCAAAATATAGACCGCCCCGCTAGGATTTGAACCTAGGTCTCTCGGGTGAGCGGCCCAAGTATTCTACCACTAGACTACCGGGATCGGCTGCATGGGGTGGGGGGACCTACGAAATTGATGACGTGGTGCAATAGCATGCCTAATTAGATCAGATGTAACAAGACTTGATTTCGAGGTGTTTTAGTAATAAATTTTGTTTTCTAGGAAGTTTTTGTCATTTTAAAGTTAGTCCACTGTGTAGAAGGATGTGTGGATTGTTTTCGTCCGATAAAATTTTTTGATCCGGAAGGCACTTTCTGGGGCATTTTTGAAGGCGTTAACGTGGGATTTTGAAAAAGTGATGTATGAAGCGATTGAAGCCTGCGTTATAAGGAACAACTTTGGTTCTTTGAGTCTTTAGAGATTTTGATGTTTTGATGCTCGTTGAAGGCCAAAGATTAAGAAAACAAGTTGGATTTGCTGTTTTTGCATCGTTTTTGTAGAAAATGCTGTTTTGCAGTTTGATTTTCAGCAAATCGGAGCAGGCTATCGAAATTTTCCATCACATAGCCGTCGAAGAGCGCAGCGAGGGCAACAAGATTGTATGAGACGGACTTGGGCTGTTTTGGCTCCGTTTGGGAGTTATGTTCAGTTGAAGACAGCTGAAAAATTGTGGAAAAAAAAAAAAAAAAAAAACTAACCTCTACGGATCGCTTCACGATCACGTTTTTTTTAACCTTGTTCTCGCAGGTATATTGGCGCGCAAGTCGAGTCGACCGAGCGCCAAAAATAGAAAAGCGGCTATTTTAAGAGGTCGCAGGCTTTTTGGAGGAGAATAGAAGGACGGGTGGTGCGTTTTGGGGGTGATTCACCATTCTCTCTTCTGCGAGTGCGAGTGCGAGTGCGAGTGCGAGTGCGAGTGAGACGCTGCATGCAAGCGAATTGAAGCTCGGGGGTGGTCGGGAGGTTCGAGCTCCGTACAACGGAGTGCGCCCATATATATATTCAATTGCTCCTCTGTTGTATCAAACACTATCAATACAAAGATTTCTTCCTCCGTTTTGCTGTCTATCTCTATTATTCGGTTCCCGTGACATCAGATCAGGGACAACCTGTAACGCCATGGGCAATTGATGACACAATTTGTTGGTTTGACTTGTTTCTAAGGTTTGAAGCAGAAAATTATGATAATGAATGCCACAGATGTGATAATTGCCAGGACACCTGCAATAGAAATTCCAGCAACTGCTCCAGTACTCAAACTTGAGCTTGCAGAGCCACTCGGGCTTATGACACTGCCATCTAGGTTGGATTGTTGGTTTAAAAATCCAGCAGAAGGTTCATTGTTATTAGTGGCCGTGTGTCATCTGGTGCTTGTGTGGGTGGAGTCACCACAAATGGGGGAGCAGGATATGGACCTATGTTGAATTTGTTGCCGATCAACCTGCAGTGAGTTATAGTGGACAATAGGAGGAAGCACATGAGAAGTTGGGGAGGGAGCATTTGGTAGAGGAGGACCCTTGGCAGGGCCATATAAACGAGAAATGGTGTAGCATGGCTCTGCGCAATCAGTTTTGGCACATGAACTTGTGGGTATGATGTGGACATGTAACGCCATTTGCAAGGGTTTCTACATTGTAGTTGAAGCCGACATAGGCACCTTAAAGAAAAAGCAACGACAAAAAGCTACTAAAAAGGAGGAGTAACGTGCAGCGAGTAGAGGGGATATCAATATACAATTAAAGGGAAGGAGAAGAAGAGGCAGGACGAGGGGAAACACTGGCTCTCGGGATTCTCTCTACCTTGGAGGTGCATGGATGCACATGTAACACAAGAGAGTCTGTAAGACAACATGAGTCAATTGCGCTAAGAATGCTGTGAAGGCTCTTGTAGAAAATGGGCCGTACAATGACAAAAAAAAGCATTCATGATGAGATTCGAGTAGAGGCCAAACATGGTGTCGGAGGATGAATGGCAGGGACGATGGCTTTGATTGAAGTCATGCGAATTTACAGCTAGCTAACAAAGCACTCTAGTTTTTTTAAGTTAAAAGCCAAGGGTCCAAAGTCATTTTGTTTTTGCTTTTCTTTCTTTTTGTAAGCTCCTAGGCTAACGGAATTCACAGCTAACGAAGCACACTAGTTTTTTTTTTTTGTTAAGCAAAGGGGTCCACTATCAAAAAAAGTTTCTTTTTGTCACAGGTTGGCAAAATTTAGACCGCCCCGCTAGGATTCAAACCTAGGTCTCTCGAAAAAGCGGCCCAAGTATTCTACAACTAGACTACGGGGCTCGGCTACATGGGGTGGGGGCCCTACCAAATTGATGACGTTGTGAGAGCGCTCGTGGTGCGATAGCATGCCCTAATTAGATCAAGGACAACCAACGCCATGGGCAACGTCAAGCACATGGAAAGAATTTGCTTTGTGTGGATGAATCGAAAAGAAAAGAAGTAATGACCCAATAAGAGCAATCCAAAAAACGAGTGCCATATTCAGAATATCCTGCTTTCGGGCATCCCAATAGTGACATTAGAAGATCCTGTAGCTAGTACGTGCATGGCATCCCTCTGGGAACTAAGGAGAAGGAGTAATATATTGTGGCGCTCCTTCTCTGGGATCAGAGCAGCTTGCCTTTTAAAGCAAGCTTGTGGATGGTGTCTCACAGGCATGCATGGGAAAAAGTTTCAAAGCATGGGAAGCTATACAACATACATGGGAAGCATAAGCGGAAATACTCTTATAAATCTCACGCAGCCTAGTTCCCTGCAATATTCAAGCTGCCCGCTACTTATGCTCCTATTTGTGTGTGTGTGTGTGTGTGTGAGAGAGAGAGAGAGAGAGAGAGCTCTCGTCACTTTGATACGATCAAAGACCAAGATTGGTTGTTTCTTCTCAAACACTACTTAATCTAAGAATAATGCGGCGCATCATGTCAAATGAATAAACATTTGAAGTTTTGTATTTGCACAAAATTCATCCGATGCACGACAATGAGCCATACGCACAACGTTCTCTTTTCTCACCAGGGAGATGCAAAGCATTTCAAGGTAGTTGATTCATGAATGGACTCACTTATTAATTAATCGAAATATGGGACGAGGGATCGATCATCCCTCCAAACATAAAAAAGACTCACATTGGTTCAATAATGGATTCTCCTTTGTCTACGAAGATTCTCCTTGGCGGAGCTATGAGGAAGCTCGAAAGGATTGGTTGAGCATTATCTCAAAACTCTTTGCTAGGTTCATTAATGAACAATTGCGAGTCATATGTGTGGGAAAGGCAACACAAAAACTTCTCTAGGTTCTCCAAGAAGATTACACCTCAATCTTTGGTAATCAAGAAGATCAGGAACGAGTTGAAGTGTAGAGCATGAGTAGTAGAGGAAGATTTGTACGAGTAAGTAGACAGAAGATTCACTATATTAAGCCAAAGGTTACATAAAATTAAAGAACTAACAAATTCAACTACTATAAATGCATCTATTCCTAGCCACTAGATTTGATCCATGATTAAAACTTTAACGCTCAGTTACATATTGGTGTAGAATATCCAAAAATCGCCCTTATCAAGTGTTACCCACTTTTGTTCTAGCAACTTGCACGAATTGTGGGTAAGCTATAGATTATTAAAGTTGTGGAAACTCTCGGGGGATGCACTATGTAATCATGTTAATGTACCGTGTGAGTTAAGTAGGAGGGGTTTTAAAATGCAAAAAGTTTAGGCAATTTACTAGAGATACATTGAAATAAGGCATTTTTATTTTCCATTTTGAAAAGAAATCCTAAAATACGGGGTCATTTTATTCATTCAAACGTGTTAAAAAGGGGGTTTTTTAATTACCTTGTGAACACATGTTATATTGGGGATACTGAGTAGTGAGCCCCCCTGAGTGGAAAGTGCTCAGGATTATCTACCCTTAGATTGATTCCATATTCTTGTATTATTATTCTATAAAGGCTTCACCCGATGTGTGACTACATTGTAGGGGTAGAAGCATGGTAGGGTGCATTGAACAGCATTGTCCCGGACATAGGTTTCTAGCATTTAAAAAGGTACACCTTATCTCACAACATTAATTTTCATCATAAAAATTGGCTTGAAAAAACTATATGGGTGTGTAACAACCCAAGAACGTGGTACTTAACCTATCATGATTGGAGTCTGAAGAGCAACCACTTTACTCTCTCTCTCGTCCTCTTCTCTATGAAATCCTCTCTCTCATCTTTCTGTAATGCTTCTTTTTCCTCATTTCTCTAGAGACACGACATGTATTCTTAGTCAGGCATGAATGTTGCCTCTTCTCCTTCAACTTTGGTAATTTCGCTTCATTTCACTAGAGGAAGATGCTGAAGAAGATGCTGCTAACCACCTACAAGTGTCTTCATAGCTAGGGGCGGGTATTGAAGAAGTTCCTACTACCCATTTGCAAGTGTGTGCAATGTTTATGTAGGTAGAGGTATGTACTAAGGAAGCTAATGCCAACCATCTATAAGTGTTTGCTTAGCTTCCAACCATTTGGAACTCTGTGCATAGCTTATACAATGAAATTCAAAAAATATCGTGTAAAGGCATCAGAAGAAGCACCAAGCAATTCACACAAAGATCAGACAAGGGATATCTGTAGGAATGAGCTCAAAAGACACAAGGTTTGCAATTAACTGGCACATTGTTTTGATACATGCACAAGGGGCGTAAACTCAACAACAATAAAAAAAGAAGTCGTTGATCCAATCCTCCTACATCTTGCTTTGAAGGAGGTTAGAGAAGTTAAGGGAGGCACAAACTCTTCAAGCAATGCTTATCTCAAATATTCAAAACAAGGTGAGAGATGTGAATCAAGGTTCTCATTTGAGCTTTTTTTAAACGATCAGCTATGCTACATAGCTACTGCTAGTGAACATTAATGGGTCTTTTGGATTGAAGGAACTAAACATTACAAGAGCTTATAGAGTTTTGGGACTCCATAGGGGGAATTTGTACTCACTCGAATATCTCTTGCGAAGAAGAGGATGGCTCATTGCTATTAGCAACATCCCAAAGATAGCATCATAGGAGCACCCTTACCCATGAAATGAAAGACATTGCTTATGAGTTCTAAACTGTTGAAACGAAGGGTCTGTCCATGAAAAAAAAGATTTTTTTCGCAAGTGTGTGGGAAGAAACACTTACACCAAACATCCTACTCATCTCTTGGACATACCACATTTTAGAAGACTACCTTGTCTCTTTTAAAAAATTTATAAAATTACTATTATTGTCTTAGTACTTGTTCGAAGTATACCACTCTTTAGCAATTATATCTTTCTTCCAAATTATGTAGGTGAGCTCCTCTCAGTATTTCTTCTTGGCTTACACACCACTTTCGTGGTAATCTACTCTTGTGGTGCTTTTATACACGGCTTGATAGTATATGGCAGGGCTAGGCTTCTTCCTAGCACTATTTCAGGATTTGTATAGTTGCACGATTAGTTCTTAGTGTTGTAATTGTACAACACTTTTCTTCTCATTTGATTGATTTGAATCAATATACGTCTAGTTTCATGAAATTCATGACTAGTCCAAAGATGTTTTAATGGGTTGTAGTAGTGATGTGATGGTTTGTGGCACTAGAAAATTGGTTTGTACGAAACCTTTTCTAGTTTGTAACATCACATTGGTTTTTTCTAGCAATGTCTGATTGAGTTTTGAATTATCTTATAGTTTCTAGCAATCTTGGAATGGTTTATGGCACTATAGAATTTGGTTTAGACAAATGTAAACACCATTCTAGAGTTGTGAGACTTTATCTAGCTGTACTTAGCTGATTTATGAAAGTCATTTTACTCCTAGTTAAGAGCGAGAGAGAGAGAGAGAGAGAGAGAGAGAGAGAGAGAGAGAGAGAGAGATCTAAAAAAAAATCCCTACTACCATTTACCTAGTCTTTTAAAGTGATACCATTTGGAAAAGGCAGTTTCCAATAGAATCTTTGGAGATTGATCCTTGTGAATAGGAAGAGGCATGAATGATATGTACCACCATGTTGGCTATTTTAGATGTAAAATACTTTCTAAGATCTGGATTGCTCATTGACAAGAAATTTGGTCCGCATTACGTGTATTTTTCACATTCTAGCATCCTAATATTTCACATTTATGGCATGAGGTATCTGTAATTGCTAAAACTACATGAGGGATTTTCTTAAATCATTGGATTATTGTTAGAAGATTCTCATCCAAACTCATAAAACACTTATATATCAGAGACCAGGATTGGTTGTTTCTTCTCAAACACTGCTTAAGTTTGGTCGGATAGCTTGAAAGCCTATGGCCAAAAGGTGAGCTGAGTAGAAGATGATTGTACTTAAATACAACAACAACAAAATATTAGCCATTGGATTGATTATCCTCCAAACATCAACAAACCTCACACTTTGGCATCTGTTGGTTCAATAATGGATTTTAGCCTTTGCACGAGCTTGTCCTATTCGTCCAATCCGATGTACATAGTCTTCACACGATCTAGAAAAATCATAATTGATGACGAGCTTTATGGCGTTCATTTTCATGAAACGGTCCAGTAAATCTGCCAATTTTTTAATGTTTCTCATTCTCAGAAACAACTTCTACAATGTGTAGAATTGATGATTGGATTTTGGATCTTGAGAACCAATGACAACTTTGTAAGGATTCTGTAGAAATTGTATGGCTAAACCTTGAACTTCTTTAGGCCAATGCAAATTTGTCTGCCAGGTCAAATCTGGGAGATAATTTTTCTGATTTGAGATTCCAAACCCATGTTTAGCATTGGATCAGCTTCATCAGGAACAAGATTTTGAGATCCTCTGATTACCTTGATGTCTTCTCTTCTTCATTGAGGACTTTTCCTGCTTTTGTGTGCTATGTAAATCATTATGCTGCTTCTACTTGATACATGACTTAATTAAAGCCCGCCAAACCCCACTTAATTTCCCAAGTTAGTAAATTGCTTCAACAGGGCCTTATCCAACACCGTTCACAATAGATGGCCATCTAGGAGATATCATGGTCCACTTGTCCCCAAAATTTATATACATGATGTACAAGGATGTAGATGGCTATCATGGCTTCAGATTTCAAAAATTTGCATCTTTGCCTAGCTAGGTTTGATTTGGAAGTCATCTTTGGCTTGACTCTTGATTGCTCCTGTAGACCTCCATCATGATAGATGACTGAATTGTCATTTTTTCCCCTTTTGTTCTTGTCAGTATTGTTAGTCGCTTTTGTTTTTTAAGCTTCATTAAGTCACATACAAGATAGAAGATTACAATATAAAGATCTACTTCCTGTATACGGCCTTGTAGTCGCATGAAATGTTCGATAAGCAATTTTACACTTGATGGGTGCTTTTGTTTGGTCGCATCACCCATTTTCTTTGTCCTTTAGTCCACTCCAAAGTTTTTTGACCATTCTCAATCATGCTTGGCCTCATGTTGTTGTGCAAGACTGATCGGCAGCTTTTTCTTACCTCTCGCATTACCCAATGTGCATATGGTTTTTGAGACATTCCTCGCTCGTTAAGTGTCATCATTTTCTTGAACCTTCTTTGCTTTTTATGGCTCGACATCTCTTCAATCTTTTCTTCATCTGGATTATGGATTTTTTCCTCTCTTTTTTAAAAAAATCATAAAAATAACAAAATAAAACCAAAAATCAAGTCAATCCAAAAAAGAAAATTTGTTCTAATAGAATTCTAAACGCTATGTACACTCTACACATGTCCCTAGGGGTTCATATATGGATTTTGTTCCCGTACTTATCTTGTAGTTCTATTATGAGGTCATATACTCTAAATGTTGTCTCAAAATCATCACAATCAAATGCAAGAATTCAATACAACTCATAGAACATTTCCCTCTAATATTCATAATACTAGGTCCGCATTTATAATGCCCCCCCCCCCCCCCCCCCCCCCCCCCTCCTTTTTGGAGTCCTCCTTTACAATAGGGTATGGCCAAGGATATGTGTTGTGCTTGGGCAATCAAAAATTGTCCCTATGCAAGCCTTGTAATGTAGCCCTATTATGCATGAAAATTTTTATGATGTGCAAGATGTGGGTATAAGCAATTTTCTTATTGGCATTTTCTAGCAAGGCTTTCTATTCTGAGCAATGTGCCGGTGTTTGAAGCACCTGTGTCGTTTGCTTGATTGAACGTTGTAGAGCTTTTTTGAAGGCTTACTTATTTGTTTGATGCTTCTTTGGAATCCATTTTAGCCTTGTGGTTGTTTGTTGTATTTGGAATTGTTACTCAGAGTGGGTTCTCTTCTAAGTGTAGTGTAATCGTAGGAGGAAATGAAAGAATTCAAGTGGCGATGTAGTAATAGTAGTTTGATTGATTTCCTTTGCAACCCACTTCTTCCTGATCATTGGCTGTTTTGTTGATGCTTCTTGTGTGGGAACCCATACTTGTCCCTGTTTCATTTGTGATTGAAGAGACTTCTTTGGGATCCACCTTGTCTTTGTGTGAGTCTTCAGCGGTCATTGCTTGAGTCCCTATACGCTTGGTTGGCGACGCGATTCAAACTTTGGGAGTTTACAATTTAACCGTTTCAAAATCCATATGAACTCTGGACCTCTTTGTGCTTGAGTCAACTTATTTGGAACCCAAATCCGATTTGCAAAAGCTTGAGACTTTGTGATTTTCATAGCCATTCTTGTACACTTCGAGGGTTTTGCTGGCATTGGATCTTGTGATTTTTCTTCAGACATCTTCGTCTTCTTGATCCATACTTGCTTTTAGCCAATCTAACTAGATTTGTCGAACTTTTTTGTTCTAACTCATTGTTCTTTGCTTTTGGCCTTCTTTGGTTGTTACGAAAGCTACTAGTGATAGTGAGGACTTGAGTTTCTGGTAAGGAATTTCATAACAATCATCACTATCGCTGCTATCCTCAGCAAGGTTACATTCTAGCACTATCCCTTTGTGGTTTGGCTAGTTATGGAAAGTTATTATTTTCTTTCTCTTGGCTTTTTGTTTCTGGGATGAATTTTCTATCCACTTGATTAGCGCATTGGTTGCTCGTTGACATGGTTGTGTTCTTCTTGACTGAGGTTTTTCTTCATGAATAGGAGCCACATATGAGGATGCTTGTTGTAGTTGCATTGTCGTGCCATGGCACGTCCATAATGTGAAATAAAAATATCCACCTCACTCTCAATGCTTTTGTTATGTGGGACTAAATGCTATGATATACATAGTGTGATATATGGGAAAACGGTTGCCATAGTTGCAGGCGTATACATACTCGTCGGGCAGGCGAGGTCGGGGATGTGGCACTGTCGCATGTTTTAACACATTAAAGAATGCATAATTTTCTTTCGGAATGTACAAATGTCAAGTGTTTCGAAGTGGCACGCTCGTTTTGTGTAGAAAGTTCAATGCGGGCAATCTCGGAAAAAAATAGTAGGTTTCATGCACAGGCATAAAAGACGTGTCCAAAGTTCTTACCAAGTGGAAAAATGAGCTTCAACATGAAATTTGAGCCCAATGGGATTTTTCCCATCTCGTTTGTGCTTTTTACGGACAAAAAGGGACATTTTTGGGCAAAAATGACTAAAAATCACCTTAAAATGGTAAGAACTGGCCTAAAAATAGCTCAAAATAGCTCTAAATACCATATCAACGATGGTTCCATTGTTGCTCAAGTTGTGTGGGAAGTTTTAGATCCAAGAATGAGCTCATTTGGGAACATGAGCAAGGAGATACAACCATTCCTCTACAGGGTGCTAGTGTAGTGCCATCCTGCTTTCACTACATGGTTGAGGCTCTGAGGCCTCCAATTAGGGTTTCCCCTCCTCAAATAAATACTTGGGCTTCTCCAATTAAGTATTCAAGCTTCCATTAAATGGTAAAAACTAATAATTGAAGTGTAAATTTATGATTTTTAACAGGTCGAATGAGCACTGCATCAGTGCAATTGGGAGCGAGGCTACACCTAATCTTCACACACACAAGAATTTTGAGTTGATCTTAGTTCATTTTCAAATTGGAGCTTTGATGGCTAGATTTTTGTTCTTTTTTAGTGTGTTTTTGTATTCAAATCATCTACGCCTTGCTTGAATTTGCTACGAATCCTCACAGTTAGAGGCCCGATGCTTTCCTAGTCGCACTGTGTACTTCTTGACACATTTTTGGTGACCCGACGCGAAGTAGGCTACAGTGAGGATTCAAAAGCTTCATAGTAGGTATCAAAACAAAGGTTTAAAGCTATGGAGAAACAAGAGCAACACGGGGTTCGGTTTGATCCAATCACAATGCAAATGTTTCAAGCCTTTGCAATGTTTATGTAGCAGCAGCAACAAGCTGTGGAAAGGAGGGAGCTTTCCTCAACCAAAGTGGTTCCATTTGTGGTGAAGAAAATGGACCAATTTGAAGGTAAATTTGTAACAAAGTATCTTTGTGGCTATGTAAAGGAGATGGAGCTACATCTAGTGCCCGAAGCAGAGATGGTGCAAAGTTTTGAACTAGCTGTGGTTCCCAGGATTAGAGAGCATGTAAGGGGAATTAGAAATGAGCATGGGGCAACTTGGGAATAATTCAAGTTAGACTTAAAAGAAGAGTGTTTCATGGAGGACTCCTAAAGGGTAACAAAGAGGACTTTTTTAGAGTGGGTAGTTTGACCAAAAGAGGGGCTTTCACCTACCTATGATCAGCTTTCAAGGACTAAAAAGGATACCCTAAACTTAGTGAAGACAAAGCTCTTTTTGTAGGCCGTAGGTAATGAGATTCAAGAGAAGTTAGAGATACTACTTAAGGATAAGGATGATGAACAAGGCCTAAAGACTAATTGGAATAAAGTTGTAGATGTCATTTTGCTGCTAATTAAGCAACAACGACAAAGAGACAAGCTGATAGTCAACCCTACTCAAGTCCCAAGTGTTCCTGAGAGCCCCATAAAGCTTGTTATTGTGGTTCCAAAGAGTGACAAGTCCATTCTAGATGATATTGTCAAGGGAATGCAAGAGCTAAAGCTAAAGCTTACAAGGCTACAAGAAAGGGGACAACCATCATGACAATCTACAAGGCAAAGACCTCAAAACAGAGAAGGCTTTGTAAATAAATGCATATGGTGTGATAGTACTAACCATGGAACGAGGGATTGTGAAAGTCTTAAAGATGCTTTGACAAAGGAGCTTGTTTTATTTAAAGATGGAAAAATTCACTTAAGTGAAATAGGTAAGCTCTTGGGGACAAATTTTGGGAAAGGCGGGATGAAGAAACTAGTTGAGGACATGGCTACTAGCCATGCCATTTCAATGGTTGAGGCAGCTGCCTATGGGTTGGAGGTGGATCCTATTAAGAAACAAGGATTAGTCAAAGTTGGAGAAGAGGAATCTAATGGTATTGGAGAGTTATTGCCATGCACTATAAAGTTTTCTATGAAGGGTAAAATGACTATAGAGGTTTTACATGAAGCTGGAGATTGCATTTGGCTTGAAACATGTTGGAATGACCCTGTGTACTCTTTGTCAGTGCATGCATACATTGCCAAATGTCAAGAAAATGAGGATATTGTTGAAGATAAACGTATGCGTCAGAATGGGGATGAAGGGCCTTGAAAGCGGTCCACGAGGAGTGGAGGTAGAAATGACACAGTGCCTCCTAGATCACCTTCCCGACAAGAGATGTCTGTCCCTGAAGTGCGTATGCAAGAAGCCTCTAAAGAAAAGAGGAAGGATGCAACAAAATCCAAAGCAAAGGGTCCGACCTACAAACTTCAATCCGATATAGAGGCATCAACGTATCTCAAAAAGGATTTGAAGAGAGGATTCTAAACAGTGAGGTGGAATTTACCTTAGGTGAGGTCCGTGGTATAGCAAAGCGGGAATTTCACCAAGAAATAATTGATATCATAAAGAGGAAGCAACAACCTCTTACTGAATCTATCCATGTACAGGGTGAAGGAGAAACTTTAAATGCACAGGGAGTACAAGTCTATGGCGAACAAGGTGATGAAACTATTGTTGGATGCTACACGTCTAGGGGAGGAGTAAAACACGTTTGCTTCTTGGATGACGAAGATGAAGTTGAGACCACTCACAAGAGTTACTACTTGAAGATTCACTCGGCAAGAGAAACTATTCACACGGCGTCATTGCCGAGGAATGCACCTTAGGTGATGAGTGAGCGAGTGCGCAATTAGCTTCTTTAAAAGAAGATCAATCCACAAATCCATTTTACACCTCAGTTAGGCTGCTAGACACGGGTTTAGAGCTTAGTGGGGTCCAGAGTTACTGGACCCGCTAGATCCTCTCTTAGGAGATTTAGGGAGCTGTGAGTGACAGTGTTCAAAGCATTTTTGCTCTTCAATTGCTCTAATTCGATTGAGTACTGAAATCTCACCCGAAATCCGTCTTGTTTGTTTTGCTTGATTCATTTCTTTATGTTCTTTCATTTCTATACTTAGGAGTAGGATAAGTAATTCGCATTCCAGTCAGATTTGGGGCAAAAGTTAGAGTCGAAAAACCAGAAACCATAACTTTGGCAAAAAGGTCATAAGACTCTGAAATTTAGAAAATCTGACCAAACAGGGTTGATATTGATTCAAATCACCAAGTGGTAGCACAAAACACTGTAAAACACTTGTCAGAGGGAGCAGACTAAATTTCATCAGATTTGGCTCATGTCCTATAATCGCGATCGGTATACCTAAGTGCTAGATTTTGACCAAATTTCATATGTGGGATCCTCAGGTGTATATAAACAAAAACGTATACAGGACCAAGAGCTAGAAAGCTCAAAATACATGTCAAACTATCTAAGTATTGATCCAAGTCGAAAATATTGGAGCTATATATAGCTCACTCTACTGAACTTGGTCTCACCTATATATTTGTATCTTGTCCTCAATATGAATCAGTCTTTGGGAGCGTATATGGTGTGTCTCTTGTCTTGTCTCTCTCTCTTTCTCTCTACATCTCAACATGGTATCAGAGCGGTAACGATCACGCGCCGATTCAATTCATGGTGACACAACAGTATGTGTATGCGATTCGCATGTAAGATTCATAATTGCTACAAATTTTATTTTTGAGCATTGATTCTTGTTAATTGTGGTTGTTTTGTGTTAAGAAGAATATGATTAGTGTTTTAAGTGGCGTTTATTTCTAATCAATCTAATCGTTGATTACGTTTTCTTTTTTATGACACCCTGAACTCATCTCAATTTTTCTTGCTGTTCTGCTCAAAATTTGGAGAAACGGGAAAAGCACAACAATATTTTTCATCCAAAACTTGTTCGTCTCGTCGAGCTCTTCGATTTGAGTTCTAGGTTTTCATCAATCGGAGTTCACAGCAGAAAGTTATGCTATTTTTATTGCAATTGAGCTTGACGCAGCTTTCTTCGTCCTACTTCTTCGTGAAGCGTCCGCGATTGTTTTTCTTATTTTGGCGTTAACTTTTTCGAGAAGATTTAGCTTTTTGCTATTCGTATTGTGGCCGTCAATCTTGCGTCTTACGCCACTCTATTTTGAGGACTCGTTTATTATTAACGTCTTCTTTATCGTGTCTTTTTTGGGTGACGTCTCTCACATCTTTGGACGTTCCTTGAGCATCCTTCTTACGTTGATCGTTGACAGAACGCAGTACTCATATCTCTCTCATTCTCAATTGCGTCCTTCACCATATATGGTGTACAGATTCTGCGATCTTATCTTATACGTTGTCAGGATTTTTTTGGAGCAAGGAATTGCGCATATGTACATACACATGCATGGTGCATCAAATAAGGAATTGCCCATTTTCCAGAGCCAGGTGGTTACGTGGGGCCCACATGTGTACAGGTAGGACAGCATGTACATAGTGCAGCGATTTTCACTATTATCAATACTAGTGTGTTTTTTCTACAATAAGGAGGAGTTGGTAGCGTGTAAAACTTCTCGAGGAAGCTATCCGTGGGCCGACGACGTGAGGTCAGCAGGTGCGTCAGATGGCATCTAGTGGCGTCAGGAGGGCGAACGAGGTCAATATTTGCACGCGGATAAGGACGGACACAACGTGGGTGTTTTCTGGTGAGAGTTATGTAGAAAGGTCATCATTAGGACCACTTTTTGGGGCCACTTCACGTGGTGGCGAGATGCATTATTGGAAAAAAGCTGAGTTCCAGGTGTGCGGATGATGCAAAAAGGTGACAACTATGCACTGCGAGGTCATTTTTTGGCCTGTTCGGGGTCCGTTTGAGGTCATCTAAAAGGCCAAGGGTGCCCAACTAAAAAAGCTAAGTGTGGGAACTGAAAAAACTGAGAGAAGACCAGAAAAAACGTGGAGAAGAGAGGAGGAACAGCCGCAGGTGTGTTTTTGCTCATTTTGGAGCCTGTTTTGGCCGTAAACTGCTCATCCGAGGTCGGATTTGAGCTCTTTGACATTGTAGACTGGGGTTTTGGGCCGTTCCGAACGCGATGGCGCTGTCCATTTTGCCAAATTACTCACTCTTTTTCTGCTGTTTTTCTGTGTAATCTTCTCCGGTGAGTGAAGCTTCTTCTCCAATTTGTGATTGTATCTGGTATCTTTTACCCATATTGTGTGAGCTGTTTGCCCCATTGGTGTTGGCCCAAGCTCATTTGTATCTAAACATCAGAATTTCTCCTCTTTTGAGCTGAGTTTGTGTGTGTGTGTGTGTGTGTGTGTGTGTCTCTGTGTGGAGTGGGCAAGTGGATAGTCTCTCTCCTCTCACTCCACAGGTGTGTTCCCTGTCTCAGCCAGGTGTGTTGTGTAAGCCGAGTGGTGCCCCATAGTGTGTGTGTGTATATTCCCAAGAGTGTGTGTCGGGTCGTTATAGAGGCGCTGTGTGTGTTTTCATCCCGCTCACATTCTTTTGGCGCCCCCACGGAGGATCTTCTTCGAGTACCTTCTGCTTCGAGCTTCGAGCTTCGAGCTTCGGGATTACAGGTTACAGGTTGCAGATTACAGGTTACAGGTTACAGGTTACAGGGACAGGTACAGGTACAGGTGATTCACACAGGTACAGGTAGCTGGAGTACAGTGATATACTAGCAGTGATGTCACTTGCAGTTGTTGTGGGAATGCATCACTTGGCGCCTATTTGAGCGCATTGTCTGCTGGATTGTACGTTACTTGTGGAAACTGCCATTGTACGCATTTGTGGAGCCATACTTGGTTGTATTTGGCTGTCCCAGCCATTTCTGAGACTTGGTCTGGAAGATAGTCATTTCTGAGACTTGACTATATGCGATTTGCATTAGCCTTCGTGTGAGGGTCGATAGCGTGAGGTTTTTATTGAGCTGGGGGATTCTCAAATGTAGAGATCCTTTCGATGATACAGGAAGCTGGAGCACCCTTTTCGTGACCTCGCCATAGGCTATGTACTAGTGAGTCCTACTTGATGCTCGGGTTCTATTGTTGACAGTTTATGCATACATAGACAGTCTATATTTTGGGTGCCTACTGCTCTACTTCTGGGGAAACTCTGTCGAAATTTTCCCAAGTTATGATGGCTGGGTTTTTGGTATTTTGAGCCATTTATGCTGTTATGCTGCTGAAATTTTGGCAAAATCAGAGGTTGAGTCAGGTGTGCCTTCTTGGGAGCTTTATGGTTGGCTTTAATGGATGATCAAAATGGCCCTCAGTTCACTCCTTTTCATTTAACTCAAAGAATTCAGATTAATGTTCATGTGTCCAGGAAGATCTTTTTCCAGCAGCGCATAGTCTTTATGTTTGGGCCAAGAAGATTGAGAGAGATCCTGGAATGTCCTTTGCCTGTTGTAATTCCGATGATCAACTATGAAAACTCATTTGATGTGCATGTGTTTGTCCTTATCTAAAGCTGAGATCCATTGAAGTTTCTGGGGATTGGGTAATGAAAAGTTTTGGGTTCTTGCACGTGTGTTCGAAGGGGTTCTCAAAGCATCATAATTTGGGTAGCCATGGTGTTCTCTTATCCGGAGTTTCATGGAAGAAGTGATGAAGATGTGGAGGACTTTCTGGAAAAGATGGAGGTTGCCTGCATTAGCAACCAGATTCATGACCCTGTGCAGATGTTACGCCTTCTCCAAATTTGTTTGAAGAGTGATGCACGAGTTTGGTCTAAAGCATTTGAAGAGGAGTTGCGTGTGAATGATCCACCTGTAAGGTTGAGTTGGGATAATCTACGACATGGGTTGGAAGTGGAGTTTGTGAAGATAGAAGATCCTGACAAAGTGTGGCAAGAAGTACAGGCTTTGGTGCAAAAGGAAGGTGAGCCAGTAGATGAGTACATACGTAAGTTTTCATTGGCATGGGAGCAAATGTGCAAGGCCTTAGCACCACAGGTACCCCCGCCTGACATGATGAAGAAGGACAGGTTCTTAGCTGGTCTTTGGGAGAATATACGTTGGAGAGTGGAGCTAAAGAATCCTAGGACATATGAAGATGCACTAGAGGTAGCAAGGAACAAAGAGTGGAAGCTGAGGAAAATGAGCCAGTTAGGGGTGGAGTCTTTGCCAATGAGGTCTGAATTTCAGCCTATAGAGTCTTTACAAGGGCGCATGTCAGGGGTTCATCATGAACCAGTGGTTCCTGTTACTACTCAGGTTATGCCAGCAGTGGTCACTACAGTAGTGCAAGATGATGGGCTAAGGCAAGACATGAGGCAAATGGTAGATTTGATGAAGAATCTCAGCCTAAACATGCTAGGTCAAGTGGGAAATAATCGAGGTTGAGGGAGGTTTGCAAATCAGCCAAGAGGTGAAGATAAGCCTAGGAATGGTGTTGGACAAAGCAATGGTAGGTTTTGGAGGTAGACGCCCACATGTTATAATTGTGGAGAGTTGGGTCACATCAGCCCGCAATGTGATAAGACACCAAGGATGGGGGGAGACATGTATCCATTGCCAAGACAGGTGCTAACTAGGTCAAATGATTATGGCATCGAAATTAAGGGAGACGAAGGAACCAGTGGACTGACCCAGGAGGAAAAAGGGAAAACAAAAGTGCTAAGTGTAGTCACCTTGGAGAAGGCATCAAAGCTAGAGGATACATTAGTGATGCCTATTGGGAAGAGGACCACAGAGGAAAAGGAAGGAAGAAGTGCCCCAGGTCCTAGTAAGAAGAAAGGAAAGAGCCATGAAGGCGAGGATGTCAAGGCCAAGAGGAAAAGGAGAGCTCGTCGAAAGTTTCATGTTTCAGATTTTCCACTAGGGGATGGGCAAGTAAGCTATGACTTAAAGGAGGATCTGACAAGCAGGAAGGCAGATGTTACTTTTGGGCAGCTTATAGAGATGGTGCCTAAGCTAAAGCGACAGTGGAAGAGGATGGTTAACCCAATGAAGAAAGAGCCAGAGAGAGGTTCAATGAAGGTGTTGGCAATGGACGAGCTACCAGACATTTGTCCAATAGTAGATGTGTGGCATAAAAGGAAAAATTTGGGACAAGGTTATGTGGATAGCGGAGCCCAAATATGCGTCATAACACACTCATGCGTTGAGAAGATGGGTCTCACAGTGGCTGGGGTGTCAGGTTTTCGGATCAGATTGGCAAACCATCAAAAAGTAAAATGCTTGGGTGTTGTAAAGAGCTTAGAAGTGGAGGCATATGATGCAAAGGCAGTGGTTGATTTTCATGTGAGGCCAGCAGGGTTGGGAGCATATCCTATTATACTGGGCAGACCATGGTTACGTGCACTGGGAGCTGTTCAAGATTGGTGACATGGTACGATTAGCCTCTATGGAAAGACAGGTACCAAGAAGCTTTATAATATGGACACAGGGAAACGATTAGAGGAGCTTTATGAAGATGAGGATGAGTCTAGTGATGAAGACTCTTCCATGGTGACAGATGAGGACAGTGATAGCACTACCAGCAGTGATGAGGATGCTGATGTTGCATTTCTTTTGATGGACAAAGAAATCCAGGAGATTGGTTTAGTTGCATTTGCGAATGAGGTTGAAGATGAAAGTGAAGGGTCTTATGAAGTGATTGAAGGGCTGATGCAAACCAAGGTTGAGTTGTCAAAGAAGCAAGAATTAATGACGCAAATGATTAGTGGAGACCTCTCAGCTATGGAGAAGGATATATTTTTGCATATGCTGGCTAGTTTTCATGATTTTTTCATTACTTCATATGAAGAGATCAGAGGGTTCAAGGGTGAAGAGATGCATATAGAGCTGAAAGAAGGTGCTAAGCCAGTGCGGCAAAGGCTAAGAAGGATGGGTCAAGAGAAAATGGAAGCCTTGCGGGTAGAGGTGGACAAGTTATTGAAGGCAGGGTTCATAGTTCCAATGGAGACCACAGAATGGGTGAGTCCAGTTGTAGTCAGTCCAAAGAAGGATGGGAAGTGGAGGATTTGTGTAGATTTTAAACCCTTAAATGCAGCCACTAAGAAGAACCCATATCCTCTTCCATTCATCGATCAGATCTTGGATTCAGTGGCAGGTTATGAGAGGTACAGTGTGTGTGATGGTTTTTCAAGTTATATTCAATTAAAGATTGCTCTTAAAGACCGCACAAAGACAACATTTATTACGCCATGGGGCTGCTATTGCTACACAGTGTTGCCGTTTGGGTTGTCAAATGGACCATCTTTCTATAAAGAAAGATCAAATTGGGTGCTGGAACCATTCATTGGTAGTTGTGTTGTCATAATAATCAATATCTAATTCTCCTAAATGATTTTCTCATATTAAACTGATCATTTAATGTGGGGAAGTGCCAAGGGAGAAAAAGCTAGAATATTGGTTAAGTTAGCAGACCGGCCACAGTAGGGATCCAAAGGAGGGAAAATAGGGATCCAAAGGGGGGGGCATCTGCAAAAGAGCCATGTGAAACAATGGGCCAAAAAGACCCTAAGGTTCAGCCCATTAAGACTTCCAAAATGCTAAGGTTCCAAAATTCAAAGGTTGTGTCCAAAGGTCAACCCTAGGAAAAATTGGATGCTTTGTGTGTGCCCTAAAAGTCTTTCTACATCCCTACATGGGAGGGGGCGAGCCCCAAAGCTAGGGGATGAGAGAGAAAGCCACACACACACACACACAGGCTCCCTTTACACAAAGGGAATGAGGGACACATGTCAGCTCCCTAGGCCAGATGCCCACAAGGTGTGCCCAATTCCTATTGGAAGACCCTTGAAGTGGACCAATGAGAATTAAGCTAGAGTAAATCTAGTTTAATTAATTTAAAAACATTTAATAAAAGAAACCAATAAGAATTAAGTGTCCTAGAAGACTATTGGGCAGTCTCCCAAAGGGTCCAATGAGCATTCAGGAGCCCCATGGCTTGCCTGATTCCTATTGGCCAGGAGGCAAAGGGGTCCAATGAGAGTTTAGTTTAATTATTTAATTACCTAAAGCTCTCACAAAAGGGGAAAGGGGGACACATGTCAGAAGGCTATCACTTATGCTGCTTAATCCCTATTGGCTTGACCTGGGGAGGTCCAATGAGGCAAAGGCCAGACTTATTTAGCAGCTAGGGCTCGCCCAAGAGAGGGGGGGGGCTGATTTTTGCTTGGATTGACACACACACTCTCACACTTGACCATGTGTAAAGGGAAAATACTCTATCTCCTCCCAAGCTTTAATGGAGAGCTCATCACCTACTCCAAGCTTGTGAGATAGAAGCCTACATCAACACTCTTTTGGCATGTGGATGCAAATCCAACCAAGAGCCAAGCTTCAATGCATGCTCATCTTCTCTACCAAGCTAATTACTAAGCTAAGCTATGCTAATATGAGTGATTATGTGAGGAGATGTACTTCTTTCTCGTAAGATACTTCTTTTTCCTCTCAATCTACTCTCATACCCTGCTAGCGCTCACCATCTTCGAAGGTGTGTGAGGTCTTGGGTCTGAGAACGGGGATAATTCAAGTTGTGTTTGATTAAGTGTTTTGCTTGGTGTATGAAGCTTCCATCTTCATTGCACTAGCTAGTCTTGAAGGAACACAAAGAATTGTATTGTACAATGTCTCTCTTGATGGGAGAAACCATAATACAAAGCCTTTTGGAGGGGGGACCGGCTCCATGCAAATCCGGTCCTCAACTGTTGTCAATAGCTTAATTGCTCTCTCTTTTGAAAGTATTGTCGATGCTATCTAACTAGGTGTTATGCTTTTTGTTGCTCTCTCCACCCAAGCACTCTTGTAATTCTCATTAGGAATCAACTCTAATGAAATGCCCACTATGTTCATGCTAAATTCCGCTACACAAAAGATTTTAGGCCATTAAATGTTACATTGGTATCAGAGCTCAAGGTTTCTCTTTTCTTGCTCAAGAAGGGAGGTCCTCAAGCTAGCTACAAATGGTTGGTATTATTAATTGCCTGTGAGTAAGTAGAATAGGGATTTTTCAGCCTTGCAGTGCGCCTGCCTTTGTGCAGTTAACGGGGCATCACCGTCGAGAGCTATGGTCTTAATAGTGGAGTCCTACGGGGCTTGCCTACGGCTTAACCACTATTGAGCTATTAGAAGCTTGACAGGAGCCGGTGCTGTTTTGGTGTCGAAAGACCCTCTCTTCTATTCCTTGCAATTAATGGTATTCGAGCCGCGGGTACAGTAGCTTGAGTGCTTTTTCTAAAGGGGTAAAGAGGAGTAGCAACTAGGGCTTGAAGTGCCAAAGTACACCTAAAAAAGTTTACACCTAAAAGTTGTTAGAATGGCTGACAATATTAAAGAGAGTGAAATTAATGTTGATAACTTTGATTTTGCTCATGAGCAAGCTACTAATGATGCTTCAATGCTTGTTAATTATCTTGTTTCTAGGCTTCAACAAGCCATGGGCAATCCATCTCTCCAAAGTGAAGTGCAACGGCAGCTCCGTGCTCACGGGATTCTCCAAGCTCATCACCATGACGAGAGAACACCTAGGAAGCCTCCTTGTGAGACTACCAAAAGAGGTCTCTCTCCGATTCGGGAAGAAGAAGAGAATCCATATGAAGGGCTCAAGAACTTACTTCTTGATGATGCATCTCCTTCCCAAAGGAGAACTCAAGAGCCTCCACCGAAGGAACGAGAAAGAAGCGAGTCTCCCGCCACCTCGGCGGAGATGGCTCCACGAAGACGGCGGGCTAAACGCTCTCCATCACCACCAAAGCGGAGAAGACCATCACACTCTTCTCCACGCCATAATTCAAAGAGGGATGATAAAAAGCAAGAGAAGAAAAAGGCGAGAAAGAGGACACCCTCTTCTCCATCTTCTTCATCCTCTTCCTCTTATGAAAGCTATGGTGAAGACGACAAAGATCAAGACAAGAAAAAGGCGAGAAAGAGGTCACCCTCTTCTCCACCTTCTTCAAATTCTTCATCTTCTGAAGAAAGTGATGGTGCAACTTTTGAACCATCAAAAAGAAGAGGCCATAGGAAATCCTATGCCGCATGGAAGAGGTCGTCCAAGCTGAAGAAATTCAAAGAGGGAGGGAAGAGCATCTCTTTCCTTACCTATGATGGCACCTTCGGTGCTACAGACAAAGTTTTGGCCTTTATCCAGCAATTCGATGCGGCGTTTGGAGATGAGGGCTTCACGGAGTCCTCTAAGCTACGCCATGTAGCTATGCACTTTCAAAAGTCCGCCAGACAATGGTGGTCTAGCCTACGAGCCAACGGTGAAGCTCCACGAACATGGAAGGCTTTAAGAGCTTCCATTATGAAGCAGTTTTTGGCCACCGATGCCAAAGACAAAGTACTCACCGAATGGCGAAGCTTAAAGCTCTCTCCCAATGAATCCATCCACAAATATGTAGACAAGTTTTGGGACCTACAACTCAAAGCCACTGTCTTCAAAAAGTTGGATTTTGGAGAGCAAAAGCAACAATTTTGTGCGGGCTTAACCGAAGAAATGGCGGAGTATGTCAACTCCCAAAGGCCACGTACCATATCGGCGGTAATACACCATACTATGGTGGCCTCGCGAATCAATTTCCAAACGGGGGGTAAAAGAAATAATAAGCCCCCGGAAAACAAGGGTTCCAATGAGCCTAAGGGGAAGGACAATGTCCAAAAGTCTCCTAAGGGCAATTCCAACAAAGCTAAAGAGAAGGGAGTTTACAAAGGAAAGAATAAACTCTCTCCTGAAGAGCTTGAGCGTTATCGTAAAGATAACCGGTGTTTCAAGTGCGGCGAACAAGGGCATGCGTACCGCGCTTGTCCCCAAAAGAACAACCGCCAAGATCCTCCTAGAGCTTCTTTGGTTGAAATCCAAGAGGAGGAGATTCACCAAACTCACCACAAAGGATCTCCTCTATGCCATGCTTGGGGAAAGGTAAGAGAACATGATGCTTTTATTCTCTTTGACCCTGGTTCTACTCACAATTTTATATCTATGGAGTTAGCCACCAAGCTAGGCATACAATCCTACGAGATGGGAGATATCCTACCCGCAGACAGTGCCTTCAAGGGGCAAGAAGCTTCAGTCACTCCCTTAATCGGGAAATTGAGGCTTCATGTCCAAGGCTATGTGGACAAAGAGGATTCTTTATCTCTCCTCTCAAGCATGAGGATGTAATCCTAGGGGCACCATGGTTTGACCGCCTGGCTGCCCATGTTAAATTTCCTGAAAGGAGAATCTCCTTTAAGTTCAGGGAAAAGGACATGTATATAGATGCTAGGGAGATGGGTAACACCATCCCCATTGTACATACACCAGCTTTCAACAAGTCAATAAAGAGCTCTATTTCGTGTACATGATTTTTGTTAAAGATTCTCAAAATGAACCTAATGCTTTAGCAAAAGAAAATAAAAGCAACCAAAAGGAATTAGAGTTATCCAATTTTCTCAAGGGGTTTCAAGATGTCTTTATTGACGACATCCCTTGTGAGCTACCTCCTAAACGAGGTAATGACGACCATGCAATTGAACTTCTTCCAGGAAGTTCACCGCCTAACAAACCTCCTTATAGAGTTTCTCAAGCTCAACAAGAGGAGATTATGCGGCAAGTGCATGAGTTAATTGAGAAGGGCATGGTTAGGCCTAGCTCATCTCCATTTTGCTCACCTGTGCTATTAGTGCAAAAGAAAGACGGCACATATCGTATGTGTGTCGACTATAGAGCACTAAATAGGATCACTATCAAGAATAGGTTTCCCGTTCCACGGGTAGAAGACCTATTTGATAAGCTACAAGGATCGACCTACTTCAGTAGGATTGACCTAAAAAGTGGCTATCATCAAATAAGGATAGTTGATCAAGACATTGTAAAGACCGCATTTTGTACTACATTTGGTCTTTACGAATACATTGTCATGCCTTTTGGCTTGACTAATGCACCAGCCACATTTAACCGCTTGATGGAGAAGCTGTTCAGACCTCATCGAACCTTCACTGGAGTGTTCTTTGATGATATTATCATCTACTCTAATTCATTAGAGGAACACAAGCAACACCTCCAGGTAATATTTCAAGTTTTAAGAGAGAATAAACTTTATGTTAATCGAAAGAAAAGTGAATTTTTCTTGCAAGAGATTCAATATTTAGGTCACATTATCTCTCAAGATGGAATCCAAATGGATCCATCCAAGTTAGAGGTAATAAAAGGATGGCCTAAACCAAGGAATCTTCATGAACTAAGAAGCTTTATAGGTATGTGTGCATACTATAGACGCTTCATAGAAAAGTTCTCACAAATTGCGGGACCATTACATGACCTAACAAAGAAAAATGTTAGGTATACGTGGTCTGCTAAGGAGAACAATGCTTTCGAAAAGCTTAAAGAAAAGCTTATCTCTCAACCTGTGCTTACACTACCGGATCTCTCAAAACCATTTGAGGTCCAATGTGATGCTTGTGGTGATTGCCTTGGGGCTGTTTTGCTCCAAGAAGGGCACGCCATAGGCTATGAGAGTCGAAGGCTCGACCCTGTTGAGCAAGCTCTAGGCATATACGAAAAAGAACTCCTTGCAGTTCTACATGCCTTAGACTCATGGAAGCACTATTTATTGGGGACTCCTTTCATTCTGCGAACGGATCACCAAAGTCTTAAGTACTTCATGACGCAGACCAAGCTCTCCGACAAACAAATGAGGTGGGCAAATTTCCTTTCGCAATTTCATTTTCATATTGCTCACATTGCTGGCAAGCATAATCAAGTAGCCGATGCACTCTCAAGACGACCGAGAGTGAATGCGGTTTCCATAGCAACTCACAATGATCTATCTTTAATGATAGATGAGTATGCTATTGATCCCGATTTTAGAGATGTGATTTCAGCCCTTGCATTAGGGAAGAAAGAAGAACCATTTACTTTACAAGATGGTTATCTTCTCTATGGCAATAGACTATGCGTTACTAACTCACTACGTGAGAAAGTAATGTATGAATCTCATGCTCCCCCATATGCGGGGCATAGAGGGATTCAGTCTACCCTAAAGGGAATTGAAACATATTTCTATTGGCCTACCATGAAAGTGAACATACATGAGTATGTTTCCAAATGTGTGGTATGTCAAAAGACAAAATTTGATAGAGGGAAGCAACTTGGATTGCTTCAACCCTTGCCAATCCCTAATTCACCGTGGGAGAGCATATCCATGGATTTTATCTTTGGATTGCCTAAGTCTATCCATGGGAATACGGGAATATGGACGATAGTAGACAGGTTCAGTAAACAAGCTCATTTTATACCTGTCAAAAAGACTATCAAAGCCCATCAAATGGCAACCCTCTTCATTTCACAAATTTTCAAGTACCATGGCTTGCCAATGTCCATAGTGTCGGATAGAGATCCTAGAATGACCAGTAATTTCTGGAAGGGTCTCTTTGAGAATTTAGGAACAAGGCTAAACTTCTCTTCGGCCTATCATCCACAAACTGATGGCCAAAGTGAAATAGCTAACCTAACCATTCTCGATCTACTAAAAGCCTATGTAACGGAAGTAGATCAAAGATCCCAATGGGAGAAGTACTTACCCTTAGTAGAGTATGCTTACAATAACACTGTACATACTTCTACAGGAAAAGCACCTTTCGAGGTAATTGAGGGAAGATCAAAAAGTCCCTTGCTACTTAAGGTACATGGGAAGATCTTCGCTGCAGATGAGTATAGCCGAGACCTACAAGAATCTTTCCAAAAGATTAAGGATGCTATCTCTATCTCACAGCAAAGGCAAAAGGCTGCTGCTGACAAGCACAGAAGAGCCCAAGCCTTAAAGAAAACGATTGGGTCTTGTTAAAGTTTCCCAAGGCTCGATTAAGGCACACTACGGGCAAGAATCCTACGGGCCACCAAAAGTACTATGCTAAACTAGCAAAAAGGTACTATGGTCCCTTCCAGATTCTTAGGCCAATCAATGAGATGGCCTATCAACTTAAGTTGCCCAATCATTGGCTCATACACAATGCTTTTCATGTGAGCCTCTTAAAGCCTTACAAAGGAGAGCCACCTCAAGAACCAATTATTGAAGACCCACCGGAGATCGAGGACCACGAGGAGGTGCTGCAGCCCGAGTCCATTCTCCGACATGAAGAAAAGGTATTAAGAGGCGGTAAGACTATCAGACGATATCTTATTAAGTTTAAGAATTATCCTTTTGAAGATGCTAGATGGATGCAAGGCATACAATTAAAGGATAACCTAAACCTTGTCAATGCTTACAATGCTTCCCAAGAGTAAGCAAATGTACAAAATGTTAAAAATGAACAAAATTTTTTTTGTCTTATAAGACTCTCTTTTTCTTTATTTGTGCACAAAAATGAAGTAGTATGCATGCTTAGATCAAGTTTGCGGAGACGACGTCTCCCGAACACCAAGTAGAGCTTGTCACTCTACTATGGAAGACTGATAGGACTAATGTGCAGACATGCTTGCGGCAGCCTCAGGCTCTCAAGCGCCAAATGGACTAGTCATCCATTATGGAATGATGTCGTAGGGTAACATAGGGATCCTCTACCCGCTAAGAAAAGGACTCATGCATATGCTTTATCTTCTCTACACCATAGTCGAGGACGACTATCATTTCAAGAGAGAGGTAATGTCATAATAATCAATATCTAATTCTCCTAAATGATTTTCTCATATTAAACTGATCATTTAATGTGGGGAAGTGCCAAGGGAGAAAAAGCTAGAATATTGGTTAAGTTAGCAGACCGGCCACAGTAGGGATCCAAAGGAGGGAAAATAGGGATCCAAAGGGGGGGCCATCTGCAAAAGAGCCATGTGAAACAATGGGCCAAAAAGACCCTAAGGTTCAGCCCATTAAGACTTCCAAAATGCTAAGGTTCCAAAATTCAAAGGTTGTGTCCAAAGGTCAACCCTAGGAAAAATTGGATGCTTTGTGTGTGCCCTAAAAGTCTTTCTACATCCCTACATGGGAGGGGCCGAGCCCCAAAGCTAGGGGATGAGAGAGAAAGCCACACACACACACACAGGCTCCCTTTACACAAAGGGAATGAGGGACACATGTCAGCTCCCTAGGCCAGATGCCCACAAGGTGTGCCCAATTCCTATTGGAAGACCCTTGAAGTGGACCAATGAGAATTAAGCTAGAGTAAATATAGTTTAATTAATTTAAAAACATTTAATAAAAGAAACCAATAAGAATTAAGTGTCCTAAAAGACTATTGGGCAGTCTCCCAAAGGGTCCAATGAGCATTCAGGAGCCCCATGGCTTGCCTGATTCCTATTGGCCAGGAGGCAAAGGGGTCCAATGAGAGTTTAGTTTAATTATTTAATTACCTAAAGCTCTCACAAAAGGGGAAAGGGGGACACATGTCAGAAGGCTATCACTTATGCTGCTTAATCCCTATTGGCTTGACCTGGGGAGGTCCAATGAGGCAAAGGCCAGACTTATTTAGCAGCTAGGGCTCGCCCAAGAGAGGGGGGGGCTGATTTTTGCTTGGATTGACACACACACTCTCACACTTGACCATGTGTAAAGGGAAAATACTCTATCTCCTCCCAAGCTTTAATGGAGAGCTCATCACCTACTCCAAGCTTGTGAGATAGAAGCCTACATCAACACTCTCTTGGCATGTGGATGCAAATCCAACCAAGAGCCAAGCTTCAATGCATGCTCATCTTCTCTACCAAGCTAATTACTAAGCTAAGCTATGCTAATATGAGTGATTATGTGAGGAGATGTACTTCTTTCTCGTAAGATACTTCTTTTTCCTCTCAATCTACTCTCATACCCTGCTAGCGCTCACCATCTTCGAAGGTGTGTGAGGTCTTGGGTCTGAGAACGGGGATAATTCAAGTTGTGTTTGATTAAGTGTTTTGCTTGGTGTATGAAGCTTCCATCTTCATTGCACTAGCTAGTCTTGAAGGAACACAAAGAATTGTATTGTACAATGTCTCTCTTGATGGGAGAAACCATAATACAAAGCCTTTTGGAGGGGGGACCGGCTCCATGCAAATCCGGTCCTCAACTGTTGTCAATAGCTTAATTGCTCTCTCTTTTGAAAGTATTGTCGATGCTATCTAACTAGGTGTTATGCTTTTTGTTGCTCTCTCCACCCAAGCACTCTTGTAATTCTCATTAGGAATCAACTCTAATGAAATGCCCACTATGTTCATGCTAAATTCCGCTACACAGAAGATTTTAGGCCATTAAATGTTACATGTGTTAAGGCTTTTATGGATGACTTCTGTGTTTATAGCAGTAGGACTGAACACCATGAGAAGCTTCAGATGGTATTGGCTCGATATGATGAATGTGGAGGAAAACTAAATCCAAAGAAATGTCATCTAGCACAGCCAAGGGTGAAGCTATTGGGCCATATGGTGTCAGAAAATGGCATTGAGGCTTATCCAGATAAGGTGAAGTCTATTATTCTTCTTCCATCACCTATGAGTACGAAGCAATTGGCAACCTTTATACACAAAGTGAAGTACATGGCACGGTTTATTCCATTGTCTTCGCAGCTTCTTTATCCATTACAGCAAGTGGCAAAGCATGATCCATTGCAATGGGATGACAAGTGTGAAGAAGTGTTTCAAGAGGTGAAAGAGGTGTTAGGGGGGTTGTCAGCCATGCAGGCTCCTGATTGGGAGAAAGTTTTTTATGTAAATCCATCAGTAGGGGATGATGCCATTGGAGCCATGCTATTGCAAAAGGGGAAGGGCAGCCATTATATGAGGCCAGTGTATTGTGCAAGCCGAGTGAAGTTGGTAGCGGAGAGAAAGTTATCGGAAATAGAGCTAGTGATGGCCAGTGTAATATTTGCTTGTCGAGGATTTCGTCATTACTTGCTACCAGGGCCTTTCGTTTTCTTGACGAGTTATGCCTTTTTGCCACAGTTAATTAATGGAACTAACATGTCAAATGTGGTGAAAAAATGGGTAATTGAGCTGCAAGAGTTTGAGTTCTCTTTTCTAGTGGAAGATAGTACAAGGGCTACCCTAGCTGATTTGTTGACCTACAAGGAGAATCCCCTTATTGTTAAGGAAGAGGTGGTGAGAAAGGTAGTTGAAGAAGTGCCACAGATCAGCAATGCACATGTGTTGTTCTTTGATCGTTCATACAGAAAGAGCCATGATGCAGCTTCAGGGGGTATAGCACTTTATGATCCAGAGGGGAAGCTAGTATGCAAGAGAGGGTTCAAATTGGATGCGCATAGTAACAATGAGGCTGAATATGCTACATTGGAAGCGGGATTACACATTTGTTTGAAGCATGGGGTTCGAAGGTTGAGCATAAAAGGTGATGCCTTGTTAGTGGTGAAGCAAGTGCTGGGTGTGTGGAAGAGCAAGAACACCTCATTGAAGGAAATGTGCTTTAGAATTAAAGGCCTGTTAAAAAAGTTTGAAGCATGGAGCATCAAACACATTGAACGTGCTCTAAATGGAGAGGCACATGAAGCAGCTCAAGGCATGATTGGGGAGCTATTTGTGTTGAGGACCAACTTACCTCTTTACCATGGTCGGGAAAATTTGGCTCAAGAAGAAGAGTTTTTGCTAACAGGAATCATTCCAAAGGAGATTCAGAAGTCTAAGAAGTATGGCTTTGTGCGTAGAGCATACAGGTACAAATTTATTGGTGATGTCTTATATATGAAAGGGGCTGATCTCGTGTTGAGACGTGTACCTTGGCGGGAGGAGCTTTACAGAGTGTTGGAAGAGAATCATGAAGGCGCATGTGGGGGCCATTTTGCTCTAAAGATCACCTTGCATAAGATTTTGCAAGAGGGGTATGTATGGCCTAGTTTGCACAAGGATGTTCACCATTGGTGTAGGTCTTGCAATAGATGTCAAGCATTTGGGAAGAGAGTGTTGAAGCCAGAGCTACGAAAAACCATTATGGCGTTTGATGTGTTTGAAAAGTGGGGGATTGATGCAATAGGCCCGTTACCTATCACAAGCAGGGGCAAAAGCTATATTTTGACGGCAATGGACTATCTTTCTAGATGGGCAGAGGCTATAGCAGTAAAACATATCACTGCAAAGGATGTGGCAAAATTTGTGTATGATGAAATATGTTGCAAGTTTGGGGTGCCACTGGAGCTACTTTCAGATAAGGGGCCAGGATTTAGAGCTAAACTGCTAGATTTTTTATGTGCAAAGATGAAGATTAGGCACCAGCATACCACTCCTTATTACCCACAGTGTAATGGCTTGAATGAAAGATTCAATGGTGAGTTGGTACAGATTCTTTCGAAAGTGACAGAGCACCAAGGAAAGAATTGGGATTTGGAATTGCCTAGTACATTATGGGCTTACCATACTTCGGTGAAGACAGGTACAGGGTTTACTCCATTTCATTTGGTGTATGGAAAGGAAGCACTATTGCCTGTGGAGGTAGAGTTGCCTGCGGTCAAGATGTTAGAGAAGTTGCTTGGGCTGCCTAGTGATGCATTCAAAGAGAGGCTCTTGCAATTACAAGAGGTCCAGTTGGATAGGATGAGCGCATTGGAGCATTATGGGCAGATGCAGGATAAGGCTTTGGCAAAGATAAATGAAAAGGTTAAAAGTAAGGATATCAAGAAACATGACTTGGTTTTGCGCTACAACAGTAAGCTGGACAACACCTTCCAAAAGAAGTTTCAAATTAAGTGGGAAGGCCCTTTCAAGGTAGTAGAGTGTTTTCCAAATGGCACATATCAGCTGGCTAACCTGGATGGTGTTCTACATAAGTCAAGGGTAAATGGATTGCGTCTTAAATTGTATCATGCTAGATTGATGATGGTGGAGCAAGATGAGTTTTCGGTGGAGCAAGAAATGTTGGTGAAGCATGAGGAGACTTGTGATGCGGCGAGTCTCATATCTCTCTTTGCTGCTGCTGATCATGAATGATCTAGCAGGCTAGGGGATGGGCAAATTATGTCACGATTTTTTTGGAGCAAGGAATTGCGCATATGTACATACACATGAATGGTGCATCAAATAAGGAATTGCCCATTTTCCAGAGCCCGGTGGTTACGTGGGGCCCACATGTGTACAGGTAGGACAGCATGTACATAGTGCAGCGATTTTCACTATTATCAATACTAGTGTGTTTTTTCTACAATAAGGAGGAGTTGGTAGCGCGTAAAACTTCTCGAGGAAGCTATCCGTGGGCCGACGACGTGAGGTCAGCAGGTGCGTCAAATGGCATCTAGTGGCGTCAGGAGGGCGAACGAGGTCAATATTTGCACGCGGATGAGGACGGACACAACGTGGGTGTTTTCTGGTGAGAGTTATGCAGAAAGGTCATCATTAGGACCACTTTTTGGGGCCACTTCACGTGGTGGCGAGATGCATTATTGGAAAAAAGCTGAGTGCCAGGTGTGCGGATGATGCAAAAAGGTGACAACTATGCACTGCGAGGTCATTTTTTGGCCTGTTCGGGGTCCGTTTGAGGTCATCTAAAAGGCCAAGGGTGCCCAACTAAAAAATCTAAGTGTGGGAACTGAAAAAACTGAGAGAAGACCAGAAAAAACGTGGAGAAGAGAGGAGGAACAGCCGCAGGTGTGTTTTTGCTCATTTTGGAGCCTGTTTTGGCCGTAAACTGCTCATCCGAGGTCGGATTTGAGCACTTTGACATTGTAGACTGGGGTTTTGGGCCGTTCCGGACGCGATGGCGCTGTCCATTTTGCCAAATTCCTCACTCTTTTTCTGCTGTTTTTTTGTGTAATCTTCTCCGGTGAGTGAAGCTTCTTCTCCAATTTGTGATTGTATCTGGTATCTTTTACCCATATTGTGTGAGCTGTTTGCCCCATTGGTGTTGGCCCAAGCTCATTTGTATCTAAACATCAGAAGTTCTCCTCTTTTGAGCTGAGTTTGTGTGTGTGTGTGTGTGTGTGTGTGTCTCTGTGTGGAGTGGGCAAGTGGATAGTCTCTCTCCTCTCACTCCAGAGGTGTGTTCCCTGTCTCGGCCAGGTGTGTTGTGTAAGCCGAGTGGTGCCCCATAGTGTGTGTGTGTATCTTCCCAAGAGTGTGTGTCGGGTCATTATAGAGGCGCTGTGTGTGTTTTCATCTCGCTCACAACGTCTTCTCGCAACAAGATATGGCTATGAATATTCTCGTCAACGGCTTTCCTTCTGGCCAACGTTCTGTTCCTCCTTTCCAAGGTCAAGGATTTCCTGGCTAGAAAGCAAAGATGTTGTTAATTCTTGAAGGCGATGAACTCTCTGATGTTGTTCTTGGAAATCGTATTTGTCCGCCTCAGCCTGTTGATACGGTTAATGATAACGTGCTTATCACTGAAGGCCCTATATTTGAAGATATGATACAGCTATGATTTCACAAGAGGAGATTGAGTCACAACAGATGGAACGTGCTTTTTATGCTCGAAGGTCTCCATTTCAACAAGGAAACCGCAGAGGTGGCCGTCGCGGTAATATTTTCTCTCGTCTCAAATTTCCTAATAAGCAATGTTCTTACTGCAATAGAAATGGCCATACTGAAGATGATTGTTGGGCACGTCAATATGATGAAGAACACAATATTACCACAAAACAACCACGTTTATCTAGAGACTCTTCTCCTTCTTCTTGTGAATATTGTGGAAGATCTAATCATCCCACTCATATGTGCTATAAGCGTCGATTCGACACAGATCGGAATAGAGCATATGCTACTGAACATCAAAACAACATTGTACCAGAAACAAGTTGCGTCCTATGTTCAGTTGCTCCAGACAGAATACTTCATGTACGTGATGGATCACTTTTTAGTGTCGATTCTGGTGCTACGGGAAATATGACATATCAGTCTAAGTGGCTCCATAACTATCATCCACTGCCAGTTCAACGTGTTGTTTATCTTGTGATGATACTACTTGTCAAGTAAAGGGTATTGGAGACTTATATTTTGGTACCTTATCTTCTTTCACGCGAATTTTGCGAGGAGTATTACATGTACCAAATCTTCAACGTAATCTTCTTTCAGTTGCTAGACTTGTTGATCTTGGTCTGTTTGTTGGATTTGATCATACCAAATGCCGAATTGAGAAAGATGGACAGACTATAGCCATTGCTCCTCGAAACGGTAATTTTTTTGAACTCTCTCTCAACGATGCTGTAGCAAATATTGTCACTGCTCCAGGTGATCATGATTGCAAAGTATGGCATCACCGTTTTGTTCATGCTGATTTCTCAAAACTCCTTGATCTTCAACGTCGTGATCTTGTCCATGGCATGGATCTTAAAGCCCATCCCCATATGGGAATTTGTGAATTTTGTGCTCTTGGGAAACACAATCGTAAACCCTTTCCTCTTTCAAATACAACTCATTCTCATGACATATTGGATCTTGTTCATATTGATATATGTGGATCTCTACCTTCTTTGAGATCACAATATTGCTACTTCATTACTTTCATTGATGATTTCTCAAACAATTCCACAAGGCTGCGGAACTTCAAACTGGTCGTCGCCTTAAGAAGCTTCGTAGTGACAATGGAGGCGAATATGTTTCTCGAGAGTTTGTGATTTACTGTGCTGACAGTGGAATTCATCATGAACACACTATTCCATATTCGCCTCAACAGAATGGTGTTGCTGAACAAAAGAATCGCACTATTCTCAATGCTGTAAGATGTATGCTGATTCATTCTGGCTTATCTCTTGTTTTCTGGGCTGAAGCTACTTTGACAACAGCATTTATTCAGAATCATCTTCCTACTACTGCACCCTCTAGTAAGATACCCATCACAGCATGGACAGGGGACATTCCTTCTGTATCTCATTTTCGAACCTTTGGATGTATTGCTTATATTCATGTTCCCAAAGAAACACGAACAAAGCTTGATGCTCTTGGTCTTAACATTATTTTTATTGGATATTCTGACACTTCCAAAGGCTACAAATTCTATGACCCTTCCTCCAAGAAAGTAATTGTGAATCGTGATGCTACTTTTAACGAACAGCTTATGGGAGTCTCATGGTCCATGGATGATTCTGATGATACTAAATCATTGCTTTAGGCTTTTCCATTTCTTTCAGAAGATGAAACTCTTCCTATAGAGCAACTTTCCTCTTCACAACCATCCATTCCAAATGTTGCCAATGATGATATTGATATTTTTGTTGATCTGCCTATTGGTTTTGAACATGGCTCATGTCATGTTTATGATGACGATATTGCTGATAATGCTTTTTCTACTTCTGAAGATCCCATTACTTATGATGAAGCTATCTCCTCACCACAAAAGGATCAATGGAAAGAGGCTATGGAAGCAGAGTACGATTCTCTTATCTCTAAAGGTACATGGATACTAACTGAATTACCTCCTGGTCGTACAACTATTAAATGTAAGTGGGTGTATAAGACAAAAGTAAAAGAAGATGGATCTTTTGACAAGTTCAAGGCGCATTTAGTTGCAAAAGGTTACTCACAAGTAGCTGGTGTTGATTATCAAGAGACTTTTTCACCAGTTGTTCGCATTACAAGTGTTCGAGTTTTATTGGCATTTTTTGCTGTTCAATTTGATTTAGAAGCTCATCAAATGGATGTGCGAACTGCTTTTCTTAATGGTGACTTGGAAGAGGAAATTTATATGGAACAGCCATAAGGGTTTGTTATTCCAGGTAAAGAAGACCTTGTTGCTCAACTCCATAAGGCACTACATGGTCTCAAACAAGCTTCGCGAGCCTAGTATACAAAATTTGATCTTTTTCTCACCTCTAAAGGATTCATCTCTTGCTCGTCAGACCCCAACTTATACATAAAACGCCAAGGTAGCAGTTTTGTGATTCTTGCTCTTTATGTGGATGATACGATCCTTATTTCCAATGATTTGGGATTTCTTCAGCAAGTGAAAAAGTTATTGTCTTCTGCATTTGATATGGTCGATCTTGGAGAGATTCACTCTTGTCTTGGCATTCAAATCCAATGGAACCGTGCAAAAGGTATTTTATTCCTTCGACAGTCAAAGTTTATTGCAGATACTATTCAAAAATTTGGTATGGAATCTGCACATTCAGCCAACACACCTTGTCTTGCGAGCTCTACGAAGAACACTTCTGACAATGGCGGTCAACTTGTCACAAATCAACCTTATGATAACTTGATTGGATGTCTTCAGTTTGTTGGCATGAACACTCGTCCTGATATTTTGTTTGCTGCTAATTATCTTGGAGAACATCTTGAATGTCCTTGTCTTAAGCATTGGTCTGCTGCAAAGCGTGTATTGAAATACTTGAAAGGCACTATAGATTTTGGTTTAGTCTATCGACGACAACTCACATCGGATTCTATGCAAGCTCTTTCTCTTTTGGGTTACACAGATGCAGACTGGGCAAGCTCACATTTATCTATGCGATCGACTAGTGGAAATTACTTCTTTATAAAGAGTTGTCTTGTTTCTTGGACCAGCAAGAAACAACGTTGTGTTGTAGTTTCTACGACTGAGTCAGAATATGTTGCGGCATCACTTGCAGCTCGTGAGTTGATTTGGCTTCGACAAATGCTGGTTGATATTGGTCACTCTCCTCTTTCTAGTACACCCTTGCGGTGTGACAGCCAAAGTGCTATTAGTCTTGCAAAAGACTATGTTCAACATAATAAGTCAAAGCACATTGCTGTCCATTATCATTATGTCAGGTATGAAGTACGCAAAGGAACCATTATGGTTGAACACTGTTCAAGTGACCAGATGCTTGCAGACATTTTGACCAAAGGCCTCAATGAGTCACATTTCATCCTCTTGCGCTCCGAGCTTGGAGTTGCTTCGGCCTCACTCTTTCTAGATTAGCTTCTTTGCTATTGTAATAGCTTTGTACATATGACATTGTAATCTTTTAGGTATCATGCACTATGCACACTCCACATTTACACATTGTGATATGTAAGTCACTTGAATATTTATACATAGATGCACAATTCACTTTCACATCATCACCGCGCTGGTTCATATTTTCACATTGTATAGGGGCTTGGGTTTTTCCCTTGAACTCCCCAAGGGTTTTTTCATCCAAAGCTAGAGACCTTTGTTTGAGTGGGGGTGTTGGAGCTATATATAGCTCACTCTACTGAACTTGTTCTCACCTATATATTTGTATCTTGTCCTCAATATGAATCAGTCTTTGGGAGCGTATATGGTGTGTCTTGTCTCGTCTCTCTCTCTTTCTCTCTACATCTCAACAGTTGTTCTGAAGTTGTTGAATCTGCTAACATTTGGAATGATACAGTGATCTCATAGCCATCAACTGTATTCATTTGCAGAGACTGATCAAGTAACAATCCATGCAGTCATGTGAGTTGAAAGATCACTCTATCCCCAGGTAAGAGGTTTGGGTTCAATCGATAAATTCCACTTTCTGCATGTTTTTGAGATCAGGAAAACAAATCAACAACCAACACCGAAATTTAGCGTATTAAGCAAGTGTTTTATCAATGGAGGAGAGTGTAAACCAAGGTGTAGTACGACCATTAGAGCTGATCCTTGAAGGAAGTATTTCCGATACTTCTTCAGAGAGATCTTACGAGTATTTCACGGAACACTTTGGGACATTTAAACCTAAACAAAAGAGAAAACATGGAAGCAGGACCATCAAACCCTTCGGCCACAATGAAGCTATTGTTCATCAAGTATCAGTATGACAACAAGCAAGGTGCCAAGATCTACAAAGATGGTATGGACCGCTACTGTGTGAAAATAGAAGATAGACCGAGTGAGTTTAAGGACTTAGTGCCTTGTGAGCTATAGCGGAGATAGGTACCTAGATGACGAAGGTATCATGTACTTGGTAGTCCTGAAAAATCCCCCATGTAGTTTTAGTAATTACAGATACCTCATGCCACAAATGTGAAATATTAGGATGCTAGAATGTGAAAAATACACGTAATGGGGACCAAATTTCTTGTCAATGAGCAATCCACATCTTAGAAAGTATTTTACATCAAAAATAGCCAACATGGTGGTATATATCATTCATGCGTCTTCCTATTGACAAGGATCAATCTCCGAAGATTCTATTGGAAACTACCTTTTCGAATGGTATCACTTTAAAAGACTAGGTAAATGGTAGTAGGTTTTTTTTAAAGATCTCTCTCTCTCTCTCTCTCTCTCTCTCTCTCTCTCTCTCTCTCTCTCTCTCTCTCTCTCCCTCTCTTAACTAGGAGTAAATGACTTTCATAAATCAGCTAAGTATAGCTAGATAAAGTCTCACAACTCTAGAATGGTGTTTACATTTTTCTAAACCAAATTCTATAGTGCCATAAACCATTCCAAGATTGCTAGAAATAAGATAATTCAAAACCCAATCAGTCATTGCTAGAAAAAACCAATGTGATGTTACAAACTAGAAAAGGTTTCGTACAAACCAATTTTCTAGTGCGACAAACCATCCCATCACTACTGCAACCCATTAAAACATCTTTGGACTAGTCATGAATTTCATGAAACTAGACGTATATTGATTGAAATCAATCAAGTCAGAAGAAAAGTGTTGTACAATTACAACACTAAGAACTAATCCTGCAATTACAGTACTAAGAACTAATCGTGCAACTATACAAATCCTGAAATAGTACTAGGAAGAAGCCTAGCCCTGCCATATACGATCAAGCCGTGTATAAAAGCACCACAAGAGTAGATTACCACAAAAGTGGTGTGTAAGACAAAAAGAAAATCCTGAGAGGAGCTCACCTACATAATTTGGAAGAAAAATATAATTGCTAAAGAGTGGTATACTTCGAACAAGTACTAAGACAATAATAGTAATTTTATAAATTTTTAAAAAGAGACAAGGTAGTCTTCTAAACATGTGGTTATGTCCAAGAGATGAGTAGGATGTTTGGTGTACGTGTTTCTTCCCACACGCTTGCGAAAAAAAATCTGTTGTTTTTATCGACAGACCCTTTGTTTCAATAGTTTAGAACTCATAAGCAATGTCTTTCATTTCATGGGTAAGGATGCTCCTACGATGCTATCTTTAGGATGTTGCTAATAGCAATGAGCCATCCTCTTCTTCCACACACTTGCAAATGGGTAGTAGGAACTTCGTCAACACCTGGCCCTAGCTATGAAGACACTTGTAGGTGGTTAGCAGCATCTTCCTCTAGTGAAATGAAGCTAAATTACCAAAGTTGAAGTAGAAGACGCAACACTCATGCTTGACTAAGAATCCATGTCGTGTCTCTAGAGAAATGAGGAAAAAGAAGCATTACACAAAGATGAGAGAGAGGCTTTCATAGAGAAGAGGACGAGAGAGAGAGAGAGAGAGAGAGAGAGAGAGAGAGAGAGAGAGAGAGAGAGAGAGTAAAGTGGTTGCTCTTCATACTCCAATCATGACAGGTTAAGTACCACGTTCTTGGGTTGTTACACACCCATATATTTTTTTCAAGCCAATTTTTACGAGGAAAATGTTTCGACATAAGGTGTACCTTTTTAAATGCTAGAAACCTATGTCCGGGACAGTGCTTTTCAATGCACCCTACCATGCATCTACCCCTACAGTGTAGTCACACATGGGGTGAAACCTTTATAGAATAATAATCCAAAATATGGAATCCGTCTAAGGGTAGATAATCCTGAGCACTTTCCACTCAAGGGGGCTCACTACTCAGTACCCCCAATATAACATGTGTTCACAAGGTAATAAAAAAACCCCCTTTTTAACATGTTTGAATGAATAAAATGACCCCATATTTTAGGATTTCTTTTCAAAATAGAAAATAAAAATGTCTTATTTCAATGTATCTCTAGTAAATTGCCTATTTTTTTTGTATTTTAAAACCCCTCCTACTTAACTCACACTATACATTAACATGATTACATAGTGCACTCCTCGAGAGTTTCCACAACTTTAATAATCTATAGCTTACCCACAATTCGTGTAAGTTGCTAGAACAAAAGTGGGTAACACTTGATAAGGGTGATTTTTGGATAACCTACACCAATATGTAACTGAGCCATAAAGTTTAAATAATGCATCAAATCTAGTGGCTAGGAATAGATGCAATTATAGTAGCTGAATTCGTTAGTTCTTTAATTTTATGTATCCTTTGGCTCAATACAGTGAATCTTCTGTCTATTCACTCGTACAAAGCTTCCTCTGCTACTCATGCTCTGCACTTCAACTCCTTCCCGATCTTCTTGATTACCAAAGAGTGAGGTGTAATCTTCTTGGAGAACCTAGAGAAGATTTTGTGTCGCCCACACATATGACTCATGATTGTTCATTAATAAACCTAAAGAAAAGGTTTAAAATAATGCTCAACCAATCCTTTCGAGCTTCCTCACAGCTCCCTAAAGGAGAATCTTCGTCTAAGGATAATCCATTATTGAACCAATGTGAGTCTTTTTTATGTTTCGAGGGATGATCGATACTTCGTCCCATATTTAGATTAATTAATAAGTGAATCCATTCATGAATCAACTACCTTGAAATGTTTTCTATCTCCGCGGTGAGAAAAGAGAACCTTGTGTGTATGGGTCGTTATCATGCATTGGATGAATTTTGTGCAAATAAAAAACATCAAATGTTTGTTCATTTGACATGATGCGCCGCATTATTCTTAGATCAAGCAGTGTTTGAGAACAAGCAACCAATCTTGGTCTCTGATCATATTAAAGCGTCGAGAGCTCTCTCTCTCTCTCTCTCTCACACACACACACACGCACACACACACACATAAATAGGAGCAGAAGCAATGGGCAACTTGAATATTGCACAGAACTAGGCTGCGTGAGATTTATAGGAGTATTTCCGCTTCTGCTTCCCATGTATGTTGTATAGATTCCCATGCCTTGAAACTTTTTCCCATGCATGCCTGTGAGACACCACCGACAAGCTTGCTTTAAAAGCGAAGCTGCTCTGATCCTAGAGAAGGAGCGCCACAATATATTGCGTCGTCTCCTTCGTTCCCAGAGGGATGCCATGCACGTACTAGGTACACGCTATTCTAATGGCACTATCGGGATGCTCGCAAGCAGGATATTTTGAATATGGCACTCGTTTTGTGGATTGCTCTTACTTGGTCATTACTTCTTTTCCTATCGATTCATCCACACAAAGCAGATTCTTTCCATGTGCTTGACGTTGCCCATGGCGTTGGTTGTCCTTCATCTAATTAGGGCATGCTATCGCACCACTAGCGCTCTCACAACATCATCAATTTTGTAGGGCCCCCCACCCCATGTAGCCGAGCCGCGTAGTCTAGTGGTAGAATACTTGGGCCGCTTACCCGAGAGACCTAGGTTCGAATCCTAGCGGGGCCGTCTAAATTTTGCCAACCCTTGACAAAAAGAAACTTCTTTTGAGAGTGGACCCCTTAGCTTAACAAAAAAAAAAAAAACTAGAGTGCTTCGTTAGCTATGAATTCCGTTAGCCTAGGAGCTTACAAAAAGAAAGAAAAACAAAAACAAAATGACTTTGGACCCTTGGCTTTTAACTTAAAAAAACTAGAGTGCTTTGTTAGCCAGTTGTAAATTCGCATGACTTCAATCAAGGCCATCGTCTCTGCCATTCATCCTCCGACACCATGTTTGGCCTCGACTCGAATCTCATCGTGAATCTCTTTTGGCGATGTACGGCCCATTTTCTACAAGAGCCCTCACAACCTTTTTAGCGCAATTGACTCGTGTTGTCTTACAAACTCTCTTGTGCTACATGTGCATCCATCCACGTCCAAGGTAGAGAGAATCCTGAGAGCCGGTGTTTCCCCTCGTTCTGCCTCTTCTTCTCCTTCCCTTTAATTGTATATTGATATCCCCTCTACTCGCTGCACGTTGATCCTCCTTTTTAGTAACTTTTTGCCGTTGCTTTTTCTTTAAGTTGCCTATGTTGGCTTCGACTACAATGTGGAAACCCTTGCAAGTGATGCCGCATGTCCACATCAGACCCACAAGTTCATGTGCCAAAACTGATTGCACAGAGGCATGCTACACCATTTCTTGTCTCCATGGCCTTGCGAAGGGTCCTCCTCTACCAAATGCTCCCTCCCCAACTTCTCATGTGCTACCTCCTGTTTACTGCGGATGTTCCAGTTAGCTCCTCTTTTTTCTTTTCCTTAAAACTTGGGTAACAATTCAATTTTCTTACCAAGCTTGGTGGACGTCCCTTTTATGGCCAAGAATCCCATGGCCCAACCCTTTTAAAGAACACCACATTCGGCTCACGTATCGTCCAAAGCATTGCTAAGTACAACATCTTTCTCCAACATCCCTTATTGTAATGGTACAAGAGAGTAAATACACAACCTTGATGAATCAGGATATCATTGGTCACACTCATGATGTAATAGTCAATTGTCATCAATCTCAAGTTGAACACTATCGTGATAGAAAATCATCATATATCGATTCCAAATTCAAATCCAAACATATGCCAACCTCTACCCATTTCAAATCCAAATCCAAGTATCCTTCATTTTGTATACGCGGGTAACAAAATCATAGCAGCTGTAGTGGTGGCTAGCCACTGCAGCCTGATTGTGTGATTGGTGTTGTCTAAATTAACTCATCTACACCAATAAGACGTGCTGCTTAAATCGGCGAATCTGCACTAATGCTGCCTACATCGGCAAATTTTCATTTGATATTATTCTAAAAACAAATCATAAATCTACAAGTTATCAATGTGTTGCCAAAATTGGCGAATCTGCACCAAAATGATTATCCACACACTGCCTAAATCGGTGAATCTGTGTGTCCGTGACCAATGGACTAGGCTCGACATAAAAATATAAAATTTATCACATGTGTGAGACTAATTTGGAAAATGTTTGAGTAGGAGGGTACTTACAAACTGTTGTTCAGTGTCCCAAAGCAATGAAAGAATTCGTATATGGAATCTAGAGGTTCTCTGATGTGTTCACATTGTGCTTAGCTGTATTTGCAAATGTGGTACTCAAAGAAAAAGCACTAAATGTGATTTCTTATTCAATTCAACAACAATTTAGCTAAATAATAAGTACAGTGATGTTTGAAAAGACATAAAATTGATGTAAAAATTAGGATTGTTTCCCAAGAAAAGAGAATGAGAACAATCAACTTTAAGTACATTTGAGCGGATACGGAAAATGCTTTATGAATTTAGAGATTGATTTGTAATGATGGGGTAAGTAGTAGATATGAGTTGTGCTTCATAGTTGATGGGCACACTTTCCGTTGAAAATTTACAGATTTGAGTTAGGATTGTGTGTGGTTTGATTTGTGAATGACAATGGGCAAACGACATAAACGTGACCTATTACCAATGCACAAGGATGATTTGTCGCATTTTAATGTAAAGTCAACAAAAAAATTAGATTTATCAATTTCAGACTAACTTGTGCAAGAATCAAGACCAATAGCAATTACATTATCCAAAAAACCAAAAATGAAGAGATTCATCATTATCAAGCCAATTGATGGCAAGCAATATATAGACACAGAGTGCGAATAGTAATGACCACCATGGCACTTAATATTTTGCAGTTGGACGCACACTGCGGGGAGAAAGAAGCAAGCAAAAGAGAAGATTATTTTCCAGGAGCGGGCGATGACGAAATGAAAATTGAAGTTTGATGTCGAGTATATTATAGGCATAGTTGAAAATCTAGCAAAATGACAGTTGAGACAAAAGAAATTTGATGGGCTTTTTGTCACCATAGATACGGTGAACCTTTGCCTCCCAACTGTAACCTGCAACAATTGGAGTCATTTCTTTCAAGTCATACTAGTTATGTTGTGGTTCTTGAGACTGCCATGGGCCATATTCGAGGTGAGAAAAGTAAGGTTTATGGTCATCGTACCAAGCATCAGGTAGGGTAGGATTGGTAGCGGGGATGTGTTCATGTGCGTGGATTTTAACCCTTTCTTCCGAGAGATGGTCAGATAGATAGGGTGAATGATTATCCTATAGATTTCCAATGCAGAGGTCTCGAAAGTCTGCATACATACGTGGTTTGTGATAAGTATCATACATGATGAGGGTATTGTGGGGGTTATTGCATAAAATTTTACCAAAGACATTGTAGAAGTGTTCAGGTGGTACACAATGAAAAGACAGATAGACATTATGCTTGACAAACATGTCCCAAACCTAATACATAACAATAGGAAAGCAGCCCCACTGTTGATTGAGAATGAGTGCTTTACGAGCCCGAGTGGTCTCCATCGTCGGTGAGTGCAGTAAGTAGAAGGCATTAATGTAAAGAATTATATTGGTCATTTGGATTTCTCCCGTGCGAAGCTTTGATTTAGCCCACTCAATATTGTCGGGGCGGGGTATGTTGAGGTCCAGAAGGCCAGAAACTTCGAGATGGACTTCGACATATTCATGCCAAGCACGGAGGGTGTTGGGTACCAAATAATCTGTAGTTGAGCGACCAGTGGGAAAATAGCAATCGACTTCGATACCCCAACAGATGTCATTTTTTATGGCATAATCTTGCAGAATAGAAATTTGAATGTCCTGGAGGGCCATGAGAAAGGTGGTTCGACACACGCAACTGAAGCACTTGCAAAGAGGCTAGCGTGTTGAGTGCCAACAACAGCACTGCGTGATGATTGAGGAGGCGGACACGTAAAAGATCTTTGTCAAGGTACATAAATCATCGGGTAGTGAGTCGAGACCCGCCACAAAAGCTTCAAAGGGTGTACCGTTCGCATTGAAGAGCTTGCTCAATATTTGTTTCTACAAATATGCAGGGCTGATGATGCATGTGTTGTGGTTGTCAAATTTAGCAGAGAAGGGGGGTCGGGAGAGGGGGAGTTAGCTACATCTTCAAGCACTGGGAAGGATATTTCTCGTAGTGCTTCAGAATGCAGGCCTTGTAGGCTATCAACATCACCAATGCCTTTGCTATAGAGCGGCCCACCTTCAGGACAGAAGCTCGTTGTTTGCTTGCGCTAGTTGTGTGCTAGAAGGCAAGCGAGGAAAAAGAGTTGGAGAATCTAGTGTTGCATGGCAGTTACTACATGAGAGGGAGAAAGTCGAGTAGCGACTAGGAGGGAATAAATCAAAGGATGAGAAGACGAGAAACGAGCAGAAAACTGTGAGTGGGGGTAGGCAAGGAACTAGCACTGCATGGTGGAGGTGGAGAGAGAGAGAGAGAGAGAGAGAGAGAGAGAGAGAGAGAGAGAGAGAGAGAGAGAGAGAGAGAGAGAGAGAGAGAGAGAGTAAGGGTGGGTGGTTGTGTAGCTAGGAGTTGAAGCCAAAGGGTTTTGGTGGAGTGGTGGCCACAGAAGGAAACTGTAGGTGGTTGATAGCTAGGAGTAAGGGTGGGTGGTTGTGTAGCTAGGAGTTGAAGCTAGAGGGTTTTGGTGGAGTGGTGGCCACAGAAGGAAACTCTAGGTGGTTGATAGCTGCAAGGTGGGCGCCGCTAGGTGTGTGTGTGTGTGTGTGTGTGTGAGAGAGAGAGAGAGAGAGAGAGAGAGAGAGAACAATAACATGTTGTTGGCGCCACCATGCAATAGAGAGAAGGAGAGCGGGATGATGGCCCATGGGCATGTGTGGGTTTGCAAACCACAGCCGCAAGAGATTTATTCATTCATATATATATGTAGATGGTGTTGTACTACATGTTGCGCAGTGATAAGGAATGGCTCAAATCCATTACGTAATAGCAGTACTTTAAAAAGAAAAAAAAGAAAAAAATTGGTAGGCGGAGGCTGGTTGAGTAAACAGACAGAGAGAGAGAGTGGACGTATGGTTCAGTAAACACACACACACACACACACACACACACACACAGAGAGAGAGAGAGAGAGAGAGAGAGAGAGAGAGAGAGAGTGGATGTATGGCGTGTATGGCGATTGGAAGGTGCACAGTCGATTGTTGGAAGGTTCCAAAAGATGCAAGGGTCTAGTGGGTGGTCTCCATGCAAAGCCATATGGCAGGGTTGGCTCTGCTTTGCAAATGATATGCAGTAAGACTACAGACGATGGAACGTGCTGCCAGAACTGTCGTGGGTGGTATGGCTTGCTGAAAATTGGGGTTGTTCGCATGGATAAATCAAATCGACACTCATCAAAACTGAGTGACGGTGCCCTACTAATGCTCCATGGTTAGCTCGACGGTGAGCATGCTACTTGGCTTCCAAGCTTGTGCCTCTGCTTCACTAGAGTGTAGCTGCATCCTGCCGCTCTCAATGCCTATCCTTTTGCTCTCTGCGCTGCCATGATCTGTGCATTGCCATAAGCTCGACAACCATACGGTATAGTCACCACTCCATGAGGAATATCATGTTAATCATCGCCAATACTGCCTGGTTGCTCTTCACCCTTTCTAATTAAAACTGTAGTCATTGATTCAATGGTCTTTGACTTTTGTGAAGATCAAGAACCGCCTCGATACTCTGCATGCTCTATTCTATGGGGTGAGTCATGGCCTACCCTCTAGATCATGAGATTAAGTTTAATCTATTCAATAACTATGTTTAACACTAGAATGGTAACAGGACACTTTTATGTCCTTGGACACTTTTGTGTCCTGTTAAGTGACCATTTTGCTTGAATTATTTGAAGAGTATGAAAATGAATTTCTAGGTGCTATATATCCACAAAGTTGCCTTATGATCTGAAAAAAACTTAGCATTTTTTTTTGCGTATCGATCTCACCATTAACCTTACTCTTGCACAACATTTTTGAACCTAAATTGTGTGAAAAAACGGGTCCTTTTTTGGCTTTTTTTCAATTTTTGGTAAGTATACCACTCTAAAATTCATGTTTTTGAGGTTTAGATGGCTAGAGGTTTGGCCTTCATAGTTCGCAACATGTTTTGATGCTTGTAGGGAGAGCTAAGTGTTAAAATTGAAAGTTATGAACAATTTACAAGAATTGCATAATCCTGTTTTTTTGGCCAAAATTAGCACTTTTATGATTTTTTTTGGTGGCTTTCTTGATATCCAAATTCAATTTTGATTGTGTAAGTGTAATGTATAACATAAAGCTAATCTTCCTTGAGTTTTGGGGACCTAATACGCTATATAGCATAGTATATGATGATGGTCGAGTTTTTTTATTGCTGAAGAATACGGCACATTTTAGAGTAGCAACAAGTATAACTTTCTCAATATTGCTAGTTTCTTAGGCCAATTGTGTGTATTTTGTAGTTAGTAACCATATCTAATCATAGACTACAAAATTGGCTAGATATTGAGTAGTTTCTATGGGTTTGTAGAGGTCATAATGCTAAACCCAGTTTTTTCATGTTTGCTGTATTTAGCACTTTATCATTGCCCTCAAGGTTCCAATTGTAAGAGATCCATTATCCTTTTGACATGCTCCATGGCTCCTTTTGAATCCAGAGGCCCAAAGGGAACTAAGAAAACATGTATATAGTATCTGTATTGAGTGTGACTATAGAAACTTTGATGATAGGTCTGCAGAATGGCAAAAATGCATCTTTTTTGTACCTATTTTTATTGCCCAAAAAACATTAGTGAGGTAAAAGCAACCATATGTTTTGGTCACCAACCCATTGAAGTTAACGGGGCATTTTATCTCATGTCCTACAAAAATCTCCACTCTTATTTATATGCAATCAACCGTAAGAAATTGCTGTTTTGGGCAAAATGCACTGGTCCATCAATTTTGGAGGCTTGTAGTGACCAAGGGATGAGAAAAATTACAAGTTTCTCATTTTTTCCATATGTAGTAGTTATTGAACTATAAGCTCATGAAAGGATTTTTCAAAATGAGTGGATCTACTATGGTTTTGGAATTTTTTCCCAAAACCCTGAGAGGACACTTTTATGTCCTGGTTACCATTCTAGTGTTAACGTTCATAATTTTTTCTTTTGCTAGTAATTATTCTATCATGGATGACAAAAACGAAATTCTCTTTAATTTAAAGGTCACTAATTGTATCATGCAATCAACACCAATTAATGCAAGCTGAAGCAACTAACAACACCTACAAGAATGAAAAAAATAAAGTACTTAGCTGGTGCTCGTCAATTTATTTAATCTTGGAGCGTAGCCTTGCTCTGATACCACTGCTACAGACAAAAACATGGCTGCCCTGCAAAATACCAAAAACTAAATACTATAGTTGATGAAAATACCTGGCAACCATCCTTGCACGTAATCAAGCTACACACGAGTAGAGAGAGAAAGAGAGAGTGATAGAATGAGAGAGCACATGCAGGCGCACCTCCTAGAGCGGAGTGCTACGCCGGCACGGTGAGAGAGAAAAGGGGAGAGGAGAGAAGATGTACACAGACACTGGGTGCAATCTCCTTGCGTGCAAGAGAGTGAGCATTTCCCTCTTGCACGCATTTATTTATAGATTTCTTGAATGCCCAAAAATGAGTACAAACTGGCCGACCGGACATAAATGGCGAAAGCTCATAAAGAGCACTTGAATAATCAAGTATACATAAAATGTAATATCATTCTACATAATCCATTATAATATGTTGATGCGCACTTTTGCCACTTCTCAGCTGCAATAAATGGGTAAATATCAATTCCATAAAAACCCAAAGCATCCTTGCCATTGCCATGTAGGGAAAAATCCCGCAATTAATATACTCCAAGATACATCATTTCCCAAAGAGTAAGATTTGTAAGCACTTTCTGTGCTCTTTGCAGTTCACCACATTTGACATAAAATGTTGTCCTTGAATCTAGCCAACATTTAGCATACATATCAGTTGAAGCATTTCCATTCGCATTATCGAGCATGCATTTCTACCAAAGCATCAACAACCACAATATTGACTTAAACAAGAGAAACTCAAAGCTTCCTTGCCACTTCTATGTTGATAGTTCATTGAAATCAATGGTCTCCATATGACTGCATTCCACATGAAATGCTCCTCAACCACTCTTTATGAGTTTTGAATTGCACAATATCTAGCATAACTATCAACCAAACAAGTGCCGAGGAAAACACTTTGCATAGTAATTTTTCTAAAGGATGATAATGCCCAAAACCCTCTATCCTGACTAAGTTTCCCTTTGTGGATCCATCAGAGTGTCACAAAATGCACCCCTTTTGGACCCACACATCTTTCGGCATGTGCCAACAAGCCATTGGACAATTGACTCGTGTGGTCTTGCAAACTGTGTTGTACTATGTGTGCATCCACTCGGGCACATGAGAGAGGAAGTCCTACTTCCAAGGTAGAGAGAATCCCGAGAGCCGGTGTTTCCCCTCATCTTGCCTCTTCTTCTCATTCCCTTTTATTGTATATTGTTCCCCTCTACTCGTTGCACGTTGATCCTACTTTTTAGTAGATTTTTATTGTTGCCTTTTCTTTATAGTGAGGATGACCAACTTTGACAGCGATGTGGAAACCCTTGCAAGTGACGTTGTACGTTCACTTCAAGATGCATTAGACCCACAAGTTCATGTGTGACCCTGCCAAGGCTCCTCTGCTACCAAATGCTCCCTCCCCAACTTCTCATGTGCTTCCTTTTGTTCACTGTGGATGTTCCAATTAGCTCCTCTTTTTCTCTTCCTTGAACCTTGGGTGGCCATTCAATTTTCTTACCAAACTTGGTGGACGTCCCTTTTATGACAGAGAATCCCAAGACCCAACCCTTTAAAGTACACCACATTCGGCTCATGTATCATCCAAATCGTTGCTAAGTACAACATCTTTCTCCAACATCCCTTATTGTAATGGTACAAGAGAGTAAAGACACAACCCAAAGCATCCTTGCCATTGCCATGTAGGGAAAATCCCGCAATCAATGTACTCGAAGATACACCATATCCCAAACAGTAAGATCCTGAAGCACTTGTTGTGCTCTCTGTAGTTCACCACATTTGGCATGATGTAAGAACTATGGAACTAGGCCTTGAGATCCTCCTCGCAACCTCCATTTATATAGGCGGGCTCCTAGCCCCTTGCCCTAGACGGATCCCATGTCCTCACTGCCTAGCCCGGACCTTGGCTGTAGTCCGTGACTAACCTAGTTCTTAGGGTACAAGACCCTTTTCCTAACATTACTTCCCCCTTAAGGAAGAGTTTTCGTCCTCAAAAACACAAGTAGTACTATCTTCTTAAGAATACTGATGTTGTCTTGATTGACGTCCCATAAGGGAGCCAGTTGTCTGTATGACCTATAATTGGTGCAGTGAGGAGGTTCAATGAAACCAAGAGCAACATCTTGATTTTCAACATTTTTGTCCGTTTGCAACCACTTGGGTCGAAATGGTAACTCCAGTTATAACTCACTTGAGTACTATAAAGGAGTAGCCACAACTAAGAGTCACTTGGGTCTAATTGGTAACTCCATTTATAACTCACGTTGAGTACTGGAAAGGAGAAACCATAACGAAGAGTTGCCAAAAGGCATAACCATGTTCAGATCTTCTGAAGGTACTGGAATAATTAAGGAACCTCGGCGCAACTGTCCCTGAAGTTGAGAGCTAGATTTCCAAAGTCGAAAAATCGTACTTAAGAAAATTCTAAAATAGGGAGAAAATCATCTATTCAGAAATGCGTTGTTTTAACGTATGCTCTTAGTAGATCCTTTAGCGTAATATTACTCTTTGTAATTTGCCTATCCCCTTGGATAACTGACAATACTGAGGTGTGTTTTCCTCACGGCTGACAGACAGTCGCCCCAGATGACTGGTAAACGGGGAATCGCAGTAGTGTACCACCATCGTGGTTAACTTGAGAAAATCTAAAAACGCCCAAACCGAGCCATGACCTCTATGGGTGATTAGTAGACCCAAAAGTTGTCTCATAGAGATAGTGCACATAGAGTGCAAAATGCTTCATAAGCAACAACCTTAGGAATATGCATGCAGTTCGAAATCAGCCTTTGCTAAACACTAGGGCCCATCACACCTAGTGTGCATGCATTTAGTAAACTAACCCGAACCTATATATTCATAATAGTCCTTGCCAATACTTATGGTAAAATTTGAGGCGCCTAGCACACATTAAAAGGAATGTAAATAGTTATGGAAAGAAACTAAATACTTTTAGTTGCAATCTGTTGCAAGCTTTGCTGAGACGTCTGAATCACAGTAGAAGGTGAAACATTAATCACTTCTAGATACAGACAATGAAACTTTTGCATTAACAACTTATAGCATTGCTATATGTATAAACAACCATCTGTAATGTTGTTTAGCGGTACTTGTACCTTAATAAGTCATTCTAAGTATCCGACAATTTCTGGCCACGAAATTGCTCCTGATACGTCGTGCTAAAAATGGTCTAGAAAACAGACGTGACCAGTACCTAGGGACTTTGTCATGACACATAATTGAAATAATGGCGCCAGTGTCAGTGCAGAGACTCATATTCTCCACATGTGGAATATGTCTCATATAAGGATGTGTGAAAAGGAACATCCTTCAAGTACAAGACGTACTTGTGTGTGGAGGTAACTGCAAACACTCTACGACGGGAGTGAGAGCGACCTTCATTAGTCTTGCTCCACTGGATAAACTGAAATCCTTGAGTTCCTAGACCATGTGGTATCCCATGTGACAACATGTGCCAAATTGAACCCTACAAGTAGGTTCGTAACTGCATAAGGTAGAAATACAAATTGGACACTTGGCCCAAAATACTTTGTGCCAACATGCCCTTGGCATGGGTCTGTAATATTCAAGCATACTTAGACGTCTTGAAACACCAAGCAAAGCATACTAAACAAGGAATTGACTCCAAATCAGTATACTTACTTTTATGCAAATGCAATAACATACTGTACACTTACCTATATGCAAAAATGCAATAATATAATGTACACTTACCTATATGCAAACGGAAAGAGCACGTCCCCTACCTTAAAAACAAACAGTATTGCATTGGGAACCGTGGTTGTTGCCTTTGCAACCCAAGCCCTTGAATTAGAATCTACGTAGTCAAATCCCTTGATAAGACTTCTTTGTAGAAACTGCTCAACTAGGAGATAACGGTAACCAACATAGTTAATCGTGTACAGATTGAGTGGAATCAACTCAAAAAGTGTGTTCGTCTGCTACTGCGTGGTAGATTGTGGAATTCTTTCCTTGAAAGTAGAACTGGGAGAGATCAACTATGATCCTCAATGCAGATCAAACTGTGATCCTTAATGCCTATGGGGTGATGTAGCAATCACTCGCTGGGTCTTAACCCAAAACCGTATGTCCATAGACACTTTGTACTGCTATTGAGAGAGCACGAGACCCACACGAGTGAACTACTGATCCCTTACAACCATGTTGTCACCCGTGATTGCTGCGTCTATACTCCGTGGTAGAGATCATCCCATGTGAGGTTTAAGATTATCAAAAAACGCACATGAGCATTTGCATTGAAAACATGTAGTGAAAAAATGACACCCTAAACATCCGTAATGATATCTGTGATGACAAGAAGCTTGATTGTCAATTAACGTCAATGTATACTCCACTGGGTAGAACTCTTCGATCTTGAGAACAAGCATCCAAGGAATACCAACAAGTGGATCTTATCCCAGATTTAGCAATGGCCTGTAGAGCAAGCGTGCGGGGTTCATAGCCCGTATGGCAATGAGTGTTCAATCGATAAACCAATGAAAATAAATGTGAATGGCACCTTGCCCAATTTGTAGCTGAGAATTGTAGAGCATCTTGGCTCCGGAGAACTCAGTATAGTGAAACATGAAACAAAATTCGTAAAAAAAATATCATGTTGTTCGTTTAGAGAAAGAGATCGAGAACGGACAGAAGAGCATTCTGGGCTGAGGAACTTTCCGTACATTGCTAGTGTGTGTGTGTGTCCATAATGTGTGCTCTTAGACATCTTATGCCTGATTGCCAGCTTATCGTATAAGCATGCAACCATCTGACTGTATGGTGTTCGCATCGCGAGAGGGAACGCAAGTCACAGCGTGACCATCTACCGTGTATGGGTTGTGAATCCATTAGAATTTTTTTGGTTGTTTTGTGTGCCTTGATAGACACCAAAAATTATGGAAAAAAAAGCATAACTAATAGTGTCCTTGACAGAGTGATTTGTGAGAGCATACTTTATACCATTTGGGTAGCATGCCTTGCATACAAAAACGAAAGCCCGTGGCTATAGTGACAACCATTGAAGTCAACACCCTAAGTGCCTTGCACCGTTTAGACTGGTAGGGATTCGATGAGATGATGTCGTGAATAATGTAGGTTCCCCAAACTTGGGGGCCAACTGCTCTTGTCGTCGATGTAACCGGAGTACAAATTAGAAGCCTTGTGTCATGTGAAATGGGCCAAGCATTTGGCTTTTCATAATACTGTCCAAAGTAAATGCGAAACGTAAAGTTGTAGGACACGTGTATCATATACACCCTAATGGAGTGATCTTATAAGCCGAGATGATTTGATTGATCGTACCAAAAATGACTATGGCAGAAAAAACAATTGAGCGTAACAGTACCCAATTCAAAAAAAAAGTACAATACACTGAAAATCCATATTGAAGTATGAGAAAATGGTTAAGATAACATGTTCAAAATCCATATAGCTATTGTGCCGTGCACCAAAACTGGAGTTTATGTCAAATCACGAACTCATGCATCATGCTTAAGATGTCAGACATGTGGGCATTGCTTTTTTTGATGTGTTCCTAGAAGCAAATAAAGCATAATTTCAGACTTTTTGCACGCTGAAAGTCGGACGGTGATAGGCGCTTCTTGACCACGTTGGTCGTGCCCCGTTTTGTTCCGACAACTGAATTATTTTGGACATGTTGGACCTCTTTGGTCGTAACTGGTAAATTGGCAACCCCTTGGGTTGCTGGCAAGTGGAGAGCTGATTCTGGTAGCATTCTGTAAATTAGTTGTGTAAGATTTTCTACTTGTGTAACCAAGATTTGAACCCTGAAAGCGAGCTTGCGAAATCGGGCATCAAAAGTTTTCCAGTCCCGTCGAGTGACAAACTCCCTGGCATCTGGCAATTGACTTTCATCCTCGAGAATATCCAACACGCTCTGAGGAGGAGGGGTTGATAAATGAAGAGACACAGATAGATCACCTGGGTTTGCACCGTCCATCCCTGTTTCCACGATGGTACTCTCCGTGAGAGTATCCGGCCCCATGACATCCAGAGGTGGAGTCAATTCGAGGTATTCAAAGTCAAACATGTGTTGATCATCAATTTACGCACTCATGGAGAACCTGTATTGTGCGAACAAAAGAGAAAAAAGTACCTTGTAGTGCAACAAAAACTCGTAACCGTATTGAACACAGTGGTAGTTAGCTGATAGCGGGAAAAAGAGCAGTGCAATTGGGTGGCCTCTATACTCATGCACACTCCACAAACCATGCCTCATGCAAACAAGCAAAGAACAAAACAAAGGGGGCACCACCCTAAATTAAGAGGTTTAGGGACCTCACACATAGTGCACATAGGCAAGTGAGACTTCTGGCATTATGATGGCATCAAAACATATGGCAAAACACATAGAAACGAAGCTTAGGGACCTTATGTAGCATATATATACACAAGACATCAGCTTAAAAATACAACGGCATCTGATCATACATAACAAGGATATAGAGAAGCAAGCCAAGGATGGCATAATCCCTTGTCAAAAACAATCAACCCAGCAAGTAGGTATGATCCTACTAGCAACACATCAATACCTTAGAGAATGATGGCGAGGATGGTGGCCATGGAGCATGAGAGAAGACTCCTTATTTAGGTTTTAGGGCTAGTAATGTAGCATACTAGAGGGAGAGAGAGAGAGAGGGAGAGAGAGTAGAGCTCCATCCATAGCTCCTCGTTGTGAGCAATGTCGTCATAGCTTCGTTGCTTGGTGAAGTGGGTGAAGTGTTGGTTTTGAGTGAGAGAAGGCCTCCTTATATAGGTTTCTGAGAGGGTTTAGGATTAGGGATAAACATGCTTAAATCCGCTAATTGGGGTTACTTTTTGCTTAGGGTGGTCAACAGATTGAGGTCACCTGATATGTCACCATCAAGATACTCTCTAGAGTGATGTGAGAGGGGAGGGTAAATGCTGATTTTTCTGACTGTGACACATGGGGATAAGGCCTTGACCAGCATTTAAGAGCAGGTAAGGTGGCTGTTGAAACTGGAGGTTCTGCACATGTCAGGGGGGGCCTGCGGTGGGGAGGTGGCAGCTGGGTCCTCTTGAATATCAAATTCTCAAAAAATCCTCAACCATGGCTTCTTTTGACATGTGTTCTTTGAAAAAATCAGCATGTCTCTTTTCAACTCAAAAGTCTTTATCCCTGTTGACTCACCTTTACCATAAGATTTTCCCCTTTTCTCCTCCTGTAACTGCATTGTTGATGCCCAATCACTGCTTCTAGTAACAGTGAACTATTACCTACCAAATACTTATGGTGCAGTAAAAAATATTTACCATGGGTAAAAAAAATTACTGTAGGTAAAAAGTGATTTGTATTTACCATGTAGGTGAAAAATATTTACTATAGGTAAAAAATATTTACTGTGGTAAAAAAGTGAAAACGGAGTATGCTGTGCTGTGAGTCCACACAAACATCCTCGTGTAAATTTCACTAGAAATTCACACCTAGAATGGGCTATTCTGTAAGATATAGGTTGTAGGCATGCATAAGAGCTCGTTCCCACGTATCTTCTATCCATGGCACTTTTTACTCTTTGGTGCTTGTGAAGTAGATTTTTCTTCTCTTTCGAGATCCCTTGGACTAGAGTATCCTCATCTCCCCAACAACTGACTGTGCCTTTATTGCATCTTCAGAAGGGGTCCTAAAAACCATGCATCATATAGCCCTCCCCCTTAAGCTAGAGGTATTTGATGCCTCTAGCTGTAGGTTGTGCTACAATAGGGTTCTCTTGAATACTTACCCACCTGGTACCAATTGAATTTTCCATGTTACTGCTTTCTTGGCTGATGCACCCTGTTTAGTCCTTTCTGATGAATAATTGTATCCATCCATGACTAACAACTGGTCTCCTAGACCCTTGAAAGCCATACCCCATCCATTGTCAATATCCGCTTTCATTGGTAGCATTCTCTTTTTTTCTTCTCTTTTTTTTTTTTTTTTTTTTTTGAAACGACTATGTACATGATTGTTACCTTAGTTGGAGCTCGAATATGATGAGCTCTCCTCTGAACCATCCTTAGCATTGATTTCACCAGCATACGGCTGTGAAAGACGACATTGGTAGGCCTTCAATCGCCAACCATTTACCGGGGTCTGATGTACCTTACCATCTAGGTCACCTAGTTGGTAACTACCATTTGAGAACCTCTATATCACTACAAAAGGGCCTTCCCACTTAAGTAAGAACTTACCATCCTTCCTGCGATCAAAGCAATTGTCGTATCTGAGCACTAAAGAACCTTCCTTGATACCTTTCTTGACAAGGTTGCGATTGAACTTCTTTCATTTCTTCTCTGCCTGGGCTGCATAGTACTTCATTGCTGACTCTCGATCTAGCCCTAACCTCTCCAAATCGATGATTCTTCCTTCCACCTGCTTCTCTTGACTATCCTCTTGATGTGCTTTTAGAACTCGGAGGCTCGCTAGCTCCACTTCTATAGGCAATAGTGCCTCTTGCTTGTAAACCAAGTAAAAAGGTGTATACCCCAAGGATGTTTTAAAGGATGTTCTGTAGGCCCAAAGTGCTGCATCTAGGTGTTTGTCCCATGCCTTAGGATGTAAATGCACTTGCTTAGTGATGATTTTACATATAAGACCAATTACCCTTTCCACAAGACCATTGCACTGAGGGTAGTATGGTGTAGAGTGCCTGCGCTTGATTTTTAACTTGCTCATCAATTGCCCGACTAAATCAGCTCAAAATCCTGGTCCCCTATCCGAGAGAATCTCCAAAGGTGTGCCAAAACGGCAACAAAGGCATTCAAAAATGAAATCACTCACGTCCTGGGCTGTGATGCGCTTTGTGGGACGAGCTTCTGCCCATCTAATCATGTACTCCACCCTCCCCACTTCGCTTTGTGAAACTGCAAAATTTGGTTTGCAGCTTGCTCGGAATACTGAATTATTCCTACTCAACAACCAATTGTGGTCGTTTATCTTCCAAAGGAGCACGAGAACCGAGGGCATGCTTGCCGGCCTCTTGTTTATGCCGCCATGTTGGTGGGAAGGGTCGCCTACTATGGCCGAAGCTCAATTTTTATGGATAATTGGCATGGCCATGTGAAATCAAGCAAGCCTTTGAAGGCCAATGTCGCAGACAGCGCACAGGAAAAAACGAGGAGCTTCGTCAGCTATGTGTGGATTGCCCTGTCCGATGTTGGCCAAGACCTCTTGACAGAACACCCTCCTCGCCAAGGCACTCCCCTCAAGACCAAGAACACCCCATTTTGTGCACCATAGCTTCGCGGCCAAAACATGAAACTCTCCCCAAATTGGCAAGGAAAACTAGTATTTTTGGAAAAGCTTCAAAAGAAAGCCACGGTTCTCACCCAAAGTCCTTGCTTTTAGGAACCTAAAGAGACCATGCCTAGAGAGAGAGAGGAAGAGAGACTCCTAAGCTCTGATACCAATGAAAGAACTAGGGAACTAGGACTTGAGATCCTCCTCCCAACCTCCCTTTATATAGGCGGGCTCCTAGCCCCTTGCCCTAGACGGATCCCCTGTCCACACTGCCTAGCCCGGCCCTTGGCCATAGTTCATGACTAACCTAGTTCTTAGGGTATAGGATCCTTGTCCTGACACATGAAATGTTGGCCTTGAACCTAGCCAACATTTTGCATACATATCAAGTGACGCATTTCCATTCTCAATATCCAGCATGCATTTCAACCAAAGCATCAACAACCATAATATTTGACTTAAATAAGAGAAACTCAAAGCTTCCTTTCCACTTCTATTTTGATATATCATCTCAATCAATGGTCTCAATACGACTGCATTCGAAACGAGGTGCTCCTCAACCACTCTTTGTGCTTTTACAAGTGCAATATATTAAACATACCTTTCAACCAAAGTACCAAGCACGATAATTTGCATAGTAATTTCTCTGAGGCATGATAATTCTCAAAACCCTCTATCCTGTCTAAGTTTCCCATTGATGATTCATCCAAAGTGTCAAGAATTCCATCCCTTTTAGACTCGCACGTCTTTTAGCCATTGGACGATTGACTCGTGTAGCCTTGCAAACTCTCTTCTATTACATGTGCATCTACTTAGTCACATGAGAGCAAGAGGTCCTACTTCGAAGGTGGAGATAATCCTGAGAGCCCAGAGAATCCCCTTGTCTTGCCTCTTCTTCTCATTCCCTTTTATTGTATATTGATATCCCCTCTACTTGTTGCACGTTGATCCTACTTTTTAGTAGCTTTGTATCGTTGCCTTTCCTTTATAGTGAGGATATCCGGCTTCGACAGCGATGTGGAAAACCTTGCAAGTGACGTTGCACATCCACTTCAAGATGCATTAGATCGTGTTGGATAAGGCCCTGTTGAAGCAAGTTACTAACTAGGGGAATTAATTGGGGTTTGGCGGGCTTTAATTAAGTCATGTATCGAGTAGAAACAGTATAATGATTTACATAGCTCACAAAAGTAGGGAAAGTCCTTAATGATGAAGAGACGACATCAGGGTAATTAGAGGATCTCAAAATCGTGTCCTTGATGAAGCTGATCCAATGCTCAACATGGGTTTGGAATCTCAAATCAGAAAAATTATCTCCCAGATTTGACCTGGCAGACAAATTTGCATTGGCCTAAAGAAGTTCAAGGTTTAGCCATACAATTTCTACAAAATCCTCATTGGTTTACAAGATCCAAAATACAATAATCAATTCAACACATTATAAAAGTTGTTTCTGAGAATGAGAAATAATCAAAATTGGCAGATTTATTGGACCGTTTCATGAAAGTGAAGGATATAGAGCTCGTCATCAATTATGATTTTTCTAGATCATGTGAAGACTATGTATGTCGGATTGGACAAATAGGACAAGCTCGTGGAAAGGCTAGAATCCACTATTGAACCAACAACTGCCAAAGTGTGAGGCTTGTTGATGTTTGGCGGATAATCGATCCAATGACTAATATTTTTTTGTTGTTGTATTTAAGTACAATCATCTTCTACTCAGCTCACCTTTTGGCAGTTGGCTTTCAAGCTGTCTGAACAAACTTAAGCAGTGTTTGAGAAGAAACAACCAATGAGTTTTATGAGTTTGGATGAGAATCTTCCAGCAATAATCCAATGATTTAACAAAATCCCTCATGTAGTGTTAGTAATTACAGATACCTTATGCCACAAATGTGAAATATTAGGATGCTAGAATGTGCAAAATACACGTAATGCGAACCAAATTTCTTGTCAATGATCAATCCACCTCTTAGAAAGTATTTTACATCAAAAATAGCCAACATGGTGGAACATGTCATTCATGCCTCTTCCTATTCCACAAGGATAGTCTCCGAAGATTCTATTCAAAAGTGTCTTTTTCAAATGGTATCACTTTAAAAGACTTCAACATTTGAAAGTTAGAGGTAAATGGTCGTAGGTCTTTGTTTCGAGATCTCTCTCTCTCTCTCTCTCTCTCTCTCTCTCTCTCTCTCTCTCTCTCTCTCTCTCTCTCTCTCTCTCTCTCTCTCTCTCTCTCTTAGTCTTAACTAGGAGGAAAATGACTTTCATAAATCAGCCAACTATAGCTAGATAAAGTCTCACAACTCTAGAATTCTATTTACATTTGTCTAAACCAAATTCTATAGTGCCATAAACCATTCCAAGATTGCTAGAAACTATAAGATAATTCAAAACCCAATCAAACATTGCTAGAAAAAACCAATGCGATGTTACAAACTAGAAAATTTTTCGTACAAACCAATTTTCTAGTGCCACAAACCATCCCATCACTACTACAACCCATTAAAACATCTTTGAACTAGTCAAGAATTTCCTAAAACTAGATGTATATTCATTCAAATCAATCAAATCAGAAGAAAAGTGTTGTACAACTACAACACTAAGAACTAATCCTGCAATTATAGTATCAAGAACTAGCCATACTATCAAGCCGTGTATAAAAGCACCACAACAGTAGATTACCACCAAAGTGGTGTGTAAGCCAAGAAGAAATACTGAGACGAGCTCACCTACAAAATTTGGAAGCAAAATATAAGATAGAGTCATCAGTATTCTTCATGGCGAGTTTCCCGTTCCAACACGGGATGAGCGCTTCAATGAAGACGTGATGAAGGTTAGAATACGTGAATACTGCAAGCACAAGCGTTCCAAAGTGCAAAGAGCAATCAAGCATGGGTGGAACAGACCAGATTGGCTGGCCAAGGAAGATTGGAAGAATACGAAGAAAGCAGCACGCGAGAATCCCGACAAGTGAAAGCAACAAAAGGAGGCAGCCAGAGCGCGAGTAGAGGCAGGGAGCTCGCACCACTTGGGGAGCGGTGGGTGGGCATCAGTTGAGGCCGATTTTGTAAGTGTTTTTGCATTCCTCTTTATGTTTGATCGTTTAGGGTTTATGGCTTTTTAAATTTTAATATATTGGATTGTTTGTATGTTTTGACAGTGGTCGATGACAAGACATGATCCCACACTGTACGAGCGCGAGTACGCAGGCAGGAAGGGCTTAAACGCCTTGATGAACATTCTGAGTTCTCACGGCGGCATGATTAGTATTAATGTTTACTCTTTTCTATTTGTTGTATTGTTTTATAAATGTCGCTATACGTTTATACTTATAAAAAGTTGTCTTTTTTTTTTTTTGCAGAATTCGACAGATACGCCGCTTGGACGCGATGAGACGTTTGATTAGATGACGTCAGTCTAGCCGTAGCTAGATATTATTAGTTTCTTTTTGTCATAGCTTATGTATCATGAGACGAATTTTATAGGTATTTTTGAAAACCATGTATATTTTTTCAATAATGACAATGGGGTTGTAACTACTACATTTGCAAAGTTTAACAATCAAGTGATTGTACCTATGATGTGTACAATTGTCATTGATTTACTTTCATCAATTCATGCTTGCCAGTCTTGTATCTTTATTTTGCAAACAATACGTGTTACCATATACATGTGGTAGTGATGTGTGTGAACACACTAGGACCGCTAGGGCATTTTTTCCCTCTTTAGGAGGTTTTTTCCCCCGTGCATTGTATATACGCCCATCACTCTAGGGCTATCTATCTTTCCATTGCACACTAAGTAACATACTCTCTATTGTGTGCCTTGAGCTTCCTTCGTCTTCTCCAAGCTGTGTGTGTTTCTCTGCAACCCTAATTCCAACAATTGGTATCAGAGCAGGTCACGTCCTCCCGGGCTTAGTCGCCAGCTGCTCCAACACATGCCTACTCACTTTCTCCGATTTCAGTGAGCGTTGACAAGCGTTCGCAAGTCGCAGGTCTGCTCAAAATTTTGATTTGGGCTCATTTTGGTCTCCGTTTCCACTACAGGCAGTACTGCACAAGCTATTTCGTCATTTTGTGCAAAATTTCTGTCAGTGCCGTTTTCTGCATAACATGTGCCTTATAGTCTTCTACGGTTTGTGCTACATAGCACAGGTTGTTCTCGCTCCGTTTCTCCTATTTTCGGGCAGTTTTCACATCAGGTGCAGCATTTACCATGGCTGACAACAACAACACAGATGTGTTCAAGATGTTTGCTGCTGAGGACAGGTTGGATGGGGACAACTACCCTATGTGGGCTTATATGATGAAACATGTTCGTGTGTCAAAGGTTGTCTGGAACATTGTGCAGGGCATTGATGACACTGCAAGGATTGCAGCTGTTAGATTTATTTTGCTTACGCAGCAAAACAAGCTCGTTGGGATGTTAAGGATGCACAGGCTCATACATTGATTGCGTTGTCTGTGAAGCGCACCATTGTTCCTCACATCCGTTCAGCAAAATCTGCAAAACAGGCTTGGGATATTCTAGCAGGTCTTTATGCAAGCCGCAATGAGGCTAAAATTGTTTTGCTGCGTAAAGAGCTGGAGTCAAAGATTATGCATGAGGAAGATGATATGGAAACTTTCCTTGCTAGTGTCAAGGATATCAATGAGCAGCTTATTTCTACAGGTGAAGTCATTTCAGACAGTTCCCTTGTGCAGACTGTTGTTGATGCCTTACCAAATTCCTACCAGACTTTTGCTAGTACTTGGAGACTTATGACCCAAGGAAATCCAAAAGTTGTCAAGTTTGATGCATTATGCACATTGCTCTTGCAAGAGACACTTTCCAAAAAAAACAGCACTAGACAGCGTGCAGTTGAACAAGCTTTTATTGCTTCTCAAAGAAAGGGTGGTAACAGCAATGCAGCCACTTCTTAAGGTTCTGCTGCGAGTGGTAAAAATTCTGTTCCTAATGCTTCTGCTGGCAGCACTTCGTCTGGCAATTCTGGTGATAAGGGCAAAAAGAAGATGCGTTGCCATTATTGTAAAGCCAATGATCACTTGATCAAGTCGTGTCCTAAGTTGAAGGCCAAAGAGGCTAAGAAGAAAGAGGATAGTTCCACTACAAATGCTAGTTCCACTACAAATGCAGCCATTGTTGAGTCTTCTGTGAAAGGAGACTGTAATGCTGATGTTGATGCAGAATGGGCTTTTAACGCAGAGTGCACTTACAATCCTGTTGTCCATGATGCATGCTTGTTAGTTGCTGCAGATTCACATGTGTGGTATTTCGATAGTGGTTCTACAAAGCACATTACCTCACATCGAGAATTGTTTACCTCTCTCGAGTCTGTCCCTCATGGGAATTCAGTCACTTCTGTCAACAACGCCTCTTATCCAGTTCAGGGAGTTGGAAAGATTGTGCTCACTGCTGCTAATGGCAGTTCCTCCACACTTGTTGATGCACTTTATGTACCTGGGATCAAGAAGAATCTCTTGTCTGTATCCGCACTTGCTAGGCTTGGACTTGTAGTCAAATTTGTGGATGACAGATGTACAGTTCATGATCTCAGTTTTGGTGATGAAATTGTTGCATCTGGCCTTTTGTGCCGTGGGCTATATAAGCTCACTTTGTATGACAAGTGTGGATAAAATTTTGTAAATGCTGTTGCAGATTCAAAGGCTATTTCAGATTAAAAACTTTGGCATGCACGTTTTGGTCATCTGAATTTTGCCAGTTTGCTGCGTTTGCAGAAATCTAATATGGTTGCTTCTCTGTCACCTCTTGAAGCACCTGTCAAACATGTTTGTGAAGGCTGTATTTTGGGTAAGATGCAGCGTTCTAAATTTCCAAAGGATGGTTCAGTTCGGGCCACATGTACGTTACAGCTTGTGCATAGTGATGTTTGTGGGCCCATGCAAACTCCGTCCTTGGGCAATTACCTGTACTTCGTGACTTTCATTGATGACTACTCTAGGCATGCATGGGTATTTCCGCTTAAAGCGAAGTCCGAAGTTTTCATGTGCTTCAAACAATTTCTGGCTCTGGCTGAAAATGTCTCAAAATGTACTATGGGAACCCTCCGTTCTGATCTAGGGGGGGTGTATATGTCTCATGAATTTAATGCATTTCTGGATAGTCGTGGGATAAAACACCAATGTACAGTGCCTTATACACCTCAGCAAAATGGTGTTTCTGAGAGGAAAAACAGGTCACTGACGGAAATGGCACGATGTATGGTCAAAAGTCAAGCTTTGCCGCATTCTTTTTGGCTTGAGGCCATTATGTGTGCCACTTATGTACTTAGCAGGTGTCCTACAAAAGCTTTGCAGTCTATTACTCCATATGAAGCATGGCATGATAGAAAGCCTTCTATTGAGCACATGCGTGTTTTTGGCTGTTTGGCATATGCTTTGGTGCCACAAGTGCAGAGCAGAAAATTGGATGATAAGGCTGTCAAATGTATTTTTGTTGGTTATAGTGCTGAAAGCAAAGGTTACAGGTTATATCATCCACAAACAAAACGTATTCTGGTTTCTCGGGATGTAGTGTTTGTGGAAGATTTTGTTCAACCCTTGTTGTCATGTACCAGAGACAGTAATGTAAGCTCACAGGACATTTATGACACTTTGTTGCCTCTTTTCAGTGGTGGAAATACGAATGTAAGTTCCAATGAGGCAAATGTACAGCCTATGGGGGTTTCTGAAAATGTTCTAGATCAGCCTATTACTGATGCAGATGTACATGATGTACTTGATGAGGAAAGGGCTGAAAATGAGTAGGCTAGAGGTATGCCAAAATGGCTGGTGCACACTTTGCGTGATAGTAAATTGGATGCACCTTTGTCTAGTCGTACTCGTTCAGGCTCTCGCCATGCATCTTATGCATCAGATTGTTATGCTTTGGATGTGTCTAGCTTACATGATGTTGAGGAGCCTCTGACTTTTGATGAAGCACAAAATTCAAAAAATTGGATGGCTGCCATGCAATCAGAATATGATGCACTTATAGAAAATGACACATGGACTTTATGTGATTTTCCTCCTGGCAAGAAGGCCATTGGTACAAAGTGGGTTTACAAATTGAAACGCAATCCGGATGGTGAGATCGATCGCCATAAGGCTCGACTTGTTGCAAAAGGTTATGCACAGCAAAAAGGCATAGACTATGAAGAGACTTTTGCTCCCACTTGTCGTATGACTCCTGTGCGTTTTCTATGTGCATTGGCAGCTCATTTTGGTTGGGATGTACATCAATCAGACATTGTTACTGCTTTCTTGAATGGTGACATATTTGAGGAAGTTTATGTAACGCAGCCTTGCGGTTTTGTCAGAAAAGGACAAGAGGGCAAAGTGTGCAAATGTAACAAGGCTTTGTATGGGTTGAAGCAATCTCCTTGTGCTTGGTATGAGAAAGCTGACACTCATTTGGTAAAACAAGGCTTTCGTAACAGTCCAACAGAAATCACATTGTATGTAAAGCGTGAGGGTGATGTACTTCTCATTGTGGTTCTTTATGTTGATGATTTGCTGATCACTGGACCAAATGAGAGACATATTGCTGAATTTAAGGATTATTTGAATGCTTCTTTCAAGATAAAAGATTTGGGGTTGTTGCATCATTATTTGGGTATACAGTTTAAGCAGTGTGATGGTGGTATTGCTTTGTGTCAGAAAAGTTACATAGAGACATTGCTATGTAAGTTTGGACTTGAGGATTGCAAACCTATTGCCACTCCCATGGAAACAGGTTTGAAGTTGAGTCTACATGATGTTGGTGATCCTGCTGATGTCACTCTTTACCAAACTGTTGTTGGCTGCCTCATTTATGTATGCAACACGAGGCCAGATATTCAGTTTGCAGTCTCACAGGTCAGCAGATTTATGCATAGCCCAGGGTCTAAGCATTGGCAGGCTGTCAAGAGGATTTTCCGCTACCTTAGTGGAACTTTACATCTTGGCTTGTTTTATCCCAAGGGGGAATCATTGCCGCCAGACTTACATGCTTTTTCGGACTCATATTGGGCTGGTTCTTTTGACACGCGAGTGTCCACAAGTGGTTTTTGTTTCATGCTTGGGAGTTCTTGTATATCATGGTTGAGCAAGAAGCAACCTACTGTGGCCACTTCGAGTTGTGAGGCTGAGTACAGGGCAGTCTTCACAGCTACGGTTGAGTGTGTATGGCTCAGACGCCTTATGGCTAATTTGGGTGTTGGACAGGACACTGCCAACACTATCTACATAGACAGTCGGAGCGCATTAGCAGTTGCGAGGAACCCAGTTTTTCATGCTCTCACAAAGCACATTGAGGTGCATTACCACTATGTCAGGGAGAGGCTCTCAGTAGGAGAGATCAACTTGGCTTATGTGCCAATATAGGACAACCTTGCAGATCTTTTCACAAAGGCATTGTCTCGTTAGAAGCTTGAAACTTTCCGCAAAGCTTTGGGCTTACTGCCCTTTGTGGACTGATCCTGTCCTCAGGGCATGGCACTTCCCTTTACTCATGTGCCAGCTCTCGTTCACCGCATCACTCCAGGGGGGATTTGTTACCATATACATGTGGTAGTGATGTGTGTGAACACACTAGGACCGCCGGGGCATTTTTTCCCTCTTTAGGAGTTTTTTTCCCCCGTGCATTGTATATACGCCCATCACTCTAGGGCTATCTATATTTCCATTGCACACTAAGAAACATACTCTCTATTGTGTGCCTTGAGCTTCCTTCGTCTTCTCCAAGCTGTGTGTGTTTCTCTGCAACCCTAATTCCAACAATACGTACTATGGATGATGGAGTTAATGGTTATATTGTGTTGTGGGTGACTATTTTGGGTCTATATCTACCTTTGCACTTTTTTTCAAAGGTGAATCAATTAATGAAACATTCAATATGGTTGATGGGTGGCAAGGCATTCAATGTCCTGCCACGAAACATTTTTCCTCTCAGGCGTTGTTATGAACGTCGCTATATAAGGCTCCGCAGCGTCACTATAAACATCACTATAGATGGCCTACAGACGTCGCTATAAGCATCGCTATAGGCGTCGCTATCTAGCGACGTTTATAGCGACGCGTATACCAACTTTTATAGCGACGCTTATAGCAACGTCCCTGTATCGACGATCTTAGCAACGCCGGGGGTTATAAAAACCAATGTATTTCCGTCGCTAAAAGCGTCACAAGAGCACACAACCTCTTGTAGTGTGAAATCAGTAAGTGAAATTAGTGAGGGAACACATTCGTTTATGCCACAATTACACTAACGTAGGCCATCATCCCCAGAAACGGCGCCAAATGTTGGGGGTCCCATCGTTGCAATAGCTCCAATGACCAACAAAATTATCAATCTGGAGGGATGAGCTACCCGGCTAGGGCATGGAAACACTCACACGGTTAGTGAGCTAATGGTGGCAACACAAATGGTTAACTCTATGAGGTGAGCTTCTCGGCCTATGGAGGAGCTAAGCCGCAATGAAGGGCAATTTCCATATCCACTTCGCTTCACCTCTAATCAACCCAATCACACACACTACGATTGCAAGATGCACACAACATTAATCCTATCATGCAACACACTAATCGCAAGCACACACACATAGATCTATCGAGCACCACACTCCAATCAAACCTACATGCACACACAAGAAAAAGAGGTCAATCACACAAGATTAGAGAGGGATTAACCAATTAGTTAAGATCTAGTTAATCTAAGCATCATAGGCAATCATAAGAAGTAAGAGAGAGGCATAGTGAGAGAGAATAAATCATTGATTAGTGTTAATCAAGTCTCATGAGCAAGGAGAAGCTCAAGGACTCCATATCCACACGCCTCAAGAGCTCTGACCAAAGAGTGCTCTCAACAAATGACTTGAGAACCCGAATTTCTTTTACACACTGCCTTATATACCTAGCTTAAAAATATGCAATGTCCAGCTGCCCAAGGCCTTTAGGGATCACCACTTACTGAATCTGCAACCTAGGTTCAGTAAGTGACCTAATCTTTACAACTTGGAACTCCCATTGAGCCCGTAACACATTAAAATATTACAATGGCTTGAAATAATTCGGGAATTTACAATATGTGACCATTTTGGGAAAACGTGGAAAATGTGTAACTCCAATCTTTACTGCTTCTTCACTTTGATCTTCGATGTGCATTGGTATGTCTTCGGTCTTTAGCAGCTTCTGTTAACTAACGTTGACTCAGTTAACAGAGAGAGAGAGAGAGAGAGAGAGAGAGAGAGAGAGAGAGAGAGAGAGAGAGAGAGAGAGAGAGAGAGAGAGAGAGAGAGAGAGAGAGAGGAAGAGTTGGTTGCTTTCGATAATGGAGGAGAGAGAGAGGGAGATCATGCCAAGAAAGAGGGGGAGAGAGAGAGAGAGGAGGGTTGTGCCAAGGGTGGCGGACCCCTCTGTGAGCGCAAGGAGAAGAGGGGGGGCAACCTCCAACAAAAAAAAGATTTTTTTCATATTAAGGCTTACACAATTGGGGTTAGTTCCCATGGCCGAGGCTTTTGAAAGTCGGCAATCATTAGCCCTCCCCTTCTGGCTAAAGGATTCATGCTTCTAGATCTGCTTCTGATTCTTTAGCAGTGGATTTGGAGGGTTCTCCATCCACTAGAATATCTACCATGAACATCGGATCAAACTTTAAGAAGTTCTTTTTGAGTCTCCATCCATGGACGTTGGTCTTGTGAATTCGACCATCTACCTCTATCAATTTGTAGCTACCATTGGTGTATCACCTTTTGACGATGAATGGCCCTTTCCATCAGGGCTGAAACTTCTTATCTTTCCTAGTGTGGAATCTGTTGTTGTATCTCAATACTAACATGCCTTTCTTCAAACACATTTTCTTAATCCCTTGATTGATTGTGAGTCAATATCGTTATACTTGTATCGTATAGTAGTTGATCGCATCTTCCCTATCTAGCTGAAGCCTTTCTAGATCCAAGATGTGGTTGCCAAGATTGGGCGTTGTAGCAAGCTAGCCATGAATTGAAAGCTATCTATCTGCTCCTCATGGGTAGAATGTCCTCTTTCCCATATACGAGATGGAAAGGGGTGAAACCTAGTGATGTTCAAAATGTCATGAGGTAGGCCCAAAGAGCATCCATGAGATGCTTATCCCAGTAATTTGTGTGGTTATTCACATGATTTGTGATGATTTTATAGATCACGTCGTTTACCTTTTCCACTAGACCATTGCACTGTGGATAGTATGGTGTGGAGTGTCGGAGTGTGATTCCTAGCTTCTTCATCAGTTCTCCCACTAAGTCGCCTTTGAAACCTAGCCCTGTATCAGATATTATCTCCAAAGGTGTACCAAAGCACCAACAAATGTGCTCAAATATTAACATTTCCACTTCTTGGGCTATAATCCGTGTGGTGGCTACTACTTCCGCCCATCGGGTCATGTAGTCTACACCAACTAGAATGTACAGATTACCTGATTGGGCCCTTGGTAAAGGACCAATTTCATCTATTCCCTAATTCTCAAAATGGGCCTTACAAGATGATAGGAGTCTATGGCTCATATGATAGTGTTTGATCACTGGATATTTGACAAGCTCTACATGTTTTACACCAATGATGGACGTCCTTGTTAGACTAGGGCAAGAGAATCCTACATGTAGAATCTTCTTCCTAGTAATATCTAGAGAAAAGTGGCCACCACAAACACCATCATGGAAACTTGAGATCACCTCCGTGATCTCACTGGATATTGGCACTTGCCTGAGGATTTGGTCTTTTCCCTTGCAATACAAGGTGTTGTTTATAAGGTGGTATCTTGTTTCCTTTTGGACAATCCATTGTTTTTGGCCCTTGGTATACCCTTGAGGACATTCTCCTGTATCTAAGAAGATGATTATATCAGGCACATCATCGCTACCTTGAAAGAGGGGCAACTTCAGTTTAATTGCTCATATGGGAACATCTTGTATTCTTTCCTTGGCTAGAGCATCTACTTCTTTATTTTATCTCCTAGGGACATGAAATAACTGCACCGCTTCAAAATTTCTTAAAAGAATCTTAACTTGGCATAATTGGCCAACAAAAACCTGATTTTTACAAACCCAAGTGCCATCTATCTACTTTATTAAGAGCATGGCATTTCCAAACACATTTAGGTGATGAACCCCTTGCAAAACACATTTTTCTAATCCAAGAATTAGGACCACGTACTCTGATTTGTTGTTGGAGTGGGAGTGTAACAGCTGCCCAATAGAGAAGACCTTTTCTCTTTTCTCACTGAAAATGACGATGTCAGCCGCAGCCTGGTCCAGTGTCCTTTTGTAATATCCATCAAATAAAAGAGAGTGAGCCCCTTCTAGCTTAGGAACTTCCACCATTGGTGTCACTCCTTTGCCTTATGTGTTGACCTTTAGCTTCTTCTCATAGTAACAATGAGTAAGAATACTTGTAAGACTAGCTCTGGTAGAGTTCTTCACTTGCATAGTGTAATCAAACTCTTGTAATTTAACGAGCCACTTAGAGATTCTAGATGAGACATCCATGTGTTGCATCACATACAACAATAATTCTTCCATTGTTAGAATTACAAATGGTCTAGGTAATAGATAAGAGCGGAACTTTGTAGTGGCAAACAATGCAAGCACCATGTGCTCTACCATGGTGAAGCCTTTTTCTGACGTGGTCATGACATGACTAAAGAAGTAGATAGGACGCATGAAAGAGGTTTGGGGGTCCTTGTGCATTAGTACGACCCCAAGTGTATCACTTCCTACATTGGTTTTAACATTAAATGGATCGTCCCATCTAGTTGGTGCAATGGTGGGAAGTGAAGCCATGATCTGTTTCACTTCGCTAAATTGTTGCTCGTTTTCTTCACTCCATAGGAAGACATCTCTATGGGTGACTTGTTGTAAAGGGATAACCACTTGAGAGAGAAAGTGAATGAACCTACTCAAAAGGAAAGACACCAATTTCTTAGCTATGTTGGGTGATGACAAAGACACTAAAGCTTGAACCTTGCTATGGTCAAACCTCAATTCCTTTGGCTGAAATTACATGGCCAAGAAGAGTGACCTTGCTTTCACCAATGTGACACTTATCTATGTTAAGCTAGCCACCCAAGGTTTGCAGCCTAGCAAGGCCATCATAGACCTTGATCAAATGGAGGGAGTGAGAGTTGTAGATGCAGAAATCATCTATGAAAACCCGTATTGACTTACCAAAGTATGGCTAGAAGAAAAAAGTCACATAGCATTGAAGTGTGCCCAAAGCATTGGTGAGGCCAAAAGGCATCACTCTATAAGAAAAACATCCCCATGGTGTTATGAAGGTTGTATTTTTTTGGTCTTTTGCTACAATGTTGAAGGAGTTAAAGGTTAGTTGAAGGGAGAGCTTGACAAAAGATAACTAGTTTTGCTTTGAAGACATGCTTTCCAAACACGGAAAAGATTTTGCATTTGAGCCCTATGAGATAGGGTGTGTTGATCCATACCTTATTTCTTCTATGGTGATCTTCACTATCCCTCGTGTGCCTTGGAACTTGAGCCCTATTCCTGTTCCAAAGGTTCATTTGCCAAAACTAATTGAGTTGCCTAATGAGAAGATCAAGATGGGCATTTTGAAGCCTTCTTGTGCTCCATATTCAGATAGGTGGTTCACAGTTCCGAAGAAAATGGTTCTTTACGCTTTATTTAGGATATGAAACTTGTAAATAAAGTGACAATAAAAAATGTGGGTATAGGGCCAATTGTCGATGAGTTTGCAGAGGCATTTTCAGGAAGGGCAATATATTCTATGGGAGATTTGTACTCAGGGTATGATCAATTAAAACTAGCAATGGAAAGCAGACCTGAATACCATGAGGACACCCTTGGGTTTAGTAAGGATGTGCAGCTTACCTCAGGGGAAACTAATTCAGTTGCGTATATGATGAATGGTATGAAAGAATTCCTACATGACTTCATACTGCAAACTACAATGTCTTTCCTTGATGATGCGCCAATCAAAGGATATGATGTAAGCGTTATAGATGTGGTTCTGGACTGGAGGGGGTTCCACAAGTATGTGGCAAACCATATCAATGATTGTGATAATATCTTGTCGAGGTTGGAAGAAGTGAACCTTACCTTGTCTGGGAAAAAGTCAATGTTTGGTGTGAGCAAAGTTCTTATTGTGGGACATATAAGCGGGCCATATGGTAGAAGGCCTTGTCCTGCAAAGATTGATGTAATTCAGTAAAATGAGAGAGAAATGTATAAATGTCACTAAGGTTCGAAGGTTCTTGAGTGCATGCGTGTTTTATGTTGTCTGGATTCCGCATTAGGTCCATGTGGCAGAACCTTTTGAGAAAGAACCAAAAGTTTCAATGGGAAGAAATACATATTCATGCCATGAGAAAATTAAAGAAGTTGTTGCTTATGTCTTCAACTTTGAGGAAAGCAAACTATGAATGTGGAAGATATGTAATTGTGACAGTGGATACTAGCCCCACAAGAATTGGATGGGCGATTGGGCAAGACGATGATGACGGAAAGCGATATGTGGTGAGATTTGGAGCAAAAGTCCTAAGTGCTCATCAACACAACTATCCACAGGTAAAAAGACAGTTATGGGGAGTAGTCACAACTTTGAAATGTGACAAAGAGTATTTGATAGGAGAAAATGTAATAGTGGAGACTAATTGTCTATCCCTTCTTGGAATGAACACAAGCTACTCAATTCCCGACATTGCTATGTTGAGATGGATTGCCTACATAAAGTCCTTGAATCCATAATTTAAGCATATTCCAAGGAAAGATAATCTAGTTTTTGCAGATATGCTTTCAAAAGCAAGGTATGAGAATGAAGAATACATGGTTGTCAAGGGCGATGATGTAGACACATAGTTCTATAGTATCTCTCATGCTAAGGGTGATCATGTTTTCCTATCAAATGCACTTGAGTCATTTATAGAGGACCTATATCAAGGTGATTGGTTGCTCATTGGACGCTATTTGAGCACTTTGACAAGGCAAGAAGGGTGGAATGATCAAGAGTTGAAAAGAATACCGAGAAAGGCCTATGGATACTTTTTGAAATATGGGTACTTATGAAAGCATCCAAAACAAAGAAATGGAATGCCGATGAGAGTCGTGAATGATAAGGACTCTCAAAATGAGCTTATGAAAACGTTTCATGAGATTCTTTATGCTAGACATAGAGGTGTATGGACCACTTTTACTCAAATGAAAGAGAGGTATTGGTGGAAAGGTATGTATAAATATGTATCTCACTTTGTGGAGTCCTGTGAAACCTGTCAAATGTATTCAAATGTACATCATCGTGATGGGTTGCACCCTACTTGCCGGTTTAGGGTTTATGGTTCCTGCAAGTTATACACGAAGATAGGGTTTAGGGTTTAGGGTTTAGGGTTCCTGCAAGATATTGAGAATGTAGTAGCACAATTGAAAGATTCAAGTTTAAATAATAAAGATAGATTTGATAAGAGGCATAGGCTAGACCTAAAGCTATTGAGAAAGGTGATTGGGTGTTGTTGTACGATAGTAGTCTTGAAAACCAGCATTCAATAATAAGAAATCTTTCAAAGAGATGGTTTGGTCCTTATGTGGTTCAACATGTAGATGGGAATGCGACTTACACCTTGCATGAACTAGATGGACAAAAATGAAGATTCCCAACGCAGGAAAAAGTATCAAGTTATTCAAAAGAAGAGGTGATACAGATCCCTTTGATTCACAAGAAAGTCAAAATGAAGGCTCTGATGAAAATGGTATGCATGTAGATGAAGAACGAGAGGATGATGCGTTAGATTTCGTTGCAAGTGATACCAAAATTGATATGTATGTTGACTTAAATGAAAACTCAACCTGCAAAACATATGGGTGGCACATGTCGGAGGATGTGTAGGTTTAGAGGGGGTGGATATCGTGCCATGGCACCTCCATAATATGAGATCACTCTCAATGCTTTTGTTATGTGGGACCAAATGCTATGATGTACATAGTGTGATATATGGAAAAAGGGTTGCCATAGTTGTAGGCGTTGTCAAGAGTTTTTTGGAGCAAGGAATTGCGCATATGTACATATCCATGCATGGTGCATCAAATAAAGGATTGCCCATTTTCCAAAGCCATGTGGTTACGTGGGGCCCACATGTGTATAAGTAGGACAACATGTACATAGTGCATCGATTTTCACTATTACCAGTACCAGTGTGTTTTTTCTATAACAATGAGGAGTTGGTAGCACGTAGATCTTCTCAAGGAAGCTATCCACTGGCCGATGACATGAGGTAAGCGAGTGCGCCAGATGACATCTAGTGGCGTCAAGACGTCGAATGGGGTCAGTACTCGCACGCGGAGAAGTACGGACACGACGTGGGTGTTTTCTTGTGATAATTATGCACAAAGGTCATCATGAGGACCATATTTTGGGGCCACTTCACGTGGTGGCGGGATGAATGATTGAAAAAAGTTGAGTGTTAGGTGTGCGGATGATGCAAAAGGGTGACAACTATGCACTGCGAGGTCAGTTTTTGGCATGTTCGGGGTCCGTTTGAGGTCATCTAGAAGACCAAGGGTTCCCAACTAATAAAGCTAAGTGTGGGAACTGAAAAAACAGAGAGAAGACCAGAAAAAACGTGGAGAGAAGAGGAGGAACAGCCGCAACTGTGTTTTTGGGGTTTTTGGAGCCTGTTTTGGCCGTAAACTGCTCATCCAAGGTCGGATTTGAGCACTTTGACATTGTAGACTGGGGTTTTGGGCCGTTCCGGACGCGATGGCGCTGTCCATTTTTCCAAATTCCTCACTCTTTTTCTGTTGTTTTAGCTTTGTAAGTTTCTCCTATTGAGAGAAGCTTCTTCTCCAATTTGTGATTGTATCTAGTATATTTTACCCATTTTGTGTGAGCTATTTGCCCCTTGGTGTTGGCCCAAGCTCATTTGTATCTAATTATCAGAAATTTCCTTCTTTTGAGCTCAGTTTTTTGGTTGTGTGTGTGTGTGTGTGTGTGTGTGTCTCTGTGTGGAGTGGGCAAGTGGATAGTCTCTCTCCTCTCACTCCATAGGTGTGTTCCCTGTCTCGGCCAGGTGTGTTGTGTAAGCCGAGTGGTGCCCCATAGTGTGTGTGTGTGTGTGTGTGTATATCTTCCCAAGATCTTCCCCACAGAGGATCTTCTTCGAGTACCTTCTGCTTTGAGCTTCAAGCTTCGAGATTCGGGATTACAGGTTGCAGGTTGCAGATTACAGGTTACAGGTACAGGTACAGATACAGGTGATTCACATAGGTACAGGTACAGGTACAGATACAGGTGATTCACATAGGTACAGGTAGCTGGAGTACAGTGATATACTAACAGTGGAGTCACTTGCAATTGTTGTGGGTATGCATCATTTGGCGCCTGTTTGAGTGCATTGTCTGTTGGATTGTACGTTACTTGTGGAAACTTCCATTGTACGCCTTTGTGGAGCCATACTTGGTTTTATTTGGCAGTCCCAGCCATTTCTGAGACTTGGTCTATAAGATAGTCATTTCTGAGACTTGACTATACAAGATTTGCATAAGCCTTCATGTGAGGGTCGATAGCGTGAGGTTTTATTGAGCTGGGGGATTCTCAAATGTGGAGATCCTTGCGGTGATATAGGTAGCTGGAGCACCCTTTTCGTGACCTCGCCATAGGCTATGTACTAGTGATTCCTACTTGATGCTCGGGTTCTATTGTTGACAGCTTATGCATACATATACAATCTATATTTTGGGTTCACACTCCTCTACTTCTGGGGAAACTCTGCCAAAATTTTTCCGAGTTGTGATGGCTGGTTTTTTGGTCTTTTGAGCCATTTATGATGTTATGATGCTGAAATTTTGACAAATCAGAGGATAAGACAGGTGTGCTTTCTTGGGAGCTTCATGGTTGGCTTTAATGGATGATCAAAATGGACCTCAATTCACGCTTTTTCATTTAACTCAAAGAATCCAGATAAATGTTCACATGTCCAGGAAGATTTTTTTTCCAGCAGCGTATAGTCTTTATGTTCGGGCCAAGAAGATTAAGAGAGATCCTGGAATGTCCTTTGCCTGTTGTAATTACGATGATCAACTATGAAAACTCATTTGATGTGCATGTGTTTGTCCTTATCTAAAACTAAGCTCCATTGAAGTTTTTGGGGATTGGGTAGTGAAGTTTTGGGTTCTTACACGTGTGTTTGAAGGGGTTCTCAAAGCATAGTAGCTTGGGTAGACATGGCTTTCTCTTATCCGGAATTTCATGGAAGAAGTGGTGAAGATGCGGAACACTTTCTAGAGAAATTCGAGGTGGCATGCATAAGCAACAATATGTGTGATGAGGACAAGATTTTGAGGCTATTTGGATTGCTTTTGAAAGATGAGGCCCATGTTTTGAAGCTAAAGAAGCAGTGGCTTCTTCTTCTGGTTTAAGTCTTGACAAGTTTATAGATCTTGGAAAAGAGTAGATAACAATACATTCCTTGGATCGCTCGCTATTGCTGCTCGCCCCCCTCCCCCTCTGCGCCATCGCTCGTCCCCCCCCCCCTCCCCCCCTGCTGCCTCCCGTCCCCTACTTACCCCTCGCATTGCCGCCCTGCCTACCCACCCGCTCACGCGTGCCCGCCCCTCTTGCCCCCGCTTGTAACCGCCTACTACCCCGCCTCCCGCTGCCTCCCCGTTAGGCTGCAGCGCCCCCCCTTCTCATGCCCCCATCCACCCCCCCGCTGCCCCTTTTTTCCTTGCTTTGCTGCCTTTTTTCTTCCCCCCCCATCGTTTTCGACAATCCTGAAGGACCTGCACTTGGCTCTGAATCTCTGTTACTTCAAGTTGTGCTCGGAGTGCTCGGTTGCAGAGCGCCTTAACCGACTGCTTCTTCGCCATAGTAGTAGACACAGAAGGAGACTCCAGCTCCGCCACAGAGGGACTCATTTGAAGCCCCCTCGCCCGACCCCGCTGAGCCCACCATTTGACTTGCTCTTTCGCCGACAGAGCGAGCGAGCCTTACCGCAAAGGTAGAGCACTTGCAGGCGACTTCTGTCATCTACAAGGTTCTCGGCACCCGTCCTAGCAGAGGAGAGCTGTGAGACCTTCTCCGGGCCCGCCTTATCGCAGAGGTGGGAAAGATTTTGTATGTCTAGATCCTCGGACGAGGGTACTACCAGATCGAGTTCATGACTTCCGAGATGGCCTCCAAGGTCATAGCTATGAGTCCACTGGCCATCCGAGCATCACGCGCCCACTTTCGACAGTGGCGACATGGTTTTGACCCGACTTCGGATGTGCTAGTAGAGGAGGTAGACATCCCCATTTGAGTCTGCTTTTCGGGTTTACGGAGGGAGTACCTTCCACTTCTCTCCAGAATTGGCTCTGCCATCGGGACTATCCTGGAGACACCTCGTACGGCAGCATCAGTAGCTGCCAAGGCGGCTGGCATCCCTTTAGTTTGAGTTTTGGTCAGAGATACCCACACCCTCCCGAAGGTCATCCTTCTGCCTCGAGTGAGTGGGGGTTGGTTTAGAGAGAGTGTGGAGTACTCGGGTCTCCCAAACCAGTGCTTCATTTGCAAACAGATGGTCCATCTAGCGAAGGCCTGTCCCCGCAGGAGGCCACGACCTGCACCTCAACCTCAGCCCCAGCCTACCAAGGTTGGGCCGCAACTAGAGCCAGCGGCATAGCGCACAGATTCTGAGAAACCCTTCGAGCCTGGGGCTCCAACGGAGGAGGGATGGCAGCAAGCCCGTGGCCGTCGACGCCAGGGGCCACAGCGGCAGCCTGGCTCTCAGAGTGGCCCTCAGGTGCCTACTCAGCAGCAATGGGTTCCCACAGCCTCCACTTCTGCTTCACCCTCGCCAGCCACCCCACCTTCAGATCTCCCCTCTTCCTCCTCATCCCCTCCCCCGCCCTTTGCTGCCGCCCACTCCCCACCTCGCCCCCCTGTCTTTGTCGCCCCACCCCGCTTCGTTTCTCCTCCGCCTCCCCCAGCTCCTTCTCCCCCCCCTCCTGCTTCAGTGCCACAGTCGACTCAGGAGACTAGTTCCTCGATGGCGGCTAGGAGATCTCTTGGCAGTGCCTTTGCCACGAGTTTCCTAGCGAGAGAGGGTCAGCCCTTCTTGCGGCCCCCTCTGCAGATTCAGACATTTTCACTTGCAGCTATCCCTCGTGGTCTGATGAGCATTGACCTCCGACGCCACTGGTATTTCTTCAATTACGGATTCACTCGCTTTCTCGGCGATTCCGCAGCAGACCACGAGGCAGCCTGCTTCAGGGTCCACGCTCTGTTCCTCGCCGCTAGGGGGACAGAGGCCTTGGACTCAGCAGTTGGTTTCTGTTTTCCCCTCTGCGGTCGGACCGAGACAGAGTGGTCCCTAGACTCAGTGGTGGGATGGTTGCATACACAGGTTCTCGAGTTCTCTCACCACATGGGAGAGCTTGGAGTTACAGATTTTCTGCAGACTTTGTGGCCACTGGCCAAGTTTTCGGTGACACCCCCAGACTCTGCAGGATGTAGGCACATTGTGGTGTACTTTTTTGTTGATACGCAGTGTTTGCCTTGCTATGTATACATTCATGAGGACTCCTGGACAGAGGAGGTTGCTTTACGCACGGCTTGCTCTGCATGGGCTTGGGCCAGGCACTCATTATAGGCTCGCCTATCTAGAGGACACTCGGATGCGGATTACTCCCCATCCAAGCCTACCTCGAAGATAGCCCGTCTTGCTGCTGCGGCAGCATCTGTTCTCTCTCGCTCCCCATGAGTATCGTCTCGTGGAACATGCAAGGATTAGGTGGTCCCCAGTTTCAGCGACAGCGGGGCCGATTGTGTCAAGAGCTTCAGCGTTGCCTTGTGGGAGGAGAGATTGATCTCCTTATGCTTCAGGAGCACCATTTGTCTGAGAGCCGCATTCGGCGATGTGGTCAGATTTTGCGGGGACGTTATGATACCTTTTGGTCAGCTGCTTTTGGACCTGGAGGCATCCAAGGTGGGGTATGTATGACTATTACGGACTCTTTGCAGCAGGCCATTGTGGGCAGAGGGATTATTGTGCCAGGCAGGGCTCACTGGATTACTTTGCAAGTTCAGGGTGGCCTTGTGGGCTTCGTGAACATCTATGCGCCGAATGTGGCGAGTGCTTGTGCAGAGTTTTGGTCACAGATTGTTGAGTCTTTGCCACAGGTTGACCATTGGTGTGTAGGAGGAGACTTCAACATGTTGGAGGACCCCTCTGACAGGATCGGAGGCAGCCATGCTACTGTACATGGAGTTGAGTTAGCAGCTTGGGAGAGGCTGTGTATGACTTTGAGGGTCTTGGATACATGGCAGCATTCTGTCTTTGTGAGGCCTCCAGAGAGTCTTGCCTTCTCTAGATCGGACCGCAGAGTGGGAGGAGTGAATCTATCGCGGATAGATCGCTTCTACACTAGTGACCACTTCAGTGACTTGGGGGGATCAGTGGGCATCCTAGCAAGGAAATCCTTCTCGGACCATGCACCAGTGATCCTCACAGTGGCAAACAGGCAGAGGAGTGGGAGAACGATGCTTTGCATTCCAGAGCGGGTCTTGTTGGACTCATCACTCAGAGAGAGGGTAGAGGCTCTCTGGACAGAGGGCATGGACAGCCAGGCTCTACCTGCAGACAGAGTGGCCTTAGACCTAGCTCAGCTTAGCCACTTTTTTCTCCAGGAGTCTTTGGCTCGACGGGCTGCAGCGAGAGAGGAGGAGCAGCATCTCAGATGAGGCATTGCTTCACTACAGAGGATGCAGGAGCAGCATCTAGACAGTCCATGGTTGGAGGAGCAGTTACAGCAGGCTCGACAGGAGCTTTCTTGCACAGACTCAGAGGCGCCATGAGTTTGCCTTTCACCGACAGGCATCTCAGTGGACTCAGGTGGGTGACAGAGTGACAGGTGTTGTTTTTGAGACAGTGGGACCTCAACACTGGCATGCCAAGGTCAATCAGCTGAGGAGACCCGATGGGTCAGCTGTTTGTGAGCCTGAGGATATGCGTGCAGTTGCTACTGACTTTTACCGTGAGCTACTATCGGCTGAGCCCCAGTCAGAGAGACAGGAAGCATGCAGGGAGTAGGTTTGGGTGCAGATGCCTTGCCTTGTGACTGAGGAGATGTGCCAGAGGCTAGAGCTACCTCTTCAGCATGAGGAGCTGCACACGGCTCTTAGGGCCCTCCCTCGTGGTAGCTGTCCAGGTGAGGAAGGGCTGACTCCCAGCTTCTTCTTGGAGTACTGGGACTTGCTTGGCCCATATCTTTTTAGTGTCTTTCAGTACATCCTGCACACAGGAGTAATGCCGGATAGCATGAGTGAGGGCCTCATTTACCTCATTCCAAAGGAGGGTGGCTCCTTGGATGAGATTCGACAGTGGTGCCCCATCACCATCCTCAACTCAGCCTACAAAATTCTTGCCAAGGCTCTGAGTTTGAGGATTCAACCGCTTTTGGAGAGCCTTATACATGGGACTCAGACAGGTTTTGTCAAGGAACGCAGTATCCTTGACAACATCTTCACTTTCTGGGAGGCTTTTGCCCTAGCACGGCTCCGTGGGGAGGACCTTGTGATTCTTATTCTCGATTTTGAGAAGGCATACGACAGAGTTGACTGGGACTTTCTAGAGGGAACTCTACGTAGGATGGGCTTCTCAGATGCTTGGATCAGAGGGGTGTCAGCTTTCTACAGACAGGCTCATAGTCGGGTGCTTTTGGCAGGAGGTAGAAGTGAGCGCTTCATGCTCACACGATCGGTCAGATAGGGTTGTCCTCTTGTCCCCTTTCTCTTTCTATTATATGCGGAGGCAATGAGAAGATGTTTGGTGTCTCAGCAGGTTGGTCTGAGGGGCCTTGCACTCCCTATACGGGGAGATGAGCTACTGGACGCTGAGTTTGCCGACGACTCAGCCTTGTACTTAGAGGGCCAGGAGGCCAATCTACACAGATGTGAGCAGGCTTTGGCGACCTTCTGCTGTGCATTGGGCGCACTGATCAACTGGAGAAAGACAGTAGCTTTCTCGGTTGGCAGTGCTCCTGTGCTAGATTGGATGCGAGGAGAGGGTTTCAGGTGGATTCCTTCAGGGACTGCAGTTCGATACTTGGGTTGTCAGGTTGGTTTGGATTTTTCCCTCGAGTTGCAGATTTCTCCTCTTCTCCTGTCCATCAGGAGAAAGTTGTTACATTGGATCTCAGCACGACTATCGCTGGCTGGTAGAGTAGTAGTTGCCAACCAAGTGTTGTTGACGACTATGTGGTACATCACTTCTTGCTGGATCTTCTCGAGTTCTTGCATCACCCAGGTAGAGAGGCTGATCAGGAACTTCCTTTGGTCAGGTCGCGACACTCAGATTGCCCGAGCCAAGGTGGCTTGGTCGGTCATCACACTTCCTTGTTCTCATGGAGGACTTGGGATCATTGATCCAGTACAGCAGAGTAGAGCCCTTCTTGGGAAGTTCGTCATCAGAGGACTCCATCCAGGCGAGGAGCCCTGGAAGGAGTTCTTGCTGCAGAGGCTTCGTGCTAGGGTGCCTCAGTCAGGAGGCCCTTGGAAACCTTCGACCAGATGGATCTTTACAGAGTTGCGCCGAGTTGGTTTGAGCAGGAGACTGGAGGACCGATTCACTGTGAGTTTGCTTCGTTCTTGGGAGCTATTACGGCGTGGCCTAGAGCAGAGACAGCCGACGTGCATGGAGGAGCCCCTACAACAGCCCCTCGTCTGGAACCCCATGGTTAGCACTCAGAGAGGCCACTTGGTTGGGAGTAGGCCTCATGTTTCTTGGGGTCCCATGGCAGCAGGTCCAGCGCGCTCTCTAGGTGACTTGCTAGAGTTCACAGGTTTGTTAGAGGAGGGGCAAGCTGTCCAGCTACAGGGCATGAGAGGGGTTCAGAGCATGTGTTAGGACATCTCAGACTCAGTTCCAACTGAGTGGCTCACGCCTCTCGAGCCAGTAGCACCCCAGTGGATGGGAGCCTTCACACGACTAGAGGTTCTCATTTTAGTCAGGGCTTGCTCAAAGACTGTCCCAGCCCTGTTCTTCGAGCTTCAGGGTGGGGGACGATTACAGCGAGTTGCAGTCGAGGCCCCGCAGGTAGCAGAGTGTTGTTTCCAGAGGATCCGAGTTGTGGGCATCTGTGGGAGGACTTGCGTCATAGACCCTGACCCAGCAGCTCTTGAGACGGGACACTGGAGGCTATGGGCTTGGGAGTGCTATCCACTGGCACGAGTACAGTGGGATCCTGGTGAGTGGCTTTGGAGGGACCCCCTCTCTTCTGCAGACCGCCCAGGAGTCCCTTTCTTTCAGTACACTGTTCGGCTTGGACGTCATATACTTGCAGCACAGAGAGAGGCCCACCCCGCTGCAGCACGTCATTGGCAGGAGGAGGGCCTCACAATTGAGTTCTTGGCAGCTTTTTGGCAGAGGCTGTGGGACTCCACACAATCGAGGCGCGTCACTTTGTTCCAGTGGTTAGTTGCACACAGAGCCACATCAGTAGGGAGGTGGCTTGAGCATAGTGGTCTCTCGGCCGCATGTACAGCCTGTGACCAGTTGGTGGAGAGTCAGCGACACTGTCTTTGGGAGTGTCCCTCGGCCCAACAGGTGTGGCTATGAGTTCTTCGGCTGATGCCTGCCCTCTCCACGGCTCGACAGTACACTTGGGGGATAGCGGCTTGGTCCACCCTCACAGGCCCGGCACTTCATTTTGAGCTATCTTCCACCAGCAGAATGATAGTGATAGAGGGGGGGCAACCTACACTCCAGCCTGCTACAGACCTTACTCCACAGGATTGGTGCAGTGAGAGAGATGAGTATTGGGAGCTCATCAGCGGCATAGCTCTCTGGTTCATCTGGCGGGCCCGTTGTTTCCGCATCTTTGAGGCTCGCCCTGTGCCACCAGCAGAGACTGTTCGTGATTTTTGGCTGTAGCTGATCCATACTCTCAGAGGACAGCTTAAGGGACTACAGGGCAGCTCCGACCGCATGCGGGAGCGCCACGAGGCTTTCCTTCGACTCTGGCGCCCTGGGCCTTTCTACACCATGGTCCAAGGGGTGCTCAGATGGCACTACTATCCACCTGTGTGGCTTTTCCCTCCTCCCATCTCTTGATTTAGCCCCATTGTATATATGATGTTCTTTCATTGGGAGAGTCTCCCCATCATGCTTGTTGTAGCCCTCTCTTGCAGAGGTGGATGTAGCCCTATGGACAGTTTTCATTAACTAATAGAAGGATATTTTTCTCAAAAAATAAAAAATAAAAAAATTTATAGAATCTTTTTAGAGCGTTTCCAGGTTTTTGAAGATGCAAATGTAGTATGGAATGAGCTCAATTCTCTTAAGCAAGGTTCTTGTCAAGGTGTTGATGCCTATGTACAAGGTTTTACAGATTTATGGACTCGTTGGTGTGTTGCTCTTAAGGATGATACCACCCCTTATTCATTGAAGAAAAGTTTTTGTTGTTGATGGTTTGTCACCTTGGTTGCGGTTCGAAGTTGAGTTGAAGAGGCCCGAGTCTTTTGAAGATGCGGTATGCATTGCAAAGCACAAGGAATGGAAGTTTAAGCGTCTTGAAGAACATGGTATCATTACAGGTATGCATGTGCAAGATGGATTTGACATGGAAGATGAAGTTAAGCCTAAGCAGGTGAAAAGTAGCCTATCCTATGATGTTTCTTGTTTCTTCCCAAGGTCTATTGTGAAGTGTAAAGAGGTCTTGCAGGTTGACAGGTTTATGGAAGAGACTAAAGAGATGACTAATGCTTTGGATACAGGATTGAAAAGTCTTGAAGAGGATGCATTGGCTACTTGTGTACCTTGTGATTCTGGGTGTGAGTGTGAGTTCGAGGTTATTGATGATGAGCACGTATCTTTGGATACTAGTTCCTTGGAAATTAGGGAAGAGGGCAAGGTTGAGACCCATTTTGTGGATTTGTTGGATGTGGAGCCTATTTTGAAGCCATATTTTGATGTATGTGCAGTGATTGAACCGATTTGTGAGCATGATTGTGGTTTAGATCAGGGATCTGTATTCTTGGAGACTGATGAACCCATGCTAGAAGCTATGGATAGTGGCGCTAGCCATGATTATGATGTGGATAAAGTTATGTGTGATGATGAGTATGCTTATGATGATGAGAAGGGGTTTGGCATATATGAGTCCAATCTCAGCTACGTGGATGCCTATGCTAGGGATATGTGTGCTGCGGGGATACTTTTGTGCTTTGGATATCAACAACTTTACCTTCACACAATGCTTTTAGCTACTTGGGTGCATGATTTGCAGGTTGTTGCTATGGCTAGTGAAGCCAAGATGCCAGGTGATGAGTCACTTGAGTTGTTTCTATCTGTTGGGTTGAATGTGGTATGCAATATTTATGCTTTTGAAACTCTAGACAGGGCGGATGTGTTACTTGGATATGCCTATGGTGCATTTTGGTTGATTGTTGACAAATGTAGGTGTGATGTTATGATGCTTCTTGTGAATCAGGCGATATGCCTTTTGCCTTTTGATCCAGGTGGAATGAGCATCTACTAGTGTTGCTACTGAGCATGAATGCTCTAGCAGGCTAGGGGGTGGGAAAATTATGTCAGAAGTTTTGGAGCAAGGAATTGCGCATATGTACATATCCATGCATGGTGCATCGAATAAAGGATTGCCCATTTTCCAGAGCCAAGTGGTTACGTGGGGCCCACATGTGTACAGGTAGGACAGCATGTACATAGTGCATCGATTTTCACTATTACCAGTACCAGTGTGTTTTTTCTATAATAATGAGGAGTTGGTAGCGCGTAAATCTTCTCGAGGAAGCTATCCACTGGCCGATGACATGAGGTAAGCGAGTGCGTTAGATGACATCTAGTGGCGTCAGGACGTCGAATGGGGTCAGTACTCGCACGCGGAGAAGTACGGACACGACGTGGGTGTTTTCTTGTGATAATTATGCAGAAAGGTCATCATGAGGACCATATTCTGGGTCCACTTCACGTGGTGGCGGGATGAATGATTGAAAAAAGTTGAGTGCTAGGTGTGCGGATGATGCAAAAGGGTGACAACTATCACTGCGAGGTCAGTTTTTGGCATGTTCGGGGTCCGTTTGAGGTCATCTAAAAGACCAAGGGTTCCCAACTAATAAAGCTAAGTGTGGGAACTGAAAAAACAGAGAGAAGACCAGAAAAAACGTGGAGAGAAGAGGAGGAACAGCCGCAACTGTGTTTTTGGGGTTTTTGGAGCCTGTTTTGGCCGTAAACTGCTCATCCAAGGTCGGATTTGAGCACTTTGACATTGTAGACTGGGGTTTTGGGCCGTTCCGGACGCAATGGCGCTGTCCATTTTTCCAAATTCCTCACTCTTTTTCTGCTTCTTTGGCTGTGTAAGTTTCTCCTATTGAGCGAAGCTTCTTCTCCAATTTGTGATTGTATTTGGTATATTTTACCCATTTTGTGTGAGCTATTTGCCCCATGGTGTTGGCCCAAGCTCATTTGTATCTAATTATCAGAAGTTCCCCTCTTTTGAGCTCAGTTTTTTGGGTGTGTGTGTGTGTGTGTGTGTCTCTGTGTGGAGTGGGCAAGTGGATAGTCTCTCTCCTCTCACTCCATAGGTGTGTTCCCTGTCTCGGCCAGGTGTGTTGTGTAAGCCGAGTGGTGCCCCATAGTGTGTGTGTGTGTGTATCTTCCCAAGAGTGTGTGTCGGGTAGTTATAGAGGCGTTCTGTGTGTTTCCATCCCGCTCACAGCGTATACATACTTTGGCGGGAAAGCGACGCCGGGGATGTGGCACTGTTGCATGTTTTTTCACATAAATATATGCATATTTTGCTTTAGAAATGTACAAATGTCAAGTGTTTTGAAGTGGCATGATCGTTTTGCCTACAAAGTTCAATGCGGGAAATCTCGACCAAAAATAGCAGGTTTCGTATGCGGACGTAAAAGATGTTTCTAAAGTGCTTACCAAGTGGAAAAATGAGTTTCAACATGAAATTTGAGGCCAATGGGATTTTTCCACAAATTTAGGAATTTCCTTAAAATGATCAAAAATAGCCTAAAAGTAGCTCAAAATAGATCAGAATGTCGATGATTCCATCGTTTTGCAAGTTGTGTGGGAAGTTTTAGAGCTAGGAATGAGCTCATTTGGGCACATGAGCAAGGAGATACAGCCATTCCTTTACAGGGAGCACTCAATTGGGAGCTATGCTACATGTAATCTTCACGCACACAAGAATTTGAAGTTGGTCTTCGTTGATTTTCAAAATGGAGCTTTCATGGTTGGAGTTTTGTTCTTTTTTAGTGTGTTTTTAGATTCAAATCATCTACATCTTGCTTGAATTTTCTACGAATACTCACAATCAGAGGCCCCATGCTTTCCTAGTCACAGTGCGCACTTCTTGACACATTTTTGGTGAACCCGATGCGACGTAGGCTAGGGTGAGCATTCAAAAGCTTCATAGTAAGTCTCAAAACAAAGTTTTAAAGCTATGGAGAAACAAGAGCAACAGGGGGTTTGATTTGATCCACTCACACTACAAATGTTTCAAGCCCTTGCAATGTTTATGCATCAACAACAAGCTGCACAAAGGAGGGAGCTTTCTTCAACCAAAGTGCTTCAATCTGTAGTGAAGAAAAAAAGGATGTAAAAAAGTATCTTTGTGGTTATGTAAAGAAGATGGAGCTACATCAAGTGCCCGAAGCAGAGATGGTGCAAAGTTTTGAACTAACTGTGCTTCTCGAGATTAGAGAGCATGCAAGGGAATTAGAAATGAGCATGGGGCAACTTGGGAAGCATTCAAGTTTGCCTTAAAAGAAGAGTATTTCATGGAGGACTCCTAAAGGGTAACAAAGAGGACTTTTTTAGACTGGGTAGTTTGGCCAAAAGAGGGGCTTTCACCTATCGAGATGCTAAGGGAATTCGAACGTCGTTATGATCAACTTTCAACAACTGCAAAGGCTACCCTAAACTCGGAGAAGACTGAGCTCTTTTTGCAGGACGTAGGTAAAGAGATTCAAGAGAAGTTAGAGCTACTACGTGAGGATAAGGATGCAGAACAAGGCTTAAAGACTAATTGCAATGAAGTTGAAGATGCCATTTCGCTGCTAACTAAGCCACAATGATGAAGAGACAAGAGGATAGTCAACCCTACTCAAGTCCCAAGTGTCCCTGAGAGCCCCATAAAGCATGTTATTGTGGTTCCAAAGAGTGACAAGTCCATTCTAGATGATATTGTCAAGGGAATTAAAGATCTAAAGCTAAAGCTTACAAGGCTAGAAGAAAGGGGACAACCATCAGGACAATCTATGGGGCAAAGACCTCAAAACAGAGAAGTCTTTGTATATAGATGCATATAGTGTGATAGCACTCACCATGGAAGGAGTGATTGTGAAATTTGTAAAGAGGCTTTGACAAAGGAGCTTGTTTTCTTTAAAGATGGAAAAATTCACTTAAGTGAAACAAGTAAGCTCTTGGGGACAAGTTTTGGGAAAAGCGGGATCATGGCTACTAGCCATGCCATCTCAATGGTTGAGGCAATCGCCTATGGGTTGAAGGTGGATCCTATTAAGAAAAAAGGATTAGTCAAAGTTGGAGAAGAGGAATCTAATGGTATTGGAGAGCTATGGACATGCGCTATAAAGGCTACTATGAAGGGTAAAATGACTACAAAGGTTTTACATGAAGCTAGAGATTCAATCGTCTTGAAACACTTTGGAATGACCCTATGGACTCTTTGTTAGTGCATGTATACATTGCCAAATGTCAAGAAAACGAGGCTATTGTTGAAGAGAAATGTAGGCGTGAGAATGTGGATGAAGGGCCTTCAAAGCGGGCCATGAGGAGTGGAACTAGAAATGACACAGTGCCTCCTAGATCACCTTCTCCGCAATAGATGCCCGTCCCCAAAGTGCCTATGCAAGAAGCCTCTAAAGAGAAGAAGAAGGATGAAACAAAATCCAAAGCAAAGGGTCCGGCCTACAATGTCCAATCCGATATAGAGGTAGCAACGGATCTCAAAAAAGAACACAACTCCAGCCATGAAAGCTCCATTTTGAAAATCAACGAAGAGCAACTTAAAATTCTTGTGTGTGTGAAGATTAGGTGTAGCATCGCTCCCAATTGCACAGATGCAGTGCTCGTTCGACCTATTAAAAACCCTAAAGTTACGCTTCGATTCTTCATCATGACCATTTTATGAAAGCCTCACTACTTAATTGGAGAAGCCCGAGTATTTATTTGAGGAGGGTAAACCCTAATTGGAGGCCTCACAACCTCAACCATGTAGTGGAAGCAACATGGGACTGCACTAGCACCCTGTAAAGGAATGGTTGTATCTCCTTGCTCATGTGCCCAACTGAGCTCATTCTTGGTTCTAAAACTTCCCACACAACTTGAAAAGCGACGGCATCGTCAGCATTTAGATCTATTTTGAGCTATTTTTAGGTTATTTTTTACCATTTTAAGGCCATTTTTTGCCCAAAAATTCCCCTTTTTATTCGTAAAAAGCCCAAACGACTGGGGAAAAATCCCTAAATTTGTGGGAAAATCCCATTGGACTCAAATTTCATGCGGAAACTCATTTTTCCACATGGTAAGCACTTTGGACACTTCTTTTACGCCCGCGTACGAAACCTGCTATTTTTGGCCGAGATTGCCGACATTGAACTTTGTGGGCCCCAAGAGGATCTTGCAGGTAGAATCTTCTTTCTAGTAATATCTAGAGCAAAGTGGCCGCCACAATCACCATCATGGAAACTTGAGATCACGGACCTCCGTGATCTCACTGGATATTGGCACTTGCATGAGAATTTGGTCTTTTCCCTTGCAGTACAAGGTGTTGTTTATAAGGTGGTATCTTGTTTCCTTTTGGACAATCCATTGCTTTTGGCCCTTGGTATACCCTTGAGGACATTCTCCTGTATCTAAGAATATGATTATATCAGGCATAGCATCGCTACCTTGAAAGAGGGGCAGCTTCAGTTTAATTGCTCATATGGGAACATCTTGTATTCTTTCCTTGGCTAGAGCACCTGCTTCTTGATTTTATGTCCTAGGGACATGAAATAGCTGCACCACTTCAAAATTTCTTAAAAGATCCTTAACTTGGTGTAATTGACTAAGAAAAACCAAATTTCTACAAACCTAAGTGCCATCTATCTGCTTTATTAAGAGCATGGCATAACCAAACACATTTAGGTGATGAACCCTTGCAAAACACATTGTTCTTATCCAAGAATTAGGACCGCGTACTCTGCTTTGTTGTTGGAGTGGGAGTGTAGCAACTACCCAATAGAGAAGACCTTTTTCCTTTTCTCATTGAAAATGACGATGCCAGCCGCAGCTTGGTCCCTTGTCCTTTTGTAAGCTCAATCAAAGAAAAGAGAGTGTGCTCCTTCTAGCTTAGGAGCTTCCACCATTGGTGTCACTCCTTTGCCTTCTGTGTTGACCTTTAGCTTCTTCTTATAGTAACGATGAGTAAGAATACCTGCTAGACTAGCTCTGGAGGAGTTCTCCATTTGCATAGTGTAATCAAACTCTTGTAATTTAACGAGCCACTTAGAGATTCTAGATGAGACATCCATGTGTTGCATCACATACAAAAATACCTCTTCCATTGTTAGAATTACAAATAGTCTAGGCAATAGATAAGAGTGGAGCTTTGTAGTGGCAAACATTAATTCAAGCACCATGTGCTCTACCATGGTGAATCCTTTTTCTGATGGGTGTTGAATCGGAGATGAGACACGAGACGAGATAGAAGAGAGACAAAAAACACCACCATCTGCAAGCCCCAAAGTGTTTAGAATACTCACACAGATGATGTATATATAGAGGGACCCGAGTGCTATTTATTGATCTTGTGCTATTATATATAGAGCTCAGCATATAAAGAGCTCAATAGCCCCACTCAAATAAGGGTCCCTAGCTGTGGATGAAAAAACCTTTGTGGGCTCAAGGGAAAAACCCACAGCTCTATATACACCCACCATTATATTAAAAATATTTTTGAATTTACAAAGAATGCTTATGAGGAGCTACATCACTCCTATAAAGTAAAACAATGGCCTTAAAAGGCTCAAGAGAGAGATATCTTTGTGTAGACTGCCAACATCTGTTCACCAAAAATTTCTTCATAAACTTCTTAAGTATTCTGCCATAATCTCTTCACCAAAAAATAGCTTAATAAACTTTAACTTTTGTTCATACCTGCAAATATAATAAAATCAAGAAATACAATAAAAAAAATCTTAGCAATGTCAATGAAATAATCAGAGTCAAAATGTCATAAGAGACGGTTTGCAATGTTGTCCTTTTGATAATATAAAATGAATAGTACATAAATACATGACACAAGATGATGTCCATATAATATTCAAAGAAAATTGCCATAATAATGATGACATGAAGATCAGATAGCACATATGCATGTATAACAAAACAAGAATATATGTGCGCACATATGTATATATAACGAGATGATCTCCATACAATATTCAAGACAATGGCCATAACAAAGATGGCATTCCAATTAGGAACGGGATAATAAGACACGAGATGATGTCCATATGATATGATATTCAAGAAGATAGCCATAACAATGATGACATGATGATCAAATATAGCAGATATGTATATATAACAAAACAACAACGTATGTGTGCACATAAAGACATGACACAAGATGATGTCTGAGATGATATTCAAGACAATGGCCATAAAAATGATGGCATGACAATCAGATAGCACATATGTATGTATAACGAAATAAGAATGTATATGTGTATATAAATACATGTAACAAGATGATGTCCGAGCACATATTCATAATAATGACCATAGTAATGACAGCATGACGATGACAATATCTGAGACGATATTCATAGCAATGGCCATAACAGCGACGGCATGAGGATTGATAATATATGCGACGATATTCATAACAATGGCCACAACAATGATGGCATGACAATGACGATGTCCGAGATGATATTCATAAGAATGGCCATAACAATGATGGCATGATTGATCAGATAGCACAAATGTATATGTGCACATAAATACATGACACAAGATGATGTCCAAGAAAATATTCATAACAATCACCATAGAAATGATGGCATGACGATGATGATATTCGAGACGATTCTCATAATACTGGCCATAATGATGATGGCATGAAGATTGATAATGTCCAAGACGCTATTGATAACAATGGCCGCAACAATGATGACATGATGATGACGATGTTTGAGATGATATTCATAACAATGGCCATAACAATGATGGCATGAGGATTGATAATGTCTGCGATGATATTCATAAAAATGGACACAACAATGATGACATGACGATGACGATGTCCAAGATGATATTCAAGAAAATGGTCATAACAATGATGGCATGATGATCAGATAGCACATATGTATATATAGCAAAATAAGAATGTATGTGTGCACATAAATACATGACACGAGATGATGTCTGAGAAGATATTCATAAAAATCACCATAGTAATGATGGCATGACAATGACGATGTCCGAGACGATATTCATAGCAATGGCCATAACAATGATGGCATGACGTGACGATGTTCGAGATTATATATTATAGATGATTTCCTTAGCAATAAGTTTTCAAGTGGCAAGATGACGCATTCAACTCTATGGGAATGATAATCAAGGCACAAAATCTAGTAAATTACTCCATCAAGGATTTTAGTAATAATTCATTGTAAATTATATGAATTTCTTTACGAGTGATAGAGCATCAAACTATCCAATATTGGTCATGTCACTACATGAGTATCATAAATTGAAGTTAAAATACTCAACACAATGTCTAGTAGACCATCATACCAAGCACTAATGCTCAAATCTTTGGAGCATTATAAATTGAAGTTAAAATATTCAACATATCATCTAGCAAATCATCATATTAAGCACTAATATTAAAATTCATGGGCATACTATTCCATGGCATCAAAGTTAGCTGGTATAAAATTAGTCTCTGTTGAATAAATTCTATGATTGATTATGACACAAAGTCTAGTTAAAAACATAAGCCTCACGTATGTCATAAGAGCCCTAAGAACATAACTAGGCCCAACAATTTTGTCCACATGATTTTCAAGGACATGTTCAGTCAATTATGATTCTACAATGTCAATCAAAGATATAATGAAAGAAACTCTATGATTTACAAATTCATAAAGTTCAGTTATAAACATAAGCCTCACATATGGCACAAGAGCCTTAAGAACGTAACCCCTACAATTTTCCGTCTACATGATTTTAAAGGGCCTGTTCAATAAAATCTCTGTCTATAATGTCAATCAAAATACAATGAAAGAAACTCTATGATCTGCAAACTGCAACCTCTTCTCACAAAATTACTTCAAGGCCTACAATCAGCTCCAAGACCAACTTTTTCATGAATAAACCAAATATGACATTCCTCATCACCATTGAAGTCAAAGCCATGGAAGATAGTCGTTACTTTTGTGAGATTAGAGACCAGATTACTCAATAAACCATGGGCTGACATCACCTAAACAGACACTGACATCGTGCAAACATGTTCTTTGACAATTCATACGAGACAATTTACACACAATATTACCACCATAGAGCATGCATCACATCACTCAAAGACCAGGCTGATCAATGTCCTAGATGCCTATGGGTCCCTAATCTTGTATTGATTCCTGAAGGGGATCGGGGAGCACCACAGACGGAGAGTGAGAGAGAGAGAGAAGGAGACACACATACAATGTGGGTGGGGAGACTCCAAGAGTGAGCAGCCCCCCCTATACAGTATACTCACTATAAGTATAGGGTAACAGTGGGCGGGCTCCCATGACCTGGGCGACCGGTCAAGGCACATAGGCCTTAACCCCAACAACCTCCCACTTAAAGGCCAATGTGTCTTTAAGCAAGATCTACTAGTGTACAACTAATAGAAGGTGAGAGATTCTCTCAACCTATGCCCACTGACTCTCGATGAGCTAGTGCATCCGGCTCTACTGATAGACAAACATCTCACTACGGAAGCCACACAGAGCTAGCTCCAAGCTCTGCAAAGAGTCTACAAGAGCTCATGCACTCATGCAAGTATCGGTCCAATACCTGCAAACCTCCCCTATGCTCTATGCCGAGATCAGTCGTCGAACAACTAATCAACCCTGCTGCAAATGCTCCCACTGCAGCTGCTATGTCGGGCCTCGAGATCAGCATCTCGTACATGAGGACACCGAATGTTGATGCAACCCTGGCAACCTCTGCCACCTCCAACTCAGAACTCAACTCATGGTAATCCTGTCCCCTATCATAGAGACCATGGCACTTTGACTCCGAGCTCTGGAGTGACTCCTCGTGCCCACCACATATCACATGTGTACCAAGACTATCCATTTGTCCTGAATCTGCATCAAGCTCTGGCATAATCATATCAAGAAATGACTCCACAATAGTCGACATTTCAACATCCATGTGAGTCATCTCTATCATCACCTCTGATGACTCATCCTGCTGTGACTCACTAGAGCTGTCCTGCTCTACCTGTGCATCCGTAGACTCAACCTGCACAACAAGGTCACTGCTCTGCACTCCATGCAAAGCATCCTGCAACCCACAAGCAAAAGAGACTCGCCTGCTCTCTCGCTCTCTACCCGGCTGCATGATCACAGAGACAACACCGTCTCTCCCATGATCCACATGCAATGGGTAACCTGGGCCACGCTTGGGACCTCTCTTAATCACTAGCGAACCCAAATGCATCACAAAATATCACTCTCGAAGCGAAATCTGACATCCACAATCTCTAAGCTGACCAATCGAGATCAAACTCACTGTCAAATCTGGTACATAGCACACATGTCGTAACAAGTAAGATGCACCACTCGGTAATGACAGTCTCACATCTCCTACACCCTCTATCGCATGCACCGATCCATCGGTCAAACGTACACTGCCAAGCATCCCGCTAGAATAGCTACAAAACCATTCACGATGTGACGTGACATGAAACATAGCATCCGCGTCTAGCAACCACTGCGAAGGGAGTGCACTATCCACATGTATAGCATCTCGTGCATAGCTCGAGGTAAAAGTGACATCCCCGTGACTAGTATACTCCGACACTACATTTGCCTCAACTGTCAAAGCAACTGAGTCCATGGCATCACTACATACATCTCTGAGACTGCCATGTCTCCTACGGTGTCGCATACGACAAAAGCAGCGCCGTCTAACGTGTCCAGAATGACCACAATACCAACATGTCACCTGTCGGCGTGCTCGTGAATGTACATGTCTCACAGGATTTCGTGATGACTCAGATCTATCATACATATCATGTAATCTACGCCAAAGTGCTCTCGAAGTAGTCTCATGCATAACAAGAGCATATACAGATTGCGCAAGGTGCAAAGAGAGCGTAGATAGTGCCATCTCCTCTAGCTCCTGCCACTGATCGTCAGACATGTTTGAAGGTCTACCTGCATCACCACTCAATGGTCGATGCAACCCTCGCTGTGTCAATGCATCAAGCATACACTCTCTCCATGCCGCAAAGTCTGACCCATCAAACACGCGCATCTGTGAGAGGTCACAATCTGATCGATCACCTATCTCTGCCATGAGCACAATGTAGCAAACTAGAAAGCAAAACCACCTCACCAACAACACCTGGAAAGTACTGTCTACATATATGGCCAGAAACACAATGTAAAACCTGTGAGACACACTCCAAAATAGAGCTCCCGCAATGTCAATACAAGCCTCGCTTGCTCTAGTATCACACTGCAATCAAATGCACTACTTACAAGAGGCATTCATGACGACCATAACCTTGTGCATAATCTTCACCGAATCAGCCCTGAAATTCAGCCCAAAATTACAAAATTCTCAGCCTCTTGCATGGCCAAAAACAGTCAGTAATTCAGCCCCACACTACCAACCGTAGCGCATAAAGAATTAGCCCAAAACTTCTCTTAGAAGTTATGACTTGTTCGGTCTGAAGATCACCTGCACACACGCCGTCATAGAGCATACATCTGTGAGCTAATCACCAAGTCCACACTATGCGGTATCGATGCATACACATGCACAAATCTCCCACCAGCAGAGAACACCGCACGCAAATGCTAAGTGCAACCCGCAATCTCTACCTAGATCGCATAAATGATACGCATAAAACTCCTGGGAAAATTTCGCCAGAGTTTCGTCAGTAAAACGGCCACAAAACCAATAACCAAACTGACTGCACGCTCAAAACCATGAGCAACCAAAGCGCATCAAGCCGCACTCCAAATGCATGCACCAATCTCCACACTTTGCATAGATCATTGCATACACAAATATCTGTTCTACCTGTGACTGCCAAAAAACATGCTCGAGGCATACATTGCCGAGCTCAAAATGCAATCACATTAGTCTCCCTGAGCATCAAACCACATAAGGCATACATTGTATCCTCCCACATGTGAGGAAACTTGCAGCAAATATCACTCACAATTGAGAGCAAACCATGTGTGGAATCCTCGACACACAATAAACAACTGCTGCTGCAAAAAATTCAGCATTCAGAATTTTAAAATTCTGATATGACGAGCGCGTCCGGAGCGTGCCAAAACCCCAAGGTAGACTCCTGGATCACATGTATCAGAGTCCGGGTGTGAAAGCTATGCCAAAAAACCTCCGTTTCGACCCAAAAAACGCAACATAAACTGCCAAAATAGGGCTGAAAATGCAGCTCCTCAACCGTAGCTCGAATGGCTTTGAAAGGGGGGTAAAACATAGGACACCTGATGGAAACGCTCTCGGAAAGCTGAATTTGCCGATGCCGAATTCGAAACCCTGTTTGCACTCTTGAAAGTGCGCGCACGCGCGGACGCGATTTCGGGAATGAAACTGGCTCTCCGCTGTCGTCGTGACTGTCCACACACGCGCTCCCTTCGCACCTACGCTCTGATACCAATTGAAGGGGATCGGGGAGCACCACAGACGGAGAGTGAGAGAGAGAGAGAAGGAGACACACATACAATGTGGGTGGGGAGACTCCAAGAGTGAGCAGCCCCCCCTATACAGTATACTCACTATAAGTATAGGGTAACAGTAGGCGGGCGCCCATGACCTGGGCGACCGGTCAAGGCACATAGGCCTTAACCCCAACAATTCCAATTGTAGTTTACATCTTATTCCCCATCAAGACCTTAGACATAAATTATCCGCAATGATGTCTTCAACCACCATCACATCCAGGCTGCATTGGCTGTTATAGCTAAGAACTAAAAATACGCCATTACCTGGACAATTTGCAATCTGATATGCAGACATATGTTGTTTCAACATTTATTCCTCGACCGCATTCACTTTTAGTAAATATTTACTTAGGTTTTACATTCTTTGTAGAGTTTTGAAGACTTTATCATATATGTAAGATTGTGTGTAAACTTGAGCCTGATAATCCTTTAACGCATGCAAAAAAAAATATGGTAGGCCGATAGCGATTGCCAAGGTTGATAATATTTTAATGCAATTCTATTATTGATTTATCCTCATTAGCATGGGAGCATTGGGAGGAAGAGAGAGCACGCTTACGGGGTTAGCTTTGACGCTAGAGAATAGCCTTTGCCAGGTAGGGCTGTAGTGGCGAGATGGTTATAACACATGTCTGACACACAAGAGGTCTCCGGTTCATGCCCGGGCCACCATAGACACAACGGTAGAGCTGCAGGTGATCAACATCGGGTTCTGCTTAAGAAAAATAGAAGGCAGGGCTCTCTGCTTTAGAAATCAACTCCTCTACGGCGGTGAGCTAGGCCTTGCAAATCTGCAGGGCGCTTCTGAGCTTCTCTAGCCCATTAACTATGCGAGAACCATGGCGCTCCTCTTGACTGCTCTCACAAAATTAGTTCTTATACTTTTGGCTGCCATAATTGGCATCACTTTTACTCTGTGGCAATATATTCCATGGGATATTTGTACTTAGGGTATGATCAATTAAAACTAGCAATGGAAAGCAGGGACCTGAATACCATGAGGACACCCTTGGATTTAGTACGGATGTGCACCTTACCTCAGGGGGCAACTAATTTAGTTGCACATATGATGAATGGTATGAACAAAGTCCTACATGACCTTATACCGCAAACTACAATGCCTTTCCTTATGATGTGCCGATCAAAGGATGCGATGTAAGCATTATAGATGTGGTTCTCGCGTGGAGGGGGTTCCAAAAGTATGTGGCAAACCATATCAATGATTGTGATAATATCTTGTCGAGGTTGGAAGAAGTGAACCTTACCTTTTTTGGGAAAACGTCAATGTTTGGTGTGAGCGAAGTTCTTATTGTGGGACATATGTGCGGGCCATATGGTAGAAGGACTTGTCCTACAAATATTTATGTAATTCAATAAATGAGAGAGAAATGTATAAATGTCACTGAGGTTCGAAGGTTCTTTAGTGCATGGGTGTTTTATGTTATCTAGATTCCACATTAGGCCCATGTGGCAAAACCTTTGTATCAACTTTTGAGACAGAACCAAAAGTTTCAATGGGAAGAAATGCATATTCATGCCATGAGAAAATTAAATAATTTTTTGCTTATCTCTCCAACTTTGAGTAAAGAAAACTATGATTGTGGAAGATATGTAATTGTGACAGTGGATACTGGCCCCACAGGAATTGGATGGGAGTTTGGGCAAGATGATGATGTCGGAAAGTGATATATGGTGAGATTTGGATCAAAAGTCCTAAGTACTCATCAACGCAACTATCCACAGGTAAAAAGACAGTTATGGGGCGTAGTCACAACTTTGAAATGTGACAAAGAGTATTTGATAGGAGCAAATGTAATAGTGGAGACTAATTGTCTACCCCTTCTTGGAATGATCACAAGCTACTCAACTCCCGACATTGCTATGTTGAGATGGATTGCCTACATAATTTTCTTGAATCCATAATTTAAGGATATCGCAAGGAAAGATAATCTAGTTGCGGATATGCTTTCAAGAGCAAGGTATGAAAATTAAGAATACATGGTTTTCGAGGGCGATGATGTAGGCACATAGTTCTATAGTATCTCTCATGCTAAGGGTGATCATGTTTGCCTATCAAATGCACTTGATTCATTTACAGAGGACCTGTATCAACGTGACTGATTTCTCATTGGACGCTATTTGAGCACTTTGACAAGGCAATAAGGGTGGACTGATCAAGAGTTGAAAAGAGTACCAAGAAAGGCCTATGGATACCTTTTGAAAGATGGGTACTTATGGAAGCGTCCAAAACAAGGAAATGGAATGCCAATGAGAGTCGTGAATGATAAGGACGATCAACATGAGCTTATGAAAACCTTTCATGAGAGTCTGTATGCTATATGGACATAGAGGTGTATGGGCCACCTTTACTAAAATGAAAGAGAGGTATTGGTGGAAAGGTATGTATAAATATGTATCTCACTTTGTGGAGTCCTGTGAAACGTGTCAAATGTATTCAAATGTATGTCACCGTGATAGGTTGCACCCTACTTACCCATTGGCTATGCATTACAAGTGGGTTTATGGCAAATGAGATACATAGTGCTTGCATGAGACGACTTAAGGAATCAAGGTGAAGGTCGTGCTCTAAGAACAAAAAGCACAGAAGGGGTATTTAAGTTCCTATTTGATGATGTAATTAGTCGTTATGGTTGTGTTGGAAAAATAGCAGCATACAGGGGTGAGTTGAATGCTAGCAACGCAAGGGAGTTTTTCTCTAGGTTGGGCATTAAACTTGCTCTCACTACTGCATATAATCTTGAAGGAAATGGTAAATTGGGGCATGGGCATCCTCCTATCATTAATCTTTGGCTAAGGTGTGCAAATGTAAAATTGGATAAAGGCTTAGGTTATTGGCTTATGCTTTATGGGCTGATCATACAACTCATAGCTCAGTTTTACTGGTTATATGCCTTTTGAGTTGATGTATGGTCTCAAACCTATAATGCCAATTGAGGATGTAGTTCTCACATGGAATGTATTACCTTGGGAAGATGGAGTGAGTAGGGAAGACCTTCTTGATTTGCACATACAACAGTTAGAAAGAAGGCCTCAAGATATTGAGAATGCAGTAGCACGATTGAAAGATGCAAGTTTAAATAATAAAGATATATTTGATAAGAGGCATAGGCTCATATCAAAAGATATTGAGGAAGGTGATTGGGTGTTGTTGTATGATAGTAGTCTTGAAAACCAACATTCAATAATAATAAATCTTTCAAAGAGATGGTTTGGTCCTTATGTGGTTTAACATGTAAATGGGAATGCGACTTACACCTTGCATGAACTAGATGGGACAAAAATGAAGATTCCTATCGCGGGAAAAAGTATCAAGTTATTCAAAGGAATAGGTGATACACATCCCTTTGATGCACAGGAGAGTCGGAATGAAGGCTCTGATGAAAATTTTATGCATGTGGATGAAGAACGAGAGGATGATGCGTTAGATTTCATTGCAAGTGATAACAAAATTGATATGTATGTTGACTTAAATGAAATTTGAACCTGCAAAACATATGGGTGGCACATGCCGGAGGATGTGCAGGTTTAGAGGAAGTGGATGCCATGCCATGGCACCTCCATAATATGAGATCAAAATATCTACCTCACTCACAATGCTTTTGTTATGTGGGACCAAATGCTATGATGTACATAGTGTGATGTATGGAAAAATGGTATCCATAGTTGCAGGCATATATATACTTTGGCAGGCAAGTGACGCCGAGTATGTGGCACTCACCTATGAGCCATAGACTCCTATCATCTCATATGGACCATTTTGAGAATTGGGGAATAGATGAAATCGGTCCTTTACCAAGGGCCCAATCACGTAAGCTGTACATTCTAGTTGGTGTAGACTACATGACCCGATGGGTGGAAGCAGCAACCACCACACGGATTACAACCCAAGAAGTGGAAAAGTTCATAATTGAGCACATTTTTTGGCACTTTGGTACACCTCTGGAGATAATATCTGATAGTGGGCTAGGTTTCAAAGGTGACTTGGTGGGAGAACTGATGAAGAAGCTAGGGGTCACACTCCGACACTCCACAGTGCAATGGTCTAGTGAAAAAGGTGAAAAACATGATCTATAAAATCATCACAAAAAAGGTGAAGAACCACACAAATGATTGGGATAGGCATCTCATGGCTACTCTTTGGGCCTACCTCACAACATTTTGAACATCACTAGGTTTCACCCCTTTCTATCTCGTATAAAAGAGGACATTCTACCCATCGAGGAGTAGATAGCTAGCTTGCAATTCATGGCTAGCCGTTACAGTGCCCAATTGCCCATCTCTACAACCACATCTTGGATCTAGAAAGGCTTTAGCTAGATAGGGAAGATGCGATCAACTACTATACGATGCAAGCATATCGATACTGACTCACAATCAATCAAGGGATTAAGAAAAAGTATCTAAAGAAAAGCATGTTAGTATTGAGATACAACAATAGATTCGACACTAGGAAAGATAAGAAGTTTCAACCTAGATGGGAAGGGCCATTCATCGTCAAAAGGCGATACACCAATGGTAGCTACAAATTGATGGAGGTAGATGGTCGAATTCACAAGACCAAAGTTCATAGATGGAAACTTAAAAATAAATTCTTAAGGTTTGATCCAAAGTTCATGGTAGATAATTTAGTGGATGAAGAACCCTCCAACTTCACTGCTAAAGAATTAGAAGTAGAGCTAGAAGCATGAATGCCTCTAGCCAGAAGGGGAGGGCTAATGATTGCCATCTTCCAAAAGCCTCGGCCGTGGAAACTAGCCCCACTTGCGTGAGCTTTAATATGAAAAAGAACATTTTTTTTTTGTTGCAAGTTGCCTCCTCCCCCCCCCCCCCCTCCCCTTGTCCTTGCGCTCATAGAGGGGGCCGCCACCCTTGGCATAACCGTCCTCTCTCTCTCTCTCTCTCTCTCTCTCTCTCTCTCTCTCTCTCTCTCTCTCTCTCTCTCTCTCTCTCTCTCTCTCTCTCTCTCTCTCTCTGTTAACTGAGTCAACGTCATAGAAACTACTAAATATCAAAGACATACAAATGCACATCAAAGATCAAAGTGAAGAAGCATTAAAGATTGGAGTTACACATTCTCCACGTTTTTCCAAAATAGTCACGTATTGTAAATTCCTGACTTATTTCAAGCGATTCTAATATTTTAATGTGTTACGGGCTCAATGGGAGTTCCAAGTTGTAAATAATAGGTCACTTACTGTGCCTAGGTTGCAGATTCAGTAAGTGGTGATCCCTAAAGGCCTTCGGCGGCTGAAAATTGCATATTTTTAACCTAGGTATATAAAGCAGTGTGTAAAAGAAATTAGGGTTCAAGTCATTTGTTGAGAGCACTCTTTGGTGAGAGCTCTTGAGGTGTGTGTCTATGGAGTCCTTGAGCTTCTCCTTGCTCATGAGACTTGATTAACTCTAATCGATGATTCATTCTCTCTCACTATGCCTCTCTCTTACTTCTTATGATTGCCTATGATGCTTATATTAACTAGATCTTAACTAATGAGTGGTTAATCCCTCTCTAATCTTGTGTGATTGCCCTCTTTTTCTTGTGTGTTCATGTAGGTTTGATTGGAGTGTGGTGCTCGATAGATCTATCTGTGTGTCTTTGAGATTAGTGTGTTGCATGATAGGATTAGTGTTGTGTGCATCTTCCAATCGTAGTGTGTGTGATTGGGTTGATTAGAGGTGAAGAGAAGTGGATATCGAGATTGCCCTTCATTGCGGCTTAGCTCCTCCATTGGCCGTGTAACATTTAAGACCTAGTAACTTTTGTGTAGCGAAAAATAGCATGAACATAGTGAGCATTTCATTAGAATAGCTTCCTAATGGGAATAACAAGAGTGCTTGGGTGGAGAGAGCAACATAAAAGCACAACACCTAGTTAGATAGCATAAATAATACTTTCAAAAGAAAGAGAAATTAAGCTATTGACAACAGCTGAAGACCGGATTTACATGGAGCCGGTCCCCCCTCCAAAAGGCTTTGTATTATGGTTTCTCCCATCAAGAGAGACATTGTACAATACAACTCTTTGTTTTCCTTCAACACTAGCTAGTGCAATGAAGATGGAAACTTCGTGCACTAAGAAAAACACTTAACAAACACAAAATCCGGTCTTTTAAGCCCATTGTTGCACATTGATCTTTTGCAGATGGCCCCCCATTTGGATCCCTATTTTCCCTCCTTTGGATCCCTAATGTGGCTGGTCTGCTAGCTTAACCAATATTCTAGCTTTTTCTCCCCTGGCACTTCCATGAGAAAATCATTTAGGAGAATTAGATATTGATTAGTATGACATTACCTCTCTCTTGAAATCATAGTCCTCCTCGACTATGGGGTAGAGAAGATAAAAAATATTCATGAGTCCTTTTTCTTAGTGTGTAGAGGATCCCTATGTTACCTTACGACGTCGTTCCAGAATGGATGACTACTCCATTTGGTGCTTGAGAGCCTGAGGCTTCCGCAATCATGTCTGCACATTAGTCCTATCAACCTTCCATAGTAGAGTGACAAGCTCTACTTGGTGTTCAGGAGACATCGTCTCTACAAACTTGATCTACGCATGCATACTACTTCATTTTTGTGCACAATAAAGAAAAAGAGAGTCTTATAAGACAAAAAATTTGTTCATTTTTTACTTTTTGTACATTTTCTTATTGTTGGGAAGCATTGTAAGCATTGACAAGGTTTAGGTTACCCTTTAATTGTATGCCTTTCATCCATCTAGCATATTCAAAAGGATAATTCTTAAACTTAATAAGATATCGTCGGTAGTCTTACCGCCTCTTAATACCTTGTCTTCATGTCGGAGAATGGACTCGGGCTGCAACACCTCTTCTTGGTCCTCGATCTTGAGTGGGTCTTCAATAGTTGGTTCTTAAGGTGGCTCTCCTTTGTAAGGCTTTAGTAGGCTCACATGGAAAGCATTGTGTATGAGCCAATGACTGAGCAACTTGAGTTGATAGGCCATCTCATTGATTGGCCTAAGAATCTGGAAGGGACCATAGTACATTTTTGCTAGTTTAGAATAGTACTTTTGGTGTCCCGTAGGATTCTTGCCCGTTATGTGCCTTAGTCGAGCCTTGGGAAATTTTAATATGACCCAATCATTTTCTTTAAAGGCTTGGGCTCTTTTGTGCTTGTCAGCAACAACCTTTTGCCTTTGCTGTGAGATAGAGATAACATCCTTAATCTTTTGAAAAGATTCTTGTAGGTCTTGATTATACTCATCTGCAGCAAAGATCCTCCCATGTACCTTAAATAGCAAGGGACTTTTTGATCTTCCCTCAATTACCACGAAAGGTGCTTTTCCCGTGGAAGTATGTACAGTGTTATTGTAAGCATACTCCACTAAGGGTAAGTACTTCTCCCATTGGGATCTTTGATCTACTTTTGTTACATAGGATTTTAGTAGATCGAGAATTGTTACGTTAGCTATTTCACTTTGACCATCCGTTTGTGGATGATAGGCCGAAGAGAAGTTTAGCCTTGTCCCTAAATTCTCAAAGAGTCCCTTCCATTACTATTCATTCTAGGATCTCTATCCAACACTATGGACATTGGCAAGCCATGGTACTTGAAAATTTGTGAAATGAAGTGGGTTGCCATTTGATGGGCTTTGATAGTCTTTTTGACAAGTATAAGATGAGCTTGTTTACTGAACCTGTCTACTATCATCCATATTCCCGTATTCCCATGGATAGACTTAGGCAATCCAAAGATAAAATCCATGGATATGCTCTCCCATGGTGAATTAGGGATTGGCAAGGGTTGAAGCAATCTAGGTTGCTTCCCTCTATCAAATTTTGTATTTTGGCATACCACACATTTAGAAACATACTCTTGTGTGTTCGCTTTCATGGTAGGCCAATAGAAATATGTTTCAATTCCCTTTAGGGTAGACTGAATCCCTCTATGCCCCGCATAAGGAGGAGCATGAGATTCATACATTACTTTCTCATCGAGTGAGTTAGTAACGCATAGTCTATTTCCATAGAGAAGATAACCATCTTGTAAAGTAAATGGTTCCTCTTTTTTCCCTAATGCAAGGTCTGAAATCACATCTCTAAAATCGGGATTAAAAGTATACTCATCTATCATTGAAGGTAGATCATTGTGAGTTGCTATGGAAACTGCATTCACTCTTGGCTGTCTTGAGAGTGCATCGGCTACTTGATTATTCTTGCCAGCAATGTGAGAAATATGAAAATGAAATTGCGAAAGGAGATTGTCCCACCTCATTTGTTTGTCAGAGAGCTTGGCCTGTGCCATGAAGTACTTAAGACTTTGGTGATCCGTTCGCAGAATGAAAGGAGTCCCCAATAAATAGTGCTTCCATGAGTCTGAGACATGTAGAACTGCAAGGAGTTCCTTTTCATATATGCATAGAGCTTGCTCAACAGGGTGGATCCTTCGACTTTCATAGCCTATGGCGTGCCCTTCTTGGAGAAAAACAGCTCCAAGCAATCACCACAGGCATCACATTGGACCTCAAATGGTTTTGAGAGATCCGGTAGTGTAAGCACATGTTGAGAGATAAGCTTTTCTTTAAGCTTTTCAAAAGCATTGTACTCCTTAGAAGATCATGTATACCTAACACTTTTCTTTGTTAGGTCATGTAATGGTCCTGCAATTTGTGAGAACTTTTCTATAATGCATCCATAGTATGCACACATACCTATAAATCTTCTTAGTTCATGAAGATTCCTTGGTTTAGGCCATCATTTTATTACCTCTAACTTTGATGGATCCATTTGGATGCCATCTTGAGAGATAATGTGTCCTAAATACTGAATCTCTTGCAAGAAAAATTAATTTTTTCTTTCGACTAACATAAAGTTTATTCTCTCTTAAAACTTGAAATATTACCTAGAGGTGTTACTTGTGTTCGTCTAATGACTTAGTAGATGATAATGTCATCAAAGAAACTCCAGTGAAGGTTTGGTGAGGCCTAAACATCTTCTCCATCAAGCAGTTGAATGTGGCTGGTGCATTGGTCAAGCCAAAAGGAATGACAATGTATTTGTAAAGACCAAATGTAGTGCAAAATGCGGTCTTTACAATGTCTTGATCAACTATACTTATTTGATGATAGCCACTTTTTAGGTCAATCCTACTGAAGTAGGTGGACCCTTGTAGCTTATCAAATAGGTCTTCTACCCGTGGAACGGGAAACGTATTTTTGATAGTGATCCTATTTAGTGCTCTATAGTCGACACACATACGATATGTGTCGTCGTTCTTTTGCACTAGTAGCACAGGAGAACAAAATGGAGATAAGCTAGGCCTAACCATGCCCTTCTCAACTAACTCATGCACTTGCCCCATAATCTCCTCTTGTTGAGCTTGAGAAACTCTATAAGGAGGTTTGCTAGGTGGTGAACTTCCTGGAAGAAGTTCAATTGCATGGTCATCATTACCTTGTTTAGGAGGTAGCTCACAAGGGATGTCGTCAATAAAGACATCTTGAAACCCCTTGAGAAAATTGGATAACTCTAATTCCTTTCGGTTGCTTTTATTTTCTTTTGCTAAAGCATTAGGTTCATTTTGAGAATCTTTAACAAAAATCATGTACACGGAAATAGAGCTCTTTACCAACTTGTTGAAAGATGGTGTATGTACAATGGGTATAGTGTTACCCATTTCCTTATCATCTATATACATATCTTTCTCCCTGAACTTACAGGAGATTCTCCTTTTAGGGAATTTAACATTGGCAGCCAAGAGATCAAACCATGGTGCCCCTAGGATTACATCCTCATGCTTGAGAGGAGAGATAAAGAAGTCCTCTTTGTCCACATAGCTTTGGACATGGAGCCTCAATTTCCCGATTAAGGGAGTGACTGAAGCTTCTTGCCCCTTGAATGCACTGTCTGCGGGTATAACATCTCCCATCTCGTAGGCTTGTATGCCTAGGTTGGTGGCCAACTCTATAGATATAAAATTGTGAGTAGAACTAGGGTCAAAGAGAATAAAAGCATCATGTTATCTTACCTTTCCCCAAGCATGGCATAGAGGAGATCCTTTGTGGTGAGTTTCCTCCTCTTGGATTTCGACCAAGGTAGCTCTAGGAGGATCATGGCAAGTGTTCTTTTGGGGACAAGCGCGGTACGCATGCCCTTTTTAGCCGCACTTGAAACACCGGTTATCCTTGCGATAACACTCAAGCTCTTAGGGAGAGAGTTTGTTTTTACCTTTGTAAACTCCCTTCTCTTCAGATTTGTTGGAGTTGCCCTTAAGAGACTTTTGGACATTGTCCTTCCCCTTAGGCTCGTTCGAACCCTTGTTTTCCGTGGGTTTATTATTTCTTTTAGCCCCCGTTTGGAAATTGATTCAAGAGGCAACCATAGTATGGTGTATTACCGCCGATATGGTGCGTGGCCTTTGGGAGTTGACATACTCCACCATTTCTTTGGTTAATCCCACAAAAAAATATTGCTTTTGCTCTCCAAAATCCAATTTTTTGAAGACAGTGGATTTGAGTTGTAGGTCCCAAAACTTGTCTACATATTTGTGGATGGATTCATAGGGAGAGAGCTTCAAGCTTCGCCATTCGGTGAGTGCTTTTTCTTTGGCATCGGTGGCCAAAAGCTGCTTCATAATGGAAGATTTTAAAACTTTTCATGTTCATGGAGCTTCACCGTTGGCCCGTAGGCTAGACCACCATTGCCTGACAGACTTTTGAAAGTGCATAGCTACATGGCATAGCTTAGAGGACTCCGTGAAGCCCTCATCTCCAAATGCCGCATCAAATTGTTGGATAAAGGCCAAGACTTTGTCCGTAGCACCAAAGGTGCCCGCATAGGTAAGGAAAGAGATGCTCTTCCCTCCCTCTTTGAACTTCTTGAGCTTGGACGACCTGTTCCACGCGGCATAGGATTTACTATGGCATCTTCTTTTTGATGGTTTAAAGGTTGCACCATCACTTTCTTCAGAAGGTGAAGAATTTGAGGAAGATGGAGAAGATGATGACCTCTTTCTTGCCTTTGTCTTGACTCGATCTTCATTGTCTTCACCATCACTTTCATAAGAAGAGGAGGATGAAGAAGATGGAGAAGAGGGTGTCCTCTTTCTCGCCTTTTTCTTCTCTTGCTTTTTGTCATCCCTCTTTGAATTATGGTGTGGAGAAGGGTGCGATGGTCTTCTCTGTTTTCGAGGTGATGGAGAGCGTTTAGCCCACCATCTTCGTGGAGCCATCTCCGCCGAGGTGGCGGGAGACTCACTTCTTTCTCGTTCCTTCGGTGGAGGATCTTGAGTTCTCCTTTGGGAAGGAGATGCATCATCAAGAATTAATTCTTGAGCCCTTCGTATAGATCGTCTTCTTCTTCCCGAATCGGAGAGAGACCTCTTTTGGAAGTCTCACAAGGAGGCTTCCTAGGTGTTCTCTTGTCATGGTGGGGAGCTTGAAGAATCCCATGAGCACGGAGCTGCCGTTGCACTTCACTTTGGAGAGATGGATTGCCCATGGCTTGTTGAATCCTAGAGACAAGATAGTTAACAAGCATCGGGGCATCATTAGTAGCTTGCTCATTAGAAAAATCAAAGCTATCAACATTAATTTCACTCTCTTTACTATTGTCAGCCACTCTAATAACTTTTAGGTGTAAAAGTTTTAGGTGTACTTTGGCACTTCAAGCCCTAGTTGCTACTACTCTTTACCCCTTTAGAAAAAGCACTCAAGCTACTGTACCTGTGGCTCGAAAACCATTAATTAAAAGGAATAGAAGAGAGTGTCGCTCAACACCAAAACAACACCGGCTCTTATCAATCTTCTAATAGCCGTAGGCAAGCCCCATAGGACTCCACTATTAAGACCATAGCTCTCAACGGTGATGCCCCGTTAGCTGCACGAAGGCAGGCGCATTGCAAGGCTGAAAAATCCCTATTCTACTTAGTCATATGCAATTAATAATACCAAACATTTATAGCTCGCTTGAGGACCTCCCTTCTTGAGCAAGAAAACAGAAACCTTGTGCTCTGATACCAATGTAACATTTAATGGCCTAGTAACCTGTGTGTAGAAGAAAATAGCATGAACATAGTGAGAATTTCATTAGAATAGCTTCCTAATGAGAATAATGAGTGCTTGGGTGGAGAGAGCAACATAAAAGCATAACACCTAGTTAGATAGCATGAACAATACTTTCAAAAGACAGACAAATTAAGTTATTGACAACAGTTGAGGACCATATTTGCATGGAGCCGGTCCCCCCTCCAAAAGACTTTGTATTATGGTTTCTCTCATCAAGAGAGACATTCTACAATACAATTCTTTGCGTTCCTTCAAGACTAGCTAGTGCAATGAAAATGGAAACTTCATGCACTCAACAAAACACTTATCAAACACAAAATCAATTCCCTCACGGTCTCAGACCCAAGACCTCACATCTAGTTTGTAAATTAATAAAACTAGATTTGCTCTAGCTTAATTCTCATTGGTCCACCTCCAAGGCCATCCAATAGGATTTGAGTACACCTTGTGGGCATCTCGGCTAGGTAGCTGACATGTGTCCCTCTTTCCCTTTGTGTGCAAAGGGAGCTTGTGTCTGTGTGTGTGTGAGTTTCTCTCTCATCCTCCTATGTAGGAATGGATGAAGACTTTTGGGGCACACACAAAGCATCCAATTTTCCCAAAGTTTGACCTTTGGACACAACCTTTGAATTTTGGAACCTTTGCATGGTTAATTCAATGTTTTGATTGCATAAATGACGTGTGTAATGAATAATTGCTGCATCTTTGTGCTCAAAACTGGGATTTACACACTCTAATTGCGTCAATTTTTGACCTAATTTTGTCGATAATTTTACCGATTTAATTGCCTAGTCTTGATTTTATTGATAAAATTGTTTGGAAATTAAATTGATGTGATTTTGGCAATTTTATTTGGCTGCACTATTCCTCAATGTGTGGAGAAGTTTTAGAATTTTTTTTGGTATTTTTTGGATAATGTTTGCTTTTTTTTGGATTTTTTGGAGTTTCGGCTACTTTTCTAACCTATTTTTGGCATTTTTGGAAATATGAAAATATTTTTTTTAAATAAAAAGCTAGTTTGAGCTTTAACGCCCATGCCTTGTGGTGCATAAAATTTACTCGTCGGCAGCTAGATCTTTACGGTCCTTTGCGATAGTTTTTTGTCGACAATAAAATTATTTTCTCCTTCTTCTCTCCTTGGGGGAATCCACCCCAAACCCATTCTCACTCTCTCTCTAACTTTCACTTTCTCACTAACCCCCTCACTCACTCACTAACTTCCTCTCTCTAATCAATCTCCACTCCTTGACCATATGTGACCCAACCCCTACACACACACAACACATAAAACAAAAGCAAAACAAACAAAAGAAGAAAAGCCAAGAAAGTCAACACACAAAGAAACAAATACACAAAGAAACAAACACACAAACAAACATACACACACACATACACGTTTTCTCTCTCGGCACACACACGAGACAAAAAAAAAGAAAAAAAGAAAAAAAAAACTCAAAAAATGAAATTATTCGTTTTGTTTGCTTTTCTTTGTTTTGTTTCTCTTCATTGCATTGCACATGCATCAAACATTCGCACACGCCCCATTCACACGCCTTTAAGGCACGAATAGACACATTTAAAGCTCTGAGAGTCAAATTTCGTCCGAAATTATCCGATTTTGTCGATTTGAGCCGATTTTAGCATACTTGAGCCAGATCACACATAGAGACCTTGTTTTGACACGGATTTTGATTTTGGGTTTACTATTTTCTAAATTACACGTTTTAGAACTGTTTTACTCGCAATTTTGCATTTTGGCTTGATTTGACTACAGAGTCTTACGATTGACCATATTTGACCTCGACTTGCGATAGAGATTCGTTTTGGCCTTGATATTGCCCAAATTTAACTAGTTAGAGCATGTTCACATGCGAGATCTGGATTTGGCCGCTTTTGGCTATTCTTGGCACAATGACGCACGATTAGAGCTCGATTTGGTTACTAGAGCTACATTTGGCTACGGCTTTGACCGAGTGACCAATTTTAGAGTCAGAAAAAGATAGAAGGAGCCGAAAAAAGACCCAGAAAAGCCAAAAAGTGTACCACGCACAACGCAAGCACACTGCAAAAAGAGCAACAAATTTTTCCAAAGCAAACCAAATCATCAGAAGAAAAGAGAGAAATTGACCAACTCACAACCGATTGAGTGATACTCAAATTTCTAAAATTTTGCATGCTAGAAATTGGCTAGTGCGAGTAATTGCCTTGTAAATTAGCTTCCAATTAGACGAACAGACACAAATCCCGGTGGATTGCAGATTAATCTGTTTAAGGCCCAGGTTTTCATCGTTTCAAAGAGTTGCAATCAATTTTGAAACTTTTCAATTGGAGTTGATAAACTCTTGTGAGATTGAAGAGCAGTCAATTGCAAAAGCGCTTTGACATAGCAGTTTTATCCAGTCGGGTAGGAGAAATTTAGCTAAGCAACGTCAAAATCTGCTAAGGGACAATTTTTACAAGACCAGTCGACATGGACTCATCTCGGGCTAACCCAAGTGTTTACCCAGAAATCTGCATGAGCCAGCAAAACATACAGTTGGTGCATATGCAATTCGGGTCATTGTACATGGATTACAGTGGTAAGATCTATAACCCAGAACCAGAATTGCAATATCCAATAGAAGCCAATCTAATTGGAGAACCAAGTCAAAGAAAGTACAAAGGTCAAGACGGAGCAATCTACAGTTTAATGCTTATTGTTCTGAAAGAAGATGCCAACAATTTGGCAAGAATAGAATCTTAAACTTCTCAGCTAAAGCTTGACATGACAGAGCCAGTTGAAATACCATCAGTCATGGGGTATTGCTCATATTGTGGACAGCTACACAAAGGTCACCACCAAAATCTGCTCTAAAGAGACAGATTCTGCTAGAAAGTACAATGGATCTTCTAAGATCAAAGGTTACTCAAATGTAGGAGGACAATGCTCAACAATTGCAAAAAGATGGAGTATTACAACCAATGGAGCCAAAATCAATGGAAGCAGGTGATCGAAGCAAAGAAAATGCAGATTGAGCTCAACCAAAGGACATTGCCATAGCAAAAGAAGTCATTTCAGACATAGATCCCAAGTCGAGTGCAACATTGTTGGTGAAAATGAAGTAGAGATAGGTTTTCAGTTAGAAAAGAACCTCATGTCTTTTTGCACTTGGAAAAGATATGGTCAATTACATCTAGGAGATGCTCCTGAATTTGTGAGCATACCAGGAAACAAACGAGCAGAATGCTGGGGAATCATCTCCACCACCATGGAAAAAAGTTCACAAATCATCACAGGTCAATTCCACGTGATCACAGCAAAGGATATGCCAGACGACATCATAATGGGAATGCGAATGGCCCAGGAGATGCTAGAGATACAAAGTTCAAACATCACGGAGTCATCACAGGCAACAAAGAATGAAGACCAAGACTGGTCACCCGCAGATGAAAACACAAGGTCCTCAAGCACAGTTCAAATGGATATTGGTGCCAAAGCAAAGATTATTGAAGATGATTCATCTCCATCGAATAGAACTTCAGAAGAGCTTAAAGCAAATCAAGCAATAGCAAGTGCAGATCAAATAGAACAAAGAACAACCGCAAAAGCTATTATGCCACCGAGCCAGAAGTAAAGAGGACAAATCTTGCAGACAAAGGTAAGGCCAAAGCAGACCCTCCATCAATTAGCAAAGAAGGTGTAACAACATATGCCTCTACGTGAAAGAACCCTAATGGATCAACTCTTCAAGCAAGTCAGACTTTCAAAACTTCAAGTCAAAGGCTGACCCAATTGAAACCAAAAAAGCAAAGATATTTCAGCCAAAGTACTCAAGAAAGCAAACCAAAGTCAAGAAAGTGTTTGTTCAGAGCAATTTTGTCAAAGTCAATGATCCAGTTTGGATTAAGGACATGAAATCAACACATAAAGACAAACACATGGGATGAATAGCATCACAATGGATTCTAAAAGAACAAGAGTACTATGGAGGTAACAGACAGATATGGGTTCCAAACCCGCAAGTTAGAGCATATGAAGTAACATCAAGACCCTCCCAAGAAAGAAGGCCCATAAGGTATCAACCTCGACAATATCATAGGATACCAAAGAAGCAGATATACAACAAAACAACATCAAAAGATGCTAAATTCAACCACAACTCTCAAGAGGATACAGAAAGAAGATGGATCTCAAAGAATGTTCCTCTTAGACAAGGATTCTACACAGGTCATACGAAGATTTGGCTACCACTCAACAATGAGACAACTACAACTACATCAGACCTACATGAAGATCTCAAGAGCTCAACAATCCCTAGAGCTAGGCAAAGTCAACAATGGAGAGACAAAGGTCATCAAGAGATTTGGATTCCTAACTCTTCCAATGCTCCTAGTCAAAATCTAGATGCCGATAGTCAAGACAGGCCTACAACAATATCAAAGACTCCTATCAACAGGCCCAATTGGAGAATCAAACAGATAATGGAGTCTTCACAGTCAAGGAAGGACAACCCAAACAACGAGAATGCAGATTTGAAGAAGTTAAAACAGGTATGGCGAAAGAAACCTTCAATTCCAACTTGTTCCTTCACTAATCCTCTTTTTGAGGATTCAAGCTTACTTTTACCTGAAGAAATGTTTGTAGTAAGCACAAGAATGTAAAAAGTCAAGTCGCCAGGGTGCAAAAAAAACTATTTTGCATAGTCAGAGTCGGGCTGCTAATCCATAAAATGAGCAAAGCATTAGTCCCAAAGATTCAAGTCATATTAAACTCTGTGCTAAGAGTCGTAGTTATTAGGATTACGCTCAAGCTAGAAGAGTTGAGCATATCTAAGTTTTGTCGCTCATGCTAGATGAGATGAGCATAAGAGTCGAAGTCTATTAACTTACAATTGGTGGAGTGTCGTAGAGTCCAACACTCACGCACAGTGCACAGTACGATGAGAGCACATATCCTCATCACGAAAACCATTCTTAAAGGGGTGCCAGCTCTCAAAGCCAAGTCGTATGCTTTTATAGCTACACCATCGTTTTGAAGAACCCCTCAAAATATTTCTTGCACAGCATATTGTTTTCCATGCATTTTTGCGTATGCATAAATAGCATGTTCCATCATTGGACATATGCATAAGACACTCTTTTTTGCTTCCACCTATGAACCTTGAGTGGACTACAACAGGAAAACCAATGTTCCATCATGCTACCCTTTCACATTTGCTACCTTTCTAATTCCATATCTATCAGCAAGTAATCCCTCAAGTACTTTATTAATATTTCCCATGCTATAAGTACTTCAATAATGCGCTTATCCCAAAGGCACTTTTTTTCCACTGTGTTTTTTCCCTTTGGTCATCCAGGTATTGGACCCTAATTTAGAACCTCATCATTCTACTTCTGTTGTACATATTTTTCATAAATAAACACTAGCCTCATCATTATGCTATCACAATGGACAAATGCAACATCATTTCTCACATTAGACATATTCGGACCAATGAAGATGCTGCAACAAATTGAACCTCATCAACATATTCAATGACAAACAAAAACGATCAGCCCATCAACAACCAATCAAAAACCTTCCACAACCTCCACGGACACTTTTCAATAGTGCCCAAGGACGAGTACTAAAATAGGAAGGGGGGAATGTTAACTCAGTCAACGTCAGTTGCTGCTAAAGACCGAAGACGTAGGAATGCACATCAAAGATCAAAGTGAAGAAGTAGTAAAGATTGGAGTTACACATTTTTCACATTTTCCCAAAATGGTCACGTATTGTAAATTCCCGAGTTATTTAAAGCCATTGTAATATTTTAATGTGTTACGGGCTCAATGGGAGTTCCAAGTTATAAAAGGATAGGTCACTTACTATGCCTAGGTTGCAGATTCAGTAAGTGGTGATCCCTAAAGGCCTTGGGCGGTTGGACATTGCATATTTTTAACTTAGGTATATAAGGCAGTGTGTAAAAGAAATTAGGGTTCTCGTGTCATTTGTTGAGAGCACTCTTTGGTGAAAGCTCTTGAGGTATGTGGCTATGAATTCCTTGAGGTTCTCCTTGCTCATGAGACTTGATTAACACTAATCAATGATTCATTCTCTCTCACTATGCCTCTCTCTTACTTCTTATGATTGCCTATGATGCTTAGATTAACTATATCTTAACTAATTAGTGGTTAATCCCTATCTAATCTTGTGTGATTTCCCTCTTTTTCTTGCATGTGCATGTAAGTTTGATTGGAGTGTCGTGCTCGATAGATCTATGTGTGTGTGCTTTCAATTAGTGTGTTGCATGATAGGATTAGTGTTGTGTGCATCTTGCAATCGTAGTGTGTGTGATTGGGTTGATTAGAGGTGAAAAGAAGTGGATATGGAGATTTACCTTAATTGTGGTTTAGCTCCTCCATAGGACAACAAGATCACCTCATAGAGCTAACCATTTGTGTTGCCACAATTAGCTCACTAACCAGGTGAGTGTTTCCATGCCCTAGCTGGGTAGCTCATCCCTCCGGATTGATAATTTTGTTGGTCATTGGAGCTATCTCTCTTTCTATATACACACACACACTCACAAGAACTCTCTCTCTCTCTCTCACACACACACACACACACTTCTCTTTCCATCTCTCTCTCTCTCTCTCTCTCTCTCTCTCTCTCTCTCTCTCTCTCTCTCTTTCCATACACACACACACACACTCTCTCACATACACACACATACATACCCACCCTACACGCATAAGCACACACACGACACACACAAGAAGGAAAAGAGAAATGAAAATGGACATTGACGCAGAGAGAAGAGACACCAAAAACACGTGGTGGCGACAACAATTCAAAGAAAGACGCTAAAAGCATGCGCCAATCGACACCAATATTGATGAGTGCACTACACCAAGGCACAGGTAAAGCCTCCAATTTGCTGGCATCTCATCCACAACGCATTTTCTCTCAGTAAACATCCATAGGGTAATTTATTTATTGTTTTCCAAAGCCGAACTTTGTAAAAAACATTGTATATTCCACCTCTTTCTAGGTGATGGTCACCAAGGCCCACCTAGGAGAATATTGTTTTGTTATTTCTCCCAAAACAAAGCACCAGTCAACCATCCGAGACCAGGCTGTCTGCTTTGTCTCTCTAGCTTAGGGCCATAAACCTAATTAGTTTGTACTAAACTAACGCCCATGCACCAGAGAGGTCACTATCAGGGAGAGTCAACAGCTGAAGGAGAAGTCATGCACATGCACTAACTCCAAGGGTCACTATGCAGAAGAGTAGGATCTCTGTACACATGAAATTTCCCTAGAGAACGCACTATAGTCTCTCTCTCTCTCTCTCTCTCTCTCTCTCTCTCTCTCTCTCGGAACTCCGATTTGGGTGATCTATAGCCTCAATCGAAGAGCACAAAGACCTCTACGCATTGATGTAAAGACAAATATTTTCAGAGTTATGGAAGGCATTTCTGTAGTAGCATTTCCGAAATGAACAGGTTCAAGAAAATTGACTCTCATCTCTTATTTTACATACAATGTCTTCCGGCACTCGCAAGGGTTCTTCTTATTCAACAAGGTCCACAACCATTGTGGAAAATGATCCAAAATCTCCCAAGTGTGGAGATAGCAACACAACAACCCAGCCAAAAACATTGAAAACCATGATTATGGCGTACTTGGTATCATTACAAGAGACCGTAAACAAACAAGGTGAAGACTTACGTGCACTTGCAATGAAGAATGTCACACTAAGGGTACTTGTGGTTGAGAATGAGAATCTCAAGAGGACACTTGAGATGAAAACAACACGTTTGATGAAACTTGAAGAGGAAGTCAAGGAATGTAAACGCTCTCTTTTTGGCATGTCCGGAGTTATAGTCTATGGAGCACATAGAGTGGGGAAGCAAGGAGCTCCTCGCTCGAGAGAACGGCCAATTGTATGCACCATGCCATACGAGACCAAGTGAAAGATTATCCTTGATAATAGCTAGATCTATTTGAGGGATACAAAATGTTTTGTATGTGAAGATCTCACTATTAAGAAACAAAAAATGCGTCGCAAGGCATATGAGAAAAAGAATAATAAAAACAAGGAGATCTCTCATGAAGAAAATGTACCCAAGGAGGAGGCAAGTCCCTCAGGAAAATAGGGATGCGTGACCTATGAGACCGAGTTACAATTGAAAATATGCTTTTGGAATTGTAATGGATACCCATGGAATGCGGGGGTTGGCATTGATGAACTAACAAGCAAAGCCGATGTTGTACTTCTTGTTGAAACTTGGGAGCATGATACACAAAGGATTAATGTCTTGGATAATTACAATGTACATTCATTGATGTGGTCAAAGAATCTCAAGCAATGAAGAGGACAAGGAGGGGTAGCATGTATGGTTAAGAAAGGATTGGAAGATTTGGTATCAATTGTGAAGGATGACAAGTCCAAACGTCATGTATGGCTGAAAATTATGACACCAAAAGAGCACCCTTTTTTGTATCCAGTTGCTACATTCCTCATCATGATTCTCCCTTTTATGCTTGCATGGATAGAGATCAACCATTTTCTGATTTAGAAGAGACATTTCTTATTTAAAAGGTGAAGGTGATGTTATTGTATTTGGGGATATGAATGCTCGCACAAAAACATTGCAACATGATACTCAACAATTTGATATGCCATACATTTCAAGGAAGTTGGAGGAAGTTCACTTGTATGATCGTACTTCAATGGATGAGAAAGAGCCGGATCACTCTGGAAAGTTTCTTTTACACATGTGTAATAGCATAGGTATGCTCATTGCCAATGTTGTATCTTTGTGGAGTGGAACCAATGGATTTACATGTAGGAGACATAATGGGGATAGTGTGATTGACTATATGCTACTCTCTAAAGCCATCATGTATCGCATAAAGAGTTTTATGTTTGGTCAATGGACCCTGGAATCCGACCATCGCACCTTATGTATTGACCGTTCATGTGGAGAAGAAACTAAGCATGATAATCTCAGCCAAAGAAAAGAGAAGTTATCACTATGTATGGATTTCAAACGGGCACCAATGTACATTAAAATGGTTGAGAAAAAATTATGGATGACAAAGCTTCAATATGATGCACCATTGGAAACTAAATGGGAAGATTTCAAGAAAGCAATTTTTTCTTGTGCGGAAGAATGCTTTGCCATAAATCATCTCCATGGTATCAACAAAGATAGATCACGCAAAAGGTGGTTTGATAAAGAATGTCAAGATGATTGAAACTCCTTGACTATGGACAACTATCAAAGTCATTTGCATACATACAAGGCATTGATTCAAAAGAAGAGAAGAAGATGGGAAGTAAAGCAACAAGTTTTTCAAGTCCAAGAAAAGGCACATGCATGTGGAAGAATTTGGAGAAACTTGAGGGGCAAGCGGGTTGAGAATTTTGGTAACTTGAGTCTAGTGGATATGTACACACATTGTAGGAAATTATATGAGAAAGAAAATGTTGAAAAAGTGCCATTTTATGGTTAACTCCCATGTATGCCCTCTTTTTTTACTATTGAGGATGTATGCAGTGGGCTTGAGAAGTTGGCCACTCGCAAGCGGGAGATCTTCAAGGTATCAAGCCAGAGATGGTCATATGGATGGGAGATTTTTCCCATGAGTGGATGTGTGATATGTTCAACCTTGCACTTCAACATGGTATGCCTTATGATTGGAGTACTAATTGGGTTAAGCCTTTGCATAAAGGAGGGGATGTAAAGAATGTAAACAACTACCGGGCTATAATGATTGGGCCTCTTATGGAAAAGTTGTTTGGGTGCATAATGGAGATGATATTGAGTGATTGGGCTGAAGAGAATGACAAGCGTGCAAAGGGACAAGCAGGTTTTTGTCGATTCCATAGCACCATTGATCATCTTGTCACTCTTTGTGTTCTTATGGAGGAAAATCGGTTGAAAGGAAAGCGATTGTATTGTTGTTTTGTGGACTTTAAAAAAGCCTTTGATATGATTCCACATAACAATTTGTGGAGAAGGATGGAAGAACTCCAAGTGCCAAGTGAGTTTATGCTTGCGGTTTCTCGAGATTATGAGAAGGTGATTTTTCAATTGCGCATGGGAAGAGAAATTTCAAAAACTTTTGTAAGCACTATTGAGGTTAAACAAGGATGTCCACTGTCACCAACACTCTTTGGTCTATGCATTGATCAATTGGAATAAATGATACTTGACTATATGCAAGAAGAAGGCATTGAAGAGGTCACCATTTGCAATGCGGTAATCATGCTTTGTTGTATGCGGATGATGTAGTGCTTCTAGCATACACTTTAGAAGATGCACAAAAGCTTATGGTTGTCCTTGCGAACTTTTTCTTGCATAGTGGGCTGATTGTAAATGAATCCAAAACAGAGGTTATTCTTGTGAAAACCAACCATAAGGACTTTGAAGCCATGCATTGTGTACAAAAATGAGACACTTGAAGTTGTTGAGAGCTTTAAGTACCTTGGCCTTGAGGTTCCGTCCAATCACAAGTGGCATGAATGTGCTATGCGTCGTTTGGAAGTGGGAAAGAGAGCATATTATGCATTTGAGAACATGTGTAATGTGGGAAACATCAAGTGTTGGGTTCTCAAGAAGTATCTTTCTGATGCATTGGTGACACCGGTTCTTCTTTATGGAGTTAAAGTGTGGGGCAGGAGCATCTCAAAGTCTACTTGGAAAGAGTTTGAGAATGTCCAAAAGCATTTTCTTACAAACTTTCTCCAAGTTAAGACAAAAACACCATATATGCTCCTACTTCTTAAGTCGGGATCTCTTCCAATTGAGGTTATGGGCATGGAAAGGGTTGTGGAGTACATGATAAAGATGCGTCAAAACCCCTCAAATGGACTTCCTACAATTGCATGGGAAGCAAACAAAAAAGTTCAAAAGACGCATAAAAGTAAGATCTTGAGCACGGGATGGATGCAAGACATAAAGAAGTGGTTTGGGAGATGGGATGCATTACACTTGCTACATGATGCTTCAATTGACTCTCAAGTGAATGAAGCTTTTCTACAAAGCCAATGTATTATGGCTTGGGAGAAATCTAGTGGGTCATGCTTCATACATTACACCACCCATATTGCCCCTAACTACAAAACCATGTTCTTCACTGAGAGAGGAAACCGTACTCACACTTACATGCTTGAGCCTATTCCCTTGTCCGCGATACGCACTATTGCAGTCATTCGGCTTAGCTCCCATTTCCTTCGATGAGAGATAGGGCATTGGGGCAATGGAGAAGAGTCAAATCAACTGTGCACATTATGCTCACTGCAAGTTTGAGAACTGAGTACCACACACTACTAGAGTGCTCAACTTTTGGTCACATCCGAACTTTCTTCTCTCACATTTTGAGCCATAACTTAAACCTACACACTTTCCTCTCCCAGCCAGAGTGTGGGCTCTCCACTGCGACTCTCATCACCACAATTTTGGAGCATCGAGAGTCCTTCATCAGTCATACACATACTACATCACATGTAACTTTGGTCCCATAGGTCATATTTGACCTCCGAGGACGATAATAAAATCTATCTATCTATCTATCTCTCTCAGACACACACACACACGCCACGGTCTCCATCTTGCCAAAACGAGGGGTTTTGTAAATACCATCTTGAATCAACTATGCCCGCACATTTTGAAGGGTCTTCATCTCCTTTGTCTACGTCTCCATCTCTCTCTCTCTCTCTCTCTCTCTCTCTCTCTCTCTCTCTCTCTCTCTCTCTCTCTATCTCTCTCTCTCTCTCTCTCTCTCTCTCCCCCCCCCCCCCTTGCGTTGTGTTCTGTTGTTATCATTCAAATAGCTAATTTCTGTATCCTAGCCGCTCAAAGCTAGGTGGTGCCCCCTATTCACTCCTCGTGAGGAGTCCTACGTGCACAGGCCTACCGTAGAGGCTGCTGGGGTGAGTTTTGTGCTTTCACTTGTCAGCACTTTGGCTCTATCATCAACACTTTCATTTCTCTACTAAAAGCTCGGGGGGTGCACTATGTAATCATGTTAATGTATAACGTGAGTTTGAAAATAGGGTTTTTAAAATGAAAAATAATTAGGCAATTTAACAAAGATACATTAAAATAAGGGGGTTTTATGTTCAATTTTGAAAAAAATCCTTAAATAAGGGGTCATTTTATTCATTTAGACATGTTAAAAGAGAGGTTTTTTTAATACCCCGTAGATGCACGTTATATAGGGGGTACTAAATGGTGAACCCCCCGAGGCTAAAAGACCTCCCAGGTACACAATTTCAAATCATGCTAGGGCTTCTACATTCACACAAGCCTCTAGGAGAGGAGTGATAGAAGTGGACCACACTCTATATATTTACACAACTCTCACTCATTTGAAAAAAGCCTGAGAACGTCACCTTCTTGGGAGCTGCAGAAGTACTAACACGGATTGTTTGTCATGCTATAGGCAATGTAGAGCAACTACCGTCTACCCTAGAGCAAAATCTATAGCTACTTAAAAAAACTACTAATGAAGATGAAGTGCACACAAGAGATCCACCAGTGGCGACAATACTTAGGACAAGACTGGTCAATGTACCCATCCATGAAATAGCCTCCTCTACAACAAGAGTTGTGGAAAGCAATAAGGAAGAAGACAAGATGGCAGAGGAAGGCACTCCTCTCAAAAGAAATAAGAGAGAAAAAGGGAAAGCCAAGGTAAATGATGCAAAAGCCACAAAGCGACCACGACATGTAGTAGTAGCGGAGGAACGCACCCAAAAAGCAACAAGAATAGAAATAGAGAAGGTGGATTTCGAGCTAGAGAGAGGAATCAAATAGGATTTTGAGGAGAAATGGAAACCATATCCAAGAATGATCAAAATTTGAACCAAACACCCCATGCTTGATACAAAGGATGATCCTTGGGATGGCTAAGAACTTCTCTATTACCAAAAAGAATTTCAATGAGAACAGGACAAGGAAGAAGAAAAATACAATACATCACCTAGAGAGGACTCACCTAATGAACAAGTCAACCCTTCTAAAGAGGTCCACACTTCTCTCCCTCCAAGCGGCCCACCAAAACCGGAGGACACAACACCACCACAAGCAGAAGATACCACACCCATTTCTAGAAATATGGAACCAAGATTAGGACCGCCCATATCATTTACCAATGATCAAGTGGATGAACCAGCCATCCGAATAGAGACACCAAGTACTCAAGCCAGCTAGGCAGATGAGCCAATCTTAACCAAGACTCATGACACATCAACAGATCAACATGAAACAAGCAACACAAGAAGGTTGGAGAGTCTGGAGAACATAGATGAATATGCCTAGTACGGACATGATGTGGTGGACAAAATGAAAGATGAGATCTATGCTTTCTACCAAAAAATTCATAGTTTATATAATCAACTATGACTCTGAGATGAACGACTCAACATGGAAAAAGTTTTTGTCAAGTCGTACAAGGAATCCATGGAATTTGAAGACAAGGAACTAGATGAACTAACTACAAAGTCAGCAATGGATTTTGAAGCTTTCCAGACAAGGAATCAATAGCAAGACAAGAAAGTCACTGCGGCCACCTCATCTCTACAAGAGTCTACTTCCACAATCAGTTGGCTACAAATTCATCTCAACATTGCAAATAATCAATTGGCATAGTCAAAGGCTAGATGCCAAGAGAAAATACATTGCCACACTTCAGGGAGCAAATCAGGCATATAAAGCAGTGAAACAGAAGGCAAAAGACTTTGAGATGGAGCTAAATCTAGATCAAATACAGAGAAGAGAACTCTCCATTGGATTTATGTAGTGGAAGGAGAGATACCAAAAGGACATTGACCAACTTAAAGTGGAATTGAGCAAAGATCAAGTAGTTGCCATGGCACATGTCACTACACCAGGGGAAGAACAAGTAGATTCTTCAATGCAACATAAAGACACCCTGCAATTTATAAAATTTGAAGCACCTACCATTGAAGAGGTCAGTCTTTCAAAGCTATATATTTCTCATGATGAAGTTGGACCCTCCGCTCAATCGAGAAGTTTAACTCCTGAGGAAGAAACAACACTAAAGTACGTGGAAAAGGACACTGAGACCATCTGGAAGGAATCCATGTAATGGGAAGAGCCAATACTGCACTCCATCAATGTCAACCTCCTCACACCATACGATATCAATGAGGCCTGGCATAAGCAAGCTCTACCCTTTCCCCTCATAAACTTTTAAGTACTCCAAATCAAAGAGAGACTACTAAAGGATTTCTAAGCCAACCCAACACTGGCATATCCCAAATGGCAAGAGATCTAGCTACATAGGCACCCTAGGTATCTTATTATGTATACAAATCTCCCAACTCATATCAAACAAGATCCTATGTAGTGCCCGATACAGAGAGTCAGAAGTTGGTAGCAACATTCTCTCCTCCAGCCAAGGAGCCTACTTGGTTCAACTACCCCTGATTTCCACCACCCTTGAATAAGCAACCCACAAAAACATACATGGTGGAAACATTATCCTCGACTATGGAACTATTTCATGGAATTTTGGATTTGGCATGCATCATGTTGGTAAATATTGAAAAAATGCTTTTGGCTTGTTTGCAAACTTTTCACCGTGGAGAGCAAACAGATGCAACATGGATGTCCTTTCTCGAAGGTACGAAGGGCTTATGCTATAATTTATCACGCCAGTCCTCCTAAGAAGTGCTCCATGGATTCTATGATAGGGTGTTGTTTCTACCATCGTGACTATATGTAAACATTTGAAGAAGCATTCTACATGGGCTTCTTCACTTATCGGTCCAAGATCTTTGGCCCTGTCATCACCAATCTTCGACAGAGATTTATCAGTTTTACTCCGCAGCAGCTGAGGAAAAAAAAAATCAAACATGCAATTTATGTCCACTGGAGATAAGAAACTCCACCTCCAATATCAACAAGGTCTCAAGCACCATGCGCAAAGGACAACAACAAGGAAACCCAACTACTAGTTAGCACCCTAAGTAGTTGTGTTGCGGACCACACATGCAAGAAGGGAAGAACGTTAGCGGATCATCTAACAAGAGCCAAAGAAAGAGCATCAAAAGGGATGCCAGTCATTTCTTAAAGCCAATTGATTATATTAAACCCCTTTGTATTACTGAGAAATCCCACAAAGTCAAAAGACATTGTAATATTATTGATTGCGAACAAGTCTAGAGGGGTCAAGAGCCTTCAAGTTTGTAATTGTATGCAGTTTTGAAGCTTTGTTTTGAGCCCACATAGCTAGGAATTTGCTGCAAAAGCTCAACGTGAGTCTATTGTTTCTTTGATTCGTTGTGCTTCTCTCGTGCGATGCGGAATTGCTATTCCAAGTAGACCAATGTGTTGGCAAGTGAAAGATCTTCTATTTAACATAACTTTCTTGCGAGGAAAGTGTGTTTTTAGTTGTGCTTTCTATGATTCAATTTAAATTCCTATGCAGAATACACACACCAAAACTGCTTTTTGACCTTAGGAATAGAAAGAGCACCTCTAGAGGAAGTTGTAGAGTGCTTCGACTACCCAAAATGACTGACCTAAAATAGGTTATTTATCTTATGCGTAATTTTTTCCAAGTGTCACAAATGACATTTAAGTACTCGAGAGTGTTAAGGATACTCTCCTCATACTAGACATAAAGTTTCATTGCATTTGAAGACTCATAGCGACACATGGAAATCTCTAAGCCAATTTCCCCCTTCAATCACCCTTCACACAATTTTTTTTAAAGACTATTTATGCCCACATGCGCTGTGGTTTTCTTCCTATTGCTCAAATTTTGAGTCTCTTAAGCCACACCAAAGCCCCAACTTTAGGGCTTTGACTCATAATAACTCCACCTCACTTGTACTTTGTCAGGTCCATAAACCAAGGCCACCATAATTGGAAAAATTTCACATGGCATCACATTGTCGACAACTGCCACTGACTTAAACTTTAATATCTTGTTGTTCCCAGCTCTGATTGACAATCCTTAAGTTATTATGACCTTCACATATTTCATACCTTGCATAAAATCCGCATCTATAAATCCATAGAGCTACAACTCCACAAAAGAGTGCATAATGCAAATTAGCAATCCCATGGCGCAAAATGCACCTCACTGCATCCAAGTGTGGTTTCTTGGGAGATTGCATAAATTGACTCACCAATCAGATTATGTAGCTCAAGTCTGGATGTGAGCTAGTCAAGTAGATCAATCTACCCACAATCTTCATGCACATGGTAGCATTATCAAGCACTTGAGCTACATCATTTCCCAACTTCAAATTCTGATCTAAGCACATTGAAATTGTCTTACAATCATCCATACCCTACTTTTTCAACATATTTTAAAGAGTATTGTCTTTGTGACAGTCATACACCTTTTTGTGTGTGAATAATTTCAATGCCCAAGAAATAACACAAGTATCCCAAGTCTTTCATGTCAAATTCATGCATAAGTAGAGTCTACACGCACTCAGCTTTAGCCACATTATCACCTCCAACAATCAAATCATCCACATAGATACATATTACAACAATTCATGGCTCATTCTTCCTCACAATAAATGGTCTACATAAAACATCTCAAAGCCCAATGAAATGAGAAATTCCACAATCCTCTCACACCAAGCTCTAGGTGCTTGCTTCAACCCATACAATGATTTCTTTAAACTGCAAGGTCACATAGCTTTATATTTGCATAACCTTGTGGCTATGGTGGATACACCAATGTAGCGCTCATAATTAATTAATCATAATAATAGTAACTAATTAAGTAAAAAAATACTAATCCACTTACTAATACAAGAGACAAGGGCGCGCTAATGTAAATGTATTAGAAGACAAACAAGCTCTAGGTATTATCATCACTGCATTAGATGATAATTAAATTCATTACATAGATGAATGCGAGACTTAATTATAAGCATGGAAAACCTTGGCACAAATGTTTGGTGCAAAGGCTAAACACTCCAAAATTAGCCTAAAAATGCAACTTTACAGACTCATGATGGATGCTAATGAAAAATTTAGCTAGCCTTATCAATAGGCTTCAATCCATTTGCACTCAATTAGCGTCTTTACATGCTAAAGTGGATGATGAGGAAAAAATTACAGTCTTGCTCAGAACACTTCCCCTCAAATATGATCACATAGTCATAGAAAGTAAAGAAAAGGAACTTTTACCTAGGTTTAAAGATGTGGTCATTTCACTTCAAGATGAAGAGAAGAAGCACTCTAATGACAACTCTATGTCAAATGGAGATTATGTTATGCAAAAGGTTAAGTGCAATCATTGTGGCAAGCGCAATCACAAATCAAGTGATTGTTTCAAGGTCAAAGCATGCACCCTCAAGAGGTTTAAAAAAAACTCAAAACAAGGATAAAGGCAATGTCAAACTCACCAATGATGGGGAAGAAGATGAGGATCCATCACAAGCCCAAGGAGAAGAGGATACATCAGAAGCCCTCTTTGTAACTGACATACTATAAAAGGTTTGCAAATATCCTCTAAGCCACTACATGATGTATCCAAAAACGAACTATAGCATGGTGTATCCATTTTGAACCATGCTATGATGCCATCAAATTGTGAACCCATGTATTATCTATAGTGACTTATATGAACCATGACCTATTGCATCCATTGAGATCTAGGCATGATGTATCTTGGGCACATCTAGGATGAAATTAGGCTTAAGAGGGTGATTCTTAGGATAACCCTAATTTCACTACATGTGAACCCTACCCAATCTAGCTCCTCAAATTAGTATGGGGACCATGTCTACACCTAGCACTTCGTTTGCATGCCACATGGAGAATACAATTTTCCTAAACCTTCTCATGCACACAACCCCTAGCCATGTATGTGGATGAACTAGAATCTACCAGCTCTACTACTTACGTGTATCACTCCATCTATAAATGGAGCTCCATTGTACAAAATCACTATCTCAATAAACTATAATTTAAAGCATATTTCTTGTACAATATTATCAAGTTCCATCTTCAAGTGTTAATCTAGATTAGGATAGTTTGTTTATTATTATGAATGCAAATAATATTTATCCACCATAACTAGCAAGTCTTATAGTGGGTACTCCATTCCATATCCACAATTTCCTCCAATTCTCCATTCAAAAATTCATTCTTTACATCCATTTGTTTCAACACCCATTTTAATGCGGCATCCATTGCAATAAACACATGAACGGTAGCCATTTTAGCTATGGGGCTGGACATATCCTCATAATCAATCCCAGAAGTATGTGCATAACCTTTGGCCACAAGTCTAGGCTTATACCTGCTCACAGTGCCATCAACATTTTTCTTTACCTTGTAAACCCACTTACATCCAATTTCCTTCTTATCCTTTGGTAATGGCCCCAATTCCCATGTTCCATTTGCATCAAGTGTAGCCATCTCTTCATCCATAGCTTACCACCATTTTTCATCCTTGATAGAATTTTCAAAACATGTGGGTTCTACTTCCTCCATAATCTTCTCCATAAATGCAGAATCACGAGCCACATAACTATCACAAGTCAATGTTTGCATAGTATTCCTTTCTCTTTCTAGCTTGCATGGTCCAAGATCACTTCCAGGTGCCCTATTCCCTGCTGGCATTCTTCTTGCACCTGGAGTCTTCATAGAGGGTATGTCACACTCCTCCTCCAAGCGCTCCTCAGAACCACTACTGCCGTCGCCATCATCATAACCAACACTCAAATTTAGCAACTTAGTGGCATCATCAAATTTTTATTTTATTTTGCTTGATACATTCAAATAGTTTGCACGACTCACTCTTCAAAATAATCCAGGTTCTTTGTAATGTTGGGTACATGTTGTACATCAGCTAGGTACTTCACTTTACCATCTATCATAGACAATGGCACATTTCCTGTATACATAATAGGATGTGCACTATCATCCCCAGTTTCTACATAACCAAGACTTTGTAAAGTCTACATTTCCTAAAACCATTCACCATGGTTGATCATGTGATTTGATGCACCAGAATCCACATACCAAACATTATCATTAGATTTTTCCACATTAGCAGACATAGTATTCAGCATGTGTTGCATCAGAGATAGCCTCTTAGGATCATTTTCATTCATGCTAGTAGTTGCATAACTGTTTTGATGCTTCCCATATGGACATTCACATTCAAAGTGACCATGTCTTCAACAGCCCCAACATTTCCATGTTGACCTACATTATTGTGCTACGCATTTCCACGACCTCTTGGACTCTCCTGCCTCAAACGTTTCCCCGACCACCACTTCTGTTTTGACCATGATTGTTGTTTTGCTATTGTTCTTGGTGGTTTCCTCTTCCTCAGCCTTGTCCATGCCTTGTACCGCATCCTCTTCATCTTCCTCTTTTGTTGAAAAGGACCTTTTTAGAGTTGTCTCCACCTTGCGTAGATGAGTCTTCCTCAAGTTATTTCTTTTCCACAATCAATAAGGACACCAAATCTGTAAACAAGGGAATGTTTTCTGAAATATGGATGCTAGTTTTAAAATGTTTCTATTCAAGAACCAAACCTCATAAAAAAACTTATTTTGGCTAGCGGTGGCACTCGTGGGTAGTTAACGGTGGGGATGATGTGGCAGTGCACCCAGTTGGGGCCAGTTCTTGCGCCCACCATGGGCTAACTTTTTTGAGGCAAAGGGGGCCCCCCACTAGCAATATCTCTAGTGCTAGGGGGGTAGTCCCGTGGCAAACAACAGTTGTAAGAGAGAGAGAGAGAGAGAGAGAGAGAGAGAGAGAGAGAGAGAGAGAGAGAGAGAGAGAGAGAGAGAGAGAGAGAGAGAGAGGGAGAGAGAGAGAGAGAGAGAGAGAGAGAGTAAAGGGCCATGAGGATAGTTCCAAGCGGGGAGGTAGGGCGAGGTGACCCTCATGCAAGGATAATACTAAGTGAAGATGCCACTTCAGTGCAATGCAAGAGAAATTCTATAATGAGCTAAAAGATTGAATGTACAAGCATATTAGAACCCCATTTTTTTCCTTTTTCTGGTTAAATCATACCTATAAAAGTGGATGAGCGTGATTTTGAGGGGGCTTTTTTTCCAATTGAAGGATTGGTTATGCACTGTGAAAATTTGTAGACTCGGCTCTCGGAGATGTTCCAAATGGAAGCTTGCCATTGAAGCTCTTGAGCTATTGTATTATCCCTCTGTTAAATAATACTAAGCCATTGCAGGGCGGGGAATTGTTGTTTGTGTGCCAAGGTTGTTCTGTTAGTGCAAATTATCCAATTTGAAGGTGTTATTTGAGAGGTTAGGGGTGTGTAAGTACCCTGACCTATAGGGAGACATTGTACTGTGTGTGGGGTGTGTTCCTCATTCCCCCACTCCACCGTCATGATTTATTTGTCATATTTTTCTTGGGCCAAAACCCGTTTTAGACCTTTTAGATCTTGGACAACTTAGGTTGGTGTTGATTTGGTTCAAGCTTGGGTTGGGATGTCTTATATTTCCATGACTGAGAGAGTGTGGTTTTTACCACCCAGTAAGATTCTTCATGCTTTACATTGTTCTACCATCCTTTTTCAAGATTTGTATTCTCTTTATTAAACGCCTTATATTCTTGGTGGTAATGAGCAACATTTTCTTCCTCTTGTTGTAATTATGAGTGGAGATCAAGTTGTACTCTTTGTAATTCTTTAATTTTTATTTGTCATTGTAGGCTTGACTCGACAACTCCGGATCCTGTGGCTTCTACTTTAGTGTCCTCTAACTATATTCCTCTAAAGCTATGGAATGCTCTTTGACATTCGAATGGAAGTTATATTTGCTCCGAATGCTCATCAATGTCAAAGTTGCTCACCTACCACTTTCCTTCTTCTATTGCTGCTTTGGGAGATTATAAAAAGTCTTTTGCTTCAATGATTACTAAAACCTTTTAATTATTTTATCAAATTGAAGTTGTTGTGAAAACTTTGACAGGCCATAGCGGAGTCTGTTTTCACTTGAATTTAGTTTTGAAAACTCCTAGCTATAGGTTTGTTTTTCTTAAGATCCAAAAAATACCAATTTTAGATACTTTAATTTATGTGATTTTGTAACAACACATACATAATAACCATGGCAATGCTAAACACGGATCTTTCTCCACTAACCACCGATTGGCCAGCATCCTTACCTCCCAAAACATTGCTAAGCACAACATTTGGAGAATTCCCTCCCCTTTGCATCCGGTTAAAGAGCCAAGGCTTTTTTCTCCATAGCTTTTTTCGGCATTCCCTGCATCACCTTTGGCATAAATATTTGGCAAGGCGCTATTAAAGACATGATTTGGCATAATTATCAACTAAGCTTACATATGCACCAAAACATTCATGTCGAGCTCCATTTTTTCTCAACCAAGCACTACCAATAATGACCACATTAGGCATATATCTCGACCATGGTATCACCAACCACGAGCCCACCAACATACTCAGCTATCAAGTGTACACCATATGCACATTGACTCACGTGACCAAACTAGTATAGAACTGGCCTCCAATGAAACTTTAATTGGTAAGATCTTGGAAACCTAGCACTCTAATTGCCAATATGCAAAGATTGAGGTGCACCATATGATGAGAGCTTCAAGACCATGTGTTCAGTTCAATCTTGTCCCTTTATCTCCAGCTGTGTAGATCTGCAACCCACTCAACTTCAAATTGTCATAACTTCCTCATTGTAGCTCCAATTGATGAGCCATAAAGGAAATCTTGTAGAGAAATTTGAGCACTATAGTTCTAGCGCATAAACTTCCATTTGTGATCACTTCAAGCACCCTCACTTTTAGCATCAAGAACATAGTTTCAACATATCTACAGATAGGTGGTGCAGAAAGCTTTGGTTTGGTTGCACTGTGCACAAATACCGTTCAGTACAATAAAATAGGTGTATGTATGTAGATTGTGGTTAAAGGTGGTAGTAGACAGTTTTAGCAGGCTACATGAATAATGTGTGAAGGGTTCAAAACATGTCCAAAAATGATGGGCTTAACTAGGTTGTCAGTGAGAAGCTGGACAAGAACAACTTCCATGCTTCGAAGTTCAGAATGACCAGCTTCCTTATGGGTAAAGTTTTTTGGGACTACATTGATGGAGAGTATGAGGTAGCACCACTACTACCAGAGGAAGATTCGACTACTATGAAAATTAATATATTTAAAGATTGGAACCAGGGAGCTCAAAACGTCATGTACTAGTTGTCTTTGTCAGTGTACATGAATCTCCTAAGGAGGCTTGGGACACTTTGCTATCATTAGATGTGACCAAAAAAAAGGCAAGGAAGCCATAGTTGAAGACTGAGTTGAATACTATGCAAAAGAAAAGTCCACCCATTAATGAATATTTGCTAAAGATAAAGAACATATGTGAGTCGCTTGCATCGATTGGTGTTACAATTGTTGATGATGATAAAGTAAAAAATTTTCTACGAGGTTTGGGTCTTGAATACAAACAATTTAAAACTAGAATCCATATTTGAGAGAACATTCCCTCATTTACAAATTTGGTGTCCTTACTGATTGCGGAAAAGAAGGAACTCAAGGAAGACTCATCTACAAGGACTGGAGACAACTCTAAACAAGTCCTTTTAAACAAAAGAGATAGATGAAGAGGATGTGGTACAAGGAGTGGATGAGGCCGAGAAAGAGAAAACCACCAAGAACAATAGAAAAACAACAATCATGGTGAAAACAAAGGTGGTGGTTGAGGAAACTTTTAAGGTAGGCGGAGCCCGGGAGGTCATGGAAATGCATAGCACAATAATGTAGGTCAACATGGAAATGTTGGGGCTGTAGAAGACATGGTCACTTTGAATGTGATTGTTGAGAGGGGAGGCATCAAAAGAATTATGAAACTACTAGTACGAATGCAGATGATCCTAGGAGGTTATTTATGATGCATCACATGCTGAATACTATGTTTGCAGATGTGGCAAAATCTAGTGATAATGTCTGGTATGTGGATTTCGATGCATCTAATCACATGACCAACCATGGTGAATGGTTTAAGGAAATGTAGACTTTACAAAGTCTTGGTTATGTAGAGATTGGGGATGATAGTATACATCCTATTATACATCCTAATAAAGTGAAGTACCTGGTTGATGCACTACGTGTACCCAACATTACAGAGAACCTGTATTTTGTTGGAGAATGAGTCCTACAAACCCTTTGAATGTGTCAAGGAAAGGAAAATAAAAAGTTGATGATGCCCCTAAGTTGCCAACTTTGAGTGCTCGTTGCGATGATGGAGACAACAGTGGTTTTGAGGAGAGTTTGGATGAGGAGTTTGACATACCCTCTATGAAGACTCTGGGTGCAAGAAGAATGGAAGCAAGGAATAGGGAACTTGGAGGTGATCATAGACCATGCACATTTGAAAGATCCAGAAAATCTATACAAAGATTGACTTATGACAGCTATGTGGCTCGTGATTTGCATTTATGGCAAAGATTATAGAGGAAGTAGAACCCACATGTTTTGAGGATGCTATCAAGGATGAAAAATGGTGGCAAGCTATGGATGAAGATATGGCTTCACTTGATGAAAATGAAACATGGGAATTGGTGTCATTACCAACGGATAAGAAGGCAATTGGATGTAAGCGAGTTTACAAAATAAAGCATAATGTTGATGGAAATGTGAGCAGGTATAAGGCTAGACTTATGGCCAAAGGTTATGCACATAGTTTTGGGATTGATTATGAGGAGATGTCCAGTCCCATAGCTACAATGGCTACCGTTCGTGTGTTTATTGTAGTGATTTCCGCATTACAATGGGTATGCAACAAATGGATGTAAAGAATACATTTTTGAATGGAGAGTTGGAGGAAATTGTGTATATGGACTAGCCACTATAAGGCTTGCTAGTTATGGTGGATAAATATTACTCACATTCATAATAGTAAAAATTGTCCTAGGCTAAATTAACAATTGAAGATGGCATGTAGTGAAAGTAGGGTTATTCTAACAATCACCCTCTTGAGCCTAATTTCATCCTAGATGCGCCCAAGATACATCATGTCTAAATCTCAATGGATGAAATAGGTCATGGTTCATACAAGGCACTCCAAATAATACATGGGTTCACAATTTGATGGCATCATAGCACGGTTCAAAATGGATACACCATGCTATAAATCATTTTTGGATACATCATGTAGTGGCTTAGAGGATATTTACAAACCTTTTACAATATGTTAGTTACAAAGAGGGCTCGTGATGGATCCTCTTATCCTTGGGTTTGTGATGGATCCTCTTCTCCGTCTCCATCATTGGAGAGTTTGACGTTTTCTTTATCCCTGTTTTGATTTTTTTTGAAACATCTTGAGGGTGCATGCTTTGAACTTGAAATAATTACTTGATTTGTGATTGCGCTTGCCACAATGCTTGCACTTAGCCTTCTGCATAACATAAGCTCCGTTTGACATGGAGTTGACGCTAGAGTGAATTGACCATATCTTCAAACCTAGGTACAAGTTCCTTTTGTTTAATTACTATGACTATGTGATCATATTTTAGCGGAAGTATTTTGAGCATGTCTATAATTTGTCCTCATCATCCACCTTAGCATCTAAAGATGCTAATTGAGTGAAAATGGATTGAAGCCTATTGATAATATTAGCTAAATCTTCATTAGCATCTATCATGAGTCTATAAAGATTCATTTTAAAGCTAATTTTGGAGTTTTTAGCCTTTGACCAAACATTTGTGCCATGTTTTCCCATGCTTGTAATTATGTGTCACGTTCATCTATGTAAGGAACATAATTATCATCTAATGTAGCGATGATAATACCTAGAGCCTGTTCGTCTTTTGACACATTTACTTAAGTGCATCCTTGTCTATTGTGTTAGCGAGTGGATTAGTATTTTTGCACTTAACACTAGGTTGGTAACCTAACAGGACATAAAAGTGTTCTTTCAGGGTTTTGAAAAAAACCTCCAAAACCATAGTAGATCCACTCATTTTGTAAAATCCTTTCATGAGGTTATAGTTCAAGGCCTACTACACATGTATAAAATAAGAAACTTGTAAAATTTCTTATCTTTTGGTCACACCAAGCCTCCAAAGTTGATGGACCAGTACATTTTCATCAAAACAGTCATTTCTTGCGTTTTGTTGCATAAAAATAAGATTAGGGATTTTTGTAGGACTTGAGATAAATTCCCTAGTTAACTTCAATGGGTTGGTGATCAGAACATATGATTGCTTCTCACTCACTATTTTTTGTTTTGCCAAAAGAAATAGGTACAAAAAAGTTGAATTTTTACCATTCTGCAAACCTATCATCAAAGTTTCTATAGCCACGCTCAATACAAATAATATATGCATGTTTTCTTAGTTCCCAATTGTCCTTTAGGTTCATAAGGATCCATGGAGCATGTCAAAAGAATAATACATCTCGTACCAAGGGGAATCTTGGGGATAAAGATGAAGTGCTAAATACAGCAGACATGAAAAAACTGGGTTCAACATTATGAGTTGTAGAATCCCATAGAAACTATTCAATATCGAGCCAAATTTGATCCTTATGACTAGATATGGTTACTACCTACAAAATGCATGTAGTTGTCACAAGAAACTAACAATATTGAAAAAGCTATACTTGATATACTAGAATGTTTCATTTTCTTCTATAATTGAAAAAATCAACCATCGTTGTCTACTATGCAAAATAGGGTATTAGGTGCCCCAAAACTCAAGGAATATTAGCTTTATGTTACAATATGAGACATAGAAAATCAAAACTGCATTTGAATATCATGAAAGCCATCAAAAAAATCATAGAAGAGCTAAAATTGGCTAAAAAATAGGATTTGATAATTTTTTGTAATTTGGTCATAACTTAGAACTTTAACATTTATTTCTCCCTAGAAGCATCAGGACATGTTGAGGACTACTAAAGATAGTTCTCTAGCATTATAGACCTCACAAACATGAATTCTAGAGTGGTATAGCTACAAAAAGTTGAAAAAAACCAAAAACAGGACCTGTTTTTTCACACAGTTTAGGTTGTGGAATGTTGTGCAAGGACAAGGTTAAAGATGGAATTGATATTCCAAAAAAATGTCAAGTTTTTTTCAGCTCATGAGACAACTTTCTAGATAGATAGCACCTCAAAATCCATTTTGAAACTCTTGACATAATTCAAGGAAAATGGTCACTTCACAGGACATAAAAGTGTCCCATTACCAACCTAGTGTTAATTATCTATTATACTTATGATTAATTAATTATGAACGTTGTTCGATGCAGACCACTCATTGTATGTGCGAAAAAAGGAGACGATAATTGTTGTAATATGTATCTATGTGGATGATTTGATTGTTCGAGGTGATAATATGGCTAAAGCTGAGGGTGTGCATGTTCTACTTATGCAAGAATTTGACATGAAATACTTGAGATACTTGTGGTATTTCTTAGGCATTGAAATTATTTTCACAGAAGAAGCTGTATGACTATCACAAAGACAATACGTTTTGAATATGCTGAAAAAGTATGGTATGGATGATAGTAAGCCAATTGCAATACGCTTAGATCATAATTTGAATTTGGGAAATGATGCAAGTCAAGTGCTTGATAATGCTACCATGTACATGAATATTTTGGGTAGCTTGATCTACTTGACTATCTCACATCTGGGTAAAACCACACTTTGGTGGTACAAAAAGGAGTGTCCTTGACAATACCTTTGACAAATCTTTGAGGTACAATTTCTACAAGTCACATGAAAAATTACCTATCATATTGTATATCACTGGATAGATATTTGAAAGAATATTCTAAAAATACAAGGTCCGACAAGTTTTGACCTTAACTACAAAAAATTTACCAGTCCCCACTTTTTCATTGTACAATTAAAATGGGTCCTTTTTTTGTACCACCAAAGCATGCTTTCACCCATCTAGACTTGAGCTACATAGTTTGATTGGTGAGTGAGTTTGTGAAGTCTCCCAAGAAACGACACTTGGATGCAGTGAGGTTCACTTTGTGCTATTGACGGGAGCAAAGCAAACCCCGAACCCCGACGGCCTCTAAAACACCGAGGTCCGAATGGCGCGCCTCGAGCCTGTCATGATAAAGCAAACAGGGGGCACCACCTAGCTTCAGCGGCTAGGACGCAAACAACACACAAACATAACAAATTTTTCATCCAAGAGAGATTGATGCTTGCGAGTAATGATGAAGAGGAAAGGGAATGAGATCAAGTGAGAGAGAGAGAGAGAGAGAGAGACAGAGAGAGAGAGAGAGGGAGGGGGTATAGCGGCTTAGTACTTAGGCACCACAAAAGGATGGCGAATCCGCACACCTTTCACACATACACAAACTCGCTCCAAACACAAGACTAGGTGGAGATTCCGCACACCTCACATGGGCAAAACATTGCAAGAAAACATACTCACAAAACCTCAAGCTTTATTTAGAGAATAAGGCGATGAAATGGGGAGCATAGGGTAGGGGAATGAGAAGGGAGAGCGTGGTAGAGCACATGGCGGATAGGTGGGAGTTGATGGCGAAGACTCACGCGAGGGTTACGGCCATCATCCTTCATTTAGTTTCCCTTCATCTTCAATAGCCCAAGGGTGTAGAGGTCATGCTCAAGACGAGCATGGTGATTGCGGTGATGGTGATGGTGTGGGTGTGTGTGTGTGCACTAGGCACACACAGTGCATAGTGTACTCTTTGGTGATGGTGTGTGTGTCTTTAGTGTGATAGTGACCCCTCTTTATATAGGGGAGGAAGGGGGAGAAATTCTATGATTTAGAAATGAAGAAATCATTATCTACATAGGCCATGTGACTGTGGGCCCCACTTGTCTGGCTGTGTGTATATGTGCCAAAACAGCAGTCTCATGAGAGAGACACTAAGAGAGAGAGATGGGCTGATGAAAAAAAGTGAGAGGTGACATGGAGAATAAAGTAATTACAAGAGGGGAGAGAGGGGAGTGTGTTTAGAGGTGAATCTGTGTACAGATGTGTGTGAACACAAGAAAAATCAGGTAACCACCGGGTGGGGATGGGTCTGTGGGCACCTTTTTCAGTGAAATTGAGTGTGTGTGAGTGTGGGGGAGGTTATTTAGCTACAAGACAAGAGACATGGCTCCCTTTAGAGAGAGGGGGGGGTATTTGGGTCATGGGATATGATAGGAGAGAGAAAGGGGGGGTGGGGTATACTATTTTGGAAGATACAATAAGTTGCATGTGAGTTAGGGTGCATTATTGGTGAGTTAGAATGCATTATTGGTGAGAGGTGGGGTAGCTTGAGGGGAGAGAGAAAGGAGAAAGGACAAGGGGAAGAGAGAGGGGGTTGACCTTTTGAGTGGAGGAGAGGAAAAGGGACACACGGCGGGGCATCAGTGAAGAAAAAGGAGGCAAGGTGGGGATGGGCTGCCCCGCAGGCATGAGGTGGCCTATTTTACCTTTCTCATATATTTACATAATCATACTTTATTTTTTTCTTACTTTTCCAATGCTTTTTATCACTCCCTCCCTAAGAGGAGGTTTCCATGGGGTGGGGACGAGAGAAGAGGGGTATGGAAGCTTGGCTTGTGAAAAGCCCCCATCATTAGCCCTCCTCTTTTGGCTAGAGGCATTCATGTCTCTAGCTCTATTTCTTCTTCCGCTTAGCTATAGGATCCAATATCGAGTTGCCTTCTAAATTAGCCATTGCATTTGGCCACTGGTGAGATTTCTGGGATATTCATGAATCTGTAACAGGTCCGAGTGATAACTTGTTCCTTGGAATAGTGTTGGTTGATTAAAGGGGAAGCCCATGGCTTCCAGAACTTTGTGCCAATGTCCTCCTGGATCCCAAGTGAAAAATAGGATCATTGTTTGCAGTGTCCGAAAAATAAAATTTGCATGCCAAATTGGATCAAATTTGTAACCACCAGTAGCGAGAGGGGAAATGAGCATCTTGGCTCCTGCAAAGACAGAACTGAAAATTATGATTCCCAAGAGTGCACCAAGAATCCACCATATATGGCCGCCTTGTTGGTGTGGTGAGCTCAAGTTGTCTTCAGAGTCCTGCTTACTGCCATTAGAAAAAAATGCAAGCATATCATGCTTCTTTTGGGTGTGCTCAAACATGTCAGCTTCCTTTACTGATGCTAATAGCAAGCCACCTACCTTGCGGCTTAAATACAAGCGTAATCCACTTACTTTTCTCCAAAGAGAGGATGCACTATTTGTAAAAAATTGTACCAAATTTCGAAGGAGGTCTTCATTCTTGCATTCTATCAGGCTTTTGTCTATCCATGGCTCCTTTGCTCTTATCTCCATGCTGATCTTATCTCTATATGTTAGAGCAGCTAGCCATAGCCATAGGTCTGATGCATCCCATGCAAACACAATGTTGTGTTGTGGAGGAGTTTGGAACATCCTTAAAAGGTTGTCAGCATATTGATCATCAAACTTACTATGAACATCCTCACATAAACTGGAGGCATTACCCATCTCCAAGTTTATAACACCCTTTAGTAGACTAGAGGCATTACCCATCTCTAAGTCTATAACACTACACAATAAAGTCTTGCTCGGCTGCCAAGCCTCTGGAGAAATATCCAACTCCAAACCTTCAGTCATACTTACCTCTTCGTTATGGTCCTCTAGTGAAACTGCCTTGATGCAAGATTCCTTTAGCTTGCTACACTGTCCTGGGTCCATGCTGGTGCACAGGCTTCCGTTTTCAAAGCCCTCCCCTTTGCTTGATATGTTTCCCACCTTCTGCAAAGCCTTGCTAGCAGGCTGGTCTTCCTCTTCTCTTGTATCTTTCATGCCCTTTGCATTCCTCTTACTCTGACGAGGCCTAATCAACACTTTACACATTCTTACCCTTACTACCCAATGTTGTCGATTGATCTCTTTGGTGCCTATTTCATTCAAGGTTAAAGATGTACTCACATTTGTAACACAATTTTCTTGGCTTACCTCCCCCACCTGGGTAGCATCTTTTGATTCTTTAACCTCTTGTTCCACTGCTTCAGTTCTTTGAATAGTCTTCTTACTTGATCCTTCTTCCGTTACACTCATCTTGACCTTTTCTGCAAGACCAATGATACTTGGTGTGCGGGTACCAATTGGTGGTGGGCGTAAGATGATTGTAAGTGGTGATTGTGGCGGACGTAGAATTTGTGTTGGTGGGGCTGGTGCTTGGGGTGGGGGTGTTATTTCTCTAGGGGGTGACAATTGGTTCCTCCTACCTTCTCTATTATAGTTTTGTTGTGGTTTGGGACAGTAGTACATACCGTGACCATCTTCTGCATAGTTGTAGCAGTGATACTCCCTGTTTGGTTGTCGTGCTCTTCCAGGGTCTTGATCTCTTTCTTGACTCCTCCCTTGCTGTATTAAGTGGACAGACAAACTCTGTAGTTGGTCAGTAATATGGGCCAACATATCTTGTTGGTCATCTCTTACCCCAAGAGCCGGTGGTGGTGGTAGAATGGTGGTTGTCGTAGTTGCTGGTCGACGCGATGTTCCTGATTCTGTTGACTCGGTTTCTTTGGCTTTCATTCGCAGCTTCTTGTCTTTAAGGCGAGCAATCTCAACGGCTAACTCATACGTAGCCGGGAATCTACCTTTCACCTTCTCCTTGAGAAGCGGCCATAAACCATGCATGAACCGATCTTTTTTTAGGAAATCGGGTGCAGCTTCCCCCCTAGCGAGTGACTCAACCCACCGTTCCCACATATCCACAAATTTGGACTCATAGGTGGCATATTCTAAAAGATCCTCCTGCTTCAAGTCTCTCAACTTGTCCCACAACTTTTCTGAAGTGGTACCTCCCCCAAAGCGCCTCTTAAAAGCGGTTTTTAAGGGTTCCCAGTCATCCTTGGTTGCTTGTGGAAGTGCATTGTACCATGATCTAGCTTCTAGCTTCATTAGATGCTTAAAGATTCTAACCCGGGATTCATCCGTATCTTTGTTGCTCACTACACATGCTACTTCAAAGTCATCTAGGAAGTCTGTTACCAAATCCTCCCCCTTCTTTCCTTTAAATGTTGGAAATGATACACTTGCCATGATTACTGACAGAGAGCTAGAAAGACACACTGCTTAAATTGCAAAAGTTTTTTTTTCTTCTTTACAAGGAGGCGTGTATACCCTCTTATACTAGTACATAGATTAAAACTTCAAAAGGTACATTGCCTTGTGCCAAAGGTAAGACAAATGGTTGATCTAATGCTAGAACCTCCAAAAACCGCTCCCCACCCGGCATGGTGTCAATGACGTGTTGGTAGTGAGCCTTCAAATCCAGTATTACCTTAATTGAGCGTACACGTGTTGGTATGTGTGATCTGTCTTGAGGTAGGTTGTACTGATTCATGTGAAGCTTAGAGGTGCTTAGTCACTGTCCAAGCTTGTGGGAGAGGGTGGTGTTCTTTCCTGAAACAAACTCAGTAGATCCCTAGTTTCTCTAGTAAGAGTGTGAGCCAATGCTTCCGTTATCTGTGCTGCAGCATCAGGTGCGACTTGAAAACTGACTGGGATAATTACCTCGGTGACTTGAGTTACCCGATTCTCAAAGTAGAATAGTGTTGATTCTCTATTGTGTAGAGCTCCTTCCATTTTGTTGTTGTGGGTTGGTTGTAGGTTGCGGACATGGTTTCGACCTTCTCCTTCTTATTCTTGGCACTTGGCCTATGTATATCCATTGGGTTTGGCGTGTTGGTTGACTCTCCCACTGCAAATCGATTACCGTTGTCGAGAAATTTGCGGTCTTGCCAGGAAAGCACCGGGCTTATGGCTGTGAGAGTTTGTGAGAGAACTCAACAAAAACTATATGAAGGAGTTAATCCATAGATGCCATGAAGACTAGGGTTTGGAAAGAAGTGCAATCAAAGAAGACTCACTCTTTCTCTCTTGCATTCACACACACAAAGAAAGAACACAAAAGAGAATGTCAAAACAATACGAAGATGAAAACATCAAGGCTATGGTCATATCGTATCAAGGGTAATATGAAAGGGTTAATGGATGAGTTAGTGGCATTCAATCTTGGCTGACCAATTAGGCTACGAATTGTTCTTTGGAATTGTAGTTTTGTGCTTACCATAATATATATATTTTGTCTAGTGATTGGGATTAATTGTGTGTACAAATCCTCTTGGTTCATAGCAAGATAACTACGCTTACATCAAAAGAAAAATTATAGTCTATGAGAGGTACTATGATGGGATCCGGTGATAGAAGTATTTCATTGAGCCGTTCAGGGCCAAAGAGAAACACCATACGTTGTTGAAAGTGTATTTTATGGCTAATCCATACGTTAATTCTAATAGATTGTACAGAGTGAAAGCCATAGAAATGATCATCATGTGGGTTATTCATTTAGGATAGTATGTGAGAAATGTAGATATGAGAGAAGTGAAGAGATGAGAATTTTCCCTTCCAAGCCCTATTCTTGCCCGTAGACAAAATGGATACTGCGGGGAGAGATGTACATGTAGCAAAGAGAACCTAAAATTTGTAGAGAGGATGAATTACTAAGAGTGAGAGAGATAGATTTGGTTAAGGATATGAGATTAGATACATATGTATATATATATATATATATATATATATATATATGTCGGATTAGAGATGAAAAAGAAAACAATAAGAAATCAAGAAAACATCAATGTAGAACACATCTTACTTGAAACCCTTCGGCACCATTATTGATGGGAGAGAGAAGAAGAGTGGATAATTCAACTTTGATTGATACACCAAGTGCAAGACCTTTTTTGATTAGAGTTGATCTTCCAAGGTTAGCTTGTTGCAAGAATGGCTAGTCTCCCTCTAGGAAAAAGTGTAGGCTTGGGTTTATGTTAATGGCTAAGTACAATTAGGCGTTATTACTCACTCCCTCATGAATTCCTCTCATCAATGGCTTAAATGCTTGAGTTCCTTCCAAGGAAGAAGAGGTCCCCTTTTATAGGTGAAGGGAACCGCCAAGGGTTTACACAAGAAGAGAGGAGCCAGTGTGAACATGAATTGGAAAAGTTGGAAATGAGTTGTCCTTGCATGATGTGGGCAGACTGGGGTCCAGTATTTTGATCATATCTCCTCAACCGTGGCTCCAAAAAAAAAAGTAAAAATATGGGCAAAAACTTCAGCTCATTAGCTACGATTTTCATTTTAAAATTGTTTTCCAATTCGGATTGGAACCTTGTGTAAAAAAACTATCAAAATAGGGTCCATTTATGGCAGCAAAAGTCTTCATGTGGTCTCCTTAGCCTAAACTTTCATTTAATTCACAAGGACACCTCATGCCATATGAAAGCATGACATTGCTCCTTGACAAAGTTTTGTAGTCATGCTTGCAATAATGCATTAAAATAAGTGTATCTTTGAAATCATGCCACCTAGTGTCCCACTAGGATTTGATTCTCTCCTAGTAGCTATTTAAAAAGAAATATAAGAAAAGTATAAAAAATACATAGAATATATATATATTGGAGTTTACCCTAGATATAGGATCTAGCTAGGGTGTGAGATGATAATGAAATAGTAGAAATAAAGAATCAATGCTTTTTGCCCCAAGTTAAAGAGGCGGAGCTATTGATGCTTTTCCCATAGTATTTTCTTATGGTAAAGTAAAGATAGGTTACCCTTGAGAAAAATAATAGGATGAGGATTATTATTATACTTAAATATGCATATGTACACTATAGGAAATATAATTATGTATCTAAAAAAATACAAGATAGATCTTGTAGCATGCGTTCCCACTATGTACGTGTCACAGCACGACATCCACCCCCTCTAAACCTGCACATCCTCCGGTATGTGCCACATTGTCTCTTTGTAAGACTAGACCTCTTGTACATCTTCCTTGTCTTCTTCTTCACTGGATGATTCCAGATCTTCATGTTCACTTTGATCTTCACCTGTGTTTTTCTCTTCTTCCTCATCCATATCTTCTAGATCATTGTCTCCTCTTCTCTTAAACATTTTAATCTTTTTTCCTGCAATGGGAATCTTTACTTCTGTACCATCTAGTTCAAACAAGCTGTAAGTAGCATTTTCATGCACATGCTTTACAACATACGGTCCAAACCATCTTTTTGAGAACTTACGCATGACTGTGTGCTGGTTATCAAGGCTACTATCATACACTAAAACCCAGTCACCTTTGTCAATTGCTTTGCTCCTGAGTCGATGTCGCTTATCAAAATAGTCCTTGTTTTTCAACCTTGCATTTTTGAGTCGTTCTGTTGCAGCTTCAATGTCTCCAGGTCTTCTCTCTAGCTGCCTTATACGTAGTGCAAGGAGATCTTCCCTACTAAGCCCCTCTTGCCAAGGTAGTACATTCCATGTGGGAATTGTATCCTCAATCGGCATCACTGGCTTTTGACCATGCATTAGCTCCGCAGGCATGTAGCCAGTTACTGAGCTATGTGTTGTATGATCAGCCCATAAAGCATATGGTAACAATTTTGGCCACTCACCAACTCTTCCTTCGCAAGCCTTGGCCAAAGCTTTGATGATAGGAGGATGCCCTCTTTCACTCTTTCCATTGCCTTCAGGGTTGTAAGCTGTAGTAAGAGAAAGCTTGATCCCTAATCTAGAAAAGAACTCCCTTGCTTCTTCGGCATCCAGTTCACCTCGATCTGCAGTGATTTTTCCCACACAACCATAACGGCAAATCACCTCATCAAGAAGGAATTTGCACACAGCTTCTGTGGTCTTAGCTCTTAATGCTCTTCCTTCAACCTGGTTAGTTAGGTCCTCTCGTGCAAGAACCAAGTATCTCATCTGCCAGAGTCCTAAAGGCATTGTGACTAGATCCACAACCCATTTATAGTGCATGGCTAGTGGATATGTAAGGTGCAATCCATCACGATGTCGAACATTTGAATACATTTAACAAGTTACACATGACTCTACAAACTGAGATACATCTTTATACATACCCTTCCACCAGTATTTTTCTTTCAACGTGGAGAAGGTTGCCCACACACCCTTGTGCCCAGCCCATAGACTCTCATGAAACTCTTGCGTGAGCTTTACTTGAGTCTCTTTTTTACATATAACCCGTTGTGGTGTAGCACCCTTTTGTTTAGGATGCTTCCACAAGTAACCATCCCTTAAAAAGTACCCATATGCTTTCCTGCGTATCCTCTTGAATTCTTGTTCAGACCAATCATCCTGTTTTGTTAGTGTACTCAAGTACCTTCCAATAGAAAGCCAATCACCTTCATAAAGATCTTTCAAGAACAGTTCAAGTGAATTAGTCATGCAGACATTGTTACCTTTGACATGAGAGATAGAATAGAATTTTGTGCCTACATCATCTCCCTCATCAATCATTTGTGACTCATCTTCATACCTTGCCCTTGATAGCATATCTTCCACTGTATTGTCTTTACCTGCAATGTTCTTAAACTCGGGATTTAAGGACTTAATGTAGGCAATCCACCGCAACATAGCAATGTCTGGTGTTGAGCAGCTTGTAATCATCCCAAGAAGTGGTAGACAATCTGTTTCTACAACCACACATGCACCAATTAGGTACTCTTTCCCACTTTTCAAGGCTGTAACCATACCCCATAACTCTCTCTTTATCTGTGGATAGTTTCTTTGGCGAGCACTTAGTACCTTTGCTCCAAATCTTACCACATACCTGTGTCCTTCTTTGTCATCTTGCCCTATTGCCCATCCAATCCCTGTAGGACTGGTATCTACTCTCACAATCACTGGCCTTTGACACTCATAGTCTACCTTTCTCAAAGTCGTTGCTGACTCGAGTAACTCCTTTAGCTTTTTCATGGATTTTACATGTGCTTCTGTCCATTTAAACTTTTGATTCTTTCTAAGCAACTGATAAAGAGGATCAGCTACATGTGCATAATCTGGAATCCACATAACATAGAAGACACATGCTCCCACAAACCTTCTAACCTCAGTGATGCTAGTGCATGTTTCTTTCATTCTTTGGATGGCATCTACCTTTGATGGACAAGGTTTCCTACCATATGGCCCGCACATGTGCCCCACAATGAGCACTTCTTTGACACCAAACATAGACTTTTTCTCTGACAATGTAAGATTCACTTCTTCCAACCTAGACAAAATTTTATCACGATCATTTATGTGATTTACCACAAACCTGTGACATCCCTTGAGATCCAAAGCTTCATCTTTGTCACTTTCTTCACATCCTTTGATAGGCAAATCATCAATGAAAGGCATTGTGATTTGAGGAATAATGTCACGTAAGACCTTATTCATCCCATTCATCATATGTGCAAACGAGTTGGTTGCTCCCTGTGGCAAGGTACACATCCTTACCAAACCCAAAGGTGTCCTCATGGTTGTCAAGTCTCTGCTTTCGATTGCAAGCTGAAATTGATCATACCCTCAGTAGAGATCCCCCATTGAGTAGATTGCCCTCCCTGCAAACGCCTCTGCAAATTCATCCACAATTGGACCTATACCTACATTTCTAATTGTCACCTTGTTCACTGGTTGCGTATCTTGGATGAAGCGTAGAGAACCATTCTTCTTTGGAACTGTGAACCACCTGTTTGAGTATGGAGCACAAGAAGGCTCCAAGATTCCCATTTTGATTTTCTCATTCAGTAGCTCTACTAACTTTGGCAAATGAGCCTTTGGAACCGAAATAGGCCGTAGATTCCAAGGCACATGAGGTATTGTGAAAATTACCATAGGAGCTACAATATAAGGATCAACACATCCTATCTCATGTGGCTCAAATGCAAAATCCTTACCATGCTTTGAAAGCATTTCTTTGAAGCACTTTGTCTCCTCCTGTGTTAGAAACTCCTCGCAACCAATCTGCAACTCTTGAAAAGACTCCTTTGTGAAGGTATGCCCGATCTTTTTAGGATTCCGCAAACTTGGTTGTAAAGAAGCCTGTTCAATCTTTTCCCTGTTGTTGGGTGGTAAGGGTGAAGCTACTGGTTTCACCTTCTTTGTTACACTCTTGTATTTAGTTTCAACATGGACTTCTGGGCCAATTGTTTGGCTTTCTTTAAGGGCTTCTATTACTTGATACATTTCCATAGAGCAAACTTCCACACCTTCATTTTCAAGATGCAAATTAGACCTCATTATAGCATCAAGCTCACCCATAGTATCTACAAAAGAAACTTGTTCACACAAACCCAAAACATTTTCAGTAGGTTTTAGGAACCCACTCTTTTTCATGCCTATTTGTACATTATGCACATAATGCCTCTCATATCTTTTCAAATCTTCAAGTTTTGTAAAACATACTGATCCATTCCTTGTTACCAAGGAGCTCATCGAGAAAGTTTCACCTATTTTTGGATCAAGCGAGACCCTTTTTCTTTCTGTACCACTGCAATCCCGCTTTACAATGGTACTTGGCCAAAACCCATCATTTCTCTATGCTCATGAAACTCTTTGCTTACCTTTGCTAGAGGATGTTCTCTGAGGTTGTCACGATTTCTTTCATGGTTTACACAGACTGTGAGAAATTGGACAGCTCGTTTACCATCTTTGCTACGTATTCTAGCATATGCTGAACCATCGTCCATTACCTTTGTTTCCATTCGAACTCCCACAATGTAGGGTTGTCCAAGGATGAGATGATATGAAGATGTATCCTGTACAAAGAAGTTTTGGTCAATCTTTACATCACCTATTGTTACCTTCACACCTGGACATGCTGCATACAATTCACCGGATGAATTGTTTGCCACTTTTACCATCCAGCCATGATCTGTGTCCATCGGCCATTTTCACTTGTTGTAGAGACTCTTTGACATTATGTTTATTTCTGAACCATGGTCAATCAAGGCAACAAATGGCTCTTCAAGATCACCTACCTTGACCAAAGTTTCTGTAGTAGCCCTTGCCCAATGACTTCGTGAATAGTAACTCCTAGGAATATCTTCAACTTCTTTATCATCATTTGAGAAATACACTTGCTTCACTCTCCCACTAGATTGGTAGCATCCTACCACAGCTCCATCATTCTCCTTATTTTGCAGTTGCATCCCTTGTGTCTTTGAGGTTGCCCCTTCAACCTGTGGACGAGAAAATTCAGCAAGGGTTTTCCTCTTTCTCTTGATGATGTCAATGATCTCCTCATGGAATTCACGCTTTGCAATGCCAAGAACTTCTCCCAGAGTAAACTTAATCTTGCTATTCAAGATCCTTTCCTCCAAGACTTTCTTTAAATCTGTAGCAACCTCAATATCAGATTGTAGTTTATAAGTTGAGCCTTTTGTCTTACCTTTCGTTGGCTCTTTCTTCTTTCCTGTTGTAGACTCCTCCATGAGTACTTCAGGTGGAGATGCTCCTTGTGTTGAGGGTGTTTGAGAAGGCATTGAGTCGCTTCTTCCCCCACTTCTAGAAGCTCTTTTTGATGGTCCTTCATCAGCATTCTCATGTCTGCGCTTCTCTTCTACAATTGCCTCATTTTGTTGGCATTTTGTAATGTAGGCATGCACTGACAATGAGTCCACTGGATCATTCCATCCTGTTTCTAGACGTATGCAATCACCTGCTTCATGTAGAATCTCTTTTGTAAGCTTTACCTTTTTAGCTAATTGCATGACATTTGGTCAAATTTGACCATCATGTAGAATCTCTTTTGTAAGCTTTCCCTTTTTAGCTAATTGCATGACATTTGGCCAAATTTGACCATGATGGTCACTCACCTCTTCATCACAAAAATGTTCAATTTTTACTCCATAAGTAGCTGCCTCAACTGAAGAGGTGGTATGCTTGGTTGCCATATCTTCAACTAAGGTTTGCATTCCCCCCTTCCCAAAGTTAGTTCTCAAGGGTAGACCTGTCTCTCTTAAGTGGATTTTACCATCCTTAAAAAAGACAACATCTTTTGACAAAGCATCACTAAAATCATCACAATCCCTTCTTACATGGTCTGTACTATCACACCAAATACATCTATTAACAAACCTTCTTTGGGCTGTTGTCTTTGCCTAGGAAGTGGCCCTGATGGTTGGCCTTTTTCTTCAAGCTTTGCAAACTTCACCTTCAAGTCACGCATTCCCTTCACAAGCTCATCTAGCATGGACTCATCAAACTTAGGAGCGATAAAAGTAGGCTTTACCATTTTGTCAGAAGTTGAGGTGGAAGGACTTGTAGTGTTTACTACCATCTTGTCCCTTCTTCTTTGTCGTTTGGCAAGCAGTGAGACAGCACCTTCAACCTCATTCCACTCGGTCTTTAGTCCTTGCTCAGCATCTTTATCTTCAAGAAGACGCTCCAAATTTTCTTGAAACTCTTTACCTGCAGCTTGTAAGAAAAGATCTGTCTTCTGTGCATCTAGTGTGGCCCTTTCTGTCCTAGTGAGTTGTGCATAGCGCCGCTCAAATTCCCTAAGTAGCTCTGTTATTGATAGTCCTTTCTTTGGCTTGACTACCCATTCTAAGAATGTCCTTTTGGTCACTCTCTCCGAGTCCTCCATGAAATATTCCTCCTTTAAAGCTACTTTGAGTTCTTCCCAATTTCTCCCATGCCCATCTTTAATTGCCCTAACATGCTCCCTAATTTCTGGAGCAACAACTAGCTCAAAGCTTTGAATCATCTCACCTTCTGACACGCGATGCAGCTCCATCTCCTTCACATACTCGCGTAAGTACTTGGTTACATCTTTGCCATTGAACTGATCCATTCTGTTGACGACCGCTTGTATGGCCTTCGTTGCTGAAATCTCCCTTCTTTCAGTAGCATGTTGTTGTTGCATGAACATTGCAAATGCTTGAAACATTTGCATTGTTGCTGGGTCAAAATGCATACCATGTTGCTCAACATGATCACCCATGGTTACCCACAAACTCTCACCCTAGCAGATTCGCGTCGGGTTCACCAAAAATATGTCGAGAAATTTACGGTCTTGCCAGGAAAGCACCGGGCTTATGGCTGTGAGAGTTTGTGAGAGAACTCAACAAAAACTATATGAAGGAGTTAAACCATAGATGCCATGAAGACTAGGGTTTGGAAAGAAGTGCAATCAAAGAAGACTCACTCTTTCTCTCTTGCATTCACACACACAAAGAAAGAACGCAAAAGAGAATGTCAAAACAATACGAAGATGAAAACATCAAGGCTATGGTCATATCGTATCATGGGTAATATGAAAGGGTTAATGGATGAGTTAATGGCATTCAATCTTGGCTGACCAATTAGGCTACGAATTGTTCTTTGGAATTGTAGTTTTGTGCGTACCATAATATATATATTTTGTCTAGTGATTGGGATTAATTGTGTGTACAAATCCTCTTGGTTCATAGCAAGATAACTACGCTTACATCAAAAGAAAAATTATAGTCTATGAGAGGTAGTATGATGGGATCCGGTGATAGAAGTATTTCATTGAGCCGTTCAGGGCCAAAGCGAAACACCATACGTTGTTGAAAGTGTATTTTACGGCTAATCCATACGTTAATTCTAATAGATTGTACAGAGTGAAAGCGATAGAAATGATCATCATGTGGGTTATTCATTTAGGATAGTATGTGAGAAATGTAGATATGAGAGAAGTGAAGAGATGAGAATTTTCCCTTCCAAGCCCTATTCTTGCCCGTAGACAATAAGGATATTGCGGGGAGAGATGTACATGTAGCAAAGAGAACCTAAAATTTGTAGAGAGGATGAATTACTAAGAGTGAGAGAGATAGATTTGGTTAAGGAGATGAGATTAGATACACATATATATATATATATATATATATGTCGGATTAGAGATGAAAAAGAAAACAATAAGAAATCAAGAAAACATCAATGTAGAACACATCTTACTTGAAACCCTTCGGCACCATTATTGATGGGAGAGAGAAGAAGAGTGGATAATTCCACTTTGATTGATACACCAAGTGCAAGACCTTCTTTGATTAAAGTTGATCTTCCAAGGTTAGCTTGTTGCAAGAATGGCTAGTCTCCCTCTAGGAAAAAGTGTAGGCTTGGGTTTATGTTAATGGCTAAGTACAATTAGGCGTTATTACTCACTCCCTCATGAATTCCTCTCATCAATGGCTTAAATGCTTGAGTTCCTTCCAAGGAAGAAGAGGTCCCCTTTTATAGGTGAAGGGAACCCCCAAGGGTTTACACAAGAAGAGAGGAGCCAGTGTAAACATGAATTGGAAAAGTTGGAAATGAGCTGTCCTTGCATGATGTGGGTAGACTGGGTCCAATATTTTGCTCATATCTCCTCAACCGTGGCTCCAAATAAAAAAGTAAAAATATCGGCAAAAACTTCAGCTCATTAGCTACGATTTTCATTTTAAAATCGTTTTCCAATTCGGATTGGAACCTTGTGTAAAAAAATTATCAAAATAGGGTCCATTTATGGCAGCAAAAGTCTTCATGTGGTCTCCTTAGCTTAGAGTTTCATTTAATTCACAAGGACACCTCATGCCATATGAAAGCATGACATTGCTCCTTGACAAAGTTTTGTAATCATGCTTGCAATAATGCATTAAAATAAGTGTATCTTTGAAATCATGCCACCTAGTGTCCCACTAGGATTTGATTCTCTCCTAGTAGCTATTTAAAAAGAAATATAAGAAAAGTATAAAAAATACATAGAATATATATATATATTGGAGTTTACCCTAGATATAGGATCTAGCTAGGGTGTGAGATGATAATGAAATAGTAGAAATAAAGAATCAATGCTTTTTGCCCCAAGTTAAAGAGGCGGAGCTATTGATGCTTTTCCCATAGTATTTTCTTATGGTAAAGTAAGGATAGGTTACCTTGAGAAAAATAATAGGATGAGGCTTATTATTATAATTAAATATGCATATGTACACTATAGGAAATATAATTATGTATCTAAAAAAATACAAGATAGATCTTGTAGCATGCGTTCCCACTATGTACGTGTCACAGCACGACACCGTTACGCCTGGCACTCGAGCTTTGATGGAGATGCGGAGTTTGTCTAGTTGTGCTTGGAGCTCTTCTTCTTCTGTCCTGCTATCCATTCATCCATTGAAAATAGTTTAGGGGTTTCAGTCTTATAAACTGAAGGGTTTCATGAAAAGATCCTCAGTGGGGGCACCAAATGACGGGAGCAAAGCGAACCCCGAACCCCGACGGCCTCTAAAACACCGGGGACCGAATGGCGCGCCTCGAGCCTGTCATGGTAAAGCAAACAGGGGGCACCACCTAGCTTCAGCGGCTAGGACGCAAACAGCACACCACCATAACAAAATTTTCATCCAAGAGAGATGGATGCTTGGGAGTAATGATGAAGAGGAAAGGGAATGAGATCAAGTGAGAGTGAGAGAGAGAGAGAGAGAGAGAGAGAGAGAGAGTGAGTGAGGGAGGGGGTATAGCGGCTTAGTACTTAGGCACCACAAAAGGATGGCGAATCCGCACACCTTTCACACATACACAAACTCGCTCCAAACACAAGACTAGGTGGCGATCCGCACACCTCACATGGGCAAAACATTGCAAGAAAACATACTCACAAAACCTCAAGCTTTATTTAGAGAATAAGGCGATGAAATGGGGAGCATAGGGTAGGGGAATGAGAAGGGATAGCGTGGTAGAGCACATGGCGGATAGGTGGGGGTTGATGGCGAAGACTCACGCGAGGGTTACGGCCATCATCCTTCATTTAGTTTCCCTTCATCTTCAACAGCCCAAGGGTGTAGAGGTCATGCTCAAGACGAGCATGGTGATTGCGGTGATGGTGATGGTGTGGGTGTGTGTGTGTGCACTAGGCACACACAGTGCATAGTGTACTCTTTGGTGATGGTGTGTGTGTATTTAGTGTGATAGTGAACCCTCTTTATATAGGGGAGGAAGGGGGAGAAATTCTAGAATTTAGAAATGAAGAAATCATTATCTACATAGGCCATGTGACTGTGGGCCCCACTTGTCTGGCTGTGTGTATATGTGCCAAAACAGCAGTCTCATGAAAGAGAGACTAAGAGAGAGAGATGGGCTGATGAAAAAAAGTGAGAGGTGACATGGAGAATAAAGTAATTACAAGAGGGGAGAGAGGGGAGTGTGTTCAGAGGTGAATCTGTGTGCAGATGTGTGTGAACACAAGAAAAATTAGGTAACCACCGGGTGGGGATGGGTCTGTGGGCACCTTTTTCAGTGAAATTGAGTGTGTGTGAGTGTGGGGGAGGTTATTTAGCTACAAGACAAGAGACATGGCGCCCTTTAGAGAGAGAGGGGGGTATTTGGGTCATGGGATATGATAGGAGAGAGAAAGGGGGGGTGGGGTATACTATTTTGGAAGATACGATAAGTTGCATGTGAGTTAGGGTGCATTATTGGTGAGTTAGAATGCATTATTGGTGAGAGGTGGGGTAGCTTGAGGGGAGAGAGAAAGGAGAAAGGAAAAGGAGAAGAGAGAGGGGGTTGACCTTTTGAGTGGAGGAGAGGAAAAGGGACACACGACGGGGCATCAGTGAAGAAAAAGGAGGCAAGGTGGGGATGGGCTGCCCCGCAGGCATGAGGTGGCCTATTTTACCTTTCTCATATATTTACATAATCATACTTTATTTTTTTCTTACTTTTCCAATTCCTTTTATCACTCCCTCCCTAAGAGGAGGTTTCCATGGGGTGGGGATGAGAGAAGAGGGGTATGGGAGCTTGGCTTGTGAAAAGCCCCCATCACTATATGAGTGCTAATTTGTATTATGCACTCTTTGATAGGATTGATGTGGATTTGCAGCTCTATGAATTTATAGATACGGATTTTATGCAAGGTATGAAATGTGTGAAGGTCATAGGAATTTATGGCTTCACATAGCTTGGAACACTAAGATAATAAAGTTTAAATCGGCGACAGTAGTTGTCGACAATGTGATGCCAAGTGAAATTTTTTCCAATTTTGGTGGCCTTGGTTGGTGGGCCCGACAAAGTACAAGTAAGGGGGAGCTATAGCGAGTCAAAGAAATTAAGTTGGGGCTTTGGTGTGGTTATGCAGACTTAAAATTTGAGCAATAGGCAGCAAACTGCAGAGCATGGAAGTGGGGATAAAAAGGACTTTGACTTAGAGATTTCCACGTGTCCGCAATATAATCCATATGCAAAGAAAGGGGTCCATCGTGCGGGCTTTATAGCCTTTGGGGAATCAAGCAAGGAAGGGAGATCTTGGAGCTCTCTTGAGCTATGGCAGAGCCCTCCGGTGCTCCACTGTGCTCCACTTGCAGCTGTGCTGCATTGTAGCCAATGGTTGTTGGTCGGCTACCAAGACTCACCATAGCGATATTATCAAAGCAAGAACCACAAACATAAAAATTATCAATCTCCAAAAACCCAAGTCTCTGTTCCTTCTACCTATCTCAATCTCAAATGTGTATCAGACATCAAATGCCAATTTCCTTCCCGCAAGCTTGATTCGATGATTTTGCATAGCTACAAGTCTTTGAACACAATTAAACTTTATGTCTAGTATGAGCAGAGTGTCCTTAACACTCTTGTATACTCAAATATCATTTTTGACACTTGAACAAAATCGCGCATAAGATAAACAAGCTATTTTAGGCCAGTCATTTTTGGTAGTCGAAGCACTCTACAGCTTCCTCTAGACATACTCTACCTATTCCTAAGGTCAAAAATAATTTTTGGTGTGTGTATTGTGCATAGGAAGTTAAATTATCTTGTAGAAAGCACGACTAAAAACACACTTTCATGGTGAGAAAATTACGTTAAATGGAAGAGCTTTCACTTGCAAACACATTGGTATGCTCAGAATAGCAATTCAAAACCACACGAGAGAAGCACAAGGAATCAAAGAAATAGTAGAATCACGTTGAGCTTTTGCAAAAAATTCCTAGCTATTTGGGTTCAATACAAAGCTTTAAAATTGCATACGATTACACACTTGAAGGCTCTCGACCACTCTAGACTTGTTGGCAATAAAAAATATTACAATGTATTTTGACTTTGCAAGATTTCTTAGTAATACAAAGGGGTTTGATACAATCAATTGGATTTAAAAAATGAGTGATGTCACTTGTGATGCTCTTTCTCTGGCTCTTCTTAGTTGAGCAACTAACATCCCCCCCCCCCTCCTTGCATGTGTGGTCCGCTACAGAGCTACTTGGGGTGCAAACTAGTGGTCGGGTTTCCTTGTTGTGATGTCCTTTGTGCATGCTACTTGAGACCCTTTTGGTATCGGATGTGGATTTCCTTATCTTCAGTAGTGGACATAAATTGGATGGTTAATTTATTTATTTTCTCAATCGCAGAGTAAATAGAAAATATCACTTGTAGATTGGAGATGAAAGGGCCAAAGATCTTGAACCGATAAGTGAAGAAGCCCATGTAGAATGTTTCCTCAAATGTTTGCATATAGTAGGATAGTAGAAACATCACCCTAGCATAGAATCCATGGAGAACTTCTTTTGAGGACTGGCTTGATAAATCATAGCATAAGCCCTTTGCGCCTTTGAGAAAGGACATCCATCCTGCATCTGTTTTCTCTCCATGGTGAAAAGTTTGCAAACAAGTTAGGAGCATTTTTGCATTATTTACCAACATGATGCATGCTAAATCCAAAACTCCACAAAACACTTGCATAGTTGAGGAAAATGTTTCCACCATGTATGTTTTTGTGCGTTGATTATTTGAGGGTGGTGGAAACCTGGGGTAGCTGAGCAAAGTAAGCCACTTTGTTGGAGGAGAGAATGTTGTTGCCAACTTATGACTCGTGGTATCGGGCACTACACAGGATCTTGTTTGATATGATTTGGCACATTCGTATACATAATAATATACCTAGGGTGCCAATTTAGCCAGATATCTCACCATTTTGGATGTGCCAGTGTTGGATTGGCTTGGAAATCCTTGAGTATTATCTCTTTAATTTGGAGTACTTCAAACTTTATGAGGGGAAAGGGTAGAGCTTGTTGATGCCATGTCTCATTGATATCGTATGGGGTGACGAGGTTTACATTGATGGAGTGCAGTATTTGCTCTTCCCGTTGCATACCTTCCTTCCAGATGGTCTTGGTCTCCTTTTCCACTTGCTTCTTTAATGCCGCTTCTTCCTCATTAGTTATACTTCTCGGTTGAGTGGAGGGTCCAACTTTAACGGTAGGTGCTTCAAAGTCCATAAATTGCAGGGTGTCTTTATCGTGCATTGAAGAATCTACTTGTTCTTCCCCTAGTGTGGTGACATGTGCCATGGCAGCTGCTTGATCTTTGGTCAATTCCACTTTAAGTTGGTCAATGTCCTTTTGACATCTCTCCTCCCACTGCATAAATCCAATGGAGATCTCTCTTCTCTACATTTTCTCTAGCTTTAGCTCCATCTCAAAGTCTTTGTCCTTTAGTTTTGTTGATTTATATGCTTCATCTATTCCCTATAGTGTGGCTACTATAGGGTTGTCCTTAGGTTGGTTTAGCAATGTATTTTTATGTTGGCATCTAGCCTCTAATTGTGCCAATGCAACTAATTATTTGCAATGTTGAGCTGCATTTTTAGCTGATTGATTGTGGAAGTAGACTCTTGTAGAGACAAGTTCGCCATGATGACTTACTTCTCTTGTTGTTGATTCCTTGTCTGTAAATCTTCAAAATCCATTGTTGACTTTGTAGTTAGCTCATCCAGTTCTTGAGGGGTGCACTATGTAATCATGTTAATGTATAACATGAAAAAAATTTAGGCAATTTAACAAAGATACATTAAAATAAAGGGGTTTTATATTCTATTTTGGAAAATAAATCCTAAAGTGAGGGGTCATTTTATTCATGGAGACATGTTTAAAGAGGGATTTTTTTTAATACCCCACGAACGCACATTATATAGGGGGGTATTGAATGGTGAACCCCCTAAGATCCAGCTCCTTGTATTTGAATTCCATGGATTCTTTGTATGACTTGACAGAAAGGCTGTCCATGTCGAGCCATTTAGCTGAGAGTTGTAGTTGCTTATAAAAACTATTGAGTTGTTGGTAGCGTGCATAGATCTCATCTTTCAATATTTCCACCACATCATGTGCATACTAGGCATATTCATCTATGTCCTCCAGACTCTCCAACCTTCTTGTGTTTCTTGTTTCAGGTTAATCCATTGATGTGTCCTAAGCATCGGTTGTGATTGGCTCATCTAGCTGGTTGGCTTGAGTACTTCATGTCTCTAATGGTATGGTTGGTTCATCCACTTTCTTGTTGGTAGGTTCTTTGGGTCGTCCTGATCTTGGTTCCACATTTCCAAAAAAGGGAGTGGTTTCTTATGCTTGTGGTGGGGTTGTGTCCTCCGATTGTGGTGGTTTGCTTGGAGGAGAGAAGTTTGGACCTCTTCAGCAGGGTTGACTTGTTCTTTAGGTGAGTCCTCTCTAGGTGGTGTATTGTCTTTTTCTTGTTCCTTGGCCTGCTCTCATTGACATTCTTCTTAGGAATAAAAAAGTTCTAAGCCAGCACAAGGATCTTTCTTCATATCGAACATGGGGTTTTTGGTTCGAATTTTGATCCATCTTGGAGATGGCTTCCATTTCTCCTCAAAATCCTATTTGAGTCCTCTCTCCTGCTCAAAATCCGCCTTCTCTCTTTCTATTCATGTTTCTTTTTGGGCAGGTTCCTCCGCCACTACCGCAGGTCGTGGTCACTTTGTGGCTTTTGCATCATCTACCTTGGATTTCCCTTTTTCTCTATTCTTTATCTTGAGAGGAGTTTCTTCCTTTGACATCTCTTCTTCTTCCCTATTACTTTCCACAACTCTTGCTGTAGGGGCTGTTTCATGGATGGAGACATTGACTAGTCTTGTCGCCACTGGTGGAGCTCTTATCTGCACTTCATGTTTACGAGAAGTCTTGTTCAGTAGCCATAGATTTTTCTTTGGGGTAGGAGGTAGATGCTCTGCCTAGCCTATCACCTGGCAAGCAATCCGTGTTAGAACTTTTGGAGCTCCCATGACGATGATGTTCTCTGACTTTTTCACATGAGTGAGAGTTGTGTAAATATAGCGAGTGTTGTCCACTTGTGTCACTCCTTCTCTCCTTCTCTACTAGAGGCTTGTGTGAATGTGGAAGCCAAGGCATGAGTGGAATTGTGTACCTGGGAAGTCTTTTAGTAGCGAAATGAAAGTGCTAATAATGAAGACAAACTGCCCACTCTATCTCTCTTTCCTTTAGATTCGAGAAGGAGGTTGACCAATTGGTGAAAATTCCAGTTGTTGGCAACTCTCAATCTCTCATGGGTTCTCCTCCTCTTTGCAGCTTTAGGGCTTCAACAACCTGGTCCTCTGTGATGTGCACCTCTATTGGAGAGTCATTTATGTCTAAGATGGATTCCCTTCCTTCTCCTCTCATGTTGTAAAGGAGATCATAAGCCCTCTTGTAGTCCACACCACAAGACTCTAGTTCAAGATAGTCTTTAAGGAAAATTCTCTCGCACAGTGGCCTGACTGACTATGGACTGTGCCTTGTGACTTCCTCTTCTTTGACAAGATCTTGAGCTTCCTTTGGAAGCATCTAGACTTCCACTTTGGATCCTTGTGCGCTTTTAAATGATGCGTGGTATGTGGTGAAATGCTCACTTTCTAGTTTTTCTTTTGACAACTAGGTGACATTTTCTTCCTTTAGGGAGTCTATGGAAGCTCGAAAAAATTTTCATTCATGGTTTTCTTCTTTGGAGCTCTCGAGGTAGATGAGAGTGAACCTGGTAGGGTATCATTTAATTCATTGGTTAGACCATGTTTAGCAAGTCCCAGTCAGGTAGAAAAATCAACAAGGCCAAAATGATATCTAAAAAGCACAATGTTGGAAAACATTATCTTAGGTGTGGCAAATGGGTGTAGGTGCATGAAAATTTGGGTCACAGTGAACACATAGGAAGTGCATGGGTTGTTGGTGATATGCAAGAACTTTGATATCTTTTGGACACTTGTGGTGGGAGTTGTTCACAAACATGCGTTTGATTTACCGCCGTCTAAGCTTTTGGTGACTGAAAGAGTTAAATTGTGCCAAACTTGATGAAACTTGTCAAGGTGCTTTATTTCACCATTGTGGACACATCGATGTCCTCAAATTGCAAGTCGGATCCTTCTTTTAACATTTCTATCTTAGACTTGCCTAAGATAAGAATGAATGATTTGGGGTCATTTTGTGCTTCTAGCACCTTGATTGGTGATTGAGGGTTGATTCTTGATGTCCCATAAAGTTGGGTTTTGAATTGAAGAGCTAAAAGTCAATTTTGTGGCACTTGAGTCTATTTGGTGTGGTAAAGTGCATTTGATACTAGTCATGCATGAAAGGAGTGTACCAATGTGATATGAAATTTGTGAGAGGTAGGGGAATCATGCCAATGTGAAAATGTGTGAAAAGTATGCTTCCATTCTAGCAGATCATCTTCGGTGCACCTAAGATAATTTTTACAAATTATTGCAATCTAGGGCCTAGTCTTGCCCCATATAGCTTCTACTAGGTTAATTATGAATGGTGAAGCCCTTGGTTCTGTTTCTTGCACTTGTTACTGTGCCCAGATAGGTTGAAAGTTCCTTTTTGAGATGGGCTTGTCTTGGAGTCATTAATCACTAGGTGTATGTCCATTGAAGGTTGGTGAAGCTTCAATGTAAGGTATAGAGTACCCCCTGTGAGTTTGAGGTTAAACATATCAATATTTCGCATTGTGGTGCAAAATATTGCTTTGCAATAAGGATATTGTATTTTTGTCATTCATTGATGACTAGTCCTCCAATGCACCCCTAACTCTCCAAAATTCCCTAATATTAAAGTCCCAACATGTGTGTGAAATCTGGTCCATATCTGGTTCCTCTAACTTTGGCATGCCAAAGATACTAGGTCAGCTTTTTTGACACATTTTGCATCTTTGCCTCTAGAAATGTGTTGCTCTGCTAGGGAAGAGATTGTGGTTTACTTTTGGTGCAATATGGATGTCTAGTATGGCCGGTGTTAGTGGTTTTGATCCTAAAAGTTCCCATATTTTCTTGTGTTTCTATGCTTCCTACTACTCGTGTGGTTGACAATGTGATATTCAAAATGCTTTTAGACATAGTTAGGAACTTATATATCATAGCTAAAGTGAGTAAGAGCCCACAAACAGGACGTATGAGAGCATGGAAGGTTGCCAAAGTCCACAACCCCAAGCTCTTTGTTGACGGAGCTGGGTCAACAACACGACATAGCTCAACAAAGCCTTATTCTCTAAGAGTTATGGAATGCTAAGGATTATGGTTATAAACATCATTTGTAATAAGTAGTTAGTCTAGTAGGAGAATCCAGGGTGCAATGGCACTTCCAAATTGTAAATACAAAGCCATTTGACCCCTCAAACTCTATTTTAGGTTCAACCTAAGGTGACCTTACTATATAAGGTACCTAGGTCATTTTGTAAAGAGAATAACTTAATCATAATAAAATTTTAGCGTTGTCGTCTACTGTGTGTGAGAGAGGAAGAGAGACAGTGTGAGATTCATCCTGGCACTACTCCCCACTCGTTCATCACATTGTAGATCCAACTGCACCATTGTGCCAATGCCAAGAATTCCTCGTGGAACGGACATCTCTCTTCATGGTAGGCTTGTAAACACCCCACCAAGTTAATCTATGTAGGGTTTGATCTCATGCAAAATGTAGACCTGTGACCGTGGTATGAGCTTGACTCATATAGGCTTCTTGCTCCTCATGATTAATGCACAAGAGTAGGATTTCATCCTTGTTTTTGCGATAGAGTCTTCCAGCCAATGATTGATATAGGGATGATTGCTCAATCAATCGTGATGTAATAGGAATTGGTATTTGAAAATACACTTGTGCAATATTCATTAAAGACACAATATCTTCTGACCATCTTGGAATCCTTTCCATATATAACAGATATGCATCGGGTAAGTCATTGTCTACCCCTCTAGGTGCTTCCTCCATGGCGAGTCTTGACAAGTGATCTTCCCACTACTAAGTAAGGCCTTTTTTAACCACAACTGTGAAGTCAAATTCACGTAGGATGATAAACCATCTTATCATCCTACTTGTATTACATGGAATATTCACCAAATAGAGTAAGGCTTGATGGTCTACGAAATAGACAAACTTGCTAGCTAGCAAGTAGTGTCATTTCTTCACCAAATACACCATACAAAGACCTTCTCTTTTTGTGGTTCTATGGTTCTTTTCCACCAGGTTTAATTGTCTACTAGCATAAGAGATAGGAAAATCCATTGTTTCTTCTCCATGTTGGGCTAAGATGCATCCAATGGCATATCTTGAAGCATCGACATGTAATATTTTGTTCCAGCCTAGAGCTTTCAGTATTGGAAGGATTTCTTAAGATTTTGGAAGGATTCCTCACATTCATCAGTCCATTCAAAGTGAGTGTGATAAGGCTATGTATGGGCCAAGCAATTACCGCATACATGTATATAAATCTACAATAGTATTTTGCAATGTCCCATAAATGCGTGCACTTCTTTTACTATTGTTGGCCTAGCCACTTTTGTGATTTCACTTCCACCTTTTCCATGTTTGTGGCTATACATGTATATAAATCTACAATAGTATTTTGCAATGTCCCATAAATGCTGGCACTTCTTTTACTATTGTTGGCCTAGCCACTTTTGTGATTTCACTTCCACCTTTTCCATGTTTGTGGCTATACCATTTTTGACATGATATGTCCAAGAATTCTGCCTTATCTAACCATAAAGATGCATTTTTCAATGGGTCCCCTGTCCCACTATATTTTTTAATCCACTTATGGAAATATGCTAGTTCGACTCTACAATTGTGTTCATCACTCACTCTCTCCCTTTGAGCTGGAGTTTCTCCCATTAATCCCTCAAACCAGTTGTTTAGTAAGTGTGACTCATGTGGACCTATTGTCCTCATGTCACTCATTCCTCTCCTATTCTAGGTGGTTTTTGCCTTTCTTTCCCTATTGGCATCATTGAGGTGGCCACTCCTTGCTACACTTCCTTGTTGATTGGCCATGCTATCATAAGTTCTAGCATTTGGATTCATATCCCGATCGATTTCTTTTATGGTTCTCATGATCAATTCACAGATTGAGTGTCCCTGGTACTAGGTTTGTTAGATCCCTAAAGAGATGAATGGAAAGTTTTGCTAATCCCTTTTTCTTGATTTTGAAAATGTACACAATTTTCAAGGGTGTCAGTTGTCCTGATCTGGCATGGGTAGTCCATACCAAATCTGTAATATTCTTTTCTTCCCATTAGTAAAATCCAAGTCGTGGGTTATCAATAGGGATGTGTTTCAATGGTCTAGCATCTATCAACTCATACCCTTCTAATTCTAAAATCGAAGGCCTTATATGATATTAGAGTATCAACCTCTAATCCTCATTTATCCACAAAATCACGGTCTTGTATCTTGCAATATTGTAATCCATTGCAGTATAAATAAAGGTTGTCTTGTCTGTTTTCCCTAAAATCCTCTTAATCAATGGTATGGCCGTCTATCCTCACTGCAAACTCCTCATTTGGGTCCAATTAAATTTGGGCTTTGTACTTGTTGGTTTTGAAGAAAGTCAAGATGTGCTTGAACTTGAGATAGGTCCCCATTCCGGATTGAGTTGAAAAGGAAGGCATGTCTGAGCTTCAATCGAAAGTGTTTGACACTTCTTCCACAATAGTTTCTAATGGTATACCTCGATTTATGCTCTCTTTTGTGGACGCTCTGCTCATATGCTCTCCTAAGTCAATCGAGTCTCCCAAACTTGTACCAGATCTTAGGTTCATATATAAATCTACACAATTTTAATTGAACCGATACTTCAAATCTGTAAGGTTGTCTTCGATTTCAAATGTAGTGCTTTTGTTTTTTGCTCTCTTGTCCTTCACAAAGTTGCAATTCTCTACACAACCACACTTAAAGTCCTATGTGATTCCACAATTTGTTAATCTGAGTCACAAAATATACAAAAACTCCTTTTTTCAGTGCCCAATAAACTCTATATGTAAAAAATATGAAATTTTGCTTAGGTTTATCTTAGGCACACCTAAGATGGTTGCACCTATATGTGGGGTCTTATCACACAATTGAGATCTCTAGAGCTTGTCAAAGTCAATCTTGGTGTCAAAATGACAAAAATTCTTTTTTGGTGGAAGATTTATCTTTGGTGGCCTTTTAGTTGACCCTAAACGGATCCCGAACAGGCCAAAAACTGACTTCGCAGTGCATAGTTGTTACCTTTTTGCATCATCCGCACACCTGCCACTCAAATTTTTCCAATAATGCATCCCGCCACCATGTGAAGTGGCCCCAAAAAATGGTCCTCATGATGACCTTTCTACCTAATTATCACAAGAAAACACCCACGTTGTGTCCATACTCATCCACATGCAAGTCTTGACCCCATTCGTACTCCTTACGCTAATAGATGCCATCTGATGCACCTGCTTACCTCATGGTCAAACACTTTACAAGTTCAAAAGTCAAAACTGGTGTCTTTGTGTAGCAGTAGTAAAGAATCGCGATTATTTACTTTTGCTAGTTTTTTGCACTTTTTGGATTGGTTTGGCAAGTATACAGCCTGTTAAAGTCCCTGGAAAAGTTTCAACAAGTTTGGACAAAATCTGATCAAGTTTATCAACTGTTTTGTATCCGCAGACTTTGATTTCAAGAATCTGACTTAAGTCTCACTTTTTTAATCCAAATTTCACCAAAGTTGATTTGTGGGGTCTACTTGATATGCTTGACCTTGTGGTATACTCAAATTTGCAAAATTTTTTAATTTTGTAGCAGTAGTAAATAATCGTGATTATTTACTTTTGCTATATTTTTGTAAATTTTTGTCCCAAATTTGATACAGATCTATTAAGCACCTCAAGTAACATTGGGCCTTAGACAAGTTTCAATAAGTTTGGACATTTTTTGGTCAAATGGTCTTCAACTTTTTGTTTGCCGATTAACTTTGCAAATTTGTTCACAGGAATCAAATGATCCAAATCTTACCAAATTAGCCTAAGAATCAAATTTCATCAAGTTTGGACAAATTTTTTCCCAATTTACACTCAAGATTCAGAAAGTCGGTACAAACTTTAGTTTTTACCCAGTTTTTTGCCAGTTTGGTGATACAAATCTTTTGTGCCTTTAGAAAAGTTTTTGTACACATGCAATGAGTAAATGGTATGAACCTTGGTCAAATCTGAGCTAAAAGTTAATCATTGCGATTATTAACTTCAGGCTTGAAATGAACACTTTTTTGTATTTTTTCCAAAGACAGTCTTTACATTAGCTACTTTAAGCTTATGAATCAAGTCAAAACTTAATCTGGCTTAAAATTTCAAGAAAAAGTAAATAATCTGAGTTTTGGCCAACTCTTGAAATTTTTACCTTGACGTGTCCTTGAGCTTACCCACTAGCTTAGACAACTTTTAAGGTTACTCTCTAGTCGGGTTGAGTGGTTTGGAGTCTTTTCGTGCTATTTCTTGCCGTAGATCTAAAATTCTGCAACTTCCAATAACAAATCACACTTGATTTATTTAGAGAGAGAAATATTCCGAAATCCACCTCGGATCCTACTTACCCTACTCCTAGATTCTCATGCAATGGGGTTGTGGAAAGTGTCCATAAACACTCGTTTTCTCGTCTTTTATGGTTTTCTGAGCATTGATCTTAATACTTGCCTCGTCTATCAATCATCCTCAAAATACTAATCTAATTCTACAATCCTAAAGGCACTTAGTAAGTATGATTACTTCCAAGCTACCTCTACACAGCAAAAGAAGAAAATCTTAGGCTATGCGGTTTCTAAAAAGAAAGTTTTGACTCTAGGAGATCCTAGAGAAAAATAAAGGATAACTTCACAAGACGCTCATGTTCTTCCCTAGTTTAGGTCTCTTCGATCCCCGACAACGGCACCAAATATGGGACGCATGTCTTACCTCACCATCCTATCTTATTGTTGCACTATTAGCGAGAACCACGATTAAATTGTCAATCCATGGGATGAAGCTGACTTGACTAGTGCATAAAGGCTACAAGAGGTTGTCAATATCTTGGAAAACAACTAACAACTCACATCTAAATCAAGCTACACTCAAGTGACTGAAATCACCAAAAGCCAATCGCTCATCAGCAAACAAATCACATTTGTTGCAGCATCAAATGACATCCAAACGTAACAAAATTTATAGGACATGTTTATAAGACCTAAGCACACATGATTATCGTCTCAAATCCCACTTTAGGTCAAGTTCGAAATTCGCAATTATTAACAGCAGTAGTGGATTTTTGACCTAGTTGTTTTCGACCGAGAATGCATCTAAATGCTTAGCAATGATGCCCCAATACCCCTCCTATGCTTGGTTTTTGATTTGAAAGTATAAATTCCTAGTTATGATGAAACTGGGCCACGGGTGAGATGCCAAAATCTACGAAACTGTGAACTGTTTTCGTCAATGCGTAGAGCTCTTACCTGCGGTTGCAATGCAGCAAATGGGACTGCAATGTGACAACAGGAGAGGGAGTAAGAAGCGCGAGAAGGAGAGGAGTGAGTGACATTAGCTCATGCTATGTATTTCATTGTCCAAAACATAATAATATCTTACAAAATTTGGCTTTTATACCTTAGCCAAGGTTATTGGCGGTCCAAACTAATAATCTGGGAGTTCTACCAAAGATGGGTAATGATAGGTTGATACGATCTGGAAGTTTGTAGCCCTGGTTTATTGATTACAGAGTTTATTCAAGAAAATAAGAGTTACAATACTCCCAATTTATCAAAATAATAAGTGTTTTACAATGAAAACTACGAAAAATGGTGTCCATATTAGCTTGCTGCCAACACATCTTCATTGCGTCACCTAGGTAACAAGGGACACAAAGATTGTATTGTACCGAGTCTCTCTTGAGAGTAGAACCAATAATACGAAAGCATATTTGAGGAGGGATCAGCTCCACATTAATCCGGTGCTCAACTGTTGTCAAGCTCTCTGAACTCTCTCTCTTGAAAAAGTATTATTCATGCCAAGTTAATAAAGTATTATGATTATGTTGGTACCACCAATTAAGTTCACCCTCTATGTTCTCAAAGTAGTCTCAAAACAATGCTCACTCTAATTCTCTGAATTTCGCTATTCTCAAAGTTCATAGGCCATTTCCATTACATGACACTTTGGATGGATTGACAAATGAAAACTCAGACATGATAGAGGGTTTTGGACATTATCATCTCTCAGGGTTTTGGACATTATCATCTCTCAGACAAATTACTATGCAAAGTGTAGTGCTTGGTACTTTGGTTGAAAAGTATGCTAAATATATTGCACATCAAAAATCATAAGGAGTGGTTGAGGAGCGTCTCGTTTGAAATGCATTCATATGGAGACCATTGGTTGCAATGATATATCAACATAGAAGTGGCAAGGAAACTTTCAGTTTCTGTTCTTTGAGTCAAATATTGTGGTTGTTGATGCTTTCGTTGAAATGCATGCTCAATATTGAGAATGGAAATGCTTCGGTTGATATGTAAGATAAATGTTGGCTAGATTCAATGCCAACATTTTATGCCAAATGTGGTGAACTGCAGAGAGCACAAAAAGTGCTTAAGGGTCTTACTCTTTGGGATATGGTGTATCTTGGAGTACATTGATTACATGGGGTTTTTTCCTACATGGCAATGGCAAGGATTCCATGGGTTGTATCTTTACTCTCTTGGAGAAAGATGTTTTACTTAGCAATGCTTTGGATGATATGTGCGCCAAATGTGGTGTACTTTAAAGGGTTGGGCCATGGTATTCTTTGCCATTAAAAGGGATGTCCACCAAGTTTGGTAAGAAAATTGAATGGACACCCAAGGTTCAAGGAAGAGAAAAAGAGGAGAAAATTGGAATGTCCATAGTGAACAGAAGGAAGCACATGAGAAGTTGGGAAGGGAGCATTTGGTAGCGGAGGAGCCTTGGCAGGGCCATGGAGACAAAAAAAGGTGTACAAAGCTTGTGCGATCAGTTTTCACTCATGAACTTGTGGGTCTAATGCATCTTGAAGTGAACGTGCAACTTGACTTGCAAGGGTTTCGACATCGCTGTCAAAGCTGGACATCCTCACTATAAAGAAAAGTCAACGATAAAAAGCTACTAATAAGTAGGATCAACGTGAAACGAGTAGAGGGGATAGCAATATACAATAAAAGGGAATGAGAATAAGAGGCAAGACAAGAGGAAACATTGGCTGTGAGGATTCTCTTACTTTGGAAGTAGGACCTCCCGCTCTCATGTGGCCGAGTAGATGCACATGTAATACAAGAGAGTTTGCAAGGCCACACGAGCCAATTGTCCAATGGCTTGTTGGCACATGCCAAAAGATGTGCGAGTCTAAAAGGGATGGATTTCTTGACACTCTGGATGAATCATCAATGGGAAACTTAGACAAGATAGAGGGTTTCGGGAATTATCATCCCTCAGACAAATTACTATGCAAATTATCATGATTGGTACTTTGGTTGAAAGGTAGGTTTAATATATTGCACTTCAAAAAGCATAAAGAGTGTTTGAGGAGCGCCTCGTTCAGAATGCAGTCATATGGAGACCATTGATTGAGATAATACATCAACATAGAAGTGGCAAGGAAGCTTTGTGTTTCTCTTATTTAAGTCAAATATTGTGGCTGTGATGCTTTGATTGAAATGCATGCTAGATATTGAGAATTCCAATGCCTTACTTGATATGTATGCTAAATGTTGGTTGGGTTCAAGGCCAACATTTTATGCCAAATGTGGTGAATTGCAGAGAGCGCGTGCTTAAGGATCTTACTGTTCGGGATATGGTGTATCTTGGAGTACATTGATTGTGGGATTTTTCCCTACATGGCAATGGCAAGGATGATTTGGGTTGTGTCTTTACTCTCTTGTACAATTACAATAAGGGATGTTAAAGAAATATGTTGTACTTAGCAATGCTTTGGACAATACGTGAGTGAGCAGAATGTGGTGTACTTTAAAAGGTTGGGCCATGGGATTCTTTGTCATAAAAGGGATCTCCACCAAGTTTGGTAAGAAAACTGAATGGTTACCCAAGGTTTAAGGAAAAGAAAAAGAGGAGCTAATTGGAGCATCCACAGGGAACAGAAGGTAGCACATGAGAAGCTGGGGAGGGAGCAATCAGTAGAGGAGGAGCCTTCGAAAGGCCATGGAGATGAAAAAAGGTGTAGCATGCCTCTGCGATAAGTTTTCACACATGAACTCGTGGGTCTAATGCATCTTGAAGTGGACGTGCAACATCACTTGCAAGGGTTTTCACATCGCTGTCAAAGTCGTACATCCTCACTATAAAGAAAAGGAAACAATAGAAAGCTACTAAAAAGGAGGATCAACGGGCATCTAGTAGAGGGTATATCAATACACAATAAAAGGGAACGAGACGAAGAGTCAAGAGGAGGGAAAATGTATCTTGGAGTACATTGATTGAGGGATGTTTCCCTGCATGGCAATGGCAAGGATTCTTTGGGTTGTGTCTTTATTCTCTTGTACCATGAAAATAAGGGATGTTGGAGAAAGATGTTGTACTTGGCAATGCTTTCGACGATACGTGAGCCAAATGTGGTGTACTTTAAAGGGTTGGGCCATGGGATTCTTGTCCATCAAAGGGACGTCCACGGAGTTTGGTAAGAAAATTGAATTGTTACCCAAGGTTTAAGGAAAAGAAAAGAGGAGCTAATTGAAACATCCACATTAAATAGGACGCACCACATGAGAAGTTGGGGAGGGAGCATTTGTGGTAGAGGAGGACCCTTGGGAGGGCCATTGAGAATAAAAGAGGTGTAGCATGCGTGTTTGATCAGTTTTGGCACATGAACTTGTGGGTATGATGTGGACATGCAACATCACTTGCAAGGGTTTCCACATCGCAGTCGAAGCCGGACATAGGCACCTTAAAAAAAAAGCAACGGCAAAAAGCTTTTAAAAGGTAGGATCAACGTGCAACGAGTAGAGGGGATATCAATATACAATTAAAGGGAAGGAGAAGAAGCGGCAAGACGAGGGGAAACACCGGCTCTCGGGATTCTCTCTACCTTGAACGTGGATACAAATGTAACACAAGAGAGTTTGTAAGACGACATGAGTCAATTGCGCAACATCACTTGCAAGGGTTTCCCCATCGCAGTCGAAGCCGGACATAGGCACCTTAAAGAAAAAGCAACGGCAAAAATCTACTAAAAGGGAGGATCAACGTGCAACGAGTAGAGGGGATATCAATAAACAATTAAAGGGAAGGAGAAGAAGCGGCAAGACGAGGGGAAACACCGGCTCTCGGGATTCTCTCTGCCTTGAAGGTGGATACAAATGTAACACAAGAGAGTTTGTAAGATGACATGAGTCAATTGCGCTTAGAATGCTGTGAAGGCTCTTGTAGAAAATGGGCCGTAGATTGACAAAAGAGAGCATTCACGATGAGATTTGAGTCAAGGCCAAACATGTTGTCGAAGGATGAATGGTAGAGACGGTGGCCTTGAAGTCATGCGAATGCACTCTAGTTTTTTTTAATTAAAAGCCAAGGGTGCAAAGTCATTTTGTTTTTCTTTTCTTTCTCTTTGTAAGCTCCTAGGCTAACGGAATTCACAGCTAACAAAGCACTCTAGGTTTTTGTTGTTGTTAAGCTAAGGGTCCACTGTCAAATTTTTTACTTTTTGTCAAGGGTTGGCAAAATTTAGACCGCCCCACTAGGATTCGAACCTAGGTCTCTCGGGTGAGAGGCCCAAGTATTCTACCACTAGACTACGGGGCTCGGTTGCTTGGCCCTATCAAGTTGATGACATTGTGAGGGCGCTCGTGGTGCGATAGCATGCCCTAATTAGATCAGGGACAACCAATGCCATGGGAAACGTCAAGCACATGGAAAGAATCTGCTTTGTGCTTAAAAGCTAGACGTGGGGATGAATTGAAAGTAATGACCCAATAAGAGCAATCCAAAAAACGAGTGCCATATTCAAAATATCCTGCTTGCGGGCATCCCAATAGTGCATGGCATCCCTCTGGGAACTAAGGAGGACGCACAATATAGTGCCAAGGGATATTGTGGCCCTAGACCAATATATTGAAGAACATTGACAGATCATGTCTCAAAGGTTCAAAGCATGGGAAGCTATAATAGATCTAGTTTAATATGCAAGCAGAAGTGGAAATACTCTTATAGATCTCACACAGCCTAGTTCCCTACAATATTCAAGCTGCCCGCTACTTCAGCTCCTATTTGTGTGTGTGTGTGAGAGAGAGAGAGAGAGCTCTCGACACTTTGATATGATCAGAGACCAGGATTGGTTGTTTCTTCTCAAACACTGCTTCATCTAAGAATAATGCGGTGCATCATGTCAAAAGAATAAACATTTGATGTTTTTTATTTGCACAAAATTCATCCGATGCATAAAATTCTTACAAAATTCTATTTTCTCACCAGGGACATGCAAAACATTTCAAGGTAGGTAATTCATGAATGGATTCACTTATTAGTTAATTGAAATATGGGACAAGGGATCGATTATCCCTCCAAACATCAAAAAGACTCACGTTGGTTCAATAATGGATTCTCCTTTGTCTACAAAGATTCTCCTTTAGTGAGCTGTGAGGAAGCTTGAAAGGATTGGTTGAGCATTATTTCAAACCTCTTCTTTAGGTTCATTTATGAACAATCATGAGTCATATGTGTGGGCAACACAAAAACTTCTCTAGGTTCTCCAAGAAGATTACACCTCAATCTTTGGTAATCAAGAAGATAAGGAAGGAGTTGTAGTGCAGAGCATGAGTAGCAGAGGAAGATTTGTACGAGTGAGTAGACAAACGATTCACTATATTAAGCCAATGGTTACATAAAATTAAAGAACTAACAAATTAAACTACTATAACTGCATCTATTCCTAGCCACTAGATTTGATGCATTATTTAAACTTTAAGTTGAGTTCCATATTGGTGTAGGTTATCCAAAAATTGCACTTATCAAGTGTTACCCACTTTTGTTCTAGGGACTTACACGAATTGTGGGTAAGTTGTAGATTATTCAAGTTGTGGAAACTCTCTGTGGGTGCACTATGTAATCATGTTAATGTACCATGTGAGTTAAGTAGGAGGGGTTTTAAAATGCAAAAAGTTTAGGCAATTTACTAGCGATACATTGAAATAATGCGTTTTTATTTTCTATTTTGAAAAAAAGTCCTAAAATACGGGGTCATTTTATTCATTCAAACATGTTAAAAAGGGGGTTTTTTAATTACCTTGTGAACATGGGTACTGAGTAGTGAGCCCCCTGAGTGGAAACTGCTCAGGATTATCTACCCTTAGACTAATTCCACATTCTTGGATTATTATTCTATAAAGGCTTCACCAGATGTGTGAGTACAATGTAGGGGAAGAAGCATGGTAGGGTGCATTGAAAATCACTGTCCCAGACATAGGGTTTCTAGCATTTTAAAAAGTACATCTTATGTCGGAACATTTTCATCATAAACATTGGCTTGAAAAAAATATATGGGTGTGTAACGACCAAAGGACGTGATAGTTAACCTGTCATGATTGGAGTATGAAGAGCAAGCACTTTAATCTCTCTCTCTCTCTCTCTCTCTCTCTCTCTCTCTCTCTCTCTCTCTCTCTCTCGTCCTCTTCTCTATGAAAGCCTCTCTCTCATCTTTGTGTAATGCTTCTTTTTCCTCATTTGTCTACAGACACGACATGGATTCTTAGTCAAGCATGAATGTTGCTTCTTCTCCTTCAACTTTGGTAATTCAACTTCATTTCACTAGAGGCAGATGCTACCAACCACCTACAAGTGTCTTCATAGCTAGGGGCAGGTGTTGAAGAAGTTCCTACTACCCATTTTCAAGTGTTTGCAATGTTTAGGTAGCTAGAGGTATGTACTAAGGAAGCTAATGCCAACCATCTACAAGTGTTTTCTTAGCTTCCAACCATTTGGAACTGTGTGCATAGCTAATACAATGCAATCCAAAGAATATCGTGTAAAGGCATCACAAGAAGCACCACGCAATTCACACAAAGATCATACAAGGGACATCTGTAGGAATCAGCTCAAAAGACACAAGGTTTGCAATTAACTAGCAGGTTGTTTTGATACATGCACAAGGGGTGTAAACTCAACAATAAAAAGAGAAGTTGCTGATCAAATTCTCCTACATCTTGCTTTGAAGGACGTTAGACATTTTAAGGGAGGTGCAAACTCTTCAAGCAACGCTTATCTCAAAGATTCAAAACAAGGTGAGAGTTGTGAATCAAGGTTCTCATATGAGCTTTTTTTAAACGATCAGCTATGCTACTGCTAGTGAACATTAATGGGTCTTTTGGATTAGAGGAACTAAACATTGCAAGACCTTCTAGAGTTTTGGGACTCCATAGGGGGAATTTCTACTCATTCAAATATCTCTTGAGAAGAAGAGGATGGCTCATTTCTATTAGCAACATCCCAAAGATAGTATCGTAGGAGCACCCTTACCCATGAAATGAAAGACATTGCTTATGAGTTCTAGAGTGTTGAACAAGGGTATGTCCATGAAAAAAAAGATTTTTCCCACAAGCGTGTGGGAAGAAACCACATACCACATAGCATGTACTCATCTCTTGGACATACCACATGTTTAGAAAACTACCTTGTCTCTTTTAAAATATTTATAACATTATTATTATTGTTTTAGTACTTGTTGGAAGTATACCACTTTTTAGCAATTATATTTTTCTTCCAAATAATGTAGCTGAGCTCCTCTCAATATTTCTTCTTGGCTTACACACCACTTTGGTGGTAATCTACTATTGTGGTGCTTTTATAGACGGCTTGATAGTATATGGTAGGGCTAGGCTTCTTCCTAGCACTATTTCAAGATTTGTATAGTTGCACGATTAGTTCTTAGTGTTGTAATTATACAACACTTTTCTTCTGATTTGATTGATTTGAATCAATATACATCTAATTTCATGAAATTTGTTACGGCATAAGCCGCCGGTGTGTGCCATGTGTTATGCCTTGGCCGTATGGTGGGAACCTTACCTAGGAATGGGGGGATGCCAAGGGGTGTGGCTCATGAGGAGCGAGGGGTCACTACAAACCTATAAGAATGGGCTCTTATACCCTTTGTAATCATCAAGCTTTCATCAATATAATCAGTTATGGCGGCGGACATTAACCCTCTCTCTCTCTCTCTCTCTCTCTCTCTCTCTCTCTTCTCTTCTCTTCTCTTCTCTGTAGAGGGCTCTTCCCCCTCTAACAAAATTCTTGACTAGTCCAAAGATGTTTTAAAGGGTTGTAGTAGTGATGGGCTGGTTTGTGGCACTAGAAAATTGGTTTGTATGAAACCTTTTCTAGTTTGTAATATCACATTGGTTTTTTCTAGCAATGTCTGATTGGGTTTTGAATTATCTTATAGTTTCTAGCAATCTTGGAATGGTTTATGGCACTATAGAATTTGGTTTAGACAAATGTAAACACCATTCTAGAGTTGTGAGACTTTATCTAGCTGTACTTAGCTGATTTATGAAAGTTATTTTACTCCTAGTTAAGAGAGAGAGAGAGAGAGAGAGAGAGAGAGAGAGAGAGAGAGATCTCAAAAAAAAACCTACTACCATTTACCTAGTCTTTTAAAGTGATACCATTTGGAAAAAGCAGTTTCCAATAGAATCTTTGGAGATCGATCCTTGTAAATAGGAAGAGGCATGAATGACATGTACCACCATGTTGGTTATTTTTTATGTAAAATAATTTCTAAGATGTGGATTGCTCATTGACAAGAAATTTGGTCTGCATTATGTGTATTTTGCACATTATAGCATCCTAATATTTCACTTTTGTGGCATGAGGTATTTGTAACTACTAACACTACATGAGGGATTTTCTTAAATCATTGGATTATTGTTAGAAGATTCTCATCCAAACTCATAAAACACCTATATATCAGAGACTAGGATTGGTTGTTTCTTCTCAAACACTGCTTAATTTTGGTCGGACAGCTTGAAAGCCAATTGTCAAAAGTTGAGTTGAGTAGAAGATGATTGTACTTAAATACAACAACAAAAAACTATTATTCATTGGATCGATTATCCTCCAAACATCAACAAAACTCACACTTTGGCAGTTGTTGATTCAATAATGGATTCTAGCCTTTGCACGAGCTTGTCCTGTTTGTCCAATCCAACGTACATAGTCTTCACATGATCTAGAAAAATCATAATTGATGACGAGATTTATGTCTTCACTTTCATGAAACGGTCTAGTAAATCTGCCAAATTTGAATGTCTCTCATTCTTAGAAACAACTTCTACAATGTGTAGAATTGATGATTGGATTTTGGATCTTGTGAACCAATGACAACTTTGCAAGGGTTCTTTAGAAATTGTATGGCTAAACCTTGAACTTCTTTAGGCTAATGCAAATTTGTTTGCAAGGTCAAATCTCGGAGATAATTTTTTTGATTTGTGATTCCAAACCCATGTTCAACATTGGATCAGCTTCATCAGGGACAAGATTTTGAGATCTTCTGATTACCCTGATGTCTGCTCTTCTTCATTGAGGACTTGCCCTACTTTTGTGTGCTATGTAACTCATTATTTTGCTTCTACTTGATACATGACTTAATTAAACCCCGCCAAACCCCACTTAATTTCCCAAGTTAGTAGCTTGCTTCAACTGGGCCTTATCCAACATCGTTCATGATAGATGGCCATCTAGGAGATATCATGGTCCATTTGTCCCCAAAATTTATATACATGATGTACAGGATATGTAGATTGCTATCATGGCTTCAGATTTGAAAAAATTGCATCTTTACCTAGCTAGGTTCTTTTTTTTTTTAATAATAAAAACCCTTAGCTTGTATCCTCTATTCCTAGCCTCGTGGAAAAGTGTCTTAATTTGACTTTACAAAAAAAAAACTAACTTTTTGGATTTCAGTCTTGAGAAAGAACGATGGGAATCTTTGGCACCTTTTGGCTACCAAATTATGTAGAACCAATGGCAATTATCAGAATTTGGCTTGACTCTTGATTGCTCCTGCAGACCTCCATCATGATAGATGACTGAATTGTCATTTTTGCCCAATTTTGTTCTTGTCAATATTGTTAGTCGCTTTTGTTTGTTAAGCTTCATTAAGTCACATACAAGATAGAAGATTACAATATAAAGATCTACTTCCCGTATATGGCCTTGTAGTTGCATGAAATGTTAGATAAGCTGCTTTACACTTGATGGGTGCTTTTGTTTGGTTGCATCACCCATTTTCTTTGTCCTTTAGTCCACCCCAGAGTTTTATGACCATTCTGAGTCATGCTTGGCTTCATGTTGTTGTGGAAGAATGATCGGCATCCTTTTCTTACCTCTGGCATTACCCATTGTGCATATGGCTTTTGAGACATTCCTCGCTCGTGAAGTGTCCTCATTTTCTTGGACCTTCTTTGCTTTGTACATCTCGACATCTCTTCAGTCTTTTCTTCATCTGGATTATGGATTTTTCCTCTCTTTAAAAAAAAAAAATCGTTCTAATAGAATTATAAATGCTATGTACACTCGACACATGTCCCTAGGGGCTCATATATGGCTTTTTCCCCCGTACTTCCCTTGTAGCTCTATTATGAGGGCATATACTATGAATTTTGTCCCAAAATCATCACAATCAAATGCAAAAAATTCAATACAACTCACAAAACATTTCCCTCTAATATTCATGATACTAGGTCCGCATTTAGAATGCCTCCCCCCCCCCCCCCCTTTCTTTTTGGAGTCCTCCTTTACAATAGGGTATCGCCAAGGATATATGTTGTGCTTGGGCAATAAAAAATTGTGCCTATGCAATCCTTGTAATGTAGCCCTATTATGCATACACAATCAATGCATGAAAAAATTTATGATGTGCAAGATGTGGGTATAAGCAATTTTCTTATTGGCATTTTCTGGCAAGGCTTTCTATTCTGAGCAATGTGCTAGTGTTTGAAGCGCCTATGTCGTTTGCTTGATTGAAGGATGTAGAGCTTTTTTGAAGGCTTACTTATTTGTTTGATGCTTCTTTGGAATCCATTTTAGCCATGTGGTTGTTTGTTGTATTTGTCATTGTTACTCAGAGTGGGTTCTCTTCTAAGTGTAATGTAATCGTAGGAGGAATTGAAAGAATTCAAGCGGTGATGCAGTAATAGTAGTTTTATTGATTTCCTTTGCGACCCACTTCTTCGTGATTATTGGTTGTTTTGTTGATGCTTCTTGTGTGGAAAACCATGCTTGTCCCTGCTTCGTTTTTGTTTGAAGATACTTCTTTGGGATCCAACTTGTCTTTGTGTAAGTCTTCAGTGGTTGTTTCTCCAGTCCTTGTACGCTTGGTTGGCAACGAGATTCAAACTTTGGGAGTTTACAGTTTAACCGTTTCAAAATACAAATGAACTCTGGACCTCTTTGTGCTTGATTCAACTTCTTTGGAACCCAGATCCAACTTCTTTGAGTCAACTTCTTTGGAACCCAGATACAATTTGCAAAAGCTTGCGACTTTGTGATTTTCATAGCCGTTCTTGTACACTTCGAGTGTTTTTCTGCTGGCATTGGATCTTGTGATTTATCTTCAGAGATCTTTGTCTTCTTGATCCATGCCTACTTTTAGCCATTCTAACTCTTTGGTATCTAGATTTGTCTTTTAAGTTTTGACTCGTTGCTCTTTGCTTTTGGTGTTCTTTGGTTGTTACGAAAGCTACTAGTGATAGTGACGACCTGAGTTTCTGGTAAGGAATTTCATAACAATCATCACTATCACTGCTATCCTCAGCAAGGTTGCATTCTAGCACTATCCCTTTGTGGTTTGGCTGGTGATGGAAAGTTATTATTTGATTGCTCTTGTGTTTTTGTTTATGGGATGACTTTTCTATCCACTTGATTAGCGCACTGGTAGCTCATTGACATGGTTGTGTTCTTCTCGACGACGACTGAGGTTTTTCTTCATGAATAGGAGCCACGTATGAGGATGCTTGTTGTAGTTGCATTGTCATGCCATGGCACGTCCATGATGTGAAATCAAAATATCCACCTCACTCTCAATGCTTTTGTTATGTGGGACCAAATGCTATGATTTACATAGTGCGATATATGGGAAAACGGTTTCCATAGTTGCAGGCGTATAGATACTCGTCGGGCAGACGAGGTTGGGATTGTGGCACCGTCGCATGTTTTAACACATGAGATCATGCATAATTTTCTTTAGTAATGTACAAATGTCAAGTGTTTAAAAGTGGCACGCTCGTTTTGCCTAGAAAGTTCAATGCGGGCAATCTCAACCAAAAATAGCAGGTTTCATGCGCGGGCATAAAAGACGTGTCCAAAGTGCTTACCAAGTGGAAAAATGAGATTCAACATGAAATTTGAGCCCAATGGATTTTTCAAAAAATTTAGGGATTTTTCCCAACTCGTTTGGGCTTTTGACGGACAAAAAGGGACATTTTTTGGGCAAAAAAATTACTAAAAATGACCTTGAAATGGTCAAAATTGGCCTAAAAATAGCTCAAAATAGCTCTAAATTCCATATCAACGATGGTTCTATTGTTTCTCAAGTTGTGTGGGAAGTATTAGATCCAAGAATGAGCTCATTTGGGCATACGAGCAAGGAGGTACAACCATTCCTTTACAGGGTGCTAGTGCAGTCACATGCTGCTTTCACTACATGGTTGAGGCTCTGAGGCCTCCAATTAGGGTTTTCCCTCCTTAAATAAATACTTGAGCTTCTCCAATGAATTACTGAAGCTTCCATGAAATTGTCATGATGAAGAATTGAAGCGTAAATTTAGGGTTTTTAACAGGTCATTGCATCTGTGCAATTGGGAGCGAAGCTACACCTAATCTTCACACACACAAGAATTTTGAGTTGTTCTTGGTTCATTTTCAAAGTGGAGGTTTCATGGCTAGATTTTTTTAATTTTTTACTGTGTTTTTGGATTCAAATCATCTACGCCTTGCTTGAATTTGCTACGAATCCTCACAGTCAGAGGCCCGACGCTTTCCTAGTCGCACTGCGTACTTCTTGACACATTTTTGGTGACCCGACGTGAAGTAGGCTACGATGAGGGTTTAAAAGCTTCATAGTAGGTCTCAAAACAAAGGTATAAATCTATGGAGCAACAAGAGAAACATGGGGTTCAGTTTGATTGAGTCACAATGCAAACGTTTCAAGCCTTTGCAATGTTTATGTAGCAGCAACAAGCTATGGAAAGGAGGGAGCTTTCCTCAACCAAAGCGCTTAAATTTGTGGCAAAGAAAATGGACCAAGTCAAAGGTAAAGATGTAACAAAGTATCTTTGTGGGTATGTAAACGAGATGGAGCTACATCCAGTGCTCGAAGCAGAGATGGTGCAAAGTTTTGAACTAGGTGTGGTTCCCGAGATCAAAGAGCGTGTAAGGGGAATTAGAAATAAGCATGGGGAAACTTGGGAATCATTCAAGTTAGCCTTAAAAGAAGAGTATTTAATGAAGGACTCCTAAAGGGTAATAAAGAGGACTTTTTTATAGAGGGTAGTTTGACCAAAAGAGGTGCCGTTATGATCAACTTTCAAGGACTAAAAAGGTGACCCTAAACTCAGTGAAGACAAAGCTCTTTTTGTAGGCCACAGATAAAGAGATTCAAGAGAAGTTAGAGATACTACTTGAGGATAAGGATGAAGAACAAGGCCTAAAGACTAATTGGAATGAAGTTGAAGATGCCATTTTGCTGCTAACTAAGTGACAACAACGAAGAGACAAGATGATAGTCAGCCCTACTCAAGTCCCAAGTGTTCCTAAGAGTCCCATAAATCTTGTTATTGTGGTTCCAAAGAGTGACAAGTCCATTCTAGATGATATTGTCAAGGGAATGCAAGAGCTAAAGCTAAATCTTACAAGGCTAGAAGAAAGGGGACAACCATCAGGACAATCTACAAGGAAAAGACCTCAAAACAGAGAAGGCTTTGTAAATAGATGCATATGGTGTGATAGTACTAACCATGGAAGGACGGATTTTGAAATTTTTAAAGACACTTTGACAAAGAATTTTGTTTTCTTTAAAGATGGAAAAATTCACTTAAGTGAAATAGGTAAGCTCTTGGGGACAAATTTTGGGAAAGGCGGGATGAAGAAACTAGTTGAGGACATGGCTACTAGCCATGCCATCTCCATGGTTGAGGTAGTTGCCTATGGGTTGAAGGTGGATCCTATTAAGAAAAAAGGATTAGTCAAAGTTGGATAAGAGGAATCTAATGGTATTGGAGAGCTATGGCCATGCAATATAGAGTCTCCTATGAAGGGTAAAATGACTATAGAGGTTTTACATGAAGCTGGAGATTGCATTTGGCTTGAAACACATTGAAATGACCCTGTGTACTCTTTTTCCATGCATGAATACATTTCCAAATGTCAAGAAAATGAGGCTATTGTTGAAGATAAACGTAGGCGTGAGAATGGGGATGAAGGGCCTTCAAAGCAGGCCACGAGGAGTGGAGGTAGAAATGACATAGTGCCTCCTAGATCACCTTCCCCAGAAGAGATGCATGTCCCTGAAGTGCCTATGCAAGAAGCCTCTAAAGAAAATAAGAAGGATGCAAGAAAATCCAAAGCAAAGGGTCCGGCCTACAAACTCCAATCCGATATAGAGGCATCAACGGATCTCTAAAAGGTTTTGGAAGAGAGGATTCTAAATAGTAAGGTGGAATTTACCTTATGTGAGGTCCGTGGTATAGCAAAGCGGGAATTCCACCAAGAAATAATTGATATCATAAAGAGGAAGGGACAATCTCTTACTGAATATATCCATGTACAGGGTGAAGGAGAAACTTTAAATCCACATGGAGTACAAGTCTATGGCAAACAAGGTGATGAAACTATTGTTGGATGCTACACGTCTAGGTGAGAGTAAAACACGTTCGCTTCTTGGATGATGAAGATGAAGTTGAGACCACTCACAAGAGTTACTACTTGAAGATTCAGTTGGCAAGAGAAACTATTGAGACCTTGGTAAAATTGGGAGACTTAGAAGAGCCATACATTGTGTTGGTAGATCATGGGGCAGAGATTAACCTCATAGAGTCTTTATCAAAAAGGAAAATGGCCAAATGTTATAAATCATGGATGGATGATTTGTATAGAAAACAACTCATCAGGGGAGCTGTACAGAGCTTGTCTAAATGTTAAGGTGACTATAGGGGATGTGAAAGATGACCAAAATTTCTTTGTACAAGAGATGTCTACATACCCTCTTATCCTTGGGTATCCATACATCACTGATAGCCACATGAAAACCAAGGTAATGGACGATGGGTCAGCTTATGCAAGGATAAGGATCAAGGATGGGAAGCGTACAATACAGCTTGTTACTGTTTGTGTAGACCATGAAAGGAGTCGTGAAAGTTTTAGAGAGAAACCCTTGCCAAATAGAAACAAAGAATTCAAAGACTACATGGATATGAGGGGTTTTGGCCATGTACCATTGTAGAGCGGGATTGCAGTGGTACAAGAAGAGAAAAGTTATCGCATGATGTATATGCAAAGGAAACATTTTCTACAGATTTTGTAGGATTAACAACCTATGGATCTATTGATTTTACAAAGTGTGAGGACTTAAAGCGGGGTGAAAGAAAACATGTAAATAGTGTACAAAGAGTTTTGAAGATGAATCGTTTGCTAGAAGATGGTGAATACATTGCAGGTGTGTTTAATGAGTGTTCGTTTGTGCATACTATGCAAGACTTGGAGTCTTTAGTGGATTGCAATTTGCATATGGGAAGTGAGCTCGTGAAAGTATGATCAATAGAAATGTACAAGGGCATTGAGGATTTTAAAAATGCTGAATGTGTTGATGTACGAGTGTAGACTAAGTATAAGTCTGTGGCAAAGAAATTGAAACCAATAGCATTACCTCTACCAAAAGATTGTACAAAGAAGATGGAGCAAGTTTCTTTCCAACCTAGTCTTTGTGACCCAAGTAAGATTGGAAACAAGTTCACACAGGATTCTTTGAAGGAGTTAAAGGTTGGTTACGAGGACAGTTTGACAAAAGTTGAAAAGATATGCTTTGAAGACATGCTTGCCAAACACGAAAAAGCTTTTGCATTTGAGCCACATGAGATAGGGTGTGTTGATCCATCCATTGTTTCTCCTATGGTGATCTTCACTATCCCTCAGGTACCTTGGAACTTGAGACCTATTCCAGTTCCAACGGCCCATTTGCCAAAACTCATTGAATTGCTTGATGAAAATATCAAGATGGATATCTTGGAGCCTTTTGTGCTCTGTATTCAAACAGGTTGTTCATAGTTCCAAAGAAAAATGGTTCTTTATGCTTTATTCTATAGTATATGGAACCTGTAAATAAGGTGACAATAAAAAATGTGGGTATAGGGCCAGTTGTCAATGATTTTGCACAGGCATTTGCAGGAAGGGCAATATATTCTATGGGAGATTTGTACTCAAGAGTATGATCAGTTCCAACTAGCAATGTAAAGCAGGGACCTGACTACCATGAGGACACCCTTGGGTTTAGTAAGGATGTGTATCTTACCTCAAGGGGCGGCTAGTTCACCTGCACAAATGATTAATGGTATGAATAAAGTCCTACGTGACTTCATACCGCAAACTAGAATGTCTTTCCTTGATGATGTGCCAATCAAAGGATTTGATGTAAGCAATATAGATGTGGCTCTCCACTTGAGGGGGTGTCACAAGTATGTGGAAAACCATATAAACGATTGTGATAATATCTTGTCAAGGTTGGAAGAGGTGAACCTTACCTTGTCCGACCAAAAGTCAATGTTTCGTGTGAGCGAAGTTCTTATTGTGGGACATAAGGTAGAAGGCCTTGTCCTACAAAGATTGATGTATTTCAAAGACTGAAAGAGAAATGTAAAAATTTCACTAAGGTTCGAAGGTTCTTGGGTGCATGCGTGTTTTATGTTATCTGGACTCCACATTATGAACATGTGGCAGAACCTTTGTATCAACTTTTGAGAAAGAACCAAAAGTTTCAATGGGAAGAAATGCATACTCATGCCATGAGAAAATTAAAGAAGTTGTTGCTTATGTCTCCAACTCTGAGGAAAGCAAACTATGAATGTGTATACGACGATATGCTTAAGATGGCCATATCAAACACGTAGAACTTTCCATTATTTTATATACTCGAAATTAATTTTTGTTGCACATGCAACTTTCAATTACCTATAGCACAATTGTGAAAAAGTCACGTAAAATTTTCTACAAGGTCACTTGATTTTTTCTTGATCTTATAAAGTCGATTTCTTCAAAGCATCATGGTAGCTTCTAAAATGCAAGCTTATAATTTTAAAAGACCCTCTAGGTGACATATTTAATGATATCAAGAGGGTTTTCTTAAATACACCATCTAATGCAAGTAGCATTTAATTTAAGTTTTTGCAAAAAGGACACTTGAGTGTCTTGTTTTGGTGCCAAACTAGTGTTAAGACTTCCAAAATGCTAAGGTTCCAAAATTCAAAGGTTGTGTCCAAAGGTCAAACGTTAGGGAAATTGGATGCTTTGTGTGTGTCCCAAAAGTCTTCATACATCCCTACATAGGAGGGAGCGAGCCTTGCAAGTAGGGGATGAGAGAGAAACACACACACACACACACACACACACACACACACACACACACACACACACACACACACACACACACACACACACACAAGCTCCCTTTACACAAAGGGAATGAGGGACACATGTCAGCTCCCTAGCCCAGATGCCCACAAGGTGTACTCAAATCCTACTGGATGGCCTTGGAGGTGGACCAATGAAAATTAGGCTAGAGTAAATCTAGTTTAATTAATTTAGACACACTTAGTAAAAGAACCAATGGGAATTAAGCTCTCTAGAAGACTATTGGATAGTCTCCCAAGGGGTCCAATGAGCATTCAGCAGCCCAATGGCTTGCCTGATTCCTATTGGCCAGGAGGCAAAGGGGTCCTATGAGAGTTTAGTTGCATTAATTAGTTACATAAATCTCTCACAAAAGGGCAAAGGGGGACACACGTCAGAAGGCTATCACTTATGCTACTTAATTGCCATTGTCTAAGCCTGGGAGGTCCAATAGGATGCTAGCAAGAGCAAATAGCAAGAGGGGTCGACCAAGGGAGAGAGGGGGCTAATTTTTCAAAGGCATTATCACCTACACACTCACACTAGCTCACGTGTGGAGTAAGAAGACTCTCTCTCTCTCTTCTCAAGCTTTAATGTAAAGCTTATCACCCACTCCAAGCTTGTGATAAGGGAGGCCTACACCAACAACTCTTGGCTTTGTGATGCAAATCCAACCAAGAGCCAAGCTTCAATGCATGCTCATCTCCTCTACCATGATAATTACTAAGCTAAGTTATGCTAATATGAGTGATTATGTGAGGAGATGTACTCTCATACCCCGCTAGCTTTCACCATCTTCGAAGGTGTGTGAGGTCTTGGGTCTGAGACCATGAGGGAATTGATGTTGTGCTTAGTGCATGAAGTTTCCATCTTCATTGCACTAGCTAATATCAAAGGAACACAAAGAATTGTATTGTAAAATGTCTCTCTTAATGGGAGAAACCATAATACAAAGCCTTTTGGAGGGGAGGCCGGCTCCATGTAAATCCGGACCTCAACATCAATAGCTTAATTTCTCTCTCTTTTGAAGTATTGTTTATGCTATCTAACTAGGTGTTATGCTTTTTGTTGCTCTCTCCAGCCAAGCACTCTTGTTATTCTCATTAGGAATCTATTCTAATGAAATTCTCACTATGTTCATGCTAATTTCCGCTACACACAAGTTACTAGGCCATTAAATGTTACATCAAATGTATTCAAATGTACGTCATCATGATGGGTTTCACCCTACTTACCCATTGGCCATGCATTACAAGTAGGTAGTAGATCTAGTTACAATGTCGTTGGGCTTATCACAAATGAGACACATAGTGCTTGCACGAGAAGACTTAACCAACCAAGTTGAAGGTCGTGCTCTAAGAACAAAAATCACAAAAGGGGTGTGTAAGTTCATCTTGGGTGATGCTATTAGCGGTTACGGCTGTGTTCAAAAAATAACAGTGGATAGGGGTGAGTTGGATGCTGGACAAAGCAAGGTAGTTTTCTGCATATTAGGTATTTTGTTGCTCTCACTACTGCATATAATCCTGAGGGAAATGGTAAATCAGAGCGTGGGCATCCTCCTATCATTAAAGCTTTGGCTAAGGGCTGCAAAGGTAAAATGGGAGAGTGCCCTAGGTTGTTGCCTTATGTTTTATGGGTTGATCGTACAACTCATAGTTCAGTTACTGGTTATATGCCTTTTGAGTTGATGTATGGTTAGAAACCTATAATGCCAATTGAGGATTTAATTCCCACATGGAATGTATTACCTTGGGAAGATGGAATGAGTAGGGAAGTCCTTCTTGATTTGCGCATACAACAGTTAGAAATAATGCCTCAAGATATTGAGAATGCAGTAGCACGGTTGAAAGATGCAAGGTTAAAGAATAAAGACAGATTTGATAAGAGGCATAGGCTCAGTAGACCTAAAGCTATTGAGGAATCTGATTGGGTATTGGTGTATGAAAGTAGTCTTGACAACCAACATTCAACAATAAGAAAGCTTTCAAAGAGACAGTTTGGTCCTTATGTGGTTCAGCATGTACATGGGAATGCGACTTACACCTTGCATGCATTAGATGGGACAAAAATGAAGATTCCCATCCGAGGGAAAAGAATCAAGTTATTGAAAAGAGAGGTGATATAGATCCCTTTGATTCATAGGAAAGTCATAATGAAGGCTCCAATGAAAATGATATGGATGTCGATGAAGAATGAGAGGATGATGCGTTAGATTTCGTTGCAAGTGATGACAAAATTGATATGTATGTTGACTTAAATGAAGAATGAACGTACAAAAGATATGTGTGGCACATGCCCAAGGATGTGAAGATTTAGAGGGAATGGATATTGTGCCATGGCACGTCCATAATGTGAAATCAAAATATATACCTCACTCTCAATGCTTTTGTTATGTGGGACCAAATGCTATGATGTACATAGTGTGATATATGGGAAAACGGTTTCCATAGTTGCAGGCGTACACATACATTGCCGGGTAGGCGAGGCCGGGGACGTGGCACCATCGCATGTTTTAACCCATTAAATCATTCCTTATTCTCTTTAGGAATGTACAAATGTCAAGTGTTTCGAAGTGGCACGCTTGTTTTGCCTAGAAAGGTCAATGCGGGCAATCTCAACCAAAAATAGCAGGTTTCATACGCGGGCATGAAAGATGTATCCAAAGTTCCAAGGTTCAACATGAAATTTGATCCCAATAGTATTTTTCCACAAACTTAGGGGTTTTTCCCAGCTCGTTTGGGCTTTTTACGAAAAAAGGGGCATTTTTGGGCAAAAAATGGCAACAAATGACCTTAAAATGGTTAAAAAAAAGCCCAAACATATCTCTAAATGCCACATCAATGATGGTTCCATCGTTGTGCAAGCTGTGTGGGAAGTTTTAGATCCAAGAATGAGCTCACTTGAGCACACGAGAAAGGAGATACAACCATTCCTTTACAAGGTGCTAGTCTAGTCACGTGTTGCTTCCACTGCATGGTCGAGGCTGTGAGGCCTCCAATTAGGGTTTCCCCTCCTCAAATAACTACTTGGGATTCTCCAATGAAGTATTGAATCTTTCATGAAATGGTAATGACGAAGAATCTAAGCGTAAATTTGGGGTTTTTAACAGGTCGAATGAGCATTGCATCTCTGCAATTGGGAGCGAGGCTACACCTAATATTCACACACACAAGAATTTTGAGTTGATCTTGGTTCATTTTCAAAGTGGAGCTTTCATGGTTGGAGTTTATTTCTTTTTTAGTGTATTTTTGGACTCAAATCATCTACGCCTTGCTTGAATTTGCTACAAATCCTCACAATCAGAGGCCCGACGCTTTCCTAGTCGCACTGCGTACTTCTTGACAGCGTTTCCACCGAGGATTTTGGAATCCACTTTTGTTACACTTTATTATTGTAGTGGTGACATTGGTTCATGGTTCCTTTGTGGACACTCATTAAATTGTGCATTAGTTACAGTTTCGTTCGTGTCACCCTGCAGGGTTGTCTGGATTTTTGTTGTCGTCATCTTCTTGAAGCTCCAAGTGTTCTACAGAGTCATAGAACTCGTCTTCTTCATCTTCATTTTGCTCGATCACAGTCACTGCAAAGTAAGGAACGACATCATAGCCATCTTCATTATAATCTTTGTTGTTGGATCGCCTTGAATAGCGCACACATCTCGAGTAGCCAAGATGTGTTCCCATTCAAGTGGCTCTAGTGCTTCTTCAAGAAGGGACTTAAAACTTGTCTTCGATTTCCCTTCCTAGGATGCCTTCCTCGTGCTTTAAACTTCTGCATTGCAAAGCTCCACACGTCCACGGATCTTTAGGATTACCCAACCATGCTGGAAGTTTTGAACTCGCTACAATAGTGGAATCAAACTCCTCCATAGAGCTTGTCTTCTTCTTCGTCTTCATTTTCCTGGATCACACTCACTACAAAGTAAGGAACGACATCATAGCCATCTTCATTCCAAAATGTCGTTGCTGGATCGTCTTGAATAGTGCACACATCTAGAGTAGTCAAGATGTGTTCCCATTCAAGTGGCTCTAATGCTTCATCAAGAAAGCATTATGGTATATAATCCTTGTCTTCAATTTCCCTTTTTGGGATGCCTTCTTCATGCTTTAAACTTCCGCATTGCAAAGCTCCACACGTCCACAGCTCTTTAGGCTTACCCAACCATGCTGGAAGTTTTGAATTCGCTACAATAGCAGAATTAAACTCCTCCATAGGTGTTCTCGTCACATCCCTATAACTATGGTCCTTTAGATTTATCCTTGTCGTGGTCTCCATATGTCTTAGGTAGATATAGTCAATCATGACCCCAATCTTGGATCATTTTCAATTGTCGCATGAATAGTCTTCCTAGAATCATATCATAGTTTTTCTTCTTGCCAAAGTCAACAATAGCAAATGTTTGCTCATATTCAATGCCACAAGAAGTAACAAATGCATTTTCTAGCAGTCCTATGGGCCTTTCCATGTGTCCATCTACAAGATGCAGTCTCATCCTAGTAGCCCTCATTGCTGGTTTTCCCCATTTTTTATTGACCTCTTTTGTTGCGATGGCAACACTAGCTCCATTATCAAGGATTGCAGGGGTTTTTACACCTTGGAGTTCTACAAGAAGAGTGATGTTTACATCTTCTCCCTCATAATACTCTTCGACCTTGTTTAACAGCATTGGTCTAGTATTTAGCTAAGGATTTACTAGCTCTCTGATCCCTTCCTTGATTTGACTGCAACAACCTTTGACTTGGCCTCTTACTCTCTTGTATAGGACGGTAGTGTTCTTAGTGAATGGGGTTCATTGTCCATAGACTATTCAAATCCTTTGTCTCCCCAATACGATTTCACTTCTAGGTTCATTTGAGATCCAATCTCAATTTCCTCTATTGGTGGAAGAGACACTCCTCTTGCATCACCCATTTGGTTTACTCAACTACTTATCTCACTTGCCTCATTGGCCTCTTTGACTTGTTTCCACAATTTTTCAAGACCATCTATTTCTTTACAAATCTCAGGTATAGCTATATGACATCGCTCAAAAACGTTATCCACGGTATTCAACACTATCCTTGGCTTAAATGCGGTATCCTTGAGCTGTTGCCTGTGCTCGTGACTCAACTCTAGCTCTTCTTGCTCCTCGTTTGGTGGGATTATTGGTGTATGTGGGACAAGGATCACACCCTTAGGTTTTCCAACTTGTGGTTCTAGTAAAGCTTGGGCTGTTTGAATCATGTTCTTTCACATTTCAAGCCTATCGTTTTCTAGTTCCACATATGGATACGTCATCTACATATGCTCTTGGGTTTGGTTGTTTTTGAGCCGTGTTTCATAGGCTTTTAGGAGGGCATCTAATGCCTCATTAACCTTCTCGACCAACATGATCCTCCTAAACTAGGACTTCTTGGTTACTCTTCTGTGGATGGTTCTTATGGAGGTTGAGTTGCCTCCGTAAGAGAAGGTGCAATGCTTTCCTCATGTTTTCTTATCTTGTAGGGATTTCTAGGCATTTCTTATCATGCTTCTCTTAGTGCCTGATTTATCAGGTCTTTCAGGGTAGTCAGGCTATTACTTTTTGAACTGTAACTAAAACCTTTATCTTTGAACCTTAGGGATAAGTGAACATGGGTATTTTATATTTTGGGGAAGTTAGTTGTGTGTCTCGTGAATTCTCAGAACGAGAAGCAGTTATGTCTATGCATGTTGATGCAGTTGGCTCTCTACTGCATTAGTTTCGTGTTTTCTATTGTATTACTAAATAATGATGATGAATGGCACACTATTTTCCCTCTATCTATGATGTTATGTCCCTGTTTCCTTTGCAGTATGGTGTTTGAAGTATGCAGTTTCCTGCTTCCTGTTTGATATGAATTGTATGTTTACTGCATTGGTTATTTGTTATGGCAATGTGTGCCTAACATTTGTCGATCCTGCAATTGGTTCGAATTTTGCCTAAAACGATATGGGTGCTAAGGAATGAATCACAGCGGCGACCTGTTCCCTAATAGTGACCATCTGCGGGATTTTGCGAACTGGAAAACACTAGGGGAAGAGTCTGAGGAGTATGCATCACAATTCTTGAAAGAATTCTACCCACAACTGCCCAGCGAAGTCAGAATTCTCATTCTCGAAAAGGTAGTTACAAAATTGTTACCCTTTGGAGCCTGTAATTTACCTTCAAACTACAATGTGCATAATCAAAGAATGCTAGTACAGTATTCTAGACAAGGGAGAAGCAGCAATGCATGAGTAGATCAGGGCAAGGGTCCTATGTACCACAACATTCATATGGAACAAGGCTTATATTAAGAAGGGATTTCTCTACAAGAGGAAGACAAGGAGAAGAGTCGGGTAATGATGACCAAGAAGAACCAGTAGGGGAACTTGCTGCAGGGGCAGAAATTGTTGGGGAGGGGACTGAACTGCATGAACCTGAAAACAAGCTGCAAGAAACCCTACCTGCAAACCATGAAGGCCAACAAACAACTCATCCCACATCAGACCCACTTTTGGGACCATTGGTCAATGTATTGTTAGCCCAAACAATTTTGAAGTCTCTGTACAGTTTCTGTGAAAATTATGTGCAGTTTGTTGCAGAATGCAGTTTCAATTTTTCAGTTTGTAGAATTCACTTTCAGTCTTTCAGTTTACAGACTACAGTTTCAGGTATTTCAGTTTGCAATGCAGTTTAAGCAGTTTCAGGGTTTAAAGAGGTACAAATGCTCTCTATTCTTTTGATGGGTGATTAATGGCAAAGAAGAAGAAAAAGTGTGCTATTTGTCAAAAAGATGGGCACTGTGCAAAGCAATGTCCTTACGTGTGCAAGCCATTTCAAAAGGAAGATGTATGTGTCAAATACTGTATGCATAAACTGTGCAAGAAGTTGTATCAAATTGTCAGATCTTTTCGAGATGCATCAGATCATGAGGAACTATGTGATGCACAAGAGGATTTGGATGATTTTTCTAATCTTCTTGACAAGGCAGAAGACTGGCATGAAGGTCGTGAAGGAAAAAGAAGAAAGTCGTGCTCTAGTATGCGTAGGATACAGGTGTTACAAGAAGCAATTGAAGGCTTGACAGAGAAGTATGAAGATCAGTTTCAGGAGGAAGACGAAAGTGATGATGACTGGGGAGTTACAACACCAATGTTCCCCTTGGTTGGGAACAATCAGGTACAATCATGTTTAACTTCTCCAAATGCACTTGTTGCCAGTCTCAAATCAATGAAAGAAGCTCAAGCACAAAGCCAACCTGAAGAAGTCAAGAAGGTGATGTTGGAAAGGGCAGAAGAAAAGGAGCATCCTGAGAGCCAAAGAAGCCAAAAGGAGCACTTAGTATCCCAAAACCACACTCCAGATAGACTCAAGGGTTTGCACAATGTTGAAGTACCAACAGTTTTTCAGGCACCTGCAGTTTCAAAAACTGAAGTTTCAAAGCCTGAATTTGAATTTTCAGCACCTGAAGTTTTTCAACCTGATTTTGATGTTCTTGAATATGGGATCAAAGTTGTAGATACTCAGATTATTGAAGAGAAGAAGTTGATTCAGGAAGGAGAGTTTGTTCAATGCAAGGGAGATATAGTCCAAAAGATGATGAAGGAAGAAGGAGGAAGCCAAGAGCAACTCATGAGCCAAAGGAGCCAAGAGGATTGCCAGCTATCCCCAAACCTCACATCGAAGAGACTCACCTCTTTGCAGGAAGAGAAGGACAGTTACCCAAAAGAAGAATTACTGATTGAGAAGAAGGGAATACAACTGGGAGTGAGCGAAAGAAGACACCAATATCCCATACAAACCATATACCAACATTTGACATCAATCTTGAAGATGTTGAAATTCAGGGAGACATCAGATTTTAGTGTAATGCAGTGGAAGATCCGAAGATACATAAAGACATAATGTGTGCTACTGATGAGGATGATGTGATGAATCAGTTTTTGACAAATCTTGATGAGGAGTATTCAACAGCTGACAATTTGAAAGGTGTTTGTGTTGATGGAGAAGAGTTTTTTGGAGTTTTGAAGACTGAAAGCCAATTTCCGAAAGCGGATATGAATTATTCAGGTTGTGAAGACAAGGATCTTCAATTTCAGATCCCTGAATTACCAGTTTTGATACCAAAGGTTCTTGATTTGCAAAGTTTCAGAATTCAGGTCCCTGATCCGCAGATTCTTGATTTGCAAAGAAGTTATGTACCTGAACTTGCTGAATTTCAAAGTCTTTTTCTTTCTCAAGTGAAGATGATCAATAATCTCTCATTCGAGCTAGAGAATGAGAGGCATTCAAGTATGGTTGCGGAAAATGAAGCGCTTTCCAAAATCAATCAACTTCAAGAAGAGAAGACATCATTGATGGCGGAGATTTCTCAGGTTCAAACTAAAGTTGACTTGCATATTTCTTACTGTTATGAAGTTCATGATGCTCTTAAGCAAGTTGTTTTGAACAAGGATAATCAAATTGAGGACTTGAAGCTTCAACTTACTCAAATCAAGAATGTGGAGTTTTCTTCAAATCTTGATGTTACAAAAGGTTTCTTGAATGATGATGTTGTTATCAATGATCTGTATGATGTTGGTTCTTTTACAAATTCAGTCAAGGATATTGGAAGTTCATCTGTTTTCAAGGAAGTTCACTTTCTTGATGATGTTCTTGATGATTTATACCAAATTTCTGATGTCAATGGTTTTGTTCATGCTGAGGAGATGGTTTTGACTGATGATTATGCAAGTATTTTGCAAGTTCCTAATGATGGTGAAGTGGGTTTTACTGAAGATGGTTCTACATTTCTTTGTGATGTTGTTGATGAAGGAGATGATGTTGATATTCTTATATCTCATTGGTTTTATATCTTCATGCTTGATAAAATAAGGGAAGTTTTTCAAGGAGAAGAAGTCAAAAGTTTTGAGTTTCAAGGAGATATCACTGATTGGACAGTTTTGCAGCTACAAAGTGGATTTCTTTATGTTTTTGATAAGGGATGTGAGGAAGCCATCTTGGTGGTGTTTTTTATGTGTAAAGGAGAGTTCAATCTGTTATTTTTAAGCCTTGAATCAAATCAGTTTGATGAAGAAGTAGATCAATTTTGGTTTTTCTTGAATCAACATTTTCAGGGAAATCAATTAATTTGGCATGTGGAGTCTAAATCAGGTCTTCAAGTGTTGCATCTACATGTAGAGATATTGGATGTGTTCAAGAGACAGTGTCTAATGGTTGCAAAGTTTACATCCTACCTTGAATCTTTCTTCATTCTTCTTGAAGGGAAAACTGACCCTGAACCTAAACCTAAACCTGCTACTAGCTACTGAATTTGGATATGTATTTGAATATGAAAATGGGCCTAAAGATCTGAAATCACTTGAAGAAGAGAAGAGTTTTCTACTTTGTAGAAGGTATCTCAATTCAACAGTTGTGGAGAAAATGAAGACTGAAGTGATGGAGTACATGAAGAGAGTTTGGGAGAAAATGAAAGTAATGGTGTATGATGTGGTGAGTAAACCATATCAGATGTTTGCAGAGGAGGAGATGAAGGAGGAAAACTTGTTTATGGAGAAGCAGAATAATGAACTGAAGCAGCAGTATACTAACCTAAAAGAGCAGTTTGAGGACCTGAAGATGCAGCTGCAGCAACAAGAAGGCCAACAATCTGAGCAGGTGTTTGTTAAAAATAAAAAAATAAAAAAAATATGAAGTGTTTGCAGGAACTGATGTGCTAGCAGGAGTTCAGGAGCATATGACTGAAGCAGCAGGGACAAGTGCAGTTGCAGGACAGGCTAAAGATGTTGCAGAGGAGGACACAGAAGCTGCAGGAGGAATTCACAACTTAGATGATCCAGTGCAAATGATTGTGGATGAGAAACTCTGTCAGGAGACTGAAATTACTAAGGAGGCAGTTACACTTCAGGTGGATGCAGAGGTTGAAGAATTTGACAAGGAAACTCCAACTACAGCAGCAGTTTCACAACAAACTCAATTCAAGGATTAGTTGGTGGATGAATTTTTTGATTAAGGGATATTGTGGGTTCTCACAATGTTTGAGAAACATTGCCCACCAGGTGTGCTAGGTGTTAGTGCCTGATTTATCAGGGCTTTCAGGGCAGTCAGGCTATTACTTTTTGAAATGTAACTAAAACCTTTATCTTTGAACCTTAGGGATAACTGAACATGTGTATTTTATATTTTGGGGAAGTTAGTTGTGTTTCTCGTGAATTCTCAGGACGAGAAGCAGTTATGTCTATGCCTGTTGATGCAGTTGGCTCTCTACTGCATTAGTTCTGTGTTTTCTGTTGTATTACTGAATAATGATGATGAATGGCACACTATTTTCCCTCTATCTATGATGTTATGTACCTGTTTCCTTTGAAGTATGGTGTTTGAAGTATGCAGTTTCCTGCTTCCTGTTTGATATGAATTGTATGTTTATTGCATTGGTTATTTGTTATGGAAATGTGTGGCTAACATCTTCTCATCTAGGGATTTCTACTCTCGTTTCCTACGTGCTTTCATCCTAGCCTTTCTAGCTTTCCAACTATTTTGTTTGCTCTTGGTTTTTTGACTACGTGCGTTGGTCTTTGGTTCACCTATCTCTGGACTCACATTGTTAGAGTGCAAACAAGAAGGAAAATGAGAACCTCTATAGCCATGCACACACCACACCGTCGGAAAGAAACACCATAAAGCTAGAGAAAACACATATGCCAAACAACTGTAAAGTCTGACGGGAAACATTTCTAACATAAACCATGATTAAAATTGTTAAAAACCAATACCATAAAGACCAATATTGTGTTGTGTAGATGTCTGTAGAGTATCCATATGATTGATTCCGATAACAAATGAGAGAGTTACAAGCTTTCGAATATGGGAGTTTCTCAAAAAGCTCCTTAAAACAAGTCTTTGTAAGGAAAAAGGGGTGTGCAGAGAATTTCAGCTCTTAAAAAGGGGAATTTTGTGGGTCTTATCCACATTTATTTTCTCTATCTTGTTAGACGACATGATTCTCTCCTTCAACACCTTTTAATTGGTCCAATTTTGGCCTTTTTTGGGTGAAAAATGACCTGTTGGTGACCCTTTGACCAAGGAATGGGGTGGGGAAAAGTGTCTGAGGACCAAAAAAAGTTGGCCAGGCACCTCGGCAGCTGGTGTGGACTAAAAATTTTTCCTTCCCCTTCACCATGAGCCCACGAACCCTTGAGAGAGCTTCTCTCACCTTTGATACACCATAATGGGCTCGCAAAGTGCCCTATGTACTCTCCGCTTCCCCCTTTCCTCTTCCCATGTGGGATTACTTCCATTCCTCTTCCCATGAGGGATTACTTCCATGGCACATGGAAACTCTCCCCAAGCTTCCCAACTTCACCAAAAAATTTCAGCTTCTCCCAAACCATGAGAGGACTTCTGGACAATTTTACCCAACGCATACTGATAGCCGTTTTTCGGCTCTCTCTAATTGTCATAGTGAGTTAACCCACCCTACCAAAATCATCCAAACACTGTGGCTATGCCTACCATTTCACTGAACATAGGCGTGTGTGAGTTAGGGGACTTTTCCCATATCTTCTTAAAAATCCTTAATTAGCTAATCACTAGGCTAGTTGAGCCAAAAAAATAAATAAAATAAAAAAATAAAAAATATTATGGCCCATTTGTCTATACATATTTCATTGTATATAGGACCTAAATAAAAAGATTTTTCATAACTATTTTGGTATTTATTTAAATATTTCTACCTATGGTGTGTTATTTATGCTATGTACATTGACTCACCATTACCATATTTTTTCTTACCATTTTGCATACTCTTTATTCCATATAAAAATAATTTCATGCAAGCTTCTCTTATTTTTGGTGTAACTCCATCCCAACAAAAATCCAAAAAAACAAGTTTTATTTATGTGTATATTTTTTCATTATTGTGATTTTTCCTTCCTACATCTATTCTCTTTTACCCTCATAAATTAGAACACCAAAAATATTCATCTTTTTATGGTAGACTTATAATGAGAGAGATTTATTTTGACCCCTTTATATTTTTTCCACATATATTATTTATATTTGACATGTACATATTTTTTTAGACCCCTCAATATTTGATATTCTTAGTTGTACTATTCACTTATATCATGATCTCAACAATATCTTCAATGATAGACCTACCAAATAAGTTCAAGGGTATGTGGCATGCATGCATGAACCATGGGGAGCGCACTCTTGGAGGTATTCAAAAGAATCATCCAAAGAAGGACCTCACAAGGACTTTGTGTAGTGGAAAAAATAGTCGGTTTTGCTGAATTTTTAAAGATCACATTCTCTCCGAATTTGAAAAGGTGATACAAACAAAAATTGTAGCTCGTGAGCTGAACTTTCACCTCAAATTTTTTCAGATTTTTTTGAGCTACGAGCTGTGAGCTATGATTTTATTGGTGGACCCCAGTTTGCCCATGCTATGCAGCCACAATCCCTCTTCCACTTTATCATTTTCCTCTTTCACACACACTCCTCCCTCTCCTTCCCACTCCCAAACATGCAACTCCCATGTCTTAATTCACCCTCTTCACCATTGCCACTTCTCTCACACCTCCATAGCCTTCACCCTCCATTTCTACACCCTAGGTGTCCCCCTTTCTCTCTACATATATGTCCATATTACCATACTCTCTTCAGTTTTGTAAAGAACTTCAAAAAATCAGCAAAAATCCAAGGTTAACCTCTGCAAATGAAGGCTTTATCATGAATTTTCCAAGGTTTGAAGATAACATAGCTTCATCAACACGCGTTACTTCGCCATGCTGACCGCTTGTTCTACCGGTGCTGTAAAGAGGTGAATGTCAACTCCTCCAAGCTTCAACCTTGCTTTACAAGCTTATCCCTTCTCTAACTTTTCTCATCATATATCTCACCATTTGGTGAATGATTTTCTAGATATTTTTTAGTGATAATTACTAACTACTAACCACTAACCTTATTGTAAAATGCACCCTCTACTAGAGTAGGCCCTCCCAAATTATTCACTCAATCCCTCTCTCCTTTCATCTTCAATAATTCTCTTCCCTTGAGCCCACATCCATGTGACTCAAAGGTCAAGAGAGACCCACCCTCATTAAAAAAAATAAAAATATGCATAATCTTTTATTCCTTCAAATAAACTTGATTACGCCTAATCCTAATCGGGGCTTCTAAAACCTATAAATAGAGTCCCTTCTCTCCCTTGTAAATCATCCCATGATCACACTACACCACACCATTCTCAACACATAACACACCACTCTTCAAGCCTAGTTGTGTAGAGTGTGTGCATTGTGAGTGCTCTATTCCATCACTACACATAGGTACATGGAGAAGCTTGAAGTTAGTTATGCCATCTAGAGGAGTGGAGTGATACTATACTCTGCAATCACACTTGTAGCCTACTCTTGTCCATAAATAAGATTCATAGTTTTGGGTGCAATTGTATGCTGAAACTACGACTCTTCTCTCCAAATTGACTTGATAAGTTGGCTCATCAGGTGGTTGAAAATATATTGTCCTTGAAGTTTGATGTGCCATTTCATGCTTGGTGGTTTGAGGGCTTGTTGAATTGTTTGTCAAAACTTTCAATTGTAAGAGGGTGCTCGGTGAGAGGGCTCCCGTGACCCTAAGACAATTTGTGTATTGGCAACAAGGTCAGGTTTTGTGTTGTCTCTCTATTTCTCATCAAGCTTTGTGTGCATCTAGTCTTTAAGGCTAAGAATGAGTTGCTCAAGTTGATTTGTGCGCTTTACCTCTCTCTGGCATGGTGAATGTTTGTGTTTGGTGTGTGTGGCTATCTTGCATTCCCCTCTCTTTGTACGTTTCAGTACAAGGAGATATCACATGCGTCCTAGTTCGCATCTACAACTAGGTGGTGCCCCTTTTCTTGTTTGGTTTTTGGCTGTGGGTTGTTGTTGTCTCTGATTGTGCTTGCCCCAGCCCCAATTGAGTAGCACGGGAGCCTCAAAGGGTGTTTAGAGGCCGCTCTTCTTGTTGTCCACCCCGGACCGCCTCAAATTGGTGCCCCCACGGAGGACGGCTTGTGTATCTTTTTGTGTAGGTTCAATATTTAGCATAGTCAAGTAGGTTGCATGAATCACGAGAATTTGTATGATCCTTTCATTCCCATTGCAAGGCAAAAGGTACACATAATTATTAGTACTAAGTTGCAATTTCAACGTGTAATTCGTAGAATTTTAGGTCCCCTTAGGTTGGAAAAGATAAATGCATCAGTCAATCCCTTTATTTTGCCTCTCATTAGGTACGACCTTAGTTTGGACGTCTACATTTTTGTTTTGTTTTAAGCATTAGGTCATGCATAGACCATGGATAATGGCCCAGGAATAGAGGTTTTCCCCTTCCATTTTACTCCACACATTAGAATAAACATTGCAATTAGTAGGAAGATCCACTTTCAACAACGTATGGTGTTCATGTTTGGTGCCCAAAGAGTAGGAGAAATTCTGGCATCACCAAACCCTGTCATCCTGCCTCTTATTGATTATCATAGGTCATTTGATGTGAATATTTTTATTTTGTTGTAGAATAGATTGCAGTTTAGAAAATATTACTGTGTAAATCTTTATATATTTAAAAAAAAAACGTGTTGTCACCTTGAAACTGATTCAATGGAGGCCCAACGCCAAATGTCTGGATATCCTCTTTTCTTTGGAGAGCCTGGAGAGGATGCAGATTTATTTTTAGCAAATTTCAAGATGTCTTGTCGTATCAAGAGGATAGTAACTGATCAAGAACGCGTAGAAATGTTTGAAGTGGTCCTTAGGAAAGATGCTAGCACTTGGTCTGACTCGTTGCCTGAGGAAGTTAAAGGGAATTACACAGAAGTTTTGAATCATTTCAAGAAATACTTCTTTGATCCCCAAAACACTCAGAAACTATGGCAAGACATTGTTTCTCATAAGCAAAAATATTTAGATGACTACTACTTGTACAAGCAAGAGTTTCTACGTCTTTGGGCTCTATGGATACGAAATGTTTCTAACCCTAGTGATGGTGCAGAGTTCCTAAAGAAGGAGAGGTTCATAGCCGGACTCTTTCCTAACCTTAAGGTAAAAGTTGAGGCCGGTGCACCTGCTACCTTTGATGCAGCTGAAACTAGGGCTGCTGAGAAATATAGGAAACTCAAGTGCTTAATGGGGGAGGTTCCAATAGAAGGTCTTAGACCCAAAGGTAAGTCACAAGCATCAACATCTAGGGAGCTTCCTGAGGTAATGGCGGAAGTGATTCAGAAGTTAAATGAATCTTTAAGCAGCCTATCAATTCACCTTGCACAAGTTGTAGGTCCAAAGGGACAAGCAAAGAAGTCTGAAGAGAGAGATTCACGACCTAGGAGAGTCTTGCAATGTTGGAATTGCGGTCAGTCTGGACATGGGATGTATAATTGTCCTTGGCCCCGTGGGGAGCCAGGGAGACCTAACTTGAATTATCCAGTTATGAATGCAGGTGAAGGAACTGGTCAACAACCAAGGCTTCTACAAAGACCATATGGACCAAGACCACCTCCACAAGGGGTAGAAGGAGTTCCACCTTTGCCAGATCCAAATGTGCATGTGGTAGAGGTGACAAACTCAAATGAGGTTGACATCGAAGCAAATGGCATTAAGCGTGGCCGAGGAAAAGGTAAAGAAAAAGAAGGTGTCACATCACAGAGTGACCATGGACGAGGCAAGAAGGCAAAGGAGACCAAGGAAGCTAAGAGGACTCGACGTCGTATCAATCTCAAAGACTTCCCTCTTGGACATGGTATGGCTCCATACAACCTATTGGAAGACATGAGAGGTAAGGGTCCTGATATCTCATGGCCTTAGATTCTTGCATTATGCCCACAAGCTAGGAGGGATTTAGCAAAGGAAGTTAGCACTAGGAGAAAGGTAAAAGAGAGTGTGCCTGTTGTAAAAATTGCACATGCTGAAATGAATGAGGATATTACACCTGTGCTAGATTGTTACATCAAAGGAAGATTGGTTAGGAAAGGTCTAGTGGATGGGGGTGCACAAATTTGCATCATGACAGAGGGACTCATGCAAAAACTAGGCATGCACATCCATGAGACACCTGAAATTAAAGTCAAGATGGCAAACTATAGCAAAGCTAGGTGTGTAGGCATTTGTAAAAATGTTTTTGTAGAGGCCTTTGGCATTAAGAAGGAAGTGGATTTTTATGTTATGTCTACGAAAGGAAATGGTTCTCCATTTATCCTAGGGAGACCATGGCTAATGAAAATGCGAGCTTTGCAGGATTGGGAGAGTGAAAAGCTAATTTGCAGGAATGACAATCATAAGAAGGTTGTCTTCGACATGAAGAAGCAACGCCAAAAGGAGCTCCATGAAGAATCATCTCAAAGTGAGACGGAGGAAGGCTGGACCGATAGCACTTCAGAAGGAGAAAGTAGCGGCAGCATTACTGAAGAGGAGTCTTCCATCCAAGTCATGGGGGTAAGGTTTAATCCAAACAACCAAGAGACCTCTTGCCAAGTTTTGGAAGAGGTAGGTTCCAAAGAGAACCAAAATGTGCAAGATGAAGGAATGTTAGAAGGTATGTTGTCTACAACACTTACAAAGGACGAAAGAGAGGAGTTCAAATCTATGCTAAGGAAATTTCCTAGGCTTTTTGCTAAAGACTACACCGATGTGCGTGGAGTAGATGCTGCTCAACACAAAATTGAGTTGAAGCCAAAGGCCACACCTAAGGCTCAAAAGCTACGAAAGCTAGGAGTCATCAAGGAGCAGGCTTTACTCAAGGAGGTAAGAAAGCTTCTGGCAGCAGGTTTCATTTATCCAGTGGATAATTCAGAGTGGGTCTCTCCCATTGTTGTCACTCCTAAGAAAAATATCAAGTGGAGGGTGTGTGTGGATTACCGTCCACTCAATGAGGCAACAAAAAGAGATCACTTTCCCCTCCAATTTCAAGATGAGATACTAAATGAGGTAGCTGGTCATGAGAAGTACACTATGTGTGATGGCTACTCGGGTTACTTTCAAATAGGTATTGCATTGAAAGATCAATTAAAAACAACCTTCATCACTCCTTGGGGTTGTTATGCTTTTAGAGTCATGCCATTTGGTCTGACAAATGCTCCTGCAACATTCCAACGTTTCATGAACATGGTGTTTCAAGAATTCTTTGGAAAGTCAATTAGGGTGTTCATTGATGATCTGCATTTATAGCTCAAAATCATTGCATCTACAAAGGGTAGAAGAAGGTTTAAAGAAGCTCTATGACATGGGAGGTCAACTCAACCCGGACAAATGTCACATAGGTGAGGATGAAGTGATCTTGCTTGGTCACAAGGTTTCCTATAAAGGCATTGAGGTCGATCCTTCAAAGGCAAAGGCTCTTATTGAGCTCCCATCACCCAAGAATCTCAAAGAGGTAATCTCATTCATTCAAAAGGTGAAGTATATGTCACGCTTTATTCACTTAGCTTCGGAGTTGCTTCATCCTTTGCAAAAGTTGACACAACAAGTAGAATTTGCATGGTCTGATGAGCTTGAAGAGTACTTTTGTAACATTTTAGTCATTTTGTAAGAGCTACCAACACTCATGCCTCCTTGTTGGGAGTACACATTCTTTGTTAGCTCTAGTGTTGGGAAAGAAACAATTGGTGCGGTTTTACTACAACAAGATCCCCACAGTACCAGAATGCGACCCATATACTTTGCTAGTAGGGTCATGAATGTTTTAGAGAGAGGCTACACAGAGGCCGAACTCATGATGCTTTCTCTCATGTTTGCGGTGAGAAAGTTTAGATCCTACCTGCTACCAAAACCTTTTTTAATTCTCACTGCAGAAAATTTGTTCCCTTGGGTGTCATCTCAAATGAATCTTAGCACTAGGATCTCAAAGTGGATTATGGAATTGCAAGAGTTCCAATACTCTTTCAAGGTAGAAGATAGTGTGCGTGCACAATTGGCAGGGATCCTTACTTATAGGGTACATGAGAAGGAGATTAAGGTGCCTGAAGTAAATACCCTACCATTGCCACCACCTAAAAGTATTCCTAATGCTTTTACCGTGTTCTTTGATGGAGCTTTTTGACGAGTCACAGGAAAAGCAGGGGGAGGGCTAGTATTGCTCAACCCAAGTGGAGAGGTGGTCATGAAAGAGAAGGTCAATCCACCAGGTTCAACTAGCAACAATGAAGCAGAATATGACACACTACTTCATGGTTTAAAGATATGCATTGGCCAAGGTATACAACGTCTCATGGTAAAAGGGGATGCACTTCTCATTGTGAAGCAAATTTTAGGCATTTGGGAATGCAAGAATGAAAGCCTAAGGACAAAAGTTCATGCCATTCGTAGATTGTTTAATCAATTTAAGGAAGTGCAACTATATCATATTCCTAGGAAATAGAATGAAGATGCCAATTTACTTGCACAGCAAGTAGTTACATGTGTTGAGAAACAAGTGCAGGTCATCATGGTGGCAGCAACTGTCAAGCAACCGAGATACCAGGGATTGGAGTCATTGACTCCCATTATTAGCTACATTTTGGAGGGTGAGTTTCCACAAGACTTCACGAAGACTCAGAAGAGGAGACTCATGAAGAAGGCAAGCACGTATCTCTTCCTAGAAGGATCCCTCTACCAAAGAGGGAAGGATCAAGTGTGTAGAAGAGTACCAACTATTGAGGAAATCCCAGCCATTCTAAAAGGTTTGCATGAGGAAGCGTGTGGTGGTCATTTTGCACAGGAACTCACTGCAAAAAAGATTTTGCTTTCCGGATATGTTTGGCCAAGCTTGCACATTGATGTTCAACATTGGTGTAAAAGCTGTCACAATTGTCAGATTAATGGAAACAAGCGTCTGTTACATGGTCCACGTCAGTTAGTCCTTGCAAATGGTCCATTTGAAAAATGGGGCATTGATGCTATGGGTCCATTGCCTAGGACTAAAAATGAGAAATTGTATATCTTGGTGGCCATAGAATACATGACGAGATGGTTAGAAGCACAAAGTGTGGCAAAGGTAAATGAGACGACAGTGAGAAAATTTGTCTACACTCACATTTGTTGTAGATTTGGCACACCTTTGGAGATTGTTTCTGATAATGGTCTAGGGTTTAGAAAGGTCTTGCTCACGGAGATCTGTGAAGAACTTCACATTCTACATCGTCATAGTACACCCTAGTATCTCCAATCCAATGGTCTGGTAGAAAAACTTCCACTTTATCATTTTCCTCTTTCACACACACTCCTCCCTCTCCTTCCCACTCCCAAACCTGCAACTCCCATGTCCTAATTCACCCTCTTCACCATTTCCACTTCTCTCACACCTCCATAGCCTTCACCCTCCATTTCTACACCCTAGGTGTCCCCCTTTCTCTCTACATATATGTCCATATTACCATACTCTCTTCATCTTTGTAAAGAACTTCAAAAAATCAGCAAAAATCCAAGGTTAACCTCTGCAAATGAAGGCTTTATCATGAATTTTCCAAGGTTTGAAGATAACATAGCTTCATCAACATGCGTTACTTCGCCATGCTGACCGCTTGTTCTACCGGTGCTGTAAAGAGGTGAATGTCAACTCCTCCAAGCTTCAACCTTGCTTTACAAGCTTATCCCTTCTCTAACTTTTCTCATCATATATCTCACCATTTGGTGAATGATTTTGTAAATATTTTTTATTGATAATTACTAACTACTAACCACTAACCTTATTGTAAAATGCACCCTCTACTAGAGTAGGCCCTCCCAAATTATTCACTCAATCCGTGGACTCTTTGTCAGTGCATGTATACATTTCCAAATGAGGCTATTGTTGAAGGGAAACGTAGGCATGAGAATGGGGATGAAGTGCCTTCAAAGTGGACCACGAGGAGTGGAAGTAGAAATGACACAGTGCCTCCTATATCACCTTCCGAGCAATAGATACACGTCCCCAAAGAGTCTATGCAAGAAGCCTCTAAAGAAAAGAAGAAGGATGAAACAAAATCCAAAGCAAAGGATCCGGCCTACAAAGTCCAATCCGATATAGAGGTAGCAACAAGTCTCAAAAAGGTTTTGGAAGAGAGGATTCGAAACAGTAAGGTGGAATTTACCTTGGGTGAGGTCCTTGGTATACCCAAGCGGGAATTGCACGAAGATATAATTGATATCATAAAGAGGAAGAGACAGTCTCTTACTGAATCTACCTATGTACAGGGTGAAGGAGAGAATTTAAATGCATAGGGAGTATAGGTCTATGGCGAACAAGGTGATGAAACTACTCTTGGATTCTACAAGTCTAGGGGAGGAGTAAAACATGTTCTCTTCTTGGATGATGAAGATGAAGTTGAGGCCACTCACAAGAGTTACTACTTGAAGAGTCACTCAACAAGAGCAACTATTGAGACCCTTAAAAAAGTGGGAGACTTAGAAGAGCCATACATTGCATTGATAGATCATGGGTCAGAGATTAACCTCATGTCAAAGAGTCTTTATGAAAAAGTAAAATGGTCAATTGATATAAATCATGGATGGATGATTCGTGTAGCAAACAACTCATCAGGGGAGCTGTACGGAGCTTGTCCAAATGTTAAGGTGACTATAGGGGATGTGAAAGATGACCAAAATTTGTTTGTATAGGAGATGTCTACATACCCTAATATCCTTGGGCATCCATACATCACTACTACTCGCATGGAAACCAAGGTAATGGATGATGGGTCATCTTATGCAAGGATAAGGAGCAGGGATGGGAAGTGTGCAGTATAGTTCCTTATAGTTTGTGTGGACCATGAAAGGAATTTTGAAAGTCTTAGAGAGAAACACTTTCCAAAGACAAACAAAGAATTTAAGGACTACAGGGATATAAGGGATTTTGGCCATGTACCATTGTAGAGCGGGATTGCAGTGGTACAAGAAGAGAAAAGTTCTCGCATGATGTATATGCAAAGGAAACATTTTCTACAGGTTTTGTAGGATTCACAACCTATGGATCTATTGCCTTTAAAAAGTGTGAGGACTTAAAGCGGGATGAACGACAACATGTAAATAGTGTACAAAGAGGTTTGAAAATGAATGGTTTGCTAGAAGTTTGTGAATGCATTGCAGGTGTGTTTGATGAGTGTTTGTTTTTGGATACTATGTAGGACTTGCAGTCTTTAGTGGATATCAATTTGCATATGGGAAGTGAGGTCGTTAAAGTATGCTCAATAGAAATGTACAAGGTCATTAAGGATTTAAAAAATGCTCAATGTGTTGATCTACATGTGGAGACTAAGTATAAATCTGTGGCAAAGAAAGTGAAACCAGTGGCATTACCTCTACCAAAAGATTGCACAAATAAGATGGAGCAAGCTGGTTTTCAACCTAGCCTTCGGGGACCCAAGCAAGGCTCGACACAAGTTCACATAGGATTCTTTGAAGGAGTTAAATGTTGGTTGCTAGGACATTTTGACAAAAGCTTAAACATATGCTTTGAAGACATACTTGCCATACACAGAAAAGATTTTGTATTTGTTTGGCAGAAGAAGCAACAGGCGGCCATGGCCATTGTAAAATCCTTTTGTAAAGAAGCATCTCTAAGCTGGGAAATTGTCAAGAATGTATGATTATTCTTTTGGGAGCAATTGTATATTAGAGAGCCAGTTTTAAGATTAGGAGCTTATGGCCGGACAAGTCATTTTTGCAAAGACCTAATCTATAAAGGTCATTTTCTGTAAGTTTTGGATAATCTTTTTGGAGGAAAAACTGAGAAGACAACGTACGAAAGAGAGCTCCTTCTTGTTCAAACTTGTAATCTTCGCCATTGCAGCTACGGTAATCCAAATTCAATTTTTTTTCTTGCATTGTGTTCCTCTTACTCTGCTCTTCCATTCAAGTGTAAGCATTCAACATTCGGTGAAGGTTTCAGACACATCCGTCTAGGCCTTAAATCGCTGTTTTGAGTGTTTATATGCGTATTTTATGTTGTTTTGACCCTAGGAGAGGCTTTAGAGACCTAAAAACGACCCTTTAGGATCATTCGTTTACTGTTTTTGCGTACTTTAGGACGAACGATCGCGATTGTTGTACCTCTCCAGAATGCTATGACAGTGATAGGATATGTTCTTGATAGTCCCCTGTAGCTTCCCTTCAAGTTTTGTGCGATTCCGATATGATTTGCATGGTGAACGGGCGTGATGACTGTAGAGCTATGTAGAAGGACATAGGCAGATTGCTTGGCTTTAGTGCAATTGATTTGCATGTAGAGTTAGTAGTTACATCTCTTCGAGTTCACTGCATTAGGATTGACAACCTAATGAGTTTCCATGCTTCATCCGAGTCGCTTCCCCTGTATCGATAATTTTATGTTGATGCTTGAGAGCTATGCTATGGACGACCGTCGCGGCGACCCGCAAACATTGGCGCCGCTGTCGAGGAATGAATCTTAGGTGATGAGTGACCGAGTGCGTATTCAAGGGTTTCTTATTGTTCCAAAAGATAATTTCCATTCCATTTACATTTCAGTGAAGCATCTAGATATGGGTTTAGAGCTTAGTAGAGTCTAGGATCGGTGGACTGGCTAGATCTACTCTTGAGAGATATAGGGAGTTGTGAGTGAGGTTGCTTCAAGAATTTTTTCTCTTCAAATTTCTTTGTATCGATTGAGCACTGATCCATCATCCATTTTTTATCCTGTTTGTTTTGTTTGATTCATTTTCTTATGTTCTTTCATTTTTGTACTTAGGAGTAGGATAAGTAAATCACATTCCAGTCAGATTTGGGTTAAAAGTTAGAGTCGAGAAACCAGAAAACCATAACTTTGGCAAAAAGGCCATAAGACTCTGAAATTTTGAAAATCTGACCAAACAGAGCTGAAATTGATTCAAATCACAAAGTGGTAGCACCAAACACTGGGAAACACTTGTCAGAGGGAGCAGACAAAATTTCATCAGATTTGGCCTCTGTACTACGATCGCGATCGGTGTACCTCAATGCCAGAATTGGAAAAGATTTGACATGTGCCTTCCTGATAAGATTCTAAACAAGTTTGTCTAAAGCAACCACACCCAAAAACATCAAAAATCAAGGAAATCATGCCACTTGGGTAAAACTAACCTGACAGACCCAGAAACTGTAAAATCTTGACTTTTGGTGATCCAAATGCAAAAAGACTTGGGGGATAGCCTTAAAACATCACTGTCTACAAGCATGCTAAATTTGGTCTAATTTGGGCTGAGAACTACGATCGCGATCGGAAAACCTAAGTGCCAGATTTTGACCAGATTTCATCTGTGGGATCCTCAAGTGTATACAAACATAAAAGTCTAAAGGACCTAGGGTCAAAAACCACAAAAAATTGGTCAAAACCACTCATTACAGATCCAAGTCAAAAACTGCTAAACTGGCATAGAAATTGACTTTCAGTAGACCAAAACACATCAAAACTGAGAAGAAAGCATACAGAGGGATAGCCTGTACACAAGACAATCCCAAATAGCTTTCATTTCCCAAAACAAACACCAAAATCAAGTCAAATTGATAAAATTGGGAAAAACAGGCACTTCCAACCAAGAAATGATAAAAACTTGACTTTTTTGAGTCCAAATACAAAAGTGTATGGCAGGTAGTCTTAAAATAGCCTAGTGAACAAGCTGGTAAAGTTTCATCTGATTAGGACCTAGAAGTACGATCGCGATCGGTGTACCTCTGGCCCAGATCTAGCTCATTTTTTACCTGATCATAAACCTAGGTTACAAAAGATACCATGAGTTTTCAAAACTCAAATTGGACATATTGTCAATAATCTGCAAGCAAAATTGTGTTAAGATCATTTTGAAGTGTTGAATCTCCTAACAGTCAGAATGATACAGTGATCTCATAGCTATCCAGTGTATTCATTTGCAGAGACCGGTCAAGTAACAGCCCATGCAGTCGTCGGAATTGAAAGATTTTTCCATCTCCAGGTAAGAGGTTTGGATTCGGTCAGTAAATCCCACTTTCTTCATGTTTTTGAGATCGGGAAAACAAATCAACAATAGACACCTAAATTGAGCGGATCAAACGAGTGTCGCGTCAACGGAGGAGAGTGTAAACCAAGGGATAGTACGCCAATTGGAACCGATCCTTGAAGAAGTCATTTCCGATACTTCTTCAGAGAGATCTTCAGAGAGCTTTGCAGAACACTTGGGGCAAATAAAACTAAACGAGAGAGAAAACATGGCCGCAGGACCATCAGACCCCTCAGCCACGCTAAAGCTATTGTTCATCAAGTATCAATATGACAACAAGCAAGGTGCCAAGATATACAAAGACAGTATGGACCGCTACTGTGTGAAAATAGAAGATAGACCAAGCGAGTTCAGGGACTTGGTTCCTGTAAGCTATAGCAAAGATAGGTACCTAGATGACGAGGGTATCATGTGTTTGGTAGTCCTAAATCCTAACATTGTAGACAAGTGGGCATTGATGGGCACAAAAGCCAAAATAGACGAGGAACATGAGGAAAGGGCTCCAACAATGAACTTACCGAATGTGAAATTAAGGCGAGAAAACGAAACAATGCGAATCAACACGGATAATGTCTACCTGGGGCTATACAAGTATAATAACGGAGAGCAAGATCTCTATTATAGATGTGAGGAACCCTACGTTGGGGAGATGACTGAGCGGAAAAAACTTTATGTCTTCACCTACACCGAGGGAGCGGAAATGAAAATTGTTGCATATGACAAGTATGGAAGACGATATGCAACAATCGACAAAAAAGAATTGGAGGGTTATACGTATTTTGGGGGACCACTTCACCATTACTATGTCACTCCAAGCCCTCTTAGAACAGCACCTACAACTGTTGTGCCAGAACCGTTAACCACAGGTGGAGGGAGGACTCATGCAGATGATTCTTTCAGTCGACCTCATTATTCGATGCCAAGCCCCATGGGAACATTACATTCCAGATAATCGATGGCTACGAATCAAGGTAGTATGGTTCCTATCTCTACACATACGGCTGTAGGTCCGACAATCGCAGCCATCCCATCACATTTGCCTCCTAGTAGTAGATTTGGGGCGGGTGAGCCAACGAGAGCAACCTACGACCTCCCTGATGTACGAGAACGATTAAGTCGGGACATGAGAGAAATGAGAGTGACCGCAGACCATAGACGGATCAGACCGTTCCAAGTAGCAAAGTGCATGCCAAAGAAGTATAGCGGCTCGGGGGATTCATATGCCCATGTATCGCTTTTTAAGAAAGTCTTAAGAGCGGAACAGATCACTGATTTCCATACTCAATACGAGGGATTCGGGCTAACCTTGGAAGGGACGGCCTTAACATGGTTTCAACCTTTAAATCCTGAAATTTTTCCGAATATTGAACATGTATTGCGCGAGTTCGCAGAAGAATTCTCAAAATGGGGTATAAAGCATAATACTGTATCGCAGATATATGCTTTTAAACAAAGGGAGAATGAAAAAGTGAAGGAAGCGACCTTGAGATTCAAGAAATACATTGAGAGATGCCCGAGAAGAGAATTACCGCAGGACAAGAGATTGTCTGTGCTCTTCGTTAAAGGACTTAGGAATGAAACCTTGAAAAAGGACCTTCACTTGAAAGCCTGTAGCACATTTCAGCAGGTTACGAGGGAAGCATTATATCTTGTCGACAACTGCAAAGCATATGGGGAAGTGTCCGAGGATACTGATTCAATAGCCAGTGGCTCTTCATCGATTAAGAGCGAACCCTCTACCAAGAAAGATGCTCAGGCGTCCTTGATGCCGACAGCTGATCAATTGATAGAGGAGGTAACAAAGAGAATGCAACAACATGTGAGATCAAATCCGGTGATGAGACAGTCTCAGACGAGGAAGTGTGACGCGTGCGGGGGGGATCATCCGACGCCATGGTGCACACAACAGCCTAAAGCTCCAGTTGCGAGTGGACGAGTACTGAAATGGTGTGCCATAGAGCAAAAATGGGTGAATCATAGCACTGAAGAGTGTTTTTATAACAAAAATTTTGTGAGGGAAAGACCGTATGGACCTCCAGTAGGACCATCTCAACCACCTCCTCCAAGGTATCAAGTTGGACCAAATATAAATTTGGTAGCTGGAGCAGACAGACCTCAACCTATGTTGGGTCAACAACCTCCATTACCACAGGAAAATAGGGCCATGATTAGATACGCTCAACCTTATGAAGCATCACTAGGAACGAATAGTACACTTAAAGTGTCTTATTACGAGGAACCAAATGAGCCTTATGCAACTGAACCCGAATCACAAATATACGCAGGCGAAGCATATCAACCGTGGGGAAATAGTGAGGGTATGGCACCACCAACGTATATAGCACAACCTTCGAGAGATCAATATTTGGTAGACGAGAAAACGTTAATGTTCATTGCGAACCAAACTTTCAAACCAAGAGGATATCCCAATAGAACAGGACAACCTATGGGACCACCTCCTCAAAATCAACCAACAATTGGACAGTGCTATAGCTGTGGAAGTACGGATCATTGGGAGCATAATTGTCCTTTCAAGGGCAAAAAAGTGAAAATTTTTGGGTTTTGCGACGGATGTGGCGTGAATCACATATTACCAGATTGCCCGAAGAATCGGACAACAAGGGAAAAGTGACTATGAATATTGTGGGGGTGATACCAAGCGCTAGTAGCGGATCAGAAACCGATCCCATGATCCAAATCGGATCAGAAACCGATCCCATGATCCAAATCAACGCGATAACCAGAGCCCACACTAAGGACTTAGGAAAAAAAGAAACTTTGGAGAAAAAGGTCGAGTTGCCCATACCAACAGAAAATGAAAGTTTAGCCATTAGAACTCAGCGAAAATCCTGGAAGGCAAAACGAGACAGGATGAAAACGAGAAGGTTGAAAACGCAAATTGCCATGCAAAACGAGTTGCATGAAACAAGGGAACAACTCAAACAAGAGAGAGAGAGTAAAACAACAAAGGCCATCAACAAACCGAGGAAAGCGTCCTCAGAAGGATCAGTCTTGGTTGACAAAGTGCTAGAGCCGTTAGATGCTCTATTACAAGCATACGAAGCAAGGCTAAAAACAAACCAAATCTTAGAGCAAAGATGGTTGACTTATCCTCAACCAGAAGTGGAAACAAAGCGTTTGGAAATGTGTAAACACCTCATTGAGACAGCCCAGGCATTGATGGAACCTGAAATAACTAGAACCCCAGAACAAGAAGTATTGATTCACAAAGAGCGAGAAAAACTAAAAATCTATGAACCAAAACGATTAAACGAACGCAAGCCAGAAACAGTATCGCCATTGGATCATCGAGTTGTGCCAAACACGACTGATGACGCTAAATCAATGAGGATGATGCCAATTCCGGAGGTGGAAGAACAATGGCCACAACACTTATGGGAAACCATTAGAAACAGAAAGAATGGAAGCGCGACATTACAATCTGCTCCAATTCCTGAAATTAACATGGATAACGGATTTTTTCCAGCCGATATACAATCGTTGTATGGGGATGCGGGAACGAAAATTTTGGTAGAAAGCAAAGCCCAATCCTTGAAAACCCTGCCTTCATTTATAAGTGAACATGAGGCACAATCGAAGATAAGGTTAGTTCCATCCCATATAAGAACTATCCCACATATGGTTGACTCAAAGAGTCTTCAAGAGATGTTGTCGACACCTATAACATGCACCATCACGCTGTCTGAACTCTTGAGAGTCAAACCACATTTGTGGGAAGACATGGCAAAACATATGGAGCACAAGGGAAGAAAGATTTCTCTTCCAACAAACCCTCTGGGAGAAGAAAACGAACGGGGAAGTCAACCCAAAGCCCGACCAGTGCCCATAAACAAGGTCGGAGATTACTGCGAAGGAGAGGAGGGTAACACAACATTACCTGTTGAGTATTAGGATATAACAACAATCGATATACTAGACAGTGGAGCTGGAGTGTCGATTGTTACAAAGCAAATCTGGAAGAAGTGGGGCCGTCCAGCTCTCAGGAAAACTAGGATGAAACTGCAACTCGCAGATGGGTATGTAGAGAGGCCGTTGGGGATCCTCGATCAAATAATTGTAACTTCGTGTGGAATTAACTATGAGCACACCTTTGTTGTGGTGGATTTCGGAAAAACGAACAACTTTGACATTATTTTGGGACAACCGTTCATGCGTCAACTCAAAATGATACAGGATTGGGGTTACGATCAAATCTACCTAAGGCACGAGGAACTAATAACGAAAATCAACATGAAGGATCATAGCTATAGAGACGTTGTGAAAACACCAGCGCAAGAATTTAATTCTACCACTGTAAATGAAAAAGAAATACATGCATGGATGCAAACAAAAGCGCATGGCTGGATGTGTGGAGCATCCGAATGTGGTGAGATAATCCGAGAGGAATGTGTTCTGGAAAGATCCGCCGAAGATGAGGCTTATTTCCCAGAACCTTTCCCGGAACATCTATTTGAGCCATTCGGGTGGACTCAAATATTGTCAACCTTGGACGTATGTGTTAACGAATGCACACCAATGAAATTTTGTGATGAAGAAGGATACGACCTAGTAACGTTGCAAATGTCTAGCATTGTCCTTGAGTCGGGATCAGAGAAGGAGGAACAGGAAAAACCTCCCCGTGAGACTGGTTGTAAACGAATAATTGATGAGGTATCTGTAGTGAACGATAGGAATAAAACAGAAGAGGAATTCACGGATTCACTATGTTGTGAGTTTCCATCATTGGATGACGAAAACCAACGGATAGAGGCTGATGATGAAAGATCAAGCGCATCAGAGACTAACAAAAAATACAGAATGAGACAGGACAGGTTTTACGATTTTCATAACCAAAAACCTAGTCGACAGGAGCGGTATAAATCCAAGAGAGGCAAAAAATCAAAGGCGAATAAACATAATTGTATGCCTCTTGTCAATGACAAAACGGGATATCTAAAACTTGTCAAAGCTGAGGATTGTGTCAAAGACATGGTCACTGGCCGGTTTACCAAAACTAAACCATGGGAAAACAACAAGAAGAACAGACACGAGAAGCGAATGACTAAGTCGCAAAAGGAGAGGAAAACGGGGTCCAAAATGACCAAAACAGAGAGGAAAGCAGAGTACAACAAGCTCAAGCGAACCCTTAGAGACATATGGACGATCGACTTTGAAACAAATGACGATACGGGTTCTGACAAGATAGATGCACCGTCCCATTATAAGAAATATATCATACAAGATAGGAAAATCATAGTGCAACAATCTATGAGGGAATTAAAAGAACCGGGTACATCGTATGATGGTCCTGAAAAAGCCAAACGAATAGATCTAGCAGAGCCAGGAGAAGATCCTAAACCTGCAAATATTGCCACGGATCTTACTGATGAGGAGGAAAAGCTTTTGGTAGCTACTCTTAAACAATATAGAGATGTGTTTGCGTGGTCGTACAAAGATCTTAAGGGGGTGGATCATAGTATCTGTCAACACACGATACCCCTTAAGAATGACGCGAAACCCAGCAGACAACGTCCCTATACTTACAATGAAACATTTGCTAAAAAAATCAAGGAGGAGATAGATAAACTTATGGAGGCAGATTTTATTTACGAAATTGAGCACACCGATTGGGTTTCACCAATTGTGGTGGTTTCGAAGAAAAACGAAAAGTTGAGAGTGTGTGTCAATCTCAAGAAAGTAAACGCTGCTACAATTTCAAACAACTATCCCCTACCCATTACTGATCATGTAATAGAAAGAATAGCAGGCAAAGAGGCTTATAGCTTCTTAGATGGCTTTTCGAGTTACAACCAACTCGTAATAAAGCCAGAGGATCAGCACAAAAAATCTTTCGCAAATGAATGGGGTATTTTTGCATTCCAGGTAATGGCTTTTGGCCTAGCAAATGCACTTGCTACATATATTTCAAAGGCTAATGGGTCATGCTTTTAAAGAATATCTAAGACAATTCTTAGAAATTTACATGGATGACTTGTGCGTTCACTCCCTTGTAAGACTGGAGCACATAGAGCACTTGACCAAGGTGTTCAAAAAATGCAGGCTGTATCAGATTTGCCTGAATCCAGAAAAATGCGTCTTCATGGTAAGACAGGGCAAAATACTGGGACAGACATGACCAACAAGGGTGAAAGAGGTACAGGCATTTATGTGTCATTGTGGGTATTATCGCAGATTTATCTACTCATACGCTATAATTGCAAAACCACTTTACGCGCTGATAACTAAATTTGAGTGGACAGAAGAGTGAGAGAAAGCTTTTCAAACGTTGAAGCAAAGATTAATTTCCGCTCCAATATTGAAAGCTCTGGATTGGGAAAAGATCTTTCACATTCACGTGGATGCATCAGCGTATGCAATAGGATGCATACTTGCTCACCCTAGAGAGAACAACATGGATTTTCCAATAAGTTACTCCAGTAGACAATTGAACAACGCAGAGAGGAATTACACGACAACTGAGAGGGAGGGATTAGGTATGGTCTATGCGGTGAAAAAGTTTAGACACTACTTACATTCCAATAAATTTGTATTCTTCGTTGATCACCAAGCACTGTTGTACTTAGTAAACAAACCTTGCAGTACGACAAGGATTGTTCGATGGTTCATCATAATGCTTGAGTTTGATTTCAAAGTAGTGGTCAAGAAAGGTACTACACACCAAAGAGCGGACCATTTATCTAGAATGATGCATGGAGAAAACCCTGTAGGAGTTGACGATGATCTCCCAGATGCGTATCTTTCCAACATAGAAATGGTTCCAAGATGGAGCGAGGACTTAATTCCTTTGGTGACTATCGGGTCTTTGAATATGACAAGACAACCATCTACCATTGCAGCATCCAGATCATTGGTAATGTTAGCGGGCCGGTTATATAAACAGGGAACGGATCAAATCCTTAGGCTTTGTGTTGAACCTGATGAACGGGAATTGTACCTAAACCAGGCTCATGTACAAACAATGGGAATTCACAATGGGCATGCACAAATGTACCAGAGATTGATGAGAATAGGTGTGTATTGACCAAAAATGCAACATAGTGTTCATATGCATGTCAAATCTTGTGTCAAATGCACGCTTCAAAAGCCAATAGAACATGTGACTCTATTCAGATTGTTTGTAGCACCCCGATGGAGTAACTACATGGTTGAATACCTCACCACTAGGATACTGCCTGAGGGGATGAGTAGATAGCGAATCAAAAAAATCATGAAAGAGATAGAAAACTATGTAATGATTGAGGACACTCTTTACAAGAGGGTAAAGGACCATCAATTGAGAATGTGTGCGACCGAAGAGGAATATATTCCTATCTTAGAGCAAGCACACAGCGGACAAGCTGGTGGACACTTCTCAGCTGACAAAAACGCCAAAGCAATTCTTATTGTGGACATATGGTGGCCTACACTATTCATGGATGCTGAAGAGTTTGTCAAACGATGTGATGAGTGCCAGAAAATGAAAATTCCGAGAGCGCGCGACGATATGCCCTTAAGGCCAATGATGGGGGCAAGAGCGTTTGCAAAATGGGGAATAGATTTTGTAGGACCGATAACGCCTTCGGGGCATAAAACGCACACTCAATACATTATAGTGTCAACAGATTATCTAACAAAATGGGTGGAAGCTAAAGCAACAGCCAGAAATGATGCAAAAACGACAGCACAGTTTTTATACAAGAACATTTTCACCAGATATGGCTTACCAATTGAGCTCGTGAACGATAGAAGCACTCACTTCATCAATAAAGTAATCGAATTCCTATTGGACGAATTCCTGGTAATTCACAAGAAGTCCGCTCCCTATCACCCACAAGCGAACGGCCAAGCAGAAAGTACAAATAAAATTTTGGTGACAATTCTCACCAAAATTGCCGGCGAATCGAGAGCTAACTGGGATCAAAAGCTGCATTCAGCATTATGGGCATATCGAGTAGCTTGCAAAACATCCATCGGAACGACTCCGTTCAACATGTTTTATGGAATGCAAGCGATTTTGCCACTTGAATTCCTTATTCCCACACTTCGAGTCGCTAAACAATTAGAATGGACGGGCCATGAATTATCCAATCAGGTAGATGTCCTAGAAAAACTAGATGAAACTAGATTGAGAGCCGTTGCGTCAATCTACGCGCAAAAACGAAACATCAAATCATTCTTTGATCAACACGTTGTCAGGAGTTTTTTGGAGCAAGGGATTGCGCATATGTACATACCCATGCATGGTGCATCGAATAAAGGATTGCCCATTTTCCAGAGCCAGGTGGTTATGTGGGGCCCACATGTGTACAGGTGGGACAACATGTACATAGTGCATTGATTTTCACTATTACCAATACCAGTGTGTGTTTTCTACAATAATGAGGAGTTGGTAGCGCTTAAAACTTCTCGAGAAAGCTATCCGCGGGCCGACGACATGAGGTAAGCAGGTGCGTCAGATGGCATCTAGTGGCGTCAGGAGGCCGAACGGGGTCAATACTTGCACGTGGATGAGTACGGACACAACGTGGGTGTTTCCTTGTGATAATTATGCATAAAGTTCATCATGAGGATCACTTTTTGGGGCCACTTCACGTGGTGGCGAGATGCATTATTGGAAAAAAGCTGAGTGCTAGGTGTGCGAATGATGCAAAAAGGTGACAACTATGCACTGCGAGGTCAGTTTTTGGCATGTTCGGGGTCTGTTTGAGCTCATCTAAAAGGCCAAGGGTGCCCAACTAATAAATCTAAGTGTGGGAACTGAAAAAACAGAGAGAAGACCAGAAAAAACGTGGAGAAGAGAGGAGGAACAGTCGCAGGTGTGTTTTTGCTCATTTTGGAGCTTGTTTTGGCCGTAAGCTGCTCATCCGAGGTCGGATTTGAGCACTTTGACATTGTAGACTAGGGTTTTGGGCCGTTCCGGACGCGATGGAGCTGTCCATTTTGCCAAATTTCTCACTCTTTTCCTGCTGTTTTTCTGTGTAAGTTTCTCCTATGAGCGAAGTTTTCGCTCTAGTTTGTGATTGTATCTGGCTTATTTTACCCATATTGTGTGATCTATTTGCCCCATTGGTGTTGTCCCAAGCTCAATTGTATCTAAAAATAAAAAATTATCCTCTTTTGAGCTGAGTTTTGTGTGTGTGTGTGTGTGTGTGTGTCTGTGTGGAGTGGGCAAGTGGATAGTCTCTCTCCTCTCACTCCAGAGGTGTGTTCCTTGTCTCGGCCAGGTGTGTTGTCTAAGCCGAGTGGTGCCCCATAGTGTGTGTGTATATCCTTCCAAGAGTGTGTGTTGGGTCGTTATAGAGGCGTTGTGTGTGTTTTCATCCCGCTCACAACGTAATCAACAAGGAATTTGCTACTGGGGATTACGTTTTAATGTATACCCTAAAACAACATTCCCGAAAACTCAAAAAGCGAGGGAATGGACCCTACGTGATACATGACATATCATCTAGCGGTGCCATTAAACTTGCGACATTAGAGGGAGAGGAAATGCCTAACTGGATTAGTGGTTGCAGACTAAAGAAATATAACTTGCCACTAACCACAGAGATGCTTGCCAAAATACACGCTGCGAAACAACGCAAGAACAAAGCAAAAGAAACAAAAGCTCAAGCGTAGGAGGAAGCCAAAGTCAGGATTTTCAAAAGAAAACAATCATTACAACAACAAAGACTTCCTACACCAACGAACACGGCTCGAATTCTTTTAGCTATCATTCAAACTGATGAGCAATGGCAAACAGGAATTGATGTTTGAATCAATGTCAAACTCCCACATGGCAGGTATCAGCGAGCATTAATTGACACAGGTGCAAGAGTGAATGCGGCCAACTTCTCCACTTACAAGATGCTAACAGATGAACCACTCGTGCAATCCACAATTGATCTACGAGTGGCAAACAGTGCAACAATGCCAACGATGGGGATAGTAAACTTGCCAATCAATCTTGATGGAAACAGTTGCCCTCATCAATTTTTCGTAATGAAAGACGGAGAAATCAGAGAATCAATATGTTTAGGAGTTCCATGGATGAGAACGTACAATGCAGTCACTGAATGGGCAGAATATACGTTAAGGTACACACACGACTCTAATGTGTACATGACTCCATTCGCAAAATAGATCACTCGTGGCCAAGTATCCCCATCAAAATAAGCAATCGGCTATTCAACCAAAAAAAACCCACAAGGTTATTCAGAAGGTCTGGATCAGGAAATCATTGCTGACCAACAAATCGAGCAAGATATGGCTACCTAAGGGCAAACTCCTGACGGAAGCGGCATCATCTCCAAAACCTTCCGAAGCTACTTCCAAGTGGAAATGGCAACAAAAAAAGGATAACGCTAAAATACCAGAGCTCAAAAGGAACACCAAAACTTAAACCATGAAGCCTGAATCTTCCAAATGGCATTGGAAACCGGTGAAAACTAAAGCAGAATCGGTGCAGATGCAACAAACCACATATAAATGGGTTCCAAAAATAGTTGCCGGCACAACACCCACAATCAAGGAAAGAGCAATTCAACTACAGGCTCTCATGTTCCATAAACAGCTACCCTCACCATCAAAGGCCACTGAAAACTATAAACAGCATATTGTTACCCAACGCATTGTCTCAAACATCAGAATAGGGCCACATGACACGTCCATGCATAGACACAGAGTTCAAAACCCATGCACATGCACCACCCTTCGTCCGGGACGACTCGGACAAGGAAGGGGAGAGTAACAGTCAAGGCCATTAAGAGATCCAAGGTGTATATATTTACATAATGTGTGTGTTTTTTTTCATTATTTAGAGTTCAGTTTTGAACAAATTCGATCAAAACATGGCATCTTTTAGCAGTTTTTTTTTGTATCATCCGACTAGCATAATAATGAGTTGTAATGACAAATTCGGAGCATTGGGATGCTTCAAGAGAAAATATATGCTTAGGGGTGAGTATAATAATTTAGGCTAATTTTTCGCCAGTTAATAAGTATTTTCATTTTATTGTGTTTGATTTTCGTTAATAAAACATCTAAAATTCAAAAAATCTTGCTCACAAGTGTCGAAATCAAGTTCTGGAAGCAAATGCCGAAGTATCATGATAAAATTATCAAGCATGAAAGATATGAAGCTAATCTGAAGATGTCAAATTTCGACATCAATGATCATGACTACATTTCGCCAAAATCGCATCAAACGGTCATACGACGCCGGAATGATGAACGGTTCTACCCACAAGTGGTATGCAGATTAAATCAGGATCAATGGTGAGAAAAATCAACCCGGTGTTATGAAAATCTCGGGAAGATATAGGTCAGGTATGCCAAAGTCTAGCTCATTGTTCATTTTCACCTTTTGAGAGAGAAGGAGAGAGGTTTTTTGACCTAGAGCGAGCTGCCACGTTTCTGCCCCGTACGGACGGTTGGAGCCAGCATTTCACACCAGATTTCACAGGTATGTTCCCTATTAAGTACAGATCAAGTCTATTATGCATGCAAGCGCGAATCTTTGCACAAACGGGCGAAAGGATCAAATCAAAGTCGGATTGGGTCAAAGAAGTCGAGGGTCCTTAGAGGCATCCATGCAAAACTTCTTTCAGGCACAGAACACATCAGTGTGCTCCCCACAAGGCCAGGAACAAAGCTATGTGGTCAAAACCATATTTGGTGGCGGTACACCGATCGCGATCGGTGTACCTCCTTGACAAAAACTGGGACAGATTTTGCAAAACACCTCCCCTCAACCTCGCCTACAACATGCTGGTGTCAAACCCAAATTTGGCCTCCATGGTACGATCGTGATCGATTCCCCCATTTGCAGGTTTTGCAACTTTTGAGTTGGCCCATGCTTGGAACTCAGATAAAAGTACACCCTCTTGAATTTTCAAGGAAAATGCACAAATTTTGCTCATAAAATGGGCCCAATTTGTCAAACACAACCAAAAAGGGAAAATTTGACCTAATACTACCCAAATCTGGTTAAAAATGATGATGGATGGTTTGGAAGGAATACTTGTCCGACTAAGGGTCAGGACAGTTACAGGAAAACTCAGATGGATCTCAGAATCTCCTACAAGTACAGATATGGTAATTTCAGTTTTGAGTGATCACACAAAGCTAGACTTGGAGTCGAGGCAATGCCAAAACCACCTTAAGGATGCTCAAACATCACATGGATATCCAAGAAATGCCTGAAAAATGCACAGATCTCGGAAACCTCCTAAGACAGGGTCTAAAGTGCCTCATAAGGTCAAAATCAGACAATGGAGTAGGTTGATAGTAGCAGAACATCATAGAAGCAGTGGCAGCTCTAGAACTAACTTCAACTAGCTCCAGGATCCAACCAAAATTCATCGGGGAAACCAAATATGGTTAGACTTAGTAAAATATGGTCAAATAGTGAAAAATTGCTCTAAATTGTTCATTTTAAGTCCAAACTTGAAAATAAATCATCAGTGGGCTAGGCAAGCATAGGAGTTCATGACCATCTAGTTTCCCCCAAATTTGGCCTCTGTACTACGATCGCGATCGGTGTACCTCAAACCCAGAATTTGACCAAAACCTATCAGATCCCTTGTACACATCTTGTTCAAGTCACCATCCAAGTTTCAAGCCAATTGGACATCAAAAACTCATAAAAAATCAGAGTTTAGTCCAAAACTCCCTTGTAACCCAGAAATGGGACCTGTAAACTCAAAAGCGGTCCAAAAAACACACAGGATGGACCAAAATGACCATCTAACTATCAGCAACCCACTCATATGATCAAATCCAAATTTGGCCTCTGTACTACGATCGTGATCGTTGTACCTCAGATCCAGAACTGGCTCAAATTTTTATCACTCATAGCTCTAGCATTCCTAGTCCCACTGGTGAAATATAGACAAGAATGGATGAAATTTGTTCAAATTATGATCAGTTTTAACTTTTGAATTGTTTTTTACTAAAAGTCTAAATGCAATTGATTGCGAAATGAAATTCCTGACAGCTTGTGATTCTCCTGACACAGAATGCCTTGCCCAAAGAAAGACAGGCAGTGGACAGCAGCACCATATGAAGTGGAGGAGCTTGCCACAAATGAGAAGGCTCACATCTCGGATGAAATACTGGCTCAAATCCCTGCCCACATCTTCATCTCAAAGTTTAAGGATACTGATGGCGACTTGGTGAAGACAACTATCATGCCACGGGAGATATGGGCTCTCCACCAAAGGCCGGAAGTAATAGAGGCTGTGCGGGCGATACACTTGGAACAATTCTTCAGATTACAGCCATGGGGAACGGAGTACATGAGGGCCCACGAACTCATGAGCTCAATACAATATGATGGGCAGGCAATGCTCACAGACAAAGATGGGTCAAAGGTTAAAGTAAAGATCACAAAGGAGATCATCAATGAAGCCTTGCATTTCCTCCCAGGGCAACACGATTTGTTAGCAAAGACAAAGTCACTAGACAATGAGAAGGCATTCGTCAAAGCGAAGGGGAACAAATACAAATACAGTGACATGATCTACAGAGAGATGGAGTTGCCGATAAGATTGATATCTCAACATTTCAGAGTTCAAAAGCCTCCTCGCTACACAGAGCCAATCCTGCACATTGCCGTAGTCATGGCTCTAGCGACAGCAGATGGTAGATCCATTCGTTGCGACTACGGATCTTATATTCTGGATAATCTGATTGAAGCAAATTTGAAAAGCTCGGCAAAAAACAAAACCTACATGAGTGCGGAGCGAATGCTAACCAGAATAGCATACAAGGCTTTAGGAATGATCGAGGATTTGCCAGCTGCCATCTCATAAACGGCCTTGATCCAGAAAGCTAAGCTGGTTGCACACTCTGTAAGGACAACACCTAGCGCTACATCATCTTGTCAGCGAAGGCCACCAATAAAAGTTATAGTGGTGAAGAGAAAACGGAGACACATGACGAAGGGAAGTCTCAGGAGTCTAAAGATAAAGTGCCTTCAGAGTTTGAGGAAAGTGATGAGGAAGATTCTACAAAGCCGCTTGAGAGAAAAAGAGGAGAGAGAAGTACAATAACGAAGTCGGACTTGCAAAAAGCGTATGCGGAAGCCCAGAAAAGGGTCGAAGAAAGACGCACCAAATTGCGGGCTGACAGACAAGCTCGAGCAGTGGAAAACCAACAGGCACAAAAACAAAGATTAGAAACGGAAAGACAAGAAAGGATAGAAAATGCAACTCTCCTACGGGCTGAGAAGCAAAGACTAGAAGCGGAACAAAAGGCTGCTAAAGTGGACATATCCTCACAGTCCACGGAACAAACGAAGGAAAAAGACGCGACTGAAGAGCAGAATCAGGCTGAGCAGCTTAAGCAGATCCAGACAGATAGGAATCTGAATGCGCGACGCGCGGCGGATCTCACCCGCCAAAGAATAATCAGGATCCTAAAGAAAAGGAAAGCGGAAGCATCTGCGTCGCAACAAGGCGAGGAAACTTCCAAAAGGAGGCATGTGCGAGAAAAATCGAGTCCGCCTCCTCCCTCGCCCAAATCACCTCCTCCCTCGCCTAGAAAATCACCTCCACCATCACCCAAATCTCCACCTCTTCCCCCTTCTCCAACAAAAAACAACCAACTCCTCCCCCTTCAACCTCGCAGCAGGAAGCTTTACCACCTACAGAATCAATTGGATACCAAGAAGCATGTCAAGCAGTGGCTGGATTTGATTATAAGCAAACACTGCGAGAGTTAGAATGGCAATTCCAGTGTCAATATGTGGTGCTGACTGAACAAGAAAGGCAGGTACAGAAAGCCCGACAAAAGCAAGAATCAGGGCAAGAAGAGTTAAACAGCCTAAGAACGTGACTAGAACGCACAACGGAGGAAAGAGACCTTGAGCGGCAGCAGGCTCAGTCTCTGATCAAAGATTTGGTGGACGTCAGGACAGACCTGACTGCCAAAGAGAAAGAATGCCAAGAACTAATGGCCAGAGTCTAGAAAGCGACAGAGCAGCTTGCCTACGAAAGTGCAAGATTTCAAAGGCTGGAGCATTGGTCTCCACATCTGACAATGCCACAGCAACAAATACTATAGCAGTGCTAAAAGCAGAGCTCGAGCAAGAAAGGCTCCAAAGACAGCTGCTCGTATCAGGAATGGTGGCCCAGACAGTGGCAAACGAGTTAAAATTAAAAGAAGTGGAGCAGCAACTCGCTCAAGCAAGCGCTGAACTCCAGATTCAAAGACTGATCGGTGACACATTTCTTGAGGAAAAAGAAGATCTGCTTGTCAAACAGGAGATCAAAGCAGACAAAGCATAGACTCAACTGCAACTGCTGCTTGGACACCACGCGACAGATTTGCCTCGAACCTCACAACAAGGGCAACAGGAGCAGCAATTTGAAGGACCCGATCTGGACATACGAGATGAACTCAGTGAAAGCATTCAGGACATGCTAGAGGGGCCAGCCAAGGAATATATGCTCTATGAAAAGAAGATACTGGAGTCAGCAGCCCTCGCGTATTTACAACCAGAAGAGCAAGTGGAAGGGTTTGGCCACGAATACCTTCCATTTCCTCTGCTGTGCCATGAAGCAAATTTATGGAAAGAAAAGATGCGGCCAGCCTTGCCACGAAACAAAGAAGGGGGTTACGAGGGCATTGCACTCACAGTGGAAGAAGATCAGGTGCTTGTCGATGACCACCCCAAGTGGAGGCAGAAGTGGTTGGACAACAGACCACAGGATCTAACAAATTACCACAACGCGCCTCAACATATACAGATAGATCCTACATTTTACCCTGTCCCTCAAAGACGCACGTGGAAAGATTTCACAACATGGAAGGGGTCAAGGCAGCACAAGCTAAATTACCCGGTTCTGACAGCGCAACATCCCCCTACAGTGGCGCACATGGTCAGCACATTGAACTCAACAGTGACTTTGCTATAGGATGTCCCCGATGTGGCCTGCCAGATGTTAGTAAAGATAGCCCGGATGATCGTCACCTGCATCTAGGTGTTTAAATACACTGAAGGCGATGATCATCCAAGGAATCTGTTCTTGGAAGGACACAGAGGCATCTGCTGGAATCTACAGGATTCACCGCCACGGCATATCTTGATGGCCATGTACTCCAGGCTAATGTACCTGCCATCACATTACTTGCAAACATTTGAAGAGGCCTTCGTCACAGGATTCTTCGAAATGGATTCAAGGATTTTCCATCCCATGGCGAAGGACCTCAAGGCAAGGTACGTGGCATACCAACACACATTATCAGAAAATCCATTCAGACAACACCAAGAAGCCCTCTAAGCCGTACTCCGAACAAGAAGCTTTTCAGCGACACTCGCTTCATTAGAGCCACATCAACGGCCAAAGCACTGAACATGCATGAGGGCGTGCAAGGATAAGGAAGGGGGGAGTGTTTGGCGGAAGAAGCAACAGGCGGCCGTGGCCATTGTAAAATTCTTTTATAAAGAAGCATCTCTAAGCCGGGAAATTGTCAAGGATGTATGATTATTCTTTTGGGAGCAATTGTATATTAGAGAGCCAGTTTTAAGATTAGGAGCTTATGGCCGGACAAGCCATTTTTGCAAAGACCTAATCTATAAAGGTCATTTTCTGTAAGTTTTGGATAATCTTTTTGGAGGAAAAACTGAGAAGACAGCGTACGAAAGAGAGCTCCTTCTTGTTAAAACTTGTAATCTTCGCCATTGCGGCTACGGTAATCCAAATTCAGTTTTGTTTCTTGCATTGTGTTCCTCTTACTCTGCTCTTCCATTCAAGTGTAAGCATTCAATATTCGGTGAAGGTTTCAGACACATCCGTCTAGGCCTTCAAATCGCTATTTTGAGTGTATTTTATGTTGTTTTGACCCTAGGAGAGGCTTTAGGGACCTAAAAACGACCCTTTAGGATCATTCGTTTACTGTTTTTGCGTACTTTAGGATGAACGATCGTGATCGTTGTACCTCTCCAGAATGCTGTGACAGTGATAGGATATGTTCCTGATAGTCCCCTGTAGCTTCCCTTCAAGTTTTGTGCGATTCCGATATGATTTGCATGGTGAACGGGCGTGATGACTGTAGAGCTGTGTAGAAGGACATAGGCAGATTGCTTGGCTTTAGTGTGATTGATTTGCTTGTAGAGTTAGTAGTTGCATCTCTTCGAGTTCCCTGCATTAGGATTGACAACCTAATGAGTTTCCATGCCTCATCCGAGTCGCTTCCCCTGTATCGATAATTTTATGTTGATGCTTGAGAGCTATGCTATGGACAACCCTCGCAGCGACCCGCAAACCGTATTTCAGCCGCATGAGATAGGGTGTGTTGATCCATCCATTGTTGCTCCTATGGTGATCTTCACTATCCCTCATGTCCCTTGTATGAGGCCTATTCCAGTTCCAAATGCCCATTTGCCAAAACTCATTGAATTGCTTAATGAAAAGATAAAGATGGGTATATTGGAGCCTTCTTGTGCTCTGTAATCAAACAGGAGGTTCATAGTTCCGAAGAAAAATGGTTCTTTACGCTTTATTTAAGATATCAAACTTGGAAATAAGGTGACAATCAGAAATGTGGGTATAGGGCCAATTGTCGATGAGTTTGCAGAGGCATTTGAAGGAAGGGCAATATATTCTATGGGATATTTGTATGCAGGGTATGATCAGTCTTAACTAGAAATGGAAAGCAAAGACCAGACTACCATGAGGACACCCTTGGGTTTAGTAAGGATGTGCACTTTACCTCAAGGGGCAACTAATTCACTTTCACATATGATGAATAGTATGAACAAAGTCCTACGTGACTTCATACCGCAAACTAGAATGTCTTTCCTTGATGATGTGTTGAGAGGTGGATTTTCAAGATAGACGCGATGGCCTCAACACAAGGGCTAATGCACGACGGCCACACCATCGAAGGCAAACAATAGGGGCATCACCTAGCTTGAAATCCGGCTAGGGCACAATGACAATATTATACAGCACACCATACACCATGTCACGCAGCTGAACATCTTATGAATGTGGTATGAGGTGGTAGAGAAAGAAGTGGAGATAGATAATGTGAGTTGTGAATGTAGGTGCACGGACTACTATTCACATAGGAGGTGGTGAACCCGCACACCAATACATGCAAATCAAGAACAAAACAACGCTAAGGTGGCGAACCCACACACCTCTACATACAACACAAAAGAAATAAACAACTATGTGACATACTCACAAATCCAACACAATAGAAACAATGACCTAACAAAAAGAGTAGATTATTTGTGGGGAGAGATAATGGATAGAGAGGAAAAAGAGAGGAAGGAGGAGACCATGGGTGCCTCGTCGATGGGTGGAGATGATGTCAAGGAGTGGTGTGAGGGTAACCTTTACTCTTATTGAATGCCGAATCCTCCACTTCAAACTGCACCAAGGTGTAGAGGTTGATGATGATGGATGTGGAATATGTGTTGATGAGTAGCTTGTGTGTGCATAACCTCCCTACCATTATGGTGTGATGGTGTCTCCCAATGCTCTTTTACATGGACTAACACTTCTAGCTATATTAGAAGTATGGAGGCATGGTGCCTACGCCTCAAAATGCTCATAACTTCTAATAACATAGATCTTGTGTTGTCACGAGAGCGTTCGTTGTTTTGGTGATAGAGACCCCTCCTTATATAGGAAAAGAGGGTGGAATTTTCCTATATTTTATTGGGACGTGACCCACACCATGTGACTGAGGGTCGCCATGTCTGATGCAATGATGCTTGTGATAGAGGTCCACATAGAGAAAATAGTAGTGAAAGAGAGAGATGGAGGGGAAAAGAGGGTAGAGGAATGGGATTTTTACAAGGTATGCTAGTCGTAGCTAGCTTATTTGAGAGAGGAGAGAGGTTTTTTTACATGAGGTTGTCGAAGGTGGTTTTGTCGTTGAAGAAGATACATCCGCCACTTATAACGGTAGTGGATCTATCTTTGGCCAAGACTTCATTTATTGTGGCTTTGTTTCTCTCACTCATGCCCTAGATTTCAAGTCTAGAGTAAAAAGTATACAATGATTTTGTGTTAACACACAAAAGAGTGATTATGAGGGCGTAGGTGGAGTAAAAGGTGACTACAAGGTTGATGTTGTCGTTTGTAATTGATGAACGTAGGCATGGCCCACCTAAAATTTGCTTCCGTAACTTGATGCTTTGCTCGGACAAGCCTTCCTTGCATTGTGTCGTTTGGTCGTAGTTGAATGCCTTTGCGGTTGTCACAATGGTCATCACTTCATTGAAGCCGTTGGCGCGAAGCGCATATATACGAGAGCATGTGTATGTGTGCAAATTGATGGTGGATGTAGCTTGACTATTTTGGACCTATGGACTGATTTGTGAGAGTGTTTGGCGGTGATTACGAGACCGGGGTGCGTGTTGATGGTAAGTTGTGTGTGTATATGTGTATGTGTGTGTTGTGTATGTGTGTATGGCGGAAAAAACAGAAATTTTCAGCTATAGAGAGCTTGGGAAAGACATGAGAGTGAGAGAGAAGAGTGTGTGTGTGTGTGTGTGCATGTACTCTATGTGTGCTGAAAATTGGCTGTTTTCAGCTTTGTGTGTGTGTGTGTGTTTGTGTGTGGAGGGAGATAAAGTTTTTTTTGTTGGTCAAAGAGAGAGAGAGAGAGAGAGAGAGAGAGAGAGAGAGAGAGAGAGAGAGAGATAGGGGGAGAGAAAAGGGACAAAAAAGTAAAAATTTCAGCAAAGAGAGAGAGTGAGAGGGAGAGAGAAGACAAGGACAGGGAGGGCTCCATGGATGGAAGAGGACAAGGTGGAAAGAGGTGATAATAATGAGAAGGAGGCCCTCTTTATTTGCTTTTGTAAAAAGGTGGTGGCCATGGTTGTACAAAACATTGAGTGCCCTCTTATTTACTAATATAGTTATCAATTATTTTGAAAGTGGAGCCCTTTGAGGAGAAAATAAAAGAGGGAGAAAAATGATTACCAGTGGCTCCGCCGGTACTTGAGGACAAAGGCTCCTTACCATGCAAGATTTTCTGCTTCGGTGAAAACTTTACTGGAGATTTTTGTTTATCTCGATTCTCAAGTGGTCATTCACACGCCCTGTGCTTGAGATTATTATTATTTTTTATTTTTATTTTTTGGAAGGGGGGGTTTCCATAGAGAGAGGTGGCTTGATTTCAAATGTCGGCCCTAATTAGCCCTCCCCTGAAGCTAGAGAAATTTTTGCCTCTAGCTTCGTGCTTGATCCTTCTTTATCTGAAGTGGAGGAGTCTCCCTCCTCAGGAATATCCATCATAGGTACTTGATCAAACCTTAAAAAGTATTTCTTTAACCTCCATCCATTGACACGTGTTTTGTGGAGCCTACCGTCTGCATCCATCAGTCGATAACTGCCATTGTTGTAGCGCTTTCTAATGACGAATGGCCCCTCCCATCTGGGTGAAAACTTTTTATCTTTCCTAGTGTCAAACCGGTTATCATACCTTAGGACCAACATGCCTTTCTTGAGACCTTTCTCATTGAGCCCTTTGTTGAAGGTGAGGCGTCGTTGCTCTGCTTGAGTTGTGTAGTAGTTGATAGCCTCTTCTCTGTCTAGTTGGAGCCTCTCTAGATCCTGAATGTGATTGTGGAGATGAGCATTTGGCCGTTCCATGTGCCTAGCTAGCACTTTGAGGCTACTGGTAATTGAACTTCGATGGGTTAAATGGCCTCCTTACCATACACCAAGTGATATGGTGTGAATCCAAGGGATACGCGAAATGAAGTGCGATAAGCCCAAAGTGCAACCATAAGGTGCTTATCCCAATCACTTTTGTGATTGTTTATATGTTTAGTGATGATCTTGCAAATCATACCATTTATCTTTTCCACCAAACCATTGCATTGTGGGTAGTAGGGAGTTGAGTGGCGTCGTGAAATGCCCAGCTTTTCCATCATCTCTTCTACTAAGTCTCCTCTAAAACCTGGTCCCCTATGGAAAATTATCTCAAGAGGAGTTCGAAAACGGCAGCCAATATTTTCAAATACAAACTTTTCTACTTCCTTAGCTATAATCCGAGTGGTAGCTACTGCTTCAGCCCACCTAGTCATGTAGTCTACACCCATGATGATATACAATTTACCTGATTGGGACCTTGGCAAAGGCCCAATAGCGTCAATTCCCCATTTCTCGCATGGTCCATAAGAGATTATAGGAGTCTATGGCTCATAGGTGAGCCTCCTATCCCCTGCTTTTTGACATTCCTTGCATGTTTTACACCAATGGTGCACATCCCTTTGTAGGCTAGGCCATACAAACCTGGCTTGTAGAATCTTTCTACTAGTGATGTCAAGTGCAAAATGTCCTCCGCAAACACCATCATGGCAACTTGAAATGATTTCAGTGATCTCTCTAGGGAGAGGTACATGCCTAAGAATTTGATCCTTATCCTTGCAGTAGAGGTCATCATTGATAAGGTGGTATTTTATTGTCTTGCGCACAAGCCACTGCTTCTGGCCCTTGGTAAGATCTCTAGGACACTCTCCTATGTCCAAGAAACTCATGATGATAGCATCGCTACCTTGGAAGAGAGGCAACTTCAACTTGATATCACCCACCCTGGAACATCTTGTAGATTCTCTCTAGCTAGAGCATCTGCTTCTTGATTTTTTGCTCGAGGGACATGATGTAATTGTAAAATTTGAAACTTCCCCAAAAGTTCCTTAACCTTGCAGAAATGGCCTAGCAAGCTATGATTTTTACAAGCCCAAGTTCCTTGTATTTGTTCTATTAAAAACATGGCATCACCAAAAACATTTCATCGTTGAATACCTTGTGTCACACACCACTCTAACCCAAGAGTTAAGGCTGCATATTCTGACTCATTGTTGGAGTGAGAATCCAAGAGATGCCCAATGGAGAAAACGTTATTCCCTTGCTCGTTGAAGATGACAATTCCAGCGCAGCTTTGTCCATTGTCCTCTTGTAGGCTCCATCAAAGTAAAGAGAGTGAGCCCCCTCTAGCTTTGTTACCTCCAACACAGGTGTAGTCTCTTGATCATTTGGCTTTATCTTTAGCTTCTTTTCATAGTGGGGATGAGTGAGAATACCTCCTAGACTGGCCCTTGTGGAGTTCTCCACTTGCATTGTCTAGTCAAACTCTTGCAGCCTTGTGAACCATTTGGAAATCCTAGAAGAAACATCCATGTGCTGCATTACATAAGGAAATACTTCTTCCATTGTTAAGATTATGAATGGTCTAGACAATAAATAAGAGAGAAACTTGGTGGTAGCAAACATTAATGCAAGCACCATGTGCTCCACTACTCTGTATCCCTTCTCTGATGGAGTCATCATGTGACTAGAGAAGTAGATAGGATGCATGAAAGAAGTTTGAGGATCCTTTTGCATCAATACTGCCCCAAGTGTGTCATTGCCCAGACTAGGATTAACATAAAATGGCTCATCCCACTTTGGAGGTGCAATGGTGGGTAGTGAGGCTAAGATTTGTTTTACCTCATTGAACTGTTGCTCATTTTCTTCACTCCAAGTGAAGATCTCTTGATGGTTAACTTTTTGTAAAGGAAGAACCACTTGGGAGAGCAAGTGAATGAACCTGCTCAAATACCTTACCTTTTGAAGGAATGATACCAACTGCTTGGTCGTAGTGGGTGATGGTAAAGACAAAGCGTGAACTTTGCTTGGGCCAGCTTCAATACCTTTGGCCAAGATTACATGGCCAAGAAGAGTAACCTTGCTTTCACCAATGTGGCATTTCTCCATGTTGCGTTGGCCACCTAAAGCTTGTAACCTAGCTAGACCTTCATAGACTTTCTCCAAATGAAGAGAACGAGAGCTATAGATACAAAAGTCATCAATAAAAACACGAATTGATTTTCCAAAGAATGGCTGAAAAACAAATGTCACATAGCACTGAAAAGTGGTTGGAGCATTGGTGAGACCAAAAGGCATAACTCTGTAAGCAAAACATCCCCACGGTGTGATGAAAGTTGTCTTCTTTTGATCTTCTTCAATGATGCTCATTTGGAAGTATCCTGAGTGGCCATCACATACTGTGTAGCACTCATGTCCTGCTACTTCATTGAGAATTTCATCTTGAAAAGGGAGAGGAAAATGGTCCCTCTTTGTGGCTGCATTCTTGTAATCAACAAAAACCCTCCACTTACCATTCTTCTTTGGTGTGACTACCACTGGAGAAACCCACTCCGAGTCTTCAACACGATAGATGAAACCTGCTTCTAACAATTTTCTCACCTCCTTGAGAAAGGCCTCTTGTTGAATTACTCCTAGCCGTCTGAGCTTCTGCACTACAGGTTTACTTCCCTCCTTGAACTTGATTTGATGTTGAACTACTGTGATGCCAATGATTTTATCATATTCATCAGTGAACAATGTGGTAAAATTACTCAGCATCAAAACATAATCTTCACGCTCCTTCCCACACAACTCACTAGAGAGCATTCGATGTATCTTACTTGCTTCTACTAGAGGTTGTATACCTGGTGGCTCCCCTTGGTTTGATTGACTCCTTCTCTGAAGTGGTTGAAGAGTCACTAGAAAACTCATCCTCGGAGGTTTCTAGCTCCATGTCGCGTTGTTGACCTATCTTCATGTCGTAAAGTATTGGCCTCCCTTTTGCATCCTTCATCTAGATTATGCCAGTGTCCCTGTCTTGTTTAGCTTTCATAGCCATAAGCCAAGGCCTCCTTAGAATGATAGGATAGCACTCCCCTTTATGTGGCATGACAAAGATGTCCACATCCACCTCGGTGTTGAACGCCTCTACCCTAACTGCATTCATAATGCCAACACATTGAAATTTTACATTATTTTCCATTTTGGCTCGGCATGGTGCCGGCCTACTCACTTCTAAGCCTAAACAATGCATCATTCTTTCACTCATGGCACATATTTGTGCACCACCATCGATGTACATATTGGAGATGTGATACCCTTTGATGTGAGCATCCATCACCGGTCGTATGTCATCTAAATTCCTCCCACAGATAGCCCTAGCTATCTTTGGCTTTGGTCATCTTGTACTAATCATCTTTGTCCATTGTCTCCTCACCCTAGGTGCAAGGTGAAGTAGTTGAGGCCAAGTGATCTTTGGGCCCTGCATAGAGACATCTTGAGCCAAATCATATTGTTTAGAACATTCACCCAAAGAGAAATCTACAATGTCAATTTTATGTCGCGACTTCGACAGCTTTTTTCTAGATTCCCCTTTGGATTTCATATTTTCTTCCTTTTGCAAAGATTCACCATGCCTAGCGCGCTTTACCCCCATGGCATATACTCCTTTAACCTTGGTCTTACCTTTTGCCACTCCCTTGATATCCTCCTCCACTTTCTCCTTTTTTTTACCTTCAAGGCTGATAACACTCATCGTCTGGTTGTTGGTTGGTTGTGGAGGTAAGGGTGGAATGAGAGGTTGTTGTGGTGGTGGGTGTGGTTGAACTAGTGGTTGTAGAATTTGCACTGGTGGTGCTTGTTGTAGTGATCTGGGTGGTGGTGGTCTTGCTCTTAGTGGTGAAACTTGGTTTTGCCTTGCTCATCTATTAAAATTTTGCCTCCTTGGGAGTGGGCACTAATACATACCATGGCCGTCTTCTCCACAATTGTAGCAGTGGTATTGTTGGTTCTGTCTTCATTGTCCTCTCCCTTGATCTTGGTTGCGATTGTGTGCATGCTCTTGTTACACCAAATGGACTGAGAGATTCTCAAGCTGGTTGGTGATTCGGTTGAGCAGGTCTTGTTGATCTTCAATTGGTTCTTGTGGTTGAATCCTCTAGGTGGCTGTTGTAGGTGGTGCTAGAGGTGGTCGGGTCCTTACAACTTCCTCTTCATCGGCATTCCTGGATTGTAGGTGCAACTTCTTGTCTTTAAGGCGGGCCACTTCAACTGCTAGCTCATACGTAGCAAGAAACCTTCCCTTTACCTTCTCTTTAAGAGTTGGCCATAACCCACACCGATCCTTCTTTAGGAAATCAGGTGTCCCCTCATACTCTCTTAGCGATGCAACCCATCTTCCCCATAGATATACAAACTTTAACTCGTATGATGCATACTCTAGCATGCTACCTTGCTTCAACTCCGTCAACAATTTTCATAGCTTCTCTGATGTTGTGCCCTCTCCAAAACGCTTGACAAAGGCTGATCTTAATAAGTCCCACTGTTTCTTGGTTGCTTGTGCCAATGCATTGTACCATGACCTTGCCTCCACCTTCATTAGAAGTGGGAAGATGCGCAAGCGTGAAGCATCATCATCTCTCCCAGAGATGACACATGCTATTTCCAAGTTTTCTAAAAAGTCTGCAGCATCCTCACCCACCTTACCAGTAAAGGTTGGAAATGCTACACTTGCCATTGTGAGAGAGAAAATTAACTCGACTAAATCTTTTTTTTTTCCTTTAAAGATTCAATACATGGGTGCTTGGTAGATGGAAAACATACTACACAAGGATGAAAACAACTACATCAAAAGATACTTCATGGTTAATCATAGGAAGGATAAAGGGTAGAGAAGAGGTGTTTATCTCTTGCAGTTGTTCTATGCCAAACATGGTTGTAATGAGCAGCTGATAAAACATCTTGCGGTCCAGGATTACTTTGGTTGATTGAATTCGTTGTGGTGCATAAGTCTGGCCCCTTGCAAAAGGTTGATGCGTTGGATCCATCACATGATAATGCGAAAAGGCTCCCTCCTTTGTGGTGGAAGGTTATAGTCGGAGGTGTAGAGATCTTGGTAGTTGAGGTCAAATTTTTAGTACCATAGGACAAGGTTGTCTTCGTCTTCTAGCTCTAGGGACTGTCCCTCTAGCAATCTCTTGAAAAAACTTGAACTCTCTCTCTTTGAGAGACTTCACTTTCCTGCAAGATAGAGTGCCATCTAGTGCATACACAGGTGTGATGAGATAGGTGGTGAGTCTTACCACTTATATTAATCCAAGATGGATTGATACATAGCAAGCTGTAAAGTCGTCATCATAGCCTTGATCCACAAGCAACACTCCTTGAAGGTGGAGGGTCTTGTCTTTCCGCCAAGCAAACCCCGTGTCAAAGAACTTGTCGATGACAAGCTCCGCCACTTCACTCGGTAGATGACATAGAATCCACGCTGCTGTCTCTAGTTCTTGGCTCATGAGATGAGAGTGAGGTATAAAAATACTTTGGAATGTTTACCCTTTTGTTTTGAATACGCGGTGATTGTCAGCGCTGGAATACCCTTGAATCTTTTGGTGCAAGGGAGAGGGAGGGACCACGCGTTCGTAGTAGCTTCCTCAAGTTGTGAAGGCTTGTTGTGGGAGTAGGTGGAATGGGTGGCAAAGATGGGGGTGTAGGTGTAGACAATCCTGGTGCTACTTGAAAGCCTATTGAAGTAAGAACGCCCGTGCGGATGTCGAGGGAGAAAATGATGGCTTTTTCTTCACTTTGGGCTGCACTCATGTCGGAGGTGTAGTTTTTGGCAACAATGTGAGCATGATTCGGATTGTGCCTTGCTTTTACGCTTGCGGGGATGATAAGAAATGTAAACAGTTTGAGTAGGAAAAGAGGGTCTTACCACCTCTTTTATGCTAACAATACAACACCTTGGCAAGAGTGTCTTGATGCCTTGCGTTACGCTTTCTTGAAGCTCCTCCTCTTTGGTGGTCCAATTGGAGAATTCAAGAAGCCACTCATCCATGAGAAGTAAACATGTCAGTATTGTAAACTGAAGGTTTCAAGAGCCCTCCTCAGTGAGGGCACCAAATTAGAGGCGGATTTGCAAGATAGGTGGCCTCAACACAAGGGCTAACGCATGATGGCCACACCATGAAAGGCAAACAATAGGGGCACCACCTAGCTTGAAATGTGGCTAGGGCACAATGACAATACTATACAGCACACCATACACCATGTCACGTAGCTGAACATGTTATGAATTGTGGTATGAGGTGCTAGAGAAAGAAGTGGAGATAGATAATGTGAGTTGTGAATGTAGGTGCATGGACTACTATTCACACAAGAGGTGGTGAACCCGCACACCAATACATGCAAATCAAGAACAAAACAATTCTAAGGTGGCAAACCCACACACCTCTACATACAACACAAAAGAAATAAACAACTATGTGACATACTCACAAATCCAACACAATAGAAACAATGACCTAACAAAAAGAGTAGATTATTTGTGGGGAGAGATAATGGATAGAGAGGAACAAGAGAGGAAGGAGGAGACCATGGGTGCCTCCTCGATGGGTGGAGATGATGTCAAGGAGTGGTGTGAGGGTAACCTTCACTCTTGTTGAATGCCGAATCCTCCACTTCAAACTACACCAAGGTGTAGCGGTTGATGATGATGGAGGTGGAATATGTGTTGATGAGTAGCTTGTGTGTGCATAACCTCCCTACCATTATGGTGTGATGGTGTCTCCCAATGCTCTTTTACATGGACTAACACTTCTAGCTATATTAGAAGTATGGAGGCATGGTGCCTACGCCTCAAAATGCTCATAACTTCTAATAACATAGATCTTGTGTTGTCATGAGAGCGTTCGTTGTTTTGGTGATAGAGACCCCTCCTTATATAGGAAAAGAGGGTGGAATTTTCCTATATTTTATTGGAACATGACCCACACCATGTGACTCAGGGTCGCCATCTCTGATGCAATGATGCTTGTGATAGAGGTCCACATAGAGAAAATAGTAGAGAAAGAGAGAGATGGAGGGGAAAAGAGGGTAGAGGAATGGGATTTTTACAAGGTATGCTAGTCGTAGCTAGCTTATTTGAGAGAGGACAGAGGGTTTTTTACATGAGGTTGTCGAAGGTGGTTTTGTCGTTGAAGAAGATACATCCGCCACTTATAGCGGTAGTGGATCTATCTTTGGCCAAGACTTCATTTATTGTGGCTTTGTTTCTCTCACTCATGCCCTAGATTTCAAGTCTAGAGTAAAAAGTATACAATGATTTTGTGTTAACACACAAAAGAGTGATTATGAGGGCGTAGGTGGAGTAAAAGGTGACTACAAGGTTGATGTTGTCGTTTGTAATTGATGAACGTAGGCATGGCCCACCTAATTTTTGCTTCCGTAACTTGATGCTTCGCTCGGACAAGCCTCCCTTGTATCGTGTCATTTGTAGTCATTGTAGTTGAATGCCTTTGAGGTTGTCACAATGGTCATCACTTCATTGAAGTTGTTGGCGCGAAGCCCGTATATACGAGAGCATGTGTATGTGTGCAAATTGACGGTGGATGTAGCTTGACTATTTTGGGCCTATGGACTGATTTGTGAGAGTGTTTGGCGGTGATTACGAGAGTGGGGTGTGTGTTGATGGTAAGTTGTGTGTGTATATGTATATGTGTGTGTTGTGTGTGTGTGTGTATGGCTGAAAAAACAGCAATTTTCAGCTATGGAGAGCTTGGGAAAGACACGAGAGTGAGAGAGAAGAGTGAGTGTGTGTGTGTGTGTGTGTGTGTGTGTGTGTGTGTGTGTGTGTGTGTGTGTGTGTGTGTGTGTGTGTGTGTGTGTGTGTGTGTGTGTGTGTGTGCATGTACTCTATGTGTGCTAAAAATTGGCTATTTTCAGCTTTGTGTGTGTGTGTGTGTGGAGGGAGATAAAGTTTTTTTTGGGTGAGAGAGAGAGAGAGAGAGAGAGAGGAGAGAGAAAAGGGACAAAAAAGTGAAAATTTCAGCAAAGAGACAGAGCGAGAGGGAGAGAGAAGACGAGGAGAGAGAGGGTTCCATGGATGGAAGAGGACAAGGTGGAAAGAGGTGATAATGAGAAGGAGGCCCCCTTTATTTGCTTTTGTAAGAAGGTTGTGGCCATGGTTGTACAAACCATTGAGTGCCCTCTTATTTACTAATATAGTTATCAATTATTTTGAAAGTGGAGCCCTTTGAGGAGAAAATAAAAGAGGTGATAATGAGAAGGAGGCCCCCTTTATTTGCTTTTGTAAGAAGGTTGTGGCCATGGTTTTACAAACCATTGAGTGCCCTCTTATTTACTAATATAGTTATCAATTATTTTGAAAGTGGAGCCCTTTGAGGAGAAAATAAAAGAGGGAGAAAAATGATTACCAGTGGCTCCGCCGGTCCTTGAGGACAAAGGCTCCTTACCATGCAAGATTTTCTGCTTCAATGAAAGCTTTACTGGAGATTTTTTTTTATCTTGATTCTCAAGTGGTCATTCACACGCCTTGTGCTTGAGATTTTTTATTTTTTTTATTTTTTATTTTTTTTGAAGGGGGGGTTTCCATAGAGAGAGGTGGGTTGATTTCAAATGTCGGCCCTCAGTGTCAATCAAAGGATGTGATATAAGCGATATAGATGTGGTTCTAGACTGGAGGGGGTACTGCAAGTAGGTGGAAAACCATATCAATCGTTGTGATAATATCTTGTCAAGGTTGCAAGAAGTGAACCTTACCTTGTCTGTGAAAAATTCAATGCTTGGTGTGAGCGAAGTTCTTATTGTGGTACATATGTACAGGCCATATGGTAGAAGGCCTTGTCTTGCAAAGATTGATGTAATTTAGAGAATGAAAAAGAAATGTATAAATGTCACTAAGGCTCGAAGGTTCTTGGGTGCATGTGTGTTTTATGTTATCTGGATTCCGCATTATGCACATGTGGTAGAGCCTTTGTATCGACTTTTGAGAAAGAACCAAAAGTTTCAATGGGATGAAATGCATATTCATGCAATGAGAAAATTAAAGAAGTTGTTGCTTATGTCTCCAACTTTGAGGAAAGCAAACTATGAATGTGGAAGATATGTAATTGTGACAATGGATACTAGCCCCATAGAAATTGGATGGGCGATCGGGCAAGAGGATGATGATGGCAAGCAATATGTGGTGAGATTTGGAGCAAAAGTCTCGAGTGCTCGTCAATGCAGATATCCACAGGTAAAAACAGAGTTATGGGGAGTAGTCACAACTTTGAAATGTGAAAAGGAGTATTTGATAGGAGCAAATGTAATAGTGGAGACTAATTGTCTACCCTTTCTTGGAATGATCACAAGCTGCTCAACTCCCGACATTGCTGTGTTGAGAGGGATTGCCTACATAAAGCCCTTGAATCCAGAATTTAAGCATATTGGAGGGAAAGATAATCCAGTTGCGGATATGCTTTCAAGAGCAAGGTATGAAAATGAAGAAGACATGGTTGTCGAGGGTGATGGTGTAGGCACACAATTCTATAGTATCTCTCATGCCAAGGGTGATCATGTTTGCCTATCAAATACACTTGAGTCATTTACAGAGGACCTATATCAAGGTGACTCATTGCTCATTGGATGCCATTTGAGCAGTTTGATAAGGCAAGAAGGGTGGATTGATCAAGAATTCAAAGCAATATGGAGAAAGTCCTATGGATACATTTTGAAAGATGGGTACTTATGGAAGCGTCCAAAACAAATAAATGGAATGCCGATGAGAGTCGTGAATGATAAGGACTCTCAAAATGAGCTTATGAAAACGTTTCATGAGAGTCTTTATGCCGGACATAGAGATGTATGGGCCACCTTTACTAAAATGAAAGAGAGGTATTGGTGGAAAGGTATGTATAAAGATGTATCTCACTTTGTGGAGTCCTGTGAAACCTTTCAAATGTATTCAAATGTTTTTCATTGTGATGGGTTGCACCCTACTTACCCATTGGCTATGCATTACAAGTGGGTAGTAGATCTGGTTACAATGTCGTTGGGCTTATGGAAAATGAGATACATAGTGCTTCCACGAGAAGACATAACGAATCAAGATGATGTTCGTGCTCTAAGAACAAAAGGCATAGAAGGGGTATGTAAATTCCTCTTCAATGATGTAATTTTCCGTTCTGGTTGTTTTGGGAAAATAACAGCTCACAAGGGTGAGTTGAATGCTGACAAAGCAAGGGAGTTTTTCTCGAGGTTGGGCATTAAATTTGCTCTCACACTACTGCATATAATCTTGAGGGAAATGGTAAATCGGAGTGTGGGCATCCTCCTATCATTAAAAATTTGGCGAAGGTGTGCAAACGTAAAACAGGACAGTGGCCTAGTTTATTGCCATATGCTTTATGGGCTGATCGTACAACTCATAGCTCAGTTTACTAGTTATATGCCTTCTGAGTTTATGTATGGTCAGAAACCTAAAATGCCAATTGAGGATGTAATTCCCACATGGAATGTATTACCTTGGGAAGATGGAATGAGTAGGGAAAACCTTCTTGCTTTGCGCATACAACAGTTAGAAAGAAGGCCTCAAGATATTGAGAATGCAGGAACAGGATTGAAAGATGTAAGGTTAAAAAATAAAGATAGATTTGATAAGAGGCATAGGCTCAGGCCTAAAGCTATTAAGGAAGGTGATTGGGTGTTGGTGTATGACGGTAGTCTTGACAACCACCATTGAATAATAAGAAAGCTTTCAAAGAGATGGTTTGGTCCTTATGTGGTTCAACATGTACACGGGAATGCAACTTACACCTTGCATGAAGTAGATGGGACAAAAATGAAGATTCCCATTGTAGAAAAAAGAATCAATTTATTCGAATGAAGAGGTGATACAGATCCCTTTGATTCATAGGAAAGTCAGAATGAAGGCTGTGATGAAAATGTTATGGATGTGGATGAGGAACGAGAGGATGATGAATTAGATTTCGTTGCAAGTGATGAGGAAATTGATATGTATGTTGACTTAAATGAATACTGAACCTACAAAAGATATGTGTGGCACATGCCGGAGGATGTGCAAGTTTAGAGGGGGTGGATGTTGTGCCATGGCAAGTCCATAATATGAAATCAAAATATCTACCTCACTCACAATGGTTTTGTTGTGTGGGACCAAATGCTATGATGTACATAGTGTGATATGTGGGAAAATCATTTCCATAGTTGCAGGCGTTGTTAGCGTGCAAACAAGAAGGAAAATGAGAACCCCTATAGCCTTGCACACACCACACCACCGGAAAGAAACACCACAAAGCTACGGAAAACACCTATGTCGATTACCTATAGAGTCAGACGGCAAAAAGACCTAGCCCAAACCATGATTAAAATTGATGAAAACCAAGACCATATGCTTGATTCCGACACCAAACGAGAGAGTTATAAGCTTTCGAAGATGGGGTCTCTCTCAAAAGTTCCAAAAAAGCTAGTCCCTGTTAGGAAAAAGGGTGTGCAGGGAATTGCAGATATTAAAAGGGGATCTTTTTGGCTCTTATCCCAAGGGATGTTTCTCTCTCTTCTTAGCCGACATGGTTCTCTCCTTGGGCACCTTTTAATTGGTCCAATTTTGGCCTTTTTTGGGTCAAAAATGAGCTGACGGCCACTTTTTGACCAAGGAGGGGATGTCCGGTGGACCAAAAATGTGGTGAGGCACCTAGGCAGCTAGTGTGGACTGAAAATGGCGCCCCCTGTCTCCCCCAAAGTCCACGAGCCCCAAAAGCAAGGCCAAGAAGCTCCATTAGCTCCTTTGATACACCCTTACGGGGTACCCACTCCCCCACTTATACCCTCCAATTTCCACTTTCTCCCCCCCATGTGGGATAACTCCATTTCCACTTGGAACCATCCTCCCACCTCCCCAACTTCTCAAAAATTTCCAGCTTCTCCCAAAGCATGAGGGGACTTCTCGGACAATTTTCCCCGAGGCATACCTTGCTGCTCTGATCACCGAATGACGCACCGTAACACACGGCTCGAAGCCCATCACCTTGGCTACCTTCAAAAATATAAAACTTCAACATTTCTAATCTTAGACCCCCAAGTTGGCATAGTTTCCCTTCTCGCATGCACCCCCAATCACCTTCTAAGTTGAGACCGCCCGCTTCGGTTGCTCATAATTCACGACATACGAGTCCGATTCACAAGCTGTTAAGCACGGCTGAAAACCCTTATTAAAAACCATATTTTGGAGTCTCGAATAACCCAAAACATCAGCATTAAAGCTTGGCAAAATCACACCTTTGTACATGAATTTTTACAAGGTCACTATCAAAACTTGCAAGGCTATGTACACATATATACATCAGGCTAGTGGCTAACATTTTTAGCATGGATTAGTGACTTTATCTTCATCCAAAAAATGCATGACATAGCTTGCCAACCCCCCCGGGCCTACTTAGTCATTCATGACAAGCAGAGGTATCTAGGGTGAACAACTGCTGCATTTCATTCCCAGAAACCTCATCCACATTTTCAGATGTCTCTACATTGTCTTCTTCTATTGATAGCATTTCATCAGTCACAATTGTCATCAAACATGCCAGATACTTCTTCAATCTATAACCATTAACACGATACTTATGCGAGGCACCATTTAAGGTTGCCAACTGATATGTGCCATTTTCAAATTTGCTAACAGTAAACGGACCTTCCCATTTGATTTGAAATTTCTTTTGAAAGGTATTGTCCAACTTACTATTGTATCGCAACACCAAATCACCCTTTTCAATTTTGTTGTCCTCCACGCATTCATTGGCAATTGCAAGCATTGTAAATCCAATAACCTTTTCTTCCATGCATTCGTTTGCTCCTCATCTTCCAATGACAACAACTTGAGAGCAGGAATTTCCACTTCAATTGGCAATAAAGCTTCCTTGCCATAAACCAAGTGGTAAGGGAAAAATCATGTACTCGCTTTGAGAGCAGTTTTGTAGGCCCATAACGCACAAGGCAACTCTGAATCCCAAGTCTTCCCATGTGTCTGAGTCATCTTTGTCAAGATCTTTACCAACTTCTTATTGAACCTTTCATTAAGACCATTGCATTGTGGATAATAGGGAGAACTATACCTATGCTGTATATTGAGCTTTTCGCATAAGAAATCAAATAGTTCTCCTCTAAATCCTGGTCCTCTATCAGAAATTAGCTCTAGTTGCACACCAAATTTGCAACATATGCACTCATAAACAAATTTTCCCATCTCTTTACTGGTAATCTGTTTGACAGCCTTGGCTTCTGCCCATCGTGACAAACACTCCACTGCGGTCAAGATGTAAGCATTTCTTTTGCTAGTCATAGGTAAGGGTCCAATAGCATCGAGACCCCATTTCTCAAACACATCAAAATCTAGCATTATCTTTTGCAATTTAGGCTTCAAAATTCTCTTTCCCATCCTTTGACAAGGCAAACACGACTTGCACCAATGATTAACATCCCGTTGAATACTCGGCCATATGTACCCTTGTTGCAAGATCTTATACAACATGATCTTCATAGCAAAATGGCCTCCACAAGACCCTTCATGATTTTCTTCCAGAATTTTGTAAATTTCTTCTTTCCAAGGTACACGACGCAAAACCAAATCACCTCCTTTCATGTAAAGCACATCATCAAGAATTTTATATTTCTTGGCTTTTCTTGTGAATGCATACTTTTAAGAAGACGGTAAACCTTCAGGTAGAACACCTGTCAATAGAAAATCCAGTTCCTTTGATAAGATTTTCCTCCCATGATATAAAGGGGCATTCGCCTTTACCACAAACACACAAGTGATCATCTCTTGGACAGCATCATGAGCTTCTTCATTTAGAGACCTCTCAATATGCTGCAAACTCCATGCTTCAAGCTTTTTGAGCAACGCTTTCACTTTGAAGCATAAATTTTTCAGTTTGGGGTTTTTATTCTTCCATACTCCCAACACTTGTTTCACAACCAACAAAGCATCTCCTTTGATTTGCAAGCTTCTAATTCCCAATTGTAAGTAAATATGCAAACCACCTTCAAGAGCCATGCAATCTGCTTCATTGTTACTTTTGGCATCAAGTTTCAATCCTTGCTTTCTCATAAGATTCCCTTGGGCATCATAAATAACAATGCCTCCTGAAGCAGCATCATGACTTCTTCGATAAGAACCATCAAAATATAACAGTGAAGCATTAGGGATGGCAAGAGTCCCAACTTCTTTCTTTCGCACCACCTCTTCTTTAACCAGAACTGGAATATCCTTATAAGTGAGAAGATCTTCTAGGGTAACCCAAGTACTTTCCTCTACCAAAAAGGTGAACTGAAACTCTTGAAGCTCAATAACCCATTTCATCACTATTTTTGATATATTTGAATTATTGAACAGTTGCGAAAGCAATGAATAACTAGTGAGGAAAGTGGATGACTTTTGCAACAAGCAGTGTCTAAATCATCTGCAAAAAGCATAAACCATACTGGTCATCACCAATTTAATTTCCAAAAAATCTCTTTCATGAGGAGTCTTTACTCTGCTAGCATAATGAACAGGCTTCATATATTGAGATTCTTTCCCCCTTTGCAATAACATAGCCCCGATAGCATCATCTCCCATTGATGGGTTGACATAAAACTCCTTTTCCCAATCAGGAGCCTACATAATAGGAAGCGTACTCAAAAACTCTTTAACTCTGTCAAAAACCTCGTCACAATCATGAGACCATTCCAAGGGATCATTCTTGATTGTTTGCTGCAATGGATATAATAGCTGCGATGCAAAGGGTATGAAGCGAGACAAATATTTAACTTTTTTTATGAAAGTGGCCAACTGTCTAGTATCTTTTGGAGATGACAGTAACAGCAAAGCCTCCACTTCTCTGGAACTGCTTCAATCCCATTTTTTGAAATAACATGCCCAAGAAGCTTCACCCGTGGCTGTGCCAAATGAAATTTTTTAGGGTTTAGCTGACCCCCGCATTCATCATACCTAGCAAAAGTCATTTCAAGCTTTTGAACATGATTTTTCCTTGAACTGTATATACGCAAAAATCATCTATGAACCCTTTGACAAACTTCCCAAGGAACGGGGTAAGGACCCAATCTACTTTTCTTCAAAGGCTCCTGGCCCATTTGTCAACCCAAAAGGAAGGCAACAAAAGCAGAAACAATCCCATGGCATGATAAAAGTAGTCTTTTTTCGGTCTTCAGGAGCAAGGATAAGCTGATAGTATCCTGCATACCCATCACAGACACTATATATCTCAAAATTAGCCACTGCATCTAACAATTGATCAATAAAAGGCAAAGGGTAAGGATCTTTCCTAGTCACCGCATTTAGTGGCTTGTAGTCAGCACAAACTCTCCAATGCCCATCTTTCTTTGGGGTGACTACCACAGGGCTCACCCATTCAGCATTATCCACTCCCACAATGAACCCTGCGTCCAAAATCTTATCCACTTCTTCCTTTAAAGCATTCATTTGTTCCTTACCCATCCTTCTTAGTTTCTGCTGCATTGGCTTTGCCCCTTCAACTAGCTTGATCTTCACACGATCCCCAACAAAACCCCTTATTTCTTGATATGAGGTAATAAAAAGATTTGGAAACCTGTCCAACATTACTAAGTACTCCTTTCTTTCTCCTTGTGTCAGATCAGTACTTAAAATATTTTGGATCAACTCTTTCTTCTCTAGCAGTTCCTGCTTAGGTTGCATTAACTCTTCAAGTTTCTCTAAACGGCTTGAAGCATTTATGTTCTTTGATATTTGCAACACTTCACTAATTTCTTTTTGTTCCTCAGGGCCAACAACAAGAATGACACTTCACTCTCATCACTAGAACTCGAAGCAGTGCTACTTTCTGATTCCTCAGAGCTATCATCACTAGTAGTTTTGGACTCATCATTCTCACTCACATCTTCAAGTGCCATAGGCTGTTTGGTAGTCATATCAAACACTCTCTTTTCACCCTTCTTGTCATGCACCCCAATTGTGCCCTTGTGCCAATCTTGCACGGCACCAATAGCTCTCAACCAAGGTCGTCCCAAAATGAGAGGGAAGGCTCCCAGACCAGCCAGCATAACATGAAAGGTCACCATAACCTTCATGTTAAATACTTTGACTTCCAAATTCTTGATCATTCCCAAACATTTCACTTTGTCATGGTTTTCTAGTCGAATCCGAAACCCACAGCTCCCGCATGTAATGAGACCCAGTCTCTTGACACATGACTATGTGATCACACAAACTTGAGCACCTCCATCAATGTAGGCTTCTCCCATGTCAACACCTTTGTGCCAAGCATTCACCGCAGGGTAGATGTCGGGTAACTCTGCCACGGACAACACTCTAACTTGTCCATGCTTTGGCTCTTTTTTTGGATTCACTAATTTCTTCCACTGCCTTTTAAGTTTGGGCACCATATTCATTAGGTGTCCAAAAGTACAATCTACTTTCCTCCCAATCAGGTCTTCCTTGAAATTGTAAGTTGTTTGGCCTTCTCCCAAAGGCAAATGTGCCACTTCAAATTGTCTACAAGTCTTTCTCTTTCTCTTGGCTTTCTCATATTCACCCTCCTTCTCCTTTCCATTCTTTCTACTAGGCCCTAGTGCTGCATAGCCTGCAGTCTCTTTTTTGCCTACTGGCAACACATCTGCGTCTTTCTTTTCTACCCGCACAATACCCACATGACCACCAGAGGGGCTTGATTTTCCTATCCAGTACCTTGATCTCCCCGTATATCCAATCCATAATCATTCGCTCTATTAGGAATCTGGTGAGGAAGTGGAAACATATCCCCTCCCATCCTTGTTGGCTTTGGACAATAAGTGCTGATGTGACCAAGCTCACCACAATTATAACAAGTAGGAATAAACCTCCTCTACGGCTCAAAACCACCTTGCCCACGACCCTGGTTAGCATTAGGATGAGCTTCACATGCCTGAGCCATCCCTCTACCGCGTCCACGACCACGACCACCTCCACCACCAAGAACAGTGAGTCGTAATTCCTGCATCATGGTCATCATGTCTTGCATATTTCTTTGTAACTGTTCAATACTAGCAGCCCTTTGAACAGGTTGGCCTCCAGCTTCTGCCTGATTCTCCTCCTTTTGACTATACCATTATTTTGCTCAGGGACCGATTTCCCGTATTCATTAAGCCTTTGAGCCTTCCATTCTTTTTCTCTGGCAATGGTGACTGCCTCCTCGAAGGTGGCGGGCCTTTTCATCTCAACTTTGAACTTCAAGCTTTCTTTTAGGTTTGCCACAAAACAATCCTTCTTTAACATGGATGGAGGGATCTCGTTTCCCAGAGCCCGGGCCCATTTATCCCATAAACTGGTGAACTGCATGAAAAAATCATCAACACTTTGATTAGCCCTTTGAGTGTATCCCAGAATTTCATGCCAAACATCATCTGGTACTTTGATGGATCGGTATTGAGCCATGAAAGCTTGCTCACACGATTGTAGTCCAAAACCACCCCTGGGTTTTGTGCCTGCATCAACTCCTCAAAATTGTGTAACCAAACTTTTGCCTCATCCTGTAAACTATATTGCAGCAGCCGCAACAATATAGCTTGGTCTAGTATATTGCACAGTAAGCAATTGACTTCCAACTTTTCAATAAATGTCTGTGCATTTTCATTAGGCAATCCATGAAACTGTGGGAACTCGTCTGCCATGTTTGATTGCCACAAAAACACTTACATGTGATGTTGAAAACTCCAGGGATGTCGATGGATCGCTCCAGTACCTAATCCACCTCACACTTGGTAACCCAGCCCCTAGTGCTCGGCTTCACAAAACCTCACAACCCTCCAAAGGCTGAAATCCAATTATACGACCGCCTCGAGTGTTGTCCACAATTTGCACATACATAGGCGGTTGTCCATAAGGACCCACATCCCTTTTACATTCACTACCTACAAAATAGACATATTTCACAGGAATTGGAGCATAGGAGCACTTGCTCCTCCATGGGGGCACCAAAACGATGTTATTATGAAAACAAGAAGGAAAATGAGAACCCCTATAGCCTTGCACACACCACACCATTGGAAAGAAACACCACAAAGCTGCGGAAAACACCTATGCCGAACACCTGTAGAGTCGGGCAGAAAACAGACATAGCCCAAACCATGATTAAAATTGATGAAAACCAAGACCATAAAGATGAAGCTCGTGTTGTGTAGACCTCCGTAGAGTATCCATATGCATGATTCCAACACCAGACGAGAGAGTTACAAGATTTCGAAGATGGGGTCTCTCTCAAAAGCTCCAAAAAAACTAGTCTCTATTAGGAAAAAGGGTGTGCAGGGAATTGCATCTATTAAAAGGGGATTTTTTGGCTCTTATCCCAATGTATTTTTCTCTCTCTTCTTAGACGACATGGTTCTCTCCTTGAGAACCTTTTAATTGGTCCAATTTTGGCCTTTTTTGGGTCAAAAATGAGCTGTCAGCCACTTTTTGACCAAGGCAAGTGAGGAAAGGGGATGTTTGGTGGACCAAAAATGTGGCCAGGCGCCTGGGCAGCTGGTGTGGACTAAAAATGGCACCCCCTCTCTCCCCCAAAGTCCACAAGCCCTCACAAGCAAGGCCAAGAAGCTCCATTAGCTCCTTTGATACACCCTTAGGGGGTACCCACTCCCCCCCTTATACCCTCCAATTTCCACTTTCTCCCCCTGCGGGGACTTCTCGGACAATATTCCCTGAGGCATATCATGCCGCTCTGGTCACCGAAAGACGCACCGTAACACAGCTCGAAGGCCATCACCTCGGCTACCTCCACAAATATAAAACTTCAGCATTTCTAATCTTAGACCCCCAAGTTGGCCTTGTTGCCCTTCTCGCATGCACCCGGAATCACCTTCTAAGTTGAAACCGCCCGCTTCGGATGCTCATAATTCATAACGTACGAGTCCGATTCACAAGCTATTAAGCACGGCTGAAAACCCTTATTAAAAACCATATTTTGGAGTCTCGAACAACCCAAAACATCAGCATTCAAGCTTGGCAAAATCACACTTTTGTACATTAATTTTTACAAGGTCACTTTCAAAACTTGGAGGGCTATGTACACATATATACATGAGGCTAGTGGGCAAGCTTTTTAGCATGGATTAGTGACTTTATCTTCATCCAAAAAATGCCTGACAGTGTATAGATATTTTGTCGAGCAAGCGAGGCTAGGGATGTGGCACCATTGCATGTTTTTTCACATAAATATATGCCTATTTTTCTTTAGAAATGTACAAATGTCAAGTGTTTTGAAGTGGCACGCTTGTTTTGCCTAGAATGTTTGCGGACAATCTCGGCCAAAAATAGCAAGTTTCATGTGCAGGCGTAAAAGACATGTCCAAAGTGCTTACCAAGTGGAAAAATGAGGTTCAACATGAAATTTGAGCCCAATGTGATTTTTCCATAAATTTAGGGATTTTTCCCCGCTCGTTTGGGCTTTTTATAAACAAAAAGAGGCATTTTTGGGCAAAAATTTACAAAAAATGGCCTTAAAATGGTAAAAAATAGCCTAAAAATAGCTCAAAATATGTCCAAATTCCACATCAACTATTTTCCCATCGTTTCTCAAGTTGTGTGGTGAATTTAGAGCAAAGAATGAGCTCATTTGGGCACATGAGCAAGGAGATACAGTGATTCCTTTACAGGGCACTAGTGTAGTCTCGTGCTGCTTCCACTACATGGTCGAGATTGTGAGGCCTCCAATTATGGTTTCCCCTCCTCAAATAACTACTTGGGCTTCTCCAATGAATTACTGAAGCTGCCATGAAATGGTCACGCTGACGAGGAATGGAAGGGTCATTTTAGGGTTTTTAACAGGTCGAATGAGCATGGCATCTGTGCAATTGGGAGCGAGGCTACACTTAATCGTCACACACACAAGAGTTTTGAGTTAGTATTGGTTCTTTTTCAAAGTGGATCTTTCATGTCTGGAGTTTTGTTCTTTTCTATTGTGTTTTTGGCTTCAAATCATCTACACCTTGCTTGAATTTGCTATGAATCCTCACATTCAGAGGCGCGACGCTTTCCTAGTCGCACTTCGCACTTCTTGACACCGTGTCTTATGGTGAATCATTCAATGACCGGAGCAACAAGGTATGCGTTGGGGAAAATTGTCTAGAAGTCCTCTCATGCTTTGGGAGAAGCTCGGAATTTTTGGGGAAGTTGGGAAGCTTGGGGAGAGTTGCCATGTGGCATGGAAGTAATCCCACATGGGAAGAGGAAAGGGGAAAGTGGAGGGTACATAGGGCACTTTGGGAGCCCATTATGGTGTATCAAAGGTGAGAGAAGCTCTCTCAAGGGCTTGTGGGCTCATGGGGAAGGGGATGGAAAAAATTTCAGTCCACATTAGCTGCCCACACGCCTGGCCAACTTGTTTTGGTCCCCGGACACTTCCCCCCACCCATTCCTTGGTCAAAGGGTCACCGACATGTCATTTTTCACCCAAAAAAGGTCAAAATTGGACCAATTAAAAGGTGTCGAAGGAGAGAACCATGTCGTCTAAGAGGAGAGAGAAAATCCCTGGGGATAAGACCCAAAAAATCCCCCTTTTTAAGAGCTGAAATTCTCTACATGCCCCTTTTGCCTTACAGAGACTTGTTTTTTGGAGCTTTTTGAGAGGCTCCCATCTTCGGAAGCTTGTAACTCTCTCATTTGTTACCGGAATCAAGCATATGGATACTCTACAAAGATCTATATGACACAATCTTGGTCTTTATGGTCTTTTTTTTAGCAATTTTAATCATGGTTCAGGTTAGAGATGTTTCCCACCGGACTTTATAGTTGTTCGGCGTAGGTGTTTTCTGTAGCTTTATGGTGTTTCTTTCTGAAGGTGTGGTGTACGCATAACTATAGAGGTTCTCATTTTACTTCTTTTTTGCACTCTAACAACGTGAGTCCAGAGACGGTGTCGGGGGATATGTGTTTGCTAAGTGAGCCGACAGGCAGGCGCTTGGCTGTGTGGGAGGTGTGAAAGAGAGAGATCAAGAACAATGGATACAACTGACTCTCGCAATCGCCGTGATCATCAATTAATCGATTAATACATTTGAGTACAACTTAATCTTTAGCCAAGGTGGGTTGTTAATAGCACCGTCACTTGGATTATCTGCTAACTAGGAGTTTAAGCTCTCGCTTTACAGAATTAATCGGGTCGTTAACGACACCGGACTTAACACAATGATTAATCAATCTTTAGCTGATGACGGTGTTTAAAAATCCCTCCTGTCGTTTTATCTACTTCATCTACCCTTGGATTTTGCAATCTTAAATTTTTCTCACTACTTCAATTACCATCATTAAGTTCTAGACTTCTGCTTATATCTTTGCTTAGACTCCGCTTCCGGCTTCAGCTACTACGACTTCTACTCCAACTCCTCCTTGAATTGCCTGTTGTGCCGTCAAAGAGGGATAAAGAGCAATATTTCTCTTTTTGCTTGATGTCAAGAGTGAGAGAGATAGCCTTTGCCTTGTGTGTGAGAGCGAGAAAGATTCCTCGAACACTTAGCTTAATATGCACGAGAGAGAGATAGTCGTATCCTGCTTCAAATCTTCCCTTGCCAGCTTGCTAAAGCCTCAACCTCGATCTGTCTTTCTTTCCTTGGCTTGCTCCCTTGGTTGCCTTAACCAAGCTCTATCTTTCTTGCCTTGGCTTACTCCTTTGCTTGCCAAGAACAAGAGCGAGAGAGAGAGAGTTTGACCGCTCATCCTTTCACGCCTCTCCTTCAAGCTCCTCGCCTTGCTTCTTGGTCAAGCTCGAGAGGGAGAGAGATAGAGATTTGCCGATACGAGAACAAGAGAGAGGGGGAGAGAAAAGCTTTGCCTTCCCCAAGCTCGCTTCCAGGATGAGCCGAGAGCTTCTTCCCCCTTCTCTCCTCCAACTTCCACCCGTTACCTCCTCATGCAAAAGAAAACCGAAGCTATTAATAGCTCCCTTCCTCCCTTAGCAACGACGGCACCTTCATTGCTAGGAAGGCGTAAAAATCTCCTCCTGCTGATGTGGCAAGGCGGAGTCAACCTCCACGAAATTCAGCGGAAATGGTGCCAAATATGTGCGCCATGGTGAGCTAAGAGTTTTTCGTCACATGGCCGACCTCATCCGAGTCCTGCAGTGCTCGCTATGAGCCCATCTCCTTCTTGCGCAGCTCGCGTTTCCCTACCTGCAGCCTTGCCATGTCTTTCTCTTTTTTTTTTCTTGGTTCACACTCCCCCTAAAAATAGGGTGGCCCCCTTTTAATTTACCAACTAGGCGGCCATTAGTGCGCTATATTGGACAGGCACCCATTAAATGGGCTATATTGGGCGGGCGACCATTATATGAGCCTTTGGGTGGCCAATTTAACTTAGTGGCAGGCTTAAGGTTGGTGGCTGGCCATAGCCTTTGTAAGGGCACCACATTTGGCATACATGCCGGCCAAATTTTTGCAAGGCACGACATCTTTACGCAATAGTGCTTGATCAACAATATCATCCGTGATTTTAACTGCTCATATTAGGCATACATATTCATCCAAGAAAATAAATACCAAGCACGACTCCTTTCTCTAGCAGTCCTTGACTATCTTTGTGAATTTTACTACCCTCTCCAGCATCTTGTATAATCCTTGGCACTCGATGAAAATAGATCAGCTCCTTACCGCATCCGTGTTGGGCATTCCCCACAATCTTTCGATTCCAAGAGACATCATTTCGGACATGATACCCCTAAAGGACTTGCTACTCCCACATATCAAAACCTAGATGAAGCTCAAAATTCCAAAATGGCACACCGATCGAGCGGACTAGACTGGTATGGAACCGCCCCCAAGAATCTTTATCAGCCAATATCTTGCCGACTGGGACTCTCATCTCACTGATCTGAAAAGACCGATGTGCTCCACAAAGTGAGCACTTCAAGCCCGTGCATTCATTTCATTTCTGTCACCTCAATTGCAGTTGCCCAATCCAGTACGGCGGATCTGCATCAACTCAAACTTCAAAGTGCCATAACTTCTTCATCGTATCTCCAATGGACGAGCCATAAAGACAGGCCAGTAGAGCACTTCAAGCACTACAGTTCTAGATCATAATCTCTCATCTGTGCTCACCTCAAGCATAGTCTTTTTTAGCATCATTACGGCATCAGTTGGCCTTTTAAAGCTGCATCTGGCATACATTAATCATTAAACTTGGCATGTTAACAAGCCCTGATCATTGCTTAGTAAATATGTAGCATTCAAAGAAGATTATCTTGCATTTCTTTGCTCTTTTTCTCTTCATGGCAGTGGAGCTGCACAACATCCACCCCCTCTGAACCTGCACAGCCTCCGATCTGTGCCAATTGCACTTCAATCTGCATCTGCTTTAGTTACCTTAAGCTCTTTGCCATCATCAGACTCGTGTAACTGGTAAACATATGAAAAATGAAATAAGGCTTATACCCTATCATCGATGGTCTAGCTTAATCATTAGGTAGCTGCCCCATCAAAAATCTTTAAACTGCATCTACCGTATCTTCAAGGCATGAAATTCTAGAAGACCTGTTTAGTGAACCCCGCCAGACTCAAGTGCTCCAATTAATGATGCACACGGCTTGACCCTTACTCTCCCTTAAGGGAACCCTGTCAAGCTCAAGTATGCCCTACTCTGTTTGTGCATGAAATGGTCGTCAAGTCCTTTACCTCAAGTTCTGGTAGTAGAACCAACTCAAAAGATGTGAAGATACTTCATCAATCTTCCAAAGAAGTTAGTTGGAAGCTAGTCATGTAATCTTATTGAATGCATAATGAGAAACTCTTCTGACTTAGCATAAATCTAGAAAACAAAACCTTGTATCATGCAGCCTGCTACTTCAGGCATCTAGTATCCTCCGTATCTGCAACTTGCACTTTAGTAGCCCCCAGGATCAAATGGGATGATAAGAAATTTCCCAAATACTGGAGCAACATAACATCCACATGAGCATACATTTCCTATATCAATCAATATCAAGCATTTCTGGTGCAAATATGCTATCCCTGGTTCAAATAGCACGCAATTACTATGCATACTTAACAACATCCATCCATATTGAATCTGCTTATGAATATCCTTAGAATCTCCTGGATCAAACACTATTGAGATCATATAGTATTGATGGGCTTCACAATATACTAGAGCTTCACCTGAAGCATAGTGCAACAACCACATCCTGTAAACTACTGGCAACTTTAGCTCGTTACTTGCAGCCAAGACATCACTGACATAAGAATCAATAGGAATAACATCCAAATCCAACTACATTTGGCACATTGCCCAAGGAAATGAAAAACTTGTGCACCTTTTTCAGTATCAAGGATTATTTAGCATCATCACCCCCTCTAGCTTCATAGCCATCACGAAAAAACTTGGGAGTCTCTCGACCTGTATTATCAAAGGAATTTTTGCCTATTGGGATTTCAGCTTGATCATGAAAAATAGCTTTATCATGTAGATCTTCATCCATAACATCCTCGGGAAAATCACCCTTGGAAGTCTCAACATTAATGGAAACTGTAGGAGTTATCTCCTCATGCAGCCCATTTACAAGCATAGATGTAAAATCCCTGTCTATAATCTGTTCATAATTAGCATGATCTGAGCAATCTTCATGCTCATCCATATCATCCTTTGCTTCCTCATCTGCACTTAGCAATACATTAGAGAACTGTAAAGGCTCATCTGGCACCCCCTCTGAAGAGATATACGCATCAAAAAGCTCTTTTATACTACCATAAACATCTCCTTCAGATCTAGACAAAAATTCACCGATTATAGCATCCTCTTTTGTGATAGCAACATCTGCAAGAATATTGTTAGTAGCAATCATAGTTTCATTGGCATCCTCAGGTTCATCCTGTACTGGGTCCACATCTTTGTCACTTCATCAGCTACTATGGTGTATATAATAGCTTTGTTTATGCAATCATCTGCAGCAAACATGTTGTCCTGCTCGCTTATAGTGCTGATAGTTTTAGAAATATCCTGTAGAGGCACACTTGCTTGATGAACTCCTTTAGAATAACCCATTTCAAGGTCAACATCTTGCGAAACGCTTGCCATACAATCTATGTCTTCACTGGAACCATTATTAGAGGTAGCATCCATGCGAGCAATCTTTGAAAAAGATTCATATAAATCTGTTCCAGCATTAAATTCATTGTTTACCTTTTCTTCATTGCTCAAATTAAGATCCTCTAAAATTGAATCCGCTACTTCCAACTTAGCATTTTCTTTGGCTTTACTTCTTGCAGAAATATGCTCCCAGAATTCATCGTAATTAAGGATATGCATCTATTCCCCTTCACCTTTACTAAAGACAACCTGGCTTTGTTCAATAATCTCTTTTATTTCTTGATCTAGAATCCTTGAGCTTTCATAAATAAATTCCTCTGCAAAATGCTCCCACCGTGTGGGATATACTTCTGCGAGTTCTTGAACCTGCTTTTTAAAATCCGAGTTTACAACCTCCTCAAAAGCTGCAATCATCTGATCTTCTGGAACATTTTGGCTCTTCATCTCAGCTTCATAACATGCAATAAAACCTTCTATATCATATCCTTGAAAAATATAATACTGCTCCCGAACAGCATCAAGTGCTAGCTCTACAACATCATCAACCTACTTTTTTAACTGCACGGCTTTCGCTTCCTACAGACATCCCTAAACTAATTCCATCATTTTTGGCAAATCTGCAAAAACTGTTAGATTTTTATCAAATCCATTGGCACTGAAATCTTCAATAAGCTTCTTTAAATGTTCTAACATCTCCATCTTAACCTCCCACCCCGGCTTGTTTTGTGTCGGGTTCGCCAAAGATGTCGGGGGATATGTGTTCGCTACGTGAGCCGGGCAGGCGCGGGCCTCTGGCTGTGGGAGGTGTGAAAGAGAGAGATCAAGAACAATGGATACAACTGACTCTGGCTTATAACAGCACCATCATTTGGATCATCTACTAACTAGGAGTTTAAGCTCCCGCATTACAGAATTAACTGGGCCGTTAATGACACCGGACTTAACACGATGATTAATCAATCTTTAGCTGATGACGGTGATGAAAAATCCCTCCTGTCGTTTTATCTACTTCATCTGCCCTTGGATTCTGCAATCTTAAATTTTGCTCACTACTTCAATTACCATCATTAAGTTCCAGACTTCTGCTTATCTCTTTTCTTAGACTCCGATTCTGGCTTCAGCTACTACGACTTCTATGCCAACTCCTCCTTGAATTGCCATTTGTGCCGTCAAAGAGGGATAAAGAGAGATATTTCTCTTTCTGCTTGATGTCATGAGTGAGAGAGATAGCCTCTGAGAGCGAGAAAGCTTCCTCCGTCCCTCTTTGTTCTCTCATCTATTACCCTCCTATCTTCCTCAAACACTTAGCTTAATATGCACGAGAGAGAGATAGTTGTATCCTGCTTCAAATCTTCCCTTACCGGCTTGCTCAAGCCTCGACCTCCATCTATCTTTCTTGCCTTGGATTTCTCCCTTGGTTGCTTCGACCAAGCTCTGCCTTTGCTTGCCAAGAACGAGAGAGAGAGAGAGAGAGAGAGAGAGAGAGAGAGAGAGAGAGAGAGAGAGAGTTTGACTACTTCTCCTTTCACGCCTCTCCTTCAAGCTCCTCGCCTTACTTCTTGGTCAAGCGAGAGAGAGAGAGAGAGAGAGAGAGAGAGAGAGAGAGAGAGAGAGAGAGAGAGATAGAGAGAGAGAGAGAGAGAGAGAGTGAGAGAGAGAGAGAGAGAGCTTTGCCGATACGAGAACGAGAGAGAGTGGGAGAGAGAAGATTTGCCTTCTCCAAGCTCGCTTCGAGGATGAGCCGAGAGCTTCTTCCCCCTTCTATCCTCAAAATTTCACCCGTTACCTCCTTATGCAAAAGAAAACCGAAGCTATTAACACTAGTCTTGTAAAAAACCAGCCACTTTTGTGGCTTTTTGAGACTTTTGTAAAAAATTTATCAACACTATGTTAGTTATCTAAATAGAAAATGGCTTCAGGGAATTATGACCAACACTCAATATGAGTTGGTAAAAAATAGTACAAAGCTAAATGAAGGTCTAAAGGTGTTTCTCCCTTGCCATCTTCTACAACTAATTTGTGTGGATGGACAAAAATTTTCTTTTTTCTTTTGAAAGTAAATCAAATCATTGTTAAGCAAGCCCAAGATTCTTTGAAAAATCCCTCAAAACGTATATGATAGATGTACCAAACTTTTTTAACCCATATACAAAGACTCCTAACATTTTTTACTTCTCCAAGTTAAGTGTTGAAGTGCAGTTTAACATAAAATTTACTAATTTTAGAAAAGTAATTTTTTTATTTTTGAGTTTTTCATGTAAATTGTGTATTTAGAAACCTTTTTCATATCTTGAACCCATAATTAAGAAGTTTCATGAAATTTTGATGTCATATACAAAAGTTATGTTCTATTTACTAGAATACTGATGTGAGCCATTTTTGTGGCTTCAGCCATTTTTGTGGCTCATTACAAGTCTAGCTCCCTTCCTCCCTTAGCAACGATGGCACCGTCGTTGCTAGGGAGGCATAAAAACCTCCTCCTACAGATGTGCCAAGGCGGAGTCGACCTACACGGAATTCAACAAAAATTGTGCCGAATATGTGCGCCATCTCCTTCTTACGCAGCTCGCGTTTCCCTGCTTGCAGCCTCGCCATGTCTTTCTCTTTTTTTTTTCCTTGGTTCCCACTCCCCCTAAAAATAGGGTGGCCCCCTTTTCATTTACCAAGTGGCCGGCCATTAGTGGGCTTATATTGGACGGGCGGCCATTAATAGGCTATATTGGGTGGGCGGCCATTATATGAGCCTTTGGGTGGTCAATTTAACTTAGTGACGGGCTTAAAGTTGGTGGCCGGCCATAGCCTTTGTAAGGGGACCAAATTTGGCATACATGCCAGCCAAATTTTTGCAAGGCACGACATCTTTACGCAATAGTGCTTGATCAACAATATCATCCGTGAATTTAATTGCTCATATTAGGCATACATATTCATCCAAGCAAAGAAATACCAAGCACGACTCCTTTCTCTAGTAGTCCTTGAGTATCTTTAGGCATACATATTCATCCAAGCAAAGAAATACCAAGCACGACTCCTTTCTCTATCAGTCCTTGAGTATCTTTGTGAATTTTACTGTCGTCTCCAGTATCTCGTATAATCCTTCACACTCAATGAAAATAGACCGGCTCCTTACCATAGCCGTGTTGGGCATTCCCCGCAATCATTGGAGTCCAAGAGACGTCATTTTCGACATGATACCCCTAAAGCACTTGCTGCTCCCGCATATCCAAACTTGGATGAAGCTCAAAATTCCAAAATGGCACACCGATCGAGCGGACTCGACTGGTATGGAACCGGTCCCCGAGGAATCTTTATTGGCCCATATCTTGGCAACCGGGACTCCGATCACTGATCTGAAAAGACTGGTGCGCTCCACAAAGTGAGCACTTTAAGCCCATGCATTCATTTGATTTTTGTCACCTCAGCTACAGTTGCCCAATCCGGTATGGATCTGCATCAACTCAAACTTCAAAGTGCCATAACTTCTTCATCGTAGCTCCAATCAACAAGCCGTAAAGACAGGCCGGTAGAGCACTTTAATCACTACAGTTCTAGATCATAATCTATCATCTGTGCTCACTTCAAGCATAGTCTTTTTTAGCATCATTAAGGTATCAGTTGGCCTTTTAATGCCGCATCTGGCATACATTAATCATTAAACTCGGCCTGTTAACAAGCCCTGATCACTGCTCAGTAAATGTGTAGACTTCAAAGAAGCTTAGCTAGCATTTCTCTTCTCTTTTTCTCTTCATGGCAGCTGCACGACAACGGGTGAACCAAAGACTAACGCACCTAGTCAAAAAAACAAGAGCAAACAAAATAGTTGGAAAGCTAGAAAGGCTAGGATGACAGCACGTAGGAAAGGAGTGTAGAAATCCGTGGATGAGAAGCTTCCCAAGCTAAAGACAAGGTAAAACAACATGAGGAAAGCATTGCACCTTCTCTTATGGAGGCAACTCAACCTCCAGAAGAACCATCCACATAAGAGAAACCAAGAAATGCTAGTTTAGGAGGATCATGTTGGTCGAGAAGGTTAATGAGGCATTAGATGCCCTCCTAAACACGGCTCAAAAACAACCAAACCCAAGAACATATGTGAATGACATATCCATCTGTGGAACTAGAAAACGACAGACTTGAAATGTGCAAGAGAATGATTCAAAAAGCTTTACTATAACCACAGGTTGGAAAACCGAAGGGTGTGATCCTTGTCCCACATACACCAATAATCCCACCAAATGAGGAGAAAAAAGAGCTAGATTCAAGTCAGGAGCATGGAAAAAAGGTCAAGGATCCCGCATTAGAGCCAAGGATAGTGTTGAATACCACGGATAACTTTTTTGAGTGATGTCACATAGCTATACGTGAGAGTTGTAAAGAAATAGATGGTTTTAAAAAATTGTGGAAACAAGTCAGAGAGGCCAATGAGGCAAGTGAGATAAGCAGTTGAGTAAACCAAACGGGTGATGGAAGAGGAGTGTCTCTTCCACCAATAGAGGAAATTGAGACTGGATCTCAAATGAACCTAGAAGTGAAACCGTATTGGGGAGACAAAGGATCTTATTCAAAAGGATTGATAGACATTCTCTCAACACCAGTCACTTGTATTATAACATTAGCAGAGCTGCTCATAATACGACCAAACATGTGGAATAATGTGTAAAAATTCCTAGAGAGTTTGGCGTTAAAAAACCAATGACTCCAATCAAGGAAGGGATCAGAGAGCTAGTAAATCCTTAGCAAAATACTAGAACAATGCCGTTAAACAAGGCCGGAGAGTATTATGAGGGAGAAGATGGAAACATCACTCTTCTTGTGGAGTTGGTGTTGCCATCGCAACAAAAGAGGTCTATAAAAAATGGGAAAACCCAACAATGAGGGCTACTAGGATGAGAGTGCATCTTGTAGATGGACACATGGAAAGGCCCATAGGACAGCTAGAAAATGCATTTGTTACTTCTTTGGCATTGTATATGAGCAAACCTTTTCTATTGTTCACTTTGGCAAGAAGAACAACTATGATATCATTGTAGGAAGACTATTCATGCGACAATTGAAAATGATCCAAGATTGGGGTTATGATTGACTATATCTACCTAAGACATATGGAAACCACGACAAGGATAAATATAAAGGACCATAGTTATAGGTATGTGACAAGAACACCTATGGAGGAGTTTGATTCCGCTATTTTAGCGAGATCAAAATTTCCAGCATGGTTGGGTAAGCCTAAAGAGCTGTGGACATGTGGAGCTTTGCAATGCGGAATTTTAAAGTACGAGGCATCCTAGAAAGGAAAATTGAAGACAAGGATTATATATCAGAATCCTTTCTTGATGAAGCATTAGAGCCACTTGAATGGGAACACATCTTGGCTACTCTAGATGTATGCGCTATTCAAGACGATCCAACAACGAAGTTTTGTAATGAAGATGGCTATGATGTCGTTCCTTACTTTGCAGTGAGTGTGATCGAGGAAAATGAAGAAGAAGAAGAAGAAGACGAGTTCTATGACTTTGTAGAACACTTGGAGCTTCAAGAAGATGACGACAACAAAAATCCAGACAACCCTGCAGGTGACACGAACAAAACTGTGACTAATGCACAGTTTAATGAGTGTCCACAAAGGACCCATGAACCAATGTCACCACTACAAGAATAAAGTGTAACAAAATTGGATTCCAAAATCCTCGGTGGAAACACTGTCAAGAAGTGCGCAGTGCGACTAGGAAAGCGTTGGGCCTCTTATTGTGAGGATTTGTAGAAAATTCAAGCAAGGCGTAGATGATTTGAGTCCAAAAACACACTAAAAAAGAACAAAACTCCAGCCATGAAAGATCCACTTTGAAAATGAACCAAGATCAACTCAAAATTCTTGTGTGTGTGAAGATTAGATGTAGCCTTGCTCCCACTGCACAGATGCACTGCTCATTCGACCTATTAAAAACCCTAAATTTACGCTTTGATTCTTCGTCATGAACGTTTCATGAAAGATCCAATACTTCATTGGAGAAGCCCAAGTAGCTATTTGAGGAGGGGAAACCCTAATTGGAGGCCTCACAGCCTCGACCATGTAGTGGAAGCAGCAAAGAACTACATTAGCACCCTGTAAAGGAATGGTTGTATCTCCTTGCTCATGTGCCCAAATGAGCTCATTCTTGGCTCTAAAACTTCCCACACAACTTGCGTAATGACAACACCATCATTGATGTGGCATTTAGATCTATTTTTAGGCTATTTTTTACCATTTTAAGGTCATTTGTTCCATTTTTTGCCTGAAAATGCCCCTTTCTGTCCGTAAAAAGCCCAAACGAGCTCGAAAAAACCCCTAAGTTCGATGAAAAATCCTATTGGGCTCAAATTTCATGTTGAAACTCATTTTGACACTTGGTAAGCACTTTAGATACGTCTTTTATGCCCGCGTTGTCACGAGTTTTTTGGAGAAAGGGATTGCGCATATGTACATACCCATGCATGGTGCATCGAATAAGGAATTGCCCATTTTCTAGAGCCAGGTGGTTATGTGGGGCCCACATGTGTACAGGTAGGACATCATGTATATAGTGCATCGATTTTCACCATTACCAGTACTGGTGTGTTTTTTCTATAATAATGAGGAGTTGGTAGCGCGTAAAACTTCTCGAGGAAGCTATTGACGGGCCGACGACATGAGGTAAGCAGGTGCGTCAGATGGCATCTAGTGGCATAAGGAGGTCGAAAGGGGTCAATACTTGTACGTGGATAAGTACGGACACAACGTGGGTGTTTTCTTGTGATGAATTATGTAAAATTTCATCATGAGGACCATCTTTTGGGGCCACTTCACGTGGTGGCGGGATGCATTATTGGAAAAAGTTGAGTGCCAGGTGTGCGGATGGATGCAGCAAGGTGACAACTATGCACTACGAGGTCAGTTTTTGGCATGTTCAGGCTCCGTTTGAGGTCAACTAAAAGGCCAAGGGTGCCTAAGTAATAAAGCTAAGTGTGGAAACTGAAAAACCAGAGAGAAAACCAGAAAAAACATGGAGAAGAGAGGAGGAACAATCGCAACTGTGTTTTTGTTGTTTTTGGAGCCTATTTTGGTCGTAAACTGCTCATCCGAGGTCCGATTTGAGCACTTTGACATTGTAGACTGGGGTTTTGGGCCGTTTCAAACGCGACGGCGCTGTCCGTTTTGCCGAATTCCTCACTATTTTTCTATTTTTTTGGTTGTGTAAGTTCCTCTTATGAGCGAAGCTTCTACTCCAATTTGTGATTGTATCTGGCATATTTTACCCATATTGTGTGAGCTGTTTGCCCCATTGGTGTTGGCCCAAGCTCAATTGTATCTGAACATCAAAAATTCTCCTCTTTTGAGCTGAGTTTTTTGGGTGTGTGTATGTGAATGTCTCTATGTGTGGAGTGGGTAAATGGGTAGTCTCTCTCCTCTCACTCCATAGGTGTGTTTCATATCTCAGCCAGGTGGGTTGTGCAAGCCGTGTGGTGCCCCAAAGTGTGTGTGTGTGTGTGTGTGTGTGTGTGTGTGTGTGTGTGTGTGTGTGTGTGTGTGTGTGTGTGTGTGTGTGTGTGTGTGTGTGTGTGTGTGTGTATCATCCCAAGAGTGTGTGTTGGGTCATTATAGAGGCGTTCTGTGTGTTTCCATCCCACTCACATTCTTTTGGTGCCCCCACGGAGGATCTTCTTCGAGTACCTTCTGCTTCGAGCTTCAAGCTTTGAGATTCGGGATTACAGGTTGGAGACTACAGGTTACAGGTTTTAGGGACAGGTACAGGTACAGGTGATTCACACAGATATAGTTAGTTGGAGTACAGTGATATACTAGCAGTGGTGTCACTTGCAGTTGTTGTGGGTATTCATCATTTGGCACCTGTTTGAGCGCATTGTCTGCCGGATTGTACGTTACTTGTGGAAACTGCCATTGTATGTCTTTGTGGAGACATATGTGGTTTTATTTGGCAGTCCCAGCCATTTCTGAGACTTGGTCTAGAAGATAGTCATTTCTGAGACTTGACTATACGAGATTTTCATAAGCCTTCGTGTGAGGGTCGATAGCGTGAGGTTTTATTGAGTTGGGGGATTCTCAAATGTGGAGATCCTTTTGGTGATACAGGTAGCTGGAGCACCCTTTTTGTGACCTCGCCATAGGCTATGTAGTAGTGATTCCTACTTGATTCTCGGATCCTATTGTTGGCAGTTTATGCATACATATACAGTCTATATTTTGGGTTCACATTGCTCTACTTCTGGGGAAACTCTGCCAAAATTTTTCCAAGTTGTGATGGCTGTTTTTTTTGTCATTTGAGCCACTTACACTGTTATGCTCCTGAAATTTTGGCAAAATCAGAGGATAAGACAGTTGTGCTTTCTTGGGATCTGCATGGTTGACTTTAATGGATGATCAAAATGGCCATCAATTCACTCCTTTTCATTTAACTCAGAGAATCCAGATAAATGTTCATGTGTCCAGGAAGATTTTTTTCCAGCAGCGCATAGTCTTTATGTTCGGGCCAAGGAGATTAAGAGAGATCCTGTTGTAATTCCAATGATCAACTATGAAAACTCATTTAATGTGCATGTGTTTGTCCTCATCTAAAGACAAGCTCCATTGAAGTTTTTGGGAATTGAGTCAGTCAAGATTTTTGGGTTCTTGCACGTGTGTTTGAAGGGGTTCTCAAAGCATCGTAACTTGGGTAGCCATGGCTTTCTCTTATCCAGAGTTTCATGGAAGAAGTGATGAAGATGTGGAAGACTTTTTGGAAAAGATGGAGGTTTCCTGCATTAGCAACCAGATTCATGACCCTGCGCAGATGTTACGTCTTCTCCAAATCTGTTTGAAGAGTGATGCACGAGTTTGGTCCAAAGCATTTGAAGAGGAGTTGTGTGTGGTTGATCCACATGTAAGATTGAGTTGGGACAATCTAAGGCATGGATTAAAAGCGGAGTTTGTGAAGATAGAAGATCGTGACAAAGTGTGGCAAGAAGTACAAGGTTTGGTGCAAAAGGAAGGTGAGCCGGTAGATGCGTACATACGAAAGTTTTCATTGGCATGGGAGAGGATGTGCAAGGCCTTAGCACCACAAGTGCCCCCGCCTAACATGATGAAGAAGGACATGTTCTTGGCTAGTCTTTGGGAAAATATACGCTGGAGAGTGGAGCTAAAGAAGCCTATAACATATGAAGATGCACTAGAGGTAGCAAGGAACAAAGAGTGGAAGCTGAGGAAAATGAGTCATCTAGGGGTGGAGTCTTTGCCCATGAGGTCTGAATTTCAGCCTATGGATTCTTTGCAAGGTCGTATGCCAGGGATTCCTCATGAACGAATGGTTCATGTTACTCCTCAGGTTATGCCAGGGTGGCCACTACAGCAGTGCAAGATGATGGGTTAAGGCAAGATATGAGGCAAGTGGTAGATTTAATGAAGAATCTCAGCCTAAACATGCTAGGTCAAGTGGGAAATAATCGAGGTCGAGGGAGGTTTGCAAATCAGCCAGGAGGTGAAGAAAGACCTAGAAATGGTGTTGGACAAAGCAACGGTAGGTTCTGGAGACAAATGCCCACATGTTATAATTGTGGAGAGTTGGGTCACATCATCCCGCAATGTGATAAGCCACCAAGGATGGGAGGAGACATGTATCCATTGCCAAGATAGGTGCTAACTAGGTCAAATGATTATGGCATCAAAATTAAAGGAGAAGAAGGAACCAGTGGATTAACCCAAGAGGAAAAGGGAAAGACAAAAGTGTTAAGTGTGGTTACCTTGGAGAAGGCATCAAAGCTAGAGGATACATTAGTGATGCCTATTGGGAAGAGGACCACAAAGGACAAGGAAGGAAGAAGTGCCCTAGGTCCTAGTAAGAAGAAAGGAAAGAGCCATGAAGGCGATGTTGTCAAGGCCAAGAGAAAAAGAAGGGCTCGTCGCAAGTTTCATGTTTCATATTTTCCACTACGGGATGGGCAATGAAGTATTGACTTGAAGGAGGATCTGACAAGTAGTAAGGCAGATGTTACTTTTGGGCAGCTTATAGAGATGGTGCCTAAGCTATGACGACAGTGGAAGAGGATGGTTAACCCAATGGAGAAGGAGCCAGAGAGAGGTTCACTGAAGGTGTTGGCAATGGATGAGCTACCAAACATTTGTCCAATAGTAGATGTGTGGCACAAAAGAAAAAATCTGGGACAAGGTTATGTTGATGGCGGAGCCCAAATATGTGTCATAACACACTCATGTTTAGAAGATGGGCCTCACGGTGAGACTGGGGTGTCAGGCTTTTGGATCAGATTGGCAAACCATTAAAAAGTAAAGAGCTTAGAAGTGGAGGCGTATGATGCAAAGGCGATGGTTGATTTTCATGTGATGCCAGCGGGGTTGGGAGCTTATCTTATTATATTGGGCAGGACCATGGTTACGTGCAATGGGAGTTGTTCAAGATTAGAGACGTGGTACGATTAGCCTCTATGGAAAGACAGGTGCCAAGAAGCTATACAATATGGACACAAGGAAACGATTGGAGGAGCGTTATGAGGATGAGGATGAGTCTAGTGATGAAGAATATTCCACAGTGACTGATGAGGAAAGTGATAGTACTACCAGTAGCGATGAGGATGTTGATGTTGCATTTCTTTTGATGGACAAACAAATCCAGGAGTCTGGTTTAGTTGCATTTGCAAATGAGGTTAAAGATGAAAGTGAAGGGCCTTATGAAGTGATTGAAGGGCTGATGCAAACCAAGGTTGAATCGTCAAAGAAGCAAGAATTGATGAAACAAATGATCAGTGGAGACCTCTCAGCTATGGAGAAGGAGATATATTTGCACATGCTGGCTAGTTTTCCTGATTTGTTCATTACTTCATATGAAGAGATCAGAGGGTTCAAGGGTGAAGAGATGCATATAAAGCTGAAAGAAGGTGCTAAACCGGTGCGGCAAAGGCTAAGAAGGATGGGTCAAGAGCAGATGGAAGCCTTGTGGGAAGAGGTAGACAAGTTATTGAAGGCAAGGTTCATAGTCCCAGTGGAAACCATAGAATGGGTGAGTCCAGTAGTAGTCAATCCAAAGAAGGATGGGAAGTGGAAGATTTGTGTAGATTTTAAACCCTTAAACGTAGCCACTAAGAAGAACCCATATCCTTGTCCTTCAATGAGGTGTTCTTGCTCTTCCACACACCGAGCACTTGCTTCACAACTAACAAGGCATCACTCTTTATGCTCAACCTTCTAATCCCCTGCTTCAAACAAATGTGTAATCCAGCTTCCAAAGTAGCATATTTAGCCTCATTGTTACTATGTGCATCCAATTTGAACCCTCTCTTGCATACTAGCTTCCCCTCTGGATCATAAAGTGTTATACCTCCTAAAGCCGCATCATGGATCTTTCTATATGAGCCATCAAAGAACAAAACATGTGCATTGCTGATTTTGTGGCACTTCTTCAACTACTCTTCTCACACCTCTTCCTTAACAAGGACGGGATTCTCCTTGTAAGTCAACAAATCGGCTAGGGTAGCTCTTGTACTGTCTTCCACTAGAAAAGAGAACTCAAACTCTTGCAGCTCAATTACCCATTTCTTGACCACATTTGACATGTTAGCGCCATTAATTAACTCTGGCAAAAAGGCGTAACTCGTCAAGAAAACAAAAGGTCATGGTAGCAAGTAATGACGAAATCGTGGATAAGCAAATATTACACTAGCCATCACTAGCTCTACTTCCGAGAATTTTCTCTCTGCTACCAACTTCACTCGGCTTGCACAACACACTGGCCTCATATAATGGCTGCCCTTCCCCTTTTTCAATAGCATGGCTCCAATGGCATCATCCCCTACTGATGGATTTACATAAAACACTTGCTCCCAATCAGGAGCCTGCATGGCTGACAGACCCCCTAACACCTCTTTCACCTCTTGAAACACTTCTTCACACTTGTCATCCCATTGCAATGGATCATTCTTTGCCACTTGTTGTAATGGATAAAGGAGCTGTGAAGACAATGGAATAAATTGGGCCATGTACTTCACTTTGTGTATAAAGATTTCCAATTGCTTTTTACTCGTAGGTGATGGAAGAAGGATAATAGACTTAACTTTGTCTGGATCAGCCTCAATGCCATTTTCTGACACCATAAGGACAATCCCGAACCGCATAGGAAGATATGAATAAAGTGGCTTTCTTTTGGGATTACGGTTTGTTGTGTGAGTACCATATGGATGAAGTGATGTGATAGAGTGATAGTCTATATTATGGAGGTGAGCTTGATGCATTGGGTTGAAGCTAAATACTTTCGCATGTTTTGCATACTCCCGAAAATGCCAAAAATTTGTTTTTTTCATATGTGTGAAGTTATGGTTTATGGTTGAGCTAAAGGTCAGAGTTGTCTTGCATCATGTTTATGGTGATGGAATGTTATCATATAATGTATGGGAACTCATGGATTGATGTGAACGCCTCATTTGCATGGTTGTGATTGCTTTCCACCTTCCTACGTTAAAACTAGCTCTATGTGCGAGGGAGGTGAAGTGCAGATGTGATGCATCAACTTTGCATGGTTGGATGTGGTCAAAATTTGATTTTTATATCATGATTAGTTGTTGGCTGGAATCTTTTTATGCATGAAAGAATCACATCTTAAGGGTCACATGTGTGTAGACTCCGATTGGTTGCAGGGGACATGTCAAACTCTAAGTGTGGGAGTTGGTTCAGTGTGATTATGATTTATGGTCAAGGGTTGAGATTCCCTTATGAATTATGGTTGATATTCTATGGTGTAAGCCGGTGTGGCTCATGGTTTGTTTTTTCAGGATTTGGTTATGCTGCCAAATTTTTTGCAGCCATGTTGTGTTTAAAGTGGTTATGCAGGATTGGTCGTGCCTCGCCCAAGTAGGGTGGAGTGCTCACCTATGTGATGTGATTGGATTATGGTTTATGGTTTTTGGAATTGGATCACGAAGTGATTTGGATGGTTTATGGAAAATGCGTAAGGGTAGAGACCCTGTATAGTCTAATTGCTTGGAGAAGTTTGTTTGTGCATCTGTAAAGTGCTATTATGATTGGACTCACATGTTATGTTTCTCATGGCAGCGTCACTACAAGGCTAGGATCACCTACATTGCTTAGCCTTAGACTAAAGGGTCACTGACCTGGGGCTTTGCTGGATCGGGGGTGTTGCCTAGGTCTTCTTCTTCTTGCTAGGCTCATCTACACGGTTAGTGCATTGGGGGTTGAATGCCCAACACGGCGAACGCGTCAGGGATTTTTCCTTGGCTTTGCCTAAACACCTGGTGTTGGGCATCAAAGAGGCATGGCACCTAAACTTGTATGGTTGGTGTTGATACCCTACCACCTGCTGGTATTTGGATCCTTTCAGAGCAGTTTATGGAGGGAGGCGAAGGCCTCAGCCTATGTTCTGCTCAGGTAGGTTGGAGGTGTTCTGATGGCTCGCTCCCAGCGAAGTGAAATTGTCTTTGTTCGTAGTAGAGCGGAAGTGGATGGGTGGACTGATCTCTCCCTACACAAGGTCCGCTGCTCTGCTAGTTATTTTGTCATAAACTTTTTGATGTTATGGTATACCCAGATTTTGTCATCGCATTAATACATGGTTGCCTGTTCCATTTAGATAGGCATTTAAAGATTCTCTGATGTCATCTTCTCATGTCTCTGTGCACTCTATTTCACCCTCCACTATATTCTCTTTTTCTCTCTCTCTCTTCTCTCTCTTTACAAAAATACATACATAAGGGACACATATAATATTTAAAAATATACATGTAAGAAATTATTTAAATACCTCTTTTTTGCATGTGCTATATGCAATTTTTACATATTGGACTCCCCGAGTTAAAAACGTGCCATGTTGGTGGCACTTTCTAGTGCTATAGTAACTTATATATGAATATATATATATATATATATAAACCTATCATTTGCGAGATAAATTTTTTAAAGTGCCTTCATACCATTTAGGCAATACAGACGATAGGTTTATATATAATATGAGCGACCTTAACCTCAATGGCAGTTGATCCGGACTCAAGAAGTAATAAGAGCCCGGAGTCAAGAAGTAAGAGATGCTTCGTGACAAAGATGCGAGATTTTCTTGAATCAAGAGGTGGAGGCCGCGCGGAGACCAGGGCATTCTAGGTGAGCTAATGTGCACAGACAACAAGCTAATGGGGAAAGTAGCAGTTGCGACGCAAGCCAATTCCAAGCCATGAGGGGGGGGGGGATCCAAGGTCAGCCAGGGGGATGGAGAGAGAGAGAGAGAGAGAGAGAGAGAGAGAGATGGCAAGAGCGCAAGGTAGCATGGAGCTAAGGGTGGTGTGTAGCAATAGCAACAAGGTGGAGAGACTGATGTACGCCAGGGTGTGGATCGAGGTTGTGGACGGAAGCCGCGTGAGGGCCCCATTGGTATAGAGCAGCAATGGCGCCAACAAGAAGAAGCGGATATGGAGAAATAGTACAAAAAAAGAGGCCACTTTTGCCGTGACTTTGCACTTGCGGTGGCCAAGGTGGAGGCCCTCATGTGGAGGTCCTCATGTGCAAGAGCAGCAACATACAAGATAGCAGTGTGTGATGAGCTCTTATCCATCCCCCTGGCTGACCTTCGATGATCCCCCCTCATGGCTTGGAATTGGCTTGCGTCGCAACTACTACTTTCCTCATTAGCTTGTTGTCTGTGCACATTAGCCCGCCGAGAACGCTCTAGTCTCCACGCGGCCTCCACCTCTTGATTCAAGAAAATCTCGCATCTTTGTCACACGAAGCATCTCTTACTTCTTGACTCTGGGCTCTTTTTACTTCTTGAGTCCGGATCAATTGCAATTGAGGTCAAGGTCGCTCATATTATATATAAACCTATCGTCTGTATTGCCTAAATGGTATGGAGGCACTTTCAAAAATTTATCTCACAAATGATAGGTTTATATATATTATATATATATATATATATATATATATATACACACACACGTATATATATTATAAGTTACTATAGCACTAGAAAGTGCCACCAACATGGCACGTTTTTAACTCGGGGAGTCCACTATGTAAAAATTGTATATAGCACATGCAAACAAGAGGTATTTAAATAATTTCTTACCTATATATTTTTAAATATTATATGTGTCCCTTATGTATGTATTTTTGTAAAAAAACTAGTCCTTATGCATGAATTTTTTTTTGTTTTTCAATCAAAAAACCCTTTATGTAAGTACATTTATTTGTAAATGTACCCAATTATAAATCTCTTATTTTGTTCACACGTGCTACCTTACATATTTCCTAGTGGACGCCTTGGGAGTTTTAGAGGGTTCAGAGGATGCACGTCTTGAGCTTCGACATCTTGCAGGGGGCAACCCATGTGCGCGTCCACACACGAGAGAGAAAGAGGACTTTAACCCCTGGCCATAACGCAAGTCAGACGGATGAATGGAGAGAGAGAGAGAGAGAGAGAGAGAGAGAGAGAGAGAGAGAGAGAGAGAGAGAGAGAGAGAGAGAGAGGCGGGGCGGGGGGGGGCATACCATCCTCGTAGGCAAGCTGAGCCTGTGTGTGTGTGTGTGTGTGTGTGTGTGTGTGTGTGTGTGTGTGTGTGTGTGTGTGTGTGTGAGGAGAGAGAAAAACCCTTCACGCAAGCTGTTTGTGTGTATATTTTAAAATATTATATGTGTCCCTTATGTATGTATTTTTGTAAAAAAACTAGTCCTTATGCATGAAAATTTTTTCGTTTTTCAATCAAAAAACCCTTTATGTAAGTACATTTATTTGTAAATGTACCCAATTATAAATCTCTTATTTTGTTCACACGTGCTACCTTACATATTTCCTAGTGGACGCCTTGGGATTTTTAGAGGCTTTAGAGGATGCACATCTTGCACGTCGACATCTTACAGCGGGCAATCCATGCACGCGTCCACACGTGAGAGAGAAAGAGGACCCCAAACGCAAGTCGAACGGACGGAGAGAGAGAGAGAGAAGGGGGGGGGGGGGGGGGGGGGGGGGGGGGGGGGGGGGGGGGACATACTATCCTCGCAAGTAAGCTGAGTCTGTGTGTGTGTGTGTGTGTGTGTGTGTGTGTGTGTGTGTGGGACGGAGCCTGCACCCGAACACTATTTTTGCTCTGTCTCGCAGTATTCTTCTGCGCGCTGGTGCAGCTTGCTATGCCAGCGCCTTCGGGGGTGTGAGTGTGTGGGTAACAGAATTTGTTGCACGATCACTATTGATCATCTACAAGAGAGTTTTGTTGCCAGCAAGTGCCTTTTCAAGGCTTTTCGTCGCCTGGAACATTCATCTTCAGCTTGCACGGGCGATTTTCACTACTGGTTGGCTGCGTGACCAGCAGATTTTCAGTTTTCTGTCAGCATTTTTTTCAAGTTCCTGGTGCAAGTTTCGTGTCTCAAGCAAGGGGTATAGTTGTGCATGTTCGATGTCAGCAATATGCAGGTTATAACAGCGACGCATTCTCATCTGGTATATTTTCTGTTGCAAAGGTTTTGGGCCTCAGAAGATTCTCTGTCTAGCTTTAGCATTCCAAGTTTGTTCGGAATTTTGTAGAGCGCAGTCCTTTTATGTATAGTCTTAGGGTTGATAAGTCTGATAAAATAAAAACAAAAAAGAGTGTTTTTTTGGGAAGTTCAAGCTGTCATTTTAATCCAAGTAGATTTTGTATGTACAAAGGGAAAGCTTTTGTTGGTCATGGAAGAAGAGGCTATATATAAGCGTAGGAAACAGGTTGACCTTTCCTCCATGGATGCTGCAAATATCATTAAAGAGTGTTTGTTAGAGGATTTCGCGGATGCTCGGGATGCGTGGGAAGGCCAACAACCCGCCACTAAAGTGATTATTCCGGTTCAGCAGTTGATGGATCCAGTTGCACAGTATGCATTGAATGCCGTTATTTTGTTTTTCCCTGGCAAAATTCCATCGGCACAAGATGTAGGTCAATGGGTTGACTTTTTGTTGAAAAGAGAAGTAGTCCGAGGGGTGTATTTTGGTACCTTCGAGTTTTATGAGGTGTTGTTGGAAGACATGGATGCTTGTTTGCATTTGTTGGAAACGTTGCCTTTGTTTTTCAACATGCAAACGACACATGTTTTGCCATGGGTGCTTACTAAAGATTATCAGAGTTTGGTATGACACATGTGCCCGGTCTGGGTGGAAATAGTCGATTTTCCACGGACTTGGAAACATTTCTTGCCTCTTTTGGCTGCACAATCAAGCAAAGTGATTTGCCCCCCAAACTTGGATACTAATTCCAATAGATTTTGCATGCTATGGGATACAGATGTGCCGACACCGTCATGATTTACGATTGATTCTGGTGATCCAATGGTAGGCAAAAGGCCATTTAAACTGAAGTGGAGGAAGTTTGCAGGTGCTTGTTTTGGTTGTGGAAAATTTGGCCATATGTAGTATGAATGCCAGTATTCTTTGTTTAAACTGCCACTATCTGCTCTTCCTATGACTGGAACTCGTGTTGCTCCTCCGTCTGCTTCGTCTGTGAAACCAAAGATGGGGGATTCTAATGGCAACATGCAGGCCAAACAAGGCAAAGCCCTCCATTAAGAATTTGGCTAATACGCAGACTGCTGTGAAGACTGATACTAAAGGTAAAGCTAAATTGGTAGAGTCTACTAATGGTTGGAAAACTCCCAAGAAGCCTGTAAAACCTCGTGTTTTTCCTGTTTCAAGGAATTATGTACCTGCTCTGGATGGAAGAGGTGGTGGAACCTTTGCATCCGCATCTACATGATCATAAGGTGGTGGAACCTTTGCATCCGCATCCCATGATCATAAGTCGCTGGTTGAAGCGTGGGATAGATCATATAAAGACGCTTTTCTTGGGTCGACATCTGCGTCGTTGTCGATGTATCAAAATCCCCAGCAAGGGATGCATATGGATTCTGTTGTATTGAATGGTAGTATGGAGGCGGATGTGCCTAGGGGCAACCCTACTTAATGATTATGCCTCGTGGATCATTTGTAAATATTGTACAGATGCATTCTCCCATTAGATGTTTGATGTATAATGTGCGTGGATTGTGCAACCATGAAAAGTGGAAGTTGATTTGGCATTATGTACTTACAAATAAAGCAGATATAGTGGTATTACAGGAGCATAATCAACATGATTTTGTTGGTCAATCATCGTATTATGCACGATTCTTATTTCTTATGCTGGTACTGGTTCTTTTTCGGGAGTTTTAATGATGGTGTGTCATGAATTGCAGTCGGTTTTGGCTTATAAATTGCAGTCGGTTTTGGCTTATAATGACCTGGCGGGACGTTGGATGGTTGTTCAATGTCTTGTGCAAGGCAATATTCTGGAATTTTCCAGTATTTATGCTTATACTGTCTCGGCACATAGATCTCGTCTTTCGCAAGATTTGGTCAAATATCCCTAGCGTTCACATGCTTTTTGGTGTGGGGATTTTAATAATGCGCCGGCAAACACAGTAATACAACTGGCCATTTTCATATGTTAAACTTGAAAAGTTCTTCGTGGGATGCTATGATCAGTGGCACAAGAATTTAGATATGTGGGCTAGTTCTCATTATTTGGAGTGAGGCTACACTTTTGCTAATAATGCTTGCCCGGAATATAGAGCTAGATTGGATCGATGGTATGTACTTGGCTCTCAACAATATGATATGTTTGCATGTGATATGAGGCTTGATCACTCCTTTACTCTATCTGATCATTTTCCTCTTTGGCTCTTTATCCATACTGAGGCCTTGGATACAAATTCCTCGCTTTCTACTAAGAGATTGCTGCATATTAATAGTGCATATCTCTCGCAGGAGGCATTTCAAACCTTGATTGAAGCAGTGATTCCGCCGCTTGTCTCTCATATGTTTATAGATGTGGATGTGGCTTGGTACCGTTTTGTCATGCGGATTCAAGCAGACATAAAGGATTATGGTTCATGGTACATGCACTGGATGAGAGATAAAGTGCAGGAAGATAAGGTGACTACTCAAGCTTTGGAAAGTCTTGCAGATACTAGACCGCGTACTCGATCTGAACAAGATGAATTATGTGCAGCTAAAGACTCTATTAAAGATAGTTTTTTCTCAGGCATACATCCTGCTCAGTATGGATTCATTCCTCGCCGACAACTTCTGAATAATATTGCTAATGCTTTCGTTGGGATTGAGTATGCGGACAAGATGTACTTATCATGCAGGTTGATATAGAGAAAGCATTTGATGATTCATCGGAACTTCATTGCTCAAACAATGACGGCTTTGGGCTTTGGTTCCAAGATGTGTTGAGTGGTCTATTTCCTATATGAGAATAGTCAATCTGCTGGAATTATTGATGGTGAGTTGACTCGATTATGGGATCTATCTGGGCTTTGGTTCCAAGATGTGTCGAGTGGTCTATTTCCTATATGAGAATAGTCAATCTGCTCGAATTATTGATGGTGAGTTGACTCCATTATGGGATCTTGGTAGATCGGTTAGGCAAGGTTGCCCTTTGAGTGCTATGTTGTATGCTATTGCTACGCACCCTCTTTTGTTGTACTTGGACTTCTTGACTGTGTCCGGGCATTTACATGGGTTGGAATTGCCATCTAGAGATCATTTTATGGTGCAAGCATATGCGGATGACTCCATGTTTTGGCCTAGAAATACACCGGAGGATGTTCAATGCATAATGGAAGCATTGCATCTTTATGGACTAGTTGCAGGATTGCAAGTAAACTTTCAAAAATCTAAATTGTTACCGTTGAATCTACTGGATTGGCACTCCGTATTATGGCCAGGGGAGATAGTAAAGCCTGATCAGATTGTGAGACATCTTGGATATCCGTTCACTTGGTCAGTTAATAATGCAAAATTATTGGATTGGGTTGAGAACAAATTGAGGTCTAAATTACACTATTGAAAATTATCCACTTGGCCGCTACATGTAAGACTCAGGATAGTACAATCCATATTGGTGGCATACATGCAATTTTTCGTGCCTATGTTGCGTTGGCCACCTCGTCGTATTCGAGCTTTGATGTCTCGAATACTGGAGCACTTTTGGTCTATTTCCTCTCCAAAAAAGGGTCTGCGTTTGCTTGCGATGGATACATTATGTACTCCGAAGCGTTGTGGTGGTTTGAATATTCTGCATCTAGGTTCTCATATTATAGCAAGAAAAGTCACATTGTTGTTGCATTGGTTGAGCAAAAGCAGCCTTGGACGCAAATGTTTGCGTTTTTGTGCTCTTATGCAGCCATCGTACTAGGATGTGGTTTTTGGTAAGTTTCAGGCCACAATACCTGGATGTCCTTTTGCTTCCAATCTTGTAGCGGATTGGAAATTAGTCACACAGGACTTGTTGGGGCATGGTAGAGATGACGCATGTGGCAACTCGCTTCGGTGAGAAAGTTTACATTGGAGTCGGGTTTTTGATAAAACTGTTGTTCAATGCTCTCCAAGACAGACTTATTCTCTCGCAAAAAGGTATTGGTAGCGTAAATGATATGATGGATACTGATGGACAGGTGCTTTCATTCAAACAGGCTGCTCTTAACTTTGAGCTTGGGATGCATTATAGGCGCATGTGGGACAACATTAAAAACGTGGTTGATTCCATATCTCTTGTTCCACCGTTGGTTGCAGAAAACCGAATTTGTGGTTGGCGCTATGATGGTTCTTTGGCCTCTTTGATTTTTGTAAAGAAAGTGTATGGCCATTTGCAATCGTTTTCTTGGATATACGAACATTGTAATAAGGTATGGAATATGAACAAGAGTCTTATTTGGTGGCGGAGTAAGGTCATGAAAGTGTGGCATGTAAAATTGCCTCTGAAGGAGAGACTGTTTATGTGGAGATGCATACTTGGGGTTCTCCCGATTGGCAATTTCTACGTTCTAGGAGATTGGCCTCTTCACGATGTGTTAGATGTGGTGCAACAGCTGAGACCATTCCACATTTACTATGGTCTTGTTCTCATACGCTGCAGTTTGTGGACTGCATCTCTACTGCTCTTTGCACACGTTTTCCTGGCATGCATTTTGGTAGATCTTTGTGGATCTTTGGAGTACTTCCGCCATTGGTTCGACCGTATGCATACTTTTTTGGTGGGGTCAGATTCAGGGCGCTTTGGACGGTGTGGAGAGCACGTAATTCCCTCATGTTTCAGCAGATGCGAGTGGACAAGCTTCAGATCCCTACATCCACTCGGCGTGCGGCCATGTCTATTGTTGGTCTTGCCTCTATCCGCTCCTCTCCACAACCGACTATTTTGTATCCAATTGTTGCATCCTTGCAAGGCAACTCCCATCTTCCATTCAGGAGGAGACACTACTGCTGCTGATGGCGATGATGATGATTAGGATGAGGATGAGGATACCCATCATGAACCCCCACTTAGATTACCCTCTCGCACCCTCCTCTTCAACTCGTTTGTCCCAAGCCCTTTCCCCTAATTCAGAATCGGTCCATCGCTCGCTTGTCCCTAGTCCTAGTTCACTTGACAAGGGTATTTAACTTTGGAGATGAATGAGAAAACTTAATTGAAATGAGCAAACTAATCACCCAAGGAGATTAAATAAAAAACTTACCCACCAAAAACTTTGAACATGATTCTGATTCTTCGTTTGTACATTCCCAATAAATGTGCCACAAACCTTTGAGTCAATTTCTTGGTTGTAAAGAATAATCTTGATTTGTCCAACACAGAGACCAACTTACAAACTTCAACAAACCATCCCATTACAACACGCAGAAGATGATCAAGAAAATGTCAAACATGAACCATGTAAAGTATTAATCATAAAATATGCTTTAAACATAACCCCATTATCTTGATCGATCAAATCTCTATCGTCAAAAATCAAAACAAGTCTTGAACTTTGTCAATGTAATCCACAGTCGAAAAAATCCGCCAGGGTGTCAGAGAAATTCATTGAGGAGGTCCGCATATCGTGTCTTGATTAAGCTTTTATTGAAAGACTGGGAAAAGGGGAGGACCTTCGCTTTAAGGTATACTTACATGCCTCTTATATATGCAGACACAATTTAAACACAATGGGCTGAAAGACAAATTGAACCCACATGTTTTAAGTATAATTACATGCCTCTTAAATAGGCACTTGAAGAAAAGAAAGGTAACCCTCTTGGAGGCACACTTTTCCCTTATAGAGGCATGTCCCAAAGGTTCCCTTATGCAAGCACCCTATGTGCGCTTATGGAAGGACCAAAGATGGAGGTTTCCCGATCTGCGTAAACAAAGATTTACCATGATAAGAAAAAAAAAAAGTGAAAAATTCACAAGGCCTATCCATTCCTATTGTTATTATTTAAGTTGTATGATTATCGCCACATTGCCACATGATAGAAACTTAATACTCACGATAATCATGTTAGATATTTTATCATCATTCAAACATTCTATATCCCATCAACATATCTCTTCAATAGATAAGCCATTGTAGGCTATAAGCATGTTAATGCTGGTCATGTGCTCTTTGGCTTATGCATCAACATGTGCTGTCTATCCTCTTTAGTCCAATCATTAGCGTATGTGGCACTTTCCATGTGACATTCATTTGAGGAGGTGTACTCGCTTCTAAATGAGTTGTACCAACTTCCAAACCTATTCCCTAGCTTCATGGGTGACCCCTTTGCAAGGGCTGATTTAAGATGAGTTTTGGAGCCATGTGCATTGTAATACACCCTGCTACTTTTACTAAAGATATATGAGGTGTACTAGCTTATAAATAAGTTGTACCAACTTTCGAACCTGTTCCCTAGCTTCATGGGTGATTAAGACGATTATAGGGGCTGATTTAAGGTGATTTTTTTGTTGGAATTAGGGTTGCAGAGAAACACACATAGCTTGGAGAAGATGAAGGAAGCTCAAGGCACACAATAGAGAGTGTGTTACTTAGTGTGCGATGGAAATATGGATAGCCCTAGAGTGATGGGCGTATATACAATGCACGGGAAAAAAACCTCCTAAAGAGGGAAAAAATGCCCCGGGGTCCTAGTGTGTTCACACACATCACTACCACATGTATATGGGAACAAATCCCCCCTGGAGTGATGCGGTGAACGAGAGCTGGCACATGAGTAAAGGGAAGTGCCATGCCCTAAGGACATGATCAGTCCACAAAGGGGAGTAAGCCCAAAGCTTTGCGAAAAGCTTCGAGCTTCTCACGAGACAATGCCTTTGTGAAAAGATCTGCAAGGTTGTCCTGTGTTGGCACATAAGCCAAGCTAATCTCTCCTGCTAAGAGCCTCTCCCTGACATAGTGGTAATGCACCTCAATGTGCTTTGTGCGAGCATGAAAAATTGGGTTCCTCGCAACTGCCAATGCGCTCTGACTGTCAGTGTAGATAGTGTTGGCAGTGTCCTGTCCAACAGCCAAATCAACTATAAGGCGTCTGAGCCATACACACTCAACCGTAGCTATGAAGACTTCCCTGTACTCAGCCTCACAACTCGAAGTGGCCACAGTAGGTTGCTTCTTGATCAACCATGATATACATGAACTGCCAAGCATGAAACAAAAACCAATTGTGGACACTCGCGTGTCAAAACAACCAGCCCAATTTGAGTCCGAAAAAGCATGTAAGTCTGGCGGCAATGATCCCCCCTTGGGATAAAACAAGCCAAGATGTAAAGTGCCACTAAGGTAGCGGAAAATCCTCTTGACAGCCTGCCAATGCTTAGACCTTGGGTTATGCATAAATCTGATGACCTGTGAGATTGCAAACTGAATATCCGGCCTCGTGTTACATACATAAATGAGGCAGCCAACAACAGTTTGGTAAAGAGTTACATTAGCAGGATCGCCAGCATCATGTAGACTCAACTTCAAACCTGTTTCCATGGGAGTGGCAATAGGTTTGCAATCCTCAAGTCCAAACTTACAGAGCAATGTCTCTATGTAACTTTTGTGACACAAGGCAATACCACCATCACACTGCTTAAATTGTATACCCAAGTAATGATGCAACAGCCCCAAATATTTCATCTTGAAAGTAGCATTCAAATCAGCCTTAAATTCAACAATATGTCTCTCATTTGGTCCAGTGATCAGCAAATCATCGACATAAAGAACCACAATGAGAAGTACATCACCCTCAGGCCTTACATAGAATGTGCTTTCTATTGGACTGTTACGAAAGCTTAGTTTTACCAAATGAGTTTCAGTTTTCTCATACCAAGCACGAGGAGATTGCTTCAACCCATACAAAGCCCTGTTACATCTACACACTTTGTCCTCTTGTTCTTTTATGACAAAACCGCGAGGCTGCGTTACTTAAACTTCCTCAAATATGTCACCATTCAAGAAAGCAATAACAATGTCTGATTGATGTACATCCCAACCAAAATGAGGTGCCAATGCACATAGAAAACACACAGTAGTCATACGACAAGTGGGAGCAAAAGTCTCTTCATAATATATGCCTTTTTGCTGTGCATAACCCTTTGCAACAAGTCGAGCCTTATGGCGATCGATCTCACCATTCGGCTTGCGTTTCAACTTGTAGACCCACTTCGTACCAATGGCCTTTTTGCAGGAGGCAAATCTCATAAAGTCCATGTGTCATTTTTTATAAGTGCATCATATTCTGATTGCACGGCAGCCATCCAATTTTCTGAATTCTGTGCTTCATCAAAAGACAGAGGCTCCTCAATATCATGTAAGCTAGACACAACCGAAGCATAACAATCTAATGGATAAGATGCATGGAGAGAGCCTGAACGAGTACGACTAGACAAAGGTGCATCCAATTTACTGTCACGCAAAGTGTGCACCAGCCATTTTGGCATACCTCTAGCCTGCTCATTTTCAGCCCTTTCCTCATCAAGTTCATCATGTACATCTGCATCAGTAATAGGCTGATCTGTAAAATTTTTAGAAACCCCGATAGGCTATACATTTGCCTCATTGGAACTTACATTCATATTTCCACCACTGAAAAGAGGCAACAAAGTGTTATAAATGTCCTGTGAGCTTACATTACTGCCTCTAGTACATGATAGCTGAACAGAACCTTCCACAAACACTATATCCCGTGAAACGAGAGTACATTTTGTTTACGGATGACACAACTTGTAACCTTTGCTTTTAGCACTACAACCAACAAAAATACATTTGATAGCCTTATCTTCCAATTTTTTGCACTGTGTTTGTGGCACCAAAGCATATGACAAACAGCCAAAAACACGCATGTGCTCAATAGAAGGCTTCCTATCATGCCATGCTTCATATGGAGTAATAGACTGCAAAGCTTTCATAGGACACATGTTTAGTACATAAGTGGCACACATGATGGCCTCAAGCCAAAAGGAATGCGGCAAAGCTTGACTTTTGACCATACATCGTGCCATCTCCATAAGTGACCTATTTTTCCTCTCAACAAGACCATTTTGCTGAGGTGTATAAGGCACTGTACATTGGTGTTTTATCCCACGACTAGCCAGAAATGCATTAAATTCATGAGACATTTACTGCCCCCTCCATCAGAACGGAGGGTGCCCATAGTACATTTCGAGACATTTTCAACCATAGCCAAAAAAAAATTAAAGCACATAAAAACTTCGGACTTCGCTTTAAGCAGAAATACCCATGCATGCCTGGAGTAGTCATCAATAAAAGTCACGAGGTACAGGTAATTGCCCAAGGACGAAGTTTGCATGGGCCCACAAACATCACTACGCACAAGCTGCAACTTGCATGTGGCCCTAACTGATACATCCTTTGGAAACTTAGAACGCTCCATCTTACCCAAAATACAGCCTTCACCAACATGTTTGACAGGTGCTTCAAGAGGCAGCAAAGAAGCAACCATGTCAGATTTCTGTAAACGCAGCAAACTGGTGAAGCGGTCCGAGGCCGGCAACAAGAAGAGCAACCTCTAGACACCCTTCAAGGCTCCCGTGCTGCTCAATGGGGCTGGGGCACAACACAACACAAACCAAAACAACAAATCCACAGCCAAATCCCAACTACACAAGGGGCACCACCTAGTTTAAGAGCGAACTAGGACGCAAAAGAGGAGAATCGTTAGAGCAACCCACAAACAAGCAAGGAATTTACACTAACCCTAACAACAATGGAACACTCTCACACACTAATACACGAGAGAGGGAGAGAGAGAGATAGTGCTCGGGCTGCTTTGAAACGTATCGGCAATGATCAAGCAAACACAATTATATATGTAAGAAAGAGAGAGAAAGGGGGAGGGGGTGTTTGTTGCATTAATACCTTCTTACAAATCTGTCATGACAAATCAAAGTGAGATTAGTATTTGTTCAACATAGCTTGCGTAAATTTCACCACAACACATCACAAGAAAAGCCACCCCAATCACTGTCTTAAGGCCAGGGGAGTCCTCTCCACCCTGTCGCCCTCTTACAGTATGTGGGATTTATGGCTAGATTGATGACAACACCAGAGACAAGCTATCAAGAACTTAACAAAAAACACCAAGACACTTACGCATCATTGTTGTCCATTACTTCACGTTGGAAGGGAGAAAAAGTATCCAAGCTTAGTCCAAATCCACCCTCCTTGATTCAGCAAATGTTGGGCTTACACTAGTAGGAGAAATGATAGATTTCCTACTCTCAATTGAATGATCACTCTCTCTCTTACAATGGCATAGAGTTCCCTTGCTAATCCCCTATTACAACACATGCACATGCATAAGACAATGAGCTTCCACTCAAGAGCTCCTTCTAGAGAGGTTGAGCTTGGCTTCTCAAGCTATAGCATAGTGCTCTTGCTTATGGCTCCCTCCTTTTGTGCTAGCTACACCCTCCTTTTATAGCAATTTTGAAGGCTAGGGTTACTCCTCTAACCATGGTTGGGTTAGATTTTCAGCAATTTATCTAATTTCTTTTGCTTGGAATTATCAAGAAGTTGGTGGGGAAAGAGAGAGGAGAGAAATGGAGGTGATAGGACTTTTCATAGTGGGTTAGTGTTAGTAGAGTTAGTATTAATTTACAAATGGAATTGGATATTTACAATGGGAGTATCCATGTAGGATACAAATGAGGAGAAAAACTCTTAAGAGGTAAGAAAAGGTGGATTTCTTACAAGGTTGATGCTCCAAGTGTCTTGAGTAGGGCCAATTTTGACGCTTGTTGACGGTCCACTAGCTTTGACGGTACATTTTTTCTCCACTCTTGACCTTCCTTGAGAGACAAGGTAATTGAAGCTGAGTAATCAACCACCATGATGCTGTCTTTTAAGAGAAGAGGCTGAATTTTGTGGTTTTTTTGATAGATATGGGTAATTTGGAGGAGGAAAAATGAGACTAGGTGGTCAATTTTGGAATGGAATTGTGTGTGGGAGGTATGAGTTCACCATGGTTTCTCTTATTCTTCAAGGTTGAGGAGAAGGTGAGTAGGGTGCAGAGAGGAGTGGTGAGAGAGGTGGGAATGATGAGTGGAGAACTGTGTGTGAAAGAGGAAAATGATAAAGTGGAAGAGAGAGTGTGGCTGCATAGCATGGGAAAACTGGGGTCCACTAATAAAATCATAGCTCACAGCTCGTAGCTCAAAAAAATATGAAAAAATTTGAGGCAAAAGTTCAGCCCACGAGCTACAACTTTTGTTTGTATCACCTTTTCAAATTCGGAGAGCAAGTGAATTTTAAAAATTCAGCAAAACCGACCGTTTTTTTCCACTGCACAAGGTCCTTGTGGGGTCCTTCTTTGGATGATTCTTTTGAATACCTCCAAGAGTGAGCCCTCCATAGTGCATGTATGCATGCCACCTACCCTTGACCTTATTTGGTAGGTCTATAATTGAAGATATTGTTGAGATTATGATATAAGTGAATAGTACAACTAAGAAAATCAAATATTGAGGGGTCTAAAAAATATGTACATGTCAAATATAAATAATATAAGTGGAAAAATTATAAAGGGGTCAAAAGAAATCTCTCTCATTATGAGGCTACCATAAAAAGATAAATATTTTTGGTGTTCTAATTTTATTAAAAAAAACAAAACAAAATAGATGTAGGAAGGGAAAAATCACAATAGTGAAAAAATATACACATAAATAAAACTAGTTTTTTTGGATTTTTGTTGGGGTGGAGTTACACCAAATATAAGAGAAGCTTACATGAAAATATTTCTATATGGAATAAAGAGTATGAAAAATGGTAAGAAAAATTGTGGTAATGGTGAGGCAATGTACAGAGCATAAATAACACACACCTAGGTAGATATATTTAAATAAATATCAAAATAATTATGAAAAAATCTTTTATTTAGGCCCTATATACAAAGAAATATTTACATACGCATGGGCCATAATATACTTATTTTTTTATTTTTTTATTTTTTTGGCTCAACTAGCCTAATGACTAGCTAATTGAGAGTTTTTTAAGAAGATATGGGAAAAGTCCCGTGACTCACGCACGCCTATGTACAGTGAAATGGTAGGGATAGCCACAGTGTTTGGGTGATTTTGGTAGGGTGAGGTAACTCACTGTGGCAATTACAAAGAGCTGAAAAACGGCTATCATTAGCCCTCCCCCTGGATGATGGTATATTCATGTACCATCATAGAGCATCTTTTCCAAAGAGAGTGCTTCAGAGTCCTTGAGGAGATCTTTATTGTTTGGACCCTCAGAATTTTGGCTAGAGTTACACTCATGCTTCATGTAACAATACTTACATGAGACAGTGGCCTTTTGACATATCTTTGGTAGATCCTTTGGTAGAAGGCGACTCAAATAGGGCTTCAAGCGATACCCGTTTACTTTCCTCGAGTGCTCTTTACCATTCAAGTCCATAAGCTGATAGTAACTTGAATTGAAAGCCTTCTTGACTATGTATGGCCCTAGCCATCTTGTTTCAAATTTGGCATCAAAACGATTATCGAGTCGATTGTCATACCTTAGCACAAGATCTCCTTCATTGATGCCTTTGTCCTTCAGTTTCTTGTCAAGCTTCTCCTTTGTCTGTGTGGCTTTCCTCTTATAGCACTCGTATGCTGCTTCTCTTTTCCACTCAAGCTCAGCTAAGGTAAGAAGTCGATCCATCCATGCTTCTTGATCATCTTGTGCTGATTTGCCATGAAGTCGCATTGTTGGAATGTTTAGCTCAATTGGTTGTAAAGCCTCTTGACCATAGACCAAGTGAAATGGTGTGAACTCCATGGCTTCCCTATATGTGGTTCGATACGCCCACAAGGCACCATCCAAGAAGTCATCCCACAACTTTGTCTTGTTTTTCACCATCTTTATAATGATGCCTGCAATGACACCATTAGCTTTTTCTACCAAACCATTTGATTGGGGATAGTAGGGTGTACTGTGACGATGTAGAATGTGAAGTTCTTCATAGACTTCTTTGAGCAATCCCTTTCTAAACCCTGGATCATTATCAGAAACAATCTCCAAAGGTGTCCCAAATCTACAACAAATGTGAGTGTAGACGAATTTTCTCACTGTCTTCTCATTTACCTTTGCCACACTTTGTGCTTCCACCCACCTAGTCATATAGTCTACAGCCACTAGAATGTAGAGTTTACCATTTTTTGTCCTAGGCAGAGGACCCATAGCATCAATGCCCCACTTTTCAAAGGGTCCATTTGCAAGCACGATTTGCCTTGGACCATAAACCAATCTTCTATTCCCATTTACCTGACATTTGTGACAACTTTTACACCAATGTTGGACATCCACATGCAGACTTGGCCAAACATACCCCGCAAGCAAAATCTTCTTCACAGTTAATTCTTGGGCAAAATGACCACCACATGCTTCTTCATGCAAACCTTTTAGAATGGCTGGAATTTCCTCAATAGTTGGTACTCTTCTGCATACTTGATCCCTCCCTCTTTGATAGAGGGAGCCTTCTAGGAAGAGATATGCGCTTGCCTTCTTCATGAGTCTCCTATTTTGAGCCTTCGTGAAGTCTTGTGGAAACTCTCCCTCCAAAATGTAGCTAATAATGGAAGTCAATGACTCCAATCCCTGGTATCTCGGTTGCTTGACAGTTGCTGCCACCATGATGACCTGCACTTCTTTCTCAACACATGTAACTACTTGCTGTGCAAGTAAATCCGCATCTTCATTATGTTTCCTAGGAATATGATATAGTTGCACCTCCTCAAATTGATTAAATAGCCTACGGATGGTATGAACTTTGGCCCTTAGTCTTTCATTTTTGCATGCCCAGATGCCTAAAATCTGCTTCATAATGAGAAGTGCATCCCCTTTTACCATGAGACGTTGTATACCATGGCCAATGCATATTTTTAAACCATGAAGTAGTGTGTCATATTCTGCTTCATTGTTGCTAGCTGAACTTGGTAGATTGAACTTCTCTTTCATGACCACCTCTCCACTTGGGTTGAGCAACACTAGCCCTCCCCCTGCTTTTCTCGTGGCTCGACGAAAAGCTCCATCAAAGAACAAGGTAAAATCATTAGGAATACTTTTTCGTGGTGACAATGGTAGGGTCTTTACTTCAGGCACCTTAATCTCCTTTTCATGCACCCTATAAGTGAGAATCCCTGCCAATTGTGCATGCACACTATCTTCTACCTTGAAAGAGTATTGAAACTCTTGCAACTCCATAATCCACTTTGAGATACTAGTACTAAGATTCATTTGAGATGACACCCAAGGGAACAAATTCTCTGCGGTGAGGATTACAAAAGGTTTTGGGAGCAAGTAGGATCTAAACTTCCTTATCGCAAACATGAGAGAAAGCATCATGAGTTCTGCTTCTGTGTAGTCTCTCTCCAAAGCATTCATGACCCTACTAGCAAAGTAGATGGGTCGCATCCTTGTACTGTGGGGATCTTGTTGTAGCAACACAGCACCAATTGTTTCCCTTCCAACACTAGAGCTAACAAAGAATGTGTACTCCCAACAAGGAGGCATGAGTGTTGGTAGCTCTGACAAAATGACTTTAATGTTACAAAAATACTCTTCAAGCTCATTAGACCATGCAAATTCTACTTGTTGTGTCAACTTTTGCAAAGGATGAAGCAACTCCGAGGCTAAGTGAATGAAGCGTGACATATACTTCACCTTCTGAATGAAAGAGATGACCTCCTTAAGACTCTTCGGTGATGGGAGCTCAATAAGAGCCTTTGCCTTTGAAGGATCCACCTCAATGCCTTTATAGGAAACCTTGTGACCAAGCAAGATCACTTCATCCTCAGCTATGTGACACTTGTCGGGGTTGAGTTGACCTCCCATGTCATAGAGCTTCTTTAAACCTTCTTCTACCCTTTGTAGATGCAATGATTTTGAGCTATAAATGCAAAAATCATCAATAAAAACCCTAATGGACTTTCCAAAGAATGCTTGAAACACCATGTTCATGAAGCGTTGGAAAGTTGCAGGAGCATTTGTCAGGCCAAATGGCATGACTCTAAAAGCATAACAACCCCAAGGAGTGATAAAGGTTGTTTTCAATTGATCCTCCAATGCGATACCTATTTGAAAGTAACCCGAGTAGCCATCACACACAATGTACTTCTCATGACCAGCTACTTCATTTAGTATCTCATCCTGAAATGGGAGGGGAAAGTGATCTCTTTTTGTTGCCCCATTAAGTGGACGATAATCCACACACACCCTCCACTTGCCGTTTTTCTTAGGAGTGACAACAACAGGAGAGACCCACTCTGAATTCTCCACTGGATAAATGAAACCTGCTGCTAGAAGCTTTCTTACCTCCTTGAGTAAAGCCTGCTCCTTGATGACTCCTAGCCTTCGTAGCTTCTGAGCCTTAGGTGTGGCCTCTGGCTTCAACTCAATTTTGTGTTGAACAGCATCTACTCCACGCACATCGGTGTAGTCTTTAGCAAAAAGCCTAGGAAACTTACTTAGCACACATTTGAACTCCTCTCTTTCATCCTTTGTAAGTGTTGTTGATAGCATACCTTCCAGCATTCCTTCATCTTCCACCTTTTGGTTCTCTTGGGAACCTACCTCTTCCAAACCTCGACAAGAGGTCTCTTGGTTGCTTGGCTTAAACCTTACCCCCATGACTTCGATGGAAGACTCCTCTTCAATAATGTTGCTACTACCTTCTTCTTCTGAAGTGCTATCGGTCCAACCTTCTTCCGTCTCATTTTGAGATGATTCTTCATGGAGCTCCTCTTGGCGTTGCTCCTTCATGTCAAAGACAACCTTCTTATGATTGTCATTCCTGCAAATTAATTTCCCACTCTCCCAATCCTGCAAAGCTCGCATTTTCATTAGCCATGGTCTTCCTAGGATAAATGGGTAACCATTTCCCTTGGTAGACATGACATAGAAATCCACTGCCTTCTTAATGCCAAAGACCTCTACAAAAACATTTTTACAAATGCCTACGCACCTAGCCTTGCTATTGTTTGCCATTTTCACTTTGATTTCAGGTGTCTCATGGATGTGCATGCCTAGTCTTTGCATGAGCCCTTCTGTCATAATGCAAATTTGTGCACCCCCATCCACTAGACCTTTCCTAACCAATCTTCCTTTTATGTAACAATCTAGCACAGGTGTAATATCCTCGTTCATTTCAGCATGTGCAATTTTTACAACAGGCACACTCTCTTTTACCTTTCTCCTAGTGCTAACTTCCTTTGCTAAATCCCTCCTAGCTTGTGGGCATAATGCAAGAATCTAAGGCCATGAGATATCAGGACCCTTACCTCTCATGTCTTCCAACAGGTTGTATGGAGCCATACCATGTCCAAGAGGGAAGTCTTGGAGATTGATACGACGTCGAGTCCTCTTAGCTTCCTTGGTCTCCTTTGCCTTCTTGCCTTGTCCATGGTCACTCTGTGATGGGACACCCTCTTTCTCTTTACCTTTTCCTCGGCCACGCTTAATGCCATTTGCTTCCATGTCAACCTCATTTGAGTTTGTCACCTCTACCACATGCACATTTGGATATGGCAACGGTGGAACTCCTTCTATCCCTTGTGGAGGTGGTCTTGGTCCATTTGGTCTTTGCAGAAGCCTTGGTTGTTGACCAGCTCCTTCACCTGCATTCATAACTGGGTAATTCAAGTTAGGTCTCCCTGGCTCCCCACGGGGCCAAGGACAATTATACATCCCATGTCCAGACTCTCCGCAATTCCAACATTGCAAGACTCTCCTAGGTCGTGGATCTCACTCTTCAGACTTCTTTGCTTGTCCCTTTGGACCTAGAGCTTGTGCAAGGTGAATTGACAGGCTGCTTAAAGATTCGTTTAACTTCTCAATTACTTCCGCCGGTACCTCAGGAAGCTCCCTCGATGTTGATGCTTGTGACTTACCTTTGGGTCTAAGACCTTCTATTGGAACCTCTCCCCTTAAGCACTTGAGTTTCCTATACTTCTCAGCAGCCCTAGTTTCCGCTGCATCAAAGGTAGCAGGTGCACCCGCCTCAACTTTTACCTTAAGGTCAGGAAAGAGTCCGGCTATGAACCTCTCCTTCTTTAGAAATTCTGCACCATCACCAGGGTTAGCAACATTTTGTATCCATAGAGCCCAAAGACGTAGGAACTCTTGCTTGTACAAGTAGTAGTCATCTAAGTCTTTTTGCTTATGAGAAACAATGTCTTGCCATAATTTCTGAGTGTTTTGGGGATCAAAGAAGTATTTCTTGAAACGATTCAAAACTTCTGTGTAATTCCCCTTAACTTCCTCAGGCAAAGAGTCAAACCAAGTGCTAGCATCTTTCCTAAAGACCACCTCAAACATTTCTACACGTTCTTGATCAGTTATTATCCTCTTGATACGGCAAGACATCTTGAAATTCGCTAAAAATAATTTTGCATCCTCTCCAGGCTCTCCAAAGAAAAGAGGATACCCAGACATTTGACGTTGGCTTTCCATTGAATTGATTTCGAAGTGACACCCGTTTTTGTTTTTCTTTCTTAAAAAGATTTACACAATAATGTTTTCTAGCTTGCAATCTATTCTACAACAAAATAAAGATATTCACATCAAACGACCTATGATAATTAATAAGAGGTAGGATGACAGGGTTTGGTGATGCGAGAATTTCTCCTACTCTTTGGGCACCAAACATGAACACCATACGTTGTTGAAAATGGATTTTCCTACTAATTGCAATGTTTATACTAATGTGTGGAGTGAAATGGAAGGGGAAAACCTCTATTCCTGGGCCATTATCCATGGTCTATGCATGACCTAATGCTTAAAACAAAACAAAAATATAGACGTCCAAACTAAGGTCGTACCTAATGAGAGGCAAAATAAAAGGATTTACTGAAGCGTTTATCTCGGCCAACCTAAGAGGACCTAGAATTCTACGAATGACACGTTGAAATTGCAACTTAGTACTAACAATTATGTGTACTTTTTGCCTTGCAATGGGAATGAAGGGATCATACAAATTTTCGTGATTCATGCAAACTACTTGACTATGCTAAAGGTTGATTCTACACAAAAATACACAAGCCGTCCTCAGTGGGGGCACCAATTTGAGGCGGTCCGGGGCGGGCAACAAGAAGAGCAACCTCTAGACACCCTTCAAGGCTCCCGTGCTGCTCAATGGGGCTGGGGCACAACACAACACAAACCAAAACAACAAACCCACAGCCAAATCCCAACTACACAAGGGGCACCACCTAGTTTAAGAGCGAACTAGGACGCAAAAGAGGAGAATCGTTAGAGCAACCCACAAACAAGCAAGGAATTTACACTAACCCTAACACCAATGGAACACTCTCACACACTAATACACGAGAGAGGGAGAGAGAGAGATAGTGCTCGGGCTGCTTTGAAACGTATCGGCAATGATCAAGCAAACACAATTATATATGTAAGAAAGAGAGAGAAAGGGGGAGGGGGTGTTTGTTGCATTAATACCTTCTTACAAATCTGTCATGACAAATCAAAGTGAGATTAGTATTTGCTCAACATAGCTTGCGTAAATTTCACCACAACACATCACAAGAAAAGCCACCCCAATCACTGTCTTAAGGCCAGGGGAGTCCTCTCCACCCTGTCGCCCTCTTACAGTATGTGGGATTTATGGCTAGATTGATGACAACACCAGAGACAAGCTATCAAGAACTTAACAAAAAACACCAAGACACTTACGCATCATTGTTGTCCATTACTTCACGTTGGAAGGGAGACAAAGTATCCAAGCTTAGTCCAAATCCACCCTCCTTGATTCAGCAAATGTTGGGCTTACACTAGTAGGAGAAATGATAGATTTCCTACTCTCAATTGAATGATCACTCTCTCTCTTACAATGGCATAGAGTTCCCTTGCTAATCCCCTATTACAACACATGCACATGCATAAGACAATGAGCTTCCACTCAAGAGCTCCTTCTAGAGAGGTTGAGCTTGGCTTCTCAAGCTATAGCATAGTGCTCTTGCTTATGGCTCCCTCCTTTTGTGCTAGCTACACCCTCCTTTTATAGCAAATTTGAAGGCTAGGGTTACTCCTCTAACCATGGTTGGGTTAGATTTTCAGCAATTTATCTAATTTCTTTTGCTTGGAATTATCAAGAAGTTGGTGGGGAAAGAGAGAGGAGAGAAATGGAGGTGATAGGACTTTTCATAGTGGGTTAGTGTTAGTAGAGTTAGTATTAATTTACAAATGGAATTGGATATTTACAATGGGAGTATCCATGTAGGATACAAATGAGGAGAAAAACTCTTAAGAGGTAAGAAAAGGTGGATTTCTTACAAGGTTGATGCTCCAAGTGTCTTGAGTAGGGCCAATTTTGACGCTTGTTGACGGTCCACTAGCTTTGACGTTACATTTTTTCTCCACTCTTGACCTTCCTTGAGAGACAAGGTAATTGAAGCTGAGTAATCAACCACCATGATGCTGTCTTTTAAGAGAAGAGGCTGAATTTTGTGGTTTTTTTGATAGATATGGGTAATTTGGAGAAGGAAAAATGAGACTAGGTGGTCAATTTTGGAATGGAATTGTGTGTGGGAGGTATGAGTTCACCATGGTTTCTCTTATTCTTCAAGGTTGAGGAGAAGGTGAGTAGGGTGCAGAGAGGAGTGGTGAGAGAGGTGGGAATGATGAGTGGAGAACTGTGTGTGAAAGAGGAAAATGATAAAGTGGAAGAGAGAGTGTGGCTGCATAGCATGGGAAAACTGGGGTCCACTAATAAAATCATAGCTCACAGCTCGTAGCTCAAAAAAATATGAAAAAATTTGAGGCAAAAGTTCAGCTCACGAGATACAACTTTTGTTTGTATCACCTTTTCAAATTCGGAGAGCAAGTGAATTTTAAAAATTCAGCAAAACCGACCGTGTTTTTCCACTGCACAAGGTCCTTGTGGAGTCCTTCTTTGGATGATTCTTTTGAATACCTCCAAGAGTGAGCCCTCCATAGTGCATGTATGCATGCCACCTACCCTTGACCTTATTTGGTAGGTCTATAATTGAAGATATTGTTGAGATTATGATATAAGTGAATAGTACAACTAAGAAAATCAAATATTGAGGGGTCTAAAAAATATGTACATGTCAAATATAAATAATATAAGTGGAAAAAATATAAAGGGGTCAAAAGAAATCTCTCTCATTATGAGGCTACCATAAAAAGATAAATATTTTTGGTGTTCTAATTTTATATAAAAAAAAAAACAAAAACAAAATAGATGTAGGAAGGGAAAAATCACAATAGTGAAAAAATATACACATAAATAAAACTAGTTTTTTTGGATTTTTGTTGGGGTGGAGTTACACCAAATATAAGAGAAGCTTACATGAAAATATTTCTATATGGAATAAAGAGTATGAAAAATGGTAAGAAAAATTGTGGTAATGGTGAGGCAATGTACAGAGCATAAATAACACACACCTAGGTAGAAATATTTAAATAAATATCAAAATAATTATGAAAAAATCTTTTATATAGGCCTTATATACAAAGAAATATTTACATACGCATGGGCCATAATATACTTATTTTTTTTATTTTATTTTTTTGGCTCAACTAGCCTAATGACTAGCTAATTGAGGGTTTTTTAAGAAGATATGGGAAAAGTCCCGTGACTCACGCACGCCTATGTACAGTGAAATGGTAGGGATAGCCACAGTGTTTGGGTGATTTTGGTAGGGTGAGGTAACTCACTGTGGCAATTACAAAGAGCCGAAAAACGGCTATCATTGGTAAAATTCGGATGACCAAAACATGCATGCCAAAGTTTTTCATCTGAAATAGCCCTTGAATCTGCAACAGCATTTGCAAAATTTTGTCCACACTTGTTATACAAAGTGAGCTTATACAGCCCACGGCACAAAGGCCATATGCAACAATTTCATCACCAAAACTGAGATCTTGGACTGTACATCTGTCATCCACAAATTTGACTACAAGTCCAAGTCTAGCAAGTGCGGATATAGACAAGAGATTCTTCTTGATCCCAGGTACATAAAGTGCATCAACAAGTGTGAAGGAACTGCCATTTGCAGCAATAAGCACAATCTTTCCAACTCCCTGAACTGGATAAGAGGCATTGTTGGCACAAGTGAATGAATTTCCATGAGGGACAGACTCGAGAGAGGTGAACAATTCACGATGTGAGGTAATGTACTTTGTAGAACCACTATCGAAATACCACACATGTGAATCTGCAACAATTGACAAGCATGCATCATGGACAACAGGATTGTAAGTGCACTCTGCACTAAAAGCCCATTGTACATCAACATCAGTAACACAGTCTCATTTCACAGAAGACTCAACAATGGCTGCATTTGTAGTGGAACCAGCATTTGCAAGGGAACCACCCTCTTTCTTCTTAGCCTCTTTGGCCTTCAACTTAGGACACTGCTTGATCAAGTGATCATTAGCTTTACAATAATGGCAACGTATCTTCTTTTTGCCTTTATCACCAGAATTTCTAGACGAATTGCTGCCAGAAAAAGCATTAGGAGTAGAAGTTTTGCCACTCACAGCAGAACCATAAGAAGTGGTTGCATTGCTATTACCACCCTTTCTTTGAGAAGCAATAAAATCCTATTCAACTGCACGCTGCCTAGTCTTGTTTTTTTTTGGAAAGTGACTCTTGCAACAGCAATGTGCATAATGCATCAAACTTGACAACTTCAGGATTTCCTTGGGTCATCAGTCTCCAAGTACTAGCAAAAATCTGGTAGGGATCTGGTAAGGCATTAAGAATAGTCTGCACAAGGGAACTGTCTGAAATGACTTCACCTGCAGACATAAGTTGCTCATTGATATCCTTGACACTAGCAAGAAAATTGTCCATATCATCTTCCTCATACATAATCTTTGACTCCACCTCTTTATGCAGCAAAGCAACTTTAGTCTCATTGCGGCTTGCATAAAGACCTGCTAGAATATCCCAAGCCTGTTTTGCAAATTTTGCTAAACGGATGTGAGGAACAATGGTGCACTTCACAGACAACACAATCAATGCATGAGCTTGTGCATCCTTTACATCCCAATGAGCTTTTTCTGCCGTAGGCAAAACAACTCTAATAGCAGCAATCCTTGCAACAAGACATGCATCATCCTCAGAACCAGGACGTACATCAATGCCCTACACAATATTCAAGACGCCTTTTGACACAAGAACGTGTTGCATCATATAAGCCCACATAGGGTAATTGTCCCCATCCAACCTGTCCTCAGCAGCAAACATCTTGAACACATCTGTGTTGTTGTCAGCCATAGTAAATGTTGCACCTGATGTGAAAACTACCCGAAAAGAGGAGAAACGAAGCGAGAACAACGCGTGCTATATAGCACAAACCGTAGAAGACTGTACGGCACCTGTTATGTAGAAAATGGCACTGAAAAAAATTCTACACAAAATGAGAAAATAGCCTTTGTAGACCTGCCTGTAGTGGAAACAGAGGCCGAAATGAGCCCGAATCAAAAAACTGAGCAGACTAAGCTCTATGAGCACTCCCGAAATTTTAGTTGACCTATGAACGCTTTCCAAAACCTCACTGTAATCGGAGAAATGAGCAGGCTTATGCTGGAGCAGCTGGCGACTAAGCCCGGGAGGACGTAACTTGCCCTTATACCAGTTGTTGGAATTAGGGTGCAGAGAAACGCACACACATTGGAGAAGACAAAGGAAGCTCAAGACACACAATAGAAAGTGTGTTACTTAGTGTGCAATGGAAAGATGGATAGCCCTAAAGTGATGGGCGTATATACAATGCACACGGTGAAAAAACCTATTAAAGAGGGAAAAAATGCTCCAGCGGTCCTAGTGTGTTCACACACATCACTACGACATGTATATGGTAACATTTTTAGCCATGTGCATTGTATCACACCTCGCTACTTCTACTAATGTAGCCTACTCTTGTATATAGTCCTTGTGCTATTATCAATAATCTAGTTCATTTCATCTTGATTATCTCATGTGTATTGTGCCCATAGTTACTGATGTAGTCATCATGTCATAATAACTAATATCTAATTCTCCTAAATGATTTTCTCATGTTAAACTGATCATTTAATATGGGAAAGTGCCAGGGGAGAAAAAGCTAGAATATTGGTAAGGCTAGAAGAATGGTCATAGTAGGGATCCAAAGGAGGAGAAAAAGGTATCCAAAGAGGGACCATCTGCAAAAGAGCAATGTGCATCAATGGGCTTCAAAGACCCTAAGGTTAAGCCCATTAAGACTTCCAAAAAGCTTAGGTTCCAAAATTCCAATGAAATGTTCAATGGTCAATTCTTAGGGAAATTGGATGCTTTGGGAAGGCCACAAAGTCTTCCCACATCCCTAAATGGGTGGGGGTGAGCCGCCCTAAAGGTAGGGGAAGAGAGAGAAGAGGTGAGAGAACACATACACATGGACACTCAAGGCTTCCCTTTACACAAAGGGTATATTAGACACATGTCAGGTTCCTAGCCCAGTTGCCCCAATTCCTATTCAAATCCTATTGGATGTCCATAGAGGTGGACCAATGAGAATTAGGCTAGTGTAAATTTAGTCTAATTAATTTAAAAACACTTGATAAAAGAACCAATGAAAATTAAGTCTCCTAGAAGATTATTGGACGGCCTACCAAGGGGTCCAATAAGAATTAATCAGTCCAATGGCTTGCTTAATTCCTATTGGCCAGAGGGCAAAAAGGTCTAATGGAGATTTAAATGCAATATTTGAATTACTTAAACTCTCACTAAAGGGGAAAGAGGGACACTTGTCACAAGGCTCTCCATTTGACCACTTAATTTCCTATTGGCTAAGCTTGGCATGAGCCAATGAGGGGCCAAGAGGAGAAAATAGCAAGAGGGGTCAACCAAGAGTGAGAGGGGGCTGATTTGGGCTGATTTTTGCAAGGAATTATGGCACACACACTCACACAAACTCATGTGTGAAGTAAAGACGACTATCTCCTTCTCAAGCTTTAATGGAAAGCTTATTATCTACTCCAAGCTTGTGAGAAGGGAGGCCTACAACAACAATTATTAGCTTTGTGATGCAAATCCAACCAAGAGCCAAGCTCCAATGCATGCTCATCTTCTCTACCATGCTAATTACTAAGCTATGCTAAGTTATTAAGAGTGATTATGTGAGGACAAATGCCTCTTTCTCGTAAGAATATTTCTTCTTTCTCTAGATCTACTCTCATACCCCGCTAGCTCTCACCATCTTCGAAGGTGTGTGAGGTCTTGGGTCTGAGACCGTGAGGGAATTGATGTTGTCTTTTTCAAGTGTAAGCTTGGTGCTTGAAGCTTCCATCTTCATTGCACCAGCAAGGTATTGAAGAAACACAAAGTATTGTATTGTAAAATGTCTCCCTTGATGGGGGAAACCTATAATACAAAGCCTTTTGGAGGGGGGACCGGCTCCATGTACATCCGGTCCTCAACTTGTCAATAGCTTAATTTCTCTCTCTTTTTGAAGTATTGTTCATGCCGAAGTCTTACAAGGTATTATTCTTTTGTTGCTCTCTCTCCAACCAAGCACTCTTGCTATGCTCATTAGGAATCTATTCTTAATGAAATGCTCACTATGTCTATGTTAATTTTCGCTACACATAAGTTACTACCCCATTAAATGTTACATTGGTATCAGAGCACAAGGTTTCTCTTTTCTTGCTCAAGAAGAGAGGTCTTCAAGCTGACTATAAATGGTTGGTATTAGTAATTGCATTTGAGTAAGTAGAATAGGGATTTTTCAGCCTTAGAGTGTGCCTACTTCATGTAGATAACGAGGCAACACCGTCGAGAGCTATGATCTTAATGTTGGAGTCCTACGGGGCTTGCCTACGGCTTAACCACTATTGAGCTATTAGAAGCTTGACAGGATCCGGTGTTGTTTTGGTGGTGAAAGACACTCTCTTCTATTCCTTACAATGAATGATATTCGAGCTGCGGGTACATGAGCTTGAGTGCTTTTCTAAAGGGTTAAGAGGAGTAGCAACTAGGGCTTGAAGTGCCAAAGTACACTTAAACAAATTTACATCTAAAATTTGTTAGAATGACTGATAATAGTAAAGAGAGTGAAATTAATGTTGATAACTTTGATTTTGCTAATGAACAGGCTACTAATGATGCCCCTATGCTCGTTAATTACCTTGTTACCAGGCTTCAACAAGCTATGGGCAACCCATCCCTCCAAGGTGAAGTGCTAGAGCAATTGCGCACCCATGGTATTCTCCAAACTCCTCACAAAGAAGAGAGAGTACCTAGGAAGCCTCCTAGTGAGACTTCCAAAAGAGGACTTTCTTTGATAAGGGAAGAAGAATAGTATCCGTACGAAGGGCTCAAAAATCTACTACTCGACGACGCATCTCCTTCTCAAAGGAGAACTCGAGTTTCAATGGTAGAGCCCCCACCCAAAGAACGAGAAATAAGTGAGTCTCCAACCACCTCCGCGGAGATGGCTCTGCGAAGATGGCGGGCAAAATGCTTTCAAACACCCCCTAAATGGAGAAGACCATCGCATACTTCTATACACCATAATTTAAAGAGGGATGAGAGAAAACAAGAGAAGAAAAAGACGAGAAAGAAGTCACCCTCTTCTCGATCTTCTTCATCGTCTTCCTCTTTTGAAGAAAGTTCACAGAGGGAGGAAAGAGCATCTCTTTCTTACCTACGATGGCACTTTTGGTGCTACGTACAAAGTCTTGGCCTTTATCCAACAATTCGATGCGACATTTGGAGATGAGAGCTTCACAGAGTCCTCTAAGCTACGCCATGTAGCTATGCATTTTCAAAAGTACGCCAGGCAATGGTGGTCTAGCCTACGAGCAAACGGTGAAGCTCCACGAACATGGAAAGCTTTAAGAGCTTCCATTATGAAGCAGTTTTTGACTACCGATGCCAAAGACAAAGTACTCAGCGAATGGAAAATCTTGAAGCTCTCTCCCTACGAATCTATTCAAAAATATGTAGACAAGGTTTGGGATTTACATCTCAAAGCCGTTGTCTTCAAAAAGATGAATTTTGGAGAGCAAAAACAACAATTTTGTGCGGGTTTAACTAAGGATGTGACGGACTATGTTAACTCCCAAAGGCCACGCACGATATCTGCGGTCATACACCATATCATGGTGGCTTCACGAATTAATTTTCAACAAGGGGCTAAGAGAAATCTTAAGCCCACGGAAAACAAGGACTGTAACAAGCTTAAGGGGAAGGACAATGTCCAAAAGTCTCCCAAAGGCAACGCCAACAACAATAAAGCTAAGAAGAAGGGAGTTTATAAAGGCAAAAATAAACTCTCCTGAAGAGCTAGAGCGTTAGCGGAAAGATAACCGTTGTTTCAAGTGCAGGGAGCAAGGGCATGCCTATCATACTTGCCCCCACAAGAATACATGTAATGAGCCTCCTAGACCTACCTTCGTCGAAATTCAAGAAGAGGATGCTCATGACAAAGGATCTCCTCTATGCCATGCTTGGTAAAAGGTAAGAGAACATGATGCTTTTATTCTCTTTGACCCTAGTTCTACTCACAATTTCATATCCACAAAGTTGGCCACCAAGCTAGACATCCAAACCTATGAGATGGGAGATGTCCTACTTGCCGATGGTGCTTCAAGGGGCAAGAAGCCTCAATCACTCCCGTAATTGGGAAATTGAGGCTCCATGCCCAAAGCTATGTAGACAAGGAGGATTTCTTTATCTCTCCTCTCAAGCACGAGGATGTTATCCTAGGGGCACCATGGTTTGATCGCATGGCTGCCATTGTTAAATTCCCTGAAAGGCAAATCTATTGTAGGTTCAAGAAAAAAGATATGTACATAGATGCTAAGGAGTTAAGAAGTTGGGTAGTACCATACCTCTTGTACATAAGCAAGCTTTCAATAATTCAATAAAGAGTTCCATTTCCGTGTACATGATTTTTGTTAAAGATTCTCAAAATGAACATAATGCTTTAGCAAAAGAAAAATATAAATAATCTAAAGAAATTAGAGTTATCCAATTCCCTCAAGGGGTTCCAAGATGTATTTATTGACAATATCCCTTGTGAACTACCTCCTAAACGAGGCAATGACGACCATGCAATTACTCTTCTTCCAAGAAGTTCACCACTTAATAAACCTCCATATAGAGTTTCCCAAACTCAGCAAGAGGAGATTATGCCACAACCGCATTAGTTAGTTAAGAAAGGTATGGTTAGGTCTACCTCATCTCCATTTTGTTCACCAGTGTTATTAGTGCAAAAGAAAGACGGCACATATTGTATAAGTATCGACTATAGATCACTAAGTAAGATCACTATCGAAAATAAGTTTCCCGTTCCACGGGTAGAAGACCTATTTGATAAGCTAGAAGAGTCTACCTACTTCAGTAGGATTGATCTAAAAAGTGGCTACCATCAAATAAGGATAGTTGATCAAGACATTGTAAAGACCACATTTTGCACAACGTTTGGTCTTTACAAATACATTGTCATGCCTTTTGGCTTGACCAGGCACCAACCACATTTAACCATTTGATGGAGAAGCTATTAAGGCCTCACCGAACCTTTACTAGAGTGTTCTTTGATGATATAATCTACTCTAATTCATTAGACGAACACAAGCAACCCCTCTAGGTAATATTTCAAGTTTTATTGGTCTCTAATTGCATTACTTAACCCCTAAAGGTGTTATATCAACGAGCAAGTTAGTATCCAACCTTATATGGACTCTTCATCCAGAGTTTTACCATCCTTGTTTCTTTCTGGGAGAGTACAAATAGACACAACCATCAATTACTAACATTTTTGAAATTGAGGAATCCGCATTTTTTGCTGTGTAGTCTGTCTATTATCATGAAAAACAAATGAAGGAAACAAAAGCAAGAAGCCCTCCAGTTGTGGTCTTTAAAAGTGAAACTTTATGCTCCTTATCACTCAAGTGTGCCCATCGATAAGCCAGCTTTATCCTGCAGCTCTTTAAAAACATACTAATACTTTGCTAGTTATTGATGGAGGGTGGGGGTGGCCATTGCTTAAAAAGTATCATATTTCAAAATTGTTTGTTCACAGTATGAGTATTCATAAAAGGATGGTCATCCACTAGAGGGCCATGTAGTTTGAATTTTTGAGGCATAGTCATGTTGTGCATCCCTAAGTGGAACTTTGAAGTGTTCAAAATTGCGGAAGTCCGTCCACTGCCGAAATAGTCTTACTCAAGAATTTTGGGCTTGATGGGCCAAAGAAAAAGAAGCAAAAGGACAGATTAGAGGGCATGGAACTAAATCAGTTAAGAGGAAGATACGATGGGCAAAGTTGTTGGTATCCTCTTCAGGTAAATGCTTACATGCCTGTGTGGATACAAGCACCTATGGTTTGAACCAATTGTCCTCATCAGATCTCTTGCTAAAACCAGTCATCCTCTTCATTTGCAGAAGAAAATTTTGCATAGAATCCTTCTCTTTATCGTAGTCGTATGCACCAATGGACATGCTGACACGAGTTCCTTTACCTGAGAGGAGCATCAACAAAGTGAAACCATTTCCTTGCACTTGGTAGAGTGCAGACTTTTTCTTCAGTTTATATGTAGCCAGTGAGGTTGAAGGGGCGTTCTTGTTGTTTGGGCTTAGCCATAAGCAATCAGTCAACATGCAAGCTGCCCCATTGCAATCAGCTGGGAACTATCAAAGCCAATCTAACCCTTTTGTCTTGGCAGAGCTTTACAGGATTCCGGAGCCAGACAAACCTTGCAGAACCTGAGGACCCGCTGAAAAAGACTCGCACTATGATATATTTATCACCAGCACGAGCTGCAAACTCCCATTCTTGATTGCTTATTTCAAACCAGTCCTTATTTTCTGACCAAGTTGCCTTCACCTCTACATGTAATTGCTGCCCATCAGATTCTTCCACTGCTATGTCATAAGGAAAGCCCCTTTCCATCTCTTCATTAATCCAAAGCACACGATTTGTTCCGTAGTTCTCCATTAAGTGACTGAATACAACAGCTTCACCCAAGCGACCTGTCAGAAATGCCTGCTCTTTGCATGGATCACCAAAAAATATCTGGTCCTTTCTTGACAGGCTAACAAACTGCGGTTTGTTATCACAGCGGTCTCTCTGCACTTTCAAGCCAGCCAATGAAGAGTCGCTTGGGAAGTTTGTGATTACACAAGGTCCTCCAACCTTGTCATTCTTGTTCTTGCAAGGATCAATTTCACACACCTTAGCACCTCTACCATCTGCTTGCAGCGCAACAACATCGTCAGCATATTTAAGCACTTCACTCTTCTTTCCTGAATGCCCCAGTCCTGATTCAATCACTGGAGGTGCAACTTTGGTTGTAGAACTACTTCTGCTTCGTTTTCCCGTTGCCTCTAGCTCTTTCGATTCGCCTTGATTCATCAGTGCAGCAAGGGATCTCTTGCAAACAGCAACGCTATCAACCGCAGCACTGTGGCACTCGTCATCTATTATGTTGCTTGGTAGGTCTTGTGACAATTTCTCTTGAACTTGCTTCGACTCTTTTTGTTTAGCATGTTGTTCTGCTCCACCTTGATTCATCGGTGCAGCAAGGGATCTCTTGCAAACAGCAACGTTATCAACTGCAGAACTGTAGCACTTGTCATCCATTCTGTTCTTTGCTAGGTTTTGTGGCAATTTAACTTGAACTTGCTTTGACTCTTTTGTTTTTGCATGTTGTCCTGCTCCACCTTGATTCATCAGCACAGCAAGGGATCTCTTGCAAACAGCAACGTTATCAACCGCAGAACGGTGGCACTTGTCATTAATTCTGTTGTTTGCTAGGTCTTGAACTTGGTTAGACTCTTTTTCCTTCACATGATGATCTGCCGAATGCTTGAGACATCCAGTCTCAAGCTGTGCCTTGTTCTCACTGGAAGACTTAAGTCGCCATTCCTTATCAAGGTCTGAACAAGGACCAATACCTTCCCAAGTCAGAAGAGATTCCAGCTCAGTAACATCAGAACCAGATTGAAAAGCTGAGGCAATCAGGTGCAGAAAGTCTGCCAGTTTCATATCTGAAGTCCCATCAAAATAGATTTTTGAAAACTCTAAATACAGTGCTTTTAGGTTCTTCACATTGGTGCCGTAAAATTTTTCACCCTGCAACAGGAACAGCAGAATATCAAACACAGTCACCCTTACTGATAGAGAAGAAACATTAAAACCAGTTGAATATCATTATAGCCAGTTTAGTATCAGCTCCTTCAACTATTATAACCGACTGAATATCATTCTTATTGAGCACAAGGCACAAGCAATGTTCACTGCTTACCCATGTGAGAAAGGCATGCATTTACAAACAATCAAAGGAATTATTGAGAGAATTATGACCTGGGAGAAGAGGGTAAATTGGGGATTGGTGGAATTGGAGGAAACAGGAGAATGGGGGGAGTTGCTTGTTGGAATTGGTATTTGGTACTGGTAGTTTTTGAATTGGGAAATCGAGAGAATTGAGAATCAGGGGAATTGGAAGTTAGAAGAATTGGGAATTAGAGGAATTGGTAATTTGAAAGAAAGAAAGAAAGAGTATTGAGAGAATTATGACCTGGGAGAAGAGGGTAAATTGGGGATTGGTGGAATTGGAGGAAACAGGAGAATGGGGGGAGCTGCTTGTTGGAATTGGTATTTGGTACTGGTAGCTTTTTAACTGGGAAATCGAGAGAATTGAGAATCAGGGGAATTGGAAGTTAGAAGAATTGGGAATTAAAGGAATTGGTAATTTGAAAGAAAGAATGTACATCTCCAAAAAGGCCAATGTAGCTTATGAGACCAAACTAGTACATACGGTGAAGGAAAAGTACGCCTAAAATTAAAGACTGAATGAGCTACCTACCTTAAAATTACACCCACAGTCCAAACATACAAGGTATTTCTCTCCCTATGAAGTCTCCCCCCCATGGGAAGATGTAGGTCTGTGTGGCTGAGATATCGTCACATCCGCCTCCGATGATGCTCAATGATCACTCGTGATGTGGGTGTCGGAGTCTCCTCCTGGATCGACATGGTCGTCTCGCTTGGGTGGGCGCTATTGCTCTATCCAAGGTAACGCCTCTCAAAGATGAAGGCCCCAAATGATGGATTGGTGTCAGTGTCCATGAAGCAGGAGTGGTGCCCGCAGCACTACCCGTACTCGGCCATGCGACAAAAAAGAAGTCGGTAACCTTATTCTGCCTCGATGGGAGTGGCTAATGTCCTGCAAGATGGCTGCTCGGCGTCTCTAGAGGTCCAAGAGAAAGAACTCCAAACATCACTGGTCCTCAAAATACATCCCTGTTTCTAGGGGCCCAAAGCCCCCCGAAATAAAAATTCGTACCTCCCAGCATATAGGCACCGTTCATCTACAAATGTAATGCTCCTCTGTCTCCGGCTCCCTCACATAGGGCTGGCATATCCGATCCTCTACTTCTTCATCCACCCACCTACCTCATCCTGTGTGATAACATACTGATAGTTGTATGTAGTCAATGTGATAACTGGCTATCCACATAGCTCAGATACACGCAAAAACAGAGAGAGAGAGAGAGAGAGAGAGAGAGAGAGAGAGAGAGAGAGAGAGAGAGAGAGAGAGAGAGAGAGAGAGAGAGAGAGAAATGAAATGAAATGAAATGTTATATTAACGTCTTCAAAAGGCCATAGTGACCTATGAGACCAGAAAGTTGCAAGGTGGTGGATCTGATACAAAGTCGGAGTAACAAAATAACAACAGTACAAAACAAAGATATATACTATGGGATCTTAGAGTGGTTGATGTGAACTAAGCAAAAATGGGCGGCTTGCTGGGATAGCTGAATCACAGGAGATCTAGCATCGGTCGTTGGCGGATCTCATCAATCTCCTCCATGGTTAGTAGTCTGACCGGACGTCGTGTATGCCTGGCCAGAGTGCTCCGAATCTTCTGACGTAGCCTCCGTCAATGCTGTGTAGTCCTCCACAGTCGTGGGCGCCTGGATTTCCCCAGTTCAGTCGCTCGATCGATCAGTGTGCCTCTGGTGTGAGACGAGGGGGAGCTCTGCTGTGGGAGTGGCTCTTGCAGCTGTCCCGTGTCTGCTCTGAAGAAGTCTGTGATCCATCTTTGAGACTGGCTAGCCTCGCCACTCATCAGGCTATCTCTGTGTCTGCGCAGCTCGAGCAAGAACAAACCAAGGCATCTCTGATCCTCGTATCCCATGACTCTTGAGAGTGGTCCAAAACCCTCTCTGAACAAGCAATGGAAGCGGCCTCGTATCTCGTAGTAGGCGGGGCAGCGGCATGTATAATGCAACGCTGTCTCAGGCTCCATGTCACACAAGGGGCATGTCCTGGCCTCTGCTGGTATTCCGCTGTATCTCCCAATCTCAGTCCGCAGCTGGTGAGAAGATGTGCATAACTGGCCAATAGCACATCGTATCCCATGAGGCAAGTGGGTGTCCATGTATCTGCGTCTCGTCACAAAACCATCCGCCGTAAGCTGGAGAAGGTGGTCTCTGTAGAAAGCCATCTTCGTGCCCAATTCCTGTGTTGGCTGTATCCATGTCCTCCTGGTGTCTAGCTGGGTCAGGTCTTGGAGGATGAGCTTGGTGATCTCTGACTGTGTAAGAGTGAGAGATGGTGCATCCAATGAGTACTGGAATGGTGGCAGCCTGTCTATGCTGACCCCATGCGCCTGAAACCATGATGCCATCTCCCCATACCAACATGTTGTATCTTCTTTCATGGCTAACTGTCAAGAGGACTCGAGTGCAATGCCAGCATATTTGTCTCTAGGAAGTTCCCATGTGCGGTTTATGAAGGAGATTGATCTGGTGAGCGCCTCCACCACTAGTGGGGGGGGCGCTAGCTCTGCTAGGATAATGGCCCGTGGTACTGATGCCTTGGCTCTAATGAGCCGCGAGATCATAGAGACGAGAGGTTTCTCCATGTTCCCCCATCCATCTGTGCAACTCGGCCTCCTGTGGTGATCCAATGAAGGTCCCCATATCTCAGCTCCATAGAGCAATGCTGAAGCCACCAAAGTGTCAAAGAGCCAGAGCTTCGTCCGGGGCTCCTGAAACTGAATCTGCGAACACATCTTCTCCAATCTACCCAATGCTGCGTGGGCTCTAGTCAGTCTGGTCTCTGTTGCTCTTCTGATTGAGAATGCAGGTCCGCTAAAAACCACTCCAAGGTAAGTGTAAGCATCTGTGTACTCCACAATCTCCTGGCGGTATGTGAATGTAGGTGCTGACCTCCTAATCCACTATGGGGTGGTATTAAACACCATAACCTTTGTTTTACCAAGGTTGACAGACAAAGCACTTACGTGGGCAAACCTATGCAAAGCAACCAATTGACGTTGTATTCCCTCTGGAGATTCGGAGATCAACACTATATCATCAGCATATAAAAAAAGTGGAATCCATGTCCCTGCCAACTGTGCACCTCTATCACCATCGCTCTCAATGTAGTCAGAAACCTCATCCACATACATACCAAAAAGAGTAGGAGAGAGCGGGCAACCCTGCTTCACCCCAATACTAGAGTGAACCGGTGTAGAAAGTCCCTCACGGGTGCGTACATGCCCTACTACTGATCTGTACAATGCCATGATCCCTCAAATGAGCTTTGTGGGTACTCCCATTTCCTGTAATCTGCGCATCAATCTAGCTCTGGGTACTGTGTCAAAAGCTTTGCGGAAGTCCACAAAGCTACAATAGATCCGTCTCCCATGAGATCTGCCCTCCTCGATCATGGCCCTGAGTGTCAAGATATGGTCAAGAGTAGAGAAGCCTCTCCTAAACCCTGCTTGCCCAGCTGTACGCAGTCCTTCCCTCTCTGTCCATCTACTCAGCTGTTGCTCAAGAATGGATGCATACAACCGTGCTAGTGTGTCCAATCATGATAGTGCAATAATTCCCAGGCTCCATGGGGTCTCCTGACTTGAAGATAGGTACAATCGTAGATAGGCTCCAAGTGTCCAGTAGGCCCTCACACATGGCACGGTTAAACATAACTGCTAGAAGCTCTGCTAGTAGGTCTTTGGCATGCATGAAATGCTCAGCGACTAAGCCATCATGATCATATGCTCTCCCAATCCTCATCCTGTCCTCTCCCAGTCCTCTCAGCGGTGAAAAAAGCACGTGTGTGTGGGCATGGATCGGGGGGGGTTGGGAAGGGGCGGTTGTCTAGGTATTGTGTACAAAGATGATGCGTACTGACCCCAAGTCTCTGTGGAGGAAATAGCAAGGGGGGAGGAGGGATTGCTCATGAAAGAGCCGCCACGCCTCACGCGAGTCCTGACTCAAGAATAGCTGGTATAGATCCTGCTCGAGTCGGGCCAAAAAAGCCCTCTCCTTCCGCCGCACCAAGCGTCGGAAGTCAATCACTGTCTGTGAGTGACGTCTCCCAAAAGCACCTCCCTTTGAAGTTTGGCTCTAGTCTGGCAGCACTCCTCGTTGTACCGCTGTTCTGAGGCATGCTCCCTGATCGGTGTCTCTGCTCAAGCTGGGTGTGCGGTTATGCCTCTGTTGCTACATCATGTAATGTCTGTGTCAGTATAGTAGTTAACTCCTCCAGAGGTCGCCCCGGGTCCTCAGTGCATAGGCGTCTGTAGATCCCGTCCATGTATACAGAATCCGTGTGAAGGTGTAGCGAGTAGGGGTTGCTACCCGTGGCCTGTGTGCTACACTGAATTGGAAGGAGATGGTCATCGACACCAGAGCATGATCCACTGCCACCCCAGCCGATCTGGACCCAACTGTGAGATCTTGGATACTAGAGAGAGAGAGAGAGAGAGAGAGAGAGAGAGAGAGAGAGAGAGAGAGAGAGAGATGAAATGAAATGTAATATTAATGTCTCCAAAAGGCCAAAATGACCAATGAGACCAAAAGGTTCCATGTGGTGAAGACGGCTCCTATGTCGTGCCAGTATGGTATGGATCCTCTGTCGCAATCTGCGTCGATATCGAGAAGGGTCCCTCATCCGTGGGCGACGGGACCGCCCCAACTCTATCGCCCGATCAAGCAGCATGCCTCTGGTGCTGCTATGTTGTAGGGGCTGCTCGAACTTCTCTGTCTGTGAGACTGAAAGAAATCTGTAATCTGCTGCTGTCGCTAGTTCTCTCTCATTGTGCCTCTCTTCAAAAGGTACTCTCTGGGTCTGCAAATCTCCAGTAAGTATAATCGGAGGCATTTCTGATCTTCGTATCTCATGACTCTAGAAAGTGGTCCAAAGCTTTCTCTGAATGGACAGTGAAAGCGGCCCCGTATCTCATAGTATACTGGACAGTGACATATGTAATGTAGCTTTGTCTCAGGCTCTATCTGGCACACTTGACAAATCCTGGACTCACTGGATACTCCTCTAAATCTGTTTGTCTCAATCTCTAGCTGATGTGAGGATGTGCGTATCTGATCGATACCACATTGTATCCCGTGGGATAGATGAGTACCCATGTATCCTGGTCTGATCACAAAACCATCCTCCGTAAGCTGGAGAAGAATGCTCTCTATAGAAAGCCATCTTCGTACCCAGCTCATGTGTAGGTTGTATCCATGTCCTCTTCGTATCCAACTGAATAAGTCCTGTCTGATGAGCGTGGCAGACTCTGCCCTAGTTAGTGGGATGTGATAGCGGGGAAAAGAGCAGTGCAATCGGGTGGCCTCTGTACTCGTGCACACTCCACAAACCACGCCTCATGCGAACAAAACAAAGGGGACACCACCCTAAATTAAGAGGTTTAGGGACCTCACACATAGTGCACATAGGCAAGTGAGACTTCTGGCATTATGATGGCATCAAAACATATGGCAAAATACATAGAAATGAAGCTTAGGGACCTTATGTAGCATATATATACACAAGACATCAGCTTAACAATACAACGGCATCTGATCATACATAACAAGGATATAGAGAAGCAAGCCAAGGATGGCATAATCCCTTGTCAAAAACAATCAACCTAGCAAGTATGTATGATCCTACTAGGAACACATCAATACCTTACAAAATGATGGCGAGAATGGTGGCCATGGAGCATGAGAGAAGACTCCTTATTTAGGTTTTAGGGCTAGTAATGTAGCATACTAGAAGGAGAGAGAGAGAGAGGGAGACAGAGAGTAGAGCTCCATCCATAGCTCCTCGTTGTGAGCAATGTCGTCATAGCTTCATTGCTTGGTCAAGGGGGTGAAGTATTGGTTTTGAGTGAGAGAAGGCCTCCTTATATAGGTTTCTGAGAGGGTTTAGGATTAGGGATAAACATGCTTAAATCCGCTGATTGGATTTACTTTTTGCTTAGGGTGGTCAACAGATTGAGGTCACCTGATATGTCACCATCAAGATATTCTCTAGAGTGATGTGAGAGGGAAGGGTAAATGCTGATTTTTTTGATTGTGACACATGGGGATAAGGCCTTGACCAGCATTTAAGAGCAAGTAAGGTGGCTGTTGAAACTGGAGGTTTTGCACATGTCAGGGGGAGACCTGCCGGGGGGAGGTGGCAGCTGGGTCCTCCTGAATATCAAATTCTCAAAAAATCCTCAACCATGGCTTCTTTTGACATGTGTTCTTTGAAAAAATCAGCATGTCTCTTTTCAACTCAAAAGTCTTTATCCCTGTTGACTCACCTTTACCATAAGATTTTCCCCTTTTCTCCTCCTGTAACTGCATTGTTGATGCCCAATCACTGCTTCTAGTAACAATGAACTGTTACCTACCAAATACTTATGGTGCAGTAAAAAATATTTACCATGGGTAAAAAAAGTTACTGTAGGTAAAAAGTGATTTGTATTTACCATGTAGGTGAAAAATATTTACTGTCGGTAAAAAAGTGAAAACGGAGTATGCTGTGCTGTGAGTCCACACGAACATCCTCGTGTAAATTTCACTAGAAATTCACACCTAGAATGGGCTATTCTGTAAGATATAGGTTGTAGGCATGCATAAGAGCTCGTTCCCACGTATCTTCTGTCCATGGCACTTTTTACTCTTTGGTGCTTGTGAAGTAGATTTTTCTTCTCTTTCGAGGTCCCTTGGACTAGAGTATCCTCATCTCCCCAACAACTGACTGTGCCTTTATTGCATCTTCAGAAGGGGTCCTAAAAACCATTTATCATATAGCCCTCCCCCTTAAGGTAGAGGTATTTGATACCTCTAGCTGTAGGTTGTGCTACAATAGGGTTCTCTTGAATACTTACCTACCTGGTACCAATTGAATTTGCCATGTTACTGCTTTCTTGGCTGATGCACCTTGTTTAGTCCTTTCTGATGAATAATTGTATCCATCCATGACTAACAACTGGTCTCCTAGACCCTTGAAAGCCATATCCCATCCATTGTCAATATCCGCTTTCACTGGTAGCATTCTCTTTTTTTCTTTTTTTCTTCTCTTTTTTTTCTTTTTTTTTAAACGACTATGTACATGATTGTTACCTTAGTTGGAGCTCGAATATGATGAGCTCTCCTCTGAACCATCCTTAGCATTGATTTCACCAGCATATGGCTGTGAAAGACGACATTGGTAGGCCTTCAATCGCCAACCATTTACCGGGGTCTGATGTACCTTACCATCTAGGTCACCTAGTTGGTAACTACCATTTGAGAACCTCTGTATCACTACAAAAGGGCCTTCCCACTTAAGCAAGAACTTACCATCCTTCCTGCGATCAAAGCAATTGTCGTATCTGAGCACTAAAGAACCTTCCTTGATACCTTTCTTGACAAGGTTGCGATTGAACTTCTTTCGTTTCTTCTCTGCCTGGGCTGCATAGTACTTCACTGCTGACTCTCGATCTAGCCCTAACCTCTCCAAATCGATGATTCTTCCTTCCACCTGCTTCTCTTGACTATCCTCTTGATGTGCTTTTAGAACTCGGAGGCTCGCTAGCTCCACTTTTATAGGCAATAGTGTCTCTTGCCCCTAAACCAAGTGAAAAGGTGTATACCCCAAGGATGTTTTAAAGGATGTTCTGTAGGCCCAAAGTGCTGTATCTAGGTGTTTGTCCCATGCCTTAGGATGTAAATGTACTTGCTTAGTGATGATTTTACATATAAGACCATTTACCTTTTCCACAAGACCATTGCATTGAGGGTAGTATGGTGTAGAGTGTCTGCGCTTGATTTTTAACTTGCTCATCAATTGCCCGACTAAATCAGCTCGAAATTCCGGTCCCCTATCCGAGAGAATCTCCAAAGGAGTGCCAAAACGGCAACAAAGGCATTCAAAAATGAAATCACTCACGTCCTTGGCTGTGATGCGCTTTGTGGGACGAGCTTCTGCCCATCTGGTCATGTACTCCACCCCCATAATGATGTATTCCTTCCCTGATTGAGTGCAAGGTAATGGCCCTATTGCATCTATCCCCCATTTTTCAAATGGCCCATAGGTTTTGATTGGATGCTGATTTTCATGGGTAAGACGCCTTGGTCCAGCTTTTTGGCAAACCTCACATGTGCGGCACCAATGTTGTACATCTCGATGGAGGCTTGGCCACGTGAACCCTGCTTGTAAAATCTTTCTGCTAGTAATCTCTTGTGCAAAGTGGCCACCACACACACCTTCATGACAACTAAACAAAATATCCTTTATCTCTTGGGATGCAGGAACTCTCCTTAAGACAGCATCTTTCTCTCTACAATACAAGTCCTCATTCACTGCTTGTAAAATCTTTCTGCTAGTAGTCTCTTGTGCAAAGTGGCCACCACACACACCTTCTTGACAACTAAACAAAATATCCTTTATCTCTTGGGATGCAGGAACTCTCCTTAAGACAACATCTTTCCCTCTACAATACAAGTCCTCATTCACTAAGCTATAGCTGGTAGCCTTTTTTGCCAACCACCTACGTTCACTTTTACTCATACCAGAGGGTGCTTCACAATGCTCAAGAAAGTAAAGTAAATCATGCAGCTCCTCCTTTCCCTGGTATAAAGGACTTTTCACAAGGATAGCACCTACTATGAGAGTTTGTAGTTCTTCACCTGCTAAGGCATCTGCTTCTCGATTTTGATCTCTAGGTACAAAGTGCACTCGAACTTCTTTAAAACCCTTCAACAAGGCCTTTGCTTCCCTCATCTTAACAGACAATTTGTAATTTTTACAGGCCCATACACCAACCATTTGCTTAACAATCAACATGGAGTCACCAAAAACATTTAGCTTTGTGATGCCCTGAGAAAGACAACATTGCAACCCTAAAACAAGGACATGGTACTCTGCCTCATTGTTAGAATGAACCTCTTTTAGATGAAACCCTTTTGCAAAGATCTTCTTCTTCTCTGGACCTAATATTACTATGCCTGCTGATGCCTTGTCTTTGGTCCTCTTGTAAGCCCCATCAAAATACAGACTGTGTGCTCCCAGTAGAACTTCAGGCTCCGGGATAGGCGGTACCTTACTAGGTGCCTCTTTCTTGGCCTTCTCATAACACCTTTGTGTGAGGACATCTGCCAAACAAGCACGGGTGGAATCCTCTACTTGTAGTGTGTAGTCAAACTCTTGAAGCTGCACCACCCACTTTGCTATTCTTTGAGACAATTCCATGTGTTGTAGGGCATATGGAAAAACCTCCTCAGTTGTGATCACAACAAATTGTCTCGGAAGTAAGTAAGCCCGAAACTTCTCCACTGCAAACTTAAGAGCTAGCACCAATTGCTCAGTTGCGCTGAAACCCTTTTCAGCAGCTGTCATCACTCTACTAGAGAAGTAGACTGGTCTCATGAGAGATGTCTTTGGGTCTTTTTGCATCAAGACAGCTCCTAGAGCTTCTGGACCTACACTAGGATTTACATAGAAAAATTCACCCCATGTGGGTTGTAGGACGACAAGCAATGAGCTCAAAATGGTTTTAACTTCTTGAAAGCACCTTTCACCCTCCTCACTCCATGTCAATGTAGTGTGTTTAGTGAGCTGCTGCAAACGATAGATTGCCTAAGAAAGGAGATGTATGAATCGTCCCATGTAGCGAACCTTTTGAATGAAGGAGACTAGCTGCTTCACGTTTGAAGGAGTAGATAAAGCTAACAATGTCTTTACCTTTTCAGGGTCAGCCTCAATACCATCTTGAGACACAACATGGCCTAGTAGAGTGACCTTGCTCTCACCTATGTGACACTTGTCTTTATTCAATTGCCCACCCAATTGGGCCAGACGGGTGAAACCTTCATCAACCTTGGACAGATGTACTTCCCTAGAGCTGTAAATGCAAAAATCATCAATGAAGACTCGTATGGACTTACCAAAGTAAGGTTGAAACACCAAGTTCATAAACCTCTGGAAAGTAGCTGGGGCATTAGTTAAACCAAAAGGCATAACTCTATAAGCAAAACACCCCCAAGGTGTTATGAAGGTAGTCTTTCTTTGGTCTTCATCTGCAATTCTGATTTGGAAGTAGCCTGAGTACCCATCACACACTGTGTACCTTTCATGACCAGCCACTTCATTTAGTATTTCATCTTGAAAAGGCAAAGGAAAATGGTTCCTTTTTGTGGCTGCGTTTAGAGGCTTGTAATCCACACATACCCTCCACTTCCCATTTTTCTTTGGTGCTACCACAACTGGAGACACCCACTCAGAATCTTCCACTGGGTAGATAAATCCTGCCTTGAGTAATCTTTTTACTTCTTTTAAGAGTGCATCTTGTTGCACTAGCCCTAATCTCCTTGGCCTTTGCACCACTGGTTTGGCACCTTCCTTTAATTGGATATGGTGTTGGGTTACCGTCACTCCTTTAATGTGCTCGTAATCAGTTATAAAGAGGCCAGCATGCTTCTTTAGTACCTGCAAATAGGGTTCTCTCTCTTCTTCTAGTAGGTCCTTAGCTAGCATCTCCTCTTAAGCCTGTGGCTTCTTCCTTGTTTAGAGAGTCTTGACCACCTTCTCCTTCTGGGTTTCGCAGTATTATAACCATGACTTCCAAAGAGCTAGCATCCTCCTCAGATGACTCATCCTCAGATGAAGAGTAGCTGTTTGTGCTCCATTCATCCATAGAAGTCTCCATCTCTAGGTCTTGTTGTCTACCCTGCTTCATGTCATACACAATTTTTTGTTGCTTGCCACCTACCTTATGATTTGGTCGCAACTCAAGGGAATCTGTCTCCCAATCTTGCCTAGCTTTCATAGCCATAAGCCAAGGTCTTCAAAGGATTAGCGGATAGCCCTCCCCCTTAGTTGGGATCACATAAGCATCAATTGAGATTGCAACACCAAAAGCTGAAACCTTCACTCCATTAACCTTTCCCACATAAGCCACCCTTACATTATTTGCCATCTTAGCTTGTAAGGAAGTTTGCTCGTTTACTTCCAAACCCAACCTGTGCATTAATTTCTCTGTCATAACACAAATCTCGACTCCACCATCTACGTACACATTGGAGACTCGCTGACTCTTAATCTCTGCATCAATGACTGGCACGATATCCTTCATGCCTCTTGCACTAATAGACCCAACTGACTTTGCCTTAGCCCTCTTGGTGCTGACCATCTTAGACCAGGTTCTACGCATCTTTGGGGAAAGGTGGAGGAGTTGCTGCCATGAAATCTTTGGTCCTTCCTTACTCATATCTGCCACCAGGTTATAAGGTATGGATCCTACCCCAAGTGGAAAGTCTTCTACTCCTATGTGTCTCCTTGACCTACTCTTCCTTTTCCTGTCTCCTATCACTTGGGAGGAACCCTCATTCCCTTTATCCGGCTCTGAAGCTTCCATTTCATCAGTTCTTTGTCTCCTAACTCTCTTTATTGGCATGGCAACAGTTTCCTCAATTTTTTCTTTCCCTTTATCCTTACCATTGTCAAGACTTATGACAGAGACAACCCTATCCTCCCCTCCCGATGGTAGTGGAGGGATCTCTGTTGGTGCTTGTGGTGGTGGAGGAGGGGGTCTCAATATTTGGATTGGTAGAGCCACGTGTGCATTTTGTCCATTTAGTGGCCTAGCTCGAGGAGGAGTGACTTGCTAGCGAGGAGGCCGTCTTTGATTACCATTTCCTTGATAGCGACGTGGATGGGGGCAATAATACATGCCGTGACCTACCTCTCCACAGTTGTAGCAAATGTACTCACGTGCTTGTCTTTGTCCTTCTTGTCTATTTCGTTCATTTCCTGGCTGGGGAGCCCTTACACCTTGAACCAGATTGATGGACAGGCTCTCTAGTTGATTGGTGATTTGTTGAAGTAATTCTTGTTGAGAGGACTCTTGGTCTGTTCCTCTTGTCCCTGCTACTACCCTTGCCGTAGGTTGAGCTAGCGGTGGAGGCTCCATTCCCCCTTGTAGTTGAGCTTGGAATTTTAACTTCCTATCCTTCTCCCTTGCATAAGTCATAGCTTTATCAAAGGTATCTGGGAATTTACCTTTTACTTTTTCTCGAAGGATGGGGTAAAGCCCTGCCAGGAAACAGTCCTTCTTCTATAGTCATTGGGTGATGTTTGGCGTAGCTCTAAGAGCTATCTCCATATCTCCTCTGGAGGCTCATGGCGGCGAAAGTCTTCGATGAAGGCCATCTTTAAGGACTCCCAGTCTCTTCTTTCTTCAGGTGCCAAAGTTTGATACCATAATTTTGCACCTTCCCTCAAGACCAAAGGAAAGGCCCTTAACTTAGTAGCTTCGTCATCCCTTCCCGATACCAGAAAGGCCATTTCCAAATTATCCAAAAAGTCTGGAGCAACCTCCCCAGGCTTACCATAAAAATTAGGGAAAGGCCATAAGTGAGAGAGTAAACAATTACACAAACAGCTCCAATTTAGTTTAAAATAGGTATGGTAATTACAATTTGGAGCTTTAGCACAACTTAGCTCAAAATAGGATGAAGATCGACACATCAAAAGAATGGTAATAGTCTAGTAAAGGTAGAATGACAGGATGAGGAGAGCGCAAGATTTCCCCATGTCTCTCGGCTCCAAACAACAGGGCTATTCTTTGCTGATAAAAGATTTTTCTATCAATACAAATATTCACACGGATATGACGCACAAAATAGAAAGGAAACATGCGGGGATCATCATTCTCATTATTGGCATCCATACTTACACACAAGAGCCTAGCTTAGTTGCACCACCTTGGGACCAATGAGCCTGATCAGCCACAGAAGGTCAGCACCTCGGATCACTTCGACTCTTCCTGATGCATCTGTGAAGACGTAAGGCGTGATGGCAATGCTGAGCCTTTTAGCAAGCAACAATTGGATGCTATTACCATAATCAGCATGACGAATGAAAGTGACACCATTAATGTGCAGCACATCATCAACTAAGATAGTTTCCTTAGATTGAGATAACTTCTTGAAAATTAGCAGCAAAGGTAGAGCAGGGAGGCTTTTCACCCGGTCTCCAAAGCACTTTGGACAATATCCAAAGTGATCTTCACGCGGACAGGAGGTTGGCTTGGGATTGGTGGTGTCTGGATTCACAAAGTGCACTGGGAGCACTCGCAGACGGGCGGCAATCTTGTAGGCAAGCCTTCGCCTCTTTGCTTCATGAGGATTTAGGGGTGAAAGTCGTGGTTGCAAGTTGGAGGTTGAAGTTGGTTGCTCACTAGCCTTTTTCTTGCCTGTAGTGGTCATGTAATCCCTTATTAATGAGATTAAGCCAAATGTTACCTTACGCTTGAGCACGGGCTGCGGCCTTGGGCCACTTAGGTGTAGAGGTGATCTTCCTCCTCTTAGTCAGCTCCTCAGGAAAGAGAGGTCTGGTGATGCTTTCTCTTCCCTTAATGTGTGTCACAGTACCTTCGTGTATGTTGATGTAGAATATTTCAAGCTCGTGTGCGTTGGAGGTTTCTGGAGCACTCGTAGGTTGAGAGGAGAGGTATAACAAGCTCTTCTTCTCACTCTCCTTCGTTGGCGACGATCACGAACAAGGCATGTAGAAGAACTTACTTCTTGAATTTCAATGACATTGCAACCTGGTAACAAGACCTCGATGAAAGCTTTTAAGGCCTCTAAAGCCTCCTCCTCTTCTGTTCTCCAATTTGCAAACTTCCACGCCATTCGTCCATGTTGTAGATTGCACATCTTCATTGCTTGTGGACTGAAGGTCTGTGTAGCCCTCCTCAGTGGAGGCACCAAAATGATAGCGGGAAAAAGAGCAGTGCAATCGGGTGGCCTTTGTACTCGTGCACACTCCACAAACCACGCCTCATGCGAACAAAACAAAGGGGGCACCACCCTAAATTAAGAGGTTTAGGGACCTCACACATAGTGCACATAGGCAAGTGAGACTTCTGGCATTATGATAGCATCAAAACATACGGCAAAATACATAGAAACGAAGCTTAGGGACCTTATATAACATATATATACACAAAACATCAGCTTAACAATACAACAGCATCTGATCATACATAACAAGGATATAGAGAAGCAAGCCAAGGATGGCATAATCCCTTGTCAAAAACAATCAACCCAGCAAGTAGGTATGATCCTACTAGCAACACATCAATACCTTAGAGAATGATGGCGAGGATGGTAGCCATGGAGCATGAGAGAAGACTCTTTATTTAGGTTTTAGGGCTAGTAATGTAGCATACTAGAGGGAGAGAGAGAGAGGGAGAGAGAGAGAGTAGAGCTCCATCCAACCCCTCACACATGGCACGATTGAACAACACTGCAAGAATCTCTACCAGCATATCTCTAGCATGTATAAAGTGCTCTGCTACTAGACCATCATGATCATATGCCCTGTTGGTCCTCATCCTGTCAATGGCTCTCTTTACCATCTCAGTGGTAAAGAAGGTGTTGGTAGGTGGGGCATGGCTCTGTAGGAATTGGAAGGGGGTCCTTTCTAGGAATTGTATATAACAATGTCGCATCCTGGCCCCACACATCAAGAGAAGTAATCAGCGGGGGAGGGGAGTGCTCATGAAAGAATCGCCATGCCTCTCCTGAGTCTCTACTCGAGAATAGCTGATACAAGTCTCGCTCCATCTGGGCCAAGTAAGCTCGTTTCTTTCGTCGCACAAGGTGTCGGGAAGCAATCCAAGACTGTCTATAAGTGATGACTCTAAAAAGAAGATCTCTCAGGAGCTGGACTCTCATCTCTCTGTACTCCTCATCATACCAACAATTCTGGGGCATGCTCCCAGAATGTCGCCCTTGACCCGAATGAGTGTGTGGGTATGTCTCTGATACTGCACCATGCAATGTCTCAATCAATAAAATGGTGCACTCCTCCACTGAGAGGCCAGGACTAGCTCTGCATAGACGGCTATAGATCTCCTATGTATAAACCGAGGCAATCTCTCGTGTAATTGTATAACAAGTATTTGACCTACCTCCTGATATCTGGGTTGTACTATACTGAAATGAAACAGACAATGTCAAAAGAGCATGATCCACTGCTACGCCCACTGGTCTGGCTCCCACTATGAAATCTTGAATACAAGGAATAAAGCTCGGCTGTGCCATAACATAGTCCACTATACTGGCCCCGTGTCTGTGTGGAAAGCATGTGAAACCAACTACTCCAAGAAATCGTTGTAAGCCATTAAGTATGGCTAACCCATGTGCGGTCGTCATCTCTGTGAGGTATCTCCCATACTCCTCTCTGTCATGTGAGCATCTATCTCTGTCAAGCCCCAAGACACTCACAATGTCATGCCAAGGGTAGGACTAGACGGGCCGTGCCCGTCTAGTCCTACCCTTGGCATGACATTGGTAGGGCCTCTCTCTCTCTCTCTCTCTCTCTCTCTCTCTCTCTCTCTCTCTCTCTCTCTCTCTCTCAGCTTGGAGAATCTCTCTCGCTCTCTCTTTCGGTGTCTCTTTTGCTTGAAGGAAGTGGCGAACATGGAGGAGATGCTGTGTGTTGGGTAGTCGTGGAGCTCATGCTGTTTTGCATCCAGATCTCTAAGCATCTCATATGAAGTGTTGTAGAAGACTGTCTGAGAGTTGCCCGTTCGGGTATTGAAGTCCCCTAGGAGAAGGATATCACCATCCCTAGAAAACTCCAATATATCTAGTATAGAGAAAGGCGGCTATCCTCTGGGTGCAGCATATACTGATGTACTGGGGGAGAAGTAACATATGGCAATGTATGCTCTCAACCTCACCCAAATGTATCTAGCATGATCATCTCTCCGTACAATATGTAGTAGTTGTAACCGGCCTGTTAACTCTAAAAAGGGCGGTAGACCTTAGACTTAAACTTTATTTGCTTTCACCCATTTAATTTGTCGCCCACTTTACCTGTACTTTCAAGAAACAACAAAGGGGAAAGGGATACAGGTTGCTAGATTGCACTTGTATGAGAAGACCGACACCAGATTGGCCCCTAAACAGGCGCGTCTTTCGGTATTTCTTTATTCTTTCAAAGAGGGAATAAAAGTTGTGGTACCCTACAAGCTGCCCTGCACAATCTGGGCTGAATACCATCTGTTCTGGCCCGATTTCGGCAGCATAACTGTACTAGGACCCTTCGCAATCAGTATCCCCATGCATTAGATGACTTTCCCGACGCATACGAACACTTTGCAAAACCGGGCGAGAATCTGCAGCACGCTGAATTCTCTGTTTTCTGCCCCGAAAATGCGCCAGATCACCTGTACAGCAGTCCCCTCGCGTCCCCGAACCTCCCAAGGGTATTAGGGTCCTGCAAAAATACACAGCAGGCTGTAATTCACTGTTTCTGGCTCCGTTTTGCGTCCCGGTCGCATCTGTAGCAAGTCCTCGAGCTCCCGCACCTGTAGGGCTACTTGCCCTTTGAATCGGACGAGATTTCGCACGTGAAACCTCTCCGAATCACCTGTACCTGCAGGGGATTAGCCACTAGCTAATCCAGTACCTGTGCAAGAGGCTCTTGCCTCGGCAATCGCGCATGAACCCACACAACTGTACATTGGTCAATTGAAAAGCGCACTAGAGAGGCATAACCATAAAGAATAGGGGAGAGAGAGAGCAGTGAGAGGTGTGCAGGTCATGACATCCTGCACCTCACTGTACATAGAGGGTAAGCCAGCACTCCATTGAAGCTCTCCCACCTGTGACAGCACTCAAAAATGAGCTCACAGCTAAAAATCACGTTTTTTGCCTTCTCTTTAAGTAGTAAATTGACCTCAGAGTACCAAGTGTCACTCATTTGAGCATTTTCCCGCTTTCGACCCTCAAGTCTAAAAATATCTCACCTGCAGCCTCTGTTGACTTAGCCACAGAGTAACAAAATGATCCCCATGTCAAACTGCACGTAATGATGCGAAGACATTTTGCCGTCCAAAAATAGCAATCCCTAAAATTTAGGAGTTTCTGCCATTACATTCTTCTAGGTCATCTCACCCTCTTTGTACACTGCAGCCACAGCCAGAACTGAAATGTAGCCTATGTAGCAAAGGATTCTGCTTTGGCTGGCTAATGACCCCACTTTGGCTAACCATAGTCCTTGTCCAACCTTAGTGCTCTTTAGCCCTCAGGCCTGGACTCTCTCTGAACAAACAGTTCCACACTGGCTATGCAATGCAGGGCAGTTAGATTTCCAGAGGGGTGTTTCCAAAAGGTAAAACAAACAAAATTCCCCAAAGAAAGAGAAAATAAACAAAAATGGAATTGCCACTGGCTGGTGACATACCCCCCTCTTGAAATCTCAAACGTCCTCGTTTGCACCTATGTCGTACATGCTTACAGTCAACACTCGGGTGTCCGGACACCGTGTCGACACATGTACGACACATACATGCTCACAGTCAACACCTCGTTGACACATGTATTGCCTGCGTGTGAACCCTGTCCCAATGACATAGTGGAAGCGTCACACTCTGCCATTGCTTTGAGTCCATAACTTTCTGATGACAAAATGGAAGCGTCACATTTTGCCACTGTCTTTTAGTACACGTTGGATCCAGTAACCTTTCGAGCATACCCAAACCGAAAGTTTAAGAATGCAGTTACACATGTACTCTTCAATAGAAATAATTGTTGTACCCTTGACAAACTGACAAGAAATACTCACTTCTATAGCACTAAACAAACTTTTGGACATTCCATAAGAGTAATTGCCAAACTGACAATCTGTACAGCTCTAACATTAATGTAACATGCACTTCATTTGAGCTCACTGTAAGTAACATGTACATCATTTCTTTCAGAAGCCATTGTCACACTGACAATCCATGTAGCTCTGAATCTCAAGGAGTCAAGGTAGGTTGCAAACCAAGGTTTTAAGTTCCCATACTTTTAGTGACTCTGCAAGTTCACTTTTTTCCATCCACTTGACATCCAAAGGTGAATAGCTTTTGAACTTTACCAAACAGCACCTTGCAACCTTGCAGCTTTTTCTTTTCTTTCTTTATGTGCCAAAATCTGTTCCGGGACCAAGATCTCGTCAAGTTCCTCGACTTCCGGCTGATCTTCAGCTGACATATCTTCTGGCACATCACCTACATAGGGTCTGAGAAGACTCACGTGAAACGCATTGTGAATCTTCCAATTCTCAGGCAATTTCAGCCTTTATGCAATATCACTGATTTGCATACAAAGCATCGAAAACAATCTTTCTCTGCTCTTCATCTTGATCTTTGGAGATTAACCTGTGATCTACCCTTATGCTGTCACTTTTATTGGGCTGAGAATTCTCTTTTTGACCCAATTTTGGCAGCATAACTGTAGTAGAAACCTTCACAACCAAAAATCCACATATCCAAGTGATTATCCACGCATAATAGAGCACTTTTGCAAACCTGTCCTGGAAACTCAGCACGCTGAATTCTCTGTTTTTTGCTCCTAAAATGCTCCAGATCACTTGTATTACTGTCCTCTAGCTTCCCCGAAGCTCTTGGGACAAAAAGACATCAAATAGGATCAAAACCCTAAATCTGCAGAAAAAAAATAGCAAGCTGTATTTTCTTCTTTCGGGCTCTGTTTTGCGTGCCAATCGCACCAATTCGTCACCTTTGATCTTCTACATCAGTAGGACTACTTGTATACCTTCATAAGTTCAGAATAGTCTGAACTCACGAATTATAAGAGGGAATAAAGCACTCATAAAACTATAAAAGCAAGGGACACAAGAAAAGAAAAGAAAAACAAAAACAAACAAACTAAATCACTTTGTTTGCTACAAAACAAAACTAGATAAAACAAAAACATTATTAACTTAAAAATGTTTTTAAAAAAGGCATGTGTAAAATAAGTTGATGCAACGTATTTGGCTTAAAACAAGTACTCAACTTTAAGCACAAAAAAAAAGGATAAGACATCTTAAAAACTTAATCCTAGAAATCAAACTTCACACAACAACTTCTAACGAAACACATTCTTAAGTCCTCAGGTAAGCTAAATACGAAATCGAAAAATGAATACTACTACAAACTTACGAAGAGCAAAGAACCAAACTTGACAATATGTGATCTCAACTTCGCTGCTTGTCCAAACAGGACGAATAAGATTATCACCTTTATCATGCATAGCTTGGACAACAGCTATGACATCCCTACTCACGTCATGAGTGCCCAAGAGTAGGTGCAGGTTTATATAGAGGTCATTCATGCTTTGAATGTACTCTACAAAACCAACGAGCTGAGTTTCTATCACCCTCCGGAGGTGATGGGCATACTCAGCCATGATAAAGGCTAGCATTTGTCAAGCTATATTAAAAATACTAGAAGCACTAAAGATCAAAACAACAACATAAGGTGTTATTAAGTCAAAACAATAAGTGGACTTTTTAGCTCCCCACTTCTATTGAATTTACTACTGATTATCTTCAACATTCCAAAGGAAGAAACATTAAAAATAAACTTACTACGATGCAAAAATGAACGAACGTTTTTCATGATTCTTTTGAATGAGTATCCTTTTTCAACTAGTAAAGAAATAAGATGGCAAGATTGAGCAACAAAAGTAGATTTACTAGAACAAAGACGAGAAAATCTAAATAGTTGAGAGCAAATGACACCGTAATTAGCTAAAAGAGAAATGTTCGAAGAAATGTGAGGCATACGGATGATTTTTAGATTGGCATATTCTGGTTCAAGGCGCTCATCATAGATAATCCCAAGGGAGTCTGGAAAATCTTAAGGTCTAAAAAGGCACAACAATCACTATTTGTGGTACAATTAAGTTCACAAAACTCCTTGGGATAAATTCCTCCGCCTAAAGAACTCGAATTCAAGTACATAAAATCTTGAAAAGAAGAAACGTTAGGGACAAAAAGATCATCTACAAAGCGTCTTACATTGCATAACTTGTGCAAAAATATTGGGCAAGTGTTAGTAAGGACAAGACGCTCCATAAAATCAAACTCATAAGTAAAAAGATAGAAATTAGCAAGAAAAACGGCACAATTGGTACCCATAGGGATACCAATTGTTTGCTTGAAAAGAGAGTCGCCGATGGTTATATATAAATTGTCCAAAAGAAAATCTAACCAAGATATGATGTCAATGTCATCTACAATTCTGGTGAATCTCTTTCTTCCTTTGTCTACATCTACATTCTTAGTTTTCAGCCATAAGAAGTCAAAGTTCAAGGCTGACTTTTCTACTAGCAATGCCTTGTATCTATCCTTCTCAAGCTTGTACGCAAAAACTTTTGAAATAAGAGACTTGACTCTAAATCTAAGGTCCTCCAAATTTAGCTTCGTGTATAGCGTTGTAAAGTCAAAAGTTTGGAGACATAAAGGAGAAGATTTCTCCTTGAGGCTTCTTGAAGAGTTCAAAAACTTTAAAACAGGAATCACACGTACTGAACCATTTAAAATCCAACTTGAATCGGTAGGTACGTCTGCTTCCTTTAGCATGTTTATCCACAATTCATTTACGCTAGGTAAAATGGCTTTGAAACAATAACTAAGCCATTTGGAAACCTCGGTCAAAGAGGTGTTACAAGAAGCAGCTATAAATCTAGGCTTTATAGGGTTCTTGTGGAACTTCCAAACGGTATATAAAAAAGGTAATTTAGGCTGGCACTTGAAACCAAAAGACTTACAAAAGTCTTGATGTTTCAAGATAACCTCTTGCATAGAAAGATCACAATCATTGTAAGTCTGAGAGTTTACCTCACCTAACAAGCATTCTAAATAGAACTTTTTGCACGTAACAACAAAGTTATTAGAGCACTTATCTACATAATTACAAAATCGCGATAAAATTTCCTAAGAGCATCACGATCAGAAGAAGATAAGCTATTCCTTCCTGAAGAAACGTTCCGAGAGCAAGATGCTAATTTCAAAGAAGCTTTCTTGAGGATTACAGACTTTCAATGGGTAAAAATACCTTGAACTCCTAAAGACTCCTCAAACTTTACTACGAAACTAGAAAATCATCCTGTGCCTGTTTTGAATTAGCCTTTAGCTAAATCGGTACCTGTATAAAATCATTCCAAGTGGAAGGAGTCTGTCCTTGTAACAACAGTGTATTCCACCACTGACTTGCACTTTTTTTTCCAGAAAAGTGGAAGCTTTCCTGACTTTAAATGCTCCTTCCAACAAATGCTTTGTCAAACTGTTCGAGGAAAGAGAGAACCTTTATCCTCTCATCAAAGCCATTGAATGTGTCAATGGACTCACTGATCATCTTCTTTGTATGGCTTTAGCTTATCCATTGACTCCAAATTGTCAAAAGAGATAGTTTGCATAATGGGTACACCTGTGGGAGCCATCTGTACTCCCTGGCCAGTAACATGTTGATGTCCACGTGTCATATTCACTGATGGGATTGAAAAACCAGCCATACCCAAGTTGCCTTGTGACACCCCAAACTGACCTTGTGTGCCCTGAAATCCTGGGTGCAAACCAATGTTTGCATACATGGGGTTGGACACCATGCCTTGCATACCCCTAAACAATATTCCTGGCATGCCAAAACTGCCTTGAACTTGATGTGTCGTTGATCAAGATCGTATGAAATCCATAAATCGTGGATTCTCCACCAATTGCTTGAACATCGTCACAGCAATAACAACCTGCAAAGCTTTCTCTGTTTGGCCTCAACTCTTGCCAATTTCATGTGTAGTTGGAATAGGCTGTCTATCCTCTGAAGAGGAACCCTCTTCCTTGTTGCCATCCATCCTGTATCCAAAGAAAGACTCTCGTAGCCTTTCTCACCTGTAAATCCACTCGATCTACTTTCAAACAAGGTCATCCCAAACTCTCTCTGTGTCTTTAACCCAAACTGACCAAGGCTCACTTTTTGAGGAAAAAGTGATTTAATCCCGTCGATGGAACCATGTAACCGGCATGTTAACTCCAAAAAGGGCGGTAGACCTTAGACTTAAACTTTATTTGCTTTCACCCATTTAATTTGTCGCCCACTTTACCTGTACTTTCAAGACACAACAAAGGGGAAAGGGATACAGGTTGCTAGATTGCACCTGCATGAGAAGACCGATACCAGATTGGCCCCTAAACAGGCGCCCCTTTCGGTATTTCTTTATTCTTTAAAAGAGGGAATAAAAGTTGTAGTACCCTACAAGCTGCCCCGCACAATCTGTGCTGAATACCATCTGTTCTGGCCCGATTTCGACAACATAACTGTACTAGGACCCTTCACAGTCAGTATCCCCACGCATTAGATGACTTTCCCGACGCATACGAACACTTTGCAAAACCTGGCGAGAATCTGCAGCACGCTGAATTCTCTGTTTTCTGCCCCGAAAATGCGCCAGATCACCTGTACAGCGGTCCCCTCGCGTCCCCGAACCTCCTAGGGCAATTGTGGTCCGTTTAGGGCCAAAATCCTAAACCTACAAAAATACACAGCAGGCTGTAATTCACTGTTTCGGGCTCCGTTTTGCGTCCCAGTCGCATCTGTAGCAAGTCCTTGAGCTCCCGCACCTGTAGGGCTACTTGCCCTTTGAATCGGACGAGATTTCCCACGTGAAACCTCTCCGAATCACCAGATTAGCCACTAACTAATCCAGTACCTATGCAAGAGGGTCTTGCCTCGGCAATCGCGCATGAACCCACACAATTGTACATTGGTCAATTGAAAAGCCCACTAGAGGGGCATAACCATAAAGAATAGGGGAGAGAGAGAGCAGTGAGAGGTGTGCAGGTCATGACATCCTGCACCTCACTGTACATAGAGGGTAAGCCAGCACTCCATTGAAGCTCTCCCACCTGTGAGAGCACTCAAAAACGAGCTCACAGCTGAAAATCACGTTTTTGCCTTCTCTTTAAGTAGTAAACTGGCCTCAGAGTGCCAAGTGTCACTCATTTGTGCATTTTCCCGCTTTAGACCCTCGAGTCTAAAATATCTCACCTACAGCCTCTGTTGACTTGGCCACAGAGTAACAAAATGATCCCCATGTCAAACTGCACGTAATGACACGAAGACATTTTGCCGTCCAAAAATAGCAATCCCTAAAATTTAGGAGTTTCTGCCATTACATTCTTCTAGGTCATCTCACCCTCTTTGTACACTGCAACCACACCCAGAACTGAAATGTAACCTATGTAGCAAAGGATTCCGCTTTGGCTGGCCAATGACCCCACTTTGGCTAGCCATAGTCCTTGTCCCACCTTAGTGCTCTTTAGCCCTCAGGCCTGGACTCTCTCTGAACAGTTCCACACTGGCTATGCAATGCAGGGCAGTTAGATTTCCAGAGGGGTGTTTCCAAAAGGTAAAACAAACAAAATTCCCCAAAGAAAGAGAAAATAAACAAAAATGGAATTGCCACTGGCTGGTGACAGTAGTGGTTGTAACTCCTCCCTAAATAGCACTCCTACTCCTCCTGAACCTCTACTCCCATGCTCAGATCTGGCGACTGTCCTGTGGGCTGTCTCCCATTTGTATCCCACCACATGTGGCATCAGCTGTCTAGGGGCCTGATGAGTCTTCGAGAAGAAAACAATGTCCCTGTCTCTAAAACTGTCCTCAGAGGCACCAACGTCCAAGCTCATAGATCCATTACAATTCCAAGTAGCCATCTTCAGTGCGGTCCCATAGATCTCACACTGTCATGTAGAGTGCCGTTCTACAATCACCACCGGACCATCTGTGTAAAAGGTCGTCTTTCCCTTCTCCCTTGCCGCCGTAATCTCTGGCATTACCTCTCTCATATGCGCAAGTTGTGAGAGAGTGAGATCACCACCGCGCAAAATACCTGTCTTCTTGAGAGTAGACCTCTTTTCAGGAATTTCTTCTTCTCTTACAAGGAGGGGAAGCGTAGTTTGAGAGCTCTCTCTTTTGAAGATTCTCTCGGGCCATCACTCTTCTTGCCCACTCTCGAGTCTCCATGCCTTTGTTTGTGAAGGCTTGTCCACCCCCATCATGGATGTGAGGATTGTGACCTCTTTTTCCACATTGTTTATGTCCTTGAGGCCGGTTACCCTCACATGTAGAGCCCGCATCCTCCTTTGTTCCTCTTCGAGGGTCATGTTAATAAGAGTGAGTGTACAAGGAGCTTCCTTACCTTTCCCTTTCTTGGTGACCTCAATCCATTTTTCGGCCTTCTCTACTTTCTTTTGTGTTGCAAAGATGACGGTGGCCCATGACTTCTTCTCTTCATCTTCCTTGATAGCCCGTACTTCTTCTCTCATGGTATTTAATTCTTCCATCATGGATGGCTGAATTTCGCCTTCTTCAAGACGCTCACTTTTTGCTGCAAGAAGTTCACCTTAGAGAGTTCGAATTGTGGCTTCTTGTGAAGCCGCTTGCTCTTCGACGCGAGAAATCCTTTTGCATAGGTTCTTCTTCTCCTCTTGCCATCCCTCCATCTATTGAAGAAAGGTTGCCTCCATCTCTTTCTTCCACTCCTTGACTTCAACTTCAAGTGCGATATCCGCTTGGTGGTGATCGAGAACTTCATGTTGAGAGGGAGACAGGCCATAGCCACAGGGGAGGCCATGTGAAAGGGGGTTAATGGATGGAGGGAGACCATGAGAGAGAGACTAAAAGAACCAAAAGAATACAAGAAACTCTAAAAAACAACAAGAAACTGAAACCCTAAAAGACAGATAAAATCAGCTTTGAAACTTTCAAAAACAACAAAACACATATTTGAGACCCTAAAAAAACAAAAAACAGTGGCAAAACCCTAAAAACGGCAAAAAACATATTCGAAACCCTAAACACACACACACACACAGATGAAATGAAATGTAATATTAACGTCTTCCAAAGGACAAAATGACCTATGAGACCATGTGGTAAATCTAATACCAGGTCTGGATACAAAAAGTACAAAGAACTGAAAAGAAAATAGTGGATAGGGATGGGATGAAAGCTGATACAAAGGGTGAGTTGATACAATGGAGTTCTCTGACAGTAGAGGCATCATATACATATACATCAGTATCCAAAAGGCTGTAGTGGTTCAATGTCCTCCAAGGTAAGCACTCTGTCTGGATGGCTCCTAGGTCGCGCCAGTATGGTATGGATCCTTTGTCGCAATCTGCGTCGATGTCGAGAGGGCCCCCTCATCCGTGGGTGACGGGACTGCCCCAACTCTATCGCTTGGTCAAGCAATATGCCTCTGGTGCTGCTATGTTGTGGGGGTTGCTCAAACTCCTTCTGTGACTGAAAGAAATGTGTATTCTGCCACTGTCGCTAGGTCTCTCTCATTGTACCCCTCTTCATGAGATCCTCTCTGTGTCTGCGAATCTTCAGTAAATATAATCCGAGGCATCTCTGATCCGGGCAACTCATGACTCTAGCAAGTCGTCCAAAACCCTCTCTGAATAGAGAGAGAGAGAGAGAGAGAGAGAGAGAGAGAGAGAGAGAGAGAGAGAGAGATGAAATGAAATGTTATATTAACATCTTCGAAAGGCCAAAATGACCTATGAGACCAAAAAGTTACAATTGGTGAATCTGATATCATGTCTAAGCACGGAAATTACAAAGAACTAACACTAAAACTAAAACTAAGGCACCAAGGCACTAAGAGACCAAGGCACCAAGGAGAAAGGAAATAAATCTGAAGTTCATGCAAGATTGAGACGAGATATAGAAGGGGGCGGGGGGGGGTTGGTGGGTTCAGATGAAATTTCTCATCAATTGCTGTCAAATCTCATGAACCTCCTCCATGGTTAGTACTCTGGTTGGGCGTCTTGCATGTCGAGCTAGAGTGATCTGTCTCTTATGATGCAGCCTTCGTCGGTGGTGGGAGACCCCTTGAGGTTGTGGACGTCTGCATCTGCCTAGCTCAGTGGCTCGGTCGAGTAGCGTACCTCTAGTATGGGTGGGCTCTGAGATCTGCTGTAATGACTGCTCCTCTGGCTCTCCCCTAGCTGGTGTGAAGAAATCTGTGATTTGTCTCTCAGACTGTCTTTCCCCTGATGTCCTCAGCAAGCTCTCCCTAAGTCTGCGCAGGCGCAGCTCTAGCAGGAACAATCTGAGACATCTCTGATCCTTGTATCTCATGACTCTAGAAAAAGGCCCGAAACCGTCTCTGAACAGGCAGTGGCAGTGGCCGCGTATCTCATAGTACGTCGGGCAATGACATGTGTAGTGCAGCACTGTCTCTGGCTCTAAGTTACATAGGTGACATATCCTGGCCCCTGCTGGCACCCCTCGAAATCGGCCAATCTCGATCTGGAGCTGATGTGAGGATGTGGGTATCTGCCCAATAGCGCATCTTATCCCATGAGATAAGTGCGTAACCACGTATGCAGGCCTAGTCACAAAGTCGTCCTTCGTGAGTTGGAGAAGATGCTCTCTGTAGAAGGCCATCTTCGTGCCCAACTCCTGTGTCGGCTGTATCCATGTGCTCCTGGTATCTAGCTAAATCAGATCCTGGCGTATAAGTCTGGTGATCTCTGTCCGTGTGAGAGACAAGGAGGGTGCATCTAGGGAGTATTGAAACGGAGGCAATCTATCCATGCTGAAACCATGCGACTGGAACCATATTGTCATTTGTCCATACCAACATGCTGTATCGCCTTGTAGCGCTAGTTGTCGAGATGAATCATGACTCCAGGGCAAGACGAGCGTATCTATCCCTCGGGAGATCCCATAGACCGTGCATAAAGGATACTAATCTAGTCAATGCCTCCACCACCGGGGGGGGGGGCGGTCAGCTCGGCTCGGATAATCTCATGCGGCACTGAGGCCTTAGCCCGAATCATCCAAGCGATCATAGAGACAAGAGGCCTCTCCATACATCTCCATCCATCTGTGTTGCCAAATCTCCCATGGTGCTCTACCAAGGGTCCCCATACCTGAACTCCATAGAGCATAGCTGGAGTCACTATAGTGTCAAAAAGCCAGAGCTTTGTTTGCGGTTCCTGAAGCTGAACCTGCAAACACATCCTCTCTACTCCTCCCAAAGCTGCATATGCGCTCGTCAGTCTAGTCTCTGATGCTCTCCTTAGTGAAAACACTATTCCACCGAAGACTACCCCAAGATAAGTATATGCATTTGTGTACTCCACAGTCTCCTGGCCATACGTAAATGTGGGTGTTGACCTCCTGACCCACTGTGGTGTGGTGTTGAACACCATAACCTTGGTTTTCCCAAGGTTGACAGACAATCCACTATCACGAGCAAATGTGTGCAGAGCATCCAAATGACGATGCATCCCCCCTAGAGAGTCAGAAATCAGCACAATATCATCAGCATATAGTAGCAACGGAATCCATTTCCCTGCTAGCTGAGCCCCCCTGTCTCCCTGACGCTCTACATAGTTCGAAAACTCGTCCACATACATCCCAAAAAGAGTCGGGGATAGGGGGCATCCTTGCTTTACTCCAATAGTGGAGTGGACCGTGTCAGACATTCCCTCAGTGGTGCATACCCGCCCCATCATTGTCCTGTATAGAGCCAGAATACCCCATTTCAGCTCTGTAGGCACACCCATGTCCTGGAGTCTGCGTATAAGTCTGGTTCTCGGTACTGTGTCAAAAGCTTTGCGGAAATCCACAAAGCTACAATAGATCCTCTTGCCATGGTGTCTACCCTCCTTAACAATAGCTCTGAGTGTGAGAATCTAGTCAAGAGTGGAGAAACCTCTCCTGAAACCTGCTTGCCCTGGTGCTCTTATGCCCTCTCGCTCTGCCCATCTACTTAGCTCCTGCTCAAGAATGGATGCATACAGCCTAGCTAATGTGTGACGAACCATGATGGTGCGATAATTCCCGGGAATCATCGGATAACCTGACTTGAAAATAGGCACAATCGTAGACATACTCCAACTCTCAGGGAAGCCTTCATACATGGCTCGATTAAACATCATAGCCAGGAGCTCTGCAAGCATATCTCTGGCATGGATGAAGTGCTCTGCTACCAGACCATCATGATCATGTGCTCTCCTTGTCTTCATCCTGTCAATGGCTTTCCTTACCCTCTCGACAGTAAAGAAAGAACATGTCTCCGAGTATGTCTCTAGTGGGTCCGACAGAGGTGGTTGCCTTAATGCTGTGTAGAGAGATGTGGCATATTCCCCCCATGTCTCAGTGGAGGTGACCTTTGGTGGTGGTGAATGATCGTGGAATAGCCTCCATGCTTCACCTGAGTCTTGACTTATAAATAGCTGATACAAATCCCGCTCTAGCTGAGATAGATAAGCTCTTTTCTTTCGTCGCACTAGGCAGCGAAAGATAATCCGTGACTGTCTATGTGTGGTAATAACCATGAGCACTTCCCTCTGTAATTTGATCCTCGTCTCTCTACACTCCTCATCATACCAACTGTTCTGGGGCATGCTCCCAGATCGTCTCCGTGTAGGCTGGCTGTGGGGGTATGCCTTTGATGTAGTCAGAAACCTCATCCACATACATACCAAATAGAGTAGGAGAGAGCGGGCAGCCCTGCTTCACCCCAATAGTGGAGTGAACCGGTGTAGATAGACCCTCTAAGGTGGGTACATGCCCTACTACTGATCTGTACAATGCCATGATCCCCCAAATGATGCTCCCATCTCCGGTAATCTGCACATCAATCTAGCTCTGGGTACTGTGTCACGTGACACATCCAACCCTATGTGTCTGTGGATAAGCTACAGCATGATCAGGGTTCACTCAATCCAGTCAGTCTAGATTTAGAAGTGATCTGGCACATTTGTGAGTCTATTCGTAGACCGTGCATGCCCAGTCACTTAGTGTAGATGCATATCCTCTAGTTGCACAGAGCATAATCATCAGTATTCCCACCAGAATCCGATGCGGATTCCATCGGGGGAATTTTCCAATGCATTTAGCCTATTTTACCTATTTTTGGCATTTTTCACTTATTAATTTAAGTGACTTTCCAGCAAAAGTAGATAGGGCAATTTGGGTAAGAAAATATATAAGCAAACCAAAGTTAGCACTAAATGGCAGAAGAGGCAACAGGAGCCAAGCTCAGCAGGCAACTTCTCAACAAGACCTTGGCGGTTTCCCCCACCAAGCAAGAAGACCATCGCCATCAAACCCCTTCCACTAGCGTTTTTGGAAAAGCTACACCAGCCTAGCGTTTTTGCATCAGTAACTTCCCTCGCCAGAATCAAGCCCATCCTAGCGTTTTGCATCATCATCCCTCGCCGGAAGAAGCAGACAAGGTAGCGTTTTTGAAAACCAGGAGCCTAGCGTTTTTGGATTTCCCCAGCGTTTGCAGATTCCAATCTTTACAGCCTTCAGCCCCGCGATTTTCAGCATTAGAAGACCATCAAGATCAGCCCAAAGAGGTAGCAGATTCAGCCCGGAAAGACCATCAATTTTTAGCCTAAAAACACCTCAGTTTTCAGCCCTAAACCTGCAGATTTTCAGCGACAAAGACCCACAGAAACAGCCCCAAAAATCAGCGTTTTTGGACAGCAGTAGAAAGATTGCAAAGCCATTAGGTCGACTTCGCCATCCCCGTCGTCATCGTCGATATAGCCTAGACTTGCATCAGTCCATGCATACCATTTGTACCAGATTGTGCAATAATAAGTAGACCACTCTCGCCGACGAGAGTGGGGCCTTCGAGGAGGGTTTTACAACGTCTCTGGTGTCGTATCTCTCTTCTCTCTCTATCTCTCAGTCTCATACACTTGCACGCATAGCGTCCCCTTCACTTTGATTGTGATCATAGCATTCTCTCATTAAGAACGGAAGGCTCTCCCTTCCATAAGAACAAAAGGAACCTTGAGCACAGTTCGGAGCACTCATCTTGAGCAAAGCGCAAACATTCATTCCGCTGCACCTAACATTGGTATTAGAGCTTTGGCAGTGTTCTGTATCACTCAAGGAAAGAACCACAATAATCGCAAGAATTTTATTTATTTTTTTGCTTGTTGCGATCGCACGAACCCAAGTTCGCTTGGGCGTGTCGATTCCTAATCGTGTTTTTGAAGAGTGACAGGAATCCCAAGAAACAAGGGCTTGTCCAGCCTCTTCTTGTGTCTCTTTTCACTCATTGAGAGCGGACCATGCACTTAGCGGCCGGCCAATCGACGTGTTGTTGGAAAAAGCAACCTTGGTGTGAGTGCAAGGCCGCCAAGTGGTGCGCCCGCGGAAAGGAGTAGATCTCGGGTGAAGAGAAGATCCTTCTCAAACCCAGATTGCAAGTGAAAGAAAACCTTAAGAACCTCCAGAACCTCAAGAACCTCAAGAACCCAAGAACCAAGACCCCCAAAGAACCCAAGTTCCTCGTGAACTTAAGACCCAAGACCACAAGAACCCACGAGTTCAGTTGATGGAATGGATACTTTGCATACAGGTGGTGAGCATGAGAGAGGCGAAGAAGAATTTTTCCCACCAGGAGGCTTTTCCGACCCTCCCCCTTCCCCATTTACGTCAAGGATTGCACTAACTCCTATGGAGGCTTTAGACCATATGTTTCTGGAAAGGAAGTTAGAACGCGAAGCAAGACATGCAGAAAGAATGGCAGAAATGGAACGCAAACACCCAGAAAGAAGAGCAGAAAGAAAAGCAGAAATGGAGCGTAGACACCAAGAAAGAATGGCAGCCGCCGCCAAAGGAAAGAGCGACCAACACATGAAAGAGTTCTTGCGACTCTTTTCTCAAGCTCAGGCACAGATGCAAGAGATTCGGGAAAAGGAGACTCTCAGTCTCTTCTTCTCCAAAGCATGACACACATGATTTGCATGATTGTGAGAAGCATGATGATGATAAGCATGATGATTTGAATGACAAGCATGATGATTTGGATGACAAAGATAAGCATGATGATTTGAATGATATTGCTAAGCATGATGATTTGGATGCCAATGACAAGCATGATGATTTGCATGATCAAGATGTGATTTCTCACAAGCATGATGAGTTGCATGAAGAAGACGTGATTGTTCACAAGGCTGATGAGTTAGTTGATGCTTTTTCCAGCGAAGCTAACCTTGTTGCAGATTCGATCAATCACGCAGAATCGATCTTGGCTCTCGAGCCTAGGTCCAAAGCACCCCTTCAGGAAGAACCGATCTTGGCTCTCGAGCCTAGGTCCACAGAACCCTCACAGGAAGTATTATGTGTTCGCATGATTAGTCAGCACGCATTGTTCGAGTGTTTCATTCGTGAACATTTCTTGTATTTTAGTCAGCGTCTTTATGTGATCCCTTTTCCTAGGCATGACATATTGTACGTTGAGAAGGTTTCACTCATGAATGAGCACGAATGTATGCGGATTATTCATGAAAAGCTGAAAAGTATGCATTCAAGGAAGTCACATTTCATGTCTCTTCCTTGGCACGACACAGTTGTAGAAAGAGCACATGAAAGTATGAGCACCAAGCATTGGCATTTCCGTTGTGAATTGCCACAGTTGATTACTTTAGACCAGAAGAGAAAGATTCGATCTCATTGTTTGCGTGTGTGTGGTGAACGGTTTGACACTCCGTCTCTTTGTTCATCTACATTGCATGCACAGACTTTAAGAAAGACCAGATTTTTTCCACTCACTTTACATGGAATAGGTATGTTCATGGTTTTGTGTTGGAAATGGATTCAAGAATTTTCAGCCTCGAAGATTCTTGAGAAGAAAGAAGCAGGACTCTCGACGAAGTTGAAGCATCGAAGGAGCCACAGAAGACTTTGTGTCGCTTTCGGCGCGGCCCAAACAAGCAAGTGTTGCAGACCTTTATGAAGTTCAAGTACCGCACGACCCACACATCAGAGTGGGCCGGCGAAGAGTCCCTTCCAGGATTCCGGATGCTATTGGCGATCTCCCTCGACGCCATACAGTTCGGTACCAGTACCTCACTTTGACAAGGAGGGGATGTCACGTGACACATCCAACCCTATGTGTCCGTAGACAAGCTACAGCATGATCAGGGTTCAGTCAGTCCAGTCAGTCTAGATTTAGAAGTGATCTGGCACATTTGTGAGTCTATTCGTAGACCGTGCATGCCCAGTCACTTAGTGTAGATGCATATCCTCTGGTTGCACACAGCATAATCATCAGTAATCCCACCAGAATCCATCAGATTCCATCAGGAGAACTTTCCAGCATAGTTACCGGGGAACGCCTCCTAGCCCCCGTTCCGGCGTTCCGGGGGTCAGTTCCCTTCCCGAACGTTCCGAAACGTCCCGGAACGTCTGACGTTCCAGGTGGCCAGTGCAAACCGGAATGGCCGTTCCGGAACGTTCCGGAACGCCCCCGGAATGTTCCGGAATGCCCCTGGAACGGCCAACGGCTACAAACAAATTTGGCAAAAATTGGAAAAATTGAAGTAAATGTTTGGGCTTCTTTTTGAAGTGTGCAAGGCCTCAAGGACTCATAAAATGCACCCCCCTCCCCCTTTCTCTCCACAAGCTAATCCTCAAGGGTCAAGCTCTCTCCCTCTCACACTCTCAAGATCTCTCCCTCTCAAGACTCACTCTCTCAAGGCTCAAGGCTTCAAGCCTTCAAGCTCTCTTCCTCTCCCTCCCACTCTCTCAAATCTCTCCCTCTCCCTCTCACTCTCTCGAGTCTCTCCCTCTCACTCTCTCAAGCTCTCTCTCTCTCTCTCTCATCTTCATCTAGTCATAGCAAGGTTGAATGGTCTTCAAAACGAGTTTTTTGTGAGTATTAGAGTCAAAGCACTCTAATACTCCTTGTATTTAAACACAAGGAGCTAAAAAATGCACTATTTGGGTGTTTTTTAACCTCCCGTTCCGCGCCGTTCCCGTTCCGGACCCTTAGCCGTTCCCCCGTTCCGCGGGGATCCCGTCACCGTTCCCGTTCCGCGTTCCGGGTAACTATGCTTTCCAGTGCATTTAGCCTATTTTACCTATTTTTGGCATTTTTCACTTATTAATTTAAGTGACTTTCCAACAAAAGTAGGTAGGGCAATTTGGGTAAGAAAATATATAAGCAAACCAAAGTTAGCACTAAATGGCAGAAGAGGCAACAAGAGCCAAGCTCAGCAAGCAACTTCTCAACAAGACCTTGGCGGTTTCCCCCACCAAGCAAGGTGACCATCGCCATCAGACCCCTTCCACTAGCGTTTTTGGAAAAGTTGCACCAACCTGGCGTTTTTGCATCAGTAACTTCCCTCGCCAGAATCAAGCCCATCCTAGCGTTTGCATCATCATCCCTCGCTGGAAGAAGCAGACAAGCTAGCGTTTTTGGATTTCCCAAGCGTTTGCAGATTCCAATCTTTAGAGCCTTCAGCCCGGCGATTTTCAGCATTAGAAGACCATCAAGATCAGCCCAAAGAGGTAGCAGATTCAGCCCGCAAAGACCATCAGTTTTTAGCCTAAAGACTCCTCAGTTTTCAGCCCTAAACATACAGATTTTCAGCGACAAAGACCTACAGAAACAGCCCAAAAAATCAGCGTTTTTGGACCCGCAGCAGATTTCAGCCCATAGCGTTTTTGGACAGCAGTAGAAAGATTGCAGATTTCAGCCCTTAGGTCGACATCGCCATCCCCGTCGTCATCGTCGACATAGCTTAGACTTGCATTAGTCCATGCATACCATTTATACCAGCTTGTGCAATAATAAGTAGACCACTCTTGCCGACGAGAGTGGGGCCTTCGGAGGAGGGTTTTACGTCGTCTCTGGTGTCGTATCTCTCTTCTCTCTCTATCTCTCAATCTCATACACTTGCACGCACAGTGTCCATTCACTTTGTTTGTGATCATAGCATTCTCTCATTAAGAACGGAAGGCTCTCCCTTCCATAAAAACAAAAGGAACCTTGAGCACAGTTCGGAGCACTCATCTTGAGCAAAGCGCAAACATTCATTCCGCTGCACCTAACATACTGTGTCAAATGCTTTCCGGAGGTCCACAAAGCTACAATAGATCCGTTTCCCATGGGATGTGCCCTCCTCGATGATGGCCCTGAGTGTCAACATATGGTCAAGAGTAGAAAAACCTCTCCTGAACCATGCCTGCCCAGCTGCACGCATTCCCTCCCTCTCTGCCCATCTACTCAGCTACTGCTCAAGAAGGGATGCGTACAACCGTGCCAATGTGTGTCCAATCATGATAGTGCGATAATTCCCAGGCTCCATAGGGTCTCCTGACTTGAAGATAGGTACAATCGTAGATAGGCTCCAAGTATCAAGCAGCCCTCACACATGGCACGGTTAAACTTAACTGCTAGAAGCTCTGCTAGTAGATCTCTGGCATGCATGAAATGCTCATCCACTAAGCCATCATGATCATATGCTCTCCCAGTCCTCATCTTGTCAATGGCCTTCTTCACCATCTCAGCGGTGATAAAAGCACATGTGTGTTGGCATGAATCGGGGGGGGGGGGGGGGGGGGCTGTCCAGAAACTCTGTACAAAGATGATGCGTATTGACCCCAAGTCTCTGCAGAGGTAATGGAAGGAGGAGGAGGGGCGGGGGGGGGGGGGGGGGAGACTGCTCATGAAAGAGCCACCATGCCTCACGCGAGTCCTGACTCAAGAATAGCTAGTATAGATCCTGCTCTAGTCAAACCAAAAAAGCCCTCTTCTTCCGCCGCACTAGGCGTCGGAAGTCAATCTGTGACTGTTTGTGAGTGATGTCACCCAAAAGCACCTCCCTCTGAAGTCTAGCTCTAGTCTGGCAACATTCCTCATCATACCAACTGTTTTGAGGCATGCTCCGAGAACGGCGTCTCTGCTTAGGCAAGGTGTGTGGGTATGCCTCTATTGTTGCATCATGTAATGTCTGTGTGAGTATAGTAGTAAGCTCCTCCAGAGGTCGCACTGGCTCCTCAATGCATAGGCGTCTGTAGATCCTGTCTATGTATACAGAATCCGTCTCCCGCGTGAAAGTGTAGCGAGTAGGGGCTGCTACCCATGGCCTGTGTGCTACACTGAACTGGAAAGAGATGGTCCACGACACAAGAGCATGATCCACTGCCACCCCAACAAGTTTGAGCTCAACTATGAGATCCTGGATACTAGAGATGAGGCTCAGCTGTGCCATGACATAATCCATTGTGCTGGCTCCATGTCTGTGTGGAAGCACGTGAAACCTCTCACAACGGGAAATCTTTGTAGGCCATTCAAGATGGCCAATCCATGTGTAGTCCCCATGTCTATCAAGTGGCGTCGATACTCAATATGTAACCCATCCTGTGATAGTCTGGATAGGCCCATCTCTGCAACATCCAACTCTCTCAGCATCTACTATGAAGTATCATAAAATACTGTCTGATGATGGGCAGTCCTAGCATTGAAGTCCCCTAGAATGATAATGTCACCATCTCTAGAGAAGTTCCATATGTTATCATCCAAAATAGAGAAGGGGGACTGTCCTCTGGGTGGTGCATATATTGACGTACTCGGGGGAAAGTAGCAAATAGTAATGTAAAGATATCTGCCAGTCTCTGCTCTCAATCTCACCCACATGTACCTAGCTTGCTCATCCCTGCGGGCTATGTGTATCAATGGCTGCAACTCCTCCCAAAATAACACTGCCACTCCTCTTGAGCCCCGCCCTCTATGCTCTGATCGTGTCTCCTGTCTACAGGCTGTCTCCCATCTGTATCCACTAATGTGAGGCATAGACTGCCAAGGGGCCTGATGTGTCTCAAAGTAGAAGATGATGTCTCTCTTGGTAAAACTCTCCTCAAAAGAACCTAGATCCATTACAATTCCAAATAGCAACTTTGAGTGTGGTCCCATAGGCCTCACACCGTCATGTGGAGCGTCGCTCCAATATCACCACTCTTCCATCTCGGTAAAAAGCAATCTTACCTCTTTCCCTTGCCGCTCTAATCTCTAGCATTACCTCCTGCATATGGGCGACCTATGAGAGAGTAAGGTCATCCCCAAGAAAGATACCCGTCTTCTTAAGAGTTGATCTCTTCTTCCAAATATCCTTCGCTTCCATGGAGGGAAAACGAAGGATGAGTGCCCTTTCTTTCGAGGTTTCCCCTTTGCTCCCATTTTTTTTGTTGCCCACTCTCCAAGCTCTTGAGTGCATCGGCTCGTGAAACCCCATCAAAGCCATGAGTTCTTTTACCTCTTCGTCTACATTATCTTTGTCTTTAAGGCCGCAAATTCTCACATGTAGAGAGCGTACACGTCTTCTTTGCTCCTCTTCTAGTGTCAGGTTGATAATGGTGGGTGTGGATTTTGTTTCCTTGCTTTTCCCTTTCTTGGCAATCTCAATCCATTTCTCAGCCTCATCTGCTTTCTGTTGAGTCTTTGTAATAACCCACCCAAGGAGTCATTTCTGTATGCTGCTCTTCCCCCTCTTTGATGGCTCGGACTTGCTCTTTGATTGTGTTGAGTTCTTCTATTACAAAGGGTTGTAATTCTCCCTCTTCAAGCGTGTGTCGTGATCGTGCCTCAACGAGCTCCTTCTTGAGTGACGCAATGTCTTCGTCTTGGGCCGTCACATGATCTCCCATTGCAATGATCTTGCTTTCTTGGGCCAAAACGCGATCTTCGAGCATTTTAATTGTCCCTAATAGGTTGCGGTTGATCTTGTTAATGGTTTCGGTCATTTCTTCTTTGCACTTTTGAACTGCATCTTCTAAGGGTCGGGCTTATCAGTTTGCTTCCTCATGTTTGGTCGTTGCCAAAAACAAGAGGAAATTTTGCGGTGTTAAGAGACCTACACGCATAAGTGCTTCCACATTATGCATACATGGCGTACATTTTCTGCAATTTCTGCAAATTACAACACGCTTTATGCAATTTCTGCAATTTTTGAGAAAAGACTGAATTTTGAATTTCGGAAGAGAGAGAGAGAGAGAGAGGGGGGGGGGGGGGGGGGGGGGGGGGAGCGCGAGGGGGCAGGGTTGCAAGGGAAGCGCAAGGGGGGGACGAGGCTTTGGAGGCAGCGCATGGGGGGCGGGGTTGCAAGAGAGGAGAGAGAGAGAGAGAGAGAGAGAGAGAGAGAGAGAGAGAGAGAGAGAGAGAGAGATGAAATGAAATGTTATATTAACGTCTCTAAAAGGCCAAAATGACCTATGAGACCAGAGCGTTACAATTTGGTGGATCTGATACAAAGTCAGATTAACAAAATGACAAGATAAAAATACTATGGAATCCTAAACTGGTAGGTGTGAACTAAGCAGCTAGCTGGGATAGCTAAATCACAAGTCACAAGAGATCTAGCATCGGTCGCTGGCGGATCTCATCCATGGCCAGCAATCTGACCGGGCGTGGTGCTTGTCGGGCCAAAGTGATCCGAATCCTCTGATGTAGCCTCCGTTGATGTTGTGTAGTCCTCCGCAGTCGTGGGCGTCTGGATCTCCCAACTCAGTCACTCGGTCGATCAGTGTGCCTCTGGTGTGAGGCGACAAGCTCTATTGTGGTAGTAGCTCCTCCAGGTGTCCAGTGTCTGCTCTAAAGAAGTCTGTGATGTGTCTCTGGAACTGGCTGGCCTCTCCTCTCATCAGGCTCTCTCTGTGTCTGCGCAGCTCGAGCAGGAACAAACCCAGGCATCTCTGATCCTCATACCTCATGACTTTGGAGAGTAGTCCAGAGCCCTCCCTCTCTGAACAAGCAGTGGAAGCGGCCTCGTATCTTGTAGTAGACGGGGCAGTGGCATGTGTAGTGCAACTGTCTCTCAGGCTCCATGTCACATAGGGGGTATGTCCTAGCCTCTGCTGATATTCCGTTGTATCTCCCAATCTCGATCCGCAGCTCGTATGAAGATGTGCGTATCAGGCCAATAGCACATCGTATCCCATGAGACAAGTGGGTGTCCATGTTTCTTGGCCTCGTCACAAAAGTGTCCTCCGTAAGCTGGAGAAGATGCTCTCTGTAGAAAGGCATCTTCGTGCCCAGCTCCTGTGCTGGCTGTATCCATGTCCTTCTGGTGTCTAGCTAAGTCAAGTCCTGGCGGTTGAGACTGGTGATCTCGGACTGTGTAAGAGTCAGAGAGGGTGCATCCAGTGAGTACTGGAAGGGGGGCAATCTGTCTATGCTGAACCCATGCGCCCGAAACCGTGATGTCATCTCCCCATACCAACATGCTGTAACTCCCTGCATGGCTAGCTGTCGAGAGGACTCAAGTGCAAGGCGGGCGTATCTGTCTCTGGGAAGTTCCCACATGCGGTGTATGAAGGAGACTGATCTGGTCTGCGCATCAACCACTAGTGGGGGGGCCGGTAGCTCTGCTCGGCACGTGGTACTGAAGCCTTGGCTCTAATGAGCCACAAGATCATAGAGACCAGAGGCTTCTCCATGTCTTCCCATCCATCAGGGGGGGCGAATTAAGGGGTGGGCAGTATCGGGCGCTACCCTCAAAGGCCTAGAAGTCTGAAACTCCTGGATGATGGCCCTTCCACAACTGTAAACTGCCCCCTTACCCCTTGCACGAGCCTCAGCCACCTTCTTGAGCTCTTCTCCTTTGTTTCCAAGTTGTGAGAGGGTAAGCTCTTCTACTATCCATTGATATTTTTGAAGAGACGGGATTGTTGAAGCACACAGAGACAGTCTGCACTATTCTTAAAATGAAGAATGGCCACTGGGGATGCGTTGGTTGTGTTGATGGTTGCTCTTGGTGCTGACACTCATTGCCAGCACCGAGCCAGATTTGTGGAAGAGTGTGTTGAATGACCATCATAGATTTGTAGATATTGTGCTCCAGTCAACTGTCGAGGGGCACCCTCCAATGCGGGCCTTGAGAGCTTTTCCCTTCATCTCATTTCTTGCAAGATTGCTAGGGGGGAAGTCCCACCCTGTGTATTGAGGATGGGCAACGAAGCCAAAAGAGCCAAAGGGGAGGGGTGACCTGTCTTCTATGAACTTTATAAACTGAAATGAGGAAAGCATAATTGAATGTTCTGTTGGAAAAAATCCCTGCTTGCTGTGGTTGAGACCCTGCTCAAAGCTCAAGGCTCAAGCTGTTCAAAGCTCCAGAAACTCGCATCTCTGATGTTGCAGAATCGCGAGACTTGCGACTCTGAGGTTGCAGACTGTTTGAAGCTCCAGAGCTGGATGTTCAGCTTTCTCAGGCAAAACTAGAAAGAACCACCTCTCTGGATCAAAGTTTTTTTTCTCCTCACACCTCTCCGTCATCAAAAAAGGATCATAAAGCCGTATAGTGTTTAAGTTTTGCACGAATTGCCAATTTGAGAAAACAAAAATATTTATGAAGCTTCCCAGATGGTTCTCATTACCTGAAGAAGGTAGTCAACTTCAAGCTGTTCAGTACCCAGGCCTAGATTTCTAGGCAGCCTGTAGCAAAATGACAGTTTTTCAGTATGAAAACATTCAATCTTTCTCAATCGAATATCAAATGAAGACTGTTCAAGGCTCTTATAAATGTCTCTATGCCATCGTCGTAAATATCGTTGCGTATATGGAAATGACCAGTTGAGCATATCAAAAATCTGCTTGCCCCATTTTGCACCACATATTGTAGGTTGCTGCTGCACAACCTTTACCAAAGAATTTTGTTAGCTTTTGTTTCCAGTTGACAATAGGAAATTAAATAGACAAGTTCACAGCACTGCCATATTCAAATGTAAAATGGTAAATGTTCAATGGATACCAGCCCTCAATGCGAATGGGGAAGCTTAACATAGAATTTCCAAAACATATATATACCATCATAAGGTCAGAAAAGTCCGGATTTACGAAGTATACGAGAGGCTAAAACACTCACAAAAACACAAAAGCAAGGGACACAAGAAAATGGATAAAGAAAAAGAAATCACCTTTTTTGCTTCGATTAAAACAAACCATTATTCACTTGAAAGTTCTTTTAGAAAGGCATAGGCAAAAAAAGTTAAAGAAGCTTACTTGATTGAAACTTTGAAACAAGTACTCAATTTTAAACAGTCGCAACAAGGATAACACATCACATAAATTTAACCCTAGAGATTTACACTCCACACGACAAAGTCCCAAAAGAACAAAATCTTAATTTTAATGTAAGCTAGAGACTAAAATGAGAAACTACTGCGTACCACTTAGAAGAGGTAAAACATAACCAAACTAGTACAAAGTTAAAAATTGACAATATGCGACCTTAACTTTGTTGCTTGTCCAAACAGGAAGAATAAGATCATCACTTGTATGATGCATAGCCTAGACAACAACTACGAAATCCCTACTCACATCATCAATGCCCGAGAGTAGGTGTAAGTTTGTATAGACTTCATTCATGATTAGAACGTACTCTATAAAAGCAACAAACTAAGCTTTTATGACAATCAGGAGGTGATGGGCATACTCAGCCATGATAAAGGTTAGCACTTGTTGATTAAAAGTAAAAGTACTGACAATGCTAAAGATCTAAACAACAAGTTGGTGAGTTATTAAGCTGAAAAATTAATTGGGCTTTTAAGCTCCCCACTTTTATTGAATTTACTACTAAATGTCTTGAACATTCCAAAAGAAGAAACATTGAAAATAAACTTACTAAGAGCTTTTAAAAATGAACGAGCATTTTTCATGATTCTCTTCAACGACTATCCTTTCTCAATAATTAAATAAATAAGATGGCTTGACTGAACCACAAAAGCAAATTTACGAGAACGAGGACGAGAAAATCCAAGTAGTTACAAACAAATAACACCATATTTAGCACAAAGAGAGATCTAAATGTCAAGCATACGGATAGAATATTTAGATTTGCATACTCTGGTTCAAGGCATTTATCATAGACGTCTACTTCCAAACCCAAGGGAGTTTAAAATATGTTTAGGTCTAAAAAATCACAACAATCACTATAAGTAGTACAATTAAGTTCACAAAAATTCTTTAGGATAAATTGGGAACCAATTGATTGTTTGAAAAAAGAGTCGCTGACGGTTATCTTTCATTGTGGAACTGCCGTTAACAGTCAAGACCACAGGGAGAAAGAAAACTATAGGGCTTCGAATAGATTGTCGAATTACGTGTGTTAAAATTTTGTAGTTTTGAAAAACAAGCATGCATGAGCCAATCATAAGAGTAAACAGTAGCTACACCTTTGAAAGGGGCAAGATATCCATAGCTTTGAAAAATGGCAACAGCTGCCCTATTTGTGAATTGACTTCTGCTTCAATGAGACCTTTTGCAGAGGAAGTGCCCACACAAACATAAAAGATCTTTGAGCTTGAAAATTGTCGTCCAATCACATCATCATCACACCAGCAAACAAGCCACTCACTACTATGAAGTGATACCCACTTATTTTGTGTTGTGGGAAGAATCGGGCTGTCTTTGCTATGTAGAACCTCTTTCAACTTACAAAGTGCAGAAAATGACAATTTGCGGTTATCAATATCAAGAGACCACTTAGAGAAAACAGCTAGTACCTGCAAAAGGGGATAGCGCATCATCTTCTTGCATATCTCCTTGACTGAGGGTTGCAACATTTAAGTAAACAAACGACTGCAATTTCTTACACAAGCAAATAACAGGCTTACCTCAGTAACTACTTCTGAAGGAGAAAACTGTTTTGCAAACATCCTCAACACGTTGACATAATCACCAATCTCCATAGTGTGTTTAACTTGGCACACATCCACTAGAAAATCACGGAGTGTTGGATAAAGAAGATCTAAAGTCTTTGGACATATCTTCAAATTTGATACATCAGATGATGAGTGTAAAAGTTTTGCAAGACAACCTGAGTCATCTTTCCAGATTAATTCATAAACAAAGTAAAACCTTCCTTTGCAACGTGTTTTTGATGAAGCCCTTATTTTATCCGGCACAAATATACATGCATTCTGTTGAAAAAAAGCCCTGACATCTTTCTCACTTTGAGCTGTTTCTTTCCGCAAAAAAGAGTATAATTTTTCCATTTGGCTTAAACTGCCAATTGAAAAATACCATCAGCCTCACAAGTCACAAGCAGTTTCAAGGAAAATCCATTCAGTAGTAACGCAGCATACCTCGTCTTAAATGAATGCCGGTTCCACATCGTTAGTACATTCAATACATCCAATACAGATACATTCATTTTGAGTCCAAGGGCCTCAGCAAATCTAACCGAGCTCATCTGCACAGCAAAATAAATCCCAAAAATCTCACACTAAGATTTAGCATATATTGTGCACCAATTAAGAAGCAAGCCAAAATGATGGAAAAAATTGCCATCACTTCTAGGCTTTCTAAACCGAAAGTGTAATTATTACTGAACAAAATGATAACACCCTAAACAAAACAGGAAAGACTCAAAAGAGAAGAATTCGCTCCTCAAGATCAAGGCTCCCATTATGGTCACAAAAAGTGCAAAAAAATCTTCACAAATAACTCAGTTTTGAGTACAACAATAGCATTAATCAAGATATCTGATAACCATTCCATGGAACTGGGTTTCATATCTTGTGTTTGCTCCCCCAAAAGAGAATGTTGTTAGAACTGTGTTCTATGGAGCCATGAGAGTTCTAATTCATGGTGATTTAGCAATGGATGAGAGAGTCAGGTCAAGTGCATTGGCCCTACGTATCAAGGTCTCCACCCCTGATTCATTGTTTGTCCAGAGTGAAAAGAGTCTGCATTCCCAGTTGAGTAACCAAGAAAGCGAATGGTATCAAAAATAGTGGTATAACTGACAGGTAATCTTTCAAATGGGAGAAGAAAGTTCAAGTCATTGAACAAGAAGCAACAAAGTTGAAGTCGTTTGTTTTCAAGTATGCAAAAACAGAACTTATGATGAGGATAAGGTGCTAGAAATTTAATAAGAGCCTTGTTCACAAACAACACGCAGGCACATGGTAGGTGTTTGGGTTCATGTCCCACAAAGGGGCCATAGAGGCCGGCCCTCTGTGAGCTCCTACACGCTGAATTGCAGGAGAGGGCTCATGCAGTCGCTTCTAATTAGGGTGAATATTCTCCTCAATCTCCTGCATCATCCAACTAACTGTGTCATGCCTCATGTACTTGAGCAATAATGCCGTGGAAGTATCGAAAGGAGAGCCATCCTGTGTAAAGGGACAGGTACACTAGAGTATTTCTAAATGTCAGGCCTTGAGACAGATCATAGGTATCAGGCCTGCTCGTTGAAAAAGCATTCCCTATATTTAGGCAAGCTATAAGAGCTTTCTTCTGTAGAATAATTCATCTTGCTCAAAACAGTCACCCCTTTTTGGCATTTTCACCATGTGCTCACCATTTCCATCCTCCGTCCCCTGAACAAAAATAATCTCCTCTTCTGAATGAAACCCAAAGGAGTAATGAAAATCTAAAAGAACAGTACGGACATTTAACCTCAGTATACAATGACACAAGAAAAACCCTCTGAACCATTTAATTAACATAGTTTAGGGAGTGGACTTGATGATGCCCAATCAATTTTAGATGTGGCGTAAGATATTCGTACATTTCTCGTGTCATCATTCCACAAAAAAGCCTAAAAGCACATATAGCAAATCAATTCCAAGAATAGGCATCAGTGCTTTGGCCATATTTTATACACATAAAAATTGCTTGATGCCTATCATTTATATATTATGTGACTAGACATATCTATTGATGGTATCTATAACTTTTGTAATGGTAAAAGTCTACCGTGAATGTAGTGGTGATACTTAGTCTGTTGTCCCAATAACTCATTACAAGAGGATAATGCCATCATATCCTAGTGGGCACAAGGCAGCATCCCATCAGAATTATCTATGGCTTCCTTACCCATCTTCTGGACGGCACTCAATACCTTTTTGTGCCTGTTAAAAGTGATTTTTGGTGAAAAAACAAGAGATGAAAAACGCCAGTCAAATTAGCTCGTTTCATCTTGAAAGAGGGAGATACACTAGAGCTCTGAATGGAGCATGGAAACATCATAGGATTCCAATTAAAATCTTCCTCATAGTACCTTCATAAGATATGATTTTCAGCGTACACTCTCCCTGATAAAATATAGACATATCCCCCAAAAGGCCAAATCAACACTCCACAAACCTCTTTAAGATCAAAAAGTGTCATAGCCAGCAGCTATATCATTGGAAAACAAAAACATCACATGACTGTGAAGATAAGGCATAAGGCATTGTTAAAGAACTCATTCAGAGTTTGCATAATGCTTCAAAGCCATTGGCACACAACTGATTTCGACTTGCAAATAATTATGAAGGCAAAGAATAACGATACACCAATCTGGAAAATAACGTGACTAAATTAAAGTTTACCGAGATGTTCGGCAGACCATATGACAAAAAGAGACATTAAAATATCAGATTTGACTCAGCATTCTTGTGTGTTATGAAAAGCTCTTGTCTCGATTATGTAAAGCATACAGACTGACTTACATACCTGAGGAACTGCATAAGGTGCATGCACTCCCAGTATTGACTCAACTGCAGCGCACCTATGATAGAGCTGAGTTGGCTTATATAGTTTTCCGTCAAAACTTGACTGTACCCATGCATACGATCTCAGCTTTAATACAAATGATAGTAACACATTAACCCTTAGCCCTTCTTTCTCACTGCAACTAGCTGAGTATTTAGAGTAGCATTCATCCCATAGTGAATCAAAGGCTGCAACAAAATCAGAGAGCTTCTTCAGTTTGTTGGGAGTATCACAACATGCATCACACAAACCTTCAACGATCTCGATCAATTCTGGGCATTCCCAGTCTTCTACTGACAAGCTGCTTTCATTTTTTATATGTTCTGGTAGCCTCTTCCAGAAGACATCTGCCTTATCATGCAGCTTCCTTGAATTACATTTCACCTTCACAAAATCTAAAACTCCTAGATTCTCAAAAAACTGGCGCCATTTAGATATCAATTCTCCTTGTGATGAGCCTTGAATAGCTTCAAGATATCCAGTGGCAACAGTTTTTGCTATGAAATCCAAACGAGATTTTCCTATGAGGACCTCTACTGCTTGTTGTGAATAAAGCTTGAGAACTTCAAGCGGAACTCTATCTACTCCACCATATGCTGCCACTACAGAGACAAACTGCACTGCTGCTTGTTTACCACAGCCCTTCACAGCAGCAGCCAGAAATTTCTCTATAGTTGCTGATCCGTCAATACGAAGATAGATTCCATTTGACGTCACCAGGCACACTAATCCTTCAACTGGACCCTCCTTTTTCAACCAGTCTGGAAACAAACCCAGAGTTGGAAAAAAAACAGAATCCCATTGTGACCATCTCAAAAGATTACACAACATCGGAGCATTTAAGAGGCAGTGCCTTGCATCTGCACTTGATATACTCCCAACCAAACCAACCTGTGGCCTGATACAAATTTGGACAGCATCCTCATCATTTATCACATCACCATTCAAGGAATCCTCGCAGTCTCTTTTAGATGCTAGCAAAGCTGATGAGAAAAGGACAGAGTAACTCGACGCATTTCCGCAAACTGGAGAATCAGCGATGTCTTGAATAATAATGGACCACCAGCCTGACAAAACTTGCAATTGAAATTGTTTAGCAAAAAGGTGCATAAGAAATTCATGTGACAAATGTTCTCCAATTCCAACAGCCTTTCTGACTTGAGACACAAAGGTCTGAGCTCCTTCATCGGAAACAACCATCCCACACATAACACTCAGGGCCGTACTTTTGCACATTTTCGAACAGTCCTTCAAGATTTTGTTTAAATGCGTGTCAATGAACGTCTGAAAAGGACCCATCTTTAACTTGCAAAAGCTTTCCAGAGAAAGTCTTTCTACTACATCCTTTTCAAATGTCAATATGTTTTTCAGCATGAAGCAAAAACTCTGCCCGTTTGGCATGCCTTGCCCTGGTCTGCATACATTAAGTGTAGAGGCTACACTCATTAAGACTTCATGCAAAACCCGCACAACTACATCTAAAACCTGCTCTAAGCTCCTGACAGGCTGTTCTTCACATGTACCTGAGAATAAAATAATGACAATTAGCGTTCATGAATTTTAAATGATGACGAAGCTAAGAATGCAAATGCCAGCATGCTTTACCAATATTACTTTATCATAGCATTAGTCTTAAAAATGACTTCTCCAGTAACTTCAAAAACAGCAAGGGGTGCTGGACTGCTCGCTGCTGCACGCTCCCCTAACCTGCACCTGTCACCTCCCCCTCTCCCCATCGCTAGCCGCCGCCCCCCCCCCCCCCCCCCCGGGCCCTAGCCCTGCCAGCATTCCCTGCTGCGCGTGCGCGCTGCCCCCCGCCTTCCCCTTGTGCTGCCCCTCCCTGTCGTCAGCCTCGCCATTTGCACCCGCTCACAGCCCTCGCTGCCCGCTGCCATTTCCAGCCCGCCTCGCGCTGCCCTCACCCGTTGCCCCCCCCCCCCCCCCCCTGGCTCATTTCATTCTCTGCCGTCCTCTCCCCAAAGGTTTCTTTCGATTGGCTCTGGCAGTGCTAGTTTCTTGACAGTGCTAGTCAGGGTCTTTTTGCAGAGAAATTACTTTATCCACTCCTTCTCCGCCACAGCAGCAGACACAGATGGAGGCTCAAGCTCCACTACAGAGGGACTATGATGAAGTCCCCTCTCCCGACCCCACTGAGCCCACCATTCGACTTGCTCTCACTCCGACAGAGCAAGCGAGCCTAGCCACAGAGGTGACTCTCACTTCCGTCATCTGCAAGATTCTCGGCACCAGACCCAGCAGAGGTGAGCTGCGTGACCGTCTCCAGGCCCGCCTTCTTGTAGAGGTGGGCAAGATCTTGGACGTTCAGTTCCTCGGACGCGGCTACTATCAGATAGAGTTTGAGACCTCCGAGATGGCGTCCAAGGTCATCACGATGAGCCTCCTGACCATCCGAGCAGGTCGAGCCCACTTTCGACAGTGAAGACACGGTTTTGACCCAGCTTCGGATGTTCTAGTAGAGGAGGCAGACCTACCCATCTTCGTCTGCTTTCCTGGTTTGAGGAGGGAGTACCTACCACTTTTGTCAAGGATAGGCTCAGAGATTGGGACTGTCCTGGAGACACCTCGCACGGCAGCCTCAGTAGTTGACAAAGCGGCCGGCATTCCCTCAGTTCGAGTTCTGCTTAGGGACACCCACACTCTCCCAAAGGTCATACTACTTTCTCGGGTGAGTGGGGGTTGGTTGAGACAAAGCATGGAGTATTCGGGCCTCCCGGATCAGTGTTTCATTTGTCGACAGATGGGCCATCTTGCGAAGGCCTATCCACGGAGGAGACCCCGACCTACTCCACAGGCCCAACCCAGCCCTCAAGGGCTGGCCAACAGTAGCAGGCCGAGCCACAGAGTGCGCAGGCAGAGCCACCCTCCGAGCCTAGGGTTCAAGCGGAGGAGGGCTGGCAGCAGGTTCGTGGTCGACGTCGGCAGGGGACGCCGCGCCAGCCTGGCACTCAGAGTGGTCCTCTGGCTCCTGCCCAGCAACAGTAGGACGAGGTCCCTGCTCCAGCCTCCACCTCAGCCTCACCTTCGACAGCCCCCCCTCCCCCCCCCCCCCCCCCCCCCCCCCCCCCCCCCCCGCCCCCCCCGAGTTCCCCCTTCTTCCGCCTCGCCCCCTCCTCCTCCCTCTATCTCTCCATCTCGCCCTCCCACCTTTTCCAATCCCCCTCGCCCTCCCTCTCCCCCTGCTCCCTCACCTCCTCCCGCTCCAGTCCCGCAACCCTCCTCGGCTGCTAGGAGATCTCTTGGCAACGCCTTTGCCACGAGTCGCTTGGCGAGAGAGGGACAGCCTTTCTTGCGACCCCCTCTTCAGGTACAGGCATCTCCCTTTGCAGCAGTTCCTCATGGTCTGACGAGTTTCGACATTCGTCGTCGTTGGGATTTCTTTGCCTACGACTTTACACGGTTTCTCAGCGACCCCTCACCAGACCTTGAGGCAGCCTACTTCAGAGTTCATGTGCTATTCCTTGCAGCTAGGGGGATAGAGGCCTTGGACTCAACAGTTGGCTTCTCTTTTCCCCTATGCGGCAGGGACCAGGCTGACTGGACTATAGACTCAATGTTGGAGTGACTGCAGACACAGGCCCTAGAGTTCTCTCATCACATGGGAGACCTAGGGGTTACAGACTTGCTACAGACTCTTTGGCCATTGGCCAAGTTTGTTGTGACACCTCCAGACGCAGCAGGATGTAGACACATTGTGGTTTACTTTTTTGCTGACACGCAGAGCCCGCCATGCTAAGTACACATACATGAGGACTCCTGGACAGAGGAGGTTGCTTTACGCACGGCTCGGTCTACTTGGGCTTGGGCTAGACACTCTATGCAGTCACGCCTATCTCGAGGACGTTCGGATGCGGATTACTCCCCATCTAAGCCTGCCTCGAAGATAGCACGGTTTGCTGCTGCGGCAACATGAGTTCTCTTTCGCTCCCCATGAGGATGGTCTCATGGAATGTACAGGGATTAGGTGGGGCCCAGTTTCACCGTTAGAGGGGCCGGCTTCGTGAGGAGCTCCAACGATGTCTTGTGGGAGGAGAGATTGACCTTCTTATGCTACAGGAGCATTATCTGTGTGAAAGCCGCATTAGATGTTGTGGTCAACTTTTGCGTGGACGATATGAGACTTTTTGGTCAGCTGCATTTGGACCTGGAGGCATCCAGGGCAAGATATGTATGACTATTGCGGATTCTTTGCAGCAGGCCCTTGTGGGCAGAGGGATTATTGTGCCACGCAGGGCTCAATGGATCACTATGCAGGTTCAGGGTTGTCTCGTGGGCTTCGTGAACATCTATGCGCCCAATGTGGCGAGTGCACGTGCAAAGTTTTGGTCTCAGACTGTTGAGTCTCTGCCGCAGGCAAAGCAATGGTACATAGGGGGTGACTTCAACATGTTGGAGGAACCCTCTGACAGGATTGGTGATAGCCATACTACTGTGCATGGAGTTGAGTTGGCAGCTTGGGAGCGGTTTTGTATGACTGCGGGTTTCAGATGTGTGGCAGCATTCTAGCTTTGTGAGGCCCCCAGACAGCCTGGCCTTCTCTCATTCAGACCGCGTCAATCTATCTCGGATAGATCGATTCTACACTAGTGACCACTTCTGTGACTTGGGTGGACAATTGGTATTCTGGCAAGGACTTCCTTCTCGAACCATGCACCAGTGATCCTTACGGTGACTGATAGGCAAAGGAGGGGGAGCACGATGCTACGCATCCCTGAGAGGGTCTTGATGGACTCAGCGCTCAGAGAGCGAGTGAAGGCTCTTTGGACAGAGAGCTTAGACATGCAGGATTCTCCTGCTGACAGAGTGGCCTCAGGACTTGCTCAGCTTAGTCGTTTCTTTCTTCAGGAGTCTTCGGCTCGCCTGGCTGCAGCGAGAGAGGAGGAGTAGCATCTCTGACGGGGCGTTGCTTCCTTGCAGAGGATGCAGGAGCAGCATCCAGACAGTCCTTGGTTGAAGGAGCAGTTACAACAGGGTTGCCAGGAGCTCGGCAGCACAGAGGAGAGGCGCCATTAGTTTGCTTTCCACCAACAGGCATCTCAGTGGACCTAGGTGCGTGACAAAGTGACAGGCGCTTTCTTTGAGACAGTGGGACCTCGGCATACACATGCCAAGGTCAATCAGTTGAGGAGGCCCGACAGGTCAGTTGCTGAGGAGCCAGAGGATATGCGTGCAGTAGCTACTGACTTTTACCGTGAGTTATTGTCTACAGAGCCCCAGTCAAAGCGTCAGGATGCATGCAGAGAGCAGGTGTGGGCACAAATGCCTTGTCTTGTGATTGAGGAGATGCGTCAGAGGCTTGAGCTGCATCTACAGCTAGAGGAGCTGCACACGGCTCTTAGTTCACTCGCCCGTGGTAGCTATCGTGGTGAGGATGGCTTGACTCCCAGCTTTTTCTTGGAGTACTGGGACTTGCTTGGCTCAAATCTTTGTAGTGCTTTTCAGTACATCATGCACACAGGTGAGATGCCTGACAGCATGAGTGAGGGCCTGATTTACCTCATTCCCAAGGAGGGTGGCTCCTTGGATGAGATTCGACAGTGATGCCCCATCACCATCCTCAACTCAGCCTACAAAATTCTTGCCAAGGCTCTGAGTTTGAGGATTCAGCCACTTCTAGAGAGCCTTATACATGAGACTCATACAGGTTTTGTCAAGGAGCGTAGTATCCTTGACAACATCTTTACTTTTTGGAAGGCTTCTGCCCTCGCGCGGCTCCGCGGTGAGGATTTGGTGATTCTTCTTCTCGATTTTGAGAAGGCCTACAACAGAGTCGACTAGGATTATGCTGAAGCTATTATGCTCACTTCTATCGTAGATGAAATGACAAAAGTATGAAGGTCTCATTGAGTCATTTGTATCTATGTTTCATGACCTTTCGTGCGGATACATGTGATGATAAAAGGGTGCTAATCACACTAAATCATCTATGGCATGTAAATTTCACATGCAATCGAGGACGAATGCAATTTCAAAAGGGACATTGCTTGTCATGAGGCTGTGGCAACCACTAACCTTAGTTGTTGGTGGTACCGGCCCGTAGGGCGGTAGACGTAGGCTTTCACCCAAATTCTTTATTTTACTTTAAACTTTAGGACACAAAGAAACCTTTGTAGAAGGAATTATCACTTAAAACACACACACAGCTCGAGAGCTAGAATGCTCCAATGCTGTAATTTTCTGATTTGTCACTGTTAGGTGCCTACTGCCTTGTACACGCATCCCAAGGCCTTTCCCAGGCTCCCATGGCGACTCCCTGCAGTTTAGGTACAAAACCCTAAACCTGCAGAAAAATACAGCAGGCTGAATTCTCTGTTTTGGACCGTTTCGAGCGGAGCGAGCACGCCTACGCGTGTCTCAGGTGTTCCCGCACGCAATGGGACAGTTCCCTTTCAAATCGGACGAGTTTTCACGCGAGAAAACTCTCCGTTTTCGCATTCCTTCGCGACAGAACTGTGCGTACTTGAAGGGGATTGGCAATTAGCTAATCCGCTTCCTGTACAGAAAGCTCTTGCCTTGGCAAACGCACATAAAACCCCAAGAACTGTACATGGTCATCTGAGAAGCCCAACTAGTGGGGCATTACCATAAGTGCAAAGGGGAGAGAGAGATGCGCGAGAGCAAATCATCGCGCTACATAGAGCAAGGGAGAAGGCAAGCTTTCCAATAAAGCTGTGAGCACCTGCACCCATAGTAACAGGGGACGCCCTTTTTCGGGCTTCCCGTCCCCACTTGCCGTCCCGCTCTCATTTTTACACTAAAAATCCATTTCAGCCCCGTCCCCCGTTCCCCCGTCCCGGAATGCGTCCCTTGTGACTATGCCTGCACCCACTACTCACGCACACTGTAGCACATACTTATGGGCTGAAATTAGCCCCTCTTGAAATGGGCACCCTGATACTTCTGGCAATTGCCTCTGGAGCCGCCATGTGTCCAGTTTGTCTCTTTTAAGTTAATGCCCTAGTACCCACCAACTTATAAGTGTAGCGAGGGGCCTAAAAGACTTTGTACTAAGCCTAGACACCCTTTTACTGCTCGGATTCTAGTGCCGATTAGCCCGACCAACTCGTGGTGACCTGCCCTTCCCGACTGCAGGTGAAACTCTCGGCCATCGTCCGTTTCACACTAGCCATACAATGTCCGACCATTTGCAACTTCAAAAAGAGGGTCCAAAAATCAAAAAAAATCATCGGAAAGAAACCAACAACTCAAGTTAGCAATTGCCATGTCCTCGTGACATACCACCTTCTTAAAATCGCAAACGTCCTTGATTGCGTTCCATATATACATGGCATAGATTATTTAGTGTGGTAAGCACTCTTTTATCATTGCATGTATCCGCAAGAAAGACTATCAAAACATGTGTACAAATGACTTAAAGAGACCTTCATACTTTTGTCAAACAATGTACACTGCTATTGCACTGAGTACATTTGATGTGCTAGCTCTATCATTACTCCTCCTTTGCAGACATTGGGTTGGGGTATACGTAGGCTGTAGCCCAAAGGCCTCAAGGTAAATCTGCAATACATTTGGTGACTCTGACAGTTCATGCTCTTCCATCCACTTTGCATCCATAGGTGGATAGTTCTTGAACTTCACCAAGTAGAATCTTGCAACCTGTCCCTTAACTTTTATATGTGCAAGAGGCTCTTGCCTCTGCAAACGAGGATAATTCCACAACACTGTGACGTACCACCCACGACCAAGTGAGCTCAAATTTCAAGATGATTTACCAATGCGTCATAGAATCCAAGCAATCGCCTCAGAGAATCGGCAAGCAACGTGTCACCTGGCAGACCCACATCACTCCCGCAGCAGATCTAGTGGCCAATCTACCACTGTGAGACGTCTCCCTATCTCATCTTGGCTCATACTTGCAAACCCTAAAAACGCAGTAGAAAATCAGCCCCCCCCTAATTTGACAACTTTTTGGCAGGGCGAACATGCGGAATTTCCAGTCTGTCCTGTGAAGAGGAACCCTCTTCCCTGGTGTCATCCGTCCTGTCAACCATAGTGTAATTCCAAGTTCTTGTACTCTGTGTCTTCACCAAACCAATTGAGGCTCACTTCTTGAGAAAAAAGTGATTCTATCCCGGCAATGGAACCATGAAACTGGCCCGTCGGGCGGTAGGCTTTCTTTGGCTTTCACCCGAATTTCTTTAATTTACTGTAGACACACACACACACACACAGACTACTTTGCAAACGGAACCTCACGAATAAGCCTGTGATGACTGGAATTCAACACTTCAAGACAAACCACGGCCAGGAAGCTAGAGCGCTACCAAGCAGACAACGACACCCTGTTGGCCCCAAAGACTGGTGCCCCTTTCGGTATTTCTTTATTCTTATTATACTTGAGAAAACTTGTAAACTTCTACAAGCTGTCCCACTTTTATCGGGCTGAAATTCCTCTACTCCAACCCGATTTCGGCAACATAACCACACTAGAAGTCTCCGCGAACAAAATCCCAAGTACACGTTGACTTTCCACGCACTTAAGAGCTACAAAACCAGGCGAGAAATTGCAGCTCGCTGAATTCTCTGTTTTGCGCTCCGATCCGCATGCCGATCACTTTTCTGGGTAGCCCTCAAGCTCTCGCACCTATAGGGTCACTTGCCCCTTGAATTAGACGAGATTCCTCGCAAGAAATCTCTCTAAATTCTCATGTACAAGCACCCAATGCTTTCCCGAGGCTCCCCTAACAAATAAACGATCCGAACGCTTTCACCTAACCCTCACTAAGCTGTCTATGGCTGTAATTGCAGGCTTTTGACCCAATTTTGCCAACAGAACGGCGCAAACATCCCTGTAGATCAAAAGTACACGTCAAGGACACTTTCCTTGCGGTATAGAAGCTTTCCAGTGAGTTACAGGTCAATTTCAGCATGCTGTAATTTTCTGTTTTGTCACTGTTAGGTAACCACTACCTTGTACACGCATCCCAAGGCCTTTCTAAGGTTCCCATGGCGATTCCCTGCAGTTTAGGTGCGAAACCCTAAACCTGCAGAAAAACACAGCATGCTGTAATTCTCTGTTTTGGATCATTTCGAGCGGAGTGAGCACACCTACGCGTGTCTCAGGTGCTCCCGTACGCAATGGGACAGTTCCCTTTCAAATCAGACGAGTTTTCACGCGAGAAAACTCTCCGTTTTCGCATTCCTTCGCGATGGAACTGTGCGTACTTGAAGGGGATTAGCAATTAGCTAATCCGGTTCCTGTACAGAAGGCTCTTGCCTTGGCAAATGCGCATAAAGCCCTCAGGATTGTACATGGTCATCTAAGAAGCCCAACTAGTGGGGCATTACCATAAGTGCAAAGGGGAGAGAGAGATGCGACAGAGCACATCGTCGCGCTACATAGAGCAAGGGAGACGGCAAGCTTTCCATTAAAGTTGTGAGTAATTGCACCCACTACTCACACACATTATAGCACACACTTATGGACTGAAATTAGGCCCCTCTTGAAATGGGTGCCCCCCTCTTGCGGATGCTTCTGGCAATTGCATCTGGAGCCGCCATGTGTCCAGTTTGCCTCTTTTGAGTTAATTCCCTAGTACCCACCAACTTATAAGTGTAGCGAGGGGCCTAAATGACTTTGAACTGAGCCTAGACACCCTTTTACTGCTCGGATTCCAGTGCCGATTAGCCTGACCAACTCGTGGTGACCTACCCTTCCCAACTGCGGGTGAAACTCTCGGCCTTCGGCCATTTCACACAGGCCATACAATGTCCGACCATTTGCAACTTCAAAAAGAGGGTCCCAAAAATTAAACAAAAATCATCGGAAAGAAACAAACAGCTCAAGTTAGCAATTGCCACGTCCTCGTGACAACATGACTTCTTGCACTACACTGTACATGAGAGAGAAAGCTTGCAGTCTATAGCTCTTAACCTATGGTGGCAGAAGCTTGCAAATGAGCTCTCCCAGCTAGAAATCGAGCGCCCCCTCTTCTGCATGAGGAAATTTCATGAAAATGTGCCACTTGGCACATTTACACACAGTTTCCCACTTCGGGCTTGCCGCTTAAAATCTCCCGACTGGTTGCTAGTTGACTTTTCAATAGAGTTCTAAAATGTTCCCCTTGTCATTCCAGAGATAATGACACGAGCAGATTTTATGGTCCAAAATAGCAGTTCCCTAAATATTAGGGGATGCTTCTGTTGGACTGCCACTGGTCATCTAACCATCTATCCCCACTGGGACCGCATCCAAAAATGCAATGTAGCCCAATTGTCGGGTACTTTTCTTTGGTAACCCCACCTTGGCATTGTGCCTTTATTGAGTTCACTTCCTAGTATCCACCAACTTGCTTAGTGCGACGGGGTAACTGTCGGGTACTTTTCTTTGGTAACCCCACCTTGGCATTGTGCCTTTATTGAGTTCGCTTCCTAGTATCCACCAACTTGCTAAGTGCGACGGGGTAACTGTCGGGTACTTTTCTTTGGTAACCCCACCTTGGCATTGTGCCTTTATTGAGTTCACTTCCTAGTATCCACCAACTTGCTAAGTGCAACGGGGGAACCTACATGATCTTGAATTGAGCCTAGACATCCTTTTACTATACGAGTTCCAGTGCCGACCAACTTCCCTACTGCGGGTGAAATCACCGTTTACATTGGCCATACAATGTCCGACCACTTGCAACTTCAAAAAGAGGGTCTCAAAAATTGAACAAAAATCATTGGAAAGAAACCAACAACTAAGGTTAGCAATTGCCACGTCCTCGGGACATAGTTAACAGTTGCCACGTCCTCGTGACATACTCCCCTCTTGAAACCCCAAACGTCCTCGATTGAATACCATAAATACATGCCGTTGATGATCTTGTGTTGTTAGCACTCTTTTATCATCGCATGTATCCGCAAGAAAAGTCGTAATACATAGATACAAATGACTTAATGAGACCTTCATGCTTTTGTCATTTCCATCTATTACATTAAATTCATATGTATATTTGATATTGCTAGCTTTATCATTACCTCTCCTTTTCACATGTTGGGTTGGGGCATAAGTAGGCTATAACCCAAAGGCTTCAAGGTAAAGCTGCAATACATTTGGTGACTCTAAGAGTTCATGCTCTTCCATCCACTTTGCATCCATAGGTGGATAGTTCTTGAACTTCACCAAGTAGCGACTTGCAACATGTCCCTTAACTTTTATGTCCTTATGTGCCAAAACTTGCTCAAGTACCAAGATCTCATCAAGTTCCTGAACTTCTGGCTGATCCTCATTTGGAATATCTTCTGGGCACATCACCCACGAAGGGTCTTAGAAGACTCACATGAAACGCATTATGAATCTTCCATGCATCATGCAATTTCAATGTTAGGTGCAGCGGAATGAATGATGAACTTTGCTCAAGATGAGTGCTCCGAATTGTGCTCAAGGTTCCTCTTACTTATGGAAGGGAGAGCCTTCCGTTCTTAATGAGAGAGTGCAATGGACACAACAAAAGTGAATGGACACTGTGCATGAAGGTGTATGAGACTGAGAGATAGAGAGAGAAGAGAATACGACACCAGAGACGTTTGTAAACCCTCCTCCGAAGGCCCCACTCTCATTGGCGAGAGTAGTCTACTATTGATTGTACAATCTGGTACAAAAGTGGATGAATGATAACTGATGCAAGTCTAGGGGCTATGTCGATGTCGACGATGTGGACGACGAGACCAACTCTATGGCAGAAAAACTGAGTGCTTGCTCTGCTGTCCAAAAACGCCAAAAGGGCTGAAATCTGATGATGCAAAAACGCTGGTTTTAGGCTGAGATCTGCTCTCCAAAACGATGGTTTAGGTTGCAAGAAAAACGATGAATCAAGTTGTGGGGGTAGTGGAGGCTATGTGCTTGCTGATTTCGCTGGTTATAAGCGCTGCACTGAGGCTGGAAAACGCTGCAGGCTGCGGCTTAAAACGCTGATTTGCTGTAGGGTAAAACGTTGATCTGCTGTGGTGTTTGGTGATGATACTGAGTGCTGAAAACGCCAGGGTGTTGGAGCTTATGGTGATGATGGCTGGATGCTGAAAAACGCCAGGGAGATGGTGGTCAAATGCTGGCCTTGCTTGGAGGAAATCACCACCAAGGGGGGGGGGGGGGGGGGGGGGGGGGGGGGTCTTGCTGGAGAGAGAGAGGGGGAACCTGCTACCCTTGGCCTGTGTTCTCCTTGCTCTTCTACCAAATAATGCTAGCCTAGGTTTACTTATATATTATCTTACCCAATTTGCCCTACTCAGTTCCCAACAAAAGTCACTTAAAATAATAAGTGAAAAATGTCGAAAATAGGAAAAATAGGTTTAATGCACTAGAAAAATCGTGATGGATTCTGTTGGATTCTGATGGTAATGCTGATGATCATGCGGTGTGCAACCGGAGGATATATATCTAATCTAAGTGACTCGTCATGCACGGTCTGAGAACAGACTCACAAAAGTGCCAGATCATTTCCTATTCTAAACTGACTGAACCCTGGTCGTGCTGTAGCTTGTCCATGGATACATAGAGTTGGATGTGTCACATGACATCCCGTCCTTTTCAAAGTGAGGTACTAGTACCGAACTGTATGGCGTCGAGGGAGATCGCCAATAGCATCCGGAATCCTTGAAGGGACTCTTCGCCAGCCCACTCTATTGTGTGGGTCGTGCGGTACTTGAACTTCATAAAGGTCTGCAACGCTTGCTTCTTTGGGCCGTGCCTAAAGCGACACAAAGTCTTTTGTGGCTCCTTCAATGCTTCAACTTCGTCTAGAGTCCTGCGTCTTTCTTCTTCAAGAATCTCCATGGCTGAAAATTCCTGAAACCACTTCCAACACAAAAACATGAACATACCTATTCCATGTAAGTGACTAGAAAAAATATTGTCTTCCTCAAAGACTGTGCATGCAATGCAGATGAACAAAGAGACGGAGTGCCAAACCGTTCACCACACACACGCAAACAATGAGATCGAATCTTTCTCTTCTGATCTAAAGCAATCAATTGTGGCAATTCACAACAGAAATGCCCATGCTTGGTGCTCATACTTTCATGAGCTCTTGCTACAACTGTGTCGTGCAAAGGAAGAGACATGAAATGTGACTTCCTTGAATGCATACTTTTCAGCTTTTCATGAACAATCCGCATATATTCTTGCTCATTCAAGAGCGAAACGTGCTCAACGTACAATATGTCATGCCTAGGAAAAGGGATCACATAAAGACGCTGACTAAAATACACGAAACGATCACGAATAAAACACTCGTACAATGCGTGCTGACGAATCATTCGAGCACATAGTACTTCCTGTAAGGGTTCTTTGGACCGAGGCTCGAGAGCCAAGATCGGTTCTTCTTGATCGATTGAATCTTCCTGCACGATAATCAATTCACATGCGCCATGAGCCATCCTTTTTCTGCACTAGGAGCATTGGGGAGCAAAAGGGTGAAGAACTAGGCTGAATCAGCCTAGTTCTCTAATAACTCCTCAACTTGCCCCATAATCTCTTTCTGTTGCACCGCGCTAACCCTGTAGGGAGGTCTATTTGGTGGGCTACACCCTGCACCAAATCTATCCGATGGTCCTCACGTCTCTCTGGCAGCAATTACGACGGTAATAAATAAGAAAAACTGTCACTAAACTCTTTCAAAAATGCTGACATTTTTTTATCTAACACAGATAAATTTGACTGACAATCCTCTGAGACATTACGTGCAAAAATCAAGTGCGCAAAAAAAAAGTCTTTATTACAGAAGTGATAGCTGAAGCAGATACAATAGGGACAAACTCCCCATTGAGCTTTACATCCAAAACATAAGTTTTGCCCCTATGTTGAAGGGTGATCGTCTTGCCGAAGGCATCCAGCACGCCATGTACTCTGAACATCCACGGAATTCCAAGTAGCGCATTGCACCCTTCCAATGGCATGATATAAAATTCTTCTGTGTCTACATATGATTGAATATGCCGACGAGCTTTCCAATAATGGGAGTTACACACTTGAGTGGCCAGGACATGCCAACCATGCCTCTGCCGTGTACCCCATCTCTTCAGCTCTGATGCCCAGCTTCATAGCTAACTCTGGTGAGATAAAGTTTGCTTTGGCACCTGGATCAAAGAAGATGAGTGCCATATGATCTCTAACTTTACCCCATGCTCTACATAACTCGTTGGCATCTGTACTGGGCATGTCACCCACCATATCTAGCACCAAACCTACTGTAAGTTTAGGCTTCTTTCCTTTCTGGTCGTCTTTATTATCAAAGTCAGCTGGTCTTTTCCTTTGTGGACAATTTGTAGCAAAGTGACCAAGCTGCTCGCATATAAAGCATTTATTTTCCGCCATTAAGACCTTCTTTTCCTCGAGCGACTTACACACAAAAGGCTTCCTTTTCTGTTAAGTAAAGGAAGCCTTTTGTACCAAACTTTGTGCAATCTAAAGCAAATACCTCTCTAGCAATAGAAAGGGGGGTCCCCTTCTGCTAAGTAAAAGTACACACTCCAGAGGGGATATCTAATTTACTTCATTCCACTGTTGGAGTGAAACAAGGTTGTCCATTGTCTCCTACTCTATTCGGTATGCATATAGATGAGGTTTCTGATTACATTGACAGAGAGGGTGACATAGGTGCCCAGCTGGCAGGGACATGGATTCCATTGTTGTTACATGCTGATGATATTGTGCTGATCTCTAACTCACCGGAGGGTATGCAAAGACATTTGGATGCATTACATAACTTTGCGGAGAATAGTGCATTGTCTGTAAACCTTGGTAAAACCAAGGTTGTGGTATTAACTTATGGTCAGGAGACTGTGGAGTACACAGATGCATACACTTATCTTGGGGTAGTCTTCACAGGGCCAAAGTTTCCTTTCAAGAGAGCAGTAGAGACTAGACTAACCAGAGCGTATGCCCTTCGGAGGATTGGAGAGGATGTGTTTGCAGGTTCAGTTCCAGGAACCCCGAACAAAGCTCTGGCTCTTTGATACCTTGGTAGCTTCAGCTATGCTCTATGGGGTTCAGGTTTGGGGACCCTCTGCGGGTCAAGATGGGTGGAGAGGTATGGAGAGGCCCTTGGTATCTATGATCTCTCGGCTGATTAGAGCCAAGGCCTCCATGCCACACGAGATGATTAGAGCGGAGTTAGCAAACCCCCCCCCCCCCCCCCCCCCCCCCCCCCCCCGAAGATAGAGGCGCTTACCAATCAGTAATGTCATTGAGGCGCGCCATGAACCATGGTGAAGAAGGGTCCAGGCCACCACAATCTCAAGAAAGCCTCAGGGCGCTCTTGCATGAAGCCAAAGCTACCCTGAAGGTGCTCAAACTGGCCCCTAAGAGTGTGGACCAGCTCCAGCTAGATGACACGAATAGTCTCCATTGGTGGGATAGGTCAAGCCTCAAAGATGCAAAAGCAGTGAGCTCTCCAACAAACCACAATGTCAAGTCGCAAATGAGCTCCCAACAATACTCTCTATCACTACTCCATTCTTGAGGGACGAGCTCTGTGGTAGGCTGAAGTATAGGCCAGCCCTCCTGTATCATAATCATCCTGCTGACTGAAGCCATCTCGGACCTGGTCAGCAGGTTTCACACAGGGCACTTTTCTACTTTGGATCATATGGTCACCCTCAAGGACTCATTGAGGAAGAGCAAGCACAAGGGAGCAGGATTTACTCTTCCTTTGTGGACTCTCCTGGAGCCTTTGATACATTGTCATTTATTGAACGCAAGAGAAAATTAAATAATATTTGGTTTCTAAAGATGGTAATGCAACCTAGTCTCAATAACCAATAAAAGGCAGCAACTTTGATAATGTAAAGTGAAAAATTACTTGAAAAACCAAGCTCCTCTTTGTCTGTTTGTTCTGTAGAACTCCTGAGAAAGATCTCTTTATTACTGCTTTTAGTCACATCATTGTTGAGCATTTCATTGCTGATGGGATCTTTTTCTGTATCCAAAACACTCTTCCACAGTCCTGCCTTCATAGATTTTACCTGCAAAGCTTTAAATATTTGAATCTTAAAAGCTCATCATAGCACCAGCTCTAAAATGAGGACAAACGCAGTACACTTTCACACGCTTTATGCTTAACATCTTGCACCTGCAAACAAGGTCATGCTGGTTATCTTTCTGGCACAATCAATAGTTGCCTCAGTAATCCAAATTTTCTGTTTCAAATCACTCTACTTCAAAATTAGCTTGAGGGTGATTACAAGCAGCTTTGTTTATGATTGAACAAAATTCATGAACAAGCCTCTTTATTAATATTGATCATGCACAAGCCTCTCTATCAATATGTTCATGCCAAGATGAGCAAAATATGATAATCGCTGACATCATAGTACAAGATGTGCACACCAACTATTTGGTTTACGAGAGGTATTTCCCTGTTGATGGTCCAGAAGATTCTCGAGGGAAATTATTGAGCAAAAAATCACTAGTATTTTTCTGGTCAAGAAGTGGGTTGCTATGTCAGGCTTCAGCACATCTCTGTAGTGTAAGCAAAATTCAGCAATTAACTTTTAGAAGAATCTGGAAAGCCAAAGATAATATCACACATAATGCAGATTCTTGGTGAATCGCAAAGTTATTATTTGTGTTCTTGGCAGTCATTACATGTGGGTTTAAACTCTAAGTACATACCATGTAGCCCTATTTCATGGGATCTTGAGCTAAGGCAAAGTTGCCAAATTTGGTTTCACAGGTGGTCAAAAATGTCTTTGATCCAATAGTGATAAGTAGTAAAAGGCCAACTCTAGGTTATGATCACGGCAGGTCTGGGCAAGTTCAGCAATCACACAGCAAAAGCCCCTATAGGAAAAGCATACAAATTATCAGCTTTTTTGTTTAGCAAGACTCTTTGATATACCTACCTATATGCATATTGGATTACACTGGCTGCAAAGCATAGCCTGTTGAAAGTGTTAAAAAGCTCATTGCATTAGCAGTGCAACTTGACAAAATATTTGCTCTGAAATACTTCAATAAGTGGTCAAGCAAGCAAGTCGTTTAATAAATGATTGGTACAGAAAACTCGAGTTAAGCAGCTGCAACTACTTAAGTGTGCTAATAAATATCTTGCATCCTCCTTAGGATTTATACAGGTCAATAGATATTGTTAGGCTCTTATACCGGTTAGAAAGGAATCTCATAAACACGACTGACACGAAATTGTCAAATGAAGGCCCTCTTTTCATTTTTGCCACACATTATATAAAATTATAGTGCACACTTCTCCTTTGCACATTACCACAATGTTGAGGATTGTTGTAGCAGAATGACGCTTGAAAAGCATCAATAACTGTTTCTTGCTTATCTCCTGCTCCAGTCCATTCTCCATAACCATTTGCATAAGTGCCTACATGCAACATTTGGGGATCCCAGAAATTCAAGATATATTGAAGCCAAGCACTGCTTGCAAGTTAATGTCCAAGCCTTGAAAATTATAAACCCCAATACATAGCTAATACCTCCTCAATTGAAAAACTTGAGCAGACATCACTCCAAGCTGTCACAATTGCCTGAATCTCTTGTACTGATAACTCACACTCTGTCAGCTCCTGTCGGAGCTGGGAAGGAACCTTCCCAAGTAGGCGAATCCGTTCTTCTGCTGCTGAAGGATACAAACACCTTTTATCAAGAAGCCCATCAGAGGTCAGGGAATCTTCCTTTTTACCAGCTAGCTCGACCCATTTGTGATTGTTATCGTCTTCTTTGTCTGAGCTCAAATAGACCACATGCTTTGAATGTTGGATGGTTCTACTGTGTGTTGAATGACAATGCATCTTAAACCCTCTCTTTTGTACTTTCCTTGTAATAACCGTCTCATTAGATTTACATACTCTGTTTAACAGCTTCACGACTGCTTTTTTCTCCCGCAAAAAATAAGCTGCATACCTCCTGAGACAGTAAGCCGCTCACATACATCATTTGTGCAGAAAGTTGTGTGTCCTTAAACCATGAAGCTCAACAATGCATGATGTAACTACAGCAAGAATGAAGAATCTGATGAATCTAGTATCTACATGCATATATTTGCAATGACAAGACACAGTCCACATGAGTATAAATCTGTTTATATTTGCTCAGAAGACATTGATAGAGGATATTGAGTCTTAAAGAGTGTGTGTGTTCGACTCTCCTTTTGATCTGCAAAAATTCACGATGCAAAAGGGGTCTGAATCTCCACCACACTAGGCACTGAATTTCTTAATTATCTCATGATAGGCGAGGCAGCTCACAGCATTGTCTCGTTATCTGGCACAGTGGCACAACTCAAGAGGACTAACATAAATCCCAGTGTCGGTCTCAAAGGGGATAGACTGTGGACTACATACATGGGTCCACACTGTCCCCGTGTCCAAGTGGCAGCAGAAAGATGATGAACAAGGCAGCCCGGTGTGATACCATTGTAATCACTTCCGACGAGGGATCAAACCGAAACACACAGACAACTACAATATACAAAACTCTAGAACACTTTATCACTTCAAACAACTTGAAACAAGTGAACTGTAACAAAGAGTGAAGGTACTATGCTTCAATTTGCAGAGGGCAAGAAAGCAGGTGAATCTCTGATACCATTGTTATCACTTTTGACGAGGGATCAAATGGAAGCACACAGACAACTACAATCTACAAAACTCTGGAACACTTTATCACTCCAAACAACTTGAAACAATTGAATTGTAACAAAGAGTGAAGGGGGAGAAATGAAATGAAATGTTACATTAAACGTCTTCAAAAGGTCAAAATGACCTATGAGACCAACCAGATACAATCCTTGTGGATCTAATCCAATGTATGGGTACAAAAATAAAATGAAGTAAAGTGAAAGACTAAAGACTAAACTAAAAGACTCAAATTATCATCATACTAAAATCATCATCATCATCGTCAATGCCCAAGGATGCCCTGCATTGGGCGTTATCCGACAAAGTATTGCATCGGTCGTTGAAGAGCTTAGTCAATGGCCGCCTATGTAAAATAGTCGTACTAAGTGTCTCCCATATCATGCTAGAATAGTCCTGATCCTCTAGTGAAGCCTCCGTCGATGTCATGGTCGCCCTCGTAGACATGGGCCATAGTCCTGATCCTCTAGTGAAGCCTCCGTTGATGTCATGGTCGCCCTCGTAGACGTGGGCGCCTAGCTCTCCCGAGCTCAGTGGCTTTGTCCACTAATATACCTTTGGTATAAGTGGGCTCTGAAGTCTTCTGTGAGGCATGTTCATCTAGCTGTTGAGTCCCTGCTCTAAAGAAGTTAGTGATCTCCCTCTGAAAATGTCTCCCACTGCCTAGTCTCCTCAAGAGACTCTCCCTATGTCTGCGCAACTCTAGCAAAAACAACCCAAGGCATCTCTGATCTTGATATCTCATGACTCTAGCAAACGGTGCCCTCTCTAAACAGACAGTGAAAGCAACCTCATATCTCATAGTATTCCGGACGATGACAAATGTGATGTAACTCAGTTTCTAGCTCTATATGACACAATTGGCATATCCAAGCTTCTGCTGGTACTACCCTAAATGTGTCGGTCTCAATCTCTAGCTGATGCGATGATGTGCGCATCTGACCAATAGCACATTGTATCCCATAGGATAAATGAGTGTCCATATAGGCCGGTCTGATCACATATCCATCTTCTGTTAGTTGGAGAAGATGCTCTCTATAGAAAGCCATCTTCGTGCCCAACTCTTGTACCGGTTGTATCCATGTGCTTCTCGTATCTACTTGAATCAAATCCTGACGTATAAGTCTAGTGATCTCTATTCGTGTAAGAGAAAGGGAGTGCATCCAAGGAGTACTAGAATGGGGGCAGTCCATCCATGCTGAAGCCATTGGACTGAAACAATGATGTCACCTGCCCATACTAGCATGTTGTGTCCGCCTGTAGCGCTAGCTGTCGGGATGATTCAAGGGCTAGCCGAGCGTATCCGTCTCTGGGGAGGTCCCATAAATGATGCATGAAGGAAACTGACCTAGTAAGGGCCTCAACTACGAGAGGGGGGGCAGCTAGCTCGGGTCGAATAATCTCATGTGGCATTGAGGCCTTAGCCCGAATCACCCGAGTGATCATAGAGACTAAAGCCGTTGTCAGGAGTTTTTTGGAGCAAGGGATTGCGCATATGTACATATACATGCATGGTGCATCAAATAAAGGATTGCCCATTTTCCTTAGCCAGGTGGTTATGTGGGGCCCACATGTGTACAGGTAGGACAGTGTGTACATAGTGCATCGATTTTCACTTTCACCAGTACCAGTATGTTTTTTCTACAATAATGAGGAGTTTATAGCGCGTAAAACTTCTCGAGGAAGCTATCCGCGGGCCGACGACGTGAGGTCAGCAGGTGCGTCAGATGGCATCTAGTGGCGTCAGGAGGGCGAACGAGGTCAATATTTGCACGCGGATGAGGACGGACACAAAGTGGTGTTTTCTTGTGAGATTTACGCAGAAAGGTCATCATTAGGACCACTTTTTGGGGCCACTTCACGTGGTGGCGAGATGCATTATTGGAAAAAAGTCGAGTACCAGGTGGCGTATGGATGCAGCAGGGTGACAACTATGCACTGCGAGGTCAGTTTTTGGCCTGTTCGGGGTCCGTTTGAGGTCATGTAAAAAGCCAAGGGTGCCCAACTAATAAAGCAAAGTGTGGGAATTGAAAAAACAGAGAGAAGACCAGAAAAAACGTGGAGAAGAGAGGAGGAACAACCGCAAGTGTGTTTTTGCTCATTTTGGAGCCTGTTTTGGCCGTAAACTGCTCATCCGAGGTTGGATTTGAGCACTTTGACATTGTAGACTGGGGTTTTGGGCCGTTCCGGACGCGATGGCGCTGCCCATTTTGCCAAATTCCTCAGTCTTTTCCTGCTGTTTTTCTGTGTAAGTTTCTCCTATGAGCGAAGTTTCTGCTCTAGTTTGTGATTGTATCTGGCTTATTTTACCCATATTATGTGAGCTGTTTGCCCCATTGGTGTTGGCCCAAGCTCATTTGTATCTAAACATCATAAGTTCTCCTCTTTTGAGCTGAGTTTTTGTGTGTGTGTGTGTGTGTCTCTGTGTGGAGTGGGCAAGTGGATAGTCTCTCTCCTCTCACTCCAGAGGTGTGTTCCCTATCTCGGCCAAGTGTGTTGTGTAAGCCGAGTGGTGCCCCCTAGTGTGTGTGTATATCTTCCCAAGAGTGTGTGTCGGGTCGTTATAGAGGCGCTGTGTGTGTTTTCATCCCGCTCACATTCTTTTGGCGCCCCCACTGAGGATCTTCTTCGAGTACCTTCTACTTCGAGCTTCGAGCTTCGAGATTCAGGGTTACAGGTTACAGGTTATAGGAACAGGTACAGGTACACGTAGCTAGAGTACAGTGATATACTAGCAGTGATGTCACTTGCAGTTGTTGTGGGAATGCATCACTTGGCGCCTATTTGAGCGCATTGTCTGCTGGATTGTACGTTACTTGTGGAAACTGCCATTGTACGCATTTGTGGAGCCATACTTGGTTGTATTTGGCAGTCCCAGCCATTTCTGAGACTTGGTCTGGAAGATAGTCATTTCTGAGACTTGACTATATGCAATTTGCATTAGCCTTCGTGTGAGGGTCGATAGCGTGAGGTTTTTATTGAGCTGGGGGATTCTCAAATGTGGAGATCCTTTCGGTGATACAGGTAGCTGGAGCACCCTTTTTGTGACCTCGCCATAGGCTATGTACTAGTGAGTCCTACTTGATGCTTGGTTTCTATCGTTGACAGTTTATGCATACATAGACAGTCTATATTTTGGGTTCCTACTGCTCTACTTATGGGGAAACTCTGTCGAAATTTTCCCTAAGTTATGATGGCTGGTTTTTTGGTATTTTGAGCCATTTATGCTGTTATGCTGCTGAAATTTTGGCAAAATCAGAGGTTGAGTCAGGTGTGCCTTCTTGGGAGCTTCATGGTTGGCTTTAATGGATGATCAAAATGGCCCTCAGTTCACTCCTTTTCATTTAACTCAAAGAATTCAGATTAATGTTCATGTGTCCAGGAAGATCTTTTTCCAGCAGCGCATAGTCTTTATGTTTGGGCCAAGAAGATTGAGAGAGATCCTGGAATGTCCTTTGCCTGTTGTAATTCCAATGATCAACTATGAAAACTCATTTGATGTGCATGTGTTTGTCCTTATCTAAAGCTGAGCTCCATTGAAGTTTCTAGGGATTGGGTAGTGAAAAGTTTTGGGTTCTTGCACGTGTGTTCGAAGGGATTCTCAAAGCATCATAATTTGGGTAGCCATGGCTTTCTCTTATCCGGAGTTTCATGGAAGAAGTGATGAAGATGTGGAAGAATTTTTGGAAAAGATGGAGGTTGCCTGCATTAGCAACTAGATTCATGATCCTACGCAAATGTTACGCCTTCTCCAAATTTGTTTGAAGAGTGATGCACGAGTTTGGTCTAAAGCATTTGAAGAGGAGTTGCGTGTGGCTGATCCACCTGTAAGGTTGAGTTGGGACAATCTACGACATGGGTTGGAAGTGGAGTTTGTGAAGATAGAAGATCCTGACAAGGTGTGGCAAGAAGTACAGGCTTTGGTACAAAAGGAAGGTGAGCCAGTAGATGCGTACATACGTAAGTTTTCCTTGGCATGGGAGCGAATGTGCAAGGCTTTAGCACCACAGGTACCCCCGCCTGACATGATCAAGGACAGGTTCTTAGCTGGTCTTTGGGAGAATATACGTTGGAGAGTGGAGCTAAAGAAGCCTAGGACATATGAGGATGCACTAGAGGTAGCAAGGAACAAAGAGTGGAAGCTGAGGAAAATGAGCCAGTTAGGGGTGGAGTCTTTGCCAATGAGGTCTGAATTTCAGCCTATAGAGTCTTTACAAGGGCGCATGTCAGGGGTTCATCATGAACCAGTAGTTACTACTCAGGTTATGCCAGCAGTGGTCACTACAGCAGTGCAAGATGATGGGCTAAGGCAAGACATGAGGCAAATGGTAGATTTGATGAAGAATCTCAGCCTAAACATGCTAGGTCAAGTGGGAAATAATCGAGGTCGAGGGAGGTTTGCAAATCAGCCAGGAGGTGAAGAAAGGCCTAGGAATGGTGTTGGACAAAGCAATGGTAGGTTTTGGAGGCAGACGCCCACATGTTATAATTGTGGAGAGTTGGGTCACATCAGCCCGCAATGTGATAAGCCACCAAGGATGGGGGGAGACATGTATCCATTGCCAAGACAGGTGCTAACTAGGTCAAATGATAATGACATCGAAATTAAGGGAGACGAAGGAACCAGTGGACTGACCCAGGAGGAAAAAGGGAAGACAAAAGTGCTAAGTGTAGTCACCTTGGAGAAGGCATCAAAGCTAGAGGATACATTAGTGATGCCTATTGGGAAGAGGACCACAGAGGAAAAGGAAGGAAGAAGTGCCCCAGGTCCTAGTAAGAAGAAAGGAAAGAGCCATGAAGGCGAGGATGTCAAGGCCAAGAGGAAAAGGAGAGCTCGTCGAAAGTTTCATGTTTCAGATTTTCCACTAGGGGATGGGCAATTAAGCCTTGACTTGAAGGAGGATCTGACGAGCAGGAAGGCAGATGTTACTTTTGGGCAGCTTATAGAGATGGTGCCTAAGCTAAAGCGACAGTGGAAGAGGATGGTTAACCCAATGGAGAAAGAGCCAGAGAGAGGTTCAGTGAAGGTGTTGGCAATGGACGAGCTATCAGACATTTGTCCAATAGTAGATGTGTGGCATAAAAGGAAAAATTTGGGACAAGGTTATGTGGATGGCGGAGCCCAAATATGCGTCATAACACACTCATGCGTTGAGAAGATAGGTCTCACAGTGGCTGGGGTGTCAGGGTTTCGGATCAGATTGGCAAACCATCAAAAAGTAAAATGCTTGGGTGTTGTAAAGAGCTTAGAAGTGGAGGCATATGATGCAAAGGCAGTGGTTGATTTTCATGTGATGCCAGCAGGGTTGGGAGCATATCCTATTATACTGGGCAGACCAAATATGCGTCATAACACACTCATGCGTTGAGAAGATGGGTCTCACAGTGGCTGGGGTGTCAGGGTTTCGGATCAGATTGGCAAACCATCAAAAAGTAAAATGCTTGGGTGTTGTAAAGAGCTTAGAAGTGGAGGCATATGATGCAAAGGCAGTGGTTGATTTTCATATGATGCCAGCAGGGTTGGGAGCATATCCTATTATACTGAGCAGACCATGGTTACGTGCAGTGGGAGCTGTTCAAGATTGGCGACATGGTACGATTAGCCTCTATGGAAAGACAGGTACCAAGAAGCTTTATAATATGGACACAAGGAAACGATTAGAGGAGCTTTATGAAGATGAGGATGAGTCTAGTGATGAAGACCCTTCCACGGTGACAGATGAGGACAGTGATAGCACTATCAGCAGTGATGAGGATGCTGATGTTGCATTTCTTTTGATGGACAAAGAAATCCAGGAGTTTGGTTTAGTTGCATTTGCGAATGAGGTTGAAGATGAAAGTGAAGGGCCTTATGAAGTGATTGAAGGGCTGATGCAAACCAAGGTTGAGTTGTCAAAGAAGCAGGAATTAATGACGCAAATGATTAGTGGAGACCTCTCAGCTATGGAGAAGGATATATATTTGCATATGCTGGCTAGTTTTCCTGATTTGTTCATTACTTCATATGAAGAGATCAGAGGGTTCAAGGGTGAAGAGATGCATATAGAGCTGAAAGAAGGTGCTAAGCCAGTGCGGCAAAGGCTAAGAAGGATGGGTCAAGAGCAAATGGAAGCCTTGCGAGAAGAGGTGGACAAGTTGTTGAAGGCAGGGTTCATAGTCCCTGTGGAGACCACAGAATGGGTGAGTCCAATAGTAGTCAGTCCAAAGAAGGATGGGAAGTGGAGGATTTGTGTAGATTTTAAACCCTTAAATGCAGCCACTAAGAAGAACCCATATCCTCTTCCATTCATTGATCAGATCTTGGATTCAGTGACAGGTTATGAGAGGTACAGTGTGTGTGATGGTTTTTCAGGCTATTTTCAATTGAAGATTGCTCTTAAAGACCGCACAAAGACAACTTTTATTACACCATGGGGCTGCTATTGCTACACAGTATTGCCATTTGGGTTGTCAAATGGACCTTCCTTTTATCAAGAGAGAGCAAATTGGGTGTTGGAACCATTCATTGGTAGTTGTGTTAAAGCTTTTATGGATGACTTTTGTGTCTATAGCAGTAGGGTTGATCACCATGAGAAGCTACAGATGGTATTCGCTCGATATGATGAATGTGGAGGACAACTAAATCCAAAGAAATGTCATCTAGCACAGCCAAGGGTGAAGTTATTGGGCCATATGGTGTCAGAAAATGGCATTGAGGCTGATCCAGACAAGGTTAAGTCTATTATTCTTCTTCCATCACCTACGAGTACGAAGCAATTGGCAACCTTTATACACAAAGTGAAGTACATGGCACGGTTTATTCCATTGTCTTCGCAGCTTCTTTATCCATTACAGCAAGTGGCAAAGCATGATCCATTGCAATGGGATGACAAGTGTGAAGAAGTGTTTCAAGAGGTGAAAGAGGTGTTAGGGGGGTTGTCAGCCATGCAGGCTCCTGATTGGGAGAGAGTTTTTTATGTAAATCCATCAGTAGGGGATGATGCCATTGGAGCCATGCTATTGCAAAAGGGGAAGGGCAGCCATTATATGAGGCCAGTGTATTGTGCAAGCCGAGTGAAGTTGGTAGCAGAGAGAAAGTTCTCGGAAGTAGAGCTAGTGATGGCCAGTGTAATATTTGCTTGTCGACGATTTCGTCATTACTTGCTACCACGGCCTTTTGTTTTCTTGACGAGTTATGCCTTTTTGCCACAGTTAATTAATGGTACTAACATGTCAAATGTGGTGAAGAAATGGGTAATTGAGCTGCAAGAGTTTGAGTTCTCTTTTCTAGTGGAAGATAGTACAAGGGCTACCCTAGCTGATTTGTTGACCTACAAGGAGAATCCCCTTATTGTTAAGGAAGAGGTGGTGAGAAAGGTAGTTGAAGAAGTGCCACAGGTCAGCAATGCACATGTGTTGTTCTTTGATGGTTCATACAATAAGAGCCATGATGCAACATCAGAGGGTATAGCACTTTATGATCGAGAGGGGAAGCTAGTATGCAAGAGAGGGTTCAAATTGGATGCGCATAGTAACAATGAGACTGAATATGCTACATTGGAAGCCGGATTACACATTTGTTTGAAGCATGGGGTTCGAAGGTTGAGCATAAAAGGTGATGCCTTGTTAGTGGTGAAGCAAGTGCTGGGTGTGTGGAAGAGCAAGAACACCTCATTGAAGGAAATGTGCTTTAGAATTAAAGGCCTGTTAAAAAAGTTTGAAGCATGGAGCATCAAACACATTGAACGTGCTCTAAATGGAGAGGCACATGAAGCAACTCAAGGCATGATTGGGGAGCTATTCGTGTTGAGGACCAACTTACCTCTTTATCATGGCCGGGAAAGTTTGGCTCAAGAAGAGGAGTTTTTGCTAACAGGAATCATTCCAAAGGAGATTCAAAAGTCTAAGAAGTATGGCTTTGTGCGCAGAGCATACAGGTACAAATTGATTGGTGATGTCTTATACATGAAAGGGGCTGATCTCGTGTTGAGACGTGTACCTTGGCGGGAGGAGCTTTACAGAGTGTTGGAAGAGAATCATGAAGGCGCATGTGGTGGCCATTTTGCTCTAAAGATCACCTTGCATAAGATTTTGCAAGAGGGGTATGTATGACCTAGTTTGCACAAGGATATTCACCATTGGTGTAGGTCTTGCAATAGGTGTCGAGCATTTGGGAAGAGAGTGTTGAAGCCAGAGCTACGAAAAACCATTATGGCGTTTGATGTGTTTGAAAAGTGGGAGATTGATGCAATAGGCCCGTTACCTATCACAAGCAGGGGCAAAAGCTATATTTGACGGCAGTGGACTATCTCTCTAGATGGGCAGAGGCTATAGCAGTAAAACAGATCACTGCAAAGGATGTGGCAAAATTTGTGTATGATGAAATATGTTGCAAGTTTGGGGTGCCACTGGAGCTACTTTCAGATAAGGGGCCCGGCTTTCGAGCTAAACTGCTAGATTTTTTATGTGCAAAGATGAAGATAAAGCACCAGCATACCACTCCTTATTACCCGCAGTGTAATGGCTTAAATGAAAGATTCAATGGTGAGTTGGTACAAATTCTTTCTAAAGTGACAGAGCACCAAGGAAAGAATTGGGATTTGGAATTGCCTAGTGCATTATGGGCTTACCGTACTTCGGTGAAGACACGTACAAGGTTTACTCCATTTCATTTGGTGTATGGAAAAGAAGCACTATTGCCTGTGGAAGTAGAGTTGCCTGCGGTCAAAATGTTAGAGAAGTTGCTTGGGCCGCCTAGTGATGCATTCAAAGAGAGGCTCTTACAACTACAAGAGGTTCAGATGGATAGGATGAGTGCATTGGAACATTATGGGCAGATGCAAGATAGGGCTTTGGCAAAGATAAATGAAAAGGTCAAAAGTAAGGGTATCAAGAAGCATGACTTGGTTTTGCGCTACAACAGTAAGCTAGACAACACCTTCCAAAAGAAGTTTCAAATTAAGTGGGAAGGCCCTTTCAAGGTAGTGGAGTGTTTTCCAAATGGCACATATCAGCTGGCTAACCTGGATGGTGTTCTACATAAGTCAAGGGTAAATGGGTTGCGTCTTAAATTGTATCATGCTAGATTGATGATGGTGGAGCAAGATGAGCTGTCTGTGGATCAAGCAGTGTTGGTGAGGGATGAGGAGACCTGTGATGCGGCGAGTCTCATATCTCTCTTTGTTGCTGCTGATCATGAATGATCTAGCAAGCTAGGGGATGGGCAAATTATGTCAGGAGTTTTTTGGAGCAAGGGATTGCGCATATGTACATATACATGCATGGTGCATCAAATAAAGAATTGCCCATTTTCCTTAGCCAGGTGGTTATGTGGGACCCACATGTGTACAGGTAGGACAGTGTGTACATAGTGCATCGATTTTCACTATCACCAGTACCAGTATGTTTTTTCTACAATAATGAGGAGTTTATAGCGCGTAAAACTTCTCGAGGAAGCTATTCGCGGGCCGACGACGTGAGGTCAGCAGGTGCGTCAGATGGCATCTAGTGGCGTCAGGAGGGCGAACGAGGTCAATATTTGCACGCGGATGAGGACGGACACAAAGTGGTGTTTTCTTGTGAGATTTACGCAGAAAGGTCATCATTAGGACCACTTTTTGGGGCCACTTCACGTGGTGGCGAGATGCATTATTGGAAAAAAGTCGAGTGCCAGGTGGCGTATGGATGCAGCAGGGTGACAACTATGCACTGCGAGGTCAGTTTTTGGCCTGTTCGGGGTCCGTTTGAGGTCATCTAAAAGGCCAAGGGTGCCCAGCTAATAAAGCAAAGTGTGGGAACTGAAAAAACAGAGAGAAGACCAGAAAAAACGTGGAGAAGAGAGGAGGAACAGCCGCAGGTGTGTTTTTGCTCATTTTGGAGCCTGTTTTGGCCGTAAACTGCTCATCCGAGGTCGGATTTGAGCACTTTGACATTGTAGACTGGGGTTTTGGGCCGTTCCGGACGCGATGGCGCTGCCCATTTTGCCAAATTCCTCACTCTTTTCCTGCTGTTTTTCTGTGTAAGTTTCTCCTATGAGCGAAGTTTCTGCTCTAGTTTGTGATTGTATCTGGCTTATTTTACCCATATTATGTGAGCTGTTTGCCCCATTGGTGTTGGCCCAAGCTCATTTGTATCTAAACATCATAAGTTCTCCTCTTTTGAGCTGAGTTTTTGTGTGTGTGTGTGTGTGTGTGTGTGTGTGTGTGTGTGTGTGTGTGTCTCTCTCTCTGTGTGGAGTGGGCAAGTGGATAGTCTCTCTCCTCTCACTCCAGAGGTGTGTTCCCTGTCTCGGCCAGGTGTGTTGTGTAAGCCGAGTGGTGCCCCCTAGTGTGTGTGTATATCTTCCCAAGAGTGTGTGTCGGGTCGTTATAGAGGCGCTGTGTGTGTTTTCATCCCGCTCACAGCGTCTCCACAGATCTCCATCAACCAGTGCTACCAGATCTTCCATGGTGGTCTACTGAGGGTCCCCAAATCTGAGCCCCATAAAGCATAGCTGAAGCCACTAGAGGGTCAAAAAAGCCACAGCTTTGTTCGAGGTTCCTGAAACTGAACCTGTAAACACATCTTCTCCAATCCTCCCAAGGCTGCATAAGCTCTTGTCAATCTAGTCTCTGTTGCTCTCCTCAATGAAAACACCAGTCCATTGAAGACTACCCCAAGATACATGTATGCATCTGTATACTCCACCGTCTCCTGGGCCTACGTAAAAGTGGATGCTGACCTCCTGGCCCACTGTGGTGTGGTGTTAAACACCATAACCTTGGTTTTCCCAGGTTAACAGACAATCCACTATTGTGGGCAAATGTGTATAAAACATCTAAATGACGTTGCATTCCGTTCGGGGAGTCAGAAATCAACACGATATCATCAGCATATAGCAATAGTGGGATCCATGTCCTTGCCGACTGTGCTCCTCTATCAGCATCCCTCTCAATGTAGCCAGCAATCTCATCCACATACATGCCAAATAGTGTAGGAGATAGCGGGCAACCCTGTTTCCCCCAATAGTGGAGTGAACCAAATCAGAAATCCCCTCTGGAGTGCCTACATGTCCCACTACTAACTTGTAAAGAGCCATGATCCCCCAAAGCAACTCTTTTGGGACCCCCATCTCTTGCAGTTTGTGCATCAATCTAGCTTTGGGCACTGTATGGAAGGCTTTGTGGAAATCCACAAAGCAACAATAGAGCCGTCTCCCATGTGATCTCCTCTCCTTGATAGTGGCTCTCAATGTCAGAATATGATTAAGAGTAGAGAAACCTCTCCTGAACCCGCCTATCCTACTGCCCGTACACCCTCTCTCTCTGCCCATCTACTCAATTGCTGCTCAAGAATGGATGCGTACAACCGTGCAAATGTGTGTCCAATCATGATAGTGCGGTAATCCCCAAGCTCCATAGGGTCCCCTGACTTGAAGATAGGTACCATAGTGGACAAACTCCAAGTATCAGGTAGGCCCTCGCACATGGCGCGGTTCAACATCACTGCTAGCTACGAGCGGATCTTTCGCATGTATAAAATGCTCTGCCACCAAGCCATCGTGATCATATGCTCTCCTAGTCTTCATCCTGTCAATGGCTTTCTTTACCATCTCGGCGGTAAAGAAAGCACATGTGTCTGGGCATGGCTCTGGCGGATCTGGAAGAGGTGGCTTCCCTGAGACTGTGTAGAGAGATGATGCACATTGACCCCATACCTCCATAGAAGTGATGACTGGTGGGGGAGAGTGCTCGTGGAGTCGCCATGCCTTGCCTAAATCTTGGCTCAAAAACAGCTAATATAAATCCTGCTCTAGTCGAGCTAGAAACACCCTCTTCTTCTGTCGTACAAACGGTGAGAAGCAATCCATAACTGCCTGTGAGTAATGATTCCTAGCTCCGAAGTCGGGCGCTAGTCTCTCTGCACTCCTTGTCATACCAGCTATTCTAGGGTATGCTCCCAAAACGTCGTCGTTGCGCAGGCTCAATGTGTGGGTATGCCTCTATTGCTACATCTTGTAGTGTCTCTGTCAATATATATGTGAGCTCTCCTAGAGGTCTCCCCGGATTCTCTGTACATAAGCGTCTGTAGATGTCGTCTATGTAGACAGAATCAAGCTCCGAAGTAAAAGTGTGTAGGGTATGTGTAGACGTTTGTGCTAGTTGAGTTGTGTTGAACCAAAATGAGACCGTAAACATAAGGAGGGGCAATAGGCCTGGGCCTGACCGTAATGTCCTGAATAGAGGCTATGAAATTGGGCTGAGCCAAAACATAATCCACTGTGTTGGCCCCATGTCTATGAGGAAAACAAGTGAACCCACTCGACGCTGGAAATCTCTGGAGGCCATTCAAGATGGCTAGTCCATGTGCAGCCCCCAAATCTGTCACATATCCCTCATATCCAAAGTGCTCTTCATTCTGTGAGCACCTAGCCAATCCCATATCACTGACATCCAATTCTCTCAACATTTTTTCTAAGGTATCGTAGAAAGTTGTTTGAGACTGGCCCGTCCTCGCATTAAAGTCTCCCAAAAGAATGTCATCTCCATCCCTAGAAAACTCCCATATGTCCTCATCCAATATCATGTAGGGTGACTGTCCCTTGGGCGATGCATAATGAGATGTGCTAGGGGCAAAATAGCATATTGCGATAGATTGGCCTCCCTGTCTCCGCTCAATCTGACCCACATATATCTCGCCTTCTCATCTCTTCGAACAATACGGAAAGGGGTTGCAGCTCCTCCCTGAATAGAGTTGCCAACCTCCTGACCTCCATCCTCTATGCGAGTGAGAGAGAGAGAGAGAGAGAGAGAGAGAGAGAGAGAGATAAGACTTTGTAAGTTGAACTCTTCTAGTACAAGGAGTCAAAGTTGGTGCTCATGCAATCACAAGGGTCAATCTGCAAGGGATGCCCCGAAGAGTTTCTTTTATAGACCCAAAGAGCCTGCAACAGCAACAAGTTCCCAAAGAGCAAGGGCTCTCCAAAACAAGCCCCCGCCCCCTTCCCCCGCTGCCCCTGCCCCGCTTTTTTCCTAAAAAGAGAGAAGAAAAGCTCTAGAGAGAGAAATTTTTGTGCTATTCTAGAGAGAGAAAATTACGGATTAGAGAGAGAGAGAGAGAGAGAGAGAGAGAGTATGCAATAGAGAGAAATCAAAAATTTAGGTTTAGAGGGAGAAAATCAATGCATGTATAGGACTTCGGCTCTGACAAAGAGATTGGCATGAACCACCTTTCTAGAGAGAGAGAGAGTCTATGACTAGCCAAAGGAGGCAATGATCAGTTGCATCTATGACCTCCACACAGAAACCCAACCCTTTACCAATCACATACCGCCCTCATCCCAATGCTCCGTCTCGTTAGTGGGCAGTCGCCAACGCCCTATGCTATTTTTCTACCAGGGGAAGGAGTCTTGGACAGGTGAGACAGTCATAGCCTATGTTAGACAGCATGCTCATGACTCCATTTTCTCCTAGCTTGGTAATGTACAAGAGGACCTTGTTCTTGCACATTTTTCTGACTGTACAAGTGTAATCAGCTCGTTGGATGAGTTGTAATGCTTTTGCCTCCAATACTGTACTTCAAATCTCACAGTTTCATCCACTAGTGCAAGAGTGGAGTAGCTGATCTATTGAAAAGCACTCTCCTGTCACATAGTTATGTTAGTGGATGGTTGACAGCAGCCCATTTCTTTCGTCTTGGCTTCCGGGTCAAGCCTATTCCACCATACAGGGATATGATGGAGGATACGTATGTGCCTCCTTAGGTCACAGCTAACTTTCTAGCCCAGGTCCAAGTGCATGTACACATCTGTGAACAAACATATGGTCACTTTTCTAGATAGGTGTTATCGTTGTATCAAGATTTCTTTCTATGAGGTAACTATGGATTTATCCATTGTTTCTTAGAACACGAATAGTTTGCATCTAACTAGTTCTAGTGGTCTACGCAAGATGCTCATGCATCGTGATTTGCATAGACATGTATGTGGGACTGTGGATATTTTGCTTGTGCAAGAGCACTAACTCTCTTGCTCACACTCATCATTGCAGAGGAAGCTCTTGCATGGATGGTATTGTGAGAAGCTTGTCTCACGTAAACGCGGACTCCCTCCGCTCCTAGAGAAAATGAGAGAGAGAGAGAGAGAGAGAGAGAGAGAGAGAGAGAGAGAGAGAGAGAAATGAAATGAAATGAAATGTTATATTAACGTCTTCAAAAGTCCAAATTGACCTATGAGACTAGAAAGTTAGAGAGAGAGAGAGAGAGAGAGAGAGAGAGAGAGAGTTAGGGAGAGATGAAAAATGAGCATAGTGTGTTTAACTCTCCACCCAACCTTAGCTTATATAGGAAACGCATTGCCCTTCTAAAACAACCCATGAGACCCTGCCCTTGAGGCTCCATTGGAGTGTCCTCTATCCCCCCTTGGCAATCATGTCCCATGTTTGCAACTTTTCCTTCTCATAAGCACCCTCAAACATAGGCCGGATTCATAGCTACTTGCCGTAATCCATGGCTAAGCTTGGCGCTTTTGTTCTTGTGTAGTACAGTCACACTTGACATGCCTAGCCATAAAACCTACTTACACACTTGCTCTCGGTCTATCTTTAGCACTTACGCTTTGTTCAAAGACCCTAACTATTCCTAGATCTCTTAGATTCATTGACTTTTCATTGCTTGTCACTTTGTAAATAAGCGAGGTTTTACTTGATGTCTTAGCATTCTCGCCCCCTTAACCTAGATCATTGTCCTCAATGATCACTTTGGAGGGTGTAGTTAGAAAAAAAAAATCCACTGTGTTTCATGCCAAACTAAGTAAAAATTAGTCATGGTCAACTTACCAAATTCTAGCTTGGTGTCTTGTCCATACTTGGACTTCATATAGCCCCTTGCAATGTCCACAAACTATATAGCTACAAATAAGGACATAAACGAACTAATAGTCAATCTAACAACCCCATTAGAGATCATAAAATTTCTTCAATATGAAAACGTTTAAATGATCCTAATACTCCTGACATCTTGCAGTACTTGTTAGTCTATAACCATCTACGGGGTGGAACTTTTGCTACTCTCTTTCTACCCCTTCAAAAGATTCATTGTCCTCGATGACAGCTTACAAGCTGAAAGCTTAAGTTCCTATTCAGCCACATAGATACTTGACAGATGTATCCCATACAACATTGTAAAGCAATGCGCACAGCTACATGAACTCGTCCTTCAAAAATCCTTGCCTTCTTCGCCAAAATAAGAAATGGTGCCATCATGAGAATTGTCAAAGTCGACAATGCAGAAGCGTAGAGCAACGGGGAGAATACATGAGAGAGAGAGAGAGAGAGAGAGAGAGAGAGAGAGAGAGCTTTTTAACGTCTATGTGAGGCCGAAGTCGGCCTATGAGACAAATCAAGTATACAATAGACAAATCAAGTATACAAGTGTGTATGTCTTCCATCTATCAAGAAAGACAAAATAGTTCAAATTGGTATAGAATAAAAGAAAAGGACTTCTTGTGGATGATGAGATCTATGGGGATGGGTAGAGCTCTAGTACTAGGGATATGTGCATGTTTGTATGCTCAGGGTAGTACAACCATGCAAATGCATCAATCTAGCTAGCTCCATCTTGTGCCAATGGTGGGGTGTAAAATGTGGTAATGGGAGGGTTGGGAGCAAGACCTGCCCTAATGAACGCCGTTGGGTGAGCCATCATCTGGGCTCGTCTCTCCTCAACAGCTCGATGTGCTCAGGTCTGGATCCCCTCGATCTGTCCGCGGTGGAGTCGTGGGGTTGGGCCTCTGGTGACACGTGGGCGTCGTCTGGCCCGGCTCCCCTCAGCCTGCTGAAGGGTCACTCCGGTCTAGGAGTCAAAGGGGTGTAGCCCTCTGAGAGAAGTCTGTAAGCTATGACTGTCTCCCCCCAACTTGGGTCTCTGTAGATGTAGGAGGTGACCACCTCTATTGATCCTCCTGCTGCTATAAATGTGGCTGCTCGTCGGACTCATTTGGAGGTATGGAACATCATGACCTTGGTTTTCCCAAGGTTCACTGCGAGGCCCCTATCTGTACAAACCTTATACAGAGCTCACAGGTGGCTCTGTAGGACCTCTGGTTACTCTCAAATCAGTACTATGTCATCAGCATATAGCATAATGTGGATTGGAGTACCTGCTAGGTCATCTCCTGTCCCTCTCGCTCGTAGGATGTAGTCAGAGATCTCGTCGATGTAGAGTCCGAAGAGGGTCGGGGAGAGGGGGCATCCTTTCTTAACACCGATAGACTCTGACATACCACGTGGGACTCTCTCATGGTGGCCTCCTCCTGTATGGCAAATAGTGCCATCGGGTCCTCTGTGTTGTATGTCTCACACTGATTCCAATATGTCCTGACATCGAAGTCTCCCATAAGGAAGACTTCCCCTAGTGTAGAGTACTCTATAATCTCATATGAGAGGCATGTGTATGGGGATGATCTCTCCTCTCCCTTCCCTGTTGTCTCTGTGGTAGCAAATCTGGACCCTAAGGGGGCGAAGTAGCAGAGGGCAATGTAGATAATCTTGGCTCGTGACAGCTCAAAGCAGATCCAAAGGTAACGGGTCTGTGGGTCCCGTGAACCAATATGTATCCTGCTCTGGAGGTCCTATCTGTAGAGTATAGTCACCTCTCCTGACCCTCGCGTGGTGTGTTGTAGAGTGCTCTCTCGGTGTGAAGACTCCCATTGAAAGCCCTGGACCACTGGTAGACTCCGCTCTGGGCTCTTGTGTGTCTCTGTCAGAAGGATGAGGTCCCACTGTCACGAGACGAGCACCAAGTGCCAACGGAAAGAACACATTGAACAACTTTAAGCACTTCAAATAACAAGTGAACTGAAAGAGATAGACGACACGAGACAGGGAGTGGCGGAATTCCCAAGAGAGAGCATTGGCCCCAAACCTTGGTGCCCCTTTCGGTATTTCTTTATATTGCTTGAACTCAGTACAATGCCAATACTCACGCTCTGCACCTTCAGCTGGAAGAGTGTCAGAGAATGAATCCTTTGCACATATTAAAAGGCCCTTGGCCTTGAAAAGCAGTTACATGAAAAGCTTGAAACTCAAAAGCATCTGGCCCCAAAAGCACTAGCGCCCAAAAGCTGCCAGCTTGCTTTGCGGAAATACGTACAAGTGCCATGTCAGCACAGCAAGCATAAAGCGCAGAATTTCGTACTTGTTGCCACATCAGCACAGCTAGCGTGAATTGCTGAAATATGTCCGTACAGCTGCCATGTCATCAGGCCGCCACGCAAGAGATTGTGAGTGTGAGCGTGTGTGTGTGCGGTTCTGCTTTATTTTAATGCCTTTAGATCCCCTAGCCCACATCGGACGGGGTCCCATAAATTGGTGGGAACTCTTCTTTAAAAAAAAGGACTACTCCGCCAACTTTGCAAGTTGGTGAAACTTCTTCTACTGCTTCTAGGGTTTAGGCTTCTCGACCGATATCTGCAAGTTGGCTCCGTTCTTCAGTGTCTTGACACGTCAGCAGTTTGTGACGTCGTCTTTCTTGGAATTGTCCGCGGAGCTACCTATCCAATGGGTAACAGGTTGATGATTCGGTTGTACTTTTGTACCAGCTTATGGATTATGGATAACACAGAGGGATCGCTTCCCTTGAAGCAAAGGATTTTCCATGATTTTTCATTTTCCATCTAAGGATGGAGGTTCCAGTTCCGGCTTCAGTTGAGTCTTGTTCATCCAATATACAACAGTTCGGGTGCATGTTCCAGTGCATGTGTTGCAGTTGGCTTTGACAGGCAGAGGAGGATACTTTTCTATCTCCAGAACAACTTCTTGTGTGATCATCCGGCTTTCTTGGATGAGGTTCAGAGGTGGAGCATGTGGTGCCAGACCATTAGCCAACAATGACAACAGTTCGAGGAGGTTTTGTTGGAGTGTGGACCCTTCCTTTCTCCATGTTCTCTCCTCCCTAGTGGGAGAGCCCTACAGATTTGGTCAATTCTTTGCCCTTTTGTAAACTTGTCAGTATCAGTTGTGGGACAATTTGCGACTTCTTGTGAGCTTGTCAACACCAGTTTCGGGACAACTTTGCAACCTTCTACGGGCAGTTTTCTAGATGATCGACAGCAGTTTTGTCGAGATCTTTTGTGAGAATTAGTGGTGCTAATCCTATAATTAAGACTTAAAACTTCATACTTAAGATCAAACTGAGACTCAAGAGACTGAATGTGTGTTTCATTGATTGAATGAACGCTTGAAAATTGAGTACAATAGGCTCCTTATATAGGAGACGAAGAGACACAAATGAAACGACACGTCTCATGGTGAAGAGATGCGACTTTAGACGCAAAGACACATCCTTTCGACGAAGAGTCGCAACCGTAGAGCGAAGGGGTGTGACCAATGTATGGCTTTTGGCGAAGAGGCATGTCTCTTGAGCGAAGGTCGTGACCATCCAAGGGTAGGGGTCCTCCTTGGCATGGCACTTTGCGTATCTGCAACTAGGAGTAGATGTAATACTCTAACATAGTCACAATCGTGACATTTTCTCCCATTTAAAATGAGAGCCCATGTCAAAGAAATGACTTCTGATGTTGATAGAATTCTGAAAACGCATTAAATCTTCGAAAATCTTCAGATTTTACGTTATCTGAAATCTTTGTCTTGAACCTTTGCTCTTGCGAAACCTTTTTGCTTTGATTGTTAAATCCCACGTCATTGTATTATTCAAAGACTTTTAAGAGGAATCTGGCATAATCGAGTTGGTTCCAACAAGAGATTGATCTTCAAAATCCTTCATGCAATGTAAGATTTCTAGTTTAAGATCTTCTGATAACTGCGAAACATTTGGCGAAGGGGAAATCTTCTCAAGACATTCTTCAGATGAGGTAACTTCAACTTTAGTAATCACTGGAGAGGATTTTGGCTCGAGATTGTAATCATCGTCCAATAATGAATCCCAAAATTCTTCAGTGTCATCTTCAAAAATTGCCTGGTGCTCGGGAGTGTGGGCTGTTTTGTGGCTGTGCCCGGCGAGTGTGAGGCATGTTTCTCATGTCGGGTTGTGTCTAGCCATGTTTAGCCTCGAGTCCATGTTTAGCCTCGAGTTTTGGCTTGGTTCCATGGCCATCCGTGCTCCTATAGGCTTGTCATATTTTCCCCCTCATCCTATGGGCAATTGTAGCCCCCTCCCATTATTCTCCTATTTTCTCCCTTTTTCTCAAGGTCGTGAGGGTATAGGGCTGGGTCGGGCACGCTCGTGTATGGCCTATATAGGCAAGGGGGAGGGTCACCTCTTACAAAATTGCAATTGTGCTCAGAGGGGGGCGCCCTCCCTTGGGTGCCCCAGAGGGACTTGGTGCAGATGCAGGGCAGCCAGCGTTTTTGGCTTGGATAAGCCCAGCATTTTTGCTCAACAGTTCAGCCCCAACGTTTTTCATGGGCAGCAGATGCATTGCTTGCAGATCATCTCTACGATGCAGCGCTATACCACGGCAGCCTTTCACAAGCCTTGTGCCCATGTAGTGGCAGGTTTCCTCGATTGAGATCTAGAATCTAGATCCACCTCTAGATCTAGCCAGGAGGAGAAGCACCAGATCTATGCTCTCAGAGCATGCTGGAGGTGATGCACATGTCGAGGCCGTGTCAGTAGTCTCGTGTGCAGGAGCAGTTGGCAGTGTGTGTAGCAGTTGTAGTTGTGTGCACCTCGGGTCTATCCATTGGGCATGTCAGTTCTATGCCGAACCACCCTTGGCCACTTGTATGAGTAGATTGTTATCAGCATGGACAGCCTTTCCCAGATCTCTCTCTCTCTCTCTCTCTCTCTCTCTCTCTCTCTCTCTCTCTCTCTCTCTCTCTCTCTCTCTCTCTCTCTCTCTCTCTCTCTCTCTCTCTCTCTCTCTCTCTCTCTCTCTCTCTCTCTCTCTCTCTCTCTCTCTCTTCATACACCGCATGTGGAAACTTCCCAGAGACAGATATGCCCACCTTGCACTTGAGTCCTCTCGACAGTTAGCCATGCAGGGAGATACAGCATGCTGGTATGGGGAGATGACATCATGGTTTAAGGTGCATGGGTTCAGCATAGACAGATTGCCTCCCTTCCAGTACTCATTGGATGCACCCTCTCTGACTCTTACAGAGTCCGAGATCACCAGGCTCATTCGCCAGGACGTGACTCAGCTAGACACTAAGAGGACATGGTTACAGCCAGCACAGGAGCTGGGCACGAAGATGGCTTTCTACAGAGAGCATCTCCTCCAGCTTACGGTTGATGGTTTTGTGACGAGGACCAGATACATGGACACCCACTTGTCTCATGGGATACGATGTGCTATCGGCCAGATACGCACATCTTCACACCAGCTGCGGATCGAGACTGGGAGATACAGTGGAGTACCAACAGAGGCCAGGACATGCCCCCTGTGTGACATCGGGCCTGAGACAGAGTTGCACTACACATGCCATTGCCCCGTCTACTACGAGATACGAGGCCGCTTCCATTGCTTGTTCAGAGAGGGCTTTGGACCATTCTACAGAGTCATGCAGTACGAGGATCAGAGATGCTTGGGTTTGTTTTTGCTCGAGCTACGCAGACACAGAGAGAGCATGATGAGAGGACAGGCTAGCCAGTCTCAGAGACAGATCACAGATTTCTTTAGAGCTGCCACTGGACGCTCGGAGGAGTTACTACCACAGCACAGCTCGTCGTCTCACACTAGAGGCACACTGATCGATCGAGCGACTGAGCTAGGGAGATCCAGACGCCCGCGACTGCGGAGGACTACACAGCATCGGCGGAGGCTACATCAAAGGATTCGGATTACTTTGGCTGGACATGCACGACGCCCGGTCAGACTACTGACCATGGAGGAGATTGATGAGATCCGCCGCGACCGATGCTGGATCTCTTGTGATCTAGCTATCCCAGCTAGCTGCTTAGTTCACACCTAGTAGTTTAGGATTCTATAGTATTTTATTGTGACATTTGTCATTTCATTTTTGTCATCTTGTTACTCAGACTCTGACTTTGTATCAGATCCACCACATTGTAACTTTCTGGTCTCATAGGTCACTTTGGCCTTTTGAAGACGTTAATATAACATTTCATTTCATTTCATTTTCTCTCTCTCAGATGTCCTGTCTCTCTCTACCTCAGTGGTCTCTCTTCTCCACAGGTGTGCCTTGTTCATGTGTTTGGCATTGTAGGTGTTCTAGATCGGAGTCGAGGTACCCATCATTTCACGAGTCAGTTCTTGTCTGCATTGCATCTTCCGCTGCCACCTTTGACACTCATACCAATGTTGGGTGCAACGGAAGTGTTGATGGTGATAGCTCAGGATGAGTGCTCAATACGTACACAAGGTTCCTTTTACGTAATGAGAGATGTACAATAGACAGAGAGAGAAGCGACGGTTGTGTGTGTGTGTGTGTGTGTGTGTGTGTGTGGTGGTGGTGTGTGACCATTGGGTCGAGAGAAACCCTGTTGATGCTCTGTCGCAAGAGCCTCCTGCGCACTGCTCCAGCCTACTGTGCCAGCGCCAGCGGGTGTGTGTGAGTGCATGTGCGCGTGTGTGTGTGTGTGTGTGTGTGTGTGTGTGTGTGTGTGTGTGTGGGTTGTGTAAAAAAGCCTGCTCGCGGTGTATCTCTGCAGCGCATGGCCTTCTGCAGCGCGTGGAATACTCCTGCTCGCGAGGATCTACAGCGCGCGTGCGTGTCACAACTCTGTTGCCGCCTCTGTGTGCTCTGCCTACGCAATCTGTGTGTTGCGGGTGGAGGTACAGTTCATTTGTTTTACAGAAGTGGTGTTCAGCAGAGGTTAAGAAGGTCACAAGTGTACAGTCTCGGTGTCTGTTCAGCAAGAGTTCAAGGTTTGATGCTTTGATGTAAGGTTGTACCTACCATAGACAGAGAACTTTTTCGGATACAACAGTGTACTAAATCTGTTTTTTTGGTTTCCAGTAATCACCAATACAAACATTGAGCTCTCAGTGTATGTTTGATTCAGTTGTGCCCTTTATTAGCTCATACAAACACAGAAAACAGATGGCACCTGAGTCTTCGGAAATGGGTGAAATCTGAGCTTGTTTGTCGGAAGATTTTGAAGGTGCTCGGAACAATTGGGAGGGGCAAGAACCCGCTACTGAAGTGCTCATTCTCCAAGAATGAGGCAGAACACAGAGATCATCTGCTTCAAGTCTTTCAGGCATTACGAGATCACACGTTAGTGATTAATGCAAAGAAAGTGAATTTTTCCTACCAGAGATACACTTTTTGGGACACATTGTGTCAGCACAGCAGGAGTGCAAATGGACCCGACCAAGATAGAGACTATCCGTGATTGGCCCGATTTGAGGAATATCCATGAAGTTAGAAGCTTCTTGGGACTGTGTTCGTAGTACAGGCGGTTCATACGAAAGTTTGCAGAGGTTGCTTCCCCTTTGCATACCTTGACACAGAAAGGAGTACCTTTTTTCGTGGGAACCCACAGAAGTGACTGCCTTTCGGACATTGAAAGAGAAATTGACTACGGGACCTATTTTGACTTTGCCGGACTTGCAGAAGTCATTTGAAGTATATTGTGATGCTTGAGGTCGTAGTCTGGGTGGGTGCGGTCTTGATGCAAGAAGGCCATGTCATAGCTTACGAGAGCCGTTTGTTCTCTAGGCTGGAGATGACAGCACAGATCTATGAGAAAGAGCTTTCGGCTGTTATCCATGCTCTTACTCGGTGGCGGCATTACCTACTCGGAGCGGATTTTACTGTCTTTACAGACCATCAGAGTTTGCGCTACTTCTTGTCACAGAAGCAGCTTTCGGAAAAGCAGATGCGGTGGGCGAACATCTTGTCACAGTTCCACTTCCAGATTGTCCATGTGAGGGACAGAAGAATGTGGTGGCACATGCTTTGTCTCGGAAACCGTTGGTTCTGGCTATTTCCGTGATACATCATAGGAGCTTCGAGGATATGGTCGATCAGTATGCCACAGATACAGATTTTGCAGATATTTTCACACGGATACGGGATGGGGAGACAGTAGCTGGATACTCCCTTCGGGAAGGCTACTTGATGAAAAAGACTATGTTGTGCGTTACACAGCCGTTGAGGGATAAGGTTATGACAGAATGCCACTGTCCACCTTTTACGAGTCACCGCGGCATTGCTACCACCATGAAAGGGGTAGAGAGATATTTCTTTTGGCGGAGACTCAAGAAGGATGTGGAAGAGTTTGTGCGCAGTTGCTTGGAATGCCAGAAGGTCAAGTTTGACAGGCATAAGGCACAGGGATTGTTACAGCCTTTACCCATACCCACCCGCCCCTGGGAAAATATTGAAATGGATTTCATTTTTTGATCTCCCGAGAACACAGAATGATCACGATGATTTTTCGATTACATGGCACATCTGAGACGATTGTCTCCGACAGAGACCCCAAATTTATGAGTTTGTTTTGGAAGGCAATTTGGGAGAACATTGGCACGCGGTTGCAGTTCTCGTCATCGTTCCACTTGCAGACTGACGAGCAATCTGAGATTGCCAATTTAGTGATTTAGATTTATTGAAGTCTTGTATCTCGGATCGGAGGACTCAATGGGAAAAGAACTTACCTTTGGTGGAATTTGCCTAACAATAACACGATACACTCTTCGACGGGGAAGACGCCATGTGAGATTGTTGAAAGTGCTGCGAAGGTTCCATCCTTCCTGAGCACGAAAGATTAGATATTGGAAGCGGATGAATATTCGCGAGATTTGGATACGGCTTTTGCCAAGGTTCGCGAGACTTTGCAGGAGTCTCAAGAACGACAGAAAAAGGCAGCGGATCGCCATCGTCGCGATTTGAAATTGAAGGAGGATGATTGGGTGCTCTTACTTTTGAGAAGGCACGCCTAAGAAAGAAAAAGGGAAAGGAGAGGTTTTTTCCAAAGCTTAGTATGTGATACTACGGACCTTTCCAGATTACTGAAAAGATAAATGCTGTCTCCTTCCGATTGAAACTGCCAGATACTTGGAGGATTCACAATGCATTGCATGTGAATCTCTTGAACCCTGTTAAGGGTGATGTGCCTGATGATGTGGGGAGCCTGATGAGCAACCCGAAGTGGAAGAAAACGAGGAGATCCTTGTTCCTGAACAGATTTTGGCACATAACGATACGAAGAAAGGTAAAGTCCGAAGGCGGTTCTTGGTTTAGTTCAAGAACTTTCATGCATTTGATGCGAAGTGGATGGAGGAGGAGGACCTAGCAGATACTCCTCGGATTGTGAAACTTTACCTCGATGTTTTGGTTTAGCATAGTCTACTCCAAACGGAACCCAGAACTCAACTTGGCCGAAGATCTGGTGTAGTGGGATGCACAAGAGGGGAGTTACTCCGCTCCTTTGTCAACAGATGCCTTGATTTTGATACTAAAGTCACTGATGTCTCTTTGAGCTTCAGGGATACTGAGAGCTGACAGTATTCTGCTGGATGACTTTATGAAATGGAATTCCTGATAATGATACTGATTTGTTCTTGACTTCTTTTGAGTGCAGGAACCGATAGCCGAAATGACTGCAGCATTTTGGTTTGATTGATCTCGAATAGCCATGGTTGCAATAGGGGTTAGTCAATCGGACATCGATGAGGTCCCGATTGGACCTAGATGTGATTGCTAGCTACATTGCCGATCAATCGTGGTCTAAGATCCGAATGAATGTTGAATGTCATGTGATGTCCTGTGATGTCTGGTGATGTCCTGTGATGTCGTGTGATGTGACTGTCGATTTTGTACATGTGCTAGATGTGTGTTCCTAGTACGTATGTACTAACAGTCACTGTCTGCTAAGACGGTTTATGGATTTTGTCGGTTTTGCAGGCGTAATCGCGGTCGATTACAATGCTTTCAAGAGGGGGGTATGTCACAAAGTGATGATGTGGTGGACAGCAGAAACCCTAATTTCTGCCAGAAACCCTAAAATTCCTGCAAACCCTAATTTTTGCCAAAAACCCTGATTTTCGAAAATCGCGGAGGCTATAAAAAAAAATTTTGAAAAAAAAAATTTGGGAAAATGATGAGTGACGCGAATTTTGCTTTTTTTTAATAAAAAAAGAGAAAAAGACTCTCTAAGAGAGAGAGAACTGATGCTTTTTATTTTAAAAGCTTTTGGGGCTCTGCTTTTGGGCATCCCTTGTAATCTTTAAATTAGTGGTGAGGGCCTCACTTCTCAGAGCATCTGGACGCAGAGTCTGAGAGTGAAACCCTAACCGCTCTCTTGTACTTTGATGATTGATTAATACAAAAAGAAATACCGTAAGGGGCGCCAGTCTTTGGGGCCAATATCTCTAGGCACGGAACTCTGCCGGCCCAGTGCAAATCTATTGTGATCTGTGAATTGTTTTGAAGTGGTTATTTGGTGCTGTCGCGATTGATTTTTGACTTGGAGTGTCCAAGTCTGTTACACAAATATATCAAGTTTGATGTCGAAGTCTTCGATCCAATCGATCTCAACAAGGCGGTAGCGATTGCTCTCGCACAGGAGATGAAGCACAACAAGGGAAAGCCTAAGGAGAACAAGACTTCCACAAGTAACTCTCAGACTTCTCAGAACCCTCAAAACAGTAAGAACGGTAAGAATGGTAAGAACGGTAACTCTCCTAACCGATCTTCCAATAGTCTCTCAGAAAAGAACTCTCAAAATGAACCTAAGGGTAAGGCTAACACAATTGCTAAACCTAAGCTCACTCCAAATAAAAAGGTAGCTCAAGGAGTTTTAGGAGGATACATCACGTCGGAAGAGCAAAGCACTTATTCTAAGGAAGGTCGTTCTTTTCTTTGTCACATTAAGGGTCACATAAAAAGAACATGTCCTAAGCTTGACTCTAATGAATCTAAAGAATCCACAGAACCCACTTCCTCTATCAATGCAATCAATGACAACACGAGTGTGCCCCAAGTTTCTCCTAACCCTCCCATTGATGAGTCTCTCATTAAATGTTATGGTCATATGGCAGGGCAACATTTTGTTGTTTGACCCAGGCAGTATACATGATGTGATCAGTCTCTCTTGTTGAGAGAGCCCACCTAGAGGTTAGTCAAAAATCTCCTCTCGAGGTCTCTGGCTTCGCTCCCGGTATGGACTCTCTCATCACGAAAGAGTGCCTTGATGTGTTGTTTACAGTTCAACAAGCTGCTTTCCGTAGAAAATTTTTTGTCTCTCCTCTCTCAGGATGTGATATGATTTTGGGCATTCGATGGTTTCGTGAGCATAACCCTCTCATTGATTGAGCGGAAAATACGTTCACTTTCAATGCCAAAAGTGACTCTCCCATTGTCATTCGTGGAGAGCAAGTTGTTCATTCTCCCATCTCTCATTGCTAATGTGCAGGTGAAGATTGAACGGATTCAGGAGAAGGAGACTCTCTCAGTCCCTTCTTCTCCAAAGCATGACACACAAGATTTGCATAATGATACGCATGATGATTTGAATGATAATGATGAGCATGATGATTTGGATGACAATGACAAGCATGATGATTTGCATCATCAAGATGTGATTTCTCACGAGCATGATGAGTTGCGTGAAGAAGACGTGATTGTTCACAAGGATGATGGTTTAGTTGATGCTTTTTCTAGTGAAGCTAACCTCATTGTAGGTTCGATCAATCAGGAAGAACCGATCTTGGCTCTCGAGTCGAGGTCCAAAGAACCCCCACAGGACGATTCAATCATTCAGGAAGAACCGATCTTGGCTCTCGAGCCTAGGTCCAGAGAACCCACACAGGAAGTATTATGTGTTCGCATGATTAGTCAGCACTCATTGTTCGAGTGTTTCATTCGTGATCGTTTCCTGTATTTTCGTCGGCGTCTTTATGTGATCCCTTTTCCTAGGCATGACATATTGTACGTTGACCACGTTTCATTTATGAATGAGCACGAATGTATGCAGATTGTTCATGAAAAGCTGAACAATATGCATTCAAGGAAGTCACATTCCATGTCTCTTCCTTGGCACAACAGAGTTGTAAAAAGAGCACATGAAAGTATGGAGCACCAAGCATGGGCATTTCCATTGTGAATTGCCACAGTTGATTGCTTTAGATTAGAAGACAAAGATTCATTCTCATTGTTTGCGTGTGTGTGGTGAACGGTTTGGCACTCCGTCTCTTTGTTCATCTACATTGCATGCACAGTCTTTGAGGAAGACAAGATTTTTTCCAGTCACTTTACATGGAATAGGTATGTTCATGTTTTTGTGTTGGAAGTGGTTTCAGGAATTTTCAGCCATGGAGATTCTTCAAGAAAAAAGAAGCATGACTCTAGACGAAGTTGAAGCATCAAAGGAGCCACAGAAGACTTTGTCGCTTTCGGCGCAGCCCAGAGAAGCAAGCGTTGCATACCTTTATGAAGTTCAAGTATCGCACGACCCACACACCAGAGGGGCCGGCGAAGAGTCCCTTCAAGGATTCCGGATGCTATTGGCGATCTCCCTTGACGCCATACAGTTCGGTAGCAGTACCTCACTTTGAAAAGGAGGGGATGTCACGTGACACATCCAACCCTATGTGTCCGTGGACAATGACCAGGGTTCAGTTCCGTCAAGTCAGTCTAGAATAGGAAGTGATCTGGCACTTTTGTGAGTCTGTTTGCAGACCGTGCATGTCCAGACACTTAGATTAGATGCATATCCTCTGGTTGCACACAGCCTGACCATCAGATTCCCATCAGATCCCATCAGTAGCATTTTTACAATGCATAGACCTATTTTCCCTATTTTTGACTTTTTTCACTTATTATTTTTAAGTGACTTTTGTTGGAAAGTAGGTAGGGCAATTTTGCTAAGTTTGTATAAATAAAAACCTAGCGCTGGCACTTTTTGGCAGAAGAGGCAACAGGAGCATTTCTCACAAGCAACTTCTCAGCAGGACCCCAAGGACTTCTAGCGTTTTTGCTACACAGTAGCTTGGCTAGCGTTTTTGGACAAGACCACAGCAGATCAGCCAGCGTTTTGTTTCTACATCAGCTTGGCGACAAGATTACAGCAGATCAGCCTAGCGTTTTGCATTGCAAGGCCACCGGCAGTAGCACAAGACAGTTTTCAGCCCTAGCGTTTTTGGTTTGCAGAACAACCCTAGCGTTTTTGCAAATCATCGCGACAAAATCAGTCATAGGACCAGCGTTTTCAGTTTTCAGCCTTTAGCACTCGCAAATCAAGTCGCGAACCTCGCAAATCTCACCTTCCCGCAGCAGATCCTCGCCGCACAGTCAGATCCAACAAAGTTTGCAAATTCACCCCGAAAACGCAGATTTCAGCATCTACGTTTTCAGCGCGTCGTCGTCGCACCGTCGCCATCGACATCGTCCCTGACATAGAATCAGAATTCAGCAGATAAAGATTTGCAGATTTTAGCCCTTAAGAGTTTTCAGATTTCAGCCGTCTCGTCGTCGTCCTCATCGTCGTCGACATCGTCAGCAAGTCCAAGCATTGTAGAGATTTGTGCAATCAATAGTAGACCACTCTCGCCAACAAGAGTAGGGCCTTCGGAGGAGGGTTTTCAACGTCTCTGGTGTTGTATTCTCTTCTCTCTCTATCTCTCAGTCTCATACACTTTCACGAACAGTGTCCATTCACTTTGTTTGTGTCCATTGCACTCTCTCATTAAGAACAGAAAGGCTCTCCCTTCCATAAGAATAAAAGGAACCTTGAGCGTAGATCGGAGCACTCATCTTGAACAAAGTTCAAACATTCACTTCCGCTGCACCTTATACTTATAGGCGTGTGCAACCACCCTCCTATTTTTAATCGACCACTTCCTTTTTAGCTTTCATTGCATGTGCACCACAGCTATTCTCGGCAACTTGGGCTGCAAGGCACGTGTGAGCACACCCTTGCTTATCTCGGCTTGCTTGGACATCAACCATCTCCCTCTCCCTTGGGTTGTCACGGCAACGTGACAAGGGGTGAGACACCCCCTTTCCTCAGTAAAAGATATGGGCCCCATTGAGGCCGCGGGAACAACACCAGGCGGACACCGCCTGGTGATCACCTCTGCACAACCGCCATCGACGACAACGGCATGACACCATCCAGCACCGCATAACGACCGCGCCGCCCATAGCTGCCAACTATCGCCCGTGAACAGTGCGAGCGCCAAGGCGCCATGGCCAAGCTCCTCAAGAGACTCTCTCCAACTCGTTGACATCAAACAACACCCTCTCCGGTATTTATACCCTCCGCCCCTACACAGCAGCGTCCCATGTGGGACTATAGCCTGCCACATGGCGCGCCCAAAGGCAAGGCACCCCTTGGGGTCCCCACCTTCGCGTCTATCCATTCAAATCAAAGCTGACCACCTGTCACCGCCTCCCCTGTCCGTCTAGGATCTGCAAAACACTTCAGCTTTGAACTGACATGTCTTCCACACCGTAGCTCCGTTTGAGGAACCATACGGACCAGCTCGCACAGCAATTCGAAAACTACATTCCAAAGCAAAAAACCAGCACTTCGGACATCTGGACTTGCCATCCCAATTGGCCCACTCTGGAGTCCTTTTGGCCTAAGAAACCACATCAAACATACATCCCAAATACCACATGCCTGCCCAAGCCTTTCACACTTGCTTCAGCACTCAAGCTTACACTTGTAGACATACATACTCCTGTTTGTGCTCTCTGTTATGGTCGACACACTTTGGCTGCACCAACGGCAAATCACCCCAACAATCTCAGTTTGCAGCAGATCAGCCTCCACGTTTTCACATTCCAGCCCTTCCCCTCACTAGAAAGTGGCTCGGATCTACCTCGCGAGCTTCCCGTTGCGGTCCGGTACTTCACCAGTCCATCAAGCCTCCCCTTGGCCATTCCCTCGCCGGCATTGAGTGCTCACATTGCTATCCATCATCAGCATTGTCGAGATCTGCGTTTTCAGCCCTGCTTTACACGAAAGATCTGCTCTGTTTTACGCTTCAGATCTACGTTTTTGCAGCCATCTTTTAGCCCTGCATTCCTCTCACATCAGGAGAGCAACTCAACCCCAGATCTATCCCTTGGTGGCTATCCGCAATCCCACATCGAGAAGGATCCAAGGGTGCATGAAATCAGCCCCAGAGGTGTCTCGTCTTGAGGAGTTACCGCGGCGACAATCATCATTTCAGTCGATAGAGTCTGCACTTGAGGTATTGCATGTGTGTACATTCCATTTACACAATCTAAAGCAAATACCACATCGGCAACGGTGTTGTAAGGTGCAGCGGAAGTGAATGTTGAACTTTGCTCAAGATGAGTGCTCCGAACTGTGCTCAAGGTTCCTTTTATTTACGGAAGGGAGAGCCTTCCGTTCCTTTAGTGAGAGAGTGCAATGGACACAAACAAAGTGATGAACCTTGTGAATGAAGGTGTTGAGACTGAGAGATAGAGAGAGAAGAGAATACGACACCAGAATGTTGTCAAACCCTCCTCCGAAGGCCCCACTCTCTATGGCAAGAGCGGTCTACTATTGATTGCACAAATCTCTACAAAGCTTGGACTTGCCGACAATGAGGACGACGACGAGACGGGCTGAAATCTGAAAGTGCAAATGGCTGAAATCTGCAAATCTTTATCTGCTAAATTCTACAAATCTTTATCTACTGAATTCTGACTCTATGTCGATGACGATGTCGATGGCGACGCAGATGTGCATTTTCCGGGCTGAAACTGCAAACTTCAACGGATTGGAACGTGCGACGAGGGTCTGCTGCGGGGAGGTGAGATCTGCGAGGTTTGGGGATTCTACTGCGGAGTCTATCTGCTGAAATTGCAAAACGCTGATGCAAAGGTTGACTTTGTCGGAATGAATCTGCAAAATGCTGAGAGTCTTGCTAATCCAAAAACGCTAGGCTGATTTGGGGTTCTGCGGGGAGACACTAGGGCTGATCTGCAATGCAAAAACGCTGAAGTATCTGCAATGCTGAAAAACGCTGGCTTTGTCTTGCTGAAAACGCTAGGTCTCCATGCTCGGGGGTTTCCTGCTGAGAAGGTGCCTGTTGAACACAATGTTCCTACTGCCTCTTTTGCCAGAGAGTGCTAGCGCTAGGTTTCTATATATACTTGGCTAGTCAAATTGCCCTACCCAGTTCCCAACAAAAGTCACTTAAAAATAATAAGTGAAAAATGTCAAAAATAGGGAAAATAGGTCTATGCACTGTAAAAATGCTCCTGATGTGTTCTGACTGAAATCTGATGATCATGCTATGTGCAACCAGAGGATATGCATCTACTCTAATGTCTGGACATGCACGGTCTGCGAACAGACTCACAAAAGTGCCAGATCACTTCCTATTCTAGACTGACTTGACTGAACTGAACCCTGGTCATGTTGTAGCTTGTCCACGGACACATAGGGTTGTATGTGTCAGGTGACATCTCCTCTTTTTCAAAGTGAGGTTCTGGTACCCAACTGTATGGCGTCGAGGGAGATCGCTAACAGCGTCTGGAATCCTAGAAAGGACTCTTCGCCGGCCCACTCTGATGCGTGGGTCATGCGATACTTGAACTTCAGAAAGGTCTGCAACGCTTGCTTCTCTGGGCCGCGCCGAAAGCGACAAGTCTTCTGTGGCTCCTTCAATGCTTCAACTTCGTCTATAGTCATGCGTCTACCTTCTTCAAGAATCTCCGAGGCTGAAAATTCCTGAAACCACTTCCAACACAAAAACATGAACATACCTATTCCACGTAAAGTGACTTGAAAAAATCTCGTCTTCTCTAAAGACTGTGCATGCAATGTAGATGAACAAATAGACGGAGTGCCAACCCGTTCACCACACACGCGCAAACGATGAGATCGAATATTGTGTTTCTGATCTAAATCGATCAATTTTAGCAAATAACAATGGACATGCCCATGCTTGATACTCAGTCTGTCTTGTGCTCTTTCAGAAACTGTGTCATGCCAAGGAAGAGACATGGAATGTGTATTCCTTGAATGCAAACATTTCATCTTTTCATGAATCATCCGCATACATCCGTGCTCATTTATGAGTGAATCGTGCTCATCAAACAATATGTCATGCCTCTAAAAAGGGATCACAGAAAGACGCTGACTAAAATACAGGAAATGATCACGAATGAAATACTCGAACAATGCGTGCTGACTAATCACTCGAATACATAATACTTCCTGAGAGGGTTCTTTGGACCTAGGCTCCAGAGCCAAGATCAGTTCTTCAGGATCTATCAAATCTTCCTGTGGGGTTTTGTGGACCTCGACTCGAAAGCCAAGATCGGTTCTTCGTGATTAGTTGAATTTGCAATGAGGTTAGCTTCACTAGAAACAGTATCAACTAACCCATCATTCTTGTGAACAATCACATCGTGGTCATACAAATCATCATGCTCGTGAGAAATCACATCTTGATCATGCAAATCATCATGCTTGTCATTGTCATCCAAATCATCATGCTTATCATTGTCATTGTCACAAACGGGAGCGCATAACAATATAAAATACATTCGGATAAATAGGATTTATCACTTATTACTGAAGCCGGAGGATATAGAGAGAAATAAATAGAGAGAGATAGAGTGAGAAGATCGACACAGTACTAGGACCAGAAGATGGGCTGGTCCCCCCCCCGTAATAGTATCTTTATTACTGAGGAGAAGTCTATACAAGCACTTGAACCGAACGTATTACCACGTTCGTTCTAGAATAAGACTTGATGGTTCCCGGAAGCCTCAGCTTCCGATTCCTAGGGCAAAACCCTATTCCAAGCAACTTCCGTTCCTTATTCCAATTCCTCGAGAATCAAGGTTCTCGTCTCTGGATCTCACCTTCCAGACTCAGGGCATGGCATCCCTGCAACTCTTTTCCAACTCTCTTTCCAAGGTCCTCTTCCCGCAGAACAACTCTGCTTTCCCGAACACGAAGTCCTTACTTGGGAATCCCAACTTCCGAATCACAACTTGAGAGAGACTACCTCTCTCCGATCCGTGGATCTACTTCCCAAACCCGGGTACGAAACCCTTGGGCTGATCTGGCTCTAGTTCCTCAGAGCGCTTTTCTCCTGCAGAGGCTCATACCTTCCTCTGCTCCTACTCCCTCACTAAGAGGAAGTACACCTGCAAACAAATACTCAGAGTTCATAACAAGAAAACCGTTACCTTCAAAGTCTCGACGCTCAAAACGCAACTCCGTTCTCGAAAAGCAATTCGCCGGAAGAGATCTCTGCATAAAAAATCCTCTCTTCCAATCCTACACACAAAAGAGGTGTGTTCTCGGGTTCCTTCTCGTAAATCAGCCCCGTCTACGACGTTTATGGGCTGAAAAAAGAGAAAAACAGTAACTTGTCGCGATGGAAACACGCTTCGTAGGCACTTCTTTGCGAGGGAACTCGCGCACTGGGTCTTGGCGACATCTGGTACACTTGGGGCAGCCATGGGCATTACCGGCAACGTCTTCTTTACGGCTGAAATCTGCAGCAGCATCTCCTCCTTGCAAAGATTGGTCCTCCCCTCTGAGTGAGGGCATGTGATGCTTTTATAGCTCCTAGCCATGGGCACGAATAGCTGCTCGCGTAGAGATCGCGGCCGTTTTTTTTTATTATTTTTTTTCATTTTTTTTCCTGTTCTACCAGAAAAAGAGAGAGAGAAAACGCTGGCTGATCTGTTGCCTTATTTATCAGATGGCTGCCCACTTATTAAGTGAGCGGCCGACGTATTTTAAAAATAGTCTGAACCTGCCCAAAAACTCAATAAAACCTTATAAGTTAAAAACAATGCTTTCACAGCACTTCCCAGGCGTCCCTGGATGCAATCACATGCACAGTTGCAATGCAGACATAGACTTCCTCGCGGGAAAGCATCTGCTTTCCCGAAAAGCAATCCCGCTTTCTCAAAAAGCATATGTTTTTCCTCAAAGTTTCCTCTGAACCCATCTTCATTCAAGTGCTTTCTTTTTCCTTGTGCACAATTCTAACACAGTTCGGAATTTCCTCCCGACTATGGATATTCCCTTTCCGATGCACCCGTCACCCACCTTGTGACGCATCAGGAATACCCATCACCTAGTCCTTTCCTACCGAACTTACGGTACAATCTCCTTCACGATGCTCTATGTCACCCATCCTATGACACATTAGAGATGTCCGTTCCCGGATGGTCGGATACTTCTTCCCGATGCTCCCTGTCACCCATCCGATGTGACGCATCAGAAGTACCCGTTCCTGGTGGCCTTACAGATATTTCCTTTCACAGTGCTCCTATCATTACTCTGAATGACGCACTAGGAATATTCTGTACTCGAATGTCTCCAGTGAGAAAAACCCTCTCACTTAAAATTCCAATAATTCATTTAGAATTATTTTTCCTTGGTGTTCCAAGCGAGAAAACCCTCTCACTTATAAATCCAATAATTCATTTAGAATTATTTTTCTGTCAGATAAAGCCAATTTGGCAACATCCCTATCACTTATAAACAGTTGTCCTCAATTGTAGAGGTTCAACTGAACTGCCAAGGAGAAATCGGAAAAATTCCAAATCTTGCTCAATGGTGAGTTGAGCTAGTCCTTTCTTAAAAGAGAACTTAAAAATTAAATTAAACAAAAATTCAAAATTCCAATAGTTCAATACTTAGCTTACCGGTTCATGTCCTTCCTCTAGTACCTTGAGGATATCCTTCACCAATCATCAAACTTACGAGCCATGTAAGAACTCGTCATTCACATCTTTCCAACAGATCGGAAGTTTTCCTTATCCGAGAATCTGTCAGCTCAATTCCACCTTCTCAATCCCGAGAAGAATAATTCCTCCTAGAAATCAATCTAGGTCTATGTCCTTGCGCATAACCTTGCGCTATTAGTCCTGAGGATATTAAACCTCTTCTGTCCTCCCGCATAGGGCATGTCGAGAGCATTAAGCTCCTGTGAATCTTCCTGTGGCAGACAAAGTGTGTCATCTTACCAAAGTGAGTTCTTATTCGGGGCCTTTGCTTTGGGTAGGCCAATTGTTCTGATCCAAAGTTTCTTTATCCGAGACACTGTTAACTTGATTCCGTCTTCTCAAATTCGAGAAGAATAATCTTCCCAGAAATCAATCTAGGTATCTGTCCTTGCGCATAATCCTGCGTTGTTAGTCCAGAGGGTATTAAACCTCTTGTGTCCTCCCACATAGGGAATGCCCAAGTCATAGAGCATTAAGCTCGATGTCTTTCTTTCACAAACAAAGTTTGCGATCACCTTAGAGAAGGTTCTTGTTCTAGGCCGTCGCTCAACGTAGGTCGACGGTTCCAATCCGAAGATTCTTTGTGCACGGTGGCACTTCCTTCCAATCTTTTCCTCCTGCGAGTTATTAACACCAGCAGTGTTTTCCCGACGCCCATTAGAGTCTCTTCCTTACAATATCATTAAAAAATGATTCACCTTGCGAGCATCAATGACGCCTTGCAAAATCTCAGGCAGATAGGATTCTAGCCATAGCATTTTCTAAACGTACGTTCAAACCCGGTTCACAACTGAGCGAACCCTCTTTGATTCTCAGGGATATTCTCCCATTTGTAATTCTTACCATTTTGAAACGGTTGGGGAAGAACAAAATAGTTCAAATTTATTCCAGCAGCGTGTAAATACTACTTGACCTGCTCATGGAGAAACATATACCGCAACCAAAAGTTGCTACTGTAATGGTAAAAGCACATAGCGTACTCAATGATCAACGACCATCGGAAAACCTCTTCTCCGTAGAGAAACTCAAATTCCTTCTACCAAACACATCTCAAATAGAGATTCTCGTGTCGGAATATTCTTGCGCGCAAAACGGCGCTCAAGAGAGTATAACAAACTCTCGTCCAGTTCCTTGGCATAGGTCTGCATCTTTGTGTGTTATCCATGTACTCAAAAGTGTACATAATTCTTAAGTTGTGTTAAAGTTTCGGTGAACCTGGGAAATTGCCTTCCCTTCGTAAAATCCTTAGAGCGAAGACGCTCATCTTGATGATCACTTGGCTCGATCTTAGAGCAAAACCCGCTCATCAAATAATCTAGGATTTTAATCCTTGGATTCCTCAAGCACAGGCCGTAGTCGTCGCTTGTTGCTTCCCTCCTAAAGAGAGTGTTCATTCACTTGTGCAAAAAGCACGACCATATCTTCCCTTACCGTGTAGGGGGTGTGGGCTTAAAGAGTACTCAAGCTTCATGAAAGCTTTTCTTTGCTTGAAAGCTCAGAATGGTTCATAATTTCCTACCCGCAGTAGCAGGAAATCTGTTCAAGAATTACCGGATACCAGATCAATAGTTGACCTTCCGCCTAGTTAAGCAAAACAATTCATCTCAGAAAACAATGTTTCAGTTTGATCCTGCTCTCATAAACACTCGAGCGTGGTAGTCCCGGTTAGACATAACCATATCTTGTGCAAAAGAGCAAACAAGCACAATGCACTTTATGATTTCCTCAAAGATGTAACTTTGATTGAAAACCTGTCCTCTCACTTAAAGTTCGAGGGTCTTCTATTCAAGAACTCAGGAGTTAGATTGAATTCCCTTACTCCAAACTTTCTGTGTTCAATGATTCCCGTCCCACTACGGGGATTGGATTGTCACGTTTGTGACTTAACTACATTACATACTTACTCGTTGATGCAGATACGCGAAGTGCCATGCCAAGGAGGACCCCTACGCTTGGATGGTTGCGACTCTTCGCTCAAAGGACATGCCTCTTCGCCAAAAGCCACACTCCTTCGACGACCGGTCACACCCCTTCGCTCTACGGGTGCGACTCTTCGCCCAATGGTTGCAGCTCTTCGCCGAAAGGATGTGTCTTTACGTCTAAAGTCATGTCTCTTCACCAAGAGACGTGTCTTTTCATTTGTGTCTATTCGTCTCCTATAAGGAGCCCTTGTATCACACTTTCAATCAATCAAACACAGAGTCTTCTTAAGTCTTTCTTTGAGTTCAGTTCAGTTTCTTAAGTCTTAATCATGAGTTTAAGTACTTAATAGAGGATTAGTACCTAGAATCCTCTTAGTAGTATCAGAGCAAATTTTTTCCCGGGACCCGAAGGTTGTGAGCCTCTCACCCTCGCCGCTACCCTCTCCCCCCCCCTTCCCGGAGTTGTATGGAAGAAGGAGAACGAATGAAATCCCGAAGATTTTTCCCTCTTTTCCCCCCGCACATATGTTAAATTACCACTTTCGGGCAACACTAGTATAATGCAAGATGCTCTCTTAAAGTCTCGGAGGTTCAACATGGCATTGATGGCGGTGCCCTGTCCCGTGTGGCGCGTGGAGGTACTCAAACTAGCCCCCCCATGTCCCTTTTACCCTCTCGGAGCCTCTCCAAGTGATGCACCCCTTCGAAAGGACACAACTTTTAAACATGCCCTTTCACATGGAAATGACCTTTTTCTTTAAAAAAAAGTGACCCTGGACTTTTTTTTTAAAACCTAACCATTGGGCACCCTCTCCTACCTCAAAAAACGGAAAAAAAATAATATTTTTTTTTCAGCCCCCCTCTTTGATGCGCGAGCATATCAGCCCCTCCCCTCTTCGATTGCGCGCAAGAAACCAACCCCCCTGCGCGTGATGTGGACTCGCGGTGTGGACTCGCGGTGTGCTCTCGAAGGCGGATTTGCATGGCTGTCCAGAAATTACAGCAGCAAAATACTTCAATTTTCAGCACCGAATGATCTTCTTCTTCGCCACTTTTACCTCCCAGGAGTGATGGTTATCAATCTCCCTTTCTAATGCTTGAGTACTACATGCTTTTTCAGCCCGAACAGTTTTCATTCCCCTCAACAAGAAGGAACCCCTTTCATTGGCGTTCGAGCAAAGCCTTCCTTTTCATTAACGGTTCATGCTCGAGTATGGACTCTCACCTCTCATTGTGGAAGCATCGGGTAGCCGCCTTGGAACAAGACATCTCCTCACTTACAATGAAATTGGAGGCTTTCCGGCAACAATTGCAACAACCTTTTGGTATCAAACAGTTTTCAACAGTTTCTCAGCAATCTATGTCTCACCCTCAGCATGTTTCTTCAGAGACAACCCAACACAAACTCACTTTGCTTCAGCAACAACATGCTCAGAAGCAACATTCTTTGCAGCATGACTGTTATAACAAGCCTCAACCTCAAAATGATCATTGGCAAAAGCAGCAACATGAAGCTTTCAGAAGATCTCCCCTTGAAGAGCATTCAACCTCTTCGAAGTGGACTCACATAGTGGCACATATTTCCAACCCTAGTCAAGTACTCGGTCGTGAACGCCGCAACGTTGGACAAGTTCCCCCTTGCGAGCCATGCCATGCTCCTCTTACTCTGGAAGCCTTAATACCCGTTGATAAAGCTGAAGATTCAAGAGATTTTAGTTTATGTGTGGCATCCCAAACGCACACAACTTCTTTGGTTGTGGTCCAGGCAAAAACAAAAGCCTCGTCACCGCCCTTGCAGAATGAAGTCTTTGTTTCTGATGAGATAACTGATGCTGTGGTGAATGATAATTCTTCAAACTTGAAGATACCAATTCTTACCTTCAATGATACAAAGGATAAAACGGATACAAAATCTTGCAGCACGACTTCAGTCGCTGCAATTGAATATTTGGACACAACTTGTTTCACAAATAAACCTTTACAGATGGACGTACCTCCAAACACTACTATGTCTCAGTCTACAACATCCCTTCAGGAGGATTTTACTGTTCCAAACAAACCAATGGATTACCTTACAAATTTCCAACCAGTGGTCATCACTCAACAGAAAACGCAAGTCAGTTTACCAATTTCACTCGAAGCAGATACAGATTCAATCTTTTATTGGACAAAGCTCGAAGTTACAAATGACTTTGACAAAAGCACTAATCAAGTTGCAGACGTGATACTGATACTTTTGAAAAAGATGAGACAAGTTGCAGCTATGATCAGTTTTCAGTTTAGCAAAATAGTCATGATCAATAACAGTGCCATGACGTGGGAATTAACAAAAAGAGCTTTGGATGCAGAAGCACAACGACAATACATTTCCTCCTCCCGGAGTTTCTACAACTACCCTGAGTTTTATTTTAAGAGGGAGGGAATGTCACGTTTGTGACTTAACTACATTACAATACTTACTCGTTGATGCAAATACGCGAAGTGCCATGCCAAGGAGAACCCCTACGCTTGGATGGTTGCGACTCTTCACTCAAAGGACATGCCTCTTCGCCAGAAGCCACACTCCTTCGACGACCGGTCACACCCCTTCGCTCTACGGGTGCGACTCTTCGCCCAATGGTTGCAGCTCTTCGCCGAAAGGATGTGTCTTTACGTCTTAAGTCATGTCTCTTCACCAAGAGACGTGTCTTTTCATTTGTGTCTATTCGTCTCCTATATAAGGAGCCCTTGTATCACACTTTCAATCAATCAAACACAGAGTCTTCTTAAGTCTTTCTTTAAGTTCAGTTCAGTTTCTTAAGTCTTAATCATGAGTTTAAGTACTTAATAGAGGATTAGTACCTGGAATCCTCACATGGATTCTATGTACACTAAGGTGTACACTTTCAGCTTTTATTGCTGACTCTACCATCTGCTGCAAAGTATTTTGCAGATGCGTCTACAAAATTCGGGCAAAAGTCCTTTGTTGAATTTCTTCATCTTTCCTTCCTCAGAGAGGATCGAGAGTGGAGCTACCATGGCAAGAGTGAACCACTACTTGCTTTGACTCACTCGTGTTCCTATTGGGCAAAGCCATCCCAATCTTCTTGGATGCCTTCCTCAAAGTGTACAGGAAAAAAAAAATTGTCGAAAAGTTCAGCCTTGAATTGAATCCAAGTCTTGTTGTAAGTTCCTTGCAGAGCTTTGGTATACCCCCAAGTACTTGCAATCCCCTTGAGGTGTTTAATCACATGCCTCATCTTCGACGCTTTTTCAAAAATTGCCGTTTGCAAAGGCAACTAAACTTGTCGAATCAAAGCGGTAGCTTTCGGGGCATCTTCCCTTCCGTCAAAAGTATCAAACTTGACTAGAAGTGTTCCTAGGTCTAGAGACCTTCTTCATATCCTTCCCGGAATGACACGATTTCATGGCTATAGTTCTGGATTGACGTTCATGGATATTTTCTGGATTCTGAAGAATCTCGAGCATTCCGCTCCTTGGATACTCTAGGATCTTGAGCATCATGCTCTTGTCGCCTTCTCAGAGAATCCCAAGCCTTATGTCGACTTCTTGCAGAGAGAAAAAAAAATTCCAACTCTGCTAGCTTTTTCCTGCAAGACTTAGGTTTCCGCCTGCTTACTTCTCTCTTGGCTTGTCATGGCTTCTTCTCGTATCTTCCCAGAGTCGTCCTCCTTTACAAAGAAAGAGAGGAGACCATGCTCTGATACCACTATCACAAACGGGAGCGCATAACAATATAAAATACATTCGGATAAATAGGATTTATCACTTATTACTGAAGCCGGAGGATATAGAGAGAAATAAATAGAGAGAGATAGAGTGAGAAGATCGACACAGTACTAGGACCAGAAGATGGGCTGGTCCCCCCCGTAATAGTATCTTTATTACTGAGGAGAAGTCTATACAAGCACTTGAACCGAACGTATTACCACGTTCGTTCTAGAATAAGACTTGATGGTTCCCGGAAGCCTCAGCTTCCAATTCCTAGGGCAAAACCCCATTCCAAGCAACTTCCGTTCCTTATTCCAATTCCTCGAGAATCAAGGTTCTCGCCTCTGGATCTCACCTTCCAGACTCAGGGCATGGCATCCCTGCAACTCTTTTCCAACTCTCTTTCCAAGGTCCTCTTCCCGCAGAACAACTCTGCTTTCCCGAACACGAAGTCCTTACTTGGGAATCCCAACTTCCGAATCACAACTTGAGAGAGACTACCTCTCTCCGATCCGTGGATCTACTTCCCAAACCCGGGTACGAAACCCTTGGGCTGATCTGGCTCTAGTTCCTCAGAGCGCTTTTCTCCTGCAGAGGCTCATACCTTCCTCTGCTCCTACCCCCTCACTAAGAGGAAGTACACCTGCAAACAAATACTCAGAGTTCATAACATGAAAACCGTTACCTTCAAAGTCTCGACGCTCAAAACGCAACTCCGTTCTCGAAAAGCAATTCCCCAGAAGAGATCTCTGCATAAAAAATCCTCTCTTCCAATCCTACACACAAAAGAGGTGTGTTCTCGGGTTCCTTCTCGTAAATCAGCCCCGTCTACGACGTTTATGGGCTGAAAAAAGAGAAAAACAGCAACTTGTCGCGATGGAAACACGCTTCGTAGGCACTTCTTTGAGCTGATCAGGAGACGAAAGAGATCGTGTTTTCACCATAAAAGAAAGAAAATCGTCCACTTGCAGTTTGCTGGGGTTTTGGTGTGTGTTGATGTCCAGGTAATCCCAAAGATGATTAAGAACATCGTTTGCAGTTATATTGTAAATCTTGAACCCCGAAGATGAAGCAAAGTGCTGGACTACTAGTGGATGCATTGAAAGATGGCCAATTTGTAGCTTGCGGAAATTTTTCACTTTTTCCACTATCGATATCTCTTGGTGCAAGTCATACAAAGTTGTAATCTTTCTAGCTGCAAGATGGCATAGTATGAGTGTATTCACCTGCAGAGAGATCACTTCATTGCACAAAAGCATAGGGGCTTATTACATATATTAACCCTCTATTTGTGACATTTATCATGAATAACACACCATCCTCCCTTCCATGTGCAAATATCCCCTTTAATAGTACCCCATCCCAATGCAAATAGAAAATCGCTGACCTACATACTTGTGACCCCCCACCTCCCTTCCCATTTGATGCAAAGAAAAGAAACAACAAGACAATCATTATGTGAAATGACGATATACCCTTTCCTCCACATATGCCAATTGACGGAGGTGAGGTATTTCATGTATGGAAAGACCTAAGCTCTCCAAAGAAACATTGTTTGAGTCTCGCACTAACTCGAAAACAACTTTAACCACCGTAACAGCTCCACCCTCAGCCAATAATTTATTGTGAGCTTTCGTTGCTGCTCTTTCAACTTTTGCAATCACCTCCTTACGGGTAGCAAGCCCCCCTTGACCAGGGCCATCTTCGTTCAAAAGCCCAGAAAGTGCGGTAGTGTCCTCCCCTTTGGTGTTACATCGCAAGTGTCGCCTCTTTGCCTTCTTTTCACCCCTTTTTTTCTCTTTGGGAGGCACTATGACAGGTTCCTCTGTTATATTCCTAGAAGGAGGTTGCATGTCAAAGTTGAACAAAGTTTCCTGGGAAGGACCAGATTGTGTGTTTGAGTACTCCTTACCATCACTGAGGTGTAATAAGGGCAGGTCTTGTGCCTTTTCTTGCACAGCAGTCATCTTCTCAAGATTAGGGAGCTTCACTTCCACTGATTCTTCTTGCAAAGATGCACCTTCTGTGGGCAGTCCAGATTGTATTGCGCTCTCCTCAATTCTGTTGATGGGATAGAGAGCTTGATTCTTATCAACCTTGTTACGTTTCTTTCGAGCCCTATCACATTCGTGAAAAACGTGTACAGTGATAGCATGCGCTGGATCCCTTTCACCATCATAGCCTTGTGTGAACCTCGTTCGTTTTGTAGGGAGTTCATTATACTTCGGAGTACGCTCGCGTCTCTGCTGCCGATGTTGAGTAGTGGTGCTCTCTTGAATCTCTGCCCCTAGTGACAAACTTTGGAAGCCCATGACCTGCTGACAAGCAACGCCCGGCATGGCAGACTCTGCTTGAGTGGAAGAATAGGGCCCCGTTTGAGGAAGCTTGCAATGGCTCTGGTCGCCATTAGTTAGTTGATGAGCTGCTTGCTTGGCCATACTGTGGCAACACCAACGTCACGGACTCCCGGTATTCCGGGGTAGCCACGTTGTTTGAGGTACAATGAGCTAGACTCATCAGGCCGGGTTGAGAAGAGAGAGGGGAAGGTGCGTCGTGGCGTGCATGATTGGGCAAAAAAATCGTCCTTTCCTCCGGACCTATTTTTGTTTGGGTCCCCCCCCTCGGAATAGCAAAACTACCAAACTCCTTTTCAAGTGGAGGATGAGCTTTGATCCGTGATCAACGCGACCAGAGGCGTCCATGTTACCAATAATGTAACCATCGCTGGCTAAGATTAACTCCCGTTAAAATCTTTGTATTCTGTGCCTCCAGCTTGTGTGAACAGACAAGCGGACAAGATAACATCCCTCCTCCTACACCCCCACTGCACCTAGTCTGTTTGCCATGCTCGCATGCGGAGAGAGAGAGAGTGAGAGAGAGAGAGAGAGAGAACCCTAAGTTTAGGGAGGTCTGCTACAGTCGGAGGCGTGGAGTTCCCTGCAAAATATCCGAAAATAGCATACTACAAACCATAGAACAGACTAATCGACATACCTGGCAACCATGTAGACACATAATCGCGAGATACACGAACAGAGAGAGACAGAGTGTGAGAGAGAGACATAGCGTGCGTGCAGACGCACCTCCTAGAATCGAGTGCTACGCCGGCACGGCGAGAGAGGAGAGGGGAGAGGTGAGAAGAATAACACAGACACTGGGTGCAATCTCCCCCCGTGCAAGAGTGAGCATTTTCCTCTTGCACGTATTTAATTTATAGATTTCTTGAATGCTCAAAGTGAGTACAAACTGGCCGGCCAGACATAATTGGCCAAAGCTCACAAAGAGCACTTGAATAATCAAATATACATAAAATGTAACATCCTTCTTCATAATCCATTATTTGCTGATGCTCTTGCCACCTGTCAGCTGCAATAGATAATAAAATATTAATTCTATAACATACCTCTCCGTTGGAAAGCAATTGTCCTCAGTTGCGAAGATAAAAATCTGCAAACAATACTTGTCAAAAACAGTGATTAGTATGTTGTGTCAAAACATCACATAATAAAAGAAAAATGTATGAAACTAAACAATATTAGCTTATGCCTGCCGTCATCCACATACTACCTATTCTAGTGTCCCATACCACTAGAATAAGCAGTATATGTCATACCCTGATGAATCAGGATATCATTGGTCACACTCATCATTAATCTCATAATGTCAAGTCTCATCACATAAACACTGCCATAATAATCACTAGATACCAAATCCCAATCCAATTCCAATTCCACAATATAAGTCCAAATCTAAATCACTTTCATTATGTACCCGGGTAACAAAATCATACCAGTTACAGTGGTGGCCAGCCACTGCAGCATGATTTTGTGATTGGTGTTGCCTAAATCGGTGAATCTACACCAATATGACGTGATGCCTAAATCGGCGAATCTGCATTTGATATGAGTTCAAAAAGCGTGAATCTGTAGTTTGTTGTTGTGCTGCCTAAATCGGCGAATCTGCACTAGATGAGCATTGACACACTGCCTAAATCGGCGAATCTGTGTGCATGTGACCAATGGACTAGGCTAGGCATAAAAAGTGAAAAATAAATGACCTATTTGATATGAAATTGGAATAGACTGGAATGTGAAAGCATGTATCAAATCTTAGCGATCATTGCACACCAACTGAGCTCATGTAAGTAGTGAATGACAAGTCATCTCAGCAAGAGTCCAATCAAAGAAAGTAGAACCCGTGACATTAGAAACAATGGATTTTGCAACATGTAAACAAGTAAGGAAATTTTGTCGTTTTAAAGCATCTGGAAAAAAATTCTTGCATGTTGCAAAGGTGCTTGGGTATTTGTAGAGGTGTGAGAATATCTGCAAAAGACTCACTTAAAAGAAATCAAATATAATAAACATTAATTTATCAAACCACTATTAACTAGAGGATTCGCCCATAAGGATATGTGGTGAAGAGTGGGGAAATTTGGAAGGGCCAAGAGAAGAGATGGGATAAGCTGCAGTTCTGAGGGTGGTTAGTGTATGAGACTAGTTTACAAAGTATATATGAGGCATGCATTTTGGGTTGTTTAAGTACCAGGTAGATGCATGTTCTCTACTTTTTCTTTTTTTTTTGAAAAAGGAGTGAGTGGATTATTATACATTGCATAATTGTCAAAAATATAACATGATTGACATCAATTATGAGAACCTAATAATAGGGGGTGGCGAGGTATCTAATACAATGTATTGACTATCCTTGTGGATCTAATACAATGTATGGGTACGAAAATAGACTAAACCATCGGCGTCATCGTCAAGTCCCGTCAATACCCGGCATTGGGCGTCGTCGCAAAAAGTATTGTGTTAGTCATGGAAGAGTTTTGTGGTTGTCCGCTTCTGTAAGTAGTCCCAGGCAGGGGGGGGCATTGTTGTGGAGGTGTCAGATTCCACAGACGAGGGGGAGAGAGCGAGAAATGAAATGAAATAAACTATTACATTAAACGCCTTCAAAGGTCAAAACTACATTCTTGAGTCAAAATTGATACAATCAGTGTGAATCTAATCCAATGTCTGGGTACTGAGGTAAAGTGAAAGACTAAAATTAGAACCCTAAAAACGTGACTAAAATCTTCGTCATCATCGTCGATTCTTGTGGATGCCCAACAATGAGTGTTTATCTGAGAAAGTATTGCAATGGTCGCCGCAGAACTTACTCAATGTCCTCTACAGTAAGGAATCGTAGTGGGAGGGGGAAAAAGATAGCAAAATGAAATGAAATGTTATATTAAACGGCGGCAAAAAAAAGCCTATGGGAATTGGGAATAAACTTATACAGTCCTTATGGATCTAAGCCAATGTCCAGGTACAAATTAAAATGAAGTAACAAAAAAAATAAAATTAAAAAACTTCATCATCAACATCATCAATGCCCTGACGATCTATCGCAGCGGTGATCTCTACTACGAGAGAGAGACAATTGAATATTGTAGTAACAGCCAGAGGACCTGAGCGAGTTAGTCTCGCATGCAGCTGGACTACAATGTGCATGTAGTCGTTGCTTGCCAAATTGTTTCCTGCTGTAGATGGGTTCTCTTCGCCACTACCAAAAAGGCCCAAAAACTTGAACATGATGGCCTTAATGTGAAAAGGGAGCTCCACAGTGAAGAGCTTCACTCGCGGCAAACTGTTTGTTTGATCCGAATTCTGCAAACTTTGTCGAGGCTCGAGATCTATTGTCAGAGCATGGGAGCAGGTGTTGGGTGTCCATAATGGCAAGGTGTGCAGCAGGTAGCGCGCACATGGGTTCCTCAAACCACGAGAGCCGACAGAATCGAGAAAGAGAGAGGTTTTGTAGCGTGAGAAGGGGAGAGAGATAGTATAGTTGACGGATAACAGTGTTGCAGTTAATTTCCATCGCTTGTGGACTATAACTGCGAGTGTTCCCTTTTGAGATCGGGGTGGTAGTGAGTCTGTTTTTTTTTTTTTTTTTAATGGTTTGCAGGCAACGCTGCATGCGATAGGCCTGCACCACAATTGTGTACGTGTGTGTGTGAGACAGAGATTAATTAAGCGAAAGAGAGAGACTCGGAGAAAGATAGAGAGAGAGTTTGTCATGCTGTTTTTTTTTGCATGCACCAAACGAGGGGTGGCGCGAGGGGTGGGAGGGTGCGTGCTGCAGCCCTGCAACAAGCCGCCCGAGACAACTTGTGTGTACCTGTGGGTTGGCACTCCACAGCCGCCAAGGAGTGGGCATCTGGGAAACTACGAAAGAGAGGGTATAAGCCTGCATGTGTGGTTGGTCGAGCGGCTGCACACACACACACACACACACACACACACACAGAGAGAGAGTCTGATTTTGCATGTGATGGAGTTACCGCTCTGAGTGCTGCATGGCAATTACTACATGAGAGGGAGAGGGAAATCTGGTTCGCCAGTCAAGAGAGAGAGGGTGAGAGAGAGAGAGATTTTTATTCCTAGTGGGGCTGAGAGGGGAGAGAGACAGTGCAACTCCTGTTGAGGACGTCGTTCGGCCGTTGCGGGCGATCAAGGAGAGAGAGAGAGAGAGAGAGAGAGAGAGAGAGAGAGAGAGAGAGAGAGAGAGAGAGAGAGAGAGAGAGAGAGAGAGAGAGAGATAACTGTCTGTAAGAAAGGTTTTTCACCACCTTTGCAATTTGTGTGGCTAGGGGACGCCATGCAGACCAGGAAACCACACCACTCCATTTAGCCGCCTGCATGCCTTTTTGTGGGTGTGTGTCGTTGTTGGTTGGAAGGTTATTGACTGACTAAGAGAGAGAGAGAGAGAGAGCATAGGGGCCGTGGGCTGCGGTAGCTATGCATGAGGAAAAAAAAACTTGGCGGTTGTACAACAACAGCCAACCATATGTGACTCCAAGAGTTGAGGGCCGGGTCGTGTATGAGTGCTTGTGTGTGGGGTGGGCCATGCAAGGGTGGTAAACGGTTGGTCAAATTTGCGCCCTGGCTGCTTCGGGTGGTTGCTGGAGAGAGAGAGAGAGAGAGAGAGAGAGAGAGAGAGAGAGAGAGAGAGAGAGAGAGAGAGAGAGACACTCGCCGACTAGCAGATAATGAAAGAGAGAGATTGAGAGTTGGTGGTGCACGCGATGGTTGGGATCTGGCATGCAACTGCTTTGTCATAGCTGCCATCGCCAGCTGAATGAGCAGAGTAGTTGAAGAGTAATCGAGCGCACTGATATTGGCGTGGCGCTGGTCGGATACACAGGTCAAGATAACCATAGCGTTGATTATTAATTATCTATTATTATTATTATTGCTATTATTATTTTAGAGCTCTAAGGAGTGTTTCCCACTACGTGAAGAGTCTCCACAATGCCAACTTAGCATTGTGCTCGAACTCCTTTGCAATACTTGAATCTGGCCGCTCTTATTTTGACAAGGAGAGAGATCTTGAGGCATTGTTGGGTTTTTGGTCTTCAATTTTCACCCTTTTGCGTCATGCTTTTCATTATATTCATCTATATAGCTAGCAACCGTTACTTCTATATATATCTATACTATTAGAGAGATTGCTCATATGGATTGTAGATCCTATTCAATATGCAATATTTACGACAATTTGTAGTGCTAAAAGGTCATGAAAGATGAACAAATTATGCATATTATTAATTTTTGCTTGCTATCGTTCACTCCCAACAATCAGGCAATAGAAAAAAATTTGAAAACAATACTCATAACCTTCAGTTAAGCACGCCTTCAAGGAATTTATATGCCATGCAAATAAGAAAACGATAAGAGATTAAGGTAGAAGAGGAAAACGACTTAGCTGTAGCGTGTAGAGCTCTAATTATATTGATAGTAGTAGGAGCGTAAATCTGGGCTCTGATACCACTGCTACAGTCGGAGGCGTGGAGTTCCCTGCAAAATACCCGAAAATAGCATACTACAAACCATAGAATAGACTAATCAACATACCTGGCAACCATATAGACGCATAATCGCGAGATACACGAACAGAGAGAGACAGAGTGTGAGAGAGAGACATAGCGTGCGTGCAGACGCACCTCCTAGAATCGAGTGCTACACTGGCACGATGAGAGAGGAGAGGGGAGAGGTGAGAAGAATAACACAGACACTGGGTGCAATCTCCCCCCGTGCAAGAGTGAGCATTTTCCTCTTGCACGTATTTAATTTATAGATTTCTTGAATGCTCAAAGTGAGTACAAACTGGCCAGCCGGACATAATTGGCCAAAGCTCACAAAGAGCACTTGAATAATCAAATATACATAAAATGTAACATCCTTCTGCATAATCCATTATCTGCTGATGCTCTTGCCACCTGTCAGCTGCAACAGATAATAAAATATCAATTCTATAACAAGGTCACTAGCTACCCTTGTACCCTGTTGAAGACACAAAGAGAGGGCCTACGGGCTTGCCGAAGAGGAAGAGAAGGGGGAAAAGGGAGGGGGGGGGGGGGGGGGGTTGTACTTTTGCAGCTTTGTTGAAGGAACACACACACACACACACACACACACACACACACACACACACAGGAGCCCTTTACAACTGAGAGAGAACGGGGGGGGGGGGGGGGGGGTAGCCCTCAGGACTATATGACACAGGCATGGGGGCATGGGATCTATGGTGAGAGCATCGAGCACCGTAGATCTTGTCGGCACCGCAAAAAGTAATCTTGGGTATAAAAAGTAATCTCGGGTACCCGAGATTACTTTTTGTACCCGAGATTACTTTTGGTCACCTTTGGTATAAGAGTAATCTCAGGCCCATACCATCACAATAAACACGGGGGTGCTCGTGGTTAGGGCATGGGAGTCGCAAAGGTGAGGTCAAGGGTTCGAGGGTCGGCCGAGAAGCAATCTCGGGTACCCGAGATTATTTTTTGTAATCTCGGGTACCCAAGATTACTTTGCGATCTACGGCTCTCCTTCATCCCATCGTAGATCCCACCCGCTCAATGCCCGTGTTAGATAGTCCCCAGGATTGACCCCTTGCATGTTATTTGACTCACAAAGAATTAGGAACTTTCTTTAAAGTTTTTGGTGAGCCTTTAATGAGCTTGCAAAATATATCTTGGAAACTTGACCGTTTGTCTTTTTGGCCTCCTAGAAGCCTCTCTATGGGTGAAGATCGTCCAAGTATGGGCTCCCGACATCTATCACCCTTGGAAAAAAAAGAAAAATAGTACTACTTTCTTGTAATCAGGGAAGGATTGAATGTCGTCTGCTTTATTCCCTATGTGCATGTGTTGCTGTTGCACATGAGCACTAGCCTTGCGATTTAATGCCGCCATCGTTTCCATTAAATGGATCTTAATTTCCCATGTGCATTGTGCTCGACAGTAGTGCTTAATGTTCGAGAAAAGTGTGCCTCAGATTAGACCCTTGATCCGTTTGAGAAACCAAATCATCCAATTGAAGAGAGGGGAAGAAGGAGAAAATCCACTTTAAAAATTCAAGAATATAGAGTTAAATTGCAAAAAATGCCGATTATTTTGCAAAAATTCCACTTCAAATCTATCCTAAAGGGAATTTTGTGTACCTTTGAAATTGTTTCTTCCCGCACACTCGGGCTTACATTGGTGAGCCCTAATTTTGACGTAGGAGTTGACCCCTTGCATCTTATTGGACTCATAAAGAATTGGGAACTTTGTTTAAACTTTCCTACGAGGCTTTAATGAGCTTGCCAAATAT